>NW_027191409.1:0-1200000 GCF_041146345.1 Neodothiora populina
AACCCTAACCCTAACCCTAACCCTAACCCTAACCCTAACCCTAACCCTAACCCTAACCCTAACCCTAACCCTAACCCTAAAGCTCAACAACATAACGATTAAGAACAGATATCCACTACCTAATATTGAGGAACTACAGGACCGATTGTCCAAAGCTCAATGGTTTAGCAAGATTGATCTAAAAGGAGCCTACAATCTTATCAGAATGAAGGAAGGCGAGGAATGGAAAACCGCGTTTCGAACGAGATACAGTCATTTTGTCAGGGTTCTGAGTCAGGAATAAAGATCAGTACGTAGATATAAGTCCAAGCTATATAACGAGACGTAGACAGGGGAGGAAAGACAGTACTAGGTCGAGGACAGGGAAGTACGGCGTTGAAGCCACGAGTCAGGAGTATAAGTCACGTAACCTATACTAACTCAGGTGTCACGGTGATCAACGACCAAACCGTGACAGATCATAAGAACCTCTTGCACTTTACAACAACAAAAGTTCTTAACCGCAGACAAGTTAGATGGTCTGAACTCCTTAGACAATATAAGTTCAACATTTGTTACACTCCAGGACGCGACAACAGCAGGGCAGACGCGCTTAGCAGAAGAACAGACTACATAGAAGGAAAAGAACAGATGCAGTATAGCATACTAAAAAAGAACAATGACAGAAGCCTAAGTGCTAACGCTCAGGAATTTAATGTTACTATAAAGATACGACGAGACAATATGGAACAATTTCCTATTAATACGGATAGATATTACATATCAACTGTTAAGGATTGGTTGTGAGGCTACTACGAATAATAGTCTCTCCTGGGTTGGACTCGTGAAGAGGAGTATCAAGGCACACGTGAAGAGGTAATTCCAATCACTGGTAACGAATATGAAATTGAACACAATGTTCCATAGGGGAACATTGTTTACTGCTATATACCTTTTGGTATCGTAAGTGAGAGTAGTGGATCACTCCTATCACTCGTGAGTAGAGTGATTGAATCACTGTGATCACTCGTGAGCCAAGTGATCCTGAATCACTGTGATCACTCGTGAGTCAAGTGATTCCCCTTGGGGGGTAACCCTGTCCAGGGATTGATCACTCGCCAAGCCAGTGATTCGTGCGGGGTGCACGTGTGGGATCGTAACATCAACCTTACAACAGGAAGAATGCATTCGCAGTCATCACGACGACCTTATAAACGGACACCTCGGAGTAACAAGGACAATAGAACTAATACAACGACACTTTACATTCCTAAGAATAAAGTAACAAGTCACCACTTACATCGCACAATGTCACAGCTGTCAAGTTCATAAGGCATCTAGACATGCTAAGTACAGCAGTATTCAGTTTTCCGAACCACTTACTACGCCGTAGGAAGAAGTCACGATAGACTTCATTATTAAATTACTAAAGTCAAAGGAGCCAGCGACGGGATTCCATTACGACTCGATTCTAGTAATCGTGGACAAACTAACGAAGTATGCGCACTTCATTCCATGTAATGAAAGCATCAATGTAGAACAACTCGGATATCTAGTACTAGATCGACTAGTGCGATATCATGGGATACCAAGAACATTCATCACAGACAGGGACAAGCTATTTACATCAAACTACTAGAAAACGCTAGTCGGAGCAATAGGGATAAAGCATAAACTATCGACAGCTTATCACTCACAGACCGATAGACAAATAGAACGAATAAACCAGACCTTAAAGACATATTTGCGACGCTATGTAAATTACGCACAGAACAATTAGGTACAACTATTACTAGCGGCACAACTTGCACTTAACAACAATATATCCGCGACCACGAAACATACACCGTTCTACGCAAACTACGGACGACACCCCAACTTGTTCAATGAACTAAGAACGCATCCTAATGCATAAAAGGCGTTACAAGATGTCAACGAACTACAACAGGTACATCGACACATTTAATAGAACATTGCGACTACACAAAACAAGATCTTACAAAAAATAAAAATAAGAAAAGATCCTTAGCTTAAAGAGGGGGATAGGGTATATCTACATACGAGGAACCTAAAAACAAAACGACAAATAAAGAAACTCGACCAAGTGAAAGTCGGACCTTTTTGAATCACTAAAGTTAAGGGACTAGTTAATTACCAACTAAAGTTACCTAAGGACGCCAAAGTACATCCAGTGTTCCACATCTCCTTATTGGAACCAGCCGACCTAGAAACACCCTTGCAGGAAACGTTCCATTATCAGCTAGAGGAGGAAGACGAGTTTAAAGTCGAACGTATTCTAAAACAAAAGGGTTAGAGATATTTAATCAAATGGAAAGGATATCCCGAGACGGAAAACACGTAAAAACCAGTCACGAACCTTAAGAACTGCCAGCAGCTGTTACGGCAGTATCACTAAGAGGAGGATCGAAGTTGATGAAGTCATTCACCATGCTAATGGAACCCTAGATAGCAGGGGAAAGACCCACGAGAGCGTCGGTAGCAGGACAGTCAGGGTTCTTATGATCAAGTTCGCCTTAAGCCTTTATTTCATTCTTAAGGCACTTGGCCATTTTCCGAGCACGCGCTTCGGCCTGCCAGAGTATTTTCTTATAACGCATAAGGCGAGCCAGCACATGAGCCAGCTCGGCCTCGTCATCATCGACTTTCTTTTAATACTCCTCGCGAGTACGGTCCAGCGAGGACCAAGACAGATTAACACATGCGCGACTAAGCCGCACACACTCGGAACAGCGAAGACGAGAAGCACCGTCTATGACGATGCAAGTATAACCGGAAGAAAAACAACGATCATAAGGAATCTTAGAAATATGACCACTCCTTTCGATTTCTAATGCTAAGCGAAGACGATTTCTAGTGGCAGAGGAAGACATTGTTGAAAGACGATTGAAGAACAGGCGGTGGAACCTTATGTGGGCACATTTACGTAATAACACGAGGCTATCGGGACGATTAGCTAATAGGAGGGGAATGGTGTTACGATCCCACACGTGCACCCCGCACGAATCACTAGCTTGGCAAGTGATTACTCCTGGACAGGGTCACTCCCAAGCAGGATCACTCGGCTCACGAGTGATCACGATGATTCACGAGTCACTTAACTCACGAGCGAGCAAGTTGATCGTGTCACCCGGCTCACGAGTGACGAGGGTGATACAATACACTCACTTACATTGCCAGGAAGGTATATAGCAGTAGACAATGTTCCCCTATGGAACATTGTGTTCAATTTCATATTCGTTACCAGTGATTGGAATTACCTCTTCACGTGTACCTTGATACTCCTCTTCACGAGTCCAACCCAGGAGAGACTATTACGTAGCCTCACAACCAATCCTTAACATCTTGCAACTACTCGTCAGGAGCATTCATACCGCATGCTGCACCGCACTTCGAAGGACAGCGATCATACTCGTACCCCGTACCGGTAAGCTACTGATGCGTGGTCGGGCGATACCAGAATTGTTTGCACATGCGCGTGCATTCTGTGATATGGGATCTCCTCGTACGCCTGGCGTTAGCAGAATGATCTCCAGTATGATTTTGTGGGCTATCGGCCAGGCTGGGAGTGTCCAAGTTGATTAGATCTTGTATTACCATAGACTGTGTTGGTCAGGGTTCTTGGATGAAGGAAATTGTAGTATGTGCTGGATATCTAGGAATGACGGAGAGATGGAGGAAAGCTCCCGCTATATAATGCAGGATAGTACCGGAGTACTGCCGGTTGTCTTGTAGTTGCCTCCCGCATCAGGGCAGGTGCCATCCTGACAACTGATAGGATTAAATTAGAGAGATGGAAGAGTATGCTCTATGCTAGATCACTACCGCCCGATGTAACGACGCTTAAGATAATCGAGCCTTAGATTTGTTAGCGAGTATTGAACTAGCTCAACTCGCATATCTACTTGCGTACATAATAAAGTGCTAAGATATTGCTGCGTTCTCTACCACATTGTATGCATAATTCGGGACTGGTGCCTGAAGTAAAGCAAGGGACCCTTGTTTCTGATAAGCGGGGTCATCATTGCTGCCTAGGTGGCCCGCGTCCAGTCGCGCTAGAATAGCGACTGTAAAAGTACGCGTCTCTACGCGCAACAGAAGGTTATAAAGAGTAAGGTGCAGTACCTAAGGTTGGTGATCAGGCTCCATACTTCTCCATCAACGAGCGTCATTGCGTACAAACAAAGACCCCTCTAAAAACATCTTCTTGACCCCCTAAAAACATCTTCTTGAAGCACAGCATCACTTCCTATTCAGACCCTGTCGCACGGAGAGGTATATCAGGCTTCATACTCAACTCCAAGAGATCAAGCCGTCCCGTCTTTGCAATGACCGACCTCAGTATTACGTGTCACTGCAAAGCCATCTGCCTTACCTTCCCACCCTTGCGCGAGCCTGCTATCGAATGCCTATGCTCGATCTGCCGACGATACGGTGCACTTTGGGCGTATTACAAGCCAGATGAAGTCCAGGTTAAGGCTGAAGGCGACGCGATAGAGGCGTACATATGGGGCAAGAAGAGGCTGAGTTTCAATCGTTGTAAAAGATGCGGGTGCATGACGCACTATACCGTAGTGGGCAATACAGAGCCACGAGTAGCAGTCAATTGCAGGATGTTTGAAAGGGAGGAGTTTGATGGGCTTGAGAGCGAGCAGTCTGATGGGGAGTAGTGGTAGTGGCGATATCATCCTTGATCATCTCTCACGATTTCGCCTGACTCAATCAAGTCTTTCAGCAACCATTCATCGAAAAATATGTCTTGCCAATCACTGCGATCCTCTGGCTTCCAATGCAGCATTTTTCTTTTGAACGTCAGAAAATTATCCTTGTCTTGGCCCTCAAGACGCTGCTCGCAGCTCTCGAGACTTATATTTGGTATTGCTGTTTCATGTTTCCAATTACCTGGTTTCATGGATTAGGTCTCTATGAGGCTGTACAGAGTGGGCTGAGGTGAAACACCATCCTGATGCCAGTACTCCACGGCCTTCTCGGAGGCTCTGAGAAAGTCTACAGGAGGATTGCCTAAAATTGCCACCATCTGCGCAAGATGGTGGCTCTCCGAATACTGGCCCTTACGATTCTTAGCACTAAAAAGTATTTCTGGTTCGAATAGATCCCAGAGCTGTTTTGACATGTCAGCAATTACGGAACAGAAGAACAAAGAGATGTCAACACGTAAGAGCACCCGTGATAACGCGCTTACTGTCGTTGCAAACCCCCATTTGTCCACAGGGTAGCCCCACTCAATTCCTAATACCACTTCGGGCGCTTCATACACACCCGGCATGATAAGTCCAGTGTGTGTGGGGTTTCCAAATCGGGCCTCGCTAAAGTCCGTCAAGGAAGGAAGTGCTTTTGTCAACGGCATCGGCTGCGAGACATATGTAGTACGATCTGGGAGCTCTTTCGCCGGCATAGGGCTATTGACTGCCATTTCTACAGGTGTATCGAGGACAGAAGTATCATGAATGCCTAAGAGCATATTTTTAGGTTGAAGATCTAGGACTATAAGCGATGGCTATGCAGTGCAACACCTCGATGCTTTTACCTGTATATATCACGTTGGCGTCTTTGTGCAAAAAGTCGAGTGCGGACAATATGTGACGCTAGATCTGTCGCACCAAGTCCTCGTCGAACTTTCCTTCAGCTGTCAGATCCCTCAGCTCGTCAAAATTAATGCCAAGTGGTTCGTGGACAAGAGATATATGCCTGCCATCAGGGCCGTCGATCTCAAACGAGTCAAGAAGTTTCCTAACATGGTGACGACCATCGTTGCACGAATTTATACCTTGAATGTGCTGATATATACCAAGCTCGCGTTGTCTTTTCGAGCTGTTCACATAGATCTACAGAGTGGCATTTTTTTGATCTTGAATAGATCGCGGCAAAGCCAGACAGTTGATGCTGATCCATATCCAAGTTTGCCGATAATTTCGTACCGGTCCTTTATGAGTTGACCGATCTTTACGGGGAAGAATTGTTCTGTTCTGTGTCCACGAAGAGTCTCTTCTTCAATGAGCATCGAGGGATTAAGCCGGTCAAGCATCTTGCTGGAGGATGCCCATCGATGGCGCACATTATATCGCGGATATGATCTGCAGATCTGACGTGGCACCAAAACACGGTACATCGGTTGGTTCTGGTGCTTGACACAACTTTGCTGGAAGATGGGGCAGATCTACGCGTGGGCTTTGACTCACGGATTCGAGGATCGCGGGGGCGCGGCCGGAAGCAATTTTTGGTGCCTTGACGCGTCGCAGGACTTGCACTGCTGTATGAGATGGTCCTCTTCATCAATTCGCCACACGCGCCAGAATCATTCTACCTGAATTTCAAGAGTTCTTATTCACTGGTCCCGTCGCCAGCGGCACACCAACAGGCTGCCGCCTTGTCTGGCTGCGAGCAAAGCACCAATATGGGGCAATTGCAAGATACCAGCGATAGCCGCGACAGTCACAGCTCATTCTGCGACATGAACATGCATTATGTTTCTGTTCACAACATGAAAATTTCCAAGGGAATCGCAAGTTGATGGGGTGGTAGCAATGTAATGCGCGCGTCTGATGTTAGATTCGCTACAATGCGCAGTGGACCTTGCTATCTATCACAGTCGCTATATCTTTGTAGACCTCTGAGCTGTCTCTCTCATGGAAAACCTTATAGCGAAACAGAACAGATCGATAAACAATATAACTCCAGATGATAGGAGGTATACAGTATAACTGATCTTCAAGTAGATAGCAAAACGCCGACTCACATGGTATTAGAGCGAAAACTTCTGTGCAAGGCGCTTTTCGGTATCGCATACTGATATATTGCGTCTGAACATGAACCACTCTCACAACAAGACAATGCCAATGGAGACCATGTCCCTTAAACGATACAGGTGGTCCCATACAAAAGCCTGGCTGCGGATTGTGCGGCAAGCCTTCAAATTCTTGTGATCTACTCGGTATGAACATTAGGGAAAGCAACTTTACCACTTCAATTATGCAATCTTTGCCTGCGCTAATCTCACACCTTCTCAATGTAAGTGTGTCCTTCACCCTTGGACATTGCTGAACCTCGTCTACCCTTGTGCCCATAGATAGATCCGGTCAAAGATTGTCTCCGGCCGGTTGAATGCTGCGCTAGTCGTTCGCGGACCTCGGGGGAGCGTGCAAAGAGAATGTCAATCTCTTCTAAGGTTTTGCCAGTCGCTAGTTGGACGCGGTCAGCACTGATCTCATATTTGACGACCGTGATGCATGTAGCTGCATGAAAACTTTTGGAGTAGCGACTAACTTTCAGGGCAAAGGAAATAGACGTAGGCTGCAGCAAGGAAGCAGCAGAGCAAGGGCCAGATGAAAATCTTCGGACCGACAGCGTTGATGCCAGTCCCACCTCCAAATACCATTACCCAGGTTGAGAACCATTCACCGGATGCACCAAGACTACCAGCGATGTGTCGATATTTCAATGGTGCAATTTCAGGTCCGTAGACCCAGCATGTTCCGAGCCAGCCAAAGGCGAACACAACTTCGTAAAGAATAATTATGACCACGGCTGCCCAATTGGTACCAGTATTGGTAAGATGAGGCGGCAAGGTGGTGAGTACGATGTAGATGAGCATACAAATGCCACAACCAAAAGCAGACCTTAGATGGCGAAAAATGGTCAGCGAGTCACTTCATGGCTAAATAAGACTGTGGAACGCTTGGAGACTGTGTGAGGGCACTAGCGCGTTCATACTTACCAGATCATCATGGCCCGGCGCCCGACCTTTTCAATGTACCAGATGGGAGGGTATGATGCGATTGCAAAGGCAGTGTTGAGCACACCGGCGAGAATTCCGGATAGCAATGGCGAGTAGTTAAGGTTGGTGAAGATCTGAGTGCTGAAATAAACAAGCATGTTGATGCCCAGAAATTGTTGTGCCTAATGATTTGGATGATCAGCAGATATATGTGAAAGTACGATACTCACATTAAAACCTACCCAATTGATAAGAAAGGATGTGCGGAGACGACGTCCAAACTGAAGCTCCGTGGTGTCCCATACCAAGCACCACCAGTTGAAGTCTCCTTCATCGTCTTCATCCTTTAGAGATCCAAGAATCTCGGATCTGACAAGCTGGACGGATGGGTGGTCAATCGGTAGGCAATGAAGACGAGCCAGCACATCATCGCCTTTGTCGTAGTAATCGCGCGCATAGTACCAACGAGGCGTATCAGGTAACATGAACAATAGAATTGCAGAAAAGCACGCGAAGCAGCTTTGCATCGCTAATGGGATACGCCAGAGCCAAGGATGGCGGTCGAGACCTTGTACGAAGCCTAGATCGATCCAGTAGGCCAAAGCAACACCTGTGATAAGGAGCGCAAGCTGGTATGATACTTCGGGTCCTCGTTCTGAAGCTTCCAGCGACATCTCAGCCTAGATTACTAGTTAGTGAGTAAGAAACGCGAGGGCAGATGAGATGATAAGTCAGACCATGTAGGTCGGAACAGCTGAAGCAATGCAGCCAATGCCAGAGCCTGTGACGATTCGCCCGACGATAATTTGGCCAACAGAATAGGTCGAAGCTTGCAGGAGAGCGCCAATATTGATGAGAAGGCATCCAATGAGGATCGTGCCCTTCCTGCCCACTTTCATACCAAAAGCGCTTACGAAGAGTGACATGATTGCAGCAGCGAGGTTGTATATGGATGCAATGATAGGAATAATGAATGGACCTGTTGGATTTCCGATAGCATCTCGGAATTGAGGCGTCTCTTGAATACCACCGAGGACTCCTGCAAATTTGATCAGATAAATTCGGTACTGGAAGAACGACACGAGCTCACCAGCGTCCCATCCATAAAGCATGAATGCAGAGCCACATGCCGCGCTCATGATGCGGTAGAGCGTCTTACCCTGGACTCTGTCGAGAGCGCCAAACATCCCCATAGTGTACAATGAAGGGTCAATATGGAGGTAATCACAAAGAATTCCGATGATCCCGATTCGAGAAGAGCGGCGGCGAGTTCATGCACATCTGGTCCTGGTGACATCGAGGGAATGGTCTCAGACCTTATACTCCGTACTCCACTACCCCACAACTTTGTACCCCAGAGTTGTATACCCCATATTGCAAGCCGACAAAACTTGATACTATACCATGTTAACGGGGGCAACACGTGCAGAGGAGTGGACGGAAAAAGAAAGGTTGACCACAAAACAGAAAAGCGTGGAAGCGGGGCGCGTATCGTTTCCCCATCAGGTCCACCGCACTGAAAAGACAGCGAAGGTTATAGAGACCCTGTACGACTTCGTCCACTCCTTGCTAGCGAGGGCACCATGTCGTTGTCAATGTCGAGGCAGGAACCGAGATCCGGTTGTCGTCTGATGCAATCTTGTGGGTCTTCACAAGCGTGGAGCAGACATAGAGAGGGTACCGTGTTCAGCGCCTAAAAGGCCTATTCTGGCTTTTACTTTCGCCAGTGATACACATCAGATTGCACCGCACTGCGATGATCGTATCTCAAAGCCTTCCAGTTGGACGTCACGATTCTAGAGCTATAGAATGAAATGTGAGATAAGATTTGACTCCCTTCCATCCAGCAATCTAGAATTACTACTCAAAGTCTGGCCGGGTGTTACTTATTCCCCGCACTTCCTCTTGAGGCACATTAGGTTAAACGCCACGTTTCAGCGACATGATGATTCCGGATGAGGAGATTTTAGACGCTGGGCTTGACAAAGGCTCTAAAGGTACTAGTCGTCCGTTCGACAATTGGTCCGGGAATGCTATTGCCTGGTCATACTTGTAGTACTGGTAAGCATAGGGTCCGCCCTTCACGAGTTTCGAGATTCGTGCTACTTAACGTACAGTCTCGTCGTAGCGTATTAGGTGAAAATTGTATTGGGGGGTTGAAAAGGCAATCCACAAGGCTTTCGTGACCTCATGATCTGCATCCGGAGATAAAACCGATTCGATCTCAGTGACAGCTGAGATGCATGAGAATGAAACAACCATCCCAGACGAACAAAACCCATCACTGGATCCCGTGCAAGGGATCAATGCCACTTGGTAAGGAACTGATACTAGCAGACTCGTCCCTAGGCACCCATGTATAAGAACCCAAACGTGTACACAAGAGCTTATAGTGGAAGCAACTGGTGGGTAAAGTGGTACGAGTGATGGATTCTCCCAAACATGCTGTGCTCTGCCAAAAAGAAAGAGCTTGTACACTAAAAGAATCAGCCGATTACTGTAATACTCAAACTAACACTGTTGTCTAGCTGTGCTTTTCAACAAATCCCAAGACCTTCTTCACAAAGTCCTGTGGGTTTTCCTCAGCAGTCCAGTGCCCACTCTGATCCACAGTCACAATTTCTACCTTGTTATAATACTCGCGAGTCTGCTCCTCGGCCACCGCAAGCAACAGACTCATCTCTCCACACAGGGCGGATGCAGGCATTTTCAGCTTTCCACCTTCCTTCAACATCGCTTGGTTGTCCTTTGCATCTTGGGGGAATGCGCGATAAAGCTCGAATCCAGCTCTCATGCCACCAGGCTGGGCAAAGCTAGCGGCGTAGTGGTCTACATCTCGCGGCGTGATACCGACAGGGTTGAAGCAGAGTCGGTCGTAGAAGTGCTTGATATAGATCTTCTCCTTGCCTTGAGTGAGTAGTTCAGGAAGGTCAAGTTGTTGTTGGAAGGTGAAGTGCCACATTCCAGGGGAGTTCTTGAAGCCAGACTCGTATGGTTTTGCGCCCGGTAGGGGGCACTCACCAAACATGACCGACCGGGTATGGTTAGGGTGAGACGCTGCATAGGCGTGTGCGACCATGCCACCGATATCCTGACCGACGACATGGATAGGGGATTTTATGCCCAGGTGATCGTAAGCTACTATGTACAAATCGTTGGCTACAGTCACTTTGTCGTAACCTAGCTTAGGGTGCGACGAGTCTCCTGCTCCACGGTAGTCTGGGGCGATGACCCTGTATCCAGCCTTGGCGAATGGAGTGATTACGTGCCGCCATTGATACGAGGTGTTCGGATAACCATGAATGAGCAGGATGACTCCCTTTTCGGTCCCACTAGAAGATGGACAGTCAATGTAGTGTATTCGGACTTCTCGAGCATCATCTACGAATGCATGGCCGTGTTTCCAAGTCTTATCCTCGATTTCGGTTGGATTTATAGACGGCATGTTGGGTCAGATTGACAAGCTGTGATTGATACGTGATTCGAAAATCAACAATGGCAAGATCCAGCTTTTGAGGTCTCAAGTTTGCAGCCTGTACCCCGCACATCACTTTTTTGAGTTCGGTGCCATGTGGATAACATTTAACGAGCTCAAGTAGCACCGATGACTCTGGATACGAACAAGCGCTGATGACGCGCGATCGTTTAGATGCTAGCCATGTTGGCAGCTACCCCGCAATGTTTCGAGGATCTCGACAATCTTCGCGCAAGGCATTTTCGTTACAATTCGATCTACCTTACGGTATACTGTACCTGAAATAAGGTACATCAGATACGGTATAGAGAGGAAAGCACCTGCCTCGATGTGGGAGACAACCGGCACAACACCGGCAATGTCCTGCATCTATATAGTGGGGCTTTTCTCCACTCCTCCATCATTCCGAGATATCCATGATCATACTATAATCTCCTGCTTTTGCCCTGCATCATCGCCCCTGCGCCTACATCGTCCCCGCAGTAATTATGTCATCAGGTATCTTACTGTACCTGTTCGCGTGTCGGGTGAATCTTAGTGCCGTGTGACTTCTGAAAACCCCGTTGAAGTACTTCTTCATGTGGTTTCTTGCACCGTTTCACGCGGCTTTCTAGAACTGGTTCAGGCTGAGGATGACAAAAAATACAAGAGACTGGTTCTCTCATACCTTATGGTATTCAAGGCTGTGCGGATATGGACTGTTCATATAGATACATTCTAGCCTTTCCATATGTGGAAATTCGTAGCGCGCGCTACACCCTAAATTTCCATCCTCGGCACGTTAAGGTACTTTAGTCGCACTCTTCATTGCTCCAATGTGGACCCCGCATATGGACTTGATCAAACGAAGCAGCTGTCCCACGTAAAACTTCGCATAAGAAGCGCACTTCCGGGTTGTACAGCAACGTATCTCTAGAGCATTACTCGTATAGCTTTCAGAATATTCGTTTGTTTTTTGTGCAGATGAACTCCGTCTCACATATACTTCTAGTGCTTAGTAAACCATGTCTGAGGAAGTGAGACGATTCAAGGTCGTTATCCCCGAAGAGGAAGTCAAGAGATATTATCAGAAGATCAGAGATACACGAGTTCCTACCAAAGATATCGTTCCTGATGCTGGGAGTGACTACGGCTTCACCACTGAGTGGGCGACTGATCTTTACAGTGCATGGGCGGAAAAGTACGACTGGCATTCTGAGCAGAAAATCATAAATCAATGGCCCCATTTCATCACAGAACTCGAAGGCATAGACATACACTTCATCCATCAACGCTCTCAGTCGCCTGATGCGTACCCGCTCCTGCTTGTCCATGGTTGGCCAGGTTCCTTCTACGAGTTCAGCCGTGTCATCAATCCTCTGACGGATGCCAACTCCTCGCTGCCTTTTCATTGCGTCGTGCCTAGCCTTCCCGGATTCTGTTGGTCTTCTGGTCCGCCGCGCGGCTGGACGTTACAGGATACAGCGCGCATATTCGACGCACTAATGCGCCGCCTGGGTTATGAGACGTTTGCAGTCCAGACGGGCGACTGGGGCCACTGGGTCGGGCGCGAGCTCGGTGCTCAATACACCGACTCTTGCAAAGCCGTACATCTCAATTTTGCGCCCGCACCTTTGCCTGAGGGCGCGAAACTGACGGAACGCGAGGCCAAGGTCCAGGGCAGGGTCGACGATTGGCTCGAGAACCATATGGGCTACGCTATCATGATGCGCACACGTCCGCATACTGTTGGATGGATGTTGCAAGACAATCCTGTAGGGATAATGGTCTGGCTGGGTGAAAAATACAATGAAGCTGCCCATCCAAAGAAACAACAGCTGGACGAGTGGAAAACGCACATACTGACAACAGTGTCCCTCTATTATTTCACTAATTGTATCATGACATCGAGCCTGCCGTATTATGAAAATGTCCGGCATGAGAAATTTGCCCAATTTGCAATGAGACCGAAAAACAGGATACAGTGTCCATTTGGATATACAAGTTTCTACTGGGACACGGAGCCAAGTTCAAAGCGAGCAGTCGAGAGGACAGGAAACTTGGTTTTCTATCGGGAGAGAGATGATGGTGGACATTTTGCAGCTGTCGAATCTCCAGAAGGGATCGTCGAGGATGTAAGAGAATTGGTTAGGATAGCACTAGGTAGTTAGGTAGATAATTAAACGCAGTTCTTTCAGTGGGCTACAATGCTATCTGGATGAAAACGAAACAAGAATGTGCAAAGATCTGAGATTACATGGTCTAGGCCTTGCTGCTTGGCGGTCCCCAGATATCACTCCATGATCCCTTGGCATAACTAAGTTGGCTGTACTCTAATGCGACGTCGCCTCCTCGTTTACGTAAATTCAGAAATCTCTACGAGGCTAGCCACTCTTATTCCTGAACTCGCTTGGCAATATTTGAAATGTACCTACCTTATGGTTCTCCATGTATCTTGCTGCATTCCAATTCAGTGCATTCAGTATATCATGAGTGGAATAAATCATCTTAGAAGTAGTCGAGGATGGAATTGGCGTCCTCGATAGACTTGCCAGGAAACTTGCCGTTCTTTGGTGCGACAAGGGAAAATCTACCACCTTATAGGTCGATAAATCCTTCTGTGAGCAGTGTATACCAAGATACTGTTGCCCGGTCTCCGTTGTCGGCTAGGACGACCCACATAGCGAAACGTGCACAAATAGTTTCACACCTTGGATCACTACATCTATTGTTCTTCCCCTCATTCTGACACTCTGTCTCGCTGCGTACATCCTTGGTTTCAAGATAGACTGCGCAATGAACGACAAACACCCCAGGGAGATCTTTGACGATGATGATGTCGTAGATTATGACAAGACGAGTCAGCAAAGTAACGATGTCGTCCGCGATGCAGTCTTTGGTGAGCTGAATGAAGATGGACCAAATTATAGAGACGTAAGGCGTATGACGAGACCCACTCAAATCCATGTCAGCTGAAGCAATATCAGGTTGGATGGTTGGGCACAACTGCTCTCATGCTCAAGACAAACCTTGGTCTCGGTGTGCTCTCGATTCCAGCAATCTTTGATACGCTTGGCATGATTCCTGGCATCATCTGCATCATTGTTGTCGCCTTCATAACAGGCTGGTCGCAGTACATGATCGGGGTGTTCAAATGCCGTCATCCCGAAGTTTATGGTATCGAGGACGTGGGTGGCATACTGTTCGGACCTATCGCTCGCGAGATCCTCGGTGCTGCATTTTTCATTTGTGAGTGACTATACTCTTATGAACCTGCACAACATCCAACAGCTGATTATCCCTGCAGTCTGGATCTTTGTCTCTGCTTCTGGAATGCTCAGCGTATCAATTGCTCTGAACGCATTGTCGACTCATGCTACTTGCACTGCTGTATTTGTGGTAGTTGCGGCCATAATTGCTTTCCTTTTTTCTAGCATTCAAACACTCGGCAAAATCACTTGGCTCGCGTGGCTCGGAGTAGCTTGTATCATCACTGCGAGTATGACAGTGTCCATCCATTGACTTGCTGGGCAGTCGTATTGACGTCTAGCAGTTCTTACTCTCACAGTCGCCGTTGGTGTGCAAGGGCGACCTGATGGCGCTCCTGTTCGCGATGGTCCATGGAGATCCGACTACAAGCTTTTTGCTACTCCATCTTTCACTGATGCTATATCTGCTTGCGGTTCGCTTGTCTTCGCCTTCGCTGGAACGCCAGGATACTTCAACATTATATCCGAAATGCGTGACCCCCGCGGGTACACTCGAGCTGTAATGATCAGTCAGGGCTTTATCACGGCACTCTACATAGCGATAGGCATCGTTGTCTATTATTTCTGTGGATCATATGTCGCATCGCCTGCGCTCGGCTCAGCCGGCACGACCATGAAGAAGGTCTGTTACGGTCTTGCTCTTCCCGGCCTGCTGGTTAGCACTATACTTCTATCCCATGTAAGCAACTTTTCCGCCTTTGATCGCACCTACTGGCATTTCTAACTTGCTCTTCCACAGCTGCCAGCAAAATTCTTGTTCCTCCGACTTCTTCGTGGCTCGAGGCATCTCACATCCAACTCCAAGACTCACTGGATGGTGTGGCTTGGCTGCACACTGACCGTTATCATATGCGCATACGTTATCGCCAGCGCCATTCCAATCTTTGATGGTCTCATTTCGCTGATTGGCGCCCTTTTTGGCACCTTTTTCAACTTTCATCCGTTTGCTCTTATGTGGTACTATGACAACTGGCGCGAAGGCAAGGCTCAGAGGCGGCCAAGATGGATCCTTTTAGCTTGTTGGAGCTTTTTTGTCATTGCCATCGGCTCGTTCTTGCTCGTCGCTGGAACATACGGGTCAATTGTGGGGATCATCGACTCTTACCATGCAGCGGGCGGGTCAAGGCCGTTCTCATGCGCCGATAATTCGCACTCAGTCTAAGTTCAATATGATGAGCCATACATGCTTGGCACAACCCCAGATTATTTTACTGCTCACAACGGCATCCGAGTGGCGCATAATCTCTTGTGTACGAACCGTGCTTCTGGCAAGCTGGAAGCATGTGCACATCTTCGAATTCTTCTGATTGCAAAGTCCGATCCTGGAACTGGTGAATGCCGCAAAATTCCAAGCTCTGTTGAATGCTTTCTGAAAAATTCCAAGCCTCGACATCACCATCACCAAGATTCGCAGAATTCCTCGTGGTACTATGACGGGGGAAAGATCGCTTCCATAAGCAATGCGGCACCACTCCTTACGACTGTGTCGGTCCCTCAAGTGGTTTATCATGGAGCAATGGCATTTCAAGGCGTTGGACGCATTATTTGACCTCAACAACATTTGGGTAGGAAATTATCGCAATAGAAAGACGAGTAAATCTTGCTTCTTTCTTTTCGATCATGCCTCATGGTCAAAGTTCACATGAATGAGTCGTACCCGTTGGTTCTACAATCCAGATTCTACCGAATGAGGAAGATCTACATGTGTGATATAAGTTGCTGGCGGTCATTACGAGATCGATTGCATAACGAGCGGGTACTTTGCTTGTACAGACCTTCCGATGAAGGGCGCACATTAAGCGAGGCCACAGCCTGCAATCAATTACACGATATATGACATTCACTCAGCAACCTAAATGCAAGCTCAGTAAGAAGGTTCAGCACCACGAGCAAGATGCAGGCGTGCAATTATTGTGCCATCGTCTTGGCCACATTACACTAGAAACCACACATATGTCTGAATTGTGGAGGCTCTTTTTCTCGGAGCAAAGAGGGTATTCTATAGTACTTAGCGAGGCAGTAAAGGTCGGATTTCTTCGTAGACATGGGACCATCTGACGCACCTTCTAATGCTCTTCAGCATACAGCTCACTACACAGCATATCGAGTTCCGTGAGTCAGAACGCCCGGGATGTGTCATACTTATAAGGCTAAGTCAGTATCATCGCCACGAATACATATGCAAGCGTACAGACTGTGAAAAACTTGTGCTATAGGTCAAGCAGCTGATAAGTCCATACAACTAAACAGTTGTCATGTTCAGTGCATCTAGCACACATCTGCGAACTTTTCCCTATTGCTCGTTATTGATGCTGAGATTGGCCAGAAAAGATTGACCAGAGTGTATTATCATGTAACTTCGACAACTCTGCATTACATAAGCACAAACTTTACTTTGCGCGCTCTAGATGTCTCTACGTCCATATCTCAGGGTCTTGTATTCCTGATTGAAGATTAGTATTTTGAGGTTATAGGCCAATCTACCTTATTTATAGGATGGGAGCACCGCCACAGTGGCTTAAGCGAATGGCGCCTGCTTAGCACATTCATAGTCAACGTGCGTCTATGGAGTACTGTAAGTAACGTCTCGCCAAGAACGATTAGTCAGGTCGTATCAGAGTACCTACCCTATCATATTAATCCAACTTCCGGTTGATCCGGAAAGATCCGGGAGAATTTGTTCGGCTGCTATCCGATGATCTATTTTAAGATAGTTCCCAGCCGGCCTGATCTAGTCAGGTTTCTGCCACAGAGACACTGAGACAAGCTGATTGTTACTCCATACGCAGCATCGTAGTCATGGTAGGACTAGCATTCTGGACGATCATTTATGCATTGAGCACTACCTGGATCGCGATCGTTGTAGTGTTTCGTATCATCAAATGGAGTGTGCTTCTAGCAGGGGTACGGTGAGAGGCACTGAGCAATCAGCTGAGATGATTTGACCGTAATTAACTCTTTCACACCCCAGGAGGATAAGATGAGGTAAAACCGAGTTCAAGCACTCACTTCTGCAAATCTTCTATCGCACATCTTCTGTGTGTCATATGCTCCGCGCTATGTTGTTTGAGCGATCTCTTTCAGATGCCGCCTTCTCTTCGCTCGTGACATATGCGGTTCTGTTTCTAGTTGCAGTGTTCTCGCTGCATGCTGTCTCATTGCGTGACCCGACCTCTCTATTCTTCAACCCTGATCGCGCCTACGAGCCTTCATATTCTGCTGTACGGCAAGAGGAGGCTGAAGCATTCGTATTTGCTGCACAGAATGCCTCCCTTGCCAAGGTCGATAATGGGCATGGTCTCCAGCAGAAAAAGCTCTGTGCGGGCATCCCTTCGGTAGCAAGAGATGGAGCATCATATCTTCGAACAGCAGTCGAATCACTGATCGATGGCCTCACCGCAGAGGAACGTGACAGCATTTATTTCATAGTTTTCATACCTCACACCGATGCGACCATGCACCCGGCTTATCAGGAAGACTGGCTCTCCAGTCTTTTAGACCGAATACTACTGTATGATCCACCAGAAGACAAGATGCAGCACATCATAAGTCTCGAAAGAGACGCAGGGCTATTCAGGGAAAAGGGCCTTCTCGACCACACCTACCTTCTGAAAGCCTGTTATGCGAAAGAGACGCCATACGTTGCAATGTTCGAAGACGACATCCTCGCCATGGATGGGTGGTACCATCGCACGCTTGCCGGGTTGGAAGAGGCCGAGTCTAGATCGGCACGGAGTAGGACTTCGCGTGACTGTAAGTAACATTTTGCGCATTAAGCCCGTGACGCCATGTTCAGCTGACGTCTCACGTTGAAGTTCTTTACCTCCGCTTGTTCTACACCGAAGAATTCCTTGGTTGGAATAGCGAACATTGGCGAATCTACCTTTCCTGGTCGCTGCTGACAATGACTGTGCTGGTTACCAGTCTATCTTTGGTTCGATGTATCTTTCCAGCAGGTAGGAAGGTGCTGAGTCAACAGGTACCTTACATCATTTGCGGCGTATGTCTACCTTTGTCAATTCTCCTCTTCTTTGCCGCTGGCAAGGTGACCGTCCTACCTTTGCCGATCGGCATCAACGAGATGAATAACTATGGCTGTTGCTCACAAGGATTGGTTTTTTCACGATCCAAGGCTGAAGAACTCAGCGCATGGTTCGAAACAAAAAAGATCGGCTTCGTAGACATGCTTACAGAAGAGTATGCGGACCAGTATGATGAGCTCCGCTGGGCATTGACGCCGAGTGTTGTTCAACATATTGGGCGAAAGAGCTCTAAAGGAGACGACTTCGGATCTGCTGCCAAGCATCATAGGTCTGTGGCAGAGAAGTTATGGAATTTCGCTTTTGAGAACAACAACGCAGCTGTTTTGAAGCAAGAGCATCTGCATGCTGTTGAGCAGAGTCCGTTGGCTTACATTACCGAGCACACATCTCTGTCCTGACATTCATACCTACCTGGCTTATCGTAATCAGACCTCTATATCTTTTCAGTGCTCTAGAGGATAACATCATGTTCTTTGCAGAAGTCTATTATGAACAACATACTCTCCTTATGTATTGGCAGGCGCATGGAGCTTCATCGCGACTTAACGCTTCGGCCCCTTATCACAGCGAACAGTATGATTCGGACGAAGCTGTTCACTGTGGAGCGGAGTTTTGTCCGGTGTGCGACGGCTCATGTTATGTGGGCGACGTGCTTTGCTGGTCGATCATGCGCGCAAATTGTACAACACACCCTGATCCTGCTCGGACTGGATTTCTTGCTAATTTGAAGGTAGCTACATCAGAAAATTGAGTCGAGATGGAGATCTAGTACAACATACAATCTTGTAGATGTCTATAGAGGGCGCATTGTCTCAGATGCGTCTGCTCGCATAACACTTGCTCGTCTGTAAGTACAGATGAGTCATAATGGCCGATGCGCACGGTCAACGCCCAGCAGTTCATATGGATAGCTTGCACGACATTGTACAACAGATTAATGATAAAGATCGGATCGAAGCAGGTCGAAGACCGCACGACGAAACTTGATCTGTTAGCAGCGCTCCTCTGGAAATGGTATAGGGATTCAAGTAATATGACGGAACCACGTCATGTAGTTCTGCTCGGGTGTAGAAGACTTATGACAGCCACGTATGCACTGAATTTCGACTTTGTGGCAAGATGTATAATACGGTAATACGGTCATACGGTAGCTCTGGCTCCATATCACTGAGCATCTATCTTGTATCTGTTGATAAGAGGTAGGCTTAGTCGTGGGGTCACGCAGCCAAGCTCTTGGATAACCAAGCTCTCGGAAGCTCAACATCCTCTTTTGGTCCTCCACCCAACCCGACCGTCTCTTCACCATCTCAAGATATAGCCTACACGTACTTAGTAACACTGGCTCCAACCCTTATCCACCATGACGTGTAGTTCTGTTTGTTGCGGTCGGTCCGCAGATATAGCGGAGGAAATTTGTCCAAGTCTTGATCGCGGCACGAAGCACAGCTCAGGCGTAGATCGTAGTCAATCGAACGGAAGCAGAACCACGACTGAGGACAGATCGTGTCTCGCTGAGGTTCCTGTACATTGCGCGTCGCGATTTGAGGCAGCGTCTGCAGCTACTCCATCTCGAAGCATAACTTGCTGCCCTGCAAGAGATACCCTTAGATATGACGGCAGTCATCACGGGACTACTCCTGAATCTCCTACAGGCTGCCACGAAGTCGATACTGAAGTTTTCACTGGAGCCGAAGACGATGACTCTATATATAAGGCCAACGTCACTGATACTGTTACAGCGGATGGAGACGATAATAGCATGTCAACTACACCTTGTGGTGTACCTAAACCCGAAAAGAAATGTAGTAGCGCCGATGCTGGTAGCAGCTGCTGCAGGCCTATAGCCCCGAACGTCATCAGTATTCAGGATATGTCAGCATCTGAGAGCTCTCACTCAGCGAAGGCCACGGTGAACTTCGTCAAGTCAAGCGATGACCCCGTCGATAGATGTTGCGCCTCCGTGCCCGCAATGGAGATCTGGGCAACGCCCAAGGTCATGCTAACCACAGGTGACTCCGCGCTTGCATCCACGATGGGGAAACCTGGAAAGGACTCTACTCTCAAGTGTCCAGAGTCTCCGATTAACGAGCCAGGCTGCTGCAATGGTACTTCTTCACCATGTTGTGATGTATCCTGCATTGAACGCATCGCATACCGGGAATGTGCGAATGAGAAATCAGCAAACCAACACTCTGAGATGGTCTCAGGTAAGTTCCTCGTACATCAACCCGCCTGACATTGGATTTCATCAGACGCTGCGAAATACCTCCCGGGCCCGAGCTGACGCCAAGGTGCAGGAAAGAAGTCTTGCAGCCGACATTCTCGAAGGGCCAATATGAAGTACGCAAGGACCTTGGAAACTCTCGGTTGTATCTGCCGCGCTCTGTTGGCGCTTGGACAAGAGTCCTGTTGCGAATCAGGTAAACGCTCATACTTGCAAAAGAGGACCAGTTCCAATATGACACCTCGATGGCCTTCACTGTCTTCTTCAACTATCTGCTGTAGAACGGATGTCTCTCCAAGGCCGACCTCACAAAATGCCAGAAGTAAGCGCAGTCATGAGGGTAAAGCAGCGCCGCATCCTTCCGATGATTGTTGTCATAAATCTCGTACCAAGACTACCGTCGCTCCTTGTGCGGATGCTTGTTGCGACCAGGGCAAATGCCACACTACAGTGCAGACGTGCGGAAAGGCTTACTATAACTCCGAAATTGAACCTAACCAAGCAGAGCGAAATTCCCTTTGGTTTTCTCGCAACCCAGATCCTGAGAGGGGCTTGACTGGAAACGACAGCATAGTTCTCAGCATCTCCGGTATGACGTGTACAGGATGCGAGACTATACTTAAGCGAGCACTTACGTCGCTCGAAGCTGTCAAGGACCTCGAGACTAGTCTGGTACTTGGCCGGGCTTCCTTCACTCTAGACCCCAGTATCACATCAGCTCTGGAGGTCACGAAGTATCTGGAGAGAACCACAGATTTCAAATGTAAACAGATCTTCACTCAAGACTCTAGCCTCGACATAATTGTTTCAGGAGAACCAGAAAAACTTGTCGCACAAGATCGACCAGACGGTGTAACAGGAATCACTATTGTTGATCGTCATACAATACAAGTAGCGTTTGATCCTGAAGTCATTGGGGCCCGTAATCTCCTTGAGAGAGACTGGAATGGCCCGGTCCGTCTGGCCTCTCGGCAGGATCCCTCACTAGAATCCGCTGGCAGACATGTCCGCCATATCGGTTGCATGACTGTTCTCTCCGCGATCCTGACGATACCTGTTCTGGTCATGGCATGGGCTCCTATCCCAGAACGAGAGGTCGTGTACGGCTCAGCGTCTCTTGCACTTGCGACCATCGTTCAACTGGTCGTCGCAGGACCTCTATATCCTAGAGCTTTGAAAAGTCTGATGTTTTCGAAACTGATCGAGATGGATCTACTCGTTGTGCTTAGTACTACCGCTGCTTACGTATTCTCTGTCGTGTCTTTTGGCTATCTCGTTGCGGGAAGTCCACTTGCGACCGGCGAATTCTTCGAAACGAGCACTCTACTCGTTACTCTTATCATGCTTGGTCGCTGGATCAGTGCACTAGCCCGCCACAAAGCCATCGAGTCTATCTCGGTCACTTCGCTCCAGACGCCAACTGCTATGGTTGTAGATGCTATGTCGGGCAGTGAGCAAGAAATTGACGTCCGTCTACTCCAGTTAGGCGACATATTCAAGGTTTCACCTGATTCAAGAGTTCCAACGGACGGTACAGTGATCTCTGGCTCATCTGAGGTAGATGAATCGATGGTCACTGGCGAAGCCATACCAGTTGAGAAGTATGTTGGTTCCAGTATCGTCGCGGGTTCTATCAATGGCCCGGGAACGCTTATGGCCCGTCTCACGAACCTGCCAAATAACAACACGATCGCAGCCATTGCTACACTGGTAGACCAAGCAAAGTTTTCCAAGCCTAAGATACAAGAAAGTGCTGACCAGGTTGCGACATATTTTGTTCCACTCATCATCGCCCTGACAATCATAACATTTGTCACCTGGATCGGTGTTGGCATATCGCTTCGAGACCAATCAGGTAGCGAGGCCACTATTCACGCTATAACATATGCTATTACGGTCCTTGTCGTTTCATGTCCTTGCGCCATTGGTCTCGCCGTCCCAATGGTCATCGTCATTGCCAGTGGCGTTGCTGCCAAGCACGGTATCATCTTTAAATCAGCAAACAGCATTGAAATCGCCCACAAAGCCTCTCATGTTGTTTTTGACAAGACTGGAACCTTGACCCAAGGTAAACTTGCGGTCATGCACGAAGAGCTCACCGGAGATGATCCAGAGTCTCTTTCATCAGTGCTTCTAGGTCTCCTGGGTAGCATTAAGCATCCTGTCTCTGTCGCAGTAGTGAAGCATCTTGAGGCAAAAGGAGTATCTGCAGCGGCTGTAACTGATGCCAGAAGTTTGACCGGTAAAGGAGTGGAAGGCACCATATCGGGCAAGGTACTTCGCGCAGGAAACTCCCGATGGCTCGGAGTGTCTTTAGACCCTCGCGTTCAGTCGGTCCTCTCTTGCGGACATACAGCATTTTGTGTCACCGTAGATGATGCACTTTTGGCAGTATATGGTCTAGCAGATTCATTGCGACCTGATGCTTTCTCGACGGTCACCGAGCTACAGCGAAGATCAATCAGCGTTCACCTCGTTTCTGGTGACGACGATGCTGCTGTTCGCGCCGTAGCGGTTCAATTGGGCATACCCGCATCCAACGTTCTTTCTCGCTGTACTCCTGGGGACAAACAGGCATACATTCAGCGGATAACGGATGTTCCGAATTCAGGTCGTGGTCATAGAAACTCGAAAGAACCCATCGTCATCTTCTTAGGCGATGGATCCAACGATGCAGTCGCACTGGCCCAAGCATCTATCGGTGTCAACATGAGTTCAGGCACTGACATTGCCAAGTCAGCTGCCGACATAGTATTGATGCATCCCAGTCTTTCTGGTGTGCTTACAATAATTGCAGTCAGCAGAAAGTCAATCAACCGAGTGCGGTTCAACTTTGCTTGGAGCTTCATCTACAATTTGTTCGCGATTCTACTTGCCGCGGGCGCATTCGTCAATGCGAGGATTCCACCAGAATATGCAGGGCTGGGGGAATTGGTCAGTGTTTTACCTGTTGTTGCAGCCGCCGTGCTCCTACGATGGTCAAAGTTCCGAATTGTTTTATGATCATTTCTCAGGACTGATACAATCCTGCAACAATTCTCTGGGTAATCAAGCTACAGTTTGGCGATTAAACGTTGTCATTCTGTTCAGGTGTTATAGGAACAGGGGCAAATTCAACATTTGTCCTGCATGGTTGTCACGTGGGGCGGATCACGGTGGTGTTCCATGTCGGACCCCATCAATATGGGTATCCCTTAGGCGTTAGGTGAATTCATTCGAAATTGGTATCGTTGATACCTCGCATGATGTCGTGTCTTTTCCGATCGTGTCATGAACATGTGCAATTGCAATCATACAATTGAAGAGACTGGTGCTGATAGTTGGCTCGTTTATTCGTTTCTAAATGGACTGAATGCTAAGACAAATGAATAAGAACTCGGATCTCCGCGCTACCAAAGTCGATGCAGATTTAGTTAACAGCGTTGACGGGCTCGGGGCCGAGCTTCTCCCAGCTACCAGAGCCGTAGGTGCTGTCCTGCTGGCCGTGGAATTGTCCATTGACATCTGGAACTCCAAAGAAGGCACGGGTCTTATCTTGGATTCTGCGCAATATTGATAAGCAAATGCCGGAGACGACGGGAAACGATGCACTTACTGGTCAATGGTCATGACAGCGAACGGAGGGTTGGAGGTTTCAGCGTAGCCCCAGCTCACATGGTGGAGAGAACCGGATGTGCATGGCGCGTTCGCCCAGTTGCTCTTAGGACCTACGCCATTTGACTGAATGACGGTGCACTTGGTGCTGAAACCATCACTGGTCTTGATATCAAAGTTGTAGTCGCAACCAGAGCCGTCCTCGCCGCAGTCTGAGTTAAGGTTAGTAAAGTCATATGCGTGAAACTCGCAGGGAGAAACTTACATCTGCTGAGATTTTCGACAGTCCATGTACCAAGCTGGGGTGCAGCTTGACCAGCGGGCGAAGGAGTGGCTGCTGGTGTGGCAAGGGTCAAAGCACCACTAACTGCAATGCAAACAGCGCCGTTGGGGTAGCTGTGAGCAGGGTTACATGCGTAAGAGGTGCTGGAAGACGCAGCAGGTGTTGGTGTGACGAGAGACAGAACTTCATTGGTAGAGACACAGGCAGCTCCGTTGGGGTAGCTGTGCGCAGGATTGCATGCGTAGGCAGTGCTGGAAGTTGCAGCAGGCGCTGGTGTGACGAGAGATAGTGCTCCATTGGTAGAGACACAGGCAGCTCCATTAGGATAGCTGTGGGCAGGATTGCATGCGTAGCTGGTCGCTGCGGCAGGAGTAGGTGTGACTAGGGACAATGCTCCGTTGGTAGAGGCACAGGCAGCTCCGTTGGGATAGCTGTGGGCTGGGTTGCAGGCATAGTCTCGCTCAGCAAAGTTGTTTGGCAGAGCAAGAGCGCCTGAGAGGCCTCCAGTAATAGCAAAGGTAGTCTTCATTTTGTTGATAGAGGGGCTGGGTTTTTAGAGTGGAATGGTAATAGGTGTTGATAGTAGTGTTCTGATGAGAGGAGTGCTTGTGATGATATTGATGATATGTGATTCGGATGGTAGGATATAATATCAACTTGGAAGAGGTAGGATACTTATACCTGGAGAAGGCTTCTATCTCTTCGCATATGATCTCTATCACCGGCGCGTATGGTCTCTGCTCTCGCCACGATGACGATCTATACGAGACCTTAAGCACGAGAGTACTCAGAAGGGTTTGACTATTTCACGATGGTAGATCTTTTGTCATCGTATAGATGCTTCGCGACATCTTCGCAGACAAAGTGCCTGCTCGTGGTCAGACTGGAAACAAAGCCCGACGTCTTCGAAGTGTACAGTACAACGCGTTTCTATTCTTGTCTTATACGGGTCTTCAAGCGTCCCGCGAGAGACCAAGATGCCGACTTGGCACTTTAGATTTAACCTCGGCCAACTCTGAGTATGTTCTTCGAGGTGATCAGTGCCAGTGTATAGATGTTACGAGCACCTTGATGAACTCTACGAAAACAAAATTGCATACATTTCCCCTTGGCGAGTGACGTCGCTTGGCCGTTCGGGCCCGGATTCTCAAACTCTCGACAACGCTTCTTGATATTTCTAGTATCAGCAGCAACCAAAGTGACGCTCTATGCGATATCATCGATTCTGCACCAGCCAGTCGGTAGATCTGACACTTCGTGATTGACAATTGATCTGGTGCTGAGAATCTGTGGAACAATCTCCGCTCGAGCAGGACGAACACGATGGCCATCACCCAACCTTGTATAGAACAAAGAAGGTTTCCAAGCGGCATGTCAATTCCACAGTGGCTCTGTAGCCTGAATGGCTTTTCGCGATATTAATAGCATCAAATCGGCCTCACACTGAGACACTTTGTTTCAAAAAGATATCCATTAGCCTCACGACATTGAATGGCTACTACATGATCACTATGACAGAAGCATCCCTTATGTGCGTGTGGCCAATATCTCAACTCCCAGCATATTGTGTACGACAGCATATTCGTATACGAAGATGTAAGTTCAGAACGTGAATTGACATAACGTGGCTCGAAAATCCCAGGCGCTCTAGCACAATTAATCAGGATCAGGTAGAGTTGGCATTCATTCGAGGAAAGACTATTTTACTAGGTAACGTACCTCAGGAGATGCAAGCCCCGCTGTCGAGGTCCAATCTTCGTTTTTGTTGTAGTCCACTTTATGCTATCCTATAAAGGTGATGTCAACACCACTTGAAATTTTAGAAGTCACATCCAGGCGTCTACATTAATCATGAGGCAATACCCATCTTTTAGTGTGGTGTCTTTCGTGACTGAATTAGTCCACGTGCTCGTCACTACTACAAAACCTGCCGTCAAGCTATCGCTTCGTGTTCTAGAAAAGTCAGCGCGGCGACGCACAGTGCGTTGATGCCGGTCTCCATTGTAGGATGTATGACTGGCGCAAAGTTGGATGAATGGTTCATCGGTATGTCCTGAATCAGCCGGTTTTGCTCTCTCTTTCGATCCCACAAATCCTCGTCGACACCCCCAAAATGCCAGAATACGTAAGGTCGACCTTGGGATGTAGCTAAAATTGGAAAGTCTTCGGCAACTGTGGTTATCGGGATGTTGGGGTTGAAGGCTTCGGCGAAGAATTTAGTGAATGAATTTGCCACTCTCTTCGTGGTGATATCCTCATTATCCAACACTGGAAATGTACGGGACGGTTTGAACTCGGGTTTTCGTGGTGAGCCGCTTGCCTCGCACTCTGCCTCGACGATTCTTCTTACTGCTGCCATCAATTTTGCTCTGCTTTCAGGGTTGATGGAGCGGAAATCGATACCGATCTCTGCGTCGTCTGCGATCACGTTTTCTGTTTGACCAGCCTGTAAGCTGCCCACCGTGACGACAGCAACATCGTTAGGATCGATCTCCCTACTGACGATACCTTGTAGCCGCACAACGACGTGCGCAGCTAGTAGTGTCGGATCGATGGCTCTGTGAGGCTGCGACCCATGTCCGCCTCTCCCAAACAGTGTGATTTTCATACTATCTGCCGCAGCCATAAAGGTTCCAGTCCTCAATCCCACACTTCCTGCCCGCATGGCCATGATGTGCTGTCCAAAGACATAATCAGGCACTGGAACCTTGGTGTACAGTCCATTGTCGACCATGGCCTGAGCACCAGTTCCCCTCTCCTCGGCGGGCTGAAACAGCACGATCAATGTGCCGCTCCAGTGGTCCCGCATACGCACGAGTATCTCTGCAGCAGCAAGAAGACAAGTCATATGCATATCATGGCCGCAAGCATGCATGACTGGCTTCATGATGCCCTCGGCATCAGGCATCACAACACTACTGGCGTACGGTAATGACGTTCTCTCCGCAATTGGCAAAGCGTCCATGTCCGAACGTAGCATTATTGTCTTGCCGGGGCCGTTTTCGAGGACTGCGGCAAGACCATAGCCTCCAATTCCGGAGTGAATGACGAATGACTTTAGTCCTGAAAGATGCTCGATAATCGTCTGCGAGGTTTGCTTTTCCTGATTTGAGAGCTCAGGATGAGCGTGGAAGTGCTTGTAAAGAGCTTCATAACGTGCAAGATCTACTTGATAACGTGGCAACTGCTCCATGCTGCTGTTCTGCTGCATGATGTATCTTTTGACTAGCACCTGCTCGGACCCTTGTAGAGATCAATATTGCGTAAGATCTATTGTTTGTCTAATTCGTACTGTAGTTACGATTGCACGAAAGAGTGATTCGTGTCATTTGTCACACTCGACAAGGCGGGGTGGTGACTTTGCCCTGACTGTACAATCATCAGCTTATAGTGATGACTTCTGACTCGTATTATTTTAGCCTATTCTTCCTAGTGGCTCTTATTGCGGGGCATTTCATTTCCCTTGATGTAAGCTCGAGGTAAGGTACATGTGAAGTATTCTGCGGTTGCGCCGCGAAGCCATTTACCACCTCGAATGGATGTTCCTGTTACTGCTCAGTCATTAACTAGAACCTGTCCAGCAGAACTCTGCGCGCTCATTGCTTGATGCTCTTCATTTGCACAATTGGACTCCAGGCTTCGAAACACTGGTTGGCATTTGTACATGCTTGACTCACGACGATAGAAAGGCGAGACAGGTCTAAAAGGACCAACCAGACACTTTCCTGTAATACTCGAGGACTGAAAGCCCACTCAATATCACAATACTCTCCCAATATTCCCCTGCGTCGAACTGTTGGAGTTGAAACGTGCCTCTTTTGGACCCCATGGATAGATGGTGCACAAACCGTGCGACAACCTCATCGCTATCCTTTGTGACCATCTTGAGGTTGAAGAAGTCTGTGCGATTTGCACTCGCATCGCTCTTCTCAATCTTGTGGGTTCTCTTCCAGTAAAACTCCTTTCGTCCCAGTTCTCTTCCCAGATCTATACTCAATTCGAAGCAGTTCGTCATCCACTTCTCAAGACACCGGAGATCTTCCCAAACCACCGTCCCCGAGGATGTTGGGTCACCCATTCCAATATGTATAGGTGTCGATAATGAACTGAAGCAAAATTTACAGACCCCCACGACCCTGTTGGTGTCAGGACCAGTCGAGGTCACCCTGTTCAGTACAATGCCATATCGGCCTGCGCTTTTGGTCAAGTCGCTGAGGAGCCATGAGAGATCAACATTATAAGCCGGACGGTTTGAAGAAGTTTCGACGATTTCCGCCCTCGTTCGTCTTTTATTTGAAGAAGCGACATCAAAGGACTTGTAATGGTTCATTTTTGTTTAACATGTGAGGCTGTGTGTCGTTGTTCACCGGTTTACCACAGCCAGGTCTTGCGACACTTATATGCTGTGGGATTGTCTGAGAGCATCCTACAGTGCTCATGATCAATTCAGATACGAAGGAACTGTGATACAGGTCCGTACATGCTACAGTACTAGTAGATCCTATAGCATTGCATAAGGATGTTAGCGTAGGATTCTTGATACTCTACTCTCATCTTGGCATTACATCAATAAGGCAATACCAAGGCCTCTCGTTCTATGGTTCTGAGTCATAAGTGACAGAGCTTACAGTAGACACTGTCGACTGTGAAGCGACTATAAACTTCACCGTGAAAGAATTATTGCCCGACTCGTGCTAGGTCAATGGGGTTCCACCATTGCACGATGTTGAGCTTAGTGACAATGTTGTTGGTTACCTTACTGTTTCTAGACGCCAGGAGGGGCTGAACACAACGCACTGGGCGATGGAGAAGAGGTCAGCAATGATACAGCAAGCTTGGAACATAGTCGAGATCTACAGATACGAATATCCACCTTGGGTACCACTAAGACCACAATCTGTGCTGAATAAATAAGCTTCTGATAAGCCACAGTATTCGTTTCCAGGACAATCGACAGCCCAACTAGAGGATCCATTCTCGAAGCTGGGATTCAGAAACAGGTGCGGTCAAAACCTTGCATCATGAAGCCCAATTGCTGCGTGAACGACATTTCTGGAGTACGACACACGGGCTGGAACTGATCTTGTTGCCAAGATAACCTGCCATACACTGAGTCTGCCAGGAAATGCTATCCATCGTAGTAAATGTTATTCCATCACTACCTGGTCAAGATGGAGCTGTAGCGTCAATGGTTCATAAGGATGTCGTTCAGCGTGTAGCGCAAGCGCATGTGACCCAGCTCGCCCCCGGAACAAGCGCAGTTGGTAGGTTTGTACAGTACTCGTCTAAAAAGCACTCCTTACTCTTTCCTAGTGGCCACAAGCAATCGCTGTGCAGCGATTCAGAGCAAATTATTAAGGCCTGTGTAGTTCCAATGTATGATGTAAGGCGCATCTGATCATCGCCGCAACGCCCTGCGGTACCATTGACAGCTGTGTTGGAACCAGGAGTAGGTTGGAAGGTGAAAGTGGCACAATCGAATGCCTTGTTACGCATGACAGAGAAGTTGATTTGAACCATCTTACACATGTAGAGATACACTTATACCGAGTCTACCCTTGAGAATGTCGGATTGAGCAAACTTGTGCCAGGATTCCGATTTTTGACTTTCTGACATTGGTAACTGTTGTCAGTACTCAGGGCGTCGTTCCAATTGTAGGACAACCTTCTTCTGGCGTTCAGGCCGAAAGTATCCTCCACGTGCTAGAGCGGTGAGCGGGGTGCGAGGTAAGCTTTCTACTCGTATCTTTATGTCCGAGCCAAGTCCGATGAAGATACATAGTACCCTGCGAAGGTACAGTAGGTAGTGTTTCATGCTCATGCATACTCTGTACAGTACCTTACCTTACCTGGACCTTGAGCTCTCTTTTGTGCCGTTGCGATGACGGTGCGAACGAACCCCGGCACAGATCACGTATCAACCCTGCTTCCTGCTTTGTATTTGTCGGATTTGCGAACCAATCGCCAACCTGCGTACTGTGTCATTCGCACCACGGCGACTCGATGGTACCTAGTCGAGTCTTGCAGCGACATTGGCGGACTGGCAACGGGTCCGGGCTGTCCGGAGAAGCATTCATTGGTCCCCTCTTAATTTTCTCCTATCAGAGCCGCTTCATTTTCAATTCGGGAGCTATCATGTACGTCATATTGACGGTTGATCTAACACTTCGCGGACCACACGGCACAGCTTTGTAGAGCACAGCAGGTAAGGCAAGCTAAGCTCGTTCATTGTATGACATGTGAGTGAGGTATATCTCTTCACGTATGTACCGTCTGGACTGTCGCTTTCGTCAGTTCCCACGTAAGCCGGGTCCCATTTCCTCCCTTCACAATTATTTCGTCTGTACAACACTCTGTGCCATCATCGTAATTGCTATACGACCATTCGTGACTAGACCAGGGTTATAGAGCTGCGAAAGACCAGTTGAAATAGGAAGACATTCATTCCTACCACAAATATGGTTCATAGCACCTCTGTGACGACCGAAAGCGGAAGCTTAGATGCGTTTCCGCTGCAGGGCGAACAGCCGTATTTTGCTGAGGAGAGAACAGGATGGAAAGGCTATGTGGAATGGGAGGTTAGTCATTGCTGTTGGTAGACAAGCATGAACGTGGTCTGATCATTTACACGCCAGAAATACCCAGAAAAGAAGAAGGAGGCCGAGGCGATCCTCTCGCGCTACAACTTTCCCTCCCCTCCAGAGTTCCAGCTCGTGCCCCTTCCAGACACCAACCCAATTCTAGAGGGGGTCAGATGGAAGCAGTACCACTATGCCATGGGCTCTAGCCTCAAAAGCATACCAGACATCAGGTATCACTGGTCACTTTATCTTTCATTATAAACTACTGAATTGGGACGTTTAGCTGGGAGTACGTACAAAAGGAAAAGGCGCCCGATATGATCCACGTCCTGCAATTCCCCTATAACGGAGAACCTCCTCGGGTAAGGACAAAATTTTGAGTCTCGCTTGATACGTTGCTGATAACTCAATTGTCAGGATCGCCTAGTGGAGACTGAAATCACGAGAAACGAGGATTTCTTTGTACGAAACCATGGCGGTATCCCAGAGATTGATCCTGCAGAGTATTCGTTTGACATTGACGGTCTGGTCAACAATCCGAAAAAGCTTACCCTAGCGGATCTGCAGAACGAGAAACTCTTTCCGCGTCAGACTAATGTAGTGTCTCTGCAGTGTTCAGGAACACGGAGAATCGAGCAGATTCACGAATATCCTGGAGACGGAGACGAACTGATCAACGCGCCCTGGGGCGAAGGAGCCATCGGTACTGCTCGGTGGACCGGCGTGAGTCTCAAAAAGGTAATCAAGTACTGTGGCGGTCTGAAGGATAACGGAGAGAACATACACCTCGAGTTCTACGGAGCAGACACGTACTTCAAGAAGGGAAAAGTGTACAACTACGTTGTGAGCGTTCCCTGGCGCAAGGTCAAGCTCAACGAGGTACTCCTTGCATGGGAAATGAACGGCAAGCCGCTGCCGCGCATTCACGGGTTCCCGCTCCGGACTGTCGTCTTCGGCTACATCGGTGCTCGTAGTTGCAAATGGCTGTACCGGATCAAAGCCATCAAGGGTCCCAGTCTCGCGCCTGTGCAAATGAAGGAATATCTTTACTACACGCCGCAAGTGGGTAAGCAAAACGCAATGTACTCGAATGGCTTTAGCATCCAGGACATGCCCGTGTCTTCGGCCATCATGAAACCAATCAACATGCAGCAGATCATACACGATGGCTCGATCAAGATGAGAGGCTGGGCCTACAGTGGTGGCGGACGCTGGCCGGTCAGAGTCGAGGTCAGTGGCGACGGTGGAAGCATTTGGTACGAGGTACCCTATGAGAATCTGTCCAACAAGTATTATCATGCATGGCGGTTGTGGGAGATTGATCTCCCTGTTGATGCCGAAGGATGGCTCGAGCTGTGCGTAAGGACTTGGGACAATGCGTTGAACACTCAACCCACTTATGTGAGATCAGCCTGGTACGTTGCTCCATGTCCTGCGTCTAAATTCGAGATCGATGTGCTGATACTCTGTCTGCAGGAATTTTGATCTACATGTAACATCCAGTTGGTGAGTACTTGGTCCCATGCATCCCGTAGACCATGTTTGATCAACGCTAATCACCCATATTCAGTCATCGAGTCAAGATCTACAGCATCAATAGATCAAAGCCTTTGACGGCGGCTAGATTACAGCTGCTGAAGGAAAAGAACATTCCCATGGTCCCCATCACACACCCTCTCGAAGTTGATCTGGAGTCCCAGGAGCACTATGATGAGGAAATGGCAAGACGCGGCGGACGGGATCCCTCGGAGTAGCTGTCCTATCCACACTTCCTTCCCCATAATTTACGACTTGCATTGCATTAAATACGTTACAACAACATCAATAATGAATCTTCATCTCATGCACCCCATCTAGTCTTGAGAATCAAGTCGATCTAAGGCATAAGCGCAGTGCACAACCCCACGACTCCTCCAGCACCGATCAAAACGGCCCTACCCATATTCATCCTGCCAAACTTACCCAACAACTCTCGAGCCCTCTCATCCTCCCGCGCAGTGGAGTCGTCGCGGGTCTTAGACTGTGGTCCACTAAGATCAGTAATCTGATTCGCAGTACTATGGCTCTCAGACAGCAAATCATCAATCGGCCGCTCGCCGCACCCCTTTGCGCCCGTCGCAGCAGCCGCATCTGAGTTGCTCTGCTGCTGCTCAGCAGCCGCACGCGCGCTGCGCACCCCTCCCTCCTCAGCATTGAACCTGATGATCTCAAAATTCGTAGGCAGCATAACGAAGCGCGTGAACGGGGCGATAGTGAAACTCAGGGCAGCAGCGAGCAAAAACCCGTTCGTCCCGGTGGTGTTTGAAGCCGCGTGCAGCAGCAGCTGGGCGACATAGCGACGAGCCAAGGGCAGGGATTGGAAAGCCGTGTAGACGAAGCCTGCGGATGACAGCAGGCATGCTGTTGGGAAGATGTGGGAGCCGCGGGAGAAGAGCCAGCGGAGTTGGGGCAGGGAGCGCGAGGCGGGTTGGGATTGCAGCTCTGGGATGTCGAAGAGGGTTGGGCTTGCTATGCCGCCTGAGGCGACGAGGGAGATGGTGATGCTTAGGGCTTTGATTGCTAGTGTTGTTGTTGATGTTGATGGAGCTGCCATTGTGGAAGAGAGTGGTGTGGATGGTTTAGGTTGAGTGCTTCAATATTCAATTTGTAAAGAAAATGCAGATTGAATGTTTGATGGTCGATGTATAGATGTCGCGGATGGATTTATATCAAGACGTAGATACGCTAGACAAGGATACAGCTCTCGATATTGTCCTGTCACCAGCTGCGTGACTGCACAGTATATATATAGTATATATCTCTAGCCATACAAGCTTCCTACAAGCTCGAAATCGGACGCTTGTGAAGTACTTACAAAAGCCGAAGAAACCATAAATATGACCACCATTCCTCCAATGAGACCGACGTCTCTAAGGAACTGTTAGAAGAGCACAAGATGTGCAATTCATCGTCCGCGGGCCTTGACAATAGGTGTAGATCCTGTATTACTGCGTGTAGGAACAGTAAGGTACGGCAAAGTAGATATTGAGCATGATGGGCGACGTAGTCCCGAGGACGAACAGATCTCGGGACTAGATACAAAAGCCGCAGACCCCGACTACAGGGTACGAGAATTACAATCCTTGACTTCTTCTAGATGTTCATCCAGCTGCGCTTGTTCGTGAGGAAAAGGTCAGACAGACAAAACTCGAGAGCGTTCGGGGGAAGGCATTGAATGTTCCCACGTTGGGTATACAAATAATAGAGTACCTTGTCATGGAAGGTAGAAGATTCGAAATACCATGACTCGTCTGCCGACCCTCCTTCTCGGAGCACCTTTTTGCTTGTACTTGTACGGAAGTACCAACCTCTAATCTTCAAGGTAGATATCTTGCCTTATCTCTATCTTTGTACCTTATGTGAGCTGCACATCTATGGGCAGCTACGATGATCAGATAAGAGTGCCCGGTCGTCAGTGATAGCCCGATCATGCGGGTATGTTCTGCGCTCACCAACCGGCGTAGTCTTCACAGGCTGTTTCGAAGTGCGCAACAGAGTATACATGCCATAAACAATTCTCAAACGACCACAAAACCTGCATCCAACGAGTGCGTGGCATCGCGATCTTGAACCAAAAGGCAACCCCGACAGGAGAGTCAGCAGATAAGTACAATCCTCTCACTTGCTCATTCTCGGGTAATCGGACGATCGGACCTCCTATCAGACAGGAATAGCAGGCTGGACAGGAGAGCGGCGCTCCATTGTCTCTTTTCGTGGTGAGGGAGAACAGTATATTTGTATGTACGAGTACGTACCTCACAAAAGGCACAGTGCTCTGTTTAGTGTGGGTACCTTAGTCTCATATCAGTGCGCACGTGGGTGTGGGGCAAGATGTAGATAGGCGAAGAGGTCGGGGGAGGCGCAAGAGAAGAGGACAATGCCTCACAAATACAACAACTTTCTCCGCTAGCGACAAGCGTCGATTATAGGTATAGTAAATACCTTTCGGAGCTGAGTGCTTGAGGCGCAAACTTGTGGTTATCGTAATCGGGGCTCCTACAGCGCTCCGCCGTCACCGCCGCCACCGCCGCCTCCTCAGCTTCGCGCGGCTCTGTGATTCAGGATGCGCTGAGATGTAGAGGATCCGCGAGGCGTTGTCCTTCTTTCATCCAACGAGTGGGTGCAGCAGCGATAGATGGTAGCGTAAGTCTGCCCGAGTTTGACCATATGTTTATATTCCACGAGCCAGTCATGACGTGGTAGGCACGATACTCGTGATGGATGGATGGAGGGAGCGAACAAGATAGTCAACTTGATAATCCATAAGTCATGTCCAGCTACATGATACAGACGATGAAACCTCTACTGTGTGTTTCAAGAAGCCGTACGGGTTCTTCGCATACAGGTATCATGACCGATCCCGGATCGGCATCAGCAGTAGCATACCAAGTGAGAGAGAGTGAACCTAAGACGAAGAAGAACTAAGCCGAGAACACACGCGAAAGAGCACGGAAGAGAAAGCCAAGGTACAGTACATCTGTAACGATCCTGAGACCCCAACAAGCCACAAGGCAAGTGTACACAAGCAATGGTAAGAAACCCATGCACTGAGACCCTGCCGAGTCCCTTTTGTTCTTGTTAGCAAGAGTCGAAAAGACCCGAAGTCCAAGGCAGCCAAGGTACCGCAGTTGGCCTATCCATCCTGTCCCAGTAGTGCGGGTACCCAGGTACTAGTGGATCTCTTGGGGACGTCGGGGGAGGTCAAAGGCCAGGCTAAGGCAGGTAATAAATATCTCTCGAGACAAGGTGGAGTGGGGGGAAAAAGGAAGAGAGGTTGATTTGTTTCCGACAACGACGATCCGACCAAAACGGAGCCATTATCTCTTAGCTCGAGCTTGAGTCTCGGTCGAGCCTGCGGGGGAGTTTATGGCTCTTTAGACACATTGATAGGTATGGCAGGAAACATTATCTTTGCTCATCGCATGCAATGCAATATCGAAGAGTACTGTGATCCATGTGCTTGGAGGCTCTGGTGGTTGAATTTACTAGATAATCATGCAAATATCCCACCACATCTCCTCATCTCCTCACGCCTCTTGTCCCAGTCACATCTGACACTGCAATATTCACTCTTATGACATGGGCCTGATTTGAAGTTGTCTTGATCAAGCATTGTTCATACGCTGCTCTACGTTGGGCTTGGTTTGATATCAATCGTGCCGTAGACAAGTAGCACTGCACAAACACAAAACTACACCACATCAAGCCCCGCACTCCAAGCATCATCATCATGGGGTTCAAGGACACAGATCTCTATCGGGAGATGACGCCGGCACTGGGCATGGTCTGCATCTATGCATCTCTCGCCGGTGCTGGATTCGGCTTCGACAACCTCTACTGGGGTGGCTTCCTGGGCATGCCTCGTTTCCTCGAGGATTTTGGCAGATGGGACGATACGCTTCAGGCATATGCAGTAAGTCGATATAAGTACTGAAATGTGATCATTCACTACTGACAAGACACCAAACAGATTCCCACGCCGTGGCAATCGGCCGGTACAGGAGCACCCTTGGCCGGTGTCGCTTTCGGATGTCTGCTCTCTGGTTTCGTGGGTAACAAGCTCGGTCGTATCAAGACTTTCTTCCTGGCCGGCGGCATCGCCATTGTCGGCATCTTAGTCCAGGTGACATCATTCAAGAACTTCTGGCAACTCATGGCCGGACGTATCATCAACGCCTTGTCCATGGGTGTCATCTGCAACGTCGTTCCCACCTACCAGGGTGAGATTGCACCTGCTCGCATCAGAGGCGCAATGGTCAACTTCTATCAATTCTGGCAATTGGTGGGCGCATTGATGGCCACGACGGCCAACTGGGGATTCCAGTACCGCGATGACCAATGGAGCTACAGAACCACGCTGATCCTGCAGTTCATCATCCCTATAGTGCTGATCTCTGCAGGACTGGTGCTGCCAGAATCTCCGCGATGGCTTGTGGAGAAGGGCAGGGTTGAGCAGGCGAGAAAGGTTCTGACACTGCTGCGAGGCAAAAAGGCAGCGCCGGCGATCATCGAGGAGGAGCTGGAGTTGCTCATCAAGGCTGACGCAGAACAGCGTGAGTTTCACGCGGCGACGTCGTGGCTCGACTGCTTCCGTGGGTCGAACCTGCGCAGGACCATGATCGGCGCCGGTGTACAGAGTCTACAACAGGCGCAGGGCAGCAGTTTCATCTCGAACTATGCCATTACATTCATGCAGGCCATTGGCATCAAGCAGAACCATATGGAGATGAACGTCTTGTTCTCATTCGTCAACACCATGGGATCAACCTTGGCGTTTTACTTTGTGGACAAGTTTGGTCGTCGCAAGTGCTTGTTCGGGGGAGCGATCGTGCTGGGTTCATGCATGTACACGGTGGCGGGAGTGGTGGTCGGCGCCCCAGGGAACACGGCGGCCATGAAGGGTGTGCTTGCCGCGCTTTTTGTGTGGAATTTCTTCCAGTCCTTCGCGTGGTCCTCTTGGTGAGTTCATGCCGTTGATTCTATATTTCATCTTGTCTACGAACGAAAAGCTGACGTGTGCCAGTGTATGGATTACCACGGCCGAGGTATCGACGCTGCAACTGCGCGAGAAGACGATGACAGTCTCGACATTCACGGGCTTCACCGTTTCCGTCATTGTCAGCTTCGTGGCGCCATACATTCAGGACGCCGGATACGGCAATCTCCAAGGAAAGATCGGGTTCCTCTGGGGATCCTTTTCCGTCATGTCTGCACTTTGGGTGTACTTCTTCCTGCCCGAACTCAAGGGTCGCAGCTTGGAGGAGCTGGACGAGCTGTTCGAGAAGAGGGTCGGCGTGTTCGCTTTCGGCAAGTACGAAGCGACTGGCTACGGCGCTCGTCTCACCAAGGTCGAGGACTTGATTGCGCACGGCGAGGTCATGGAGGGCGTCGACGTCGGTACAGACGCAGACACGAGCGGCAGGAGCTCCGAGGGAGAGAAGGGTGCCGCCGGTGTCAAGGCCCTCGAGACCTAGTGACTTTCCATGGCCTGATTATCGAGATTCCGTGTTTTCCTGATGAGATATTGATGGCTAATGATCCGGCGTTTGCGTGCAAGAGAACGAGAATTTCGATAGAAGACTTCAGCTCCTCATATAGAATTGCATGCTTTTTTCTTTTTGCTTTCAGCGCCTCACCAGCCATCAAAGTTTCCAAAGCCGCCAGATCTGGCCTTCTTCTTGACGGGCATCTCCGGCTCGTCCCATTCACCGACAATCTCGTCTTCTTCGACCGGTGGCGCAGGCTGGGCCGACTTGAGGTACTTGCCAACACCTGTGGATGGTTTCTCCGTGACAACAGTGCCGTCATTTCGGATGCGCTTGCCGGACCAGGTGGTCTTGTCGTCCTCGGTGCCGCCAGCCCTGGCAATGTCTTCCTTCTCTTTTTCTCTGACGTCCTTTTCAGATCGCTGTTTAAGCCACTCCTCAAAGGGATCGAGGTAGACGACAATGTCCTCGATGATACAGTCGTCCAACGGGTGGTTCGCATCGTCGGTCCGGACAGCCTCGAGCCTCGAGAGGGTGTCGTTGCCACCGACGACGCGGCCGAAGATGGTGTGTTTGCGGTTGAGGTGAGGCACAGGGCGGTAAGTGATGAAGAACTGCGACGAGTTTGTGTCTTTGCCCTTGTTCGCCATGGACAGAATGCCTCGGGCGTCGTGGGAGAGAGCCTGGTCGATCTCGTCGGGGAAGTTCTTGCCCCAGACGGACTGTCCTCCTCTTCCTGTGCCGGTGGGGTCTCCGCCTTGGATCTGGGAGTGTTGTGGTCAGTTCAGGAGCTTCTTCTTCAATGCAAAAGAACAAAGATACCATGAAGTTCTTGATGTTCCTGTGGAAGGCGACGCCCTTGTAGTAGCCCTTTTGCGCCAATCGAACAAAGTTCCACACGGCCTGAGGCGCCGACTCGGTGTGCAGCTCGAGGTTCAACTCGCCGAGGTTGGTCTGCAGCCGGGCATAGCCCTTGATCCTGACTCGCTTGGGCTTGAGCATGTACTCTTCGTCCGACAGCAGAGCGCGCTCGTCGCCCGTGTGGGGGGTGAGGCCGGTGCTCGTGAAGGACGCGGCGGCTTTTCCTGTCGTGTGTTTGGCCGCATTGTAAGGCACCGGCCTGCTCAGACTCGGCGCTCCCTTTGTTGTTGCCCCGCTCTTGTTTCCATTGCCACTGCTGCTCAATGCACCGCTCTTTGATTGTGAAGCTCCCGCTGCGGCGGCCGCTGCCGCTTTGCCTTCTCTCTCGGCTCGCGCTCGCGCCACGGCCTCTTTGGCCTTGAGGATCTTGGCGGCATTGCCCATGGCGTCTGTGTTGACGCCGGCCCCTCGTTCCGCCGCTTGTTCCGGAGTCAAGCCATTCTCGCCGTCCTGCTTGTACTTGAAGGCGCTGATGTTGCGCGACTCGATGTTCTGGGGGTCCTGCAGGGTGATCATGTCCCTGCGACTGAAGTCCTGGTCCGTCACGAGATCCTTCCAATTCTTCGACTTGATGTTGAGGCGGTCTATCGTGTCGTAGGCGAAGACGTTGCCCGTGTTGGCGAGGGCGACAATGTGGGTGTTGTCGGTCAAGACCTTGTAGGTGACGGGGTCGACATACTCGTTGTCGTCGTTCTTGGCGAAGTTGAGCTTGACGAGGTCGGCCGACTTGAGCCGAGTGCCGTCGACAGGGTTGGTGCCGTGCTTCTTGAGCCAAGGCAGGATGTTGGTGAGGTCGAAGATGGTGCCGTCAGCGGTGCACACGGGGTGCTCGAACGGCTGCAGAGAGAGGGCGCAGAAGTTGAAGGGGAGTCGCTTGAAGGCGCCGGGCACATTCTTCTTGCTCGAGTTCACATTGCTGCCTGCGCTGGCGGAGAAGGCGTCCTCTGAGGCCCATTCGCTGTGCGTGATCTGCCACAAGGGTCAGTCTGCGTCATTGAAGAGACAAAAGAAAGAAAGAGAGAATGAAAGAAGGAAAGAAGAAGTCGTCGTGTCTTACATACAGCTTGTCCGTGCCCTTGCCCATCTTTGTCGAGATCGATGGGTTCTGGTGATGGCCGTGATGAATCAGGGACAGGGACGATGAAAACTCGGAAAGTGGTTGAGAGAGAGAAGAGAAAGAAAAGAGTGAAAAGAAGAAAGAGCGATTTAGTTCGTCAATCTACCTTATCCTGAATAAATCCAGCAGTCGCGCGGGGGACGAATCAGATCAGGAAGGAACCTGGAGTCCTAGGGTACGAAGAGGCAGTCGAGGCAGTCGAGGCAGTATGACGCGCCTCGCGCAAAGGGCATCTCTAGCCGAACCACTTACTATTACCACCACCTCATCATACTACCTCGCATTTTCATATCAAGTACAGTACCTTGCTTTGGTCTTTAGTTCATCTGCATTTGCATCATGCTCGTTATTTCAGTCTCCGATATCGTAGGTAATCATCATCGCAGCCGGCCTACCTAATCAAGCCAAGCCAGACCAAATCATTCTCTCATATCGTGCCTTGCCATCCCTCGCTGCGTAAATATGTCCTGAAACTCTCGTCCTCCATCTCCAAGTCCAGATCCCTGCCCTCTGGCAAGATGAAGTACAATGCGCATCCAATGACGCCGACTCCACCGGCCACATAAAACGTCGACGAAGGCCCCGCCGCGTCACGGATAGGTGTGAAGACCTGCGTGCCCACCGCTGCCCCCGCCTTGCCGAATCCTGCTGAGATGCCGTACGCAATGCCTCTGATCGCCGTCGGATACAGCTCGACTGACATCAGCCCAATCGTCGCCCCCGGTCCCATGTGTCCAAATGACTGCATCAGTCCGTAGAGGACAACGAAAGCTGGGATCGCGTTCGTCGTGAGCTTTTGGTAACAGCCCCCGACAATAAAGCCAAGCACAATGTAGCCCGTCCACCCCGCGATACCGGTCCATTTGCGCCCGATCTTGTTGCAGAGATACGATCCCAAAATCACCCCGGGCACTGCCAACAGAGCGAGAATGAACTGCCATATCGCCACCGTCCTGATGTTGTGATCCGGTACGATGTTGTTGATGATCGCACTCGACATGATCGAGTTGGGGAAGTTGATGAAGTCGTAGAAGAAGAAGGCAGCGCTGGTCCCCATCACTCTCCACCCGTAGCGTTTTGCGATTAGCAGATAAGGTATGCGCTCATTCTTGAAGTTGCTTTTGCGGAACAAAAGGCCGTCCTTCATGCGCAGACGTATTAGCATGACCCCCAAGGGCAGAAAGATGGAAATGCCGTACATGGCATGGAATGCCACCTTGAGATTGTTGTTGGAGCCGATGAGGGAAAGCAGGTACACGAGTGTGCAGATTGGTCCCGCACTCGTGGCCTGCATGGTCGAGGTAAGCACCTGGATCGGCCCTCGTCTCGAGTCAAAGTGTTCGTTTGAGCCTTCGAGCGCAGCAGCAGCCGAACTGGGATATTCCCCTCCCACACCCACACCAGCGATACCTCTGGCAATCGTCAAGTACCACAGCATTTTATCGACACCACCACTGACCTGAAAAGTCAACGTGGCCATGAGGGAGCCGATAACTACCAAACTAGAAGTAATCCATAATCCGCCTTTGCGGGAGAAGATGTCGCAAAAGTAGCCGAGGATGACTATACCTATGACGGCTCCGACAAGCAGCGCATTAGAAATGCGGGTCTGCACAGTAGATGTGTACGCCTTGCCGACTTCATGTTTGAAGATGACGTTTGTACTCGAGGACTGGTGGGGGGCGTCTTAGCATGCTGTGCGTGATTGCTTTGATCCTGATCGCGCTCTTACCAGACTGTTTTGATAACCATCTGAAAAATTGGCTAAAGCACTGGCGAAGAGGGTCCAAGAAGCCACTGATTTCGGATTCTTGACTATTTCGCCATCGCCATAGTCCACAATCTCGGGCTCGGCGACCTTTGCCTCGCTTGGCTCTTCGAAAGTCTTCTCATTCGAGACCTGGTCGATCATGGAGGAAGTCATGTTCCCAAGACAATCACCAATGAACAGGAAAAAGATGGGGTCAAGGACACATTCTTATAAATGCAAGCTCTGGAGGACATTTGCCATGGAGAAATGGAGAACCCTACCTTGTTGGGTTATCTGCTCCACTTTTTCCGTGGTTGATATAGCAAAGCCCTATGCAATCCACGTACGTGAATGATAAGTGCGAGCATGTGTTACAGAGCAAGCCAGCCAGCGACATGGTGCTTAATGAACATTCATCAGAGGCGGCCTGCTCGATGTAATTTTCTGGAGACAATTCATTCTTTTTGCATGCTGTCTTGTATCGCTTGTCAATTACGTGAGAAGCACATCCCACGGTTCTCTTTTTGATCGGTGAGAGTGTGGTGGACATGAATCCCTTGAGTCGACGTTCGGAAGCCTACCTTACCTACCTAAGGTAGTCACCGATGTGAAGCCGGACAGCGACGGCGATCATTAAGGGTGGGTCTTCCTTCATCTTCACCAAGACAGCGGCTGAGATCTCGGGAGTCGACCGCAGTGGCAAGAGAATCCTCTCAAAAGCTGCATAGTGTCCACTGAGCATATATATTTCTCTCTCTGTACATCTTCAATGTACGCTATACACAGACGCATAGAAACCATGTGTAGGTCGCGCCTGTGAGCAGCCCCTGTGCCAAGCGTTTCGTCGCGTTCGGCTTTGTTTTGATGTCACACACACACCGTTCTTGATGATTCGGGAGGTTCACAGACAGGCGTCATTTCCGACAAACGTCCCGCCATGAGCACTGTCGACCTTGCTGCTGTACCGCTGTGCGAGATGCGACATGGCGAGCACATCTCAGCGATCCTAACGGTGAAGACAAAGAAATGGGATCTCAAGTGATCTTCATCGTCCTTTACAGTGCTTATGTGCGAAAGGAGTTCATGCACGGCAGAGGGAGACCAGGTAGAGTAATTATAGGACTGGCTTATCATCGATCATGCACACTTTGATACGGTGACAGGAGCTGAGAGCGCAAGCAAGGCCAAGCAACGGAGCTATTTTGGGTGCTAGATGACTCCCTTGATCCTTTCCTGACACTTTAATACGTGATCCACAGGCAAAACACACGCAGAGAACAAAGCAATAGGGTTACGGGACAGCGGGACCCCCAGGGTGATCGACGCGCTAGTGCAGCGACCCGCGTCAGGCAAGGAACCGAGGGGTTTTGGGTATATCTCGTCGTGTTTCCCTTTTATTGTTTTCTTGGTTTACTGCTGACAAGATCAAATCCAAAACTCAATCCCGGCTGTCTTTTCCTTCCCGTCACAAAGATCATAATTCGTAGAGTTGTGTCGTGGCAAAGTCCGCAATACATGTCCGAAGTGATCGAGTCCGAGGCAAGGGAGGACTCTCCCTCCCCCAATCATTCAATCGTGCTATGTTCTGCGTGCCACAGCAATCCGGAAGATGCGCAACGCATACAGAACCTCGAGGAAGAAGTGCGCATGCTCAGAGATAAAGCCACGGCGGCGGGTATGCATGCTTCTCCATTCAATTTCTGGTCTCTTCCTTGGCAGGAGAGAAAGGATTCCATTCCATCCAAACGAACCCAATACTGACATTTCAATGGTAAAGCTGACAAGCTGGCTGATTACGAGGAAGAAATTCGCCTGCTTAGGGGTCATCGCAACGATTCGCCAATGGATAACGCGCCGCTTCATCTCGCCGACGGCAGACCGGACTTGTCTCGGATGGCAAGCGCGCCCGAACACGAAGTATCTCCGCAGAGAGCCAGCTTTACTCGATTTTCCTTTCTGACTTCCAAAAAGGCTCTGCCATTACCGCCGAGTCGACCGATTTCAAGAGAAGGGTTTGCGGAGATGGAAGCCGCCTTGGCCAGAGAAACTCATCTACGGGTAGAGGCGGAGAAGAAGGCCTCCACGGTCGAGAACGAGATCGAAGAATTGAGCGCGACCCTGTTCGAGCAGGCAAACGAGATGGTCAGCACGGAGCGCAGAGAAAAGGCGCAGCTCGTGGCAAGAGTCAGACAATTGGAAGACGACCTCTCGCGGATCCAGTCCAAAGATGGAGAAAGAAGCAGGAGGCTGGAGCGAATCGAGGAGGCCATGAAGAGGATCGACAGAGTCAAGTCACTATTGCATCCATGATGAAGATGCATCGAGGACCAAATCAGGAAAGAGCGACTTTGCCCGGAAAGAGGCAGGAATTATCACTCAAGCTGCTCATCTTTACATCCACATGGGCCGTTTACTGGATTGCACCTGGCAACTTTCTTGCCCGGCAAGCGACAGACATAATCACTGTCGTATCTCTCGGACATACGGACAGCCGGGAAATCGGTCGACACTATCTGCGCGCCAGACGCGAATGCCGCTTCTCTTCGTCTGACATCATTATGTACGACTGTCCAGATAGGTTGATCGGCTCGGGTCCGAACCATGTACCCCGCTTGTACCAGCTGCTGTATCTCAGCAAAATTATGGCCGGTCGCAATATTGCGTTTGACAAAGGCGCAGTCCGCCCGACCGGGCAACGAGTTTGTGAAGATGATTCGTCCCTCCAGGTTTCCATGGCCTTCCATGCGGTATGCGTCACGCACGTTGTCACGTCCTGGGTTCGGACTGTTGTCCATCAGAAAAAACACTTTCCCGCGAGACTCGTCCAGCGCTGGCCAGCCATATTTGAGCACTGATTGCTCGAGCGTTAGCCCATTCCTGCGAACGTCGTCTGGTGTAATCATCCTTTCCTCTGGGAACACTGATCTGATCTCTCGATCCAAGAATGCCAAGTTGCTCGGGTTCCACTCCTCAGACTGGACCCCGCCAATGGCCAGTGATGGCGTTCCAGCAGTCTTGAACTCAAGTAAGATGGGGATTGGTACATGTGCGGGATGTGCATCGGACCACTCTTTCACCTGCTGTAAGCAGTCAACCAGCGTGTAGCATGTCGATCGTACATCGAGGTCCGAGATGTGGAAGACTTTGGCTCCAGGCTGATCCATGACGCTTGATGCAGCACCCCCTGGTGTCCCTCCATGTGTCAGTTGCCGGATGATGGGCGCGGTATATCGCCCGCCAGCTGAGTCAGCCCATATGTCAAATTCGAACCCACGCACTTGCTGATGATCAAGCTGATCCCGCGGCGGCGCATGTGTGTAGTAATAGTCTTCAGGGTGTCTGATCAAATGTCTGAAATACTCCTTCTCTGTCGCGTTATTCTCGATGTGATAGCTGTTGTGTGTTGCCACAATCTGGATCTGGTTCATGCGAAGCAGGCTGGTGCCGTTGATGCCTGGCTGGCTTGTTGTCGCGATAGTGGAGATACCTGGAGGCCGAGGATGTACACGTCAGCTCTTCCTTCCTTACACGACTAATCGTCCATAGAGAAACCAAAACTAGATCAAGTACATACAGGCGAGCGTAGGCAACCAGCTTATGTGGCGAAAGTCTTGCCGAAACAGCACCTAGAAGCGATCAGCCCATGTCAGCATGACCATATTTATTGAATGCTTCGGCTGCCTCCTCAGCATTACTACTCCTCAACACGCAAGTATGATCGTAGGTTAATAGCAAATACTACGCAAAGACACTTACACTTGCAATGTCGAGAAAGATTCGATGTAGAATGTCGCGAATCTCATATAAGATCCCTAGGTCCAGGTGATCGTGAAACCCACTGTACGCCGCCATTCTGTCGTCTTGTCACAGCCAAATGAGTATGTGCTTGAGATCCCAACAATAGTATCTCGACGGGACAGATATCGAGAAACAACCCAAGCACACACACAAGCGCGCACACACACTAAACCGCGCAGCAGTGTGTCAGGTGGTCTTGTGCAATCATGAACAGCAAAGCAGCACCCAAATAAAAGTGAATCACCACTTCTCATGTCGAGCGACCGCAACCATCACGTCTTCAGTTATAGAGATAGCGCAAGACACCCCTGCACGCACCTACCGTACCCCGACTTCGGTTTTGACGCGAACCTACAGCACATTTTAGACCGATGCGACTCAGATAATCTGCAATTGGTTTAAGTCTGAGCAGAGTTTCCACTTCTTTACTTATTTGCACTGCAGACGGGGGTTCTTTACCGACACTTTGACGACTTGGCCAAGCCACGCGCGCCATGGCAATGTCTTGATTGGTTCTTCAGGTGTGGTCTCGGTGCTCCGAAGCAGAAAGTGTGGCTATCCCCGTATCGAGAGTCGGATGTGGGGAGGGGAAGTCGAGGAAAGAGGAAAGGTTGGGGTTGTCCGCACGGTTCTAGATCGCCCTAGGCTTCGCTTAGGCACCAGCACTCTCCGGGCTTGCTAAAGCATATGTGTTAGAACGATATATTGCATCTCCATCTATTTGATATGATAATTCGAGAAGAAGTTGTATTGCAGTGTGAGCTATGAGATGTTTCGGATGTGCTGTCATGTTATAGTTGAACTCCGGAAACAATGATCGTATATCTTGCGTGCATGTCCTGGACAATCACAACTGAGATCTAGTCATATCATGCTCTAATTTAAGGTTCAAGTAAGAGATGTTATTGAAATCCAACAAAGGACCTAACAAGCACAGGTACGTGCACAAATAACACACCAAGTAACGGACACATATACCAAAACCAGGTGCAAGTCAATAAAATACATTGTTCGACCAATGGCACTGTTGATGCACCACATTGTTGTTGTCCATTAAGGATATTCAAAGTGGACAGGGTCCCCGTCGAGCTTCAACGTCTGCATCCCATGACTTGAACTCCTCAATCTCAATGCTCCTAGTCCATTTGAAAAAGAATTGTTCGAATACACTTTACGAGCTGAAGCTTGCATCTCATTTAACTCTTCCATCATAATTAAGCATGATCGAATGGGGAAAGTATGATAACATAGCACGACGGACTAGTGGATATATATCTAAGGTATGCGACTATTACAATGTAATCGCATCACCAAATTCTTAGACTCTACCTTATTTTATGATGCTGCTTGAGCGCAGTAACAAGTTTCACAGGACAACACGAAAGTGCAGATACGGGTTGCCGCTTAACGATAAGGTCTGCCATGTCAGCTTCCCTGTCGATAGTAGACTGCACACACATTCTCACTCATTTCATAGGTCACCCCTGTTGCAATATGTCGGTACTGTCATCCAGACCGGATTTTCACAGAGACAGCATGCAAGGTGGCTAGAACCACTGTATGCTACAAGATAATCAACTCAAGCGTGTTGATATAGACACAACTTCATGACCAAGATCGTGCGTCTGCGTAAAAAAGGGCGCTTTGGACAATAACAGACTAGGTAAACAAACAGCATGGCCATCGATCCGGCTACCTTAGTGTTGACGTTTTGCAACTCCATCGTATCTTATCCTGTCTATTGTGAATAAAAAACTCGTTGAAAACCGGAGATTGTTATCACGCTTGATCGATGAGGCCTTACGATCAAGGGGGAGATTGTAGCGGATAGATCAAAGCACACAGACGCACCGATCGCCGTTCACATCAAGCTGCTGTTGGAAGGGGGAAGGAGTGCAGAAGCACGGTGGTTCGAAAACATTCGCCAACGTCGCACGCAATTTTGTTATTTTTGTCGTCTGGTCATCCTGCACGATCTTCTCGAACAAAGATGGAAATGAAAAAGAAAAGGAGCAAATAGGACAGCGGGGTCGTGATGCTATGCAGATGCGCTAGCGTTGCACATCAACACGTGCTTTGCTTTGCGTTGCATTGCATTAAGCTATCATCTCGACATGGTGTGGTGACCATAGGGCTATGCAGCCTCAAGGTTGATCATACGAATATTGTAAGCTGCGAACTTTTTGATAGTCTTATGGAGACACGAACAGAAATCTTACTGAGCTCGATCACTGGAACCGTACTCGCCATGGCCAATGAGGCGCAAAGCAGAGGGCTAAACACCCCCAGGCCCGAAAACCTTCGTCGAAATTCTCTTCGAAACACGCAAATCTCGTGGCGAGCATGTGGCGTGTAAGTACCAAGTACTGCTCCTGCAACTACCAGTTATTCATTTCAACATGCACCTCCCTCTTCCTTCGCAATATCAAAGATCTTCTAGCTAGGTCTCCAGCGGCAAAGGTACTCGTCATAGGTAGCGTCGCAGAATGGCGCCGACCGAACCGCCGCTCGCATCGCTGCCAGAACGAGTCGACACATGTATCGCTGTGCCGCAAATGCAACGTTGCCAGCGGTCGCCTCTGATAGTCCTCTCCCGTGGACGTCGATCTAGACCTTTTCATCTGGTGCGAGATGCAGAATGGAGAATTTCAATGACCAAGCGAGGACGGCATGTTTGTATTCGACCGTGTAGTGGTGGAAGATCCGTGTCAGGACAGTCGAGTTCAGAGACGAGGACAATAATACCTCAGGCAGGATTAGTACCTTGACTCCAGCGAATGGACATACCTAAGAACGTAAGACGCTGCACTTTGCCGTCGCAGACCAAGACAACGACGTTAGAGTCTGCCAATCGCACACGCCATTCACAATTCTCTCAGCAGTGGTGATATCATGCCTAGTGGGGTTCGAATCATGAGAGTGATCCTCATCGGAGAAATGCTTTCTCTGTTGGCCGAGACGCCGATCAGCACCACCTATTCCACTCGCACTTTATTAAGATGACTGAAGATGCGGCTCGTGGTAAGACAGCGGGAAGCGTGCGGTAAACATCACCAGATGCGTTACAGATAGCTACGTAAGGTATGGAGATCGCGCGAGATGGACTGGACGGGTCACACTCTGAGAAATCGATATATTGCGAAGCGGTCTAGCGCCATGTAAAAATAGCTTTCTTGACTTGCTGTGCTCACGAACGCCAGCGAGCGGCATGGATCGTCAAACCGACCATCACTAATGCAGCAAGTCTGTCACCGTCTATATTCGATTGACCTTGCACCTAAGCCGGATTGGCTGCCAATGCCTTCTGAGACATTGGTACTGTGGGGATAAGGATGGGGCATACCATTCGAAGTGCGGAACCTCAACAAACGATGATCGAGGATTCCATCGTGCCATGTCTCTGCACAGTCATGCTGCGAAGATTGGTCAAGATACAGCGCAAAGACCACTTCATCACAATAAGAATATGACACAAGATTGATGGCAAATGAAATGAAACGAAACGATGACTAGAAGGGAGACAAGGCAACGAAGACCTAGACCAACGAGTGTGAACATGTTGTGCTGGATATTTTCGGGGTCCCCTCAGCAAATGTCGTAAACAGCGCTCTTGCAGTTTGGCTGCTCGACACATCACACCGGTGTAGAAAGTTGGTCATGTTGAATGTACACCCATCCTTTGCACCAGCGACTCCACATGGTTGGTGGATATGAAAACTCGAAACATCGAACCTCTCAACCAATCAGATGTAGCGCCGGGCGGCTATCGCTGTGATTTCACGAGGGCAAGTATTGGAGAAGTGACATAGCTTGTCTCATTGCAGGGCGACGTTTGCAAGATCAGTGGGATCGCTTAAATGATGGTCTTGACGCTGCAATGCTACTGCCTGGAGATCAGAGCAGAAAGACGTTGTTGACTCAAACTCAGAGTGAGACAAGTGATGCTTGGGTATACGAGTCTAAATTCGAAGCCAACTCATAAAATAACCCCTGCGAGGGAAAACGAGAAGGAAATGTAGCGGCCAGGAGGAGATTAGGTACCTACCTGTATGGCAGGTAAGAAGGTCAATTAGGAACATTCACCATCACTGTGATTTACTGAAGGCCTCCTATTCCCAGGCGGATAGTGTTACGGGATCAGCTGGAGCTGATAAGAGTGCGCCACCCGAAAGTACCTTGGTGAAGGAGGTAATGAAAGATTCTGCCAAAAGACGTTGCCTGTAGACCTACCGCCATGGCATGACGGCCTCTTTCGGTGTGCTAAGGACTTCGCCGAGAGGCAATGGCAGCCATCGCACGATTCGGTTAAGTCTCGCCGTACCTGTACCTTCTCCCTGAGCGCCCTCCGGGCCAAGCAATAACGCTCGAGTCTGGATTAGGGAAAGATCTGCATACCCACAACGACGTTTACTCCCACGACCTGTACCTGAGAGAAAATAACAACACGCAAAACGGTTGATAGAAAGTCAGAACTGGCGGAGCAACACCGCACGTCAACAAAAGCATAATCTAGCAGTGCTAAGTTCCATGATCTGTTGTAGCTTGAAGACGAGCAGATTTTCACGGGAGCTGATCGTTCCTCGCACGCTGCGTCTACTAGATTTCGATTGTAGCGGAAGCCATGCAAACAGGATAACACCGCTTCGAAGAGAGAAGCTACTGCAACGGCCAGACGTTCTCGCAATCATAGTTGCTACGGCCGGCCATGAACGTTTACTGAGCCGTAATCACGCAGGAACAATTAAGTGATGGCCCTAGGCGACAAGACTGGTGAGCGGGACGGGCGCCGCCACGCTTGCCCAGTATGATAGAGACGCCGTTATGATACAGAATTGAGCTATGGGGTAGGTCATCTAACGTATGCAGGTACACGGTGGATCTAAATGATCCGGTGCAGGCAATAATGATCTACGCACCCCAAGTCTGCCGTTTTACACTCTCAAGAAACGTTTTCATTGTTTCTATCCAAGGATGAGATGTCAATCTGTGAGGCGGGGGATCCGAGAGTCTCTAGCCAGCAACAAGGACTACATATACAGCTCCAATGCCCCGACATCAATCAATCATCCAACAGCGACAACAGCTTAATAACCATACATCCAATCTAGAAGTCCTTCGTTCAGCTTCCAGATTTCCCCCTTGCCGTCTCTCGGCTTTTCTTTCGCTTAATCGTCCCTTTTGTATCAAACCAGAACACCAACTATCATAATGTCTCGATCAATCTTCGCCTCCGCAGCAGTCGCTGCGCTTGCGCTGACCAATGGCGCAGCTGCTCAGCTGTTCCCTCTTACTAACACTACCACCGCCTCCATCATCCCTGGTACTGTCTCTTCTTCCACCACTTCCCTGACCTCCAGCAGCAGCCTCAGCGTGACTGTGACCGGAACCACCACCAGCACCGGTGGTCCTTCCGCTACCACTGGCACTGCTGCTCCCACTGCCAGCGACCCCGTCTTCTGCCCTGCTCTCTCGGGCGAGCTTTACGCCGGTCCTCTTGATGTCACTTACTCTATCTCTTGCGATGTCAACTACGGTGGTGTCCTCATCGACATCTCCATTGCCAAGAGACAGAACAACGCTGTCGACTCTCTTCAGGACTGCTTGACTCTTTGCTCTACTCTCGCCACCTGCAAGGCCACCGCCTTCGACACCAACAACCCTGAGTGCTTCTTCTACAGCTCTATTGGTGAGGCATTCACTGCCAACGGCTTCGAGTTCGCAACGGTCGAGAGCCGTGGCGCTGTCTCTTCCACCTCTCTGTCCAGCACTCGTCCTGTCTCCAGCAGCAACGGTACTATCAGCGGTGTGACCTCAGGCTCTGGCCTTCCCACTGGTCTTCCTACTGGCACCGGTGGCAGCGGCCCTGGCTTCACCAGCACCGGCAGTGTCCCTTACCCCACCAGTGGCAACAGCACCACTAGATCTATCCCCAGCACCTCTGGATCGTCTGCTACATCTGGAAGCGGTGTCTCCACCTCCGGTTCCAGCTCCGGCTCTGCCACATCTGGCTCTGCCACTGGCTCCGGTACCACCTCTGGCACTGCTCCCTCCTCCACTTTCGCTGGAGACCAATTCTGCCCTGCTCTCAGCGGAAACATCTTCATCGGTAACATCGGTATCCAGTATCTGATCGAGTGCGGTGTAAACCACGTCGGTATCATCATCGATGTCACTATCGCTAAGCGTCAAGGAACCGTCGACAGCCTCGGTGACTGTATCAACCAGTGCGACGTCAACACTGCTTGCGTAGCCACCTCTTTCAACACCGCTGCCGGCACTTGCACTCTCTTCAGCTCGGTTGGTGCTGCTTTCGAGGACCCCAACTCTGAGTTCGCCATGCAAGTTGCCCCCGCCACCACTGCCACCGCTGGCCAGGAGCTCACCTCCACCATCCTCTCTACCACCGTCCGCACCATCTCCTCTTGCGCTCCCACCGTTACCGACTGCCCTTACGCTGGCGGTGCCGTTGTTGTCACTGAGGTCATCCCTGTCTCCGAGACCACGTACATCTGCCCTACCGCCACCTCGTTCGCTGCTGGACCCGTTGTCTGCACTTCGTGCCCTTACGCACCTGTGACTGCCACTTGCTACAGCCAAACTGTCGAGACCATCTACTCGTGCGCTCCTACCGTCACTGACTGCCCCTACAACCACGGTGTCAGCACCGCCGGTGCTTACGGCCCCGGTCCTACTGAGGGCTCCGGCATCACCAAGGTCATCACCACCACCGTCACCCCCGTCAACACCGTTGTTGTCAACTACCCCAAGCCCACTGGCAGCGGTGAGGCTCCCCCTACCATGGTCACTGCCACTGGCTACGTCGGCCCTGCTCAGGACACCCCTGCCCCTGCTGCTGGTTCCGGCTCAGCTGCCTCTGGCTACGTCGGCCCTGCTCAGGACACCCCTGCCCCTGCTGCTGGTTCCGGCTCAGCTGCCTCTGGCTACGTCGGCCCTGCTCAGGACACTCCTGCCCCTGCTGCTGGTTCCGGCTCAGCTGCCTCTGGCTACGTTGGCCCCGCTCAGGACACCCCTGCCCCTGCTGCTGGCTCCGGCTCAGCTGCATCTGCATCCGTCGGCCCTGCTCAGGACACCCCTGCTCCTGCTGCTGGTACCGGCTCCGGATCCGGCTCCAGCGCTGGCAACGGTGGCGCTGTTGTCACCCAGATCGGTGACGGCCAGATCCAGGCTCCTGCCACCGGCACTGCCACTGGCACCGCACCCACCATGTCCAGCTACACTGGTGCTGCCAGCCAGCTCAGCGTTGGCGCTGGCATGGCCGGTGCCGTCGTTGCCGGTCTTGCATTCCTTCTTTAAGCAATCTGAATATTGTCTTGTATAACACGCAAGCGTCGATGGTCAGATCTCTAAAGATCTGATTGATCCGAATATGAGCAATAATTTTTATTACTTTTTTCTATATTTCCTTTGTCTCTTGCTAATTCTTCTACAACTACGATTTCGTATCTTTTTTCTTTTATCACGTCTCTCGAACTCGAATGAAAATCCCCCCAAAGTCGGGGCAGTCTTTTGGGTTACTCACTAGACTGGAGGAAGTACATACAAAGTAATGGAGCGGGACAGCAAAGCTAGCGGTGCTCTTTCCTTCGACAAGAGGGAAGAAGAGTTTCTCTCATCGGGAAAAACTAGTAGAATCTACAAAACAAGCCAAACAATCCATATACCATTTAATCATCTCAACCCAACCCATCGAACCAAGTGTTTGCTCTAGTGAAATCGTCTTCGTATAGTATAAACGGTCGAGTCTGTTTCCCAAGCGACTCGAGTCTGAAGTGGCGATGATACGATTGATACGATGAGGACGGGAGGGGTAAGAAGAGTGGGAATGGGTTGGCACCGGTGAAAAGAAGGACAGGATAGGCTAGGATAGGACATGACAAAAAAAAGGCGTTGTGATGCGAAATGAGCATTCTGCAACGGTTTCATTATATCGATCCTTCCTCTCAGTGTACTATTTTCGACTGAAAGCACAAAGTAAGCGAGCAGGATAAACGGGGGGCCCAAGCTTTTTCTGGGGGCCCTTTCGTCCAGCTGACCGTACCTTAATTAGCTTAGCTTCGTTTCGGTAGCTCTCTGGTAACGGGGACTTATTCTGTTGTTCTCTTGGAAGATCTGAGAATGAGTCCTCTTTCCATTCTCGGCGCTTGAATTCGGATAGGTGTCGCGTCGTCAATCAAAAGTTGCTCGAAGAAAGCTACTACATGTAAGACACTCTTCTGGGTAGGTAGATGAAATCTGTAAGACCAAAGCAGTGCGGATGATGGTTGAGTGTCTGTAGAAGTAATACGGCGAGTCGGAAAATGTCATCATAGCTCGAGTGCACAGTTCAATACTGTGCTTGTACTCCGTACTGTATTGTGTGACCATGGTCTGGAGGGACGCAAATAAAAGGCACCTTAAGGTAGGCAAACTAAGGTACCTCAGATAGAGCTCGAAGCTCCCAAGCTCTACAGCTGTAGGTACAAGTCGAAACAAGACAATGGTTCAGAGTATATAGACAAAATGGGATTCAGGTACGAGACACAAGTCTTGCGTACCTTGATCGCTCTGGCCCGAGGTATGATTAAAGGCAAGAAGAAGAGAGAGTCACAGACACGGGGAGAGAGACAAAAGGCCATGTTCAGCCTAAAGTTGCCCTTTTATTTTGTGTCTTGTCAACTAGGCACGGTGCCTGCCCTGCACAGCTCACACAGTATTGGACGTGTTGAGATATTGTGCAGATACACCGTATCCGACCCCCAAGAGGATCTGCGATATTTTCGTTAGACCAAGATGATCGAATCAGACTCGAAGAAATGCCGTCCGACTTCTCTTTTCGTCTCTGTCCTTGACCAATAATGCATCCTTCGTACCAGTCCGCTGGGATTCGAATCATCCACCTCAAATCAGGCCCCCTCGCGATTTGTCTCAGAGCTTGCAAGGTCGACATTCTCGCAAGGATGGCATGATTGACTCCGTAGACACCGCGGTCGGCTTGAGTGCGCTTATTGGACTTGCGGTCCCACTTTGGGAGGTGTGCTCCAAAGACGTGAACTAGTCTTGGACCATGGCTGCTCTCGTGAGGAACAGCACGGATCGAGGTGCATGACTACCTTTTCAAGTCTCATGGATCAAATCGCCGTCTCTTCTCGTCTCGCCCATCGTGGCGGGCATCGTCGTGCCTGCGTCTCCGGTCTCCCACGGCGGCAGCATTTGCGCCCGAGGGACCTTCTTGGTCGCGTCTGTATCGCTCGCCTGCACCGCCGGGATTGCGCATGTCCCCGTAGTCAGCCCATCGGCCCGTGTCTTCGCTCTTCATGTCTCTGTATTTGGTCCTGCCCTTCTTGCCCAGCTTGGTCATGTCGCGGATCTGCATGTACTGCGGCAGCAACTCGCGATTGACGGCGTCGTCGGCGTAGCGTGCACCCATGATGTCTCGCCTCTTGGCCGCCTCTTCCGCCTCTCCTCCCTCTCCCTGGAAGAAGGCGCCCTTGTGGAAGTATTTCTGCATGAAGCCCATCTGGCCCTTTCCTTCTCTTTCTGCCTTTTGTGCGTCGATGAACTGCTTGTCTTCTGCTTCTCTCTCGGCGGCGCCGAGGTTCCGTCGCCGCTCAATCTCCTCGCGTTCCCTTTCAGCCACTTCGATGGCTTCGCGCTCGCGCTTGATGCGTTTGAGCTCGCGCAGCTTCCAGGCCGCGCGTTCGGCTTCTGGGTCGAGTCCGTCCGTGTCGTCGACGTCGTCCTGGATGGCATCGTCGTCGTCGTCCCATGCCTTGCGTGCAGCTGCTCGTTCCGCCGCGTCTTTCTCCAGTTGTGCCTGCAGCATCTCGTCTGCCTTCTCATGCCGTCGCCGCTCCTCTTCCTCGGCCATCTGCTCCTGTGTCTTTTCCGGGGCTGTGGGCTGTATGCGCTGACTCTTTCTGATGAAGGTGGGGGCGACGAACTTCCTCTGCGGTGCTTCGTCTTCGTCTTGTGATTCTTCTTCTTCCGAGTCTTGTTCGTCTTCTGCTTCTTCGTCGCTGCCAGCCTCTTCGCTCTCTGACGCTGTCTCGAAGCCGTCTTCTGCCTTCGAGGCCAGTTCTGCCTCTCGTGCCCTCGCTGCAACTGCCTCCTGTCGTCGTCTCTCTAGTTCGTCCTTGCTGAGTCCAGCGGTGATCTTGGGGAAGGTGGTAGCTGTGGGCGCGGGCGCTTTTGCCTGCTGTTGTCGCTGCTGCTCTTCTCCTTCTGACTCTGACTCTGACTCTGATTCTGACGACGACGACGGCTCTTCGGCTCCCACTGGCTTGCCTGGTCGGTAGCGCAGAGGCGCCAGCGGGTTGGCCGTCATCTTCTTGGGAGGCATTTTGATTGCTGTTCTGAGAGTTGATTGATGAGAAACACTAAAGATGTCGATGCTGCATGCTATAATAATAATGATAGAGAAGATGATGATGATCTAATAATAAATCGTCATCATCCTCGAGCCAAGGGAACCTGGAACTTTTGGTCAAAACGTGGGGAAGGTGCGGGTACGGAGCACAAGTACAAGTACAAGTACAGGTTCAGGCAGGTGCAGATGTCTTGGCGTCCATGTCTGCCTCGTCGCCTTGATTCGGTCCATCCTCTCTGCCATCGGCATCACCGGGGTGTGCGGAAGCTGACATTCTCTGGTCCTTTGCGGTCTAGGACGCCTCATCTCCAACGTTTCTTGCTTGTTATACATCTCTCACTGTCTGCCTGAAATACCCTTGAAAACTCTATATATTCGGGAAGGCGAAGTCGACATACGCAATCGCCGCATAGCCACTCTCTTGATCATCGCGAGGTGCATTTGAAGGAACCCTACCTCCCGTTGCTTATATTATTTTCTTGTATCTCTATATAGCCTGCTACTGTTGTCTATTTTCCTCTTCAAGACCAAACAGAATCAACATACAATTCATCAAACTGATCAATTCACCATGGGCTGCCTCGTAAGTCTTGCCCACCCTTTCCTCATATTCGCAAAGAAACCCACATCTACCCACCTTACTCACCACTCCACCAGATCGGATGCTGCCTCGCTCTCCTAGCAGTGGTGGCACCCCCCATCCCTGTCCTCTTCCGACGAGGCGTAGGCTCAAGCCTCCTGTTATGCTGCCTGCTGTGCGTTCTAGGCTGGATCCCCGGCGTCTTTTACGCCTGGTATGTCATCGCGCGCTCCCCGGATCGAAGCCTCACCGGAGACAGAGGCAGAGGCAGAGAGCCTAGGGTCGTCGAGGAGGGACGCTATGCCACTGCTAATGCTCCTCCTGCTGCCGGTTATGGTGCTTCGCCGGCGCCGCCTCCGCCCGCTGCTCAGGGGCTTTATTATCCGCCTCCTCCTCAGCAGGAGACCGGTCGTGTCAGGCACTGAGGCTGGGGGGCTTGTTGATACCGTAGTCCTTTCTTGAAAGTCGCACAGCGGAGAAGCGAGCATGTGCCGCAGGAGTAATTGTCTCTCCTCTGTTCAAACATCTACCATTTCAAGTATAAATGCTCGTCATCAATATACTTGCGCTCTCAGGCATAAATCACAGAAGAGACACGAGAAATAACCCCCCTGTTTATTGACAGCTTCTCAGTTCGACTTGACCCCGCCTGACTTCAGATACTCCAACGCCGCCGCCCTCAGTTCAATCTTCATGACTTTGCCAGTGGCATTCAGCGGCCAACTCGACATGCCCAACTGCTGCAACGTAAAGACGCCACCGAGCGCATACTCTTGTCCGAACCGTCGCACGATGACTTCGTCGACCTCGCGTCCTTGCACGCCAGCCGGCAAGGCTGCCACCACCGCGAAGGGCTCCTGGCCCAGTCTCGGATGCGGCATGTCGATGACAAAGGTCTGATCCATCATAGTGTAAGAACACGACTGGCAGTAATAGTTTGGTGGAACTGAAATTTCCACTTACCTGAATGTCGAAATGTGATGCCAGACAAGCTTCCAGCCCTGCCGGCGAAATGGGCACGCCCCCCCCCCCTCTTCATAATGTCCTTGCTCCGTCCCAATATGTACACCCACCCTTCTTCGTCGACCAGGCCTCTGTCGCCCGTGACTAGCCAGGGCGACCCGTCTCGCTCGTAGAAGAGCTCGGGCTTGACTTCGCCGAGATATTTCTTCACTACAGACAGTCCTCCTATATGCACTTCGCCCATCTCGCCTCTACACAGTATCCGTTTGCCGTCGTCTCCTATAATACTTAACCTTGAGCCAGGAAGCACGTGGCCCAAACCGACAATGTCTTGATACTTGGGCAGCGGAGCTCGGTGCAGGTCCATGTCGGTCGGCCAACTCATTATGCCTGTGCCTTCTGTCATTCCGTGCAGGTTGTACGCCACACATTGAGGAAAGACTTCATGCAGCTTGTCGAGGAGAGCCGAGGTCGTCACGTCTCCGCCGACTTGAACATGGCGCAGTGAGGCGATGCGTTCATGAGAGTAAGTGGGGTCTTCGGCGATAGCAAACACCATCGGTGGCATACACAACATGTCAGTGGCCTGACCAACCTCGATTGCGTCGAGAGTGGCTCTAGCTGAAAAGGTAGGTGAAGGCATGATGATCGTTGCCCCGCGGTACCAATGAGCCAGCGACAGGACATTGCAAATGATGCGGAAATTAGCATAGTGGACGATCGATCTCGTGGATGATGTGAGATGCCACACGCCACTGCCGTTGGCGGCACTGTTGGCCAGTGTAGTCACAGTGTGGGGACATCCCTTCGGCACGCCACTTGATGTGCCGCTCGTGAAGATGATTGTCGCAATACGCTCTGGATCGTTGTCGATCAGATTATCCATTCTGTCAAATCGTCTGGTAGAATCATGGTCTGCAAGGTCTTCAAACTTCAACCAGGCTGGATCAGAGACACCTTTTGCTTGCATGCAGACACGAACAACCCCTTCCCTTCGGTTAGTGAGTATGTCGTCGACTGCATTGACTCTGTCTTCGTCGTTTATGATGATACACTGAGGACGAAGGGTCTCCAAAAAGTAAGCAAGGTCTTTGCGACGCACAGGGTCCATATATCGCGAATCCAGAGGGACGAGCGTCATGTCCAGAATGGCCGCAACCCAGAACATCAGACACCACTCCACGCCATTTGGGATCATTGTGACAACAGTAGATCCACGCTCGAGTCCCAGGTTCAAGAGTCCAGATGCAAGTCTTGTTGCTCCGAGTCGCAGCTGCGCATACGTCCATTCCAATTGAGCGCCTTTGTGTTCTGGTATGGATCCGACGAAGGATGCCAAGTAGTCTGCTCTCTGGTGCATCACGATGACAGCAGTGTTGTCCGGATACTCCTCTGCACCCTTGAGGAGGATAGACCAGAGACTCTGCTCTAGACTTGATGGTCCGCCATCAATGTCTGCCCGAGGGTTTGGATTCGGAAATGAAGCCATGATTGTCAATTGTCCAATTCACAGATGAGTAAAGCAATTTTGAACCGGTTCACTAAGTATGCCGCTTATGTACCTGCCTTGATCACCTCATGAGATCTAACCAGCGTGATCAAATCTTACTCTGCATCCTTTGAGCATACAGGATGTACTACAATAAGCGGCCTCATCATCTCACAGTCTTCAAGATACGGCACGGTTGATGTTGCTGCCAAGGAGCGCGATTGTACTGAAGCAGTGAAGTAGCCGACCGACTTTCGAAGGAAACTCTAAATTTCCCTTGGAAGCTCGCCTTGGAGTCGTTCCAGATTAGGCAAGCGATTCCGCAAATGCCGTCCAGTAACATTATCTCAGATGCTGTACAGACAGGCGGCACAATAACGTAGTCACGTTGCAGATGCTGACGGACTTGTATGCTTGAACGTCATGCCTGATCAAACATTGATCGTAGGGCGTAGGGCCGCGAGCAGAAGACGTCGTGTCGCACGACAGGATGAAAGGTGTAACTTCCTCGCAGTTGGTCGCCTATCGTCAAAATGCTCGGGTCATCCGGCAGAACAATCATAGCGTCGGCCATCTGACCATGGACATGGAGTACTCGATGATGTGTATACGAAGAGAGAAGATTACGCGACTTCGATGCATTTCTGGGATCTAGGAGGAATAGACTTGCAATGTCGATGAAGCTGCATATTCCCATCACGGCAAGGTACAGTAGATGTTGTAGTGATGTCTTCTATCATGGTGTAACTCGCGATGGTGGCTCGTGCGCGTGAAGCCAAGCAAACCACAACTTTTCGTGTCAAGACTGCAGTACTTCGACATACTCTACCATATCTAGGTATAGGCTGTATATGTAAGTGATTCGTACGCCATACCATCTCTCTGAAGGTCTCGAGCAGTCGAAAACAAATTGAAGTAATGATTGTGCGGGTGGGTGACAGAGAATAATTCGCCTTTCCGTTCAAAGCTTGCGTGGTGGTGGTATAAGCTTGTACGGTGGAGATAAATTATTCTAAATTCGATTCCTGGTCTCGAGTCTCTCTTAGTTGTACAGAAGAACATCTCATATGCCCATGATGGCTTCAACCATATCCCGGCTGCCGTCCACCAACAGTTCTGGTCCGGTACCACAACTGAAAATATCACCTCAGGTCCAAGCAGATCTCCAACACCTGTCTGATCTGTCGCACCTTCTACATCACAGAAACAGGAACCAGCATCGACGGTCAGCGTGGTATCGACACTTCTCCATTTTCCGGCGCCATGTAGCCATTCTCTTGTCTTACCTTTCTGTTCTCGCCGAGCAACCTACGACGCATCTTGGCAAGCATCGCAAGAAGGTCACTGACGCCAAAGTGCAAGCGCAGATCCAGGCTGAATTGGAGTTCTGGCGAGATGTCCTAATGCCCAAATGGCATTTTGCCTTCTCTCAAGTCGTGGCGGACGGGCGCTTCGCCGTCATCGGGGTCGTCCTCCTGGCCATGTTGGCACAGGTGGCGAGAGCAGTAGGACTTGTGGGCGCATATGAAGCTATAGGTGAGGAGGAAGTCCGTCGTGTACTGGAACAATTTGCGCAGGAGCAGTGGGCTCGGGATGAAAAGGGGCGTGGTGCAGCCTCAGCCCATGACCATGACCAAGGCGTCAGACTACGCAGGAACGACGACCCGGAAGCTGATGAAGACTTCGGCGAGGCCTTGAAAAGGACCGTCAGCGACGATGATGATTCCACCGATAATGTTGGCAATGCGAAAGCGCTCGAGAGGGAGATGCGACAAGGGGCTAGCAGTAGCTGTATGGCCCCGGAACAAGACATCCTGAGCAAAAGTCGCGACGCTATGAATCCTTCACGGGCGCATTCTTCACCACCGTCAACGAAAGACGATCTATCGGGTGCATTTCCTTCTGCATCCTCTCGAGACAAGAAGAAAGTCCTGAAGAAAAGGATCGAAGAAAGTGAAACACAGAAACTCACAGACAGGGAGACTGAGGTCGGAAGCCTGGTCAAGACAGACAAGAAAAGAAAGCCCAAGGACAGAATTCCGCCGTCTTCGTCTTCTAAACCAGTAAAGAAGAAAAAGAAGAAGAATGCAATTGATGATCTGTTTAGTGGTCTCTGAACCCACGGTCTGACACTGAGACTGTCTTTGGACCGATGCTTCGACGCCCTTGGCACCTGCCTTGTGGTGCACGCCTGCCTTGATAGTCGTCACTTGGACCGCCATAATGACTTTGCCAACCTCATCTCGACTTTCACTTACATCTACACAACACAAAGCACTCCCTACCTAAAGATAGCAAATGACGAAAGACACTTCTTCGGCATCAGCACACCTCTAATAAAGGTATATCGAAACACTACGCTGTGCGTTCCACTTGCATGGTAGGTCTATCTACTCTCTCAACTTAGCCCTTGTTGTCGTTCCTTGAACGCTGCTTCTATAGAATCGCTTCCCCTGTGGCGGCATCATATCTTAAGCATTGCATTCATCAGTACTATCGCTTTGATAAAGTTGCGTACTGACATGGTCTACAGCAAACCGGCCATGTCTAAATACATAGCCGCAGGTCGCGCCGCTATCAAGTTCGGTCGCGAAATTCATGCTGGCAAACACCCTAATGCGCTTCTCTGCATCAAGGCCTCTGCTGTCACCGCTGGTGTGTATACCTTCATCCTTGGCTGTGCCATCTACGGCATGCATCGCAGAATTCACGATGGCACAATCAAGACTTTCATGTGCGTCCCCCCTATCCCTGAGGTTGCGGCCAAGCGTGCAGCTTTCAAGAAGTACTGCAAGGACAACCGTTGTAAGTTTGTCCATTTTCATCACAATCTCTTCGTCCCTTCTTAGTTGAAGCTGCTTTCGGCGCCGGAAAATTGAGGTCATGACCACGAGAGGACGAGAGAAAGCCCAGCCTCGCATTACGACTTGTGTCGCGAGCGGGCTCCTTTCCTATGCCTAAGTAGAGAGAGTAGAAGTGATCGAACGACTGATACATTCCATAGCCATCATCATGCCCGGCTTCCAGTGTGGTTGAACCATCCACGAGGGAACCTCAGCATACGGAGTGGGAGAAAACTGCATTTCTGAAGAATCCCAGCGAACAGGGAGGTGAGAGCTGTACATGGGCCTCTATTGGAGGTTTACACACTATGGGTCGGGGAACCTGGGCAAGTTTAGCTCATGATATGAAGCAGTGCCGGACACATGCTTCGGAGGATATTCCATAACGCTCACAGATATCGCAAGGCGAAGAGGGGTGATGAGCGCAGAAATGAAAAGTACCATCAAACCTGATCCACAGCTGACAAAACACGCGCATCCAGCCTCAGTGAGTGTGCACGAGACGTGGCTATCTGCAAGCTCTCAAGCTCTAGACGTTCGATTGAGATGGAAAGTCATACGATTACAAACAACTTTTAGCGAGTACGACTACTCCACACTCGAATCCATCTATCGCAATTCTGATGTCCGGTCTCACCACCTCTTCCAATCATCTCCTACCTAACCTGTACAACACACTGCCCAAAGCGATATTGATGATCAAATGCCACGCGAGCCCCCAAGCCATAGCATACAGATACTTGGGACTAAAGACAGTCCAGATGAACAAATGCGTCCTCAACGCCGTGCAAGCCGCCATGACAGCGACCAAGCCGGCGCAAACAAAGATGGTCAATGTAGCGAGGTGATCCGCCCACAGACCCTTCTTGTCCATTTCCCTCTGTTCAATCTCTGCCCGTCTCGCAGAAGAAGAGGCAGAAGGCGGCTGGACGGACTGCTGCGCGAGATGATTCCTCTCCATCTCGATCCACTTCTTTCTCCTCTCCATCTTGATCCTCGCCTCTTTTTCCTCCGCAGTCTCGTTTTTGAGCATTGCTCTCACGACAGCATCATCGTCTTCCAGATCGTCGTAGTCGTCGGCGGCATCGCCGTCCCTGAGCCTCTGGATCAGCATGACCGAGCCTAGACTCCACCATATCGGTCCCGCCCAGTTGGAGCAGAAGAGAAGGACTCCGACTGCCAGCACGTTGTAGCCTGATATGCCGTTGTAGGCGTTGCCGAGATCGATGCTGCTTATTGCGTTGGACCCGCCGAGAGCAAAGTAGGATGTGTGTGCCATTAGGAGGATCGAAAGTGTTGCCGGGAGAACAGAGGGGATCGGGGCAGCGGTGGTATAAAATTTGCCAGTGATGGTCGAAGGAGAGGCTTGCGAAGACGGCAGTGCTCCGCGGTCATGACTGCTGCTTTTAGTCTGTGCCAGAGCAGGTTCTTGAGATGTCAGGGTTGTATCGCTTTCTTCGATTGCAGAAGAGCTCGGAGGAGCCAACAGGTACTTGAGAAGCTGAAGCTGGATCTCAAAAATGAGGTACAGCGGTATGTTTTGTGCACGGGTCTGCGTCATCAGGAAGACAGTCAGAAGATCATGCAGACGCTGAGGAAGAGGCACAACTACCACACGCATTCCCCGTTAGCATTGGTCTATCAAAAGAGTACACAAATTCGATGCAGACTTACTTCTTTGGTTATCATCATCATCGCTGAGCCATTTCTCCCGAAGATGCATAAGCAAGATGATGGCGACGACAGCCACACCCATGCCTGAGAACGTCGCTCGAGCTTGCGACACCAGGTCCCATTGCGCAGTGTAATCTCTGAAACCCTGAGCCAAGTCCTGAATAAGCTCCGGAGCGTCCGCCTGGGTGAAGTTGAGTTTGAAAATCAGACTCGGCACCGTCAGACTAAGAGAAGTCATAACGGCGAGCTCTGGAGAGGCCATTTTCGAAAAAGTGCGACGAGCAAAACGGTACGACATGTGCACATATGTCAGCAATATCAAGACCCAGAGGAATATGTGATGGTTGAGGAAGTAGTGATGGGCGACGTCAGGTGCACCCGCGTGTTTCTGGCCCGTCTGGTTCCAGCGCGTTATGAGTCGATGAGTGGCAAGAAGAACGATGGTAGCCACAGCTGCTCGAACGTTCGATGTACGGCGAGCGCCCTCTGCGTCAGGAGTGGAAGACGAAAGCGGCCGAATGAAGTAAAGGCACAGAAACCATGCCGACGACATCCAGTACCAGAAGTGTTGCTCCTCCTCGACATAGCTGCTGGCAAACATCATAGCTCCGTACAGCAAAATGACGGAGGTGAAACCCAGAATGCCAGCGCTCGGTCGACCAGAATTCTTCCTCGAAGAAATAGCAATCACAGTTGCGATTATTGCCACAATGGTACCCCCTACCAGGTTCGTGACGTTGTAACTGCTGGCAGTGGCGCTGAGAGTATCCTGGGCAGTTTTCAGAAACTAAATATGGTCAGCTAGTGTGGTCTGCGCAACTTGGTATTCACCCACATCAGTCAGTGCATGATCAAGCAGATCTTCACCATGCGAGGCTCGTTGTACTGTTCGCCACTTGCACGAAAGCTGTTCCACTCCTTCAACGAGCTGGTCACACGATGCCGCTGTGTCGAGGTTAGAATCATATGTCGAAGATACTTCGAATGCATCTTCCCCATATGCTGCTTTCAAGATAGTTATCAACTGCAGGGCATTACGGTAAAGCAGTTGCTGATCGCTGCGGAGGCTTTGCTCGGACTCGTGCCGGGTCCAGAATTGGAGGATCTCCGGGATGATGATCCCAAGATTGTTCTTCGATATTGGGACCCCAAGTAGAGCGGCGAGAGTGGGAACGAGATCGCTCTGCTCAATTTGACGGTAGTACTCGAATTCCGTGCCATCTTTTGGACTAGTAGGAGATTTGTAGTCTACAGGCTTACGGCAGTATGCTTTGGCCCTGTCCTCCTCATAACGCATTGCATCTCGGGAAGCAAGTTTTTGATAGACAGCCCTGTCGGCAGGATCCAAGTCTGCCCATGCTTGTGTCAAGTGCTGAGCCAGAGCTTTCTGACGTGCAACCGTGTCGGCCTTACTCAATCTCTGAGCTTGCTCTGCAGCAAAGACTGAAGCAGCAGCCACACGAGGCTGAATCCGGTCACTCGGACCGGTATCATCATCATCTGCGCCAGCGTTGTGTTGTAAAACAGCGTCGCAAGTAATTTGTCTTAATTTTGGAGAGATAAAGACCAGAGCAGGGCTGGTCTCCCCAGCGGCAGAACCACCGTGGTTACCACCCGCATTCATACCATGGTCACCAGCCAATACAAGCAAGGTGTTGTCGAGATGTGGTAGCGTGTCAATGGCCTCGTAAATATCATACACAATGCCGTCCATTTCCTCTTGTTTTGGAAGCATGTGAGGGCTCAGCGGACCGGATTTGTGACCGATATGGTCCAGACCTAGATAATGCATAATCATAGCATTCCAATCCGATTGGGCGAGCTCGTACGGAAGATGGCGAGTGACGTTGTTGTCGACTTCGGTGAAGTCGGAAACGAAAAAGCTACTCGTGCCATCTGTACGATGGAAGAAGTCGGGAAAGAGCTTCAACCATGTGTCGTCGCCGTAGAAGACCAGCTTGCCTTCATCTTCGCCAGGGGACTTCAAGTGGGCCTTGATCTGGGCCAGCCATGTATCTTGTGACGACAGAGAAGACGATGTATCACTCTCGGCAAAGTTCAGGATCAAGTCGAGGAATGATGGGACAGATCCTGTTGTGAGACCCTTCACCCTCGGCATAGTCACAGTAGGCGGAGCAGCATGGGCTGTGAACGGGACAGCAGCACCGGTACGTATAAGACTGCACATCACTTCAGCTCGGGAATAGAATGGACTGCAATTGGCACTAGCTACCTCTGCGTGAAGACAAACCCCGAGTCTCGTCCATAGACAAAATCGCTACAGCCCTGTCAGCCCATCTCCCGTGATATACATTGACGCCATCCATTTGCAGTCGCCGGTCTGCTAGTGGGCAAACTTCTGGTTCGAAGGAAATGATTAATACGAAACAACAAGCAAGGTAGTGGTTGAGAAGATACCACTATCTCATCCTTGCTGGACACAGAATGATTTGCCTACCTTCTTAGTGCATCAACGACCATGAAAATGACCTTGTCGAACACTCTTTTGGGCCTTGCATTCTCAACAGACGTTCTCAGGCCAGCTCCTGAGCTTTCAATCTGTTCAAAAGTCGCTAGCCCCGACAAAAAGGGCTTGTAAGGGAAAAAGCCGGTCGCGAACAATAAAATGGAAATCGGGATAAGGATATTAGCAAGCACCAGTCTACCCAAGTGCGCTCCATTGCCACTCCTGTTGATTCCTCGTGCCATTGTTGTTCGAGAGATATAGATACTCTGCGTCGGGATGGAGAATTAGGAGGTTGTGGTTGTTATATCAATATCACTCCATCGTATAGATGATTGATCTCTACGACTAGAGATACCCGGCTTGTGGATGGCACCGGATTGGCGTTCTAGAGAAGTCCAACCCAATCGCGATTATATAAGGCTGTCCAGGGAGGTGTTTGTTTGCGGCAGTCGTGCATGTAAAGTGCCTTACTTTCCAAGCAGTCGCGGTCACAACGCGTCGGGAGTGTCTAAAGATGCCCGCAAAATGCCCACAAACAGTAGTCTTGGCGTCGTCATCAAAGGTACGGAGTACTGTTGACGCCCGCAACGTGTCACTTCCAGCTCATATCAAAGCTCGCCGATCCATCTCCAAAACATACCTAGTCTTGAGTCCATGGTCATTATCGCTCTTGATGAACAACTACAAGTTGACCGTATCAGTTGGCGCTCATGCATTTTATCAGAACCTCGAAATGAGGGGTGAGCGACGGTCGTTTGACTGACTGCAACGAATATAGTAAGTTGCTAGTCTTTCTGGTAAGGAATATTGTGCATCTCGAAACATCCGTAAGTTATGCGTCTTTAAAACAGTAGCATGACATGAACAGCATCTTGACCATGCAAATCATGGTCCTGTGGTGGTTCCAGCATCTATTCCGATGGAAATAGCAAGCTAAGGCACTGCCCGGAGCGAGCGCCGCGTCCTGTTAGCATTGATACGGCATTGCAGCCAGTCATGTCAGAGTATCCCAGGGTCCGAAACGACCTTGCAAGCCATACAGGTCGCGGAGCCGGCGCCTGGCCCCGCTCTTACTGGATTGGACTTGAGCTTCATTGGTTCACCAGTGACTAATACTTCTCTCTACCGACGGCACTTGAGAGCACTTAAGGCCATGCCATGCTTGATTCTTGTTTATTATGCGTAGGCTGATCATCCCTTCTCAAGCATAGTGCATCGATATAGATGTGTGTCCCTGATCATCAAGCTTCAGCTTCACTACACAACACACCTTGCGGATATTTGAAGCAACCTGGAAGCCCCGCATCAAGATATCGCTTCTTCGCTACATTCTGAAGAATGTGGACGCTTTCCAACATACCTCAAGAAATCAGGGATCTCATCCTAGGTTTTGCATTATCAGATGACACCGTGGGGACAAGCATCGCCATGAATGCTTGCCACGATGGAGCGGCTTTCGTCAAAGAACGCTACCCGATTACAAATCTCAGCCACCTATTCCGTCGTGATGGGCTCAGAGCATTCACTCATGCGAACGAGCCGTTGACTGAGGTCGTGTGTCTATCCAAAAAGCTCTATACCCCGGTTTGCCTGCCACGAGTGCTGGCCAGTCTCAACCTGCCTTATTCTGTCAAGGGACAGACAACCTCACATCTCAACGATGTTTGTGGTCTGTGCTTTACCATAAGGGATCATCTGTTCGAACCTGTTCGTCAAACCATGCACTTTGGAGATCTTGTATGGGATCATGATGGAGCTGATGTAATCAATACCTTCTACAATGTAGCAGACCTCGTCTCGGACATCCAGGAGATGCTTCAAGGCCCGAACTCTAGTCATGGACCGGTGAAGATCCAAATTGTCTACGTTATGTCAACAGAATATGCTGCGGAGAGTCTGGGCGATGCACGTGTCGGAGAGCTGTGGCGAGACCTTCCCATCACTGTCGGTATCGACCTCGACGCCATTGTACCGGACCTGAGTAAACTTGACAACGACTGGGCGCTCGCTAAACAAACAGGTGGCAAGGACACGGCAGATAGCTTCAGGACGATGTCTGATCTTGGTTACATTCCGAGCGAGACCTCTCAGGATGACTCAGAGGACTGGGACATGGCCAAAGATAGGTTCTACCGAGAGGTCATGTTGCGTGGCCGTAACGACATCTTCGACGCGTGGCTGGCCGATGTCCGCCTCTATCATAGCATGCTGGTGCGGGTCATGCAACACATATGGCGGTCGTCCGTCGGTGATCGAAAATTGAACAGGGAGCTGTTCAGCTGGGATCGCTTCGTCAAATTGCATCACGACGACGACGGGATCGAGCCGTTGCTCAGAGATGTCGGTGCCATGTTGGACCGTGTCGAATCTGGCCCATCCGTCGACCCTGTATCGGCAACCACGACATGATCTGTCACTTGGAGAAGCTGTGCAGCAACAGCCGCTACTTCATTATCGCCATAACCTGCTTTCTAAGCGGGTCCTTCTCATTAAACGCGTCAGCAAAGGGACGACCATGGCAGGCAGCAGTCAAGTCTTCCCTACTATCGAAGGCAAACTCCTTGACATCTCTTGAGTCTCATCAGAAATACCCGACTTGGAAGTTTGGTGTTGACGATGCCACCTGTGTCGCTAATCCTTTTTCGAGCGAGCTGCTATGTGTGTTCATGTTCGCTGCTGTTGCATTCTCTGGCTCCAGCCAATCTCTTCAAAGACTGGCAACAACAGTAGCAGTAATACAAGGATCCGATACGCAGAAATACGGTTGTCTTTACCTTCGCTATCTCACGACAAGTATCACCCACCACGTCTGCATCACCACAGACTACAACAACCACTTGCGCGTCCGCAAAAGGACTCGACACTGAATATGGTCTCTACATTTCGATTGTGCTTTATATGGCACATCATCCGAGAGGAGTGTGTCAGTCAGAACAGACCAACGAGGATATCAGGAATAAACCAACAATCACAAATGGGAGGGCTAGGGATAGGAAGATGCGTAAAGGGCGCTCAAGAGAGGAGGAAGGGCAAGAAGGGCAAGAACGAGGACCGAGGACAAAGCCATGCGAAACAGGACATAACAGCGAGAAGTGTCAGCACGGCTTACGACATGAACATGGAGGCGCGTCTCACAGCGACCCACGTATTCCCTTGGTTTACCGCATCGTACTTTAATGTCCCACGCGGAGTAGTAGCGCGAAGGGAATGGAACACAGTAATTGTGGGAAACAAGCCGTTCTCTTTCTTTCTAGCCTGAATGATGATGATGATGATGATGATGATGACGGAAAAGAGAACAACAATTTGTATTCTATATACGTGCTCATTCACTTCCTCTACTGCCCAAGACTTCTGTACCTTATCCTTCCCATATACACGTCACGTATGTAATGTACAGCCAGTACGTTCCGCGATCTGATCACTTTCAACCATGACCAAGCAGCTCAGGGAATACAGGAGCAAGACACATCTTCCAAGGTATACAAGAAAACAACCGACAGATCAGAGACAAACCGAAGAATGTTGATTTTTGCTGACTCAAGGGAGGGTGGATATACATTTTTTGATTAAATGACCTTTTCGTTTTGTGGATCTGTACAGAGAGAGCAAAAAGAGTCCGAAAAGAGACTAGATAGGAGGGAAAACAAAACGCAAGAGGCTCTTTTCCCTTCTGAAGCAAACAGCAGCCCGAAAAATAAAGAAAGTCATTAGCATCAGCATCAGCATCAAGCATCAGCGTCAATGACCCGTCAATAAAAAATGGTTCATGCCTAACTTTTCCTTTTCATCTTGTCAAGAAACTACTCGGCCGACGCATCGACCAAGTTGTTCGCGCTCTTCCTGGCCTCGCTGGCCTCCTTTGCGATTTTTTGTAGAATGTCCCAGTCGCCGCTGGTCTCGCACATACTTCTGAAAGTGCCGCTCTCGTCGCGCACGAGGTCCCAGGGGTCGCCGAACTCGACGACTTCGCCCTTGTCGAGCACGAGCACCTTGTCGTAGTCGATGATGGTCTGCAGGCGATGCGCGATGGTGATGGTCGTGTTCTTGATCTCGCGTAGCGTCTCCTGGATCTTGGCGTCGGTGGCGTAATCGATCGAGGCCGTGGCTTCGTCCATGAGCATGACCTTGGGGTTCTTGAGCAGAGCGCGAGCGAGGCAGAGGAGCTGGCGTTGGCCCTGAGACAGGTTGCTGCCAGACTCGGCGACGGCGGAGTTGAGGTTGAGGAAAAGGTTCTTGTTCTCGAACGCTGCAGAGATGCTCCCAGCTGGGGTGCCAGAAGATGCGTTCTGTACACGCAATGTGGCTCGGGAAGCTTTCGCAGTGACTGTCTTGCCATTGGCCGGCGAAGATGGGCGGGAAGGAGAATTGGCTGCGGTGGCTGCTCCGATGAGCTGAACGCGGCGAAGAGCGGTGAAGATCTCCTCGTCCGTGAACAAACCGAAGGGATCGAGGTTGCTTCTGATGGTACCGGTGAATAGCGTCGGATCTGGTGAATAATCAGTATTGAATTTCTGGTCGTGTCAGTAATTCGCAACAACTTACCTTGCGGGACCATAACGATATTCTCGCGCAAGTCTTGCAAGCCAATCAAACCGATATCCATATCGTCAACTAGAATCTTACCCTCCTCTGCCTCGAGTGCTCTGAACAAGGCCAGTGCCAGGGAACTCTTTCCTGCACCTGTTCGGCCAACGACACCAACCTTCTCGCCAGGACGAATCTTGAAAGTGATGTGCTTCAGGACAAAATCAAAATCTTCACGGTAGCGGGTGCTGTAGCCAATAAATTCAACACCTCCCTTGCTCGGCCAGTTGGCTGGAGGTCTGTTGTCAGGCACGATCGGTGCAGCTTCTTGCTCGACATCGAAATATTCCTTGATACGCTCGACAGAGTTCATATTTTGCTCGTTGAAAGAGTACAAGCGGACGAACCAGAGAACGTTCTCGGTGAAGGTGACAGCGTAAGTCATGGCGAGACCAGCAGCACCAGCGTCGATCCGGCCAACGCTCAAGATGACAAATGCGCCAGCGAAGAAAGACACGAGAGCACCAGTCACATCGACACGGAAGGCCAACCAGCGATTAGCACCCCAAAGGTAGATGAATGGCCTAGAGTGGGTGTTGACCTTGGTGAGATTGTCCCTGATGAACCGGCGCTCATCACCATAGGCTCTGATGGTGGTCATGCCAGATAAGGTCTCACCGAATTGTTGGTACAGAGGACTTCTCTGAACAGACTCCAGTCTCTTCAAGTCACGAGAAGAGTTGATGTAGAACATACCAATCAGGAAGTACATGATGGTGATGAAGACGCCGGCGATGAGGAAAGCAGGAGTGATGACGGAGATGAGTATAACGATAGTGATGATGGAAGCCATGCAGTGGACGACACCTACAGCGACCGGGGCGATTTCTTGATCGACAGCTTCGATGTCCTTGGAGAAACGGTTCATCAGTTGTCCCAAAGGTGTGGAGTCGAAGAAACGCAGCTTGGCGCGCATGACAGCCTCCATGAGACGTCTGTGAATGAAGGCAGAAGCAACCAATGAGCCGCCAAAGAGCACACCCTCACGCAGAGCTGTGACAATCATGAAGGTAATAGCAAGCACGGCATAGATGGCCAGGTAGTATTTCGCATCCACCTTGGACGAGCCGTCATCCATGGTCTGAACAGAGTAATCACTGCTGCTGGAGTTGCCGAAGAAGGGAAGGCTCATGAGGCATGATCCAGTTCTCAGGCAGGATACGGAGCTACCGATGCCGCTGTGCACGTGGGTGAGAGGGGAGGCTCTGTGTAGACTCGTGATACCAACCTCGCCTTGGGCAGCATAGGCGTTGGCCCATTCTCTGATCCAAACATTGGTGGCGACCTGGGCGACCTGTTGCGATGCGAAGATGGCAGCAGCCAGAACCCAGTAGTACCATCTACCCATTGACTTCAGGTACATGGCGACAATACGGAGGCTCACACTACCAGTGGCCTTGGCCTCGGTGGGCATCGTGGCGTCAGCATTCTTGCTCATACCTGGGATATCCTTGGAGACGACTCTGGCTAGAGCCGCGCCGTTAGCATCACCATTAGTTGCGCCGTTGCCGTTAGCATGATTGTGATTCTCGCCGAATGCCTCATCACCGCCAATGTCCGAAGGCACTCTGGATGGGATGGTAGAGGTACCCTCTGAAGCAGGTAGAGACTTGGAGAGGTCTTCGGTCAGCACTCCGGATGAGATGACTTCGCGAGCGGTGCCTTGAGCGGTGACCCTGCCATTCTCGAGGATGACAGCGAAGCTTGCGTGCGGCAGACATTGAGTGACGTTGTGGGTGACCAAAACGCAAGTTCTGTTGAGCATCAACGGACCCATGAGAGCTTTATCAAAGATCCATTTCGAGGTGTGAGAGTCGACAGCGCTCAGGACGTCATCGAGGAGTACGTGTCTTGCGTTGCAGTAGAGTGCACGAGCCAAAGAGATGCGCTGTTTCTGACCTCCCGACAATGTGACTCCCTTCTCGCCTACCAGAGTCTGATCACCAGCATCGAGGATCTCCAGGTCTCGCTGCAGAGAGCAGGCGACGATGACGTTCTTGTACCTCTTGGCATCGAAGGGGTTCGCGAAGAGAATGTTTTCCTTGATGGTACCGTTGACAAGCCATGCCTGCTGAGCGCAGTATGCAACACTTTCGGTGAGTCCGGTCTCTGGGTCCTTCTTCATGTCCTCGCGGCTGCGAGCGCCGGGCAGATAGACGTCGCCTTCCAACTTGTGCATCTCACCGAGCAGAGCCATCAAAAGCGAGGTTTTTCCACTTCCAGTCGGACCAGCGATGACGTTGAGCTCTCCCACCTTGAAGCGCATGTTCAGATCGATCATTTTGAAGTCATCATCAGACTCGCTGCCCCAGGTGAAACTAGCGTCGTCAAAGCCAATGACGGGTTCACCTTGCTCGTCGACTTCATCAGTCAGCAGTTGGTGGTACTTTTCGGTCTCGGGCTCGTTAAGATATTCCTCGATACGATCGACCGAGACCTTGGACTCCTGCACGTGGGCCACCATGTCCGCCAATTGGTCAAGGGGAATACGGAGAAGACTGAACAACGACAATGCAGTAAAGGCGACCGAGGGGATGAGATCCTTCTTTTCGACGAGAGTGTAGACGAGGAAAGTGAAGGCGGTAATGATCATGGGAGCACCACCCCAGATGGTGGCAGCCAGAGCCCAGATGATATAACGATTGCGAAGATACTTGAGCTCGTTGCGTCTCTTCTCCTCGACAAGACCGAGGAAACGGTCCTCCCAGGCGAAGTACTTGATGATGCGGATGTTGGTTAGAACCTCGTTGGTCGTGTGGATGCGGGCATCGGTGGCGGCAAGGATAAGCTTCTGCATCTTGGCGAATTGTTTGGAGATGGTGAGGTTGATTGGCAGCAAGAGAACCATGATGGTGATGCCAGCAATGGAACTGAAGCCGAGGATGCTGTAGAGCAGGTACACGGCCAAGGCGACCTGCACAGGAGTCTCCGCCCAGAGGAAATGCAGGTAGGCGCAAATCTCACTGACCTTGAAGGAGTCGACAGCCATTAAATTGATAATGGCTCCTGAAGTGACCTGTTCACCGGGCTCGTCGGCTTTCTTTGCGTCTGGCTTGGGACGTTCGCTGTTCTTCTTGCCTCTGAGGAGAGTCTTGAATTTCTGGAGGAAACCGGGCTTGGGCTCATCAGCGTCCTTCTTCTTCTCCGTCTCACCCAAGACCTTGTCCGCTGATGCGGCAGCTCTTCGACGCAGCGCCTTGCCATAGATTTCGCCGATGATAATGGCTCGGAGGCGAATGCAGACTTTACGCCCGACCCACAGAGCTTGGCCACCAGAGAGTGCAGAAACGACACCGGAAACAAAGAGCAGGATGACGTAGAACCAAGCGGCATTCTTGGGCGTGTCCTCGGGCTTCTCCACATACTCCAGAATGGCCTTGAGCAAGAGTGTTGGAACGAACAGATTGAGACCAGATATGACGGCCCACGAGGCTTGGATGAGCAGGCCGCGCTTGAAGTATTTCAGCAGATGGAACGCAAGCGCCGAAGTCTTCTTGACTTGGCGATAGTCGGCCAGCACTGCCTCGGCCTTGTCCTTGGCGATCAAGTTCCACACATCCGTCATCTCAAATGTCTTCTTGTATCCCTTCCACACGATCGGGTCGACCCAGGAGAAAGTGGCCAAGGACAGGACGCTGGCCAAGGGTTCTCTCGAGGGCTCGAGGTTGCCCTCATACTCCAGTTCCACCGGCTTGTTGCCTTTTCTAGAAGTCAGCGCGATGAGAGCGAGCAGAGTCGTCAGAGCGAAGTCGACGCTGGAGAGAGACTGCGCGAGGTGGGAGCGGGGGTGAATGATGGCGGAGCGGAACAATAGCATGCTCAAGACCCACTGCCAGCAGTAAAGGAAGGCGGTATGGTACCAGAGCGAGGGGAATGTGAGCTTGGCCGTGGCCGACGAGACGAGACGGAAAGTGGTCAAGATGGCGACGTAGGACCGGACGAGTAGCGAGACGATTTCGCTGATGCGATACCGACGGCTGCTACCCCATGCACCTGTGCTGATGGCAGCGATGTGAATTCCAACCTGACCCAGTACGGCGAGCTCTTCAATCAATGGCAAAATCAATTCGCCTCTCGGCCTGTCCAGAGTGATGACCGACGCATCGGTATGCGTCAGGACGGCGCGGATGGCCAGATCCTCGTTGCGGTCTTCCTCGTCTTCGGTATCATCGTCGTCGCTCTCGCCATTGGCATGTGGGACTCGGAAGTCCCATGGATGAGGATGGGTGGGGTTAAGCTGTTTGTAAGCGAAATAGAGATTTGACTGTCTTGCGTGTAGGATTAATTGGATTGCGAGATAGATTAGTGATAGACCGGTGGCGATCAGCGGGAAGATGGCACGGAGGTAGCTGGGGGACTTTTGATCAGCGGGCTGGCCTTTTAATTTGTCCAAAGAGATCAACTCACTCTGCCTGGAAACACGACGAAAAGTCATCGGCTCTCCAGACGAGTCCATTGCATTGGCCGTACACCATGGCGTGGCGGAGTGGGCGAGTCGACGACAGCGACGCGGAAGGCGCGCAAGAGTTGTCTAGTTTTCGGGTGTTGTGTTGGAGTGGAAATTATATGAATTGATTAGGCAATAGACAGATAACCTCGCCAAAATACCTCGAGGCAGCTACAGTATGTAAAAGCAGGAACCTCTCTGCGAAACTGCGGACAGTGAGAGAAAGATACAGCTGATGGGATAGTTCAAGTGTCCCACTGGTCGCCGTCAAAGGAGGAGGGAAACAATAATGGTACGACAACAAAAGATGCAGAGTACCCTGGTCGATTGACATACAGTAGTAGGTACAGTACAAGACAAGACTGTACAGTAGCGCAATGGGAGTAGTATACCAACGGTCCGACAGCAAAGGGGAGATTGCTGGGGGAGGGGGAAGAGATCAAAAGAGATCCCTCAGATCGTCTGGCTCCGTCTGTCTGTGGTGGCTGCTGTCGTTGCACACTCACTTGCCTCTTCCAGATCAAGAATTGATAAGAAAAAGAGAAATGGGTTGAACAAGAAACAGATACTTGAACCTCGTAGGATCCGCCGAACAAACGAACAACAATCGCCTTCTGGTAGGAGCTTTTTGGGGCTTTGCGAAAGAAGAGGCCAATTCGACCAGACAAGAGACGCTTGTGACAGGAACAAATGGCTTCTTTGCGTCACTGATCCACGGGCCGAGATTGTTAACACCGAAAGACTGAAGACTTGACTCGTGCCGCTCGCACTTGGGTCTTGGTTCTTCTCTCGGAATCGATCCGCTTGGCTGTCGGCTCCAGACAATCTATCCAGTGTCCTGCGTTTGGTCTGTCTCAGGATCTAAAGCGAGACTTCTGAAGGCTCGTGGAATCTCCAGGTTTCGTTCTACCTCCGATTTATTTTGTAGATCTGTGTATATGTGTGTGTGTGTGTGCGACATACGCCGGAACATGGGGGAGGGAATCCTCTAGAACATATACTTGTGAGTTTACTTGTGAGTTACAGTAACAGGATCACGCAACACTCGGTCCACCTTTAAACAGAGAGCGAGACTGTCCCCTGCGCGCCCTGCCCTGCCCTGCCCTGCCCTGCACGCCCACGGCAGGACTCAACATGTTCCACAGTTCCACAGTCCCACAGTTCCACTATCTGGATGAGTCAAATCACGCACATTATTGTCAAAAAGTAGGTCTGCGACGCCGCCTCTGCTTATTCGCCTGCCGCATCCGGCAAGTCGGTGTTGCAGCATCTGGCGCCAAGACCTGTCCGAAATGTGATCGGCCGCAGATTGCCCCGTCTGAACGCGATGTACGATGGAATTTGCAGTTTGAGTGGGGGAGAAAAGGGCACGCGCTTCGGCGACTATTGTGTGTGCACCTTGCTGTACTCACAGACTTCAGGCTAAGTTATCTCGTAGGGCGTCCGTTAGACTCGTACCGGGCTGAACACCACTGTTGCTAGTATAGAGCTTGGATCTGTGAGTACAGCATGCGGTGCTTGCTTCCAAGTTAAGGTACCTGAGGCAGTCAAGCGAATCTGGGGAATCGACAGAACTCCAGGAGTGCAAACGCGAGAGACCACAATCGACCGACCAATCGTTCACCTTGCATTTCAAATCCATTTTGACCATCTTGGGAACGGGACAAAGTCATCGCTTAAAAGTGCTTTAAAGGCGATGAGTGGTTTCGCTGAGCTTGAGAGATATATATTTACAGCGTTTATGCAACCAACCGTCCACTGGAAAATCAAATCCTTTCCGGCCGCATTGAACTTCACCCTCCACATTGCAGCATCTATTGCCGGGCTGCAGCAACTGGCGTCCAGGCCGTGTACTTGTTCTTGGTGCTAATGTGACTGTTTAGTGACTCAATCTTTATCTACCGTCCGTATGACTCACGTGTTGAATGGCTTGTAAGCACCGCGGGACTGAGTAAGAATAGGTTTGTGTTCCTTTGGCTCCCATGGCCGGACCCTGCGCTGCAGAATAGGGTCCTCGGTCGGTGGCTTGTCGACCATGTATGAGATCCAAGCGTGCCTGAGCCGAGTTAGAGATGTTCCGACTTGCCTCTACTTGTAGAACAACGCTTACCAGCCGGGTTCAATCTGATCACTATGATGGACATGTCAGTACGAGTTCCGTAATGACCGAGTAGAATCAGCATTTGGGCGCAATGCGAATCAGGTCATTCCCTCTCCCATCTTGGAGTCTTTGGTGTCTCTTCCTGCCTGCTTTTCCTTCCCAGATGTTTCCTGACCTGCTCCGCCATGCCCAAATGCTGCTTCAAGTGTGTTGCGTGGGACTCACGGGCTGAACTCCTTGTCCTTGTAGTCGACCCATCTCGTTCTCACTGCTCATTGCATCAGCCCCTGCCATGTCGCCACACGTGGGAAGGCACATGTTTCCATACGTGGGAGGTCCTCGAGGTTCTCGAAGAACTTGTTGCCGTAAAGGTCCTTGCCGATCAAGGTACCAGCCTTGGTGTCACCTGTTCCGGCTCTTTAGCTGTCCGTCCTGGTCCTCTGCGGTCTGTCGGATGTAGCTGATCTCATACCCAGGTACTAAGAGAAGAGAGACTCGTGTGAGCGGTGCGTCTTCGAATTGGTCGCATTGGGTCCGGGGGGATGGTGTAGACATACCTGCATCTGGTGGCCGGCTTCCTGTTGACGAATGTTAGCACAGCGCCCACGGCACACAGCACAACCCGCTAGATCCGTACCTTGAAGCCAATTGTCCGCAGATTGCGGAGAGTTCTAAGAAGTGTCGACATTGTGTGAGAGGTGTGTGTATCACTCAGTTGACCAAAGCAACACTCGCGAGCGACGATAATATGGTCATGATGCGGGAATGTTGGAGGCTTCGAGTGCAGCACGCGCCAGAACCCTGCCAAGCACCAATCACAGCTCTCGGATTTGCCTCTCCCCTAAAAACATCATCTATACTGTAAGTCCTATATGAACATGTATATACCATGGGACATCGCAGCATCTGACAAGAAGATGCATTCACGTACTCCACTAGTCGACACCTCGCTATAACATGAACGTCTTAGATATTTAGATTCTTGAAGCTCCTAAAGAGCTCTACACCACATAGAAGATAGGTCTGCTTTCTCTCTCCACCATTCTTTCCGCTGCCCTATCTTTTTTTTTGCCATATCCAGTCCCGTGCTAGAACAACATACCGTATAGCATGATGATACTCTACATTTATGTCAGTGACCAAGGGCCTTGTATTGGATGAGTCAGCATTGGCAACTACACCAAGGAAAGCTACATTCTTGAATTCAGGGCTGAGTAGCGCCTGTAATGCGGAACGAAAGGTCCATAAGCAATTTGAGAGAGGACGATGCCTAGCCGCAGAAGTATGCTAGGGTAGTGAAGGAGTCGACATTCAAATTGACAGAGACGAGGATAAGCTCGCATGTGAGGACAGCCGTGTGAATCGTAACGGGCGTGGATCTCAAAAAGGTGTCTCGGGAGCAGCTAAAGGAGACGGGATGTGACAGTGAACGTTGCTGCTATCATTCTCAAGCTTTCACAAAGCTTCTCTCACGAAGAGGAAGACATGACAAGAGTAATTCATATGTATTGGTTTCGTCCTCTCGGTCCTTTTTCAGGGATCATTTGTTTCCACAACCACCACATAGACCAGTCTCCACCATTTCCTCTCCTTGATTCATTCGATATCGTACATTGAACAGACAAAGGCGCGCATCCTGACATGGACCTCTCTATGAGGCAAGAGGAGAGAAGAGTCTGGACTGTGTCAGCAAAGAGAGCTCAATCCATCTTCAGCGGCAGAGAGAGCATAAGCCATCTCAGCAGCCCTCTTTCGACGGCGTTTACCTGATAAGAGAAGGCTTGGGCACACTTCGGGAGTAACCAAGATAGATGATCAGAGGGAGGTATCCACTGTTAGGAGAATGTCAGTTCCTGTCCGTCATTCTGTCTGCTGTTTCCTCTCTGCCCACAACAAGGCGACGAGCTTGACGGGCATGCATAGAAGACGAGATTGGTAAAAAGGCGATGAGAAGGGGATTGATCGTACTAGTGGACGGCGACACGGGAAATGTCAATGACGCGAGAGATGCGCTCCTGTAGGGCAAAAAATGTCAGCGCATCTGATACAGATGGTATAATTGATGGAGATTTGTTCGCTCTGACCTTGGTCTCCTCTGAGAACTGCATGATTGATGACGGGGGAATGTGATCTGATTGAAATAAGGAAGGTATATCAGATTAATACCTGTATCGCATCATGCATCAAGAATGTTCAAAGTCGGCGGCGGAAGGCGCATCTCCCCCGGGCGGTTGATCCTCGGCTTGCGGAGGTGAATCGCTGCAGTTCGCAGTTCGCCGCGGTTCATACCTCTAGGATGATGTGAAGTTGTTACATCTTAGCTCACGTTGATCTTATTGAGCTTGGAGTATTCATTCGTCTTACCTTTCCTCGACTCGCGCAGGATACAGCGCAGCCAGACGAACCATGGCCGCAGCAGGGAGACACTGGTAAGTTGTTTTCGTTCTTTTCCTTCCTGATCATCCTCAACTGCCTCTTCCGTCTCGTACTTTCCTACTTTGGCGCATTCAGCACAGAGCATACCATAGCCATGCGAGGAAAAAACAAGTGATAAAGCAAAGAAAAGAAAACTCGCAGAAACTAAATGTGCATGTGTCCATCAACAGGGAGCAGGACAAAGAAGCCACTGTCTACGTGGGAAACCTGGATGAGCGCGTGACAGATCCTCTAATATGGGAGCTCATGCTCCAAGCCGGTCGCATCGCCAACGTCCATCTACCCAAGGATCGCGTAACCCAAACCCACCAGGGCTATGGTTTTGTCGAGTTCCAGTCAGAGGAAGACGCCGAGTATGCCGCCAGAATCATGAATCAAGTCCGTCTATGGGGCAAACCCATCAGAGTCAACAAGGCCAGCGCCGATAAGCAAAAAACCCTCGAGGTCGGCGCAGAGTTGTTCATTGGCAATTTGGACCCCATGGTGGACGAGAAGGTTCTTTTCGAGACATTCAACAGATTCGGAAATCTAACTTCGGCCCCAAAGGTGTGTTTCTATTCCTTCTTTCTTCTTTCTTCTTTCTTTATCATTACCCATAGGCTGACAGCGCTGTTCTCTACTCAAAGGTTGCGCGCGACGAGAACAATCTCAGCAAGGGTTATGGCTTTGTGTCTTTCACTGCATTCGAGGCCTCGGACGACGCCATCGCGAACATGCACGGTCAATATCTCATGAACAAGGAAATCACTGTGCAATACGCCTACAAGAAGGACGGCAAGGGTGAGCGTCACGGTGACGCCGCCGAGCGTGCTCTTGCTGCCTCTGGTCGTTCTCAGGGTGTCGAGGTTCAAGTCCAACCCATGCCTCCTCAACTCTTTACCCCTAGCGCACCATCAGCTCCTGCCGCCATGGCCAACGGTGGTGGTCCTCCTGGCATGATGGATCCCAGAGCCCAGCCTGGAATGTATGGCCAGAGTCCCGTCACACCCATGGGAATGGGATACAACTCCGTTCCTCCTCCGCAACAGCAGCAACAGCAACCACCCCAGCATTCTCAGCAGCGCATGCAGACTCCTCTTCAACCTCCACCGGCCGCGGCTGGCCTGCCCGCACGACCGCCTCCTAGTGCCGCTGGCTATAACGGACCTCAAGGCTTTGCGCCTCAACCTTACCCTCCGCCTGGCATGCCTCCCGCTGGTTTTGGAGCTCCTCCTCCAGGTATGCCGCCCGGCGGTTTCGGCGGCCCTCCGCCCGGTTTTGGTCCTCCCCCTGGCATGCCTCCTAATGGTTATGGCCCTCCCCCTGGATTCGGTCCTCCTCCTGGCGCACATCAGCAAAGGCGATGAGAGATTTGACTCTTTTTGAGCATAGCTTCTCATTTCGAGTGTGGACTAGAAAGCACCGCGATTGAGACGAGTCTTAGAACAGGAGAAGGTTATCAAGCGAATCCAAGGATGATCAAAATGAAGGAGAAAAGAGCGATTGCTGGGATTCTTTTTAGCGTGGCGTTTGGGAGAAGGAAGATATCTTTTGTAAAATCAAGACTACACAAATCGCCGTTGGCATGGCCGCGATGAAACGAAAGCTGCGTAGTCCATGCCTCACTACACTGGAATCGAGGCTTTCCAGGCCAGGGAAAGGAAGGCATTCGACTCATACAGAGACTTCCATTAGCGAACCCTTCAGCTTAAAGCCCATGTGGCCGTTCGAAGACACACTTGACACTCAAGGCAGTCAAGTACAACAGGAACACCCAATAATCTGAGCTCTGTATTACAAGAAAATCGTCCATGACGATCCGAAAATCAAAGGACACCGAAAGGCACAATACCATCGAACCAAGAAGAAGAAGAAGAAGAAGAAGAAGAAGAAGAGGACAAATGAATCCTCTTGCTCAGTCGGCTCTTTTCTTTTACAGCCAGTGGCTATGGCCCCCTTGTTTCACCTTGCCTCGCTCCATTCCTAATTCTAGCAGAGGCTGAGAGATGGGAGGGAAGAGCGCGGCATCACGCTGCTCCCGTTCATCAAGCGCCTACATACCCAGAGGAAAGAAGAACGCGCGATTATCAAACATTAAATACGAAGCAACATTGGCTCTTGAGAGAGCAATAGCCAGATCTACTTGCCCTGACCTTCCCCTTTCTCCTTCTGTCTGTGTCCCTCTAGTCTTGTGTACGTGTCAGCGGCTGCATTGCGCAAGGAGGTACATGGTGATAACGACACTCACCACAGAACACCAATTCTACGCTCTGAAACACCACCTGTACTACTCCTCGGGCTTTAATTGCCTCGGGAGGGTCTCGCAACAATATCCTAATCGTCCAGGTCAACGCCATTCCGTTCCGTCGTGACCCTGGTCATCTCTTCGAAGATGCCCCGGCCCTTTGCTATCCTTGTAGTATATTGAATTCTTCCTCTTCACGCATATGGCAGAGAATAGCGTGCATGTCCATATAATGTCAAGCTGAGCTAGGATATTGGCAAGAAGAACTGAAAATGAACATAAAACGATATTCGACGGTTACCGAACTGTGCTCGCCGTGCGAGACGGGTGGTGGTCCACAAATTCAGTCTGACCAGCGAATGTGTCGTCAACGGCATACATGCGCTCTAATCATTATTATGTATAATGTGCCAGATTTGACAACATCACACCGGATATGATCACGAGGGATTAAGATCAATGAATCATGTAGTTGAGCATAAATTGCTTGAACATATAAAGCACTCCGATAGACAGGGTCGCCCTCTGGACGATTCGCGTTTCCAATGGCATACCATAGCTCTAGTCATGTATGACCTTTCTTCTGGAACGGCCAATAATGCATAAATTCGAAAAGCCAGAAGGGAGAATCCAAAATGGGTTGATATCTGTCTATCATGAGTTTGAGCATAGTTAGATTACGACATGTTTTGCGCCAATTCTGTCAGACACTTGTCGTGGACCGGGTGACCGTATAGATATTTTCGCAACTCAGCCGTTTCGCTTGATATTCTGGCAAACATCACATGCAGATGGCGTTGAACAGTTCACGAACAATCAAAGTCTTTCAGTGATAGTTTCAAAATACACGAGTAATGCTACATAATTTAGGTATCGCGATCTAAGACTTACCTGCTGACCATCTTTCTCTTCTCACACTACGTACAGCCCCTTGCAAGCCACTGTACGGGAATGCCCCGAGGACTCTCGAGGCCCGTCGTTGCCAGCGCGGATATCGTGTCTAGCATAATGCATGCTCGCTGACTTGATCTCCGGTCGCAAGGGTAAACTTTTTACATCAATGCAAGCAAGGACGGTCCATCAAGCACGGTTCCATCACATGGTGGAGGAGAGTCTGAGGCCAAGTCGATTCAGTAGGCAATGTTAGCCATATCCATGTGTTATCTGCCGCTGCTTGGGGTAAGATGGCTGTAATGTTGCCGGACTAACTCCCGCTATTGCTCTTGAGTCCTCGTGTGAACGGTGGGTCTATCCTTGCGGGTCTCACGCCTGCACTGCGCGTATATTGCGGGAATATCGCGCAAGCACAGTCTGATAAAGAACCCCATATATGAGGGGTGCGGGGTTGCCATGGAGTATGAATGCGGCGTGGGTGCCGCAGTAGTGGTAGTGTGATCTGGCGAATCGTTGCGCATGCCTTTGGGCTACTACAATGCCGGTAGCTGCGTCCTTGCGAATCCTACATGCAGATTGGGCGCAAGAAAAATGCTCGTCGAGTTTCCGGTCTGTAAAGTGGCGGTTTCAGCGGTCTTGAGCCCAGTAACATCATCCGGCAGCAAGTTATGGACGTGCATGCATTGCAGCTGTGAAGCCACATCTTGTGATGCGCAAAGTCGGCGTCGCAATGTCTATAAGGGCGGCGATCTTCGACTGCTCCACGTACGGCCACAGGCAGCTGAGAACAAGGCATCCCGTCCGCTCTGCCAGATTTAAGCAGTTGACCGGCTGATTAGTACTCAGGTCGGTGACGACTGGGGAATCCCAGCTGCTGTACGTTATCCCATCGTTTTGGATGAATGAGAGTAATGGATTCAAATATACCACCTTTCGGCTGCAGTCGTGACGAAACACGACATGGAAGGATCATTGCCGAGGACAAGCATCATGAGGGCCATCGGAATTAGGAACCGCGTTGACATTATTTGCCCCAGGTGAATGACAGCCAACTTCGCCTTTTGCAAGCATCGGAATCACGAATCGGTATTGCTGCGAATTTAGCCATCCTCGATCCTGATCGCAAGCTCTATGCAGTAGTCTCCGAGCCGCTCGAAGCGACTTTGTAGAAAAATCTCTCTTTTTATCACCTGTACCAGAGTTCAGTCTCAATGTTGTCATAGCACAAGGTATGATCTTCGCGCGGGAAATTGTTAAATTGCCAAGTGGAAGAAAAAGTGGGCATTTCGTCTGTGGCTTTTATCCCCATACCCCAGTAACCATGCTTCAGTTGGGTAAGGCAAGACCAGGCAGACGTCGTCCGACGGCTCTCGTTAGCAGTATACAGAATCCCCAAGCGATGCTGTCGTCACTTGGAGAAAAAACCGGAGATGGCCACGTTATCAAGGCCACTCCATACGGGGTAATGTGAACCCCAGACGATCCTAGAGGATCTGCTGCGATTGCAGGACATACTGCACGCTGCTGTACGGATGCGTTCGCAACCACTGACATTTATTGCCCGACGGTGATTCCACTGATTTGGGCTCTTTATTTTATGCTTCAGTACCCATCTGTAATAGCAGAAGGATCATGACCTCGATATTGACCTTCGGCACGGTGGCTAATTTCTCCTTAGGGTAAGTGGTGGCTTAAGCCGGGAAAACTCGGGCCAAGGACGCTAGTGGAAGCGGAAAAATCCAACCCCCTGTATCTAAGGCATGTTCGCCAAGGCTGTGGACCGAGGACGATTCCCAGAGTCGATAACGATCATTCGCTACGTCCATTATCAGTCTGTGCGAACCGACATGTCATACAAGTGTTGCCTTGTATCGGCCGTAATAGTGGTCTGAATGCGCTCATGATCCAAAATGCTCGTACGCTGGCCTTCGTGAAGTTAGGGTATTCGAATAGTAAAGAACAGGTCAAAACGTCGCGACCAGTTTGGTTTTATATCTCTGCAGAACAGACCAGTCGAGAAGATGAGGGAAGGATAGCCTGCTAGCTTTCGAAAGTTTAACGCTTGCTATCAAGCTCAGTATAAGGATGATCTGCCACAACACGGTGACACTGATCAACACAGTGTGCGTCCACCCAAAACGCATGACGTCTACTTCACAACAGCGGACTACATGTCTAGCATTTGGCAAGGTTTTGACGGCGACCCATACACTACTACTATGATTAGCCAACACGTTGTTTGACAGCTCTGGCGATCACTCGTGGTCAATCGCGAACTGCGATCGCGCGTCCACGCAGTCGTGCTGCGTATTGTAACCTCATTGAGACATCCAGATGTGACCTCCTGTGTCCATTGAACTGAATGCGCAAAGGTATGCCTCCGAGTAGCATGATAAACATGGTCCGCGCCTTAGATATCGCATGCTTGTGTTTTACAGACCATTAATGATTTGTCGCAAGTCGCCCGAATCAAAGCCGTTGGAGTTGCATACCAGCAATACCCTTCAACACGTACCCATCGTAATTGGGCAGAAAGGCACGGCGGTGAAGCCTTTACACAGTACCATGCGATCCGAGTCGTGCACGTATGGATCTTCGTCGCTTTGCCAAGGTACAAATCGCTGGATTCGGAACATCGTCAAGGTGTGCTGTCACCCATGTTGCACATTAGCTGGTTCCTATGCCCTGCTAATGAGTAATGGAATGGCACCAAGAAAGGGCGGCGGCTTCACACAACGCAATTCGTGGGATATCTCGACCAATAACAAAAGAGCAAAAGTGTGGAGCGGGTGACATTGGGAAAACAGAAATCAGAGATTCACTCGCGATGCATACGAGTATACGACGTCAATTCATGTTTGAACAGAATTTCCTCAATCAGAACATGTCGAATATCGAAAGATGTATGCTTTCACCCATGTAGCTTTATTGATATAAACTCATACTGGTTGGAAGTGCCTCTGTATGGAGCGTCGAAGGAATAGTAGCAGCTAAATGATTCAGCCAACACTGCAGTAAGCCCTAATGAGAATGCTTGCTGAATCTTGTCAAGATATGTGGGAACTAATCTCCAGGGTGCGACTTCACGTGTCGGACATTCGTGTCAGCTAGCCAATATGACCCATTTTTATCCCCTCCTTCCCCATTGGATAGTCGTCTTGCGCAAACCGTAATATCATCAAGGGTACATTGCTCATTGACGCACGAATCGTGCATTTTTCACCCCCAAGAATGTCATCGCAAATTTTTCTTTTCAACATAGTTTAACAAATACGGAGCTGTCGTGAAAATACGAATTTTTTCATCGCGATGATGCTGTGCCTTACGGGGTTGAATAGTTCGGCTAAGGTGTGGCTTGAAGTCAAAAAATGCTTCGACAAAAATAAGCCCGCCACTCCTCTGGCAAATGCTTGCGGTGACTTGGACGTTTTGCGAATACCCTTACCATACAATGCCAGTACGCTCTGTACCTGCAAGGATGAGATAGCGGACCGTATTGATCGTCATTCATCCTCCTCCATTCGGCCTCCCGACGTTGCAGCACTCAAAGGCCGGGGCGGTGTTGCCTCGGATGCACACTCCCGTGACGTAAAGCCAAGTCCCGCATATTTTAGTCCCTCGGTTCAGTGATTGCAAAGGCCTGAACCCTGCACAGAGATCTTCCCCAAGATCCACTCGTGGCTGCCGCCTTTGTGGGATAATGTCAGCCAATCTGAAACCCTTTTCCCCCAAGTTCCCCCATAGCTCCACAGTGGATACATGACATCATGTTGGTATGGACGAATTCAATGCGACGGTGTGAGTATGCATGATGGTCGTCCATTTACACCAGTAAGATCACGGTCGGTAAAATCCACAAAGACGCTAGTGTGACGGCGTCAACATGCAGGCTCTCCATGCCGAAGCAAGCATACTCAACATGGACAGAGGTGAGATTATAAAGTCTTCAAGCATGCCCTGCGAAAAAAAGACTTTTCTTCATTATCATCGGTGTTCTATATTCACTACCTAGTCCCCTTCATCATCACCCGCATACAGGGGGTTATATGAGGACAATTTTGGGTTCGATCGACGACTATACCAGGGACCTTTTATTACTACCTCTTATCCAGTGAATACCTCGCAAACATGAAGATCGACGACAACAATCAGCCCCGCTACATGGGCCTATGTGGCAAGAGACTCAACTTGGCTCTCTCTATCGTGGCCACGACCGGATTCCTTCTCTTCGGTTATGACCAAGGTGTCATGTCCGGCATCATTGATGCACCACAATTTGCAGATACCATTCCCGAAGTTAGAGGAGACTCGACGTGGCAGGCTTTCGTTACTGCCATCTACGAAATCGGTTGTCTTGTTGGTGCTATCTTCGCTCTTGCATATGGTGACAGGACCGGTCGCAGACGTATGATCATTGCTGGCGCCATTATCATGATTCTCGGTGTCATCGTTCAGGTCAGCGCTGTAGCTCAGCACGCATCGACTACACAATTCATCATTGGACGTACCATTACCGGTGTCGGTAACGGTATGAACACAAGTACTATTCCATCTTACCAAGCCGAGTGCTCCAAGACCACCAACCGCGGTCTTCTCATCTGTATTGAGGGTGGCACCATTGCCATCGGTACCATGATTGCCTACTGGATTGACTATGGTTGCTCTTACGGCTCCCCTGACCTCACTTGGCGTTTCCCTATCGCTTTCCAGATTGTCTTCGGTCTCGTTGTCTGCATTTTCATGACCTGGCTCCCGGAGTCGCCTAGATGGCTCTTGACTCACGATCGTGCCGACGATGCCAACACAGTCCTAGCTGCTCTTCGTGGTCTTCCTCGCGATGACCCCGAGGTTCAGGCTCAACTGTCCATCCTGCAGGACAGCATCAGAGCTGCTGGCGCACACGAAAAGGTCACGTACGGCGATCTCCTTACTGGCGGCAAGACTCAGCACTTCCGCCGTATGCTTTTGGGTGCATCCTCTCAGATGTTCCAGCAGCTTTCCGGCTGCAACGCTGTCATCTACTACTTCCCCATCCTGTTCCGTGACAACGTCGACGTCTCCTACAACCTTTCCCTGCTGCTCGGCGGCATCAACATGATCATCTACTCGCTCTTCGCAACCACCTCTTGGTTCATTATTGAACGTGTCGGCCGTCGTAAGCTCTTCCTCTGGGGTACCGTTGGACAAATGGTTTCCATGATCATTGTCTTTGCTTGCTTGATCCCTGGTACCACCGAAACTGCCAAGGGTTCGGCTGTTGGTCTCTTCACATACATTGCCTTTTTCGGTGCGACCTGGTTGCCTCTCCCATGGCTCTACCCTGCCGAGATCAACCCTCTCAAGACCCGCTCCAAGGCCAATGCTGTTTCGACCTGCTCCAACTGGCTGTGGAACTTCACCATTGTCATGGTCACCCCAGTCATGATTGCCAACATCGGGTGGAAGACTTACCTTATCTTCGCCATCTTCAACGGCTGCTTCCTTCCCATCATCTACTTCTTCTATCCCGAGACTGCTGGTCGCTCCCTTGAGGAAATCGACCTTATCTTCGCCAAGGGTTTCCTTGAGAACATGAACTACGTCAAGGCTGCCCAGCAGCTTCCTCACATGACTGAGGACGAGATCGCCATCAAGGCTCGCGAGTACGGCTTTGTCGATTCTGATGACGAGTCTGGACAAATCAAGGATGCCAAGTTGAGCGAGAAGCAAGTCGAGATGGCTGCCACCTCCAACGCACGCATGGCTTAATTGAATATTTATATGCATTAGATGACCTTCTTAAAGAGAATGAGAAGAGATGATGAGTAGCCGCTGAGCGGCCGCTTTGATGTTTGGGTGAAAGAACAACTTTGGCACCCGGAGTTACGATAATAGATACCATTTTGATTTTGCGCTTTAGAAGGTCGACCTTCAACGATAGATCTTGCGGTTTTGCGTACGCGCACCACTATGTTACATGAATGTCTTTATTTCTTGTCTATAGATTTCACTCATAAACCTTTGGGACCATATATAGACGAGTGTTTTTCAATCAGGTTTTTCATACTGAGATGTTCACCTTGCCTCCTGACTTGTTGCGAAGTTGTTGGACTCTCGATGCTTATTCTCTGATCCGCTGATGAGTTGCCTGAGACCGTAGGATATTCGGCAAGTGAAGTTGATATGCTCGTGATCGTCGATCTACCTCAGTCCTTGTCGGCCCGACCTCAACTCCAAGGTGTATGCCATGTTGGTAGCTCACTCACTTAAAAATGCTAATACACCCTTCTCAAGCTTACCATCGTGATACATCGCCAAGACATCAATTTCAGGACATGCACAAGTTACGATATGATATGACACGGTGCTCGCCTGTTCACCGAAGTCGCTACACCGACTGCACGAAGGATGTGCGTCTGTGAGCGGGTGCGTATGTGTGTGTGTGGAGCCTGGCTCGTTGCTCTGATGGAGACCCATGCTTGGCAAGGGCGACAACCTTTACGCGATGTGCTTCTTGGGTTTTCCGAGTCACATATGATTATCGACTTGGATTACCGTTTGACATGATGTTGCATATTGCCCGCGGCGTCGTATGGCTTTCTGCTAGCGTCGTATGGGTTGACTGAGAAGGATGCTTTGGCTCCGAGGGATCAGACGACGACGACGAAGACGTTTCGGATCCTATGATGACTCCGGAGTTACGGAAATGTGAGTTTGCCACTATGTTACTCCTGCAGCCTTCATCAACATGTTGTTGCCAAGTCAATTCCATGAATCTATATAGCGGAGATTCCAAAACAAAGCAGGTGCTACCCTATGTATCAAGACTCGCGAAGCTGCCTTGGTTCGCCATCCCAGCCTATTAATGGCCAACCCTCAGGTAACGTCGAAAAAGGTGGCAGGGTATATCTATCTTTACATCCATTCCGGTCACTGCAATAAAGATCACACAAACCATAAAGGTTGCAGTAGCAGGATCGTGCACTTGGACAATCAACTGCGTTCTTCCCAAATATGACTGTTCCACTGTCAATGCTGAAGTCCTCGAGGCTGCTTTCATAAGGGATACGAACTGTGCCATGCATACTCGAGGAACCTCCCAGAGAGCTCGTCGGCCTGATCAGTTTTCAGGATCCATTGTCGATACCGTTCGTAGTCCGACCTTGGCCTACTCCTGATTGCCTCCTTTGACACTGCGAACTGCGCGCAACAAGGTGAGCCAACTATACCAGGCACATCCGTTTCCGGAAACAGCTCTTCGAAGCTTGGTTTGTAGATCTGACCTGCCTTGGGCGGATGGTGAATAGTCCCAAGGTCATTTTCGGGACGAACTTCGATGGGACAACCAATGTTCCAAGCACATCGCAGGCTGGTATAACCCTGCGCTCGCACATGCGAAATGTTCATTCGCGAAAGCATGCGCTGACCATCGTAATCGGGGTCATCGTTGTGCCATTGATATCGCTCTGCATGCATGAAGATGGTAACATTTTGCAAGAAATCATAATAGTCAATGATATACCTTTGAGAAGCAACAGAGACGCGAAGATTCAGCATGAAAGAGGGCTGAAAGATTGATCGTTTGTGTTGCTACTTACGTGAGATAGACCATTGCCTCTCTGCCCTTGTTAACAGGCACAGTCAGACTAGCCTGAGGATCATCTGTGACATATACAAATTTCCTCCACGTAAGGAATTGGTTTTGCAACCACGCCGTATTTTCGTTCTTTTGAGACGCGACGACGAGGGTGGCCTCATACTTCCGATGAGGGTCCCATATCTCTTCGTCCCTGTACCGCGTAATCGGTTGCGTGCGATATATGCCTTTGAGTAGCCCTAAAGAATATACACATAACAAACCCACGGCAATGAGAATTAATAAGATCCGTTTATTTATGAGGCGACGAGGCAAAAAAGGCATCGCACAATGGCGTAGATATGGTAAAGATAACGAAAGGATAGACGAGGCTATGTGGGTCTCGACAATCAAAGTACATACAGTACAGCAGATGGCAACCTATACCAGGATCGGATATACAGTATCAGAAGGAGTTGTGCTGCCTCATCCCATGGACAGAATATTCGGTTCAACAATGATCCATCTTGAGGAGCCGAAACACCGAGACGGATGCGAGCCGCGTGTCGGTAAGGTACTCTGAACTACGGCACCGCAGTACGGGATATTCGTATACGAGTCGTTGATCCTCCATTGAGAAACTGCTGCAGCAGCTACAGCGAAGAAAAGTGGATCCTGGTGTGGCCCGATGTTTTTCACGTTAACACAAGATTGTTCGTGTAAATCCGTACCTGTAAGTGGCCCCCTCGCAATGCCAAGGGACCTGTGCTGCTGCATTGTCCCCACCCCAGGAAACGGACCCCCTGCTACCCAATATAGCACAGTACACCGTAGACGACCCTAGATAACAACAATGGTGCCTGTGCATTCCTGCCTATAGTGCAGCAGCAGCAGTCATATCTGTTCCAGGGTCTGGTCTGATAACACACCGCATAAGATATAACCGACTCAGTGGAGGATTTGCGTGGTATACGCGCCATACCGCACAGGTTTCAGACTGGCCCAAGTTGGTATGCATTATCTGAGCTCAGACGGGTCACGCAATTGGTGATGAGGAGGGGAAAGACTCCATTGGTCGGTGCATACAACCCGACGTGGGAGGGATGGGGTTCCACATCCTTTGATCCACAATCGCTCGGCAAAGTACCGAGAAGCGTAGCACGAGTCACAGCAGTATCTCCGTGTGGTTTTTCTGTCTCGCACATGACATACTGTACGGTATTCGAGTTGTGAAGGCGGGGGGGTGATTGTCGACTCCTGAACGAGTCGAATGCTCCGAATCCGTAGCGATCTGCTGCAGGTCACAAACCAGTGTGGGTGGAACGATCAGTCCTCTCCTGAACACGTTGTCTTCTATGGACTAAACCGAGGACGACGTTGTAGCCAATGTTGGAAACGTCCACATCATCTCAGACACTGTTGCCTGAAGATCAGTGTGTGCACGACCTGGAGGGCCGCTCGTATCCGAACCCGGCTTGTTGATGGGTCGAGCAGCAACAGGGCAAGTACTGTAATTTTTCCGGAAACGACGACGACGACGACGACGACGACGAGCGAGTCACGACCTCGAAGGGTGCATACCGATCATTCGATGTTTACTGTAGTCTTCTCCAAACCTGGTTGTGTTGTTGTCGACGATATGAAGATCAGCAAAAAAACGACCTCACGGTAGTGACGCAGCAGCAATCAACGTGGTCCAGCATTCAGAGTTGATCAGTTGGTAGCGTACTTGTAGTGCAACACCGCAAGCCTGTCATTGTTTATTTGTTTACCGGTTCTTTGAGATCTGCGTCGAAGAATCTACCGTACACGCATCGAGCGGAGCAGCGGCTCATCTGTTCGCGATTTTCTTGTTGACCTCTCCAGCACTTATTTCCCAGTGGCCATGATACAAGTGGTCACTGAGATTCAAGTACATCCCCCTGAGCATCTCAGTGGCACTGTCCGGCTTACTGCAAATCCTCTCGCAAAGAATGTATTGACCAAGTGTGTCTCACAGCTACTATACTGCATAGTCAACATGATTCGACTGTAAAACAGCAATCAATCCGTGAACTCAGACCAAGGCATAAGAAACGACCCTAATAAACAACCCGAGCATAACAACCTCACTAGCAAGATAGACTCCGAACCTGACCATGACTCTATTCGTAAGGGCCTGAACAAGACTGTGCACGACTCTCAGCCCGACATACATCCACGCGAGAGCCAGTTCAGTGTCCATGCTTTGCTCGCTAGAAGAGAAGAAGTCTTTAGTCGCAAAGGCTCCGCTCTGCTGTTGTTGCTGCAAGAGGAAGAGAAGAGAGTGCGTGAGTGCCACGACGTAGAATCGCAACGGCGCTTCGTGGAGGTGATTGTAGTTGTCGGCTACGAGTCCGTCAGTCAGGCATCCATAGTAGAAAGCACAAGGACAAGATCGTTCCAAACCGCAGCGCGAGAATGGCCCAGACCAAAAGTCCCACTACATAGTATACACGCATCACATGGAAAGAGAGAAAAGAAACATACCTTTCCACCTGACAACAGCAGGGAGTTTAGCATTCATATCCGCCACTGTGCCCTCGGGCCTGACCTGTACGTTGTAGCGATTAATGGCCGGGATGCGCGTCTGGTACATCCATGCTTCCATGGCGAAGGTCCAGCCTACTAGACCCAGGACTGGGCGGAGTAAGGGCAGGGAGGGAGATGTCGTTGATGCCATATTGCTCTCTTTTCTTCTCCTTAAGTTCTTTCTCGTATCAAGTAAGGCAGCTTTATAAACTTCTTGTCGATGTACTCAATCGCTTTTATTCTTCAAAAAAAGACTGCAAAGTCGTCGTGGTCACTCCAGACCAGAGTCTTCTCTTCCCATGCAAGTACTCACTCGAGTATATCGCGGCAGTAGAGCGTGAGCAGCGACTGGACGAACTCGCTCAAACTACTAGAGAAGGAAAGTACTAGAGGAGGGAGCGAAAAAAAAAATCCAACATAATACTTCAGATATAATTTATGCTTTTTATAAACATGCACAAGACGAGCGAGTGCAGTGTGAAGGTACAGTAGCTCAATACACACAACAATACTCCTACTGCACAAGCACTACAGCTCGAGCAAGTGCAGAGAATACGGCTGCCTACTGCGTTTTCCCCAAAGCCGTATAACCCTGTCCCTGCATGTCAGATACCTCCACTCAGCCTTGAGCAAAGTACAGTAAGGTAAGGTAGGCAAGGCATGGCAAGGCAAAGCAGTCCCGCAACCCCGCTTGCTTGCTCGAGGTACTTGCGAAAGCCCGGCGGGGTGGACACGACACGACATGACAGTAAGGTAACCCATTTTCCACTTCGAAAGAACATTTGCGAACGAGCGAAGTGAAACGCGCGGATATGGAGAGGGAAAGCTTACTGTACTTCTCACGGTAGGTGCAGCAGGTAAGGTGCTGTAGATGAGCAATGTTTCTCCCCAACCCCCTGCTCTTCATTCTCTAGAAAAGCATTTGCGAACGACAGAGTGAAACGCCTAGGTAAGGACCTCTACTATTTACGGCAATGGGGTAGATGCGGCACTGTACTGTACATACGCTTGGAGAGCATGTTTCTGCCCCGCCTTCGCTCTCCAGGAAAGCATTTGCGAGCAACGGAGTAAGAAGAGTACAGCGACCCGGGTCAGCTTTGCTTCTCATAGTAGATAAGGTACCTCAAGGTAGGCGAGCACATTTCCCCCTCTCTTCACCATCTAGAGATGAGATGCGTTTCGGGATGGTCTTGAGAGTGGTAATTACAGTAAATTGAGAGAGATCGACTCTTTGCGGCGGTGGGGTAGGTACAGAACGGCTCTGTACCTCGAGTACAGTACCTTGACAAGCTGCACGCTTGATACATGGAAAAGCAGTGGTGTGGATGAGACTGTTGGGTTTACCTGCCTCGTTCTGAGCAACGATCAAAATCAAAGAGACAAAATCAACGGACATTCTGAAAACATAAAAAGAATTACTAGGATAGAGAGTCCGTGGACACAGAGCCGAAAAGCCAATAAAAGGTCGTGCCCGGGTTCGAACCGGGGACTCGGGAAAGCTTCTTCGTAAGACACCCAAGGATGTCGTGGTCAAAATCCCACGTGCTTACCGCTACACTACACAACCTGAGATTCGAAACGATTCATTGAAGGAAATAGAGACTAGAACCGTATATATCATTTTGCGTATTTCGACTTTCGCATATACGGCTCAAGTCAAAAGGCATGTGTTTGCGCTCGATCTTTGAAGGGTGTTTATTGATGGGCAATGGCTATATACGTATTCTCGCATCTTCGTACCCTTTCGCTCTCACTTACAAAAGCTTGATGCCAAACTTCTCCGTCAACGGGATCCTGTGACTGACCGTCGCTTGCTTCTCTTGTATGGTCCCATAAGTCGCTGTCGAGTTTGAACCGCCTGATACTCCGAGAAGCACAATGGAGGAAATGGTAACATCGCCAGTGTCGTATCCGAACGTACCGCCCATGCTGAACGTGCCGTTGACATATGAAAAGGTGATTTCGCTTATGTTCGGTTGCTCGAGATTGTTGCCTTCGTCGAGGTACAGGCTGCCTGATGCAGTGCCGTTTAGTCCTGGTGCGACAATAAGAACAAAGTCTTTGGCGCGGAGCTCAGTCGTGGTGCTTGCGCTCTCCGCACGAATCGGGACGATGCTTCCGCCCTTGATGTAGAGTGGGACTGCGAAAAATTTAGAGACACTTCACCACACCAAGAAAAGATAGGTCAAACTTACTCGTCGTGTACGGCACATCGTCCAGGGTGAGCCAAGACCCATCTCCACGTATAGCCTCGTACGTGTAGAAATCGTAGAATATATCGTCAGGCAAGTACACGCTGCCAACCGTTGAATTCTCGGTGGTCACAGGCGCGACCAGGATCGAAGGACCATAGAAATACTGATACTGCAACGGAAAGGTATTTGTATCTTCCGGATACTCGAAGAACATGGGGCTGACCAACGGCTCTCCAGTCTGGTTTTGATGGTAGAAAGCTAAAGTCAGATTCGTCAGCAAAAGTCATCAACTATGGGAACAGAGAGAATGACCAGTGTAAAGGTAGTCCAGTAGTTGATATCTTGTGGCAATGGCGTTCTTGGCAGCTTCCGCAACAGTCGGCCATCTGTAGTACTCCTGGGGTGGTGCATCGTTGGAGTCATGGTTGCGGTAGAACGGTGTAAAGGCGCCCAGAGTTGCCCATCGCGCACATAGAAGCTCATTGGTAGTGCCTGCGAATCCACAGACATCCGATCCGACCATGGGGATCTGGAACAGCGCGCCAAACTCCAACATCTCAGCGATCGAAATAAGATAATGCGCCCAGTCCGAAAAGTTGTCGCCGAGCCAATGCCCAACTTGGCGGCCAGCACCAGCAAAGGTGGATCGAGTGATGATCAAAGGACGAACAGTAGGACGACGACTCAGCATGGCGTCTCTACTCGCGGCGGACATCATGGTACCGTACAAATTATGCGTGTCATACTCCGCCAAGCCGTTGTAATGGATAAGATCAGTGAACAATGTCAGATTGGAGATGGAGCCGGCAGAGTTTTGTATCTATCGCTTATCAGTTCTTATAAGAAGAAAATGAATCAAAGTCAGCAAACCTTGTACGGAGGATTTATCAGATCACGTCCAGGTAAACCTAGCTTGTCGCCAGAATTTTGATGTTTGGACAACGTGGAGCGACCCAGCAGAGCATGTCGAAAGTAGGAGGCCAGTGGGTCACGAGAGACGATATCCCTCTTAGATGGTGTCCCCTGTGCGGTAGTGATGACATCGTTGACGATCTGAGTCGTGCCGTTACAAGGGCCTGTCCTGATCGTACGGTTGGTAGCTTCGTAGATGTAGCTGCCGTCAGTCTCGCTTCTGACGTACTCATAAGAGACAACCGTGTCAGGAGGAAGATCGATTGTGGCGCTCCAGATTGGGTAATCGTCTGCAGCAAGTGGCGCAGAGTTATCGGCATTGCCTTGTCCGAGTGTGACTGCGCTTCCAACGACAACGATGTTCTCTCCAAAGTAAGTAGAGGCGTTGACGTTGAAAGAGACTTTGGCCACACACTGAGGCTGCAAATCGTCAGGAAAGCCAGGAATGGCATACGGAGGTCCGAGGCGGACAGCCGGCGGTTGAGGAGGATCCCCAGCCTGCACAGCGAATGCCTCGGGGTCAGCGCAAGGGTACGTGCAGAAGTTAGAGGCCTCGTTCATGTCGATCCTAAGGTCTGTAAGCATATATTCGTTAGGGTGAAACGCAGAACCTCTTACCAGAGTGCATCAATATCAACACCTGTGTCTGCATCGAAGAAAGAGTCAAACTCCCCATCCCAGTAGCCTTGAGTGTTCGGATGGAACCAGTCAGGAAAAGCGGTAACACCTGGCCATACAACGCCTTTGTAGATGGAGCCGTTCGAGACTTTGAGGAATGCATCTTGGTCTGCTCCATTATTGAAGGCCGGATAATCAAGGTAAGCCACCGCAGGGTCTACCATGACCACATAGTGCTGGTTGTGGGCGTGCAGATAGTCGACAAGCTGGCGCATGAGATCGAGCGGGAATCGTAAGGGGTCGAGGGTGAACACGTGGCGAAAATCCATGTAGTCGATGTCGGTCCACATCGTCTCAAGCGGAATGCCTGCCACGCTATAATTGGCGACAACAGCGGCGACTTCGTACACGTCTTGCATTCCATATCGACACTGATGGAACCCAAACCCCCAGTATGGCTGCAGTGCTGGTTTTCCGACGACTTCAGAGTACTGAACGGCGACTTCTTTGGGTGTCGGACCCGAGACAAAGTAGAAATCGAAAACACCGCCGAGAGTATTGTACTCGAGGTATTGACCTGTATCAGCAGTGTTGTTGATCTTGATATCCATGCCGTTGGAGTTTCGTAGGAAGACAGCATGAGTGCCGGATGCTCCTCTATGATCGAAGTATACCGGATGATTGCCATACAAGTTTGTACCCGTTGGGATGGTGTAGGCATCGCGACTCCATAAGCTGTCCCAATCTTTAGAATGCATAAAACCTACAAAACAGGAAGTCTGTACTCACGTTCGGGTATAGTCCGTGGTATTGAGCATAAATGGATCAGTGTGCTCGCCCAAGCCGTACAGATGAGGAGCCTCTGGAAGAGAAGTTCTCAACCGCAGATATTGAGATTCAAAGATTAAAGACGAGCCCGATGTGTTGAACAATAACTCGCCCGATGCTGCTCTACTGACAGCGAACGAGAAGGGAGACTCGATGAGAGAGAAGACAAGGTCACCATCATCTACTTCGCCAGTTGGCGGACTTGGTACAACATCTTCTGGAACCTGGTAGACCTGCTCATCGGCATCATATATCTTGACATGCAAGCGTTTGACTTGAGAAGATCAGCGCTCGATCGAGATCAATAAGGATTGCTAAACATACCAGTCTGATATTCAACGAGGAGTTTCAGATTGGTTACGTCTGTGCCATATGTGTTGCATGCTGCCCCAGCCAGGTTCAGATCTGCACTGATGGTCTTGTTGCCGCTATACTTGACGTTCGTTGCCACATAGCCAGGACATTGGTCAATGGCCAATTCAGTGGCCTGTCGAGGAAAGACAGAAGTGTCTATCACATTCGCAATGCTCACGGTGGAGCCAGCGAGCAACTGGATGGCAGTTCTCCAAGCCATAGTCAGAGACACAGAAGCGACAAATGATGGTCAAAAGGATGCATATCGAACACTAGGGAGATGGGTAGAGTAGGTATTTATGATGTCCTATTCACTGTGCGAGATCAACATACGATCTGCACCACGTTCCTGCACGCATGTTCGGGGAAGACATCATCGCTACTGCCACAAAAGAGGCACCGCCTGCTGAACGATGCGACTTTCCATCCTATGCAGCATAAGGTAATAAGCGCCCTCCGGATCGTACATGTCACCAGAGCGCGCTATATCAAGATGCGAAACTCACGAGAGGAACGTCATTGTAGCGGCTCGGTTGTATAGGCCAATTAAGTTTTAGGGATCCTACTCCTCCCCGACACGGTGAAATGTATCACGGTTGAGACGGGCACTTCATTTCACGACCACACTGACAATTGCAGTGGCTCTTGTGTCACGGGTTAGATGGCAGATATGTAATATGGTGCGGGGACACTGGGATGGAACCCCGCACTGTTCTTAATGCACACCAGGTGACCTCGCGTGGGATCTCCTCATTGGTCGTTATACGATGAAGCGACAAAGCGAAGACACGCAAGGGCGCATATTGCAATAGATGCAGGCCTGGAAACGCGTTCGTTCGTGATGCATGCTTTCCGGAGCGAGGATTCCGCATCGGCGGCAGACGCGAGAGCGAAAGTATCTCGAGGCAGTGAGGGGTAAATCCTATGCGGACGTGTTCGGACGTCGAATCGGAGTCACAGGCGTCCTGTTAACGGAGAAAAGACGATGCGAGTAATGCTTGGGAGATGTCGATCGGCTCATTGACTAATATTAGATCTGCAAGTAGGTACAAGGGTATCCGCGAAGTAAAGACAACATGTCAAGTAAAATCGAATGCAGGCACTCATAAGGGGCGATGGCGGCAGGGAGAGCCCTGCGATGGAGAGAACGCTCTGCTCACTTGCCGCGCACCTTGATGCCGTGGAGGAATCTCACGCTGGACCAGACGCTGTCCGTGACTCTGACTGGTAGTTTTCTGCCCTTCAGACACTGATCAAGCAGCCACAGGCCAACAACGAACTCTTCCTTCTGAAGCCTGCCGTTGTTCTGAGTATCAACCAGGTCCCAGACTTGCTCTAGCACGTCCTCGGGCAATCTAGATCGTGACCAGATGTCTCTGACAACGACGTCCACGACCTGCTCGGACACGGATTCACGCAGCGTCTCGGCCTGTTTGGTGTTGCGATGGCGTTGTAAATAGCGATCTTCGTCGGCGGTGAAAAAGGCGTGAATGCCTTTGTTGGCGGCCCAGACGCCCTCGTAGCGTCTCCTTTCGCGTTCGGTAAGTGCATCTCGCCACCGTTTCCGATCGCCCTCGTGATGCTTGTTGGGGTGTTTCCTGATGAGTTTCTTCTTCTTGTGCTTGGCAAAGGGCACGTCTTCGTCTTCGTCGGACGAGGAGAAGGTGCGCATGGTATGGCGCATGCCCTTCTTGGGAGGGCTCGGAGTGCGGGAGAAGAAAGAGTGGGCATGCGAGTGCGAATGCAGACTGCTGGACTTGTGAGGTAGAGACGGGGTCGGAGGCATGGCATGTGGTGTCTGGACTCTGGAGGAAGCCAAGCTCGACGCCACAATGGCATCAGCCAGGTCGTCTCCGGTGGTCAAGGGAGTGATGCGACGAGGATGCATCTGGTGATAGGCGGCGGCGATGGAGCGATGAGAGTCGGATGAGGCATGCGAAGTGGCGGTATGGCTGCTGTAAGGACGGCGCACGTCGACGGGCGCGGTGGCAGAAGCGTCTCTGCTAGGGGGACGCAGCTGGATGTCCGGGTACAGCGATGATGGCTGGACGTTCTCATCGGGAAGCTTATTCCTGCGAGGCACAGGCGCTGCTGGCTTCGAGGGCTTCGGCTTCGGCTTCACAGGAGAGAGCACCTCTTTTGCCGAAGTGAACGAGTCCATGGAAGCCGAATCATCATCGTTGTCTCGGACTGCCGAATTTAAGCCCGTTTCTTTCAGAAGCCCCTGCGCCACCAGTCGGTCGTGGGCCATCTTCTCGTAGTTGGGCGGAAAGAGGGGCATGGGACCGTCGTCGAGGACTTGTGGTCTGCGCAAGGGTTTAGGCGAGCGCAGAACGACAGAAGACTGGGAAGCGATGACGGGCGGAGGCTTGACCTCGTGTGTGAGAGTCTGCTTTTTCTGCTCATACAGCTTCACGAGAGCATTGGTGGCTGGTATCGGAGTCTCGTCGAGGCGCTCGGTAGATGCTGTGGTGGCGTCGGATCCGCCTCTGCTCCGTATTGGTGCGGTGGATCGTGCTCGTGGATCTGGGGATGGCGATGAGGCGGAAAGGGCAGCGGGGGAGGCTCGGGCAGCTGCCAAAGACGCTGCGATGTTGGAGTGGGTGCGGGGAGGCTGCACCGGTCTGGCTGTGGTGGGCGCCAGGTGAGAGGTTCCATCGTGGACGAGGCCAGGGACAGAGAGGCGAGACTGGGTCGATTGGGTTGACTGAGTCGATCGAGTCGAGCGGATGGACTCGCTGGACCGCCGTCTTCTCGCAGTGCTCGTGCCTCTCAGACCACCGGGTCCGCCATGGTGGGTGGTGTGGGGAGAAGAGGGATGAAGACCACTCGGAGCGTTCCGAGGAGGAAGGTGCAGCTGAGGGTGAGGGTGAGGGTGAGGCTGCTGCTGCTGGGGCTGCGAATGGCGACTCACATATCTCGCCAACTCGTCAGGAGGAAGGCCATTGATGAAAGCCTTGGCCGCACCCGTCAGAGCAGCAGCATTGAAAGACGGCGACACGGAAGATGCTGTGGATGGGCGATTATTGCTGTTGCTGATGCTGATGCTGCCACGCGAGCCTGCACGTATCGGCTGATGCCTGGAGTGGCTCATGGACCATGCATTCAGAGCAGGTCGATGGTCAGCCTGGGACTGTAGAGTTGTTCACCACCATCTATTGCTGCGGCACAGAGAAAGCAGTGATGTGGCGTGGATTATTATGTTTACTGTTAGATATAATGAAAGACAACTTTCATCCCTCCCTTAGCTGATGAGGCAGCAATAAAGCCCCGGATTACGTATGGCTAAGGAGAAGTAGACTGCGCTTATTCGGCACTTTGGAGCGCCTAGAAGCATGTGAAACATTAGGGCACTACTAGATATATTTTTGCATCTTTGCAGTTGCTGCAGCAAGTCCGTCATGCACAGGTGAAATCAACAGAGGTTACCTATGTACTCTGATAAATGTTTACCAGGAAGCTTTCATGTGGAACCTGTTATCGACACTGTAAGGTCAAGGCGCCTGAGTCTGAGGTCTCCGTGCCAAGAGACGGATGTGCAAGTACGGCAGGTACTACTGTACCTACCCCATTCGATCTACGGAGACAGGTACAAGCTGGAGTGCAGGCAACAACCGCCAAGTCAATTACGCTCGATTGGTATACATCTTCCACTCACGCGCATGATTCGCGAGTACAACAAGCAGGCGACACGTCCTCCGTATTTGTGATCGTCCTGATTCCTGTGAGGCAACGAATATGGATGAATGATATATTTGCACCAGAATAATGTGACACCCACAATAGTACACTCTTTTCCCTTCGATTGTGTACCCGCTAATGAACACTCGCCATGGCGCACGACCACTTGATGCCTGATGCCGAGGCGGTCGACGAGCAGAGAACCCAATACAATACCAGTGCATTCGTAGATGAGGACCTCGAGGCAAAATATCCAAACCGTCCACATAACCATTCCAAGACACTGCCGTTCCGAGATCTCTACCTGACCCTCTTCGATCCTCTGAATGAGAACAAACGAAAGCCGACTGGTCCAGTCCAAGCACGCAAAAAGATGGGTCCTCATGGACCAACTACATTGTCCCCCAACGAGAAGCGCAAGCAGATCATCGATAGATTCATATCCAATTGGCGAAACAGAGTCGGAAATGACATCTACCCTGCGTTTCGTCTCATCGTGCCCGAAAAGGATCGTGACCGAGCCATGTATGGTCTCAAGGAAAAGACCATTGCTAAGTTACTCGTTCGCGTTATGGGTATCGATAAAAACGCGGAGGATGCTCAGAATCTACTGAACTGGAAACTCCCTGGCGTGAGGTCTACCAGTGCCATGGCCGGTGACTTCTCTGCCCGCTGCTTCGAAATCGTCAAGAAGCGCTCTACCCGCTCTCAGCCGGGAGACCTGACTATCGGTGAGGTCAACGAGATGCTAGACCGGCTAGCCGCTGCGCAAAAGGAAGAGAATCAGTTCCCAATCTTCAAAGACTTCTACGAAAGCATGAATGCCGAGGAGGTATTGTGGCTGATTCGAATCATTTTGCGCCAGATGAAGGTAGGCGCGTCCGAGAAGACTATCTTCGAGCAATGGCACCCCGACGCCGAAGACTTGTTCAATGTGTCCTCGAGCCTTCGTCAAGTGTGCTGGGAACTCTATGATCCCGAGATCAGGCTTGCAAGTGAGAACACAGAAATCACCCTCATGCAATGCTTCCAACCGCAACTCGCCGCCTTTCAGATGCGATCCATGGAAAAATTGGTTGCACGTATGAATCTCTCCGATGATGATCCTGTCTTTTGGATCGAGGAAAAGCTCGATGGCGAGCGCATGCAACTCCACATGAAGCAGGATAAAAGTGTTCCTGGTGGGTTCAGTTTCAAGTTCTGGTCTCGAAAAGGCAAGGACTACACGTACTTGTACGGGAACAGTTTCGAAGACGAGAACGCCTCGTTGACGAGACAGATTCGATCAGCATTCAATCCCGACGTTCGTAACATCATCCTCGACGGCGAGATGATCACGTGGGATCCCGAAAAGGATGTGCCTGTCGAATTCGGTCACTTAAAGACTGCAGCTTTGAGCGAGCAGCGAGATCCCTTTGCGAATGGCTGGCGACCACTCCTCAAGGTTTTCGACTGTCTCTACATCAACGACAAGGCCATCACGAATTTTACGCTGTGTGATCGTAGGCGGGCGTTGTCTAGTAGCATCAACAACGTTCACCGACGACTCGAGGTACACGAATATATCGAGGGGAAGACGGCGCAGAATATCGAAACACAACTCCAGAAGGTGGTGGCCGAATCAACCGAGGGTTTGGTAGTAAAGAGGCCCGGCTCAGCCTATCGACTGAACGAACGCAACGAAGATTGGATAAAAGTCAAGCCTGAGTACATGGCCGAATTCGGAACCTCACTTGATTGCGTAGTCGTCGGAGGCTACTATGGATCAGGACACCGAGGTGGCAACCTTTCTAGCTTTCTCTGTGGTCTGCGACTAGACCATGACATGATCGTCGCGGAAAAATGCAACCCGATGAAGACATATTCATTCTTCAAGGTTGGAGGAGGATTCTCAGCATCAGACTATGCTGATCTCTGGCACCGGACAGAGGGCAAATGGATGGAGTGGGATCGAAAGCAACCTCCGTCTGATTATGTCGAACTTGGTGGCGGAGACAAGCAGTACGAAAGACCTGATATGTGGATCAAGCCCGAAGATTCAGTCGTGCTCGAGGTCAAAGCAGCCCAAGTCATCACGACAAAGGAGTTTCGGACCAACAAAAGCCTACGATTCCCGCGCTTCGTTCGTCTGAGAAGCGACAAGTCCTGGAAAGAGGCATTGTCTGTGCAGGAATTCGGTCAACTTGCAGCACAGGCGACCAAAGAACGGAAAGAAAAGGAATTTCGAATCGACAACTCGCGGAAGCAGAGAAGAGGGATCAAGTCAAGGAAGAAGCAATTGACCGTAATCGGCACAGATGATGTCGTCGCCATGCCATATGCTGGGCCCCGGCTCAAAGTCTTCGAAGGTCTTACTTTCTATATCATAACGGCAGCCGCGAAACCAATCAGCAATTCGAAGGCGGAACTCGAGCAACTTGTCAAAGCGAACGATGGTAACATCACCCAAACCCACAAGGACCCGAAGACTATCTGTATTGCGGAAGGAAACCAAGTCAGAGTGGCGTCTCTGAAAAAGGAAGGTAGTCGTAACATCATCCATCCGAAGTGGCTTTTAGACTCTGTTCGACAAGCCGAGATAGACCAGGGGCAGATGAATGTGCCTCTGCCATACGAACCTCAGCATGTGCTCTTTACCCGCGCAGAAGATCAGCATAGCTTCGAGTACAACATTGATAGCTACGGCGATAGCTTCGCCAGAGACGTCACCGTTGATGAAATGAGCCTGATACTGACCAAGATGCCCCGCGTCGACGATGAGGACCAGGATACGAACAAGTTGCTTTATGAGCTCATGGGTGACGAGGATCTCATCAATTTGCCTGGCTGGATGTTCTACCGGACGCGGGTCTTTGTGGTCGAAAGGAGCAAAGACGGAAACATGAGCCCTGACCTGGAAATTGCTGCCCGTATACTTGTAGTTTGTGGAGGCTCGCTGGCTGCGTCTCTCACAGATAGTGAAGTCACACACGTCATGGTCGGCGACGACAACGCAGACCTTCATAGTTTGCGAAGTAGACTAGCAAGGTAGGAAGAGTCGACTACCAAAAGAAGGCCCACACACTGATCCATGACAGGTCTTCGATCATCCCTCGCATTGTCACCTCACGATGGGCAACGGAGAGCTTGGCTGCAGGCACTAGGCTTGACGAAGAGAGTAAGTCGTGCCAAAAGCCGTCGAATCTTTCAGACACTAACAGCGTACAGGATTTGCCCCAACAACGTGATACACTTTTGCTACGTCCCGTCAATTTCGACACTTGATCCTGAACTCATGAAATGAGATCACGAGCGACATTTCCTGGATGACGATAAATGCTTTTCGAATGTTTTAGATACCCCCTTAGTCGATGCATGATTTCGTAGCTGCCAATTCTTGGCACAATAAATGTTCTCCGACCCTAATCATCCAGACGTAAAATGCGAACAGCGTTACCTCCCATGATGGCATCAGCAGTCTTCTGGTCACCCTGGAAGACTGACTTGACGGCGTTTGAGTTCGACTTGACACTCAACCACTCCGTCTCGCCCTCATCGAGCGGCGGGAAGAAAGGATGGTCGGTACCTGACAGTGAACATCAGTACAACTTGCACATGTCAACCAGAAAAAAACAGAATCCAATGCTCACCAAAGAGTAATCTGTCCGCGCCAGAGGCCTCTATAGCCGCCTTCAAGCCAGGATCTGCGTAGACCACGGCGTCGAGATAGATGTTCTTCTTCAAGATATCCCACAAATCTCTCCGTTTCTCCAATTTGCCCTCGTGCTTGAGATGGGCGTCGTGAGCGATACAGCTCTCGATCCTCCCCGCCAGAAACGGCAACGTGCCGCCACTATGCGCCAGGAGCACCTCGAGGTTCTGGAAGCGATCCCACACGCCACTCAGCAGCATTCTCGTGACAGCAATGGTGGTCTCTAGAGGAAAACCCATAGCAAGCGGAAGAACATGTCCGTAGTCGTTCGCTCTAGGCCCGTACACGTCGCCAGGCAGACCATAGTGAGGATGCAGGAAGATCAGCTGTTTGCTCTCCTCTATCGCCGCCCAGATAGGGTTGAGCGCAGGATCATCCAATCCCGAGCCCAGGCCGGACGTCCCCATGATCACACCTCGCATATGCTTCATCCCGCTCAAACGCTTGATCTCAGCAACAACCTCATGCGCAGGCGCAGACAGCGGCAGCGTGCCAAACGCATACAACCGCCCCTGATGCTCCGCGCACATGCGCTCAACATCATCATTGATGACCCGCGCAGTCTCCGCCGCCTCACCCGCAGGGAGCCAATCGAGCCAAGGGTTAGCAAGAGAAATGACCGAGACGTCAATGCCGTGCGCGTCCATGAAGGCCAGCTTCTGGGAAATGTCATAGTACTCTGGCCCGATGGGCCGGCCGCGAGACGTCGACTCCGTGTCTTCTGCGGGCAGGATCACCAGGCGCTCGCCTGCTGAGGGCGCGTCTGGGAAGGACCGCATGTAGGGGACTGTAGTGCGCGAGCGGAGGAGCGCCGTGTAGGCTGGGGGGTACACGTGCGTGTGCACGTCTACTACTGGCATTTTGGCTGCTGCTCGTGACTGGCGAAGATGGGGTTTGTGTTCCTTTGTTGAGGATCTGGGGATTGGTTGGATGTTCTGGGTTGATGAATTTTTAGGAGATTGATCAACGTATCACATCCACATGTGTATACGCAGATCTGAGAGTGGTAGATATGTGTGTGTCAATCTGCTAATCTGGAAAGATCTATTGTGTTATTATGAATGTCTTGGCCACGAAGCTACCTCAGCCAACAACAAGCAAGCGAGCAAGCTGGAAGAGGACAGTTCACAATAATCACTCCAGATAGAATTATAAAGGCAGAAGAGCAACACAATCAGATAACGATACAGCTATCAGACATTCATGTACAAGGTGATAAGCCTTTATTTGCAGTTGTCGATAAGCAGCTACAGTCAACACCCACTCGTTATCGCAGAAAGAGCGTGTTTATCTCAGCTACGAACAGCAGCAGTCCACACAGTTTCATACTGTAGGTACAGTAATGTGATAGACAGCACGAAGAGAAATGATAGGATTCGGCCTATCTTATCATGCTGACCCCCTCACTCAGTTTCCTGATCGGGGCAGGCGGGGCAGAGGTGGCTTGGACCTTGTATCGCCATTTCATATCAGAGGGGTGCTCTACTGATAACGGGCCAGGCCGGCGGGAAAAGTATTTGATCAATTGATGTATTTTGAATGATCGACTCCCGAAGACTTTTTTTGTGATTAAGAGGCATAGGAAATAGGAAGCGAAGAGAAAAAAAAAGAAAAGCAACATGGCGGACAACCCTTCGGTCACTTCGGCGGTCAATGTGGATAACCTCGATATCCCCGTACGTGCTCCGTTCCTGTCCCCGCAACACCTTGACCCCGCACAATGCTGTCTATACCATCGACAGCTGCTGCTGTAATGCACAACTCCAATTATGCCACCATTATGTTAGCATATATACGTACATAGCAATTGCTTACCCGCATCGAAACAGCTCATCGACTTCACCGCGTTCCAGTCCTCGGACCCAGCAACGCGACAAGCGACCGCTTCTGCCATCTTGAGTGGATTCCAACGCGCAGGCTTCATCTACCTGCGCAACCACGGCATTGACTCCAAGGCAGTGCAGACGGCATTCGGAGAATCAGCCAAATTCTTCGCTCGTCCTTTGCCCCAAAAGGAAGCGCTCGCCTGGACGACCCCCGAGGCCAACCGCGGCTATGTGCGTCAAGGAAGGGAGAAGACGACTGATCTGACCGACCCCGCCGAGATCGAACGGGTGCGTGCGCTCGAGGGCGCCGACATCAAAGAGTCCCTCGAGATCGGCCGAGAGGGGCTCAGCAACGGTCTCGAGAACAAATGGCCTGATGTCTACGACGACGAGGGTAAAGTGTTCAAGAAGATCATGCTGGAGTTCTTCGAGCAGTGCAAGGACCTGCATGTCGAGGTCATGCGCGCCATTGCTGTTGGTCTGGGCATCGATGAGAAGTGGTTTGATTCCTTCTGTGATGGCGGCGATAACACTTTGAGACTCTTGCATTACCCTGAGGTCGACGCAAATGTGTTCAAGGAGAAGCCGAACAGTGTCAGAGCTGGTGCTCACACTGACTATGGTGAGCGCCTTTTTTCTTCTTCTATCGTTCGTGTACCAGAGAGACAACCGTACCTAATACCGAAACACAAAGGCTCCATCACCCTCCTCTTCCAAGATGACCGCGGGGGCCTCCAAGTCCTCTCCCCCAAGAACACCTACGTGAACGCGACCCCGATCCCAGGCACCATCGTCGTGAACGCAGGCGACCTTCTGGCGCGATGGTCAAACGACACGATCAAATCCACCAAGCACCGCGTCGTGCAACCGCCCGCGCGTGCCGACGAGGACAAGTACCCGGCCAGGTACAGCATGGCGTATTTCTGCAACCCGAACTTCGATCGCTTCATCGAGGCTATCCCGGGGACTTATGACAAGGCTCTCGAGGAGAAGAAGATCAAGTACAGTGGTGTCAACAGTGGTGATTACCTCGTTCAGAGATTGACTGCTACTTATTGATTTTTCTTTAATCCTTCGTCGATTTCTTGTCTTTTGACCATGAGTGTGAAGATCATGGCCATCGATCTGTCACTGGAGAGAAGAAAGAATCAAACCTTCAGGCGCATGTGGAATGAATCTTACGAAAATTGCTGCTTTATATACCTCTTAGTTCTCTAGAAACGAGAGAGAGAAGATAAATCGAAAGAATGCGTCTTGCCCTTCCCATCTGTCACCGGAACTGTACTCGCTGTGTTGCCAAATTATACTCCTACCTTGTTACTGCCTGCAATAATGACTGGGCGGATGGCATACCTTGGAAACTGCGCGTGCGGCGATGGCCAGCCCGCTATCAGAGGTGACAGCTTCGCTCACGCTCACGTTGACCATACATATATCAACCATTAGTCAGCAGGCACGGGCGGAAAATCAAATTTTGGTGGCACAATTAATTACCATTTTCTATATACTGCCGAGAAGCGACGTGCTTCCAGGTGAGTGTGTTGCATGTACTGAGTGAAAAACAAAGGTGAAGAAAACAAAGTCGAAAAAACCCCATCGCCCATAAAACGCCACCAGAAAAAAGTGGTGACATGCCCGCCCTCCCTCCCATGCCCCCAGAAGACAATTAAACCTCTGCCATCCATCAATTTTTTGCGCCATCAACATTACCCGTCAATAGCTTTTCATCCCTCATGATTGTATGGAAAAATCAAGCCTCTCTCTATGGAGGCAACAACAACAACAATAACATTGAACAGAACCATAAACGCCGAGAAAGCCCAAGGGGTATTGGTACGAATTGCAGAAAAGGCAGGAAACAAGGGGCAGTGATCAAAGGAAAAAATTGGTGACAAGTGTCGAAAGTGTATCAGCCAACCATCATAGGTCGGCGACAGCGGGTCAATCCGTTCAGACACAATTCAACATGTGATGGACCAACTGTTTGACAAGGTCATAATGACATAGTGCTCAGTTGCGTATGTGAATGACGAGGTTCCAACACATCAGATGATGTAGTGTAATCTGCCGTTGGTGACTTGACATGACAACCAACAGCGGACTGAACAACTCATTTGAAGAAAGTGCCATGGTTAGCCTGGCGAGGCTGACGGTTGCGACAGTCACTCTGCTGACGTGGCTTGTAAGACTCACGTATCTGAGCTGGAGTGATACGCGAGACATCCTCGGGACCCAGGCTGCCATGGTGGGTGTTTGCGTGCGCGTACTCGTATATATCGTACGAAGCTCCGTACTGGAAGCGACGCTGATGGTTCAGGTGGTTGTAAGCCATGGAGTAATCATCAGGACGATAGAGGCGTTGCTCCGGGCTGAAGAAGCCATGAATCTGGTTGGATGGAACAACAGGGTTCTCCTGAGAGCGCTCTTCCTGCAAGGCACGTGGGGTGCCACGATCGTACTGGGAGCGACGGTTGTTTGGGTGGTTGTCACGACCGCGCTGGTGAGAACGTGGAGGGTAGAGACCAATGTTGACAGCGTTATCCAGGGAGCGTTGCAGCTTTGAAGGATTGTCAGGCTTTGGGAAAGGAGCCTGGTCGCCAGGGTTCTTGCCAGGAGGGATGAACATGGAGTCAACCGAATAGAAGACCTTGGGACGGAAACCCTCCCACTCAAGCATGACCGAAGAGTTGCGGAACTTTGCAACAAGGCAATCCTGTCCTTGAATAGTTGCGTACGAGACCTCGCACGTCTTCTCAGATCCAAACAAGCCCCAAGGCCTGCCAACTCTGCTGTCGACAAAGTCAACAATGTACTCTGGCTTGGAGAAGTTGACGAAAGCATAGCCAACATTGCAGTTGTTTGAAAAGTCGACACGCAGGTAAGAGAAGTCATAAAGACCCTCACTGGTCTGGTCTAGCCAATCCTTCAAGTCACAAGCATCAAGCTTGTTAGGAATGTTACGGACCATGACAGTGGTACGACAATCAGTACCCTGAATGATGTTGCTGAGGATCACAGTCTGTGGCTGGTTGCGAATGTGCTCTTGACCAGAGGCGCGAACGTGCTGCAAGTCAATAAGATCGTGGATGCCTGATCTTCTGACTTGAGAAGCATCAAAGGGTCGGCTGCGAGGCTGGCGGTACTCGGGAGCAACAAGTGTTTTGTTGCGGGCAGAGGGGCCACCACGTTTTGGTTTGGCCGGACCACGAGGGTTACCAGAGCCATTGCGAGCCTCAAAACCAAGGTCAACTTGACGTGTTGGTGTGGATGGAGCGTCCCCAACGGTCGCGTCAGATGGTCCATGTGGACTGTATCCCATAATGTCCAACAAAAGATCATCCTAAGTCAATGGTCAGTGAAAAATGTTCTCAGTGAGGGTAGACTGGACTCACTCCAAGTTCGATGAATTCTTTGAGGTCACCAAGCTCGCAGGCTCGATCTGCGGCGCTGATCGTAAAATACTCAACACGGAAGCGAGGAGTCTTGATCTCGCATGGCTCTTGGAGCGCAAAAGTGCGAATCTCTCCGAAGGTACCAGCAAAGGCACGGATGGTCTTGAAGATGTCCTGTAGATCAAAGTCACGAACCTTACCAATGAAGGTGGTCGAGAAGTCAATCTGGCCGTCAAATTTGGTGGCGCGCTCTGCACGAGGGTGAGTACTGTTGATAGTAAAGTACTCCTCATGACTGATGAACTTGAATGTTGCAGTGGTCAGAGCGATTCCGAACGAATCACGGCTCTCGACTGCATGGCGAAGGTCATCAAACCACAGAACAACTTCCAAGAAGCCCGGCTTGGTCACCATGGCTTGATAGGCGATGAGCTGCTGAGCGATGCCGCACTGTGAATTTGTCATCAGCATGTTGTTCCTCTCCATTAATCGACGCGTCACAGAACTTACGTCAACCAAAGCGCGTGTAAGTATCCCAGTCTGGGCCCAGTGGTCAGGAATGTTACCAATCACCACATAACGAGTGCCGGAGGCGTGTTCGTCAACATCAGTACTGAAGGCAGGGCCATCATGAAGTTTCTCAGGCGCCTTCTTACCACTGATGGGGGATGCGTCGATCGAGCTCGCACTGCCAGGAGGCGATCCGCTGCCAATAGGGCGAAGAGCACGACCAATGTTAGCAGTTGGAGCGATGCCCTTGTTGACAAGAGGAGTGTCGTCAGGCTCTGAATCAGTGTTCAAGAAACTGATAGGACCTCCACCGGGCTGGAAAGGAGCCACGGTGGGGTGGAGACGGGTGTCCTTGGAGAAGATAACACTCTTCTTGGTAGACAAAGGGCTGCTGATGGGTCTGCCAACCTTTGGAAGAGGAACCCAAGGGGTAGCAACCTTGTTCTTGTAGTTGGAACTCTGCTTCCGGTCAGAAAAATGAAATTGCACGCAAGCAGACAAGTGACAAGCAAGTGAGATAGAAATGAACTAAACAGGACACAGAACAAGAATTGTCGATGGAAATTCAAAGCGCAGCCAAAGCAAGCTGATGGAAATGGGAGAGGTGAGGGTAAGGTAAGGTGAAAAACGCGCGCAAAGTTAGTGAAGGGCAGCGGGAACAACATGTTAAGAGAGAAGTGAGAAAGGTCAGGCGTCGAGCCTGCACACAAATAACAAGGGTGGTGAGGAGCGAACATGATGATCACGTCAGACAATTAAGAAGACGGATCAGAACTCACATTGGTTGAAACAACGCTGAAGGTTGACTCAGTGCTGGGGCTACGAATGTCCAAGGATTCATCGCCCTTGTGGGACATGGATGAATCCTTACGGATCATTGCGACCGATGCAGGTTGTGTCTGCATTTTGAATTGGAGTTTGGACGTAAAGCCCAGAAGAAGAGAATTATGTCTTGTGAATGGACAGATACTGCGAAGATACAGAGCGTGAGACGCGTCTGTCACTACACGGAAAGAATGTCAGCGAACTACGTCCGTGTTCTGACAAGCTCCAATCAGAGTCAGCGGGTCAGCAGTGGCAACAATACTGTCACTATTGAAACAGTGCTAGTATTGTGGAAACGAAGTGCGTGAAGTAAGAAGTGAGAAAACAAGTGATGAAATCACCCAAAAGTGATCAAATAACGATGAGCGGAAAGGTGACGAAGAGAAGAAAAGCAGAAATGGAAATGCGACACCACGATCTTTTATAGGCGTCTGTCAACGCGTGTGTCTCGCTTCGTACCTTGGCGAGTTGTTCGGAGGTGGAAGAACGTGCAGCTGTGTTTTGCACATCGAAGAAGGAAGGTACAGATTTGAGAGGCCGGGAGGAGGACATCAGAAAAGATCGGGATGGCAGCGGGCTTACCGTACAACTGCTTGGATAGCTTGACAGAGGGTGGATCGATTCTCGCACAGGGAGTGCCAATCGATTCAGCATAGCAAGACGCATAAGACCTACTATTTTGAAGGGTGTGGCGAGGTCGGGATCAAGTTCGAGAGGGGTCTTTTAAATTTGACTCTGCCAATCGCTCAGTCTTTATACCGGACCCTGAACCCAGGCACCTTGATGGTACGCTTTTCTGCACGAGTCAGGCACGTCATCGAAGGCCAACCAGTCGCGTCATCTACACCAATATTGCACTGACTTCTTGGCCTGTGTAGAGCACCATCAAGTGCGAAGAAGCCACAGATATGACGAATGTATCGCCTTTCATACCTTATGCCATCTTTCTGTATATATCTGTGTTGCACTGTCAGTCCATGACAGGGGCATAAGGTATATTGGGTGCCAAGGCGTTGTTAACGCTCGGATCAAGCGTCGTCAACGTCCAAAGTCGACCTTAGCAACACCGGCTGTTATGGGGTGAGGTTCAATGGTTAAGACACTTGGGTGAGATCTGCGTATTTTCCAGTTTGTACCTAGGAAAACTAAGTCTCGGCCAGCCGGATTGAGGGAGAGTGTTGTCCTTGTACTGGTTCTCCGAGCGTAGGAGGCGGGATATAGATCGAGTGGTGGGAGCCTGGAAGACGCGTAAAACGCAAGATGCCGGCATTCATCGAGCCTCATGATGAGTTCATGGGCGCTGTGCAGCAGGTGATCGTCGTACTATGATAGTATGGCGAATAATGCTGATAAGTGTATAGATCATTTTGTCTTCATCCGAGACGGATTACATTGATCAGCTGATTCCGGTGATGCGAGATGTTCGGAACTCAGATCGAGCTGCGCACCTCATACAGGCGCTCAACACAGTGTCAAGTGAACGTGAATCGGAGATTGAGAAGATATGCAACAGTAACCATCAAGAATTCATCAATTCTGTGAATCAGTTGCAACGTGTCCGGGAAGGCACAGTGACGCTGACTTCAGAGATCATGAGCCTCAGTCAGTCGATTGAAACCAGCACGGAGAAGCTCGCCGAACAGAAGAGAGCTCTTGTTGACTCACGTGGGGTCAGACAAAATATAGATGATGCCACTCAAGCACTCAAAGATTGTCTGGAGGTCTTGAGGTTGGCTAACCAGGTGCATGATTTGCTGTCGAAGAAGAATCATTATGCAGCTTTGCGCGCGCTGGACGAGTTGCAGAACGTCCACCTCCGCGAAGTCACTAGATATAAAATTGCCGAGATGATTGAACGGTCTGTGCCCGCGACTCAACGACTCATCGCCGAGGCGGTCATGGGAGATCTCAATACGTGGCTTTTCCGTATCAGAGAAACATCACAATTCCTCGGCGAAGTGGCGTTTTACCACACTGACATGCGGCGTACGAGGCATCGAGAAAGAGCCGAGCAGGACCCAGATCTCGCGCATTTCAAGTTGAACTCTGCTGTCGAGGCGGTCGCCGATGAGAGCGGGGAGTTCGACGTGCTGAATAACGAAGAGGTACAAGTTGACTTTTCACCTCTATTCGAAGCTGTTCACATTCACGACGCTCTCAACCAAAATGACAAATTCCGACTTGAGTACGCTGCTACTAGGCGCAGGCAGAAAGAGCTCCTCCTACCAACTTCTATCGACCTGTTAGATGAGGAGGGAGGAGCACTGAGCAGTCTATTAGAGAGTATCGCAGGCTTTGCTATTGTCGAAAAGGCGACTATGCAGAAGACCGAGAACCTTCGGACACAGACAGATGTAAGTCATGGATTTCGAAAGTGGCGACCCACTAGCTCTAATGTACATGACAGGTCGATGAGCTATGGGACTCAATGTGTCAAACTGCTATAACGTTGATTGAAAAAGAACTGTACAGGATCGACGATGATGAGAGATTACTGAAAATCAAGGGCGTCGTTGCCTTGTTCATGCAAACTATGGACGTGAGTAAAATGAGTTATCATGAAATGCACGTAGCTAACAGAACATGTAGAGCTGGGGCTACTCGGTTGCAAGCCTAGAGCGCCTACTACTGACCCTCTTCGAGGTTTACTCGCAATATCTCAAGGCAAAGTTCAGCGATGACTTCCAGGAAATCGTTTCCTCGGATGACTACATGCCCATGCCTATCAATAATCCCGACGAATACGAAAAGGTTGTAGCGGTGTCATGGTACGCACCAGAGCAAGAACCCGAACAACTCACGTTTCCGTGTGTACTACCGTTCTCGCAAATGTACCCGCTGTGCTGCATCGACATCCGCAACTTTCTTAATCAAATATACCTCTTCTCAGATGACAACTTTCAAAACACGAGTGTCATCGACGACACGTTGCGAACTTCGCTCGATGAGTTACTCTGTGAGCGTGTATGCGATACCCTAGTCGCCAAACTCAGCTCTCAATATCCCGGCCAGATCGTACAAATTCTGACAAACCTCGACCACTTCGAGACGGCGTGCCAGGAACTTCAAGCACTCTTGGTCGAAGCCCGCTCGTCAAGCAGTGCTGCAGGGCCTGTCATACTCAAAGCAACAGAGAAGTTCACAAACGCTAAAAAGCAGGCGGAAAAGCGGATCTTCGAGCTCGTCAACAGCAAGATCGACGACCTGATAGAAACAGCAGAGTACGATTGGACGAGCATATATGTTCCAGCGGACGCTTCGCCCTATATGCAGGAGCTTACGCGTTACCTGTCCAACATCATGCACACAGTCCTGCTTGGTCTGCCGATCGCGCTGAAGTCGCTGATCTACTTCGATGCCCTGAGCCATATCTCGACCTCCCTGCTCGCGCTCCCTCTGGACGCACACATCAAGACAATCTCTCCGCAGGCTGTCACGGCTTTCCGCCTGGACTGCGAATACCTCGTGGATTTCGTCAAGGCAATGGGCGACCAGGTGCTCGAAGAAGGCCTGGACGAGCTAGTGCAGACAACAGACCTTATGAGTATGGTAGGGAGCATGGGTCGCGAAAGAGCCGAGGAGGAGTTCTTCGATGTGGAGAAGGGTAGACGCAGGTTCGGCAAGGTGGACAAGATGAGTGGTGCTGAGCTGCTCGAAAAGTAAGTCACTTCTCTCCTTTCTGAATCTCCTATATCTGCGGCAAAATCTAGTAGAGTCTGTGCTAATGGCCAACAACAACAGAGTCTCTCAAGGGGCAGTCCTGGAACAGAACGCCCAGCAGGGCATGCCGCCCCCTACACCAGTGGACAAGAAACCGACGATGAATTTCCCCAAATTTGCAGGTCGCTTCGGTGTGGGGCATAATCGTGATTCCTCATAGAGCGCCCACTAATCGCTTCGATCTTGACATGTCCGCAGTCCACGACAAGAGAACAAAAGTGGGATGGACAAAGAAACGTGTAGTACTAAAAGCATCTTGCATACCTACCTGCTTAATTTTCACGAAAGACAATTTGATCGGTATAGTGAGCTCAATCTTGCAGAGTGTAATGATAAGATCTCGACTACTTTCGCTTCGTGCTGAGGCAGGAGTGTGGCATGTGCTTCGCTTTTCGCGGGGTTGGGTTCCACTGCCACCTCCTACTCCACCACCTACAGTTCTGACTCCCTCCACCCATATTCCGCCATGGCCGTTCAGACCACCTACTATCACTGCCCCAAACTCCATCACTGTCGCTGACGTCTAGTCAATATTGTCGTGAGATTATACCACAAGTACAGAAATATACGACTCTCGTCTTGCACATTCTAATCATCCCTATCACGATCCCAGTAATCTTGCTATACATTTGAGCAGTCTTCTTTGGCATGTTTGCGCACGTAACTTATCCCCCACAAAACAAGTAAACTCTATATGACTTATTTCGTTTCCTGTGAGTCTATCATGGAAGAACTCATGAACTAATTACGCTGATACCGGCTCAGCTCTGATCTGCGCCGGCTTGGCGAGTTTCAGTATCTTGATAGATGCATCGAAGATCTGGAGTATTGACCTAGCCGCTCTTCGCGATACTAGAGAGGCAGTTCCTGTACTGTGACCGATTCGAACATTGTCTTTGAGACCATTGACCTGCGTTAGGACACTCTATCAAATCAGGTCATCCTTATTCCACCTTCGTCTGAATCAATGCTGCCAAGAAATACCTACTACCAACCAACCACCACTGGGTGGATATGTCGCCTTACTCTCCCGAAATATAAAAACACACTGCAATGCATAATTGGCACTGAAGCTATAGTCGCACGGCCCCATGTTGTATTACTTCAAACCATGCAGCTGAATGTCTTCGCCTATCATGATAGATAAACCTGCATAGTCCTGATAAGCTATTGTTCTTTAGACCTACCGACTCTGCCACTTACTATCCCGAACGGTAATCATGAGAAAACTGACCAATCATAAACACAGTTTCGATGTGGCAATAGAAGTATTCGCGATGCCCAGAAACGGTCCAAAGCCGCTCGAATGACCACACATGTCGATATATGCTTCGGCCAACCTCGTTATCTTGCGCTGTGAGTGGTGTAGTGGTATGCTGCGCGCTCTGATGGTATATAAGAACAGATTGGTCCGCAAGACCATGTCTGCGCTCATCTCGTATGTCTTTCTTCTCAAGATTGAACGCAAACAACCTCAAATATGACTACCGAGAAGATTGATTTAGACCCAAAGGTGTCCTCACAAGAGGCGACCATGGAAAAGACCGACTCGAACAACATAGCTGTTGGAGAGGTGTTTGACCTCTCTGACGATGTCGGTAGGTCTCGATGTACCCAAGTCTGCAAGACAACGTACACGTACTCACAAGCCATGTATGTAGTGCAAGCCGAAGGTCAATTCTCCGATGCTCAGTACAAGAAACTCAAGAGAAAGGTCGATCGCTATATCTTGCCTCTTATGTGGATTTGTTATGGTATCCAGCAGACGGACAAGACGGCCATGGGTACTCAGGCAAACTTCGGCCTCCGCGAGGACACCCATCTGGTGGGGCAGCAATACTCTTGGTTGACAACCATATTCTGTACGTCTATCATGATCGAGATGATGGCTTCCTGTGGACTCCTCTCAGGAAATCGACTGACAATTACAGACCTCGCATACATGTGTTTCGAGTTTCCTAGCAACATCTTGCTTCAGAGATACAAGATGGGTCGTACACTTTCCATCTACATGCTATGTTGGGGTGTAGTTGTGCTCTGCATTGGCTTCGCAAAGGACTTCAGGCACCTCATGGCCCTTCGTGCCTTACAGGGTATGTTCGAGTGCTGTATCAGCCCGGGATTCATTCTCGTGGTGGGTAGCTGGTACAAGACGCGAGAACACGCTTCGAGATCTCTGGTCTTCCAAAGTGCAAATGCTGGGTATGATTGTCTTGTATCGTAGCCAAGTACCTTGTTTTGTATCCGAATTCTCTAACAAACGACCGTTGTAGGTTTTCCATACCTGCCAGTCTCATCTTGTACGGTATCGGCAAGAGTGCTTCGAAGAATTCCAGCGTTGAACCCTGGAGGTACATGTCATATGTGAGTCAAGAAGCGAGGTATCTTGCGATGATCAATCGATTAACGTATGTCAGTTCCTGGGCAGTCTAACCATATTGATCGGCATCCTTTGCTTGTTTCTACTTGGTACACCATCCGAAGTCAGGTGGCTGAGCCATGAAGAAAAGACGATGGCCAATGCTAGAATCGTCGGAAACAACACGGGACACGACAGGACTGGTGTCAGACACTGGCAATGGAAGCAGGCCCTGGAGTGTCTAAGCGATCCTTGTGTGAGTAGCATCTGAAGATACATACTTTCGCTTCGCCACAGTGCTGATAAACATAAGTTCTGGTACGCCGGGATAAACGCCTTCCTTTCATCGGTCCCGAATGGTGGCCTCACCACGTTCGGATCTATCATCAACAAGTCATTCGGCTTCAGTAAGTTCACAGTGAGATTCTGTAGCAAAGCGCCGACTGAGCTCTTCCTTAGCTTCTTTAGAGGTCATCCTCTACGATATCCCGAGGTCTGCATTTTCCGTATTGTACTTTGTCCTGATTGGCTGCATTACCAGCAGATGGAAGGACACTAGACTGTGAGTACAGAAGCAGAACATTATATGGAAGTGCAGCTGACAGACTCTCTAGCTACTTCATGGCGTTCTCGTCCTTACCACCTCTTTGTGGATTTTTGGTCATGTCCCTACTGCCAAATGAGCCCAAGTACAAGTGGACCAAATGGGGTGAGTGCTTTTGGTTTCTTGTAACAAGCGCAGCTAACATAGTTTGGCATGACAGGCGGTTACTTTTTATCCGTTCCCTTCGTCATCTCACTCTTCCTGGCGTGGTCACTGATTCCCTCGAACACGGCTGGTCGAACGAAGCGTACTCTGACCAGCTCATTCACCTTTGTTGGATACTGCGTTGGTAACATGGTTGGTAGTCAGATCTTCCAAGCCAAGGATGCTGTAAGTTTTGTTTCCATTGACCTTCAAACACCTATGAATGGCCACTTCGAGTACTGACATGTGGTTCAGCCTCGATATACGAACGGCACAGTTGCATGCGCCGTCTGCTTTGGTCTTGAGTTTGTCCTGCTGTGCATCTGGCGTACCACGCTCGTCTTGCGTAATCGACGTAGAGAACGAGCGATGCAGAATGATGGGCTCAGCGAGGAAGAACGGATCAAGAAAGCGAAAGAGCTTGGTGAGGCTGACGCGACGGACTTTGAGAACCCATACGTAAGTACAAGTCAACCTTTTCCTCGGTTTCCCTTCGTTGTCAACCAGATGGACTCGTGATCAATGCGATTTTGAAATGGCGGAGTCTAATCGATACATGCAGTTCCGCTACAGTCTCTGAAGTGGGTGATTACAGATGTTAACACAGCAAGATCAGGCCGGAAGAGTCGTCATGTCTGGCGTGGAATAGCTGTCAGCTGTAAGGGTTTCATCCAATTGCTTCATTCGTATTTGAGTGTTTATGATATAGAATATTAGAGCAAGTGAGCAATCATGATGGTGAGCCAATGTGCACAATGTTGTTTACCGAATCCATACGCTATATGAAGAGATGGACCCACCCATGCCAACCTGCAGTGCCTCTTCACTTTATATTGAGCAACACAAGTGCGACAACTATAATCCATTACATACACTGCAACACCAACGTAGCATAAACCGCCCCTCTATATAAGAGCCACCTAGGTACCTTGGGTACTATAAGGTGAGGTGTGCAAAGAAAGAGCCATCAATCCATGACGTCACCCCACCCCAAAGCACCAGCAAGCTCCGACGCATCCCCGAGGATAACACAGAGACGCAGTCGAACGTCCGAACGAGTGCCAATCAATATCTCAATTTCTATTTCGGCATTGGTACTGCTAAATCCAAAGACTTGCAATTACCCCCCCCCCCCTGTAAGGTGTGCAACATCAAGGTCAGACGCAGAGTGGATAGGTCCCGCGGGCACGTGAACATCGCCGAAGACTCAAGAAAGAGATGACGCGGACACGCGGGCATTTGGACAGTGAAGAGACGAATGCTGCGGCGTGGGAGGCTACTAGGGGGGCGGTGACTGGTGCTGCCAGGGTGCGTATTCTTTTCTTCCATCTATTCCTCTCCTTTCTATCTGTCTTGTCTGTGTTTTGGAGTTGGATTTTCTGTTCTTTGTGTGGGAGCTGGATGCTGGTTCTGTATTTTGTTCCTTGAGGTGGGGGTGAAGTGTGGTTGGAGGTGATGTTGTTATCTTTGGGGGGTTCATTTTACTAAAGATATCCCGTTCACTTGAATAACTTGTAGAGAGACATGGGATGGCCTCGGTTCGGTACTTTTCTTAGATTGCTTTGTTTCTACAACGGCACAGACAGAGTCCACTCGAAGAAGAAAAGGGCTCCATTCAAGCAGAGAAGAAGCAAAAGCAAACCAGTAAAAAGAAGAGATCAAAGCGACAAAGAACCAACGACTAACGAACCAACCACAGTGGGGCGTCTACTCAGCCGTCCTAGGCGGCCTAGCATACGCAGCAAGTCCGGTATATCGAGGCCTGACGATCCAATTCAAAGTGTACGTCTTGTCCTATTCCATCCCCCTTTCTGCAAGATGACCAATACAAAACCAGATTCCTCCAGATGTCAGGCATGGTGGCAGGCTCGATGATAGAAGCCGACAACCGGCTGCGCGCGCACGAGTGGAATGTGCGACAGCACAGGAAACTGCAGCGCGATGCGGCGGTCTGGAAACAGTATGAAGAGGAGTACGATAGGTTTGCCGTCGGTGTTGGTGGTGGTAGTGGGACGGGATCGACGACGACGACGACGACGACGACGACGACGAGGAGCGCGGCGGATGATGTGATTAAGAAAGAAGAAAAGTGAACCTTTTATTGTTTGTACGTTTGAACCGGTTGGCTGTGTGTATATGGTGCAGAGAGATAGTGGCGATTGGCTGGTCCAATGGGCGAAAAGCAAGCGAAATCAGAGCTCTCCTTTTGAACATGGTGGTTGTACACGTGAATTCAAGTAATACTGATGGACGAGAGCTGGAGAAAAGCGAAATGGAGAGTAGAAATGTATGAATGATGGTATAGCTCGGCTAAAGAAAACACTACAAGGCAAGCTTGGTCAAGACTAGAATGGAAAAAAAGTAACCCCTCCCAGCCAAAAGGAGAACACCGTGGGCTATAAGGGCAAAGGAAGACCAACCGAAACGCCCGAACAACGCCGCCGCTCACGAGTAGTGGTCTCGGCTTTTGAGTGCTTGCTTGCCTATCGCGCCCTGGGTCATGGATATCTAGTGAAGAAGACCACAGGGATTTGGTTCCGGCGGTGCTTCTTCTGCAAGACTCTCTGTTTGTCCAGAGTCACAAGTCAGGCGAGCGAAGGTTGTGTCGTATAGAAAAGACTCGAGCTCGCTCACAAGCGGTCAAACATGACAGCCTTCCTGTCCAAGGGCCGACCATCAGCACCGATATTCTCCCTGCCGAATCTCTCCTCCATATACAGGCGTCTGGCCTCATCGAAGCCCAATCCGCGACTCTTCATGATCCTCTGCACATCCCTCTTCGCATCCTCGTCCAGTCCCCTCCTGCTGTCTCCGCCCTCGACGTTCTGCGCCAGGTCGAAATTCGACGACGAGAAGCCGGCTTCGAGATCAGACTGGAAGGAGCCGCCGTTCAGGGCGGGGGTCGTGGGCAGGCGCACGTAGCGCTGGGTTCCCAGGATCCATGATACTGGTGGGTGGGATTTCAGAGTCTCGATGAGGCTGAAGAGCCAGTCTGGGATGGGGCCTGGTGCTGTGAGATAGGGAATCGGCGGGGCATGGACGATCCAGAGGGAGCGGGTCGCATAGAAGACTGGGTTTGGTTGTTAGTTGCTGTTGTGATTGGACATTTATGCTGATGGGAGTGGGAGAGCTTACCGGTGGCTGTTACTAGAAAGAAAAAGGAGACGGCGTAGAAGAAGTAGCCCATTCTGGCTGTGACGTGACTGTCTGTTCTGAATTTGTGTATAGAAGGAATTGCGCAACAAAAGGAACAGAAAGGAGATTGTTGACGAGGTTGTTATGTGTGATATGAAAAGAGTATTATCATATGTCCTGCGACATGGTCACAGGTCAGAGTCGCGACGACGGGCCCCTGCTCTGCTTGGACTTGGGTATGTCTGATGAGAAAGGGTGATTGAACGGAAGGAAAGAGGAAAGCAGAGTAAGACGATATACCATCCGCAGTCTTCCTGAGCAGCAGCAGCAGCACCTGCCTGCGCCTCCCGAAGTCGTTAACGCCGACGCGGCAATATTCCTTTGCTATCACTTCAAAGGCAACTTTAGTCTTATATTGTATGACTTTAGCTTACCTGTAGTCTTGACCGCGATCTGGGGGATCGTGGCTTATTGCGTACTTGGACACGATACCGTAATCACCTTGATTAGGTACCTTAGTCGCTGCACACTGCTGTATGTCACGGCTGGGTATCTCAGCAACTCCTGACTCCTGGATGAACGCCGAGTCGGCCGCTACTCCCGACTTGGCAGAAAAAGCCCTACACCCCAAGAAAGGGAAGGTTAGCCGAATTTCGCTTGCCCACAGTGGAATGTGGAATGTGGAATGTGGAAGGCGCTGCTGGGGCTGGTGTTGCTACTGTGAAGAAGAAAGATTAGAACTACTTACTCAGTTCAGCAACGTCAATCCACTTTTCCACCTCTTCAATTCAGCTCAACTCGCTTGCAATACCGTCGCAATGGCCACCGTCTACGATAACAACTCTTACGACCTCATCTGGGAGACCATCCGTACGTTTCGTCTTCGTCTCTTTCCTACAATTCATTCTCTTCAAACGAAATTTCAACGGGAGCGGAAAGAGGAGGACGGCAAGGTTCAAGAGCGAGAGATGTGTCGTTCATCGAAGAAGGAGGAAAGAGGAGGATTGGAGAGGATGGACCACAGAATGGGATGAATCACAGAACAAATTGCTGACACCTTGTCTTCCACTCTGCTCAGGCAACAACAATGCCTTCCTCGTCAAGCGCAAGCAGGCCGGTGGTGTCCAGTTCTCCAAGGACCCCCTGAACTTGACCAACAAGCACTCCCGCAAGGTCAGTCGCCTCTAGTCAATCGCTGCCAAACCCCGTCCAAGACCTGACCTGACCTGACCTGACCTCCCACAGTACTCTTCCCTTGCCAACCCTGCTGCCATCGGCATAAACGCCACCAAGGACGGCAAGATCGCCCTCACCACCAAGCTCGGAAAGAAGGCCGCCAAGCCCAACAAGTCTTACCAGACCTCGACCTTCAAGGCCTCGACCCCTAGCCGCAAGCTCTACCGCTCCATCGTCACCTCCACCTACAACAAGGGTTACCGCCCCGACCTCCGCGAGGAGGCCGTCCAGCGCGCCACCGCTGTCGTTCTCTCCCAGCGTGAGAAGAAGGCCGCCCCTGCCTCCAAGCCCAGAGGCAAGAAGGCCCAGAAGGCTGCCTCCGCCTAAGCGCATTTCTTCTGATCTGATGAGCTTTGGGATGATCAAACCAAAAAGAGGTGGCTGGGGTTTTTCTTGTCGGATCGAAAAGTCCCTCGATCGTGCGAAGAGTTCGGTTCGGCGGGCGATTGGCGGGTCTGGAGTGTGCGCCTCTTTGATGAGAGAAGCAGAAAAGTTCTAGACCTCACGAGACCATGGCTGAGATTTTTAAAAGGCTGTCGTCTGCGTTACGGGACATTAGACATGTTCGAGTGTCGATTGCCTGCTGTAGAAAAATGCCAGTTTGACGTAAAACCATGCACATTTTCTGACCCCTCTATCCTTCGTGTTACTTGCTATGTGAAAATGTCCACGGCAAAAGTGTGTGCATTTTGAAGTCTAGCCCTTTGCACCTTACGTTCTGTCTACGACCATGAGAACTAAAAACACTGGGAATTGATAATGATACACGTCCTTCCGATTGCTATGCTGTAGTAAATCGCTATGCCATAATCATGCAAATACTTGTAAACATCATCAACCTCCAAGAGCTTCATTACTCGCCCAGAGGGTCACTCCAGCATAATGCATCCATCTCTCAGACCCAAAGCAGATCAATGCTCAAAAAGCATCCAACCACTCAAAGGCCCAAAGGATTCTGCCCAGTCTGTGCCTTGCCCCCGATAGCCTCATCTGCCTCTCTCTCTTGCCTCGCACTCTCCTCTCGACGAGACTTGTTGCCCTTGAGCTTGTCTGTGTTGCTCTCGCCGCTGCCGAAGGGCTGCGCCAGCCCGCCGACGACGCTGCCGACTGGGGACAGGCCTTTGTTCAGCGCTTTGCCTGCTGGGTCGCCGATGAAGGATAGGAGTCCTTTTTGGTCGTACGAGTCAGTATACGTTGTCTCGAGCCTCAGCGGATGGTAGTAGGCGAAAGGAAAGGACGAGGCGCTAGACATGGGGCTGCTGTGTATAAGCAGCTTTGACTTTTGGCAATATTGACCTTACCTTTCTGTTCGGGGTCTCCGAGTGAGACATTGTTGCCGTCGACCGTGTGCACAAGGTTACTCTCTCGCTCCATTTCTTCTTGGGTCTTGGTACTCATAACTTCTGATTACTGAGAGTGATTCGTTAGGAAGGGTAGATGTGTTTTTATATGTAAAAAGCCAAGGTAGATCTTTTCTTGCGTTGGTTCTTGTGACCAGCAGGAAGAATGGACTATGATATAGCTACATGTCATCTTTTCTTCTTCTCTCTTGCTGCTTGTTACCTTGCCTAAAGGCCAGCCCAGGCGAAGGCGGGTCTCTTGACCCTGCTACCTACGTCATGCGTAATATAGTTCCTTTCTCCACGGGTACGGCATACACGCGCGAAAGGTATCTCTACCTGTCGAGAGTGATGCATGCACACCATCACGACGGGACGGCACGGCCGCACACCGCATGATCTATCCTTCCTCTTCATTTCGAAACATGACATATCACACCTTCGTAAGGCGACTTGAAACAGGATTTGTAGTGTTACAAGTCAACACAGCGATACCTTGTAATTATGTGTATCTTGTGCATGTGTGAGGTGTTCATGATTCCTGGCTCCCTGCGAATTCCAGATGACGCAACAGGATCTGCCTAGAGAGAAGCTACGGCCATACGGCGACGTCGATCTGCTGGGCGACGGTGCGGCTGTACAAAGCTGCCTCGCTGCCATTCTTGGCTTTCATTGAGTATAGGGTCACCCTGTTCTCTTGTCCAGCGAGATCCCCATTCGGTCCTATGGTCACCTATTGTGATTGTTGACCTGTGATGTACGTTTCAGACAAATATCAACTCGAATGAGTCGCCTAAGGGCATGCGACTTCTCATAGTGAACCATTCCTGAAAAATGTCAATTGGAGATGTAAAGAACAATGGTTGGTTGAAAATTAAAAAGATTGAGAATCTCGGGACAGCTATCTATTCGACAGTAACGGATTTGCCCAGGTTCCTCGGGAACTCGGCATCCAGACCACCAGCTATAGCAAGCCAATAAGCTAGGAGCTGCAAAGGAACCACATTCAGTAGGCCTTGGAGAGCATCAATGTTGCGAGGCACCTCGATCTTCCTAATATTGTTATTGACGAATTCTGGATCAGCAGTAACGCAGATAACAATAGGACGGCCGTTACGAGCAGATCACTGCTCGTAAGCAATGAGTGATGTAGAAACGACGTCGTCACGCGTCAGTATCATAACAATTGGTATAGATTCGTCGATCAGGGCCAACACACCGTGTTTGAGTTCGCCAGTCATGACAGCCTCGCAATGTAGATAGGATATCTCCTTGATCTTCAAGGCACCTAGAGAGGTCGTAAGCAGCTATAGGACAAAACAATACTAACGGTAGAATTACAATGAGAGCCGAGGCTCATTAGCATTCTGGCATCATAGCGACCGTCTGATTACTTGTCCCTGCATACAGAGAAAGGCGTACGGACCTGCCCGAGTAAGGATCACACGTCGACATAGCTGATAGACCTTGTCCTTGTCAAGAGCGAACAGTTATGTGATGGATTTTGATGGATTTTGTAAGTATATGGAACATTTGGAGACAAGGATCAGAGCCATGGGCGGTAAGGCTGGCTACGATGAGCATTTGGAGGAACAGGTACTATTGTTTCGTGATATCTCGACAAGTCCTTCTGTGGCCTGCGATAATAACTGGAAATCGACGTGCAATGCACTTTCGGAAGCAACACCTCGAAGGAGCGATTGTTTTACCTGAGGAATGTAAATCTCTGGAATGAGCCAATTCTCAGAGTAGACACAGATTCCAGTGGTGTCGCTCGCACGGCAAGCTACGCATCATTGGTTGGTTGGTAAGGAATGCTGCCTTTCGTTATCTTGGCCACTTGACTCGCCACGACTTCGATTGGAAAGCAGTCCTACCGTCTAAGCGATATTTGGAAACTCGGTGCATTCCTTGCTGACGACAGCGGATTTCCCGTTCCTGACAACCCCTTGCCTCCAATCGTCGTATCACGTGCAACAGAGCACTCGATCTCAACGATGGAGAGCGAAAGACACAAAGAGGATGAACTACTGAAAGTCATACTCTCTACTCACTACTGACCTGTATCATGTGACGAGAGATAGAGATACAAATGATATAGCGCTGGCATAGATCGCTGGTACTGAAATCAACAGTGCCATGGCCGCCCAAAACGAGGCCACGATGGGCATATACGACTGATTGCAGACAGCTGAAGATTTCCAAGCTGAGATAGTACTAAAGTCAAGAACCACTTGCGTATGAGCCATGAACCACTCAAGCAGCCACCGCAGCAATCAAGCAGCATTGTGAGGTAGGTCGTGCTTTGGTACGCATCTGTCCGAAGACGCACGTAAGGTATCCCACTCTCAAGATCGATATATCGACTGGATCAATTATGGCATGACGTGACCTTGTTGCATTGCCGTGTCTGTTTGCGGCTGTCCGGTGTATATACTCGGGGCTATATATGAACCACTACCATGGAAGCAAAGGCAAGGTCTTTACACATCTTTGAAAGCTCAGATCATCTCTCTTGTCAATCCCAACAGTAGAAACTCACGATTGCCAACATGGGGACTATACCGTCGATAAACCCACCTACAGTGGAAGTCGCGTCACTGAAAATTGCATCTTCAGCTCGAGATGAGCTATCTGACAGCGACAAGTTCCCGGGAGCATTCGTGGACGGACGTAACATGCACTCGTCTGATCCCATCGTGTCCACTCAACTATCCGAAGATCCTTCGGACAAGACCAACCACCAAGATCCTAGTCCCGCTGATCGCAATAATCACGTCGATGTCAATGATGGAGACACCGGACCAAGAGTCCCGTGCACTTGTAAGGAGTGCCGTCAAATGCGGGCTCACGATAAACGTGCGTTCTTCGAGCCTATGAATATGCTCGATCCAGCCACAGCGAACAAGCGAGCCAAGCTTGCTGCCAAACTACGCAAACGCAGGGGTAAACAAGAAGGCCGACAGGGAGACGACGTCACCGGCAAGGAAGTCAAGACCGGATGGAATAGTAAATACTCGACCGATGCACGACCTTTGAGTAAAGAATTTCTCGATAAACTTCGGGCATATGAAAAGATAATGCTCGAGGGAACTGGGGAGGGTATGGCTGGGTTCCCGGGACATCATCATGAGACCTTTGGAGGAAGGTGTCAACATCGACAAGATTGTGGTTCTTGCTACTGGTGGCTTCTATAACCAGCGATCGGTGACACATGGTTTGCCCTCGACAAGTGGTTTCGTGAGATTGCCTCTATCCTGGCCATAGAGAAGATGAGTGTGTGACTTATTTTTCTTGCTTCTACTCAAGACTGGGACTATGGCCTGAACAGTCAGTTGTGCTGATGAATAATGCTGATACAATCATAGTCCGCCAGAAACAAGAAAACTTAAACCCCTTACCAATATATTTCCAGGATCCAGCTTACATAAAATCGGACGCGAAGATCGTTGATGCGCTCGCTCCAAACTGCAAAGTCATCTGGCACCCTGAAGCCAACAGTCTTATCGACAGAAACACTTTCCTATATGCTCAGGCCCCATGGTGGACAGCATTCTATAAATTCATACTGCGGGACTCTGACCCTGGGGTGTTCTTTGGTACCAAGGCTGAGTACAATCTGAACTCCGAAACTGCATATGATATCCGCGAGAATTTGGGATTGGGCAGTGTTGAGGCTGGTCAGTGTTTTTCCGTTCGTTGTTTGATTGCGATTGGGTATGTTGTGCTAAAATTTGTCTATGCAGAGAACTCCAGGGAGGTAATGCTGCAATGGCTGCGAGTCCGTAAACCCGAAGCTTGTCCTACCGTGGAGATACCACGTGGTATCCCGCTGAGCGGACTGTTACCAAAAGACTTCTGCGCTACCTTTTTCCGCAATGCAATTTACTGGCGTCCAGTCACTGAAGTCGACGCGGAGGATCAGACTGAAAAAGTATGCCGCATTGACGAAGAGATCCTGGCAAGAGTACAGAGTCTGGACGAACGCGTTGCGGACCAAGGCATACCTGATGCCGAAACAGACAAGGAAGGTCCGGGAATGCCGAGCATGAGCGAACAGCACAACTTCTTCTTGAGCTCCAGACTACTGAAAGATGATCTCTGTTTTGATCTGGATCTGCCATACATGTCTCCTGCATCGACCCCCTTGCCGGCCAGGTTCATTAACAAATTCGAGACGATCAAGCATGAGATCCGCACACACGAAGCTTGGGCGGATTGGCGACAACGACACAAGAAAGCCATTGGTTCGACCATGACCAGGACTGACAACATTATAGTCACCGGCCATGAGCTGTTCTTTCAGGCTGTCAGTTTCGGCAAGGTGTCGATGGAGAGCTGGTTTTACGTTACTGCAATGCCGTTTATCTTGAAGGAGATAAGTAAGTGGCGACTCCCAACGTTCGGACAAGACACGAACACAAGCGTATCGTATACGGACTAACCCCCGCTCTAGTTGGCAGCAAACCAAAAACCAAAACAGCCATCATCTTCGTCCACGCAGGCCTGCCCATGGATGAATTCTTTGAGTCGGGCTTCTCTATGCTCAAAGCCTTGGGAGCGGCGATGTACATCCGCGACACCGACATGAAGAAACTCAGCGGACCAAGAACGCTAGTATTCAACGGCATGTACGAAGACGAACTCATCAGCATTGTCGAGAATCTGCTCGCGACAGCACCTGCAGTCTACGTCGGTAGAAGCCTCGAATGGCTTCTTGACGATAATCGGGAACGCGACAACGCTGTGGCCACAAGCGTATAAGGAAGTACCCAACCTCCACCAAGCTTTCACACGATGACAGGAGAGCAAGGCCTGCAAGCTATCAACTCCCTGCTGAAACTAGATCCGCCCCCGAGAGTGCTCACGAAGAACCTCCAAAACCATCCTATCTCGCTTCCTCGGAACCCACACTTCAGAGGCAATCTCACCTCTAGACCCAGCCTACATGATCAAGGCAGGTCTCGAAGCAGAGCCATCATCGTCATCGTCAGTATCGCCATCGTGCTCGTCGTCGATACCATTGCAGCAGGCGATGCCGTCACCTCTGGAAATGCTGACCTTCACGAGGGTCATGGATACTGTTTTCAGGAATGCGGCGGTTTATTGGCCTGCCACAGTGTCGTAAAGTAGGGTCTAGGGTGCGTTTATGATTTCTTTTCTTTGATTTATTGTGTCAGGTCCATCGCGGAAGTCTTTCACGGGTCCTTGGATATCAGTTGTCTTGTGGCTGGCGGACCTGGCCAAGGGTGTTCGAGGGATTATGTTCCACAGTCTGGCCGTGTAGAGAATTGTGCAAGAAGTAGATTGGACGGTATTGAATGTTCGTGTTGGGGCGTTCATCGAGGGCAGAAGGATGCCTTAGCTGATTTGCATGGATTCGATACGGGTTTCTTGATAATAACAGTAGCAATAATGATAATAATAATGATAATAATACACTAATGCTACATAATCGTACACTAGGATTATCTAGAGATTCCCAAAAGTCGACGCTTCGAGGACCATTCACAAAATTCATATAACACCCCCTATCAAAAGCTTTCTCTCTATCTCAACCTCTCCCCCTTGATCAAACAGTCATCGCTCCAATCCTCCGACAACACTCCTCATACCCCAGCACGGACATGGTCTGCGACGACGACGGCCCAGACATGCCAAACATCAGCTTATCTCTCAGATAACGATGAATAGCCTTGCGCCACTCCTTGAGCAAGCGAGTCTTTGCCTCCTCGTCGCCGTCCTGCACAGAAAATGATGCGGCGACACGCTCACGGCACACGTCCTCTATAGCGGCGGAGTAAGCCGCTGCAGATCGAGCAAGATGGGCTTTCAGAGCCGCGGGGCTTGGGTCATGAGGCACTGAGGCGGCTGCGAGACGCTCTAGCGAGTCCGAGGCGAGCAGCTCTAGAGCGGCGCTCTGGAGCTCGGAGGCCGAGATTTCGATTTCGTTTGTGGTAAGCTGTGGGTCTGTGGCGGTAGCGGCGGCGGCAGGTAAGTCGCTCGTGAAGAAGTATTTGTTGCGCGCGACGTATTCGGTTGGGTTCTCGTAGTTTTTGTCGTCGACTGATAATACACTCATGATGTGGGTTTTAAGGTCTCGCTGGCCTAGGATAGGGGTGCTGTGGGGTTTCTGTTAGCTTCTGCGTGATGGGGATTCAGAAATTTGTGGGGTTGCACTTACTATTGGTCTGGTGAGTACTCTTTCTTAACGGCGTCGACTACAAAGCCAACTAGATTCTCAAATGATGGATCGGTTGCTGAGCTGTTCATTGCTCGTTCGATAATGATCTTGGCATGGTTCTTTTGCAAATACCATAACTTGTCGAAAGCAACAATGGTGTTGCCTTTGGTGAATTTGAGGTCAAAAGTATTGATCAGATCTTTCATCTCCATAACATCATCTCGTGTAGGGTTACGCCAACCCAACAGAGCTAGGAAATTCGTCAGAGTCTCTGGTAATATGCCGTGCTTTTGTCGTATAGAACCAATATCTGTGTCGAAGTTCCTCTTAGACAGCTTGGCCTGGTCCTTGTCAGTAAGCAGACCGACGTGAGCAAATGCTGGCGAAGCCCAATCAAATGCACCATATAATGCCATGTGCAATGGAGTGGAAGCCATCCATTCGGATCCTCTGATGACATGAGTAATCTTCATATGATGATCGTCGACCACGTTGGCAAGATGATAGGTGGGTGTTCCATCACCCTTCAGCAGCACAACACCGTCGACACCCAGATTCTGCGGCAAGGTCTTCTTGGAGGATTTGTCCAGAGATACTTTGCCATAGACCAGATCAGTCCAACTTGGGGACTTGGCAGGCTTACGCATGCGAACGACGTGGCGATGGCCGTTTTGAGCTCGCTCGGCAGATTGGTCGTCAGGGATGCTAGCACAGTCGCTCTGACATCCTCCAACAGCCGCACCGATTTGCGAGATATCTGTCTGCACCGGAGCTGGCTGGTCCGCGGAGCAGAAGCACCGGTAGGCAGAATGTGAGTCTAGTAGCTTTTGCGCATGTTCTTGGTACAGCGCAGTGCGCTCTGACTGCTTATACGGACCATAAGGGCCGCCAACCTGTGGTCCTGCGAGTGTAAGTATGTACTAGTAAGGCGGATGTATTCAAATAAGGTCTACCTTCGTCCCACTGAATGCCAGCCCATCTCAGGTCATCGCAGAGCCGTTGCTCGGCGTCAGATACCAGCCTTTTCTTCGCAGATTAGTTCCCTGACTTCACAGCAAGAGCACAACTCACGAACCTGGTCGGTATCTTCGATTCTGAGCAAGAATTGGCCCCCGGTTTTCTTGGCGAGGAGGTAATTGAACAATGCCGTTCTCAGTGAACCCAGGTGGAGGTAACCCGTGGGCGAAGGAGCAAATCTGGTCCTGGCAGGTCCGTCTGGCAGGAGTTTCTTTCCGGTGGCAGCCTGCTTTGCAGACCTCCTCGAAGAAGACGAGAATGATCTCGAGCTATTACTTTTATCTGAGTGTCTCTGCAGAAGTACAGAATACCGGCCTTTGGTGATCAATGTAGAGTGTTCACGGCAAGCCCGGCAGACATAAGGACTGGCAGTCGACTGCTGCAAGAGCAGTCGCTTATTTGCCAACATGTGAAAGAAGATTTAACTACCTATGATATACTAGTGCAAGCATTGCCGGCATATAAATGATGTTTCCGGAAGCATGAGTAAAGATTGTTATACCGGTGATGACTCTGCCGAAGAACAGCCGTGCCTTCTCTCCGCAAACCCCGGTTCGTCATGAAAGCAAAGACAAAGAAACGCGCCAGCCTCAAGTGAAAGTTTACCATCATTTATTACAATTAGGCAATCACTGAGATAAATCCTTCATTGTGAAAACCAGATAGGTTGATTATACTGTTCTTCTTTGTTCCATCAATCACCTTCATCTTCCAAACCTGATTCCAACTTCAAAGTAGAAGATCTGAAAAGAAAACGCTGCCAACAGTACGTCAGAAAATGAAAACCGGCAAAGAATTGGCTGCTAATGCGCAACAGTGAGCTCAGAGGAAGTGGATCTCTATGGTAATCACCGTCGAAAAGTACAGGAAAAGAAGAGAACAAGTACCTGACCATCCATTCACAGAGGTCCTCGAGATTGAGCGCGGAGCCACCAAAGTCGAGATAAAAAAGGCATACCACAAGGTCCGTCATTTCTCAGATCAGCATTTCTCGCCGAGCTCAGTATCTGATATTCCCCGCCCCCCCTCAGGCAGCCAGGACGCATCACCCCGACAAGGTCCCCGAAGACCAACGACAGGCAGCAGACGACCGTTTCAAGACGATCCAGCAAGCTTACGAGATCCTCTCCGAAGACGACACTCGCGAACTCTACGACCAGCATGGCATGGCAGCCTTTGAGAAGGGTGGCGCAAGCGGTGGTGGCGCTGGCCCCGATCTCGACGACATCTTAGCGCAGATGTTTGGTGGTGGCATGGGTGGCATGGGTGGTATGCCCGGCGGCGGCTTTGAAGGCATGGGCGGAGGTTTCGGCGGTCCCAGAGGCCCGAGAAAGAGCAGAAACGAACAGCAGGAGTACGAAGTCACCCTGGAAGAATTGTACAAGGGCAAGACGACACGCTTCGCAAGCACCAAGAACGTCATCTGCTCATTGTGTAGTGGAAGTGGAGGCAAGGAGAAGGCCAAGGCCAAGCAGTGCGGCACTTGCGGCGGCAAAGGTGAGACTGACACTTTATTCGCGTTACAAGTCTGAATACTGACTTTGAATCAAGGCTCAAAGACTGTTCTCCGCCCAGTCGGCCCCGGACTAGTCACACAAGAGACCGTCAACTGCTCGACATGCAATGGTCGCGGATCTTACTACGCCGACAAGGACAAGTGCAAGAAGTGCAAGGGTGGCCGAACCGTATCCCAGAAGAAAATCCTCGAGCTTTATATCCCGCCTGGTGCTCGACAGGGCGAGAAGATCGTCCTTGCAGGTGAAGCGGACCAGGTCCCGGAGATGGAGCCTGGCGACATCATCTTTGACCTTGCTGAGGCACCTCACAAGACCTTCAGCCGAGCAGGCGCCGATCTCTCCGCTGATCTTCACATTACCCTAGCCGAAGCACTCACTGGATTCAACCGGGTGGTGTTGACCCACCTCGACGGCAGAGGCATCTCCTTGAATGTGACGCAACCCAAGGGCAGAATCCTGCGCCCTGAGCAGATCATCAAGATTGACGGCGAGGGAATGCCCATTAAGAAGTCAGACGCTAAGGGTGACCTGTATCTGATTGTCAAGATCGAGTTCCCCGAGGACGGCTGGCTGGCCGACGAGACGACGATACAAAAGATCAGGGATGTACTGCCCAAGCCCAAGCCAGAGATTGAGGCTGAGGTGGTCGACGAGGTCGAGTGGGATATCGCCCCGAACATGGACGATTTCGGCGCCAACTCGGATGACCCGAGAGCTGGAGCGCAGTGGGAGGACGAGGATGGCGAAGAGGGCGAGACTGCCCAGTGTGCGCAACAGTAGACGTCGCTTTTTCTTACTTCTCCTTTTTTTCCCCTGCCGCATGAGCTGGGTAAGGGGTGGGTTATCGAATGCACCGGCGGTACAAATGCCACTCTAGCAAGGCCGCCACTCTTTGATGAGGACAGAGACGGAAAAATAGTCATCACTCGCGTAACGCCATGTGCCCAACTCGCTCCCTTCGTCCCGTCGTCTCGCAGGTACACATGCGGTTGTGCAATCGCGGACTTGATTGTGTTCGCGTCACTGCCACTTACTCTCCGCATTCATCCTCTCCGCTTCCTCCCCCATCTTATCCATCCACCTTTTAACAAGCATATCATTCTCCGCCTTGAACGTAGCAACCTTCTGCTCGGCCATATTGAGTTCAAGATTCAACCCCGCCATCTCGTCGTGCACATTCTCCACCAATCGCTGCCTCTGCCTGACCTCTTCGTCGCGGTCTTTCAGCCGTCGCTCCAGCGTCAACTTCTCGCGTGTAAGCGTCTCTACCTGTTTCGTGGCGGCTTTTGCTTGACCAGTCAGTGTGGCGAGCTCGGCTTGCCGCTGGGAGAGTTGAGTCTGCAGATCGGCGCGAGAGCGTTGCGTTGATGCTAGATCTGAACGCAGCTGGGCCAGGAGATCCGAGAGAGGCGCGTTGTTACTGCTGTGGCCTGGGAGAGGGTCTTGGACAACGGGCGATTTGCCTCTGCTCGGGGACGCTAGGCCAGATGTCGCGGCGCGGGCTGACAGCTGCTTTCCAGAAAGAGCAGGAGCGGGAGATGTTGAGGCAGCAGGAGTAGCAGTAGACTCGAGGGCTGCGGTGCGGTCGGCTAGTTTGGTGTCTATGAGGGTAACGGGTCAGAATCAACTTTCAAGACTGGGTAAGTCGGGACGAGTGTTTCGTACACGCATCTATGTAGGATCTGTGTGCTTTCTCTCTCAGGTCGCGCTCGTCCAGGGCTGCGGAGTATTGGGATACCCAGTCTGACATGGTTGTTTGTCTCTTTATTGTTCTAGTAAGGCACGACTTTTCTCATGATTGCCTAGTATACATATGTGTATCCATGATATCCGTATATTGTTGTAAGCGCTTATGAGAATCGAAATGCGATCACTGTGAGGATAGTGTGACCGGTTGCATTATTATATTGCTTCCATAATTCCTCCATTGTGTTTTGGCCTGACGTCGGTAGGGCTTCATCGATAAGATAAGAGCAGGAACTAAGGAAGGAGAGATAAGATAAGGTACGGGTAGAAAGTCAAGATACTGAACCGAGGCCAGTCGGGGTCCCGAAGTTGCAGTAAATCAAAGCATGCTGTGACGAGAAATGCTGCTGCATGAGGGATGGTCAGCACCAGAATACAAAACGCGCCGATAAAGGAAAACCGGAGATGCCGAAATCCCTAACACCGACGGCTCGCCTCTCGCCCGGTCCTCTCCCCTTTCGCGGGCGGTTCCCAGACTCAGCCAGAGTTTTACTGCAATCCCGTCCATCGGACGAACCACCAAATCTCCGCCATGCATTAAGCGAAAAAGTCATTTGATAGATTGCTATATTTATCTGCAATCATAGCCGAATGGTCATGGCCATGATGGAGGGATTGGAGGAAGCGGCAGGCCTTGCAGTAAATCAATCTCACCCCTTTCCTTTTTCTTGTCTCTGTCGAGATAGACGACAATTGTCGCAGCAGCGACAGCGACAACAGCAGTAACAACAACACCTGACCCTGGCTCACAGTCACCTTCTGCCCAATTAAGAGCTGCCTTTGACCACGCGAACGGAACCACCACCAACAACAACAACAACAACAACAACAACACCTTTTTCGCCTCTTCAGCTTCGCATACCGTGTTTCCGTCCACATATACTGTTGGTCAGCAACCTTCCAAAGGAAATTCCCTCCATAACCACGAACATGGTGACAACGTTCACAGCAGCGACATCCGATCGCGGTCTCCCTCTCACCAGAGAATCCACTCACAAACGCCATCACAAGGTCAATCAAGACCTCCGGACACCCATGACTTAACAGATGCAGAACTGGAAGACATGATATTGCATCCATGGGCCGAGTCATCCAGGATCGAGTTCCATCAGAAGTTCAACACCTCCAATCCTACCTACAAGAATAAGCTACGACTCAATCCGGCCGCCGAGGCACGAGTGCGCTTCTTTCTGCTTCACCCCAATAGCCCCATCGATCCAAACTCCCCAGCCGATGCCAGGCTCAAGGCCCGGAGCAGGTCCTATACGCTGCACCCGTGGACCCCACACGGACATCTATACCGTGCCGACAACGGACCCACCTTGCGCAGGCACGTCAGCGAGACAGAGGTCTGGGGTCTGTTGACAGATGAACATGTCCGCTCTGGCCACAAAGGGAGGGACAGGATGCTGAGCATTATCAAGGAGCGATACGTGGGTTACACACTCGAGGAACTGATGTTTGTGCTTAGCACGTGTCGTGTCTGTCAGCGAGCGAGGACGGGAAGCAACTCGGGCCCAGGTGCTGCAGAGATCTCCCAGAGGCTGAGAGCATCTTTAGGCTCAATGCATCTATCGCCTAGTGAGCCCCTGTCGAACGATGTCTCTTTACGGCCACCCATCATGGCAGATGTGCAAACTCTACAGCGAGGCGTTGGCGACCAGTCTATGGCCACACCAAGCGCTACCTTGACCGGCGCTATGCATGCGCCCACAGCACCGATGGACGGAACGCGGCAGCCGCTCTTACCACAAGGGCAATACAATGCGCATCTAGGGATCATAAGGCCAACACACGTGCCAGACGGCGCCGAGATGCGTAAAAGCAAGTATGCCCCAGATGAAAAGGGACTAGTGATGTATGATGTACCAGATTGGTACTGTTAGCTCTGCCGACAACCCGAGGAGTGCTAGAACAATCGTCGTTGCTTGCATGGATATGCTCTACTTCCAAGCTGAAGTCCAAGTCTTGTGTTCTTGGTTATGATGAGTCGATCCGAGAACGTGGCAGGCACTACCTGTAGCTTAAGCTTCGAACAATAACCTTGGTCGCGTCGTGCACGATAATGGTCATTGACATATCGCCTACAGGAGTCTAGGATATGGTCGCCCGATCTAGAGATATTCACGATGCGATGTTGGCAACGATGAATCGGACTGCCTCAAAGACACAACACGATCAGCCCAGTCTCGTGGAGTTAGTCCGGGTATTCTATCCAAGATTCCCCCAAGATTGAGTTTCAGCTTCGATTGCCACTGCCCCGCAATTCTTGCCCCGCATTGCGTCTACTCCCGAACCCTGCAGGCACACAAAGTGTAGCCAAGTGCTAGCTGTATAGGGCAAAGATAAATGGAAAGATTGTTTAGAAGCTTTCGAACTCCTCTTCATATGCAACCTCGACCAAGTTGAAGGATCGGCCAAGCACCCACTAGAGTTGAGTTGAATTCCTACTCTTGGCCATGTCCCATCCTTGTGTGTTGTTTGTACCGTTCTGCATCGACTGTGGCGGGGCGTTCATTCTATATGGTGGCCGTACTGTGAAAATGGACTGGGACTGACTCGGAGGACATCATCGTCCTCATACCATGCGCGTCATGTGCATCCTGCCAGTGGTTGAAAGGGCCCACAGGAGTCCACTTCTCATGTACGACTCAAGCTCGCTCTGCTACAGTTTGAGCGAGGTGATTTCCAATACAGAGATACACTGTACGCTAAGGAAGATCTCGAACAACAAAGAGCAACATGTCAAGTATTCCATTGGCCGGCGGCTATAACCTCTGCCCCTTGTGCCGCCGCCGCGTACTCTTACTCCCTTGGCTACGGATCATGTAACGATTTCAAGTCTGGGAGGCTGTGTTCAAGCCAGACCTCGCTGCATCGCACGTCACGCGCGCATGTCATTACGAATATCCATAACGTTCCAGGTCCGCGGCGTCAAGCGAGCCGGGTAACGTACGTCAAGGTGAGGCTGATACAAAAGGCGGGCAATGTCCCACCAGTAGTAGGTCGAAGTAGGTCCGCACGATCAATTTTAGTGAATACCACTTGATCTCCGTCGACAATGCTCTTCCAAAAGGTCTTCTATGCTGCGCTCGCCACAACTGGTGCTTCGGCGCAGTCGATGAACTTGGCTGCCGCACTCAACAGTACTGGCAACTTCAGTTGTTCTGCAGGCGTTGCTGACCGCGTACCCTAACATCGCCGCGAGCTTGAACAATGCCACCAATGTCACGGTGTTGGCTCCCAGTGACAATGCCATTGGCGCCTTCTTGAACACGAGTGCTGGTGGACTTGCGGCTGCTGATGAGGGCTTCTTCTCGGCTCTGCTGTACATTGTGACTGCCAAGGCGTGATGTTGCATACTGACACTTCCCAGCTCGTACCACATTCTCAATGGCACCATCTACGCAGATCAGATCACCAACACCAGTCAATTCGTGCACACTCATCTCACAAATGCCACCTATGCAAACGTGACTGGTGGACAGGTTGTCGAAGCCATCAATGCTAATGGCAATGTGACCTTCTTCTCTGGCCTCAAGGACAATATTACTGTCTCGCAGGCCAACATCAACTTCACCGGCGGTGTGATCCACGTCATCGATAGTCTCCTGAAAGTCCCTCAGAATCTCTCAGTCACTGCGCAGGCTGCGAACCTGACCGCTCTCCTTGGCGCGGTTCAGAGTCTCAACCTCACAGAGACACTCTCTGGACTGAGCGACTTGACCATCTTTGCACCCAACAATGCAGCCTTCCGGTCAATTGGCTCGGCTCTCAGCAGCGCAAACACTAGTGAACTGGTCAACATCATTTCGTACCACGCTGTCAACGGAACTGTTGCATACAGCTCTATGCTGAGTAACACCACGCTTACCACTCTTGGCGGTCAAAACCTCACCATCAGTATCGTGAACGGTAGCGTGTACGTAAACAGCGCACGCGTGGTGAACCCTGACATCCTCACCAGTAATGGTGTTGTCCATGTCATTGACAAGTGAGTACCACGAAATCTGCGGTATCCATAAGACGTTACTAACCGTGTCCACCAGCGTGCTCAACCCCAACAACACCTCTGCAGCTCCAGAGACACCACTGCCACAGCTCCTGCAACACCGGCATTCACTGGTGCCAGCTCAGCCACTGATGTGCCATTCACCTCTGGTGTAGCTACCCCGTCCAGCAGTGGTCCAGCGGCCGGAACCGCGACCACGAGTGGAGCCGCCGGTGCCGGTGCAAGCAGTACTTCCTCAGCAGGTGCCGCTATGAAGACTGGTGCCGTCGGTGCTGCCGCAATCTTCGGAGGAGCTGCATTCTTGGCTAATTGGTAGATGTGACGTTGAGCAGAGTGGCAAGGAGGGAAAAGAGATTCCCGGTTTTTTTGCTTGTCGATAGTCGACTGTACCTAATGAGAGTGCCATGTCTTTCTTGATTATTGTCAAATTGTTGTCTGTAACCTGCTCTGCACTAAATTCATTCAAACACCACCATCAGTCTTAAGGCTGCTTGTAGTCATGAAGATATAATGTAGTCTAAAAGCCGCCAAAGTCCGTGCCAAGGTTGTGCCTCGGTCAAGAACGTCACCTTTCCCGCTTCCCGGGCGTAGCAATAGAGCGCAGTGCAGTAAAGGGTAAAGCAGCTTAGCTCGAATGGCTTATCGGGGATTCGTTATTCATTTGCCATTCACCTTGACGATAATACTCTACAGATAGAAGAGGAGTGCAGGAAAGTGCGTACACAAGGCTGCGCAACAATCAAAGCAAGCCGTGTGATGCAGTCATCGTCAGCTCAACCACGAGCAGGACAAAACTCCCCTCCACAGTCGCCCACGGATACCGATAGGAATAGAAAGCGGAAGCGAACATCCAGATCGACGCCTACTCCGATAACAGCAGCAACTGCCACTTCTACTTCGGCCGACAAGTCGACTACTTCTGGCAGGCAACCGACCATTCAAGGACTGCTCTCCACGCAACAGATTCAACCCCGCGTCGGCCACCAGTCTCCCAATAACAAGAGATCAAGGCAGGAACAACTCTCGGCGACCCCGCCACACAACTCTTCTTCATCCTTCTCTCAATCTCTCCCTGCCGGAGCTATGTACTCCTTCCCCAGCAAATATGACAACAAGAAGCCTGCCACGGTAGATCTCACAAAGTCTCCCCGGGCGCGAAGACCGAGCACCGTCGGTGGCGGATACGCAATCCAGAGCAACTTCAACCCTCACGCCGGAGCCAAGAAGCTGCTGGTCAAGAACCTGAAGCCCCAGTCGGCATGGGATGCGAACAAGTACTTCGACCAGACATGGAAGCAATTAGACGCCGCTCTCACGACTATTTTGTCCAATGAGCCCCTCAATTTCTCCATGGAGGATATGTACCGCGGCGTGGAGAACCTGTGTAGACAGGGCCGGGCGAGGGATGTCTATCAGAAGCTGGCTCAGACTTGTTCTTCGCACATCAACGACACTGTCAGGACTGCTTTATTATCCAAGGCTAGACAAAGCAATGTCGAAACCCTGCAGGATGTGCTGGTGGCCTGGTCGTCGTGGAACGCTCAAGTCATCACCATCCGTTGCATCTTTTACTACATGGACCGTTCATATCTATTGCAATCATCAAAGTCATCGCTGCAAGACATTGCCGTGAACATGTTCCGCGATGGCGTCTTCAACAACGAGACGCTCAAACCCAGAATCATCGATGGAGGTTGTGATCTCATCGCGGCAGACCGAGCGGAACAGCAGTCGGACAGGTCCATCCTGCGCCAGGCTATCGACATGTTCCATGACCTGGCGACCTACACAAACAGCTTCGAGCCCCGCATGTTGGCCTTTTCTCAGACATATGTCATGCAATGGGCAGAGCAGAAGAGCACCGAGCCTGTGCCGGATTACGTCAAGGCCGCCAGCGATCTCATGTCCAGAGAAGTCGAGAGGTGCGACTTGAACAGCCTGGATTTGAGCACGAGGCGAGACTTGCTCGCTCTGTTGGAGGACCACTTGATCGAAAAGAAGGTGGACTATCTCACCGACCAAGACGCCATAGCCGACCTGCTCGATACGTATGCCAAGGACGACCTCGAGAAGCTCTACAACCTGCTGCAAAGAAAACGCATGGGCGCCAGGATACGACCCGCTTTTGAGGACTGGATCGAGCTGACAGGCAAGGACATCATCTTCGATGAGAAAGCACAGGAAGAGATGGTGGTGAGGTTGCTTGGCATGAAGTCCAGACTCGACACCATCTGGCGTACCTCTTTCCATCGCGATGAGCAGTTGGGTCATGCCATGCGTGAGTCGTTCGAGAAGTTCATCAACACAACCAAAAAGGGAGCAAACACATGGGGAACCGACAACTCCAAGCCCGGAGAGATGATTGCCAAATACGTCGATCAGCTGCTACGTGGAGGATCCAAGGCAATTCCGGCTCGACTCACGGCAGACAGACGCGAAAGCCTTGCCGCAAACGATGTCGAGGACAACGAAGACCACATGGACGAAGACAGCGAAGTCAACTCGCAGCTCGATCAGGTGTTGGACTTGTTCCGTTTCGTGCATGGCAAGGCTGTGTTTGAAGCTTTCTACAAAAAGGACCTGGCTCGTCGTCTTCTCATGGGCCGTTCAGCGTCCGCCGACGCCGAGCGCAGTATGCTCGCTCGTCTCAAGACAGAGTGTGGTGCCGGCTTCACACAGAATCTCGAACAAATGTTCAAGGACGTCGAGCTGGCTCGTGAGGAGATGTCGTCTTACAAGTCACGGATGGAAGAACGACGACTGGAGAAAGGAACGGACAAGCCTCTTGACTTGAGTGTCAATGTGCTCTCTGCGGCAGCCTGGCCCACATATCCAGACGTTCCGGTCAGGGTGCCACCGCACATCAAATCCGCCATCGACTCGTTCGAGCAACACTACAAGAGCAAGCACAGTGGGCGCAAGCTGGAATGGAAGCACGCACTGGCGCACTGTCAGATGAAAGCCACATTCGCCAAACAATCCAAAGAATTGGTCGTGTCATCCTTCCAAGCCATTGTTCTGTTGCTGTTCAACAGCCTCGGCAAAGACGAACACCTCACCTACGACTTCATCCGCTCCGAATCAGGGTTGCCTGAAGCGGAAGTGAACCGCACCCTGCAGTCTCTGGCATGTGCACGACTACGGCCTCTGACGAAGCACCCCAAGGGAAAAGACATCAACCCAACCGATACGTTCACGGTCAACACAGGCTTCACCCACGACAAGTACCGCATCAAGATCAACCAAGTGCAATTGAAGGAGACCAAGGAGGAAAACAAGGAGACGCACGAGCGTGTGGCGGCGGACCGGAACTTTGAGTGTCAGGCGGCTGTTGTCAGGATCATGAAGAGCAGAAAGACGATTGGGCATTCGGAGCTGATTGCCGAGGTCATCAAGGCTACGCGGAGCAGGGGTGTGTTGGATGTCAAGGATATCAAGAAGAACATTGATCGGTAAGTCTTTTTCTCCGTTTCCTTCTCATCTCTAGTGAGAGAGTAACGACTAATCTTTTTGCTCCTAGATTGATCGAAAAGGACTACATGGAGCGTGAGGAGGGAAACACGTACAGCTATATCGCTTAGAAGACCGAACACGACGAAGAAGAAGAAGAAGAAGAAGAAGAAGAAGAAGAAGAAGGGTTAATGAGCCAATGCAAATATTATCAACATTTCTGACAATGATGAATGACTGTTGTTCGACTCAAAAGAATAGGATGCAAGATAATTGTATAATTTTGTGTTCATCCGGTTTCTGGAGATCTCAACATGACTCGGCGCGTTTCTCGAGGTTCGTTCCGCACCTTCCTTCTACGTCTGACTGATGAGCGCAGCTGCTTTTCTAGTCTTTCTAGTAATCCGAGCATCGCAAAGGTGAGCGGGGCAACTACTGTTTTCTTCTCTCCTGGCGAACGCCACGACGATCCTCTCATGTCTTTCTTTGCTGTCCTCGTCATCTCTCTGGTTTCGTTCTAGAGACGGACGGTGATACTGATATACCACACCAATCATTCTCCTTTCCTCCAGCTTTCAGCATGAGTCGTTGCTTGCCTGCCTGTAGCCTCTATACCGAGCTTTCGAATGCGCCATCGTAGGGGTGGTATGACCGCGTGGCGCGAAAGATCATTCGTATCCATTCCGCCATGAGCAGCTTGCCCCTGACCAGAAGTTCGAAGAGGAGGATAGGAAGTCAAATCCCTCATCGCTTGCCCTTCTTCTTCTTCTTATTCTTACCACCACCATTACCCGCAGCCCCAGGTGTCGTCGTCGTCGTTTGTCCCGTCGCACTCGCTACAACCTGCTGCACAGCCTCGACAGCGCCCCCGACCACATCCTTCATCTCTACATCCTCTTTCTTGTCAGAAACAGGCTCCTCAACACTAGCCCCCGGCACCGCAGCCATGAAGCCCGCCAATCTACCCAACGAAGCGATCAGACGTCCGACCTCTGCTGACTTCTGGGTTTTGTATTTCAGACATGTTCCCGAGACTGGGTCGTAGGTCTTGAGCTCCAGGTGCGCGGGTTGGGGTTTCGTCGTCGTCGTCGTTTCTGTTTGTGACGTGGCAGTAGAGGTGGTGCGTTTGGCGAGTTTTTTGGCGTGGCGCTCGGTTTGGCGCGTTGAGGGAGTTGCCGAGGGGATGTGGTATTTGGTGGTTATGCGGGTCTTTTTTTGTTGGCTGGGTTAGTTCTTTTTCTTCTCTTTTCTTTTCTGCTGATATGAGGGAGAGGGAAAGGGAGAGGGAGAGGGAGAGGTAGACTCACGGTTGACGGTCGGGCTTGGAGCAGGAGCGCTGATTGGCGCTGCCATTCTTCGCTTGTCGCGAAGTAGGACATTGTTCTGCTTTTTTTCTTTCTCCTCTTCGTTCTTTTGGGTTTTGTGCTCGTAGAGGGGTGGCAATGGACGTTGCGCTGGGTATCTTTGTGACAGTCGTTGACGTTAAGAGCTTCGATCAGGCACTGTACCGTATGTGGTGCAGCGGAGGGGACAAACAAGAATTGCGGAGGTGGGGACCGGATTTGGCAGTTCTAGCCGAGTACGTCGAACCAGTCATACATCATATATAAATTGCTTGGAATCGAAATTTATATATGACTGGTACCAAGCACAGAAGGACTCTCCAAGCATTATAGATACATAGACGAGTCATAAACAAGTCATTCGTTCTCGTCAAGATGTCCGAGAAAAAGAGGGAGACATCAGGAAGAACCTCAAGATCCAGTGATCTTCTCGTGACCGGCAAAAGTACAAAGAACAAAACAACTCCACCCTCGATGCACGACAAGACAGCAACCATATCCCGCGCTCTAGAGTCCACCAGCCTAGAAGACGACAAGCAGAACCGCGACAGCAGCATCAACAGCGCAAACGATGGCGAGAGTAACAAACCCCAAGTCCCGGTGACGGTCGAAACCCTGCTCGAGCGCTGCACGCTCCTGATCGCCGAACTCGAAGCCTTCAAAGAACACCTCAGAGCCAACAAACAGGACCAAGTGGTCGAGATAGCGCATTTCAGGAACACGGTCAAGTCGGAGCATCGGACGCTGCAACGGCTTGCTGACCAACAACAACAAACCCACCAGCAGCAGCAACAGCAGCAACAACAAAACAGCACATCTAGCCATACCACGCAGAACCAGACCTCGGCGCAAGACGAAGCCACGCGCCACACAGTCAACAGCTCGAACCTGCCCTTCGTCGAGAGCGTATGGGCGGTGGTCAAAGGCACGCGCGGGCTGCAGGCATTGCAGAAGCGCTATTACTGGCACCACCATAGCCACAACCAGCACGACGGGGACCGGAACAAACCGCAGACGAACAACCCCGGACGGAGCAGGAACCAAGGCGGGAACGCCGCGCGAGGCGTCGACGCCAAGAAACAGTCTGCGCTTGTCGATGTTGTCGGCAAGGATGGGTTGGAGTGGTATAAAGTCTCGTTGATCACTAATGCGCGGCTGTTGTTTGATAAAGCCAAGCAGGGGTGGGAGATGGGGATTGATAGCTCTGATGAGGATGAGGGTTTTGACGATGATGGATCGACGAGTGTGAATGGGGCAAGGAAAGAGGATGACGATCATGATGCGAGCGACGACATCCCCCTAATCCGCATGGCCAAAGACCTGCAGAAAGCCGCCTCGAGCGTCCGGATCCGCACTCGACGGCCCACAATCCACCTCATCCTGCCCAAGATCGTGGAATCTGAAATCCCCGAAATCGACAGCATCATAGCCCACTTACGCGACAGGCTCGACTGCGTCGTCGAAACCGCCACCACCTCGCCTTTTTCCGCATCATCTCCGCCGCTGTCAGAAGTGATCAACACCCTCCTGACGAACCCCTTCGCATCCCTGACCCCAGTCCTCAACATCGACTGCACGATCCTGCTCGCGCTTGTCTCTGACTTCTCGCACGCCAGCGTCGCCGCCGAACCCTGGTTCCATCGCGCGCTGAAGCGGCAGGTCGAAATGGAGGATAGCGAGAACTTGCTTCCCAATTTACTCTATCCTGCTCTAGAGGGCAGGGAGTTGGTTTGTACGAGCGAGGCTGCGACGCGCATGAGGGAGATTGTGGATACGATTGGCACGAAGGGGGAGAGGGCGAGGACGAGGTTGTTCATGGAGTTTGATGATGATGCTGATGATGATGATGCTTCTGTCTCTCGGGACGATCAAGGGAGAGCAATGACCCGCGCCGAGGAACTACAGCTCTGGTCCAAATTCCAGGTCCCGCCCACGCTGCGTCTGCCGATCAAGACCGTGCTCTCGGGCATCGAGGTGTCGAACCTGAATCTCACGACGGAGCAAGTGAACGAGCTCGCCTCTTCCTCTCCCGCTCTCACTCCTGCGACGGAAGCACGACAACCTGATGCTGCTGCAACAAGCACGACAGTCCTGAAAGGATCTCTTCCCCTTTCGGCAGAAATAGTGAAGCCCCACCTGACAACCATCAACCAGTCCGTCTTCCTGCACGGCTGGGCGACACACCGCACGACGATAACGTCGAATCGGACGGTGGTGCGGCAGATTGATAAGATTCTGGATCAGGTTGCGGTTTCGGAGGCCGAGTGGCCGAGTATATGGCTTTGTCCTACCGCGCGCAGTTTGGTGGGCAAGGAGAAGGGGAGGCAATAAGTTTATGCTCTGAGCTGATGGTAATCAGATAGGCTGGTGGTGGAGGAGAGGCCTGTGAAAGGAAAAGGAAAATAGACTACAAATGGAGAATTCTTTCTTCTTTCTGTCTGCTTTTGTGCTCTCGTCTCATGTGCAGCTCGGTGGAATATCACCTATTCATGAAGTCGTGCTTCTACTCTCTTTTCGCTTTTGCTCTGTCTACCTCAGGTGCGGCTCGGTGAAGTACCACGGTTCCCTGCCCTCGTACTCCCCACCAGGAAGCTCGAATGGCACTTCTACGACATCGCTGAATGTCTTCTCTAGCGATGTCGTGGCCCGCCAATCCCCGTCTTTTTCTTTGCCTTTCCCCACGCCGATCACCTGCTCCTTGTTATCAACACTGCCGCTTTGCTTTTGTATCTGTTGTTTCTCAACAGCTGCAGGTGCGACCACAGGCAGCAAAACGCCACACTCCCAGTTCCGGCAATTAATCTTCCACTCCTTGCGGCTCCGGTCCCACACCACTTTGCCCCATGCGCTTTCGGACATGTTGGCGCTGCCGGCGTAGATCCATGCTATTGCTTCTTCTGAATCGCCGTCTTGTTTCGATTCGTTATTTTTGTCTTTGGTGCGGCTGCTGATGCTGCTGCTGCTGCTGCTGCTGCTGCTGTTCTTACTGCTGGCCGCAAAGAGAGTGGCTTGTGCCGCTGTTTTCTCTTTTAATGGACGACGACCTCGTGCGAAGAGCAGCTTGTTGTGACTCAATAAGCCTCGTCGCACAGACTTGTAGTCCCTGAAGCACTCTCTCGGAAACACATTGCCGGCACTCTCGAACCAGCGTCTCTGTAGACAAATCGTGCCTCCGTTATCCACGCCGCCTGTGCTGTTGCGCACTGTGTCCAGGGTCGGAAAGTAGATTCTGATCTTGTCTCTTATGTTGTCTACTGTCTTGGTCTTGGTTGCAGAAGAAGACTTGGGCGCTGGCGGACTTAGATCTGTGGCGCCTCGTGCGGCCGCGTGAAGTGCAAGCAGAAGACTATTGTTCAGAGAACCTATCGACGAGGCGGCAAAGTCTAGCTGTAAATCTGCTTCGGTGGCCAGACCTTGCTCTCTGACTGCTTGGTTCAGGCTCATCAACCCTGTCCGCTGCATGTCCTTGCCCCAGGCTGCGCCGCCGACGGAATGCACAAACGAGATGTTCTTTGTCGCACTAAAGTCAAAGTTGCATATGCCTTTCAGCACACTGTCGTCAAGTCCTTGCTTGGTGAGAAAGTAGATGAGCTCTCTCCTGAACGAAGTCGACTTTTCTTCCTCTGCTCCGTCGATTTTGTCTGGTGCAGCTTCATCGGGTAGGCGTGGCAAATCGATAATGAACACGGAATTCTCCATGATCCCCGTCTCCCCCCAGTCGTAACTCATCAAGTTCGCCGAAGGCACCGCCACACGCAGTTTGTCAGGATGAAACAGCAGCATCAGCTTCGAGTGCATGCAATTGATCTGACCCTCCATTGACGGGAAACATAACCGAAGGCTCTTCCGTAACGGTTCCGTTTCCTTGAGCATCTGATCACGCAGGGATTGCTCCTTGGCTTGCATGACAAAGATAAGCTTGGTCTGAGGCAGGTTGATCTTGGACATGACCCAGTTTATATCCCATTGGAAAGCCGAAAGCACAGCTGTGCGAAGAGTGTGCTTCTCAAGCACTTCTTCGATCTTGATGTCCTTGTCTGTACGTGCATGGCCAAATGCCCAGGTCTTTTTCACGACGCCTTTAGGAAACCTGAGAGCCGTAGAAGCAGAACTGGCAGGTTCAGGTATTATGGCAACATCAGGAGTTGAGGCCACTTTGGTAGATGATGGCGGGGACGGAGAGTCAAGGTCAAGGACTCGTGCAGCTTTTGGCAGGTCCGATGAGTCCTCATCAGTCGACTGTGAAGAGATCACGATTTTCACATCTTCGTCTTTCACGCTGCTCACTTTCGCAATCTTGGCTGGCCGTGAAAGAGATGGAGGAGTAATGGATCTCTCGCGCTTACGATCAGAAGTACCTCTTCTTGCAGCGAGCCTAGCGAGTCTTTCTCTCTCCATCTGAGCACGATCGCTAAAGCCAGGTATCCCAGACATTTTGTGTTTGCTGGACGGTGTCGTGAATAATCTGTTTCTACTGTACCTGCCTGAAGAAAGGCAGTGTTTTGGCAGGAACGAGGTGTTGCCGAGGACAACCCTCCAGTAAGCTCGGGTCTTGCAAGGATTAGTCACAGCAAGTGAACGCATACGACAACTCGATTGCCTGGAAAAGTGAAAGTAGTGCTATTGCATTAATGCTGATGACTGCCACACAAGCAGATGTGAGTTGCATGCAAACATTATCCATCCACTCGGTTAACGATACCCTGACTAGTACGAATCGGGCAGTTTGAGTGGTAAACCTCCGTCTGGAGAAATTTATATTTTACTGGGGGTAGACAGACACGTACCTTGACTATACAGTACGTTATAGTAGCTCGTTGCGGGAAAGTTGCCTTAAGCAATCGTATAGCACAACTACGACAACGGGCCGGCATTGTAGATGTCTCCCGTGCATAAGATGATACTTCTGGACATGCATGCAATGCTCCCAACACTACGGTCCAACTGCTGCTTCTGAAGCACATTGCGTTCTGGCACTTTTTGTACTGCACGGTAGTTGTAACTGTCTGAGGCCACAAATCGTCTTGGAACAGACAACAGACTGGCTTTCATACTATCAAAATCAATATGAGCAAGGTACTATACAAATTTGGTAATTTTATTTTGGTGTGATTGGTGGTATTGTACAAAGGCAAGACAAGAAGAACGAAGCGTTTTATCGGGACAAGCAACAATTTTGTCGATTGCTGTCCTATCATTATCAGACCTCAAGACGAAGCCTCATAAGTGACCTTTGCGCCCTTGAGATCGGACACGTGCTTGCCCAGGACATAGTCCAAGGCTCTCCTCTCAATGACGACTCTGCCCATCTCCAAAAGATCCTTGACGTCGACCTCTTCGACCTGCAAGACCCTGGCCTCCTTGCCCATGCCGGGTGCGTCAAGGGCCTCGACAAGGTTCGGTCGAACATGCCTGGTCACGAAAAGCGACCTGCCGTCCTTGTTACCCCAGCCCTGCCAGTTCAGCAACTCCCTCATCCATCGCGCAGAACCAGGGCCCTGCCTCTCGATCTCCAGCGCGTCCTCGACGACAATCAATTGCCCTCTGCGGTAGCGGTAACTCAGCGCTACTCGCCACGCAAGATCATAGATAGCGCGAGGCAGGTCGGTGCTGAAATCACGAGGCTTTGGGCCGAAAGCCACACCTCCTCCCTTGAGCATGGGTGACTTCTTGTCGCCCAATCGAGCCTTTCCCGTTCCCTTTTGAGGTCTGACTTTTCGGTTGGAGCCGTGGACTTCGCTGCGCCATTTCGTTGATGCTGTGCCTTGTCGTGTTGCGTCGCCCTCGAAGACAACTGCGCGGTGGAGGATGTCTTTCCGCAACGGCACCAGGAGATGAGTGGAGGGGTAGTGGACGACCGTCTTCGGCTCGAGGTCAGGGAAGGAGTAGAGAGTCGTCAGAGCGGTGGATAAGAATGGGTTTGCGGGCGGTGGAGCGGGTCGTGATATCGTCGCCGTTGCCGGACCAGCGGTGGAGTGAGGAGGCGGTTGTGTGTATGTCGCCTCGACGGACCGAGAAGAAAGAGATGAGTCTGAGATTGGCGAAGAACTCGTCGTCGTCGCCATTGATCGGGAGAGGAATGGCTGCGATTATAGAATTAGTATGACGGTCCTGCAAAAAGCCATTGCGGCTGCTCTTCGTACCTGCAGTCTTCCTGCAGAAACAGAGGAGAGCCCTCTCGTGGGATCTAACAGTCGTCTGGCTGCCATTTGGTGTATATATGCAATTGTACAAGTATGGTTGTGGGCAGATAACCAAGGTAAGATATGGGCAAATGGCCTTCGGAGGTGCAGCGGAGGCGGCAGTCGCGTCGCCGAAAAAGTTGGTCTTGGCATAAAGTTGCAGAAGGCCAATTATTGCTGGACGCTTGCTGGAGTGGTTTATTGTCCATTCTTTTGGTCAATACACATTCAAGTCGAAATCAGACATGTCTTCTTCGGCACGGCAAAGCCTGAGACCTCTGGTCAACTCCGTACGATGTCTGCGCCAGGAAGGCCAGTCCTTCGTCCTTCCCATCCGCGCCTTCTCCTCCTCATCTGCACAAAGTGAGGCAGCGGCGGTGGAACAGTCCACTGCACAGTCCACACCCGGCCTTCTCGATCCCAATCTTGTCTACACCGCAAAGGCAGAGAGAAAGCTCCTCCAGACACAGCGCAAGACCCCCATTGGCTCACGACGACGACGTGCCGCCCTGCAGTCCAGCAACAACATCCCCTTCGAACAACTACCCTACCAATGCTTCCAGGAAGCCCGAAAGATCCTCGGCGAGGATCGCGAGGAGAAGCTCAAGCAGATCGAGGTGCAGAGGGCGCGCATTGCTCGCTTGACGGCACAGCAAGTCAGCCCGCAGGATGAGCGTCAGAGGGAGCACCGTCTTGCCAGCATGCAGCGCCACCTGCAAGAACTGAAGATTCTGGCCGACATCAACGACCCTATCGTCAAGAAGAGATTCGAGGATGGACAAGGTATGTCCACTCGGCGCATGGGGAGCATTTGGTGGTAGCGCTGAGGCACAAGAGTATCGCTGACAAGTCTTTCCCAAAGGTGACATGAACAAGCCCATCTACCGCTTCCTCGCAGACAAGGAGTGGCGCAAGTACAAGCGCAACCTGGCCATCCAACGAATTACACAGATGAACGTCGTCCCGGATGTCCTTCCTGCCATCGACATCGTTGCCAATGTCGACCTCTCCTTCGGCAACCGCGCCGTCCAGCCTGGTGAATTCGTCGATTCGCGCGTCAGCGAGATCCCCGCCCGTCTCAAGATCCAGGTCTACAACAAGGGAGAGCGATACGTCACCATCGCAGTCGTGAATCCCGACGTTCCAGATGTTGCAAAGGATGGTTTCGGCTACAGGTGCCATTTCCTTGCCTCCAACATCAACATCTCTCCCACCTCAGGTAGCGTGCCTTTGTCGCAGCTTGCCCGAGACTCCCAAGTCATTCTGCCTTGGTTACCCGCATTCACACAAAAGGGCGCTCCTTACCAGCGCATGTCCGTCTTTGTGCTCGAGCAACAACAAGGCCAGATCATCGATGTCAAGGCTGCGACCGAGAAAGTCGAGCGCGAGGGATTCAAGCTCAGGGGATTTGTCGATAGATACACCTTGAAGCCCGTTGGTGCCAACCTGTTCAGAAGTCAGTACGATGAGGGTACCGCTGGCGTTATGCAAAGGGCGGGTATCCCTGGTCACGACGTCGAGTTCAAGAGGATGAAGGTCGAGCCTTTGCCCTACAAGAAATTGCCTGGCAGCAGGTACAGGTAGACGGATCTTGGTCACGTATGTATTATCTGTATATTATATCCCTGCACTTCACATCACGCACCACTTGTCTCTGTACTGTCCTCGTAGCATCGAAGTGGCTTGCCGACTTGTGCAATTATCCAGCCATAAACGTTCGAACGCCTATGAAATTTGGCGACTGCCAATGGAGTCGACCTTGCGCTCCTGCCTACTCGAGTCCGCCAACTTATGAATTATTTTTGGTGAAAGAAGACCAGTGAAAAACAAAAGGAGAGAAGCTTCTTACCTTATTTTAATGCTTTGCCATAAGGAGTACTGTATCCGTCCATCTTTCCAATGGTCTGTTCATCTGCGCCGTATTGCCTACCGTTCATTAATTGCTCCTATGCCGTCAACATCTTGGTGAAACGCACTCATTATGTCTCGGCCAACTCACTTTCAGTTCGCACTTGCGCGCGCAGTGGTCAGAAGCAAGCCAGACGGAGTTTCCATGACAGGCAATCAATTTTTCACCACCGACCGGAGGTTCCCATACTGACATTCAGTAGAACACCTTGATACTATCCGTCGAAGCTACAAACGCGACAAGGAAGGAGTCCAAGCATATCATGAATTGCACCAAGATTACTACTGGCAACATGAATATAGCCGCCTCAAAGCAGAGCATCAAGCAGCATTGGAGCAATTGGAGCTGGAGAGAAACAGTACCTTCTCTCTGCGCCAACAACTTGAGGAGTCGAGGTCTAGGGCTCCCGATACCCATGCCACTATCAGCTCTGCCAACAGCTCTGTCAAACGTAAACGTACTCGTGAAGCGCGGACCGTATCGAAAAGACAGAGAGAATTTGACAGATCCGTCACTGCAACACCAGTCTCCTTCAGACTGGATGCAGACGCTCTCAGCGATAGCCAGCCAGGGAAGAAAACATGCAGGCACTTGCTATTTACGATTGCTGACAAGTTCACACAGGTCTCAAGGCACTAAGACACCAGTATAATCTACACAAGATGCTTACCGGAAGCATGGCCTATGGAGCTACAGCTGGAACGCTTGTCCTACATATATCAGGCACAGCGCAAGCCCTGTCTTCCGTCATCAGAGATCTGGCAGCCCCAACATGTCCGAGCAGCAGAGTCCGGAGCAAGACACTCGCGACAGAGTCTGGGGTCTCGAAAGTAGTTCGAGCCGTTGCTAGAGCTTTTAGCACTCTGATGTACGCGCTAAAGCGGCTTTTCGACATGTCGCAAGATGAGCAATTGAGAAATGACACCACGTGTCACTGTGTCATGTTCTTCGACTCCCTCCTCACTGAGATTGAGCATGTAGCAACATATGAAGCAGAAGCACAATCGGCAGAAAACCCACCCCAGAAACCTGGGTGTGAGCAGCGCGTACAGGATAACAGCGATACTATCCCTCGAAATGTCCACACATACCTCATCTCGCAACTCACGAATCTAATCCTGGCCATACTCGATCATATGAATACCGAAACGCCAAGCAGCAAGCAATTACTGGAAGGTCTCCTCTACTTCCTCTTCGTCCGTCTCGGCGAAATAGAGCATGTGATTGCATTTTCCGGGCCAAAGTATGATGGGAAACAAGACGAATTACGAAATCTACCTCCTTCGGATGATGAAACTCGACGCGACCACGTCCGTCGATTAGAGAGGCGAGCAATGACTACAGAAGCTCCATACATGCTTGCTATCCTGCGGAAAGCACTCAAGGTTGTTCCGGAGGAATTTCTCGATACTAACGGTAATAAAGAGGGAAAGTCTCGGAAACACCGTCTTACATCAGTGGCACTGAGAAGGCTGCAACGCACTTTGATCGATTGCATCATGGGACCCGGAACGAGAGGAGACGCCGCATCTGCCGATGTTTTGAAAATGCCGATACTCATAGGCCAAGAGATGTCTTTTTCAATCAATTCTGTAGATAGCCACGCCTCAGGACAAGCTACTGACACCGCCGTAGAGGCCAAGGAAGAATGGTTTGAGAAGGAGCTGTGGGCGACCATCGGGTGGGAAATCCTTGGGAGAGAAGAGGAATTGTAAGAGGACATTCTTTTGACTGAACGAAGTAGTGCATAATGTATGATAAAAAGTGGGAGACATCAAAAAGTCGAGCAAATCACAAAATGGTGAATCTCTCTTCTAGACTCTATTGTACCGACTGACCGCTACCTGTACCATGATGCGTGTAGGAATGAGCAGTATGAGGAAGGACCGAGGTTCATCAGGAGATCAACCTGAATACTGACTGTGGTCGGGGCAACCCTGTCCGAGGATGACTTGGGACAGTCGCCCACATCTCACTATACTCGAGAATCCATTGCCAGTCAGTCGATATAGACACGACTCGCCGATGTAAGAAGACAACTAGTGAACAGGAGGTATGAAACATTAATCACCATATCAGACATGCGATGAAGCACAGGATTGCGGACAAGTTCGGGAATGCCAAGACATCTGGTCGTGACGTCTTCAGTATGGCGGAGCTCCAGCCTCACTGGCCGTGGACCTTTCTTACCTTCTATTGTACTCATATAGAAGTAAACACATTCCCGCTTTACAGCACCCAGTGTCTCCCCTGATTCACCATTAGACGGTCATCTCCTCGGTATCCATGAAACACGCTTAGAGCTTGCGTTTGCGTACATTCGAATAGCTAGACACACACCACCATGGAGTCCGCAAGGAAGACGTGGGGTAATTGCCCAACCAGCCCTCCCATCGACAACCATTATTGTTACTGATAGGTCACAGAACTGGACAATGCCGTACGACTAGTAGACCCACAGCGAGATGCACTCTACTCATATTCCGGAATCGAGCAAAAGGAGATAATGAACAGACACCCGTGGCGAAGCGACCCTCATCACTTCAAGCATGTGCGAATCAGCGCAGTCGCGCTGCTCAAGATGGTCATGCATGCGCGGTCTGGAGGAAGCATCGAAGTCATGGGTCTCATGATCGGCTATGTGCAACACGAGACGTTCATCGTCACAGATGCGATTCGTCTACCTGTGGAAGGCACAGAAACCAGAGTCAACGCTCACACCGAGGCCGATGAATATATTGTCAAGTTCATGGAAGACTCACGAAAGGCGGGCCAGATGGAGAACGCGGTGGGATGGTATCACAGTCACCCTGGCTATGGATGCTGGCTCAGTGGAATCGATGTCGGCACACAGAACACGCATCAGACCTGGCAGGATCCCTTTGTTGCAGTCGTGATAGATCCGGACAGGACCATCAGTGCGGGAAAGGTGGAGATTGGAGCATTCAGAACATACCCTGAGGGCTACAAACCAGAAGGACAAGAGAGCGCAGGAGAAGGCATGGCAGCAGTACCCCTGGCCAAGGCTGCCGACTTTGGCGCACACGCGAACAGATACTACCCTCTTGAAGTCTCGCACTTCAAGTCGTCGCTCGATAACACTTTACTGGAGGCACTGTGGAACAAATACTGGGTGCAGACATTATCATCATCGCCACTCTTCACCAACCGAGCCTACGTCACATCCCAGATGCAGGATCTGGCGAGCAAGCTGGAGCAGGTCAGCCAGACGACGCGACTGAAGGGCGGACTACAAATGCGCCCTGGCACAAAGACCGATAACGGCATGGACAAGATTGTAAAGGCCGCAGAGAAGATTGCCAGCGAGGAAAAGACTGGTCTTCTCGCGGCTCAAGTCAAGGAAAGATTGTTCTCTACAGGCGGTACAATTCGTGATGGAGAGGACGTTGCGATGCAGATGCAAGAGGTCAAGCAAGGCTGAGGCGGACAGGGGGAGTTTGAAGGTACGGTGCACGGTACTTTAGAGTTGCATATCATGGCGTTCGGCGTACCTTACCGACGGAAGTTGTAGTACATCATGACAGGTACTCATGAGAACAGCGAAAGGGCGATGTGAACGCAGCCATGCGGTAGTCTTGTACGTACAGCTTGTGAGATGGAAGGCCTTAAACTGGACATGCAGGTCCAGTACCATGCAGAGCTCTCCTTTCTCATCTCTGAACCGACGAGCGGGTGGCCCTATACGATGAAAACTCCTCGATCGTACTCAGAATTCGGACAGTCTTATGATCTTTAAACTCAAGATGTCTTGTCAAGCTTTCTGCGACGCACGAAGCTTCGCTGCGGTGCAGACGAGAACGGCAACGATCTCCTTGGCGCCCCGGATCGCAGCGGGACGTGCTCATGCGATCACAGATTGCTACGGTACTGTACAAGTAAGGCACCATACCTTACTGTATGAAGGAGCTGTGGATACCTTACCTGACTAAAGTATTGTCCCACGATTGTGGTTCGTTCTAGCCTTTGAGGTATCAGACAGCATGAGAAAACGTCACACTGCACCCTAAGTCCGCGCATCAAGACGTATTCGCACTGCAATACGGATTATATTGCTCACTAAGTCCGAGTTTTAGTCCTACCTCAAGGTACTTGAGCCGCAAGTTCGAGAATGACAGAATGGTGGGCCAGCTTTCCGTGTGAAGATCCCCCTCCACTCCTTAACTGTGCGACGTGCATGCTCGTGCTCGCTCGTGCATGGAAATTTCCCTGAGCTGCTCCCTTCTCCATCTAGCTAATTGTCATTTCTCTTTCCCATACCGCAAAGAACAAATGCACGGGCGATTTGCGCATTCTGTAGCACAACGAAGATGAGCGATAGCCCTCTCGTCATCTCACTCGCCAGTGCAGGCCTCGAGGCCGTCGTCCGTGTGGCACGAGGCGATTAATATACTTGTACAGCATCCGGGAACCCTGAACGACCCCACCGAACACATTGGCCTGATACTACGGGATCGCCGTTGTATTGCTGTCCCTTTCCCTCTAGTTGGCGTGAGAATATATATACCGCAAGTGCCAAATACTAGACAAAAAACCCACCCCTCCCCATCGTCAGGCCAATTGATGGCAGCCTGACGCGTCCACGCTACAATGCCTCTCCCGACGGTTTCCTTTCTTGTTGGACTCGTCGTCACCGCCTACCTCGGCACCTTTGTATTGTTCGCCCTGCTCCGTATAGTCACGGGCATAAGCATCCAGCGCGTGGGATACAGTGGCTTCCGGAGGATTGCCTTTTCTCCGAGTCATGGTGTCAGAATCCACGTCCGCGGCATTGGCCTGTCCGTCCATCGCCCTACGTTCGCGCAACCGACATGGTTCAGTCTGAACATCACGGAGCCAGAGATTGTGCTGGATCTGCGAGAGTTGAGTGCCCCTCGCAAGGCTCGAGCCAGCCGATCCGCTCCGAAAGATCATGCTTCGGGAAACGACCTGGCCAGCAAATGGGAGAAATTGACGGCCGCAAAAGAGAAGGTCAAGAAACTGCACCGGCAGGTGAAATGGATAAAGCACGTCGACCTGGTGGTCATAGGCGCGCGCATCAAGGTCCAAGAGATTGGAAGTGTTGGCATTGAGAGACTCACTCTGGCGGTGGACACTCGCGCGAAATTGGTGGATCGCAGTCGGCTGTTCCAGCATCACAAGGCCCAGCTGGACACTCAGACACCGGCGGAATGGAAGAGCATAATAAGGAGCATCTCCTTCACCCCTGAGGGCAGGGACTCGACGGAGATTTTGGATTACTGCACCTTCAGTGTTCACGGCTTCTTGCACCTTCGCCTGGACGGCCTTCGAGACGCATCGATATCCCTCAAGCTCGGCAGATTGACCGTACCCTACGACGACATCATCGCCACCACCGACAAGGTCAAGATCGTCCGCCATAAAGCCAACCCTTCGCGAGCAGAGCCGCCGACCATTACCATAAACGACCAACGAGTGGAAGAAACAGCCACACTGGACGATCGACTCGTCGAGACGGTGGCTGGCTCACAGGAGTTCGTGAGCTCCATAATCAGGGGAATCCAGGAGGTACAGCTCGCAGTCGGCTTCCTGGGCTTCTCGCAGCGTTTACACGTGCCGCAATCCAAAAATTGCGAGGTCTACTTCCATCTGGCCATGAAAGAGGTCGGTCTGGATGTCACCCGTCTCGACTCGAGAAGCCCGGCGCATCGAATGTACTTTTCTCCCAAGGATGTGGCGCATCAAGCCCTTTTGACCGCCATCTCCATCTCTGCAGGCATCGATGATGGTCACGACCATCCCGAGCGAGTCTTGTATGTGCCAATGATCACGGCGACCGTCAAGACAACCTTGCCTTCCAAGACGCTGCATTACGATGACGAGACCGATGCGAGCGAACGGAACAGCAATATCCTGTTCGCCAATTTTGTGTGCACATCGCCTTCCCTCGATCTGGATCCCAAGCATTTACCCGTGCTGATGAATCTTGCGAAATCGAATCGTCCCCCCAAGAGCAACGCGCCAAAGTCCTCGGTCACTCCGGGTGGCCTTGTCTCTCGTCTTTTGCCCCGAGCGATCATCAAAATGGCTATTCAGGAACCCGTGGTGCGAGTCTCACTACCGCCGCTCAATCCAGCATCAGACTCTGATGCAGACTTCGATCTGCTCATCTCGTCTACGTCTACAATGGCGCTAGATATCGAAGCTTCACACTCTGGGGATGCCGAGGCTCGATACAGCTTGCTCGTTAATTATAGACAGTCTTCGCTCTCATTATATTACCAATCCAACGCTGGCGAAAAGCACGATCTTCTCCTGGCAGATACTGTAGAAGTCAAGTTCGACGTCAATGCCTTACCTGTCACGACTGTGCATGCCTCCGCCAGGTTCCAAAGCTTCTCGCTCTTCCTTGTGCGCCCTGAGATCTCTGAGGGTATCCGAGAAATCATGAAGGCATTGAAAAAGGAGGCTGCGACAGCGTCAGAACCGCATAGCACCAAAAAGCCGAGCTTTCTTCGACAAGTTCCCTCCTGGCTCGAGCACGTAAATCTGCAGGGTTCGGATTTCAATTTTGAGCTTGCCGGCATTGACACGCACGTTTCGAAATACTCTAGAGGATTCGCTCTACAGCTTGAGAGCTGGTCTGCAGAGTACAAAGCTCATCGGGACGATGTGTTCGAGTACGTTTCTCGTCGGCGCTCGAGATCGTTCAGTAGATCTCTCTCAAGAAGCAGGGAGGAGCGCTCCCTCACGCCAAACGATCTGCAGCCAAAGCGGAAACCAGTCAATCCCACCGACGGAAGGCGTCTGGCAATCCACTTACAAGGGTTGGAAGGTCTTATCATTGATTCTGTACCAGACTCCGCCGCGGAGAACTTTGTTACCTTACCCAAGTTTGAGCTCGCCTTCTCCACGTCGACGGATCCACAGGGCCCCTTGTTCCACATCAACAGCCATGCAAAGAGCCTGCAGATCCAGTATTCCGTATACAATCACTTTGCCTTGGGTGTCGCCATCCTGACCTTCCGAAGAATGTTCCTCACATTAGGCTCGACCCAGACGGAACACCAACGGAAAGAGCATGGCTACAGCAAAACAACGCCTCCCACTGCGGATGAGGAGAAGCCTAAGCCGACATTCAACGAGGTCGTGACTGTGGATTTCAAAGCAAACCTTCTACAGTTCAAGGCAAAGATGCCCTCCGACCCGCCGTTGATGGTACAGATCTTCGGTCTCCATGCTGGCCGTCATCGATGGGCGAATCCATTTGTTCGCAGCAAGGTTGTCCGCTTGTACTCTGGAACTCCAGGTATGCTGCAGGTTTGGAGTCGTATAGTCAGTCTGAAGAACCTGCGGCTCGATTTGCGTGAGATGCGATACAAGTCTCACAACAAACACATTATAGAAGAAAAGTCGATTGATGTCAGCACTGACGCCATTCGTCTGGGTGTGCCCCATGGTCTTGTACTTCACTCGATCTTCGACAATATCATCAACGTTGTCAAAACAACCGAGCAGATGCATCATCACTTCAAGACGGGGAGTGAAGAATACATTCTGTCAAAACACCCCGAAGGTCCAAAGAAAGTGCCGAGGATATCCGTCCGCAGCCAGGTGGTGGTGTTCGAGATTGAAGACAGTCCCTTCGAGTGGAAACTCGGCACCATCTACCGCTCGGGACTCATTGAGCAGCAGCAACGCATCGCCCGAGCAGAGGCCTTCCGTCTGAAGGTCAAGAGAATGGAGAGTATCAGGCAGCAAAGAGCAAGCTCACGGCCAAGGACGTCTTCAGCTCAGCCATCTTCGCGTAGCCGCAGTCAGTCCAGACGTGGTAGTGCCGGCGTCAGACGCAGTAAGAGCTTGCATGCGACTATCCGAGAAGAATCTCCAGACGACCACCGCGGACGTGGTCGTAAGATGCGTTACGATGCCGAAGGCAAATGCGACATGAGCGGGGCATGTCACATCAGCGTGGAGAAGGCCGAAGAGAGACTGCAGCGGTTCAACGCGGACAGCTGGAAGAAGCGTATTGACAGAGCTATAAGCCAACAGAACCACATCATGAAAGACCTTCGCGGTATCTTGTGGGGCATTGACGATCTCCCGGAAGAGGCTGAACAGACTGAGCCTATTGTCGCTATCCCTCAACGTCCGGCACTCATGGCAGCAGTGATCAGTGATCTTGGAATTGTTATTGACAAACCTTCCTTCCCGATGTCAGACCTTTCCAAATTCTTGCACGATATAGGAAAGGGCATGCCAATGGATACCCAATACGGTCTTTTAGTTCCGATGCATCTCAAGGTGACCATGGGCGAGACTCGGCTCTCACTTCGCGACTACCCTCTGCCTTTCTTGCATGTTCCAGCTACGCGCATGGGTCAGTCACCTCGTCTTCCTAGTCTGCAACTCGACACAGATTTTGTCATCGCCGAAGAGTTTCAGGGCATAGAATCGCAGCGCCACATCAATGTGGTCATATGCCCTGAGGACAAGTTAGGCGAGGACGACATTGCCAAACGCTTCGCCATCGATGTGCGTCGCACTATCTCTGCAATCAAAACATACTCGGACATGAAATTCGAGATCAACACAAGCTCACCAACGAGAATTACGTGGGGTACCTCTTATCAACCGGCAATACAAGACATGATGCAAGTGATCGAGAATTTTACCAAGCCACCAATGGATCCCTCGGAGCGAGTCGGTTTCTGGGATAAGATCCGTCTAAGCTTTCACTCGCGGATCGACGTTGCATGGAAGGGCGACGGCGATGTTCATCTGAACCTCAAAGGATCTCGCAGTCCCTATGTCGTCACCGGCAACGGAGCAGGTTTCGTCATGGTATGGAGGAATAATGTTCGCTTCAGGATAGCTCAAGACGAGGACCCTCGCAAGTTCATGACTGTCGACAGTGGAGAATATTTGCTTGCTGTTCCTGACTTTAATACTTTCGCAAGACAGTTCTCCGAAGAGGAGGACATAGACGCCAATGGTACTGCCAGTACTACTACGGCCGGCTCGACTGCTTCGTTCAAGAAAGTCGTCATGAAACTTTCTGGAAATGTGCGATGGATGGCTGGCCTGATGTTCGAGCGAAACTTGGACGACGGCAAGAGGACATTCAATTTCTGTCCTCATTACAAGGTTGTTCTCAAACATCCAGATTATGCCAAGCCACCTCCTGGACACGACACATTCGACGCATTCCGTACCTTCCGCAGTCATCACATCCATATGTCTATTGCTGTGGCTGCACCGGTGGATCGTGACTGGAACGTATCGAATCTCAAGCCTTCTCGGAACTACAACTCCGTCCACTTGACTCCACGCTTCTTCACGCATTTTTTCGACTGGTGGTCCTTGTTCTCGGGAGTCATGTCACTTCCTGTCCGACAAGGTCCGCTCTGGGGTAATGTCGAGAAATCAAGCAAGAAGTTCGGCCGCCATCTAGCGACAATCAAGTACAATCTCCTGTTCTCACCTCTTTTCATCAGTCACGTCTACAAGCACAAAGATGCAGAAGAATATGCCTCGGATGTAGTATCCGCAACTGGTCTCAAGATGAGGTTAGACAGCTTCATGGTGGATCTCCATCAACGACGGGAGACCTTTGAGATTCCGGGACACGGAGATGCGAAGCCGAAGCGCACCTCGCAAATGAAGATCAATCAATCTCAGCTCGACTTCATCTCTGCTGATATACGCGCTGTTTCTGCCATCATCACGGGCACAAACTCCAAGGACATCGACGAAGCCGATGATCTTAGCCTTGCTGCTTATCAGGCTCCACTACGTGCGAAAATCGACATGTCGAAATTCACGATTCCTGACAACGACTTTAGTTGGATCGACATGGACGACTTTGTTGAGCTAGACTGGATCCTTCCTGCAGAGTCAAACCCTGAGACCAAGATTCTACCTCTGACGTTTGGTCCTCGCTTCACCTACTTCCGACAGACTGACCACGGAGACTCTGTGTCGGGTGATCCCACTAGGACCAGTCCTTTCGGTGATGAGCCGACGCATTTCTGTGTCATGTCGAAAAAGAACGAGCCGCTCCGAGTACAAGCGGAATTGGTGCAGGCAAGGATTGCTAGAATCGTCGAACAAATCGAGCACAACGAACGTGCTGTTCTAGAGCAGGAGATGAAAGTGCTTCACGATCGACACAGTGGTCCATCACTCGAGAGTCTACAGGCTCTTAGAGACCACACTGAAACGCTGCAGAAGAAGCATACTTTCCTCGAGGAGATGCTGAAGATGATCAAGCGACTCGAAGATGACACACGATCGACCGTGCCAGCGATGGAGTCTCTGGAAGTCGATCCCGATTTGCAAGATGAGGCGGCTCGACAAGCTCGTGATACCCAGACTAATTCCGGTCTCGAATCCTCAACCGACTTCAATAATCGATTCGTGCTTCACAATCCTCAGATCAAATGGAATAATCCACTACGAAACATAATACTCCGCTACATACATCAGGTTGGCCAACGGAGAGGGTTCGTGTACTACATGTCTCGTAGAGCTGTCAAGTTCATTTTGGACATTGTAGAAGAGCGGCAAAGGGCTAAAGAGTCCGAAAAGGGAAAGGAAGTCGACAAGAATGGTAGACCGACGAGTCCTACTTCTCCTGACACGGACGATATGGAAGTGCAAGAAAGGATCGAAGAGCTCCTGCGGGATGGCAAGCAATTTGTCAACGCAGATGACGCCGATGATCGCCGGCCATCTAACGTCACCAACGCTGGAAGTGATGGTGGTCATCATATCTCTACAGAGTTCACACCTCAAAACATCTATCATTTCCGCCTCATTGCCCCACAGATTCAGCTGCAGAGCGAAAAGAACCCAAAGTCAGTCGTCTTGATCGCCGCCAAGGGCATGCAATTCAAGGTCGTCCAGATCATGGACAAGGACAGAATCATGGATGAGGTCAGCGGTCTCGTACAGCGCAGGTTCTCCGCAAACATGGACAGTCTACAAGTCTTTGTCAGTAGCACCAAGACCTTCTCAACAGAGTACTTGCACATGTATTCTGGCAACCACTACGGTGGCAAGAAGAATGACTACTGGCCACCATGGGTGCCGTTGGAAGTAATGTTTGAGTTTTCCGTCAATCCGTACGGCTTCGACCGTGTCGTCCATCGTACATCTGCCAATCTACGCTACGACAAATACAACAACTTGCGTCTCAAGTACAATGACGACGTCACGGGAGGTGAAGAGAGCCGTCAGAAACCCACCGAAAACGACGAGTCGCGGCTGGATCACATATGGATTGAATTTCCCCACTTCCGCGCAATCTGCGATTCGCATCAGTACTATGCCATGTATGTCATTGCGCTGGACCTCCTGCTGTATAGCGAGCCGCTGGAGAAGACGCGCAGTGAGAGATTAGAGAAGATCATGCTCGCGTCCGATTTTAGTGACTTGAGTGGTGCGCCTGAGATGGTCGAGATGTTGCAGGGCCGTATCCGTCAACTCGAAGACATCAAGATGCATTTCCAGATCAATGAGAGCCTACTCGATCGTCAGGGCTGGAAAGACCGTATCGCGGTCGATCAAGACCTCGCCAGCTGTGAGGATGAGTTGTTCTTCATCATGAAGGCCATTACGACCTCTCAAAGGCGAATCGAAGACCGCAATCAGGACGACTCGTCCTCGCCCGGCATCTTACGCTGGCTGATAGCGTCCAAGGAGATTGCGTGGCATCTCGTTCGCGATAAAAGCGAGTCTCTTGTCGAGTTCCAGCTTCGAGACGCTCAATTCGCTCGCACGGACAACAACGATGGCTCTAATTACAATTGCATTGAGATTGGTCGTATCAATGGATTCAATTTGCTACCGAATGCTGTGTATCCCGAGATCATTGCTCCCTACGTCGATCCTGCACGTGGATTCCCCAAGCGACAAGACATTGATATGCTGAGGGTTCAGTGGTTGCAACTTGAAGCCATTGCAGGTATCCAGGTTGTCGATTACTTTGAAGTCAACGTCATGCCTTTGAGGGTGCAGCTTGAGCGAGAAGTCGCCAAGAAGCTCTTCGAATACATCTTCCCCGGAGTCGGTGGCACTGCATTCGAAGGCAGTGTTGCCTCGCCTTTTGCGGCCGGGAAAATGTCTCCTACAAAGGAAGAAGACGATGAAGACGCGGATAGCCATGCGGATAGCTCAGATTTGTCGCCGACAAGTGTGGACGACCGCAAAGGCGCTGATCCCGGAGGAGTGCCGACTGTCACTGGCGATTTGGAACAACGACTTCACCCAACGATGAAGCTGACAGACTCGAAGAAGTCGTCACCAAATGGCAAGAGGACAGGCCTTGGGGTCGGAAACCTTTCTCACTCAAGTCTTCCTCATTGGAACTTGTTTCACAACAACAAGTCGCAGAACTCGGTGGCTCGAAAGCAAAATGGCTTCGCTAACTCTCCAAGTAACCTGTCCATGATATCAAAGGCCGGTAGTGACAAGTCATTGGCCCCATCGAACGACAGTGCAAGCGTCTACGAGGAGAGAAAGCGCCCAGGCACATCGGGTAGCACGCTGCTCCTAAGAAAGAAAGAAAAGGAACAGCCTTCTGATGACTTGACACAAATGATGGACAGAGCATCCAACTATATGACTCTTGCCTATTTCAAGATCCCTAGCACAGTCTTATGCCTGAGTTACAAGGGTCGTGGTACACGAAACATCGAGGATGTGCACGATCTTGTCTTCCGGTTGCCCACGTTCGAGTACAGGAACAAGACCTGGTCGAACCTTGACCTGGCGCTGCAGATCAAGAAGGATCTCATCAAGGCACTCATCTCTCACACCGGCGCCATCATCGGCAACAAGTTCAGCCACCACCGCCCATCACGCCAACAAGCCCAAAGCAGGCTCAAGGAGATTGCGAACATGAGTACCCTGCTCAGCATACATGACAACGGACCAGATGAGAACGAGGAGCTCAGCCTGTACGAGCAGGATGCCTGGGAGAGCAGATCTCGACTCAGTTTCCAGTCTGGCCGAGCAAGCAACCTAGACCGAAGTGTATCGCGAGCATCGTCGTCCAATTCGAACCCGCTGCGCAAAACTGTCAGCAGCAGTCGCTCCCTCACACCGGGTGTAACGCCACTGAACGAGTCACATGAGGTACTCGCTGCAAATGGGGGTCTCAACGGGCATAATACCGACGAGCTTCGTCCCCACACCCATGCTGGCGAGACTAGTGGGCACGGGCACTCGCACATGCATGATAGTGACAATCATCACCACCATGAGATGTTGATCGGTCCGCCTCCAGGATTATGGAGTGTCGATAAGGATGTGAGTGCACGACAATGTCCGCCCGCTATTGTCGATATATACTGACCGTTCTTCCAGCCATCACGAAACAGGAGCGCATCAATAGGCCATCGCTTCTCCATCATGGGCCAGAAACTGCGGCAGAGTGCAGAGAACGCGGCCGCCGAGGATAACGATGACAGGTAAGCAAGCAAGCAAGCAATGAAGATCTCTGTCTGTGCAAGCTTTACTAACACAAAATCTCCTCGCCGCAGCAGCAGCAATATCAGCAAAACGAAGAGCAAGCTCCTCGCAGGCGGGCAGAAGCTTCTGAACAAGCTCCCGCATAGCAACAAATCAGACGGCTAGACGAACTTTCGCCCGTGGTTTGGCAACAATAACAACACTTACCGGTAGTAGTGTTTCTCATAATCCCAGATAAGATCTTGACGACCACGAATCACATTTTAGCGCTTTCCATCGATTCGTCAACGGAAGGCTGCTTTCCAGCAAGATGAAGAAAGATACACTAATCGGAGTCTGGTGGACGTACAGTATCAGTCACGGCATCCTCCCGGAGTATTTAAGGACGACTTGAAGTTTTGGGGGGAAAGGAGAGGAGCAGTGGGGTTTTTTCCCTTTCGCTTCAGCTTGGCACTTTGTCTTTGGTATTACTTGTTTTTGTCGTTTTGCTTCTTGGATTTCTTCTCCTCTGCGTTCACTGCTTCTCTCTTCTTGTCTTGCTCCCTCTTGTCTGTCTATTTCGCGATGGTTGTTCAGAAAGAGAGAGAGAGAGACAGAGAGAGCGCGCGAAAGACACGAGGCAAAAGACCTTCCAGAGACATTGCTTCAATACCTTTTTTTCTCTATTTACTTCATAGATGATGGTGTCGTAAATGTATATGTATGTATTCGATTCAAACCGCAGAGTCTTGGAGCATACCTTATCCAAAGTACCAGAGCATAGCATATCATAGCAGAGCACCTCCTAAGTAGCAGAAGCAGAAGCAGAAAGCAGAAGCAGAAAGCAGAAGCAGGCAAGGGCCATCCATGTGAAAGGGTATGCATTCCCTTTTCGCTACCACAGATGATCAAAGGAAGAGGGTCAAGCTCAACGTCAAGCTACTTTAATGTTCGATCCAATCGATGCATTCTTTTCCACTTGTAATGCCGACTGAGCTATTGATGCTTTGTGCCGCGTTGATACATCTATTCATTTCACTACAGGTAATATTCTCATGCCTACATCGATCAGTTCGAATCGGTAATCAGTAGTAGCGATGGAGCGTAAGATGACAGGGCGGGAAGTAACACTGCCGCGTAGCCGTCTCATCAGTCGTTCTAGCAAAAATAACCCTGCTATCACCAATCAGCTGTAGGGCGTGTGAAATACAGTGACAGAGCCCACGCGCAAGTCAATGTTGTTGTGTAGCGCTCGAGCGGGGTGCTTTGAGAGAGATGAGTTGGAGGTTTGATAATTAGTCGTAAGGCGTGCGTCGATGCTACTGTATACCGTGTAGCGTTCTGTTTAGCTACTTCCCCGAGGATAGTCGAGGATCAATGATCAATGGTAGGACGTGCGTGAGACGGTAGGGCGTGGCTGACACTTGTTGACAGCAGGCCGATTCATCCACAATCATGCTACCTACGATATAGCACCCGCGTGGCCTATCCAGAGGTGCGATGGACGATGGTCGGAATTCGTTCCGCAGGCGGTCAGCCCAAAGAAGAAGGTGGTTGTAGGGTCGCATCGCTAGGGGAAATAATACCACCACCTCCATCCTTCTCAATTCGAAAGACGCATCAGGATACTGTATCTGGGTAATAGAGGTTTAGCAGGTGATGTAACAGAGCAATTGCTGAATTTGATTAGATTTCTAGCGAGTACGTATCCTCCTCCTTTCTACCTTGATCCAAGTCACTACCCCTCCAAGACTCACTGAGCATTATCCAAGTCTTGTCCCGAGGTTACTTATTCTTATATCCCGCCTGCTAGATGTACAGTCGTTTCCGCAGACCCATACACTCACCATCTCGCTGCTTCACCGCATCCCGCAAAGCATCACTCCCTACCACTACTCGGTCCAGCACCAGCGCAACAACCGCAACAATGGCCACTCCCCCAAGCAAGCACTGCGACAACGCCACCACGACTGGCCCAGTAACAGACGAACGACCCGTGCCACCCCTAGGCATGACGGCCTCAGCCTTCAGCACCGCGGCCTCATCCTCCATATCCGAAATAACAGCCTACTACAGCACCCTCGCGTCGCGCCCCGTCCTCCCCTCCATAAAACCCGGCTACCTCGGGCCTCTCCTGCCCGCCTCCCCGCCGTCGCACAGCGAGCCCTGGGCGGCGATCCAAGCAGACATCGAAACCAAGATCATGCCGGGAATAACGCACTGGCAGTCGCCCAACTTCATGGCCTTCTTCCCGGCCTCGAGCACCTACCCTGGCATCCTGGGCGAGATGTGGAGTGCGGCGCTCACGGCGCCGGCGTTCAATTGGCTTTGTAGCCCTGCTGTCACGGAGCTCGAGACGATTGTGCTGGATTGGGTCAGGGAGATGTTGGGGTTGCCTGAGGGGTTCGCGAGTAGAGGCACGGGAGGCGGAGTGGTGCAGGGGAGTGCGAGTGAGGCGGTCGTTACCGTGCTTGTTGCTGCTAGGGAGAGATATATTCGGCGTATGGTGGCTAGGGAGGAGGGGTTCGAGGGGCTGAGTGAGGAGGACAAGGAGGATAGGCTTTGTGAGTTACGGGCGAAGTTGGTCGCGATGGGCTCGACGCAGGCGCATTCGTCTACGCAGAAGGCGGCGAATATTGCCGGCGTGCGGTTCAGGAGCATTGATGTCACGAGCGAGAATAATCTCGCGCTTACGGGCAAGGAACTACGCGCCAAGATTGAGGAACTGAAAGCAAAGGGCCTCGAGCCGTTTTATTTGACTGCTTCGCTAGGAACTACGAATACCTGCGCCGTCGACGATTTTGCCTCCATCGCTGCCGTCAAGAAGGACTATCCTGATATCTGGATCCATGTCGATGCCGCTTACGCCGGCGCTGCGCTCGTGTGCGAAGAGTGGCAGCATCTCGCGCGACAGATGGCCGAGTTCGACTCGTTTGACATGAACATGCACAAGTGGCTCCTGACCAATTTCGACGCCAGCTGCTTGTTTGTACAGAACAGAAAGGACTTGACCGATGCATTGAGCATCACGCCCGCATACCTGAGGAACGCCTTTTCCGATCAGGGTCTGGTGACAGATTACCGCGACTGGCAGATTCCATTGGGTAGAAGATTCCGCGCACTCAAGATCTGGTTCGTCATCAGAACGTGGGGTGTCGAAGGACTGAAGGCGCATATTAGACATCACATGAAGCTGGGAGAACTTTTTGTAAATCTGGTCAAGAGTCGCTCTGATCTTTTCGACATCTTGGTTCCGCCAGCCTTTGCATTGACAGTGTTGACGATCAAGCCAAAATCGAGACAGCCGTCAGAGAACAAAGCATTAGAAAACGCAGCGGATCCTCGGGCATACGAAGACCAGAACGTGCCTGTTGTCCCCAAGCAATCCGAGGCGAAGCTCAAAGAAGCCAACGAGGTGACCAAGGAGGTCTATGCCCTCATTGACTCCAGGAAAGAAATATTCCTGACCAGCAGTGTCGTGGGCAGTGTCAATGCCATCCGCGTCGTCAGTGCCAATCCATTGGCCAGCCAAGAAGGAATCAGAAAGGCCTTTGACATCCTCGTTAGAACAGCAGAAGAAGTACTGGCAGGCAAATGATCCGAGAAGATTATGCTACAGCCACCCTTTGTGTTTCGTTCAAAAGATTCCCGGTTATTATACTGCGAGCCCCTTTTCCGGTAGTGCAGGACAGCGCAGACTGCCGCATGTCCCAGTAATCGGAAACCAATAAAATGTCAGACAACACCATAGAGATCCTGTAATATACGAGTCGAAGAATATTACGAGAAATGACAGCAACTCCAGGTCGCTCAGTCCTCAGGAAGTCCCACTTGCATAAAGTCGATTGCGACCAAGGTATAAATCTTGACCAGAGAAAAGAAATCTTCGGCATCCACTAGGTCCTGTTGACCTTCGGCAAGACCTTGAGATGAAGACTCTACTGTCATGCCATAAGAATAAGTAGGGATGTCAAGATCGCGCCAACGGTCGCAATAACCCGATTGGGTGGCGGAGATGAAGTCAACACTGATTCCAGCGACTTCTTTTGCACGTCGTCGCACCGCTTCTTCGAGCGGGTGTTGCGGTTCGGCGACACTGCGTTCGCCTGTTTGCAATTTGCTAAGTGAGGTAGGTGACGAGGCGAGGACGCAATCTCCGCGAAAGAGCCGGCGTCGCTCGTCCTCATGCAAGAGGTACAGTAGATTTCCTGCTGTGCCAGTTGGATTCTCCGACAAAACGATCAACGTGATGGAACCTTTGATGAAAGACTGATTGGCATGCAGACATGCGAATGCTGCGACTATTGCTGCTGTACTAGCCTTGACAGCGAGGGGCGATGTTCTATCTCGAGGATCTTGGTTCAAGTCACTGACCGAGATGTCGTGACTTACTGGTGGGTTTTCTGGTGACACAGGAAGGAAAGCATTCATGACAAGATTGGGACCGTCCGAGTCTCCGACGACGAGAGCCGCCATGTTCGGTTGGTGCTCATATCTTAGTATCGGCAACGTGCGGATACCGTGTTGCGATAGAAATGCCTTGATGACATCGGCAGAAGCAGTCGTTGCATGCGCTGCATCTTGGACACGAAGAAAGGAATCAAGGAAGCGCAGGAAGTCATTCCTCGCGGGATCGATGGAAGTGAGTATGTTATGATGTGGTTGCTTTTCTTTAATGGCAATTGTGACGTTTTCATGCATCATGGGACGCATTGACAGATGTGGCATCGTCGAGGGAAAACTGCCAGCAGCAACTAAAACATCCAGGCAGGTTAAAGAGGAAGACCGGCTGGTAATCCACAGTTGAGTTGTCTTCGTCTTCAAGGGTTCTTGCTGGAGAGAAAGTTTCGAGTGAGAGAATGGGCAGACACTATAATGTCTGCGCAGGAAGCTTCTACGTTGCGCAATGATGCAAATGTATTGGACAGCGCCACATCTCCTCGGCAAATCGGAGTATTGGGAATTGGACCTAGCAGTTCCATATTGAAAATTAATCAAGAAGTCCCCTACAAAAACACCATGCAACCGGTGCTTGTACTTAGGGGAAAATGTTAGTTGAAGCTCTTAGCCGTATAACAGTGTAAGCTTACGGCGGGGAGGAACGCGATTGGTCATAGAAGCTCCGGAGCACTACAACCAAGTCCATGGATTGATCTTACATGATGCCCCTTCCTGTCGGCTCTTGTATTTATTCGTCAGTGCCGTCGGTACATGGGATTTCTTTACCGTGAAGCCGAGGTGGAATGCTGAATCGCATAGCAGCGTTGCCGGTAATCATGGGAATCTGTACGAATCGCATGTAACCATATTCCGACCACATGCGAGACGTCTATTTTCTTTCTGAGCTATCCGATCAGAAGGCTGACGACTCGCTCGTCATCGCCATTATCCGTCCTTCTCCGCAGAGGGGTATGTTATACAATGAGAAAATGATCTCATGTCAGTAAAGAGGACAAGTTGTTGCAAGCCTGAAAGGCAGTGTAGGCTCCCAAAACTACAGTGCATATGTAGCGCCGCCGCGGATGATTACACTTGCGGGTACTCTAACGCAAGCGCATAAATTTCGCCAAAGCTCGTAAAGTCGTACCGCTTACCATGTAGATGCAAGTTTCCAAAAGTGTATCGAGGGACCATGTGTGAGAAATCATGATGGTAAGCGGCTGCCAAGCGCAGGTGATTCACCTGTTCTGCAGTCCCTTCAGCAGAGGGTAACGGGCGAAATTGATCTCGTCATCTTTGTGGACATGTACCGAGGAATACGTGCTGCTGTCATGCCACATTGGTATCTGTCAGCCGCTGGGCCTCGGGGAACTTGGAAAAGCGCTTAAAAAGAGGTCGAGAGGTGATGGCGTTCATCGAGAATCCGATATGCCGGGCTGAGATCGAGTACAGTACACTCTCTGGCTTTGTAGACGCGTGAGCACTACAATAAGTAGATAGTCCGTGGATCGTACAGCATCATGCGTACAATATATCGATATGTTGTGTCAAGTTCATCGTGTTTGCTAGATGTAACTTCTCATATTACTTTATATGACTGTCGCCGTGGTTCTGGTGATTGTCGCAGACAGCGAGCACATTGAGCTCGCGTGCCAATGTTGTTCTTACATGCTGTCAGGACGTCTACGACACTCATCGATGTGTCCGGTGCATACAGGGTCGCACGTTTGATACACTACGACTTTTTAGACAGGAGTGTGATCCCCGTTTGTACGACAGGACAAGATGGGATCGTGAATGTTACGGCAGACCAAAAAAGCCAGTCGCGCAATACCGATGACGATGGCCGCGGGCGGAGCAGCTGCCACCTCCGAACACTGAACCCTACATACCGTATTCACAAGACCAAGAATCAAGGCACATTAATACCTATCAACTGTAGATAATCTGACCAGCCCAAGCTAGTGTTCCTAAGATACAGTCGTTATTGCAGACGCGACACAATCTTGACTTCCCAACATCTCATGATAAGTAAGACAAGATGAGTGGGAGGTTGCTGACCTCACGGGTCGCCCCTCTTGCCAGGACAGCCTCCCTGGCTACACTACGTTCACCATATCACACCGCAAACCGAGCAGGGGGTTTATTATCACGATCCAGTAATGCAAGATGGACGCATCTCCGTCTGTTCTCGCTTGGCAGCAATGCTGCTCAGAGCGTGCCAGCGGTCAGGCACGCGTCGTTTGCCAGAGCGATACCCAAGCTGGCCATGAAGTTTATCCGGGTACCTGCCATGTTTGGTGCCATGGCCATTAGTGCGCTTGCCTATATTCAATATCAGGCAGCGCAAGCAGGAACATATGCCATCGATCTCTTTGGACGGGCAAAGGATACCGCAACGACGGGCGCTCGATCCATATTTGATGGCGCCAACAGTATTTATGATCAGACCAGGCTTGGCTGGGAGAAGACAAAAGACAGTGTGGGCTTGCCTGAGTGGATGCAAGGCATTCTTTCCAAGGAAGGAGGCGAAGGCGGTGGTGATGGCGGTCCTGATGGTGGCCCTGAACGTCCTCAGAAGCAAGAGTCTCGAGCTGGAGCTGCCACGGCAGGTGCTGCTACAGCTGCCGCATTCGCTCTTGACAGCGATGGTGAAGAAGATGATAGGGACGGCGAAACTGCCGCCAGGGACGACCAGATGATGCTGTTGACTCGGAAGATGATTGAAATCAGATCGCTTTTGCAGACTGTCGGTCAGTCGGAAACATTAACGTTGCCGTCTATCGTTGTCATCGGCTCTCAGTCGTCTGGCAAGAGTTCGGTGTTGGAAGCCATTGTTGGTCACGAGTTCTTGCCCAAGGGCTCCAACATGGTCACGAGGAGGCCCATCGAGCTGACACTGGTCAACACTCCTGATGCTCACGCTGAATACGGCGAGTTCCCTGCCCTTGGCCTAGGGAAAATCACCGACTTTTCGCAGATTCAAAAGACCTTGACAGATCTGAACCTGGCTGTACCAGAGGCAGACTGTGTCTCTGACGATCCCATCCAGCTCCGCATTTACTCTCCTACCGTTCCGGATCTGTCCCTCATCGACCTCCCTGGCTACATTCAAGTCACAGGTTACGACCAGCCCACTGAGTTGAAGCAAAAGATCTCGGAACTGTGTGACAAATACATTCAAGCCCCGAATATCATTCTGGCAATTTCAGCTGCCGATGTCGATCTTGCGAACTCGACTGCTCTTCGCGCTAGTCGTCGCGTCGACCCTCGTGGTGAGCGAACAATTGGCGTCATCACCAAGATGGATCTCGTCGACTCATTACGCGGCGCTGCCATTCTCGCTGACAAGAACTACCCGCTCCGTCTGAGTTATGTCGGCGTGGTGTGCAAGGTCCCACAGCAACACAACTCGCTCTTCTCTCGCGGCTCCGCAAACATCACCTCTGCCATCACCAAGAATGAGTCCGCATACTTCTCGTCGCATCCTGAATCTTTCGGGCCCGCTACTGATGTCACCGTCGGCACCCCCAATCTCCGCAAGAAGTTGATGCACGTGTTAGAAGCGACAATGTCGGCTTCTTTGGCATCGACTGCTGAAGCCATCCATCACGAACTCACAGAGGCAACTTATGAATTCAAGGTTCAATACAACGAGCGTTCGCTGTCGGCAGAGTCATACCTCGCCGAAAGCTTGGATGCCTTCAAGCATTCCTTCCGTGCCTTCACCGAGACATTCGGCAGGGCACAATTACGTGAGATCCTCAAACACGAACTTGATCAACAAGTTCTGAATCTGCTTGCTCAGCGATACTGGAACCGACCTATCGAAGACCTGTCGCCCCTTGAGGGACAAGGACTCGTCGACACTCTGGCAGCTCTACCCAAGGCCACTGCTGAAGAGGCAGACACTCTTTGGCGATTGAAGTTAGATGCGAGCACTGCCAGCTTGACCAAGCTTGGTATCGGACGTCTAGCGACGACCGTTGTCGCAGGCAACCTCGCCGCTCAAGTCGATCGTCTGATCGCCCACTCCACGTTTTCTGCACACCCATTCGCCCGCACCGCCATTACCCAAGCCTCAAATGCCATCCTTCAGGATCTATCGTATGATACTTCGGATGAACTTGAGATTTGCGTGAAACCATACAAGCACCGCATCGATATCGAAGACTCCGAATGGGCACGCGGACGGGAGAACGTGACTAATACTCTCAAGGGCGAACTACGGGATTGTGAGAACGCAGTCAAGACTGTCGAAATTGAGATGGGCGGCAAGAAGAAATTCCGAGATGTCGTGTCCTTCATCGACAGGGTGCGAAAAGGCGAGATCATTCTCGAAGGCAACAGCGGAGGCGGCGCAGGCGGATTCAGCGCTGCCCTGCTCGCCAAAGGAAGAGAAGCCGCGTTCCTGCGCGACAGAGCCGACATCCTGCGCATGCGTCTAATGGCCATAAAGAGCAAACAGTGCGCCAGCAAGAAGAACAAGTTCTACTGCCCTGAGATTTTCCTAGACGCAGTGGCCGACAAGCTAACCACGACGGCGGACTTGTTTCTTGACGCCGAGCTGTTGTCCAAGTTTTTCTACCAGGTACACGTTCTTCCTTTTCTTCCCCTGACCCTCCGTCTCAGAAAGTCACTGACCCATAAAACAACAGTTCCCCCGAACCCTAGACTCAAGATTCCGCTCCCTGACCCCGCAACAACTCGAGCAATTCGCGCGCGAAGACCCCAAGATCCGGCGTCACCTGGACGTCGTGCACCGCAAGGAACTGCTCGAACACGTGCTCAAGGAAATGGAAGCGCTGCGAGCACTCGAGGCGCGCGAGAAGAGACATTCCAACGTCCGGTCTTCCGGCGGTCCGTCGTCAAGAGGTGGTGCAGGAGAGGAGAGGAAGAGAGCTAATAGCGGTAAGGGCGGGTGGGGATTGTTTTAGTGTTTTCTTCTGTCTCTTCGTGTTGCTATACATACCCAACAAGCTAGAGATCCATGACCGTCCTCTGCTCTTCTGTTTGTATTTTTTTCTCTCTGGAGGATGAGGGTGTGCACTGGCAAGGATAAACAAATGTCTCTCTTCTCTGCTCTTTTCTGGTTTCGGTTTCTCATGGCTTCATAACTTGACCGTTACATATCTCAACTCCTGCTAGTCACGTCGCATCGACTGCTAAGCCAGATAGTCGATTCATATGAATTCCATCGAGAGGCGGAAGTATCACTAGTAATTAGTTCTTATCCTATGGGTGCATTTTCGATCTGATCTACTCTACTCTACTCTATTGACTCCAGTCTTGTGCCCCAGTCTAGAAATCACCACCAGCCGAGAAGCATGGAGAAGAAGCGAAGTCTTTCCTGATTTCCGTCCGTCGTCGTCGTCGTCGTCGTCGTCGTCCACTCCGCCTCGGTCGAGCCATCTCGCTTTTTGGCATCTCCCCGTGTCCCTGTTGGGCCTCTTTAGAGCGGGTTCATTGTCTGGAAGGGCTCAGGCGATCAGTACCAGTGGCATGACATTATCCGTCGAAACACACAGGACTGCAGCAGGCTGAGTTGAAGGTGTATGACGAGTTCTCGAGTCGTGGGGATCACTTCATTGGTATCAGTGATGAAACAGACTGGGTGGATGGGCGGATGGATGGATGTGAATGTTTGATTGGCTTTGTTTCGTCCGCGAGGGTTCGACTCGGACGCTGGGCCTGCGCCGGCAGTTACTTTTGTCGTTGAAGCAGCAGCCGTGCGATACGCCAGAGACGAAGACACTTCTGAGTCGTGGTTGCGTCCAAACATAGGCGTCTGCAGATCTGAGACTTTCCCGTCTCTGTGCGCATGGGGGTCCACTACTGTGTGTGTCTCTTCGACAGACAACAGCAGCAGCAGTGTGACCAATTCCGCGTACACAGTCATTATGCATCGCTCTAGACCTCCACGAAACAAGTGATTTCAGTTCAAATCGGCTTCGCGACCTTCCTCAACTCCACCGCGCCCAACAACTCGGCGCCCTGCCCGACAACCTCCCTCATCTCCCTCCACGAAACAGGAACCATATCCCTGCCCGCCTCACTCCGGGCAATCACAACTCCCAACTCATTGCGTCCAGTCCCGAGAAAATACGCCCTCTCATCACCGAGCGAAATCACCACCGCGCGCACAATGTCTCCGACTCTGAAACTCTCGCTCATGCGCACCTTGTCGATCTCCGTCGCTCGCACGTCTTGCGTGCGGATCAAGGCTGGGAAGGGCTCGTGCAGAATTTTCTGCTGGGGTTGTGATGATGCTGCTGCCGCTGCTGCAACGGTCTTCTTCGTGTCGTTGGAGGCGGGAAACGTAGAGTCCGTGTAGAGCGCCAAAATAGACGCGCTCGCCTGCCGCGGATTCGTGCGTGTGATGCGTGCCAGGACGACGTCGCCTACTGTCGGCAGAGCTGCGCTTGCTGCTGCGGAGGCGGTGCTGCTTGAGGTCGACTGCGCCACTGATATTGTCGATTTTGTTGCTTTCGTTGAGCGAGAAGATGCAGAAGAAGAAGAAGAAGCAGTCACGGGCCCGGCGAGACTGGATTGGATCTTCGAGGCGTAAATGTGCGAGCCGGCGCCGGGGACGTGTGTGGATGAGGCGGCGAGTGTGTCGCCGGGAAGGGCGAAAGCTGGCATGGACATTGTTTCTGGCGACTTCTCTTTTCCTTTTCCTTTGGTTGTTGTGGCGGAAATCTGTGGATCCAAGTGCTGTCAGTTGTGTATTGGTATATGATTTTCTGATATTCAATTTGTGGAAGGAAACTACATCAATTGATGCGGCGATTATGACGACGAGGGGAAACTCCGGCAGACTTTAGTGAACGTCTGTTGGCCTGATCTGGGTGCCTAACCACTTGGCTACAACAAATGCTACCCACACAAAAGTCGCCATTCTTGCCAAAACAAAAACAATGTCTGTTAATCATCTCAGATACTACTCATTACTACACGCTATGTAGAGCCTACGAAAAACAAAGACCAAACCAAAAAAGAAAAACAAGAAACCTCCCAAGCTACGCCAAAGGAAACAGCAAAAGGCAAAAACACTCGACATCGGCTGCGCGATGGTGAGCCTCCCTTTGATGTGACGAGACGCGAATCGAAAGCAGAAAAGCGAAAAAGAGGAATACAAACTCGCACGCGAGTATGTGGTATATATATAAAAATCGGTGAACGAAAACAAAAAGACCAAAGCAAAGAAATGCTCCCCTGCCTTACTCTGTCATCGCCTCCAGGCTCGAGCCCACTTCTGCTCGCCCTCTCCGCCGCCCAGAGTCTTGCCTCCAACGCAAAAGAAGAATGAGAATGTGAATGAGAATGAGGATGGAACAGGCTACTGTGCCTGCTCAAAGCCCCCCCGAACGCCATATGCTTGGAAGATAAACCCTTGTCATTGCAATTTGTAGCGCTGACGCAAAAGCCGTAATCGTAGCGTGAGAAGCCAATATGTGCTAAACTCTCCGGACTGGGTGGTTCGTCATGTAATGGTATTGAAGAAAGATGCATCTTCAGCCTTCAATCAGTGTCTTCTTGCTTCCTTCTTCCTCGCCAATCTCGATACATCTTCTTGCCAGTGCGACGACCTCGCCCTCGCCGTCCTCGCTCGATGTTTCGTCGTCGCTCTGCACCTCGCGATCCGCAATGCTTTGCACCATCTTCATGACATCCTCGCTCGACTTGATCTTCTTGATGAGCTTGCTGTCGTTGCTCTCCAGGAGTTGCAGCAGAGTCCAGATGGCAATGTGTTGGAAGGTCGGGTCGCCGGATTCGAGAAACCTCGTGAGGTATCCGTGGATGCCACCGGAAGGGCTGGTCCAGTTTTGGAGGAAGATGTGGTAGTCGCCGACTGCCAACAGCGTTAGTTTTCGAATCAAAACAGAAAAGGGAATTTCACACACCTTTGCTTGAAAGATTTCCGAGTGCGGCGGCACTGTTTCCTTGGACCTCAATGCTATCACTCTCGGTAAGAGGGATGAGGACATCGAAAACCCCGAGACGTAGGAGATGCGGCTTCAGCTCATCACTCAGAGCAAGCACGGCAATGGCAGCCGTCATCTCGCTCTGTACATTTACGGGCACGTGTAACACAAGTTCGCGGCACTTCTCAACCGCGCCAGCCTCCAAAACCAGCTGCTTGTTACGGTCCGATGATGCAGCGAGATTGCGAAGCGTGGAAATGGCGTGACACTGAATCTCTTCATTCTCTTGGCTGCCTAGAAGATCGACCAATGGCTTGAGGAAGCCGGCGTCGATGATGGGCGACTCGTTCATCGGGTGGATGGAGATGTTTCTTATACAGGCGACGGCGGAGAGGATCAAAGGCAGATAAGAGGATTGCAGGAGTCGGAGCAGAGGACGCAGACCGTTGTTGCGCACAATCTCGAGCTGGTACTTCTCGTCAGAAGCGAGGTTTCGAAGGGCCAGTGCAGCCTGGCATTGCACCTTGGGGGCATGACCGTCCATGAGATGAACCAGAGCCTGCACCAGTCGAGGCTCCGTCTGAGCGAGACGCTTGCGATTGGCCGAGTCGACAGCGATGTTACTCAAGGCAGTGGTGCAGTAGTATTGAACATCAGTGTCGGAAGATGACAGAAGCTGGACCAGGACCGGGATGGCGCCCGCGTTGACGAGTTGTTGTCGGTTGTCGTCGGAATGGGTCATGTTCAGAAGAGCGCCGGTAGCGTTCCTCTGCACGCGCATGTCTTTGGATCTGGCAAGACGAGTCAGGGGGCCGAGGGCACCAGACCTGGCGATCTTGGCCTTGTTCTCTTCGTGTGTGGCGAGATTGGTGATGCATCCTACAGCGTTGCATTGCACCTCGACATTGTTCGAATTCATCTGTCGAATCAGGGGAGCTAAACCGCCGAGTTGCACGATGAGGACCTTGTTGGACGCTGTGAGTGCGTCAGCGAGTGTCTTTTAGTAATCATTGAGGGTTGGCAGCTCACCATCGACAGCCAAGTTGCCGAGTGCGGCGCTCGCTGCACGCTGGACTTCTATGTCGTTGCTTTCGAGCAGATACAGGATGGGCTCCAGCGTGTTCTTCTCCACCGGTCGGACATCTCTTTCGGTGATTTCAGCAAAAGTCAACGAGGCGCTTCTCTGGAGGTCGATGTTGTGGGAATAGACCAGGGTGCTGAGAGCCTGCAGCGGCTCGCCAGTGAAGAAGTCTGTTTCCTGCCTCTTTTGCGCTTGTCAGTAGTTGATTCCTGGCAGGCGGTGATAAGCGTGAGACTGACATTTTCTAGGAAATTCAGCAGGTCCGCCACAGCTTCCCTTTCGCTATCGGCGAGCACATTGTCGTAATCAACAGTATTCCGACCTTTTTTGTTGAGGAGATCAGCAAAGGGCAGTGACAACGAGCGATATCAACAGCGACTCACTCGTGCAACAATAGAAGATGCTGGAGCAGAGGTTCCTGAAGGCGGCCATGGCCAGGCCAGGCCGTCAAGCTGTCAGGTGGGAGAGTTTCAGGAAATGCCAGCAAGTCTACAGGATGTTGTCGTTATAGCATGCCAGTGTCGCAGTATTGCTTGCTGTACTGGTTTATTACCGCTGTCCTGCTGCGAGGACAGTAGGGTGACGGAGAAAGTGTAATGGGAGGGTTTGTTTAAAGCGGCTGGAAGAATGACGTTGGAAGCGCGCCAATCCAAGACAAACAGTGAGTGGTAAGATAGCAGAGCAGATAGGGTGATACAGTTATTAGTGCAGAGCGCGTCGCTCTGGTGGATGCCCTGTCGCCTGGCTCGAGAGCTTGATGGATGCAGACGAAGCGCCGGGCAAAGGGAAAGGGAGGCGCTCGATTGACTGTTGATTTTACTGGTTGTATGTATGATGATTGGAAGGTCACAGCAGAGTACAGCAACAGCGGCAGCAGCAACAGCAATACAATGTAGCAACAAGCAAGTCGACACTCAAGCATTCACCCTAATCCAAGTCCTCTCTAGTCATCTGCTGGAGCTCAAAGAAAGACTGGAGCTCAAAGACAACCGGAAGGACGCTCAGACCTCCCCTTCACGTCCCGTTTCCAACGCCTTCCCTGATCCGAAAAGCCGCAACTGTCTCACCGACTGCTCGTAACCTCGAGATTCTGCAGGGCGACCTGCAGAGTATATAAAATCATGTCTGCTCAAGCTGCGGTCTGACTAGGTAGTTTCCCGATACTGTCTGTTGATTCGCTTCGGCTGGCATCTTCGACTTGTTTTGTTCGCATCACAAAGTCTTCATGGGCAACAATGGTTTCTCTCTATCAACCTGCAGTGTTTTCTAACAATGGCAACTGGACATATGACCTCATCCGCAATCTGCAGGTGCATGTGTAGCATTCAGCATCTGCGACGGGACTCAACAGTGGAGATACACGAACCCTGTGTGGAGTGCCTTGCTCTTGACACATCAAGCATGGCCGGCCATTGATCTACGCGATGAAGGTAAGGGCCATGGGCCTCGATCTTTACGTCATCCCGCCAATAATTATATCTCCAAAGAGCAGCCTAAAGTCTGGCCGGTCGAGGGTAGCAATGAGCAATCGCTACTAGTGTATAAGGCAAGTCCACAGGGCCATCGTCTCGTCTTCCGCGTATATTGTGATGGCCTGCCGGTACATGCCATGGCTTTGCATCATGGTTACCTCTGTACACACTGCAACCCAGCCTGCAACACACACTGCTACAGTTACAGCGCGCGTCACCTGTCAGAAGACAGAACGTGCCATGACCATGACCCAAGACCCAAGACCCAAGACAAAACTCGACAACGGCCGGCCATGACCAAAGAAACACAGCGGCTCGAATGCGGGGAAGGCGAAGGGTCTTCTCCATAGCGTGAACCTTGGTTGACATTGCCGAATGAGCGGGCGCTGAATCCTCCAGGGTTTGCCTGGAAATATGTTATTTCTCGCCTCTCATCTTCGCTATATCCTTCAATTGAACCTCTGCCTTGGACCTGGACGACCATGCTGCTTTTACCCGGCTGATTTTGGGATTCGCCTGGGAAGCCAAAGCCTCGAGATCGCCCGATTTTGTCAGCTAACAGCCCCACGCATAACGTACTCTACAGAAGCTCGGTTGGCATCCGGTCGCGACTCGCGAATTTCTCGTGCGCTGCTTGTGATACTTGCCATCCGTCTAAGATACATGAATTTCATGAAATGGTGGTGCAAAATGACTTGAAACCCTCCTCTCGCACTCTGCGCCTGGACACTGGCAACACAAGACCTGCTCTTGCCACCCTTTCTATTCCACCCGAATCGCGTTCGCATTCGAATTCGCATTCGGACTGGCAGGCAGCAACCAAGGGCACCACTCATAACAGCTATCTCGGCCAGGTCTCCTCGGAGTTTCCTACCACAGATCTACTTGACGCGCTTGAAGAAAAAGAAGAGAGCACCCATGGCGACATCTTGCACGTTGAAGATGTGGCAGATGCAGCCTCTGAGGACGCTGTCGACAGCAAGTACTCGTCGCATGCTCCGGCCCAAGATAAATCAACTCGTAGACCCTCGGTGAGCTTCAGCTCTCATGCAACGCTCGATGATGGTATGCGACTCTCCCTCCAAGCGCCCCCTCCCGAAGTAGCCACTTCTGCGTCCAGCCGGACCCGCATGCGAGGTGCCTCGCTCACGAACAACAGTGATCGAGAAGATCTTCAGTCGAGTCTGTCCTCTCCCCGCATAAATCCGTTCACTGGTGAACCTGTTCGTCGTCGAGCCAGGCGAAGCGACAGGCCTGCTCGGTCTGCTGCTACCGAACCTGGGCAGGACTATGACGATTCCCAAGACCATATGTCTGGCTCTGCCGATTCTTCGTACTTTGAGACTAATGGTACTCCTATGTCTACATCCATGACTGGTTCCATGCTCTTTTCTCCACATGCCTTCGCCTCTCCTTCCATCTCTCCTGCCGTAGCTAGCGATCCGTGGCCCATGTCCGCTCATGGAAGTCTCAAGTCACGTCTAGTCTCTCGTCATTCGAGCCTGAGGAATAGTAGCCGCCGCTCCAGTAGATTGTCCGGCTCCTCTCCCGCATCGGCTTTCCTATCGCAATGGGGCAAAGAATCTCTGGCATCCATAGCGCCCGATCCCGATGACGAAGGCCAGACCATAGGCCTCGACGGTGAATACATAATCGGCCGCCAGATTGGATATGGAGGCTTCAGCGTGGTGAAAGAACTGCACGGTCTTAGCGAATCTGGCGAGAATATACAGCGAGCGGTCAAGATCGTCCGCAAAGCTATACCCAACATATCCGACGCTGAAAATGATACGCAGCAGCAGACGTTCGAGCATGAAGTCAGCATCTGGCGTTATCTGCACCACAGCCATATCCTCCCTCTACATGCAGTGTACGATACCGACTTTGCAACCTTTTGCGTCATGGACCTCATAGAAGGAGGCACACTGTTTGATCTTGTTCGAAAGATGCGTAGTACTTCGGATGTCGCCACGGGTCTGACGCCCTTACTGGCAAAGCACTATGCATATCAGCTCGCATCCGCACTTCGCTATCTCCACGAAGATATCCGCATCGTCCATCGTGACGTAAAATTAGAGAATTGTCTCCTCGATTTCGGTGCTTCCAACGCAGACACCAAAGGCGCCAAGGTCGGCCAGCTCAAACTGTGCGACTTTGGTCTCGCGGATTTCGTGAGTTCAAACGACTTGTACGACAGTACTGAATCGCTTGATGCGACCTCTACATTCACCACTACTGCAGGTACCCTTCAGTACGCTGCTCCGGAGAACTTCTCGACGACAAGACGCGACCGATCGCTGCTGCAGCCTGCCCTCGATATATGGGCGTTTGGCGTTTGTGTTTATACTTTGCTCACCGGCGAAATGCCCTTCAGACACGCGCTGCAGCCGAAGATCATCGAGATGATCACGAGTGGTAGTTGGGACCGTGAAGCTCTGCGGAAAGCTTGGAGGAACGGCAACAGCAGCGACAGCAGGACCAAGGAGAAGACACAGAAGGCGATCGAAGAGAGCGTCATCGATCTCTTGGATGGTTGTCTGGAGCATGACCCGACCATGCGATGGACCATCTCCGATGTCCTGGCCTCCAACTGGTTTTCCGACTTGTCGAGTGAAGAGCAAGGAGATGGAGGGCGACAAGAGGAGGACGACGGATACGAGCGTCGTGTCAGTTCGGGAGGCTGGGATATATGGGGAGGGGATTGATGTTTTTTCTTTCCCTCTTCCTTTTCCTCTTCTTTTTATTTTCCTATGTGTCGGAAAATCCTTTGCATGCATGAACGGGAATGGCACGGCGTCTGTGGTGTCGGTCTGACTAAATTTATACCCCCCTTTCGTTGTTTTTTATCCACACGTTCTTTGCATTATGCGCCGACCTGTTGAGTTTATGTTCGTGTGTACAGTAATTTTACGTACCCCCAAAATATGTATCAACCACGAGGAGTCTTTCCTAGGCCTGCTGATCATCTTGATTGGTCCTACAGTATGCAACCTTTGTGGGAACTACAAACCCCCTAAGGAGACTCCGAAGGAATATCGACCCCTTCGCAGAGGAGAAAACCCCTTGTATAGGAGACACAGATCAGGAGAATGATACAAGAAGGAAAACAAGTATCTATCGTTTCTATTATCTCTCCATAGTCGCGAACTTGAAAGTCCAGAATGACTGTGATCGGCCGAGTGAAAGGAGATGATCCAAGAGGGCCATAGTGTATAGTTCGGTGATCATCTGAAGGATGTCTCCGTGAGATACAACGAAAGAGACCGCGAAGGACTTGTGGAGTTGAGTTGTTCATTGACTGGAGAGATGAATGAAGTATGCTACTGCAGTCGTAGACAGTCCTTCGGCAAGAAACACTTGCTCTTGCCTCTGAATGATGTTTCAACCTACCCTCGACAGCCTGTCTTTCTGCCGAATTTGAGAAGGCTTCGACCTCTGGCTCTCATGAGGTATACCTACCCGCGAAAGGAGAACCAGATGACAATCACCCTCTCTCTCCCTACCTATGCTTTCCATTGTATATCCCGCCAACACATATCTTGTCTACTCTTCTCCCCTATCAATATGAAGATGTATCGAGCGTTTCAGAGCCTACTCAAGCAATTCTCTCCGGTCCAGTCCAGTCCAATCCCGTCAATACCCTTACCTAGGAACTACATGCCTCACCAAGGCTCTTTCTCGATCATGGAAATGAGAAGACCACTCTCGGCAACAAGCACAAGAGAACAAACACTCTACAGCAAAAGCAAGCGGTGTAATCAAACCGACAGCAAATTGGAATCCGAGAAGTAAAAGAAGAAGTAGAAGAAGAAGTAGAAGAAGAAGTAGAAGTAGAAGGAGAAAAAGAACAGAAATCATTAAAGGTTCCAGGAAAAGAAAAAGAAAATCTGACATATACAACACACAGCAACCAAGCGGTGGGCACTCGAGATGATAAAACTTTCCAGTAAACAACAACGACAACAACACTAAGCAATGCCAGGGCCAACTCCAAAAGAAGACCCTCACTCAGAGAAAAACCGCCCATGTGCAATGTCTGTGTGTAATGTGCTGTCCTTCGCTGTTCCTCTGTCAACGTATGTGTTGTACAAAGTAATAATTTCCCTCGAGTGGGTACGACCAAGTCAACGAGTAAAGCGGTGGGTAGAGCTGATGAATGAGAAAGGGAAGGAAAAAATTTAGGGAATAGGCGGTAAAGCTTGCTGTGCGCAGATTGATATAGTGGTTGATCAAGGTGGACAGGTGGGGGTGCGTGTAAGGGAGGCATGTGCTTGTGCATTTTGTGGATTTGTTGTACAAGTATTATTTGTTCTTGGGTTGATTGTACAGTAGTTAGGTTGATCAAAATGCGTGGAAGGAGGTTAGGATCGAAGACTACCTACCCAGGAAGTGTATAGAGGTCGAGGTCAAGATTTGACTTTCTTATAGTCTTATAGTGAATAAAGGTAAAGCAATGGAAGGCACAATAGTTGAGGAAGGAAGTGGGGTTCAGATAAAGTTATACAAGTCGGCAGACAAAAGCATATAGCCTATAACCACCGACTTTGGAACAAGAGAATCACATTACCACAGAGTTACATTACATTTCAAGGAGAAACCTCACAAACAAACAAAGCAGAAGCAGATAGTAACGACGACCTCAGGTGTCCTTGATTCCAGCCAGGTTTTGTATCTCTTACTCCAATGGTGAAGAACAAAATATATCCGTGTCCCCCATCCTAGATACTCGAGAGAAATATAGATTGAAAGATACATGGAAAGCCCAAAGGATCTATCAACTCTGCCATCATGATGAAAAGAGAAGTCGGCCTCCGGAAAATCACACAGCATCAAAACCACCACAGCCAAGCTCGACATACTCTCGCTTCATTCGAGGCATTATGTAGAGTTCTTCGGACATCTTGTCTTCCTCTTCATTTCTCGTCATCTTCTCTGAGAATAGATACACCAATGCAAGAAAAGAAAGTCATCCATAATAAGGACAAGACGATCCAAATAGCACATAGAGGAAAAGTCCGTCACGAACACTTTGGGAAATGAGGTCAAAAACAAAAAAAATGTGTGATGATAATGACAACAAAAAAAGCACAACGAAATATTAAAACAACCCAGCGTCTCTCTTCCCTTTTTCCAGATGTTGGGTGGATCCCTGCTCTTTCCCTCCAGAGGCAAATGCAGGAATAGCTCGCGCGCGCGCATGGTCAAACAGCGTAATTCTTTCTCTTTTTGGTCTACTTTCGTAGCGGTCGTTTGTCATTCGTCATTGACGTCATCAGGTCAGAGCCAGGAAGCAGAATCAATTGGGCCAGCAAGGGTGTGTCACGCAAGAGATACAAGCCTGTCCAAGATATATGTTTCGGCGCCCGTGTAATGGTTGCGCAAGTGTGATACTCGTAAGATTGTACAATTGCCGTTTCAATTCGTGACGAAGCGAGTCGGAGCCGACAGAGAGGCTCTACTCGACCGTGATCTCCACACCACTGCTCTGCTGGCTCAGCTCGTCGCTACCGCGGTTCATGTGTCCGTTGCGTCTAGGGAAACCAGAGCCACGCTCGGGAACCGGGCCACGAGGTTGGCGGGATGGCAAGCCTTGGCTACGTGACTGGTCGTCATACGAGCTGTTGGCGCTGAAGGCGCGGTGGCCACCGATAGGGCCAGGGTTGGACTCACGGTCCCAAGACATCATGCCTCGGAGGCCTCGAGGGCTGCCGGCGAACCCGGAAGCGCCTAGGTTCATGTTTCCGAGGCCGTTGACAAGGATACTCTCATCGCCACGGGAGCCAATGGTACCGCTAGTCGGCGTGGTCATATTGGGGGTGCCGGAAGAGCCGTTCTCCCGAGCGTACTCGGCAAAGCGAGAGACATTATTGCCGAGGGTAGCAGGGAAGCTGGCGGTGGAAGGAACGGGGGAAGGGGTGTAGGAACGCAGGTCAGCAAAGGACTTTGCGGCACGGAGGTTGGGGCCTGCGGCAAGGGTGTTGGGGGACTCCTGGAAGCCGGACAGGTAGGCGGAATTCTGGTGTCGGACTCCTGGATTGTAGAAGGCATCCTGGTTGCGGACATCGCTGAAATCCGTAGTGGCAGCACGGTTCAGGCCACGTCTTTGCGATTCAGCTTGGATAGCCTGGATTTGGGGCATGGGTGGGCTGAGCCTCTGCCTCGGCTGCTCCTTGAAGACATGCACAGCGCGCTGCTCCGCGGTGCCCTTGGACATGTGCATGAGACCCATGTGGTGAGCGATCGTGTGCACGATGCGGCGCTGCGGGGGAGTCAAGTCTGCAGGGAAGACAACGAGATCCTTGGCGGTGTCTTCCTTGAACAGAAGGAGCTTAGAGTAGACGTTCAGAGATTCAGGATCATTGAGGTCCACAGCTGAGGTAGTCAGCACATCTGCAGAGGGGCGGCGAAGATGAACTTGATCTCCCATACCTGGAGCGACGTTTCTGGCCGAAACAGGAGAAGGCGAGGTGGGTGGAGGCGGGAAGTGCGAGTTCAACGATGACATGGACGCCTGGCTATGCAAGGCAGAAGCCGGCATGGGCCTGTGCTGTTCCTCGAGCTGTCCCCTGCGCTCACGCTTCTCACGCTCGATCCTTTCCCGCTCGGCGGCGGGTAGCATTTTCTTGTATTCAACCCTCAATTTCCTACCCTGGAGTTCGAAATGGTTCAGGTTGTCGATGACGGCCGCAGTCTCGTCTGGCGAGGTGAAGTTTGCAAATGCCAGTCCACGGAAGACGCCGTTGTCGAAGTGGTAGTTGAAAGCGTAAGGGAGGGGGAGGCCCATGTCAGTCATGAGCTGGACAAGCTGCTCTTTCTTAACGGCGAAAGGAATATTCTTTATAACGATAGCGGTAGGAATGAGCTCCTCGTCAGGCTCGGAACTGAGCTGATCGGATCTGATGGGCGATGCACCCATGACGCCGCCACCGAGGCCTAGGTAGGGCGAGACTGACTGCATCTGCTGCGGCTGGTCCATCCACGCCTGTGTTCTGGTTAGCTGGTTGTGATACTCGTTGAACTCGCATGTTCCAGTCTTACCGTAGGGATGCCCGCCCGGGTCTTCTGGGGAGGCTTCATGGAGCGGTTGCCTGCACCCAGCGACGCCAGAGAATTGTTTCCGCCAAAGGCCGAGTTGTTCCAGGTTTGCGCGCCCATCTCATAGCCTCCACCGCCATAGTTTGGCTGGATGGCCGCCGGCATTCTGTTGTCGTTGAAGCGAGGGGCGTCGTAGCGTTGTGCGTGGTCGTCGGCAGTATAAAGACCGGAGGGAAGGTGGCCGGCGAAAGAGTCGAATTGACGCGATGCTTGGCGGTGAAGAGTCTGAGAAGGATGACGCTGCGCTGTGGGCGAGCGACTCTGGGGGGGATTGTCATAGTACATGTCTGGTTGCTGGAAGCTCATGATGAGCGATGGGCAAGGGCCTGTGGCACCTCGGAGTCCTCGTGGAAAGTGTATGTAGTAGTTGTCGTGGAGATGGACAAAAGCGGTGACAGGTCGGCTTCAGCGACAGTCGAACTTGGCAACTCTACTCTGGAATTCACCGACACCCTGTTCGGACCAACTCACAGATGAACCGTTATGGCGGCGAACGGTGAGAAGGAGGATGAGGAGGGGCAGTGAAGATCGAGGCGACCGAGATAGGGTCGGGTCGCGCTGTGGAGGAAGCGTGAGGAAGGGCCAAAATTGTGCCTGCACTCACAGAATCTCCCACGTCGAATCTTTTTGATATGGTCTCAAAAAAGTATGAAAATACCTTATGCAAGACCCGGAGAGGTATGCAAAGAAGATAGTAATGTACAGTAGATCACGTCGTCAATGTTTTTTTAGTTTGTTAGGTTTCGACGACGTTGATTAGATCGTAATGGCGGCGGTGTCTGTGATGGGTTTAAGTGTCGCTGGCTTCCTTGAGTAAAAGAGTTGCTCTGCTTGCTTGCTTCCGTCGTGATTCGTCGCCGCGTTATGTCATTAACTCCAAGAACGACAAAGAGAAGGCGACAGCTGAACGACAGACACGAGGCACACCAAAGAAATGGAGATAGATGCTGTGCAAATGCTTCCTTAGACAATGCGCTTTGCTTTCAAAAGCAACAGTGTGCAGCCGTTGTAACGGGCCGTGGTTGCGAGGCTGTATTCAACTCGAACTCGACCGGAGGGGCGTAGAGGGGGGGGAGAGAATGAAATTTGACTTGGAAGTTTGGCTTGATCCGGTGTGGGAGGGCCCGCTCTTGGCACGGTTTGCATACAATGAGGTGTACTTGTACTTGTACAGTAATGCAGTGCGGTGGACACTGGAATTGTAAGGTAGTGTGAAAATCAGGCAAGGTATGATGTCGGCGCCCAAAGTCTGTGAGGTAAAATGTACCTGAGTTGCCGCTGGACTGGGCAACGCGGGCGACCGTTGATTTTGTGCAAGTTGCTCAGATATGCGAACGTGCAAATCGCCCTGCTGCAAATTCGGGCGAGCCCTGTGCGTAGGTAAGGTAAGGTACTTGTACCTTAGGATAGGTACTGAAAGTGTGATGGCGCGCGTCGTCTGCTTATCGACTTTGTTTGCTGATACTTATTAAGACCGTTTGTGGAAGGTATATGGTATAGTATACAGAGCACAGAAAACAGCGACAGGAAGGCTGAGCAGGCGGCAGTCAGTCCCGACACAGTGTGGGTATGCTCGAACAACTAGAGATACAACAGGAAATGGTCGTAGTCAGGTGGAGGAGAGCGAGGGAGAAGAGAGGTCTTGTTGAAATGGACCCGTGGCCTGGTAGATATTCAGGGGACCTGCACAAGCTGCTAGACGAAATCGCCTTTCTATCGCCCTAGCGTGGGTCTTACCATCTTGCTACGGTCGAGATTATTCGATAATTACACCAGCGAACAATAATGCCTCTCAGAAGATCAGAGCCCGTCATATTTCATCAGCAGCTGCCCGGGCGAGCCAAGCCAAGACCAGAGTGGCTACCTAGTTTCTGGCGACCTAATTGTACAGCACTTGTGACTAAAAACACTTGCAGATGCACATGTACATGTAGTGAGCGAAAGGCGCGCCACAGAGATCTCGCTCATCATCTGGTGTGTCCAGGTGATTATATTCCTCCTCATCCATCTGTCCAATGACCTTACCCTGCCTCACTTTTCTCTGTGTATGCAATGACGCGTGTGACCGTCGACCCTTAATGCACCCTCCAAGCTCGGCACTTCCTGGCCGCCTAATGCAAGAGGTACGATCTTCGGAACACCGCTAGAAGGAGCTAAGTCCCACGCGCTCTGTTCGCCCTATGGCTGACCTCCCAAGCCGTTTCCCACGCCTGTCCTGACCATGACCCCATCTGCCCTGACCGCCTCATCATGGCTTCGAGTCCATTCTTTGCATAAAATCGCTCGTATCTTGCATGGTAAAATCGCCGGCTCACTGCCAAACTACGGCATTTGGGTCGAACCATGACGCTTCCCAGGGTCTTCTTGATCTTGCACTGTCACCGGGGCCAGCTTTTCCTGGTCTAGCTCTACGGGGGAAGCACCCGCATGTCCCGTTGCTTCCACGAGCGGCGGCCCGGCCAACCTTGACCCCGACCACCACATTGGAATAAAGCGTCTCATTACATCCGCCAATCTATAATATATGTTGAGTTGCGCATCGAACACCGCCTGGCTTATCTCGTCCGAGCTTATCAACCCTGTAATGTCTCGAGCGGCTCGCTCTCATATGCTGTGTTTTGCTGTCTGCCAGATCAATGGCTCTGACTTGCATCGGCCCTATGTACAGGGTACGAATCTCAGATCTGGAGATGGCCATTATTCGTCCACGCTTTACCACCGCTCCAACGTATACTGTACATGTTGCGGTATGGACTTGGCATATACCATTTTGTGATCTAGTATCGAAGCCCGTGTGCCTTCTTGCTGACCTTCCGGTGATCCTGCAAACCCGGTTTACGTATTGACAGACAGCGCTTCCATACGTTTGTCACCATCTGCGCCTGCATCTTCATTTACCCCTGGATGAACAGCGTATCTGCTTTACAATCGCATATCGGAGATGCCCAACACCTCTTCAATTTGAAACGGCCGCATTTGTCTCATCTCTACATTGGCGTAAGAACGGTATCAGGGTGGTTCCTCCAGTTCCGTGCAGTTGAAGCGACTCTCCGCGTCCAGGCTCTTCCAATATACCATTGCTTTTGTTGGTTTGCCTAGCTTGTGCGCTCGAAGCGCTCGCCAGGTTAAGTGCACCATCATCCTGCCAGGGCACCGCTGTGCGCGCAGGAGTGATGATATATCGTGTTACAAGCTGAATGTGACCCCCCTCAGTGCCGCTAGCGCTGATACAGCCATGCCGTATGCTTTTCGTACGGCGTGATCTTTTGGCCGACTTAGGCAGTACGAACGGATATTCGAGCTTGATTCGACAGCTTCAATGAAACGACGATGTCCACCAGGCATGTATGACCGCATATCCTTCACTTTACGTCAGTCCTACCATGAACAAGAATGTCGCGTGGAGATGACCACTCACTGTTATGAAAGCTTGTGCTTTTGCCGTCTTCTCGGGACCATCACCGCTCGCAAAATGCTTCACCCCGAGGAAAGCGTCGAAGAATTGGATGAGCGAGCTCTGTGCGTTGCTACCACCGCTGTACTGTCGCCAGACTCCCTTGCCATTGCCCTCGTCATAGAACACACCGTGGGGTAGACCAGCAGCTGCCATGTTCTTCGAGCCAGCAAGGAACGGTCGAATCACATGATAGAACACGTGGGGATCACACTTCTCGTACATACGGCCCAAAAGCAACGAAAGATCATCTATGCATTCGGCAAGAGCGATCAGCGCCTCACTCACGCTTTGCTCATCGTCCGTCAGGGCAGCACGCATGGCTCCCAACAAGTCGGGGAAAACACGTGCGCCCCGCGCTTCCATGGCCACCGAGATCAGGTAAAACCACGACTCGTCGCTTGAACCAGTGTATGAAAGATTCGTCATCAAGTCCTCCGGCAAAGATACGTCGACACTGGGGTCGATGGTGTTCCAGTTGAAGAGGTTCGTGACCGCGTAAGGAGCGCAAGGTTTGAGTTCAAGATGCGCCGCTACCTTCAGGAAGGGTACGGTGATCGACGGCGGCAACCGCTATATGAAATCGATCAGTGCCGTTTTCTGGGAAGGGGACGCCTGGCTTGCTTACCTCTGATGGTCGATCACCAGCCCAAATATACGAATGTGTAAAGTAACCCAGGACCGCACATGCTCGCTGCCACTCTGCTCGCGTTCGAAGGTGATTTGTGTGCAGAACTGGCAGCCCATCTATCTCCAAGCGCAGTCTTCGACTCCTGATCAGAGTGGGAAGATTGCGGGCGATGCGTTCCCATGGCTCGTAATATGGACTTTCAAGGCTACGAAGAGGAGCATCGGATGACAGAAATCCGTGTTTGACAGAAATTCCGTAGGGCTCAAGATCCGGGACCGGTTGAAATGGTATCGATGACAGTGGCTTCGTGGACTCATGAGTCGAGAAAGGGAAAGTAGCCTGAGGTTCTAGAGCGCTAGGGGACATGGTGGAATACAGGACAGCGGAGTGACTTATTTGTTCTTGATCACAGGACCTTTAGGAACATCGGCCACGGTGAGTCTGCCATTATATTTCCTGCCTGTCGCTCTCATTGGACAAATTTCAGCTCTGCCCAAGAGGAAAATTCCGCCTCATCAAAGTCCTGTTCAAGAGGCTAAGAATGAACATCGCCTGACTCTCTTGCGATTAGTGTGGGCCTCTCTACAGGCTAACAAGCAAAAGAACCTCCTCGTCACTCATCCGATAGTCCACGATCGGTAATTACTTCTACTTGGCAATATTCTGTAATCAAGAACACCGACATCTGTTGCGATGATGCGTGTGCAGAGGCTGTGAATTGTAACGTCGGCGTTCAAGAACACCGGCATTCAAGAGAAAATCCCGGTTCCGGCGAATCCTCAACCTACAGGCCCACCCCAATCGTCACCACCACCGGTGTTGGTGAACACCGGCCGCAACCACCGAGACACCCGCTGATGCCAGCAAGGTATGTTTGATGGTTTACGCTACGGCGAATGGTATTGTAGAGTGGCATTATGTCTAGCATAACTGAAAAAGGTTCGTGGTAGACTACTGTATATAACCCAGAATCCAGGTTTTCATTCTTCATTGGACCCATTACTCCTTGCCTGCCTTGTTCATTGCATGGTTTCGTGATCTGTCCATCGATCTCAAATCCTTCAATCTCATCTTCTTCGAAACACACACATTTATTACACGAAGATGGCCATCAAGCAGAGTGAGCCTACGAGGCAACAGGCGACGGCCAAGACTCACTACGGTGCTGAGGCAAAGTCTGTCGACTATGCGAGGAAAATGGACGCTCAAGATCCGCTCAAGCATCTACGGGAGCAGTTCATCATTCCCTCGGTGACAGATATCAGCCGCGGAGAGCTAAGCACGAACGGTATGTTTTGACGTACTCCCTCCAATGACCCGAAAGAAGTGTTGCGGAAGCCACATTTACATATACGCTGACCATTTCTTTGCGCCTCGCCACAGACGACAATGCGGAAAAGAGCATCTACTTCTGCGGCAACTCACTGGGTCTGCAGCCCAAAGCCGTTCGCGAGTACGTCAATGGCCAGCTGTCGACGTGGTCCACAATAGCAGTCAAAGGCCATTTCCAGACTCTGGAGTCATCACCGATCAAGCCATGGCAGCACATGGCACAGTCGTGCGCCGAGGCCAGCGCGCCCATCGTCGGTGCTCTGCCGTCCGAAGTTGCCATCATGAACTCGCTCACGGTGAATCTTCATTTCTTGCTCGCGAGCTTCTATAGACCCACAGCCAAGCGTAACAAGATCATCATGGACTGGAAGGCCTTTCCGAGTGATCACTACGCCATCGAGACTCAGATTCAATGGCATGGATATGATCCCAAGGAAGCCATGGTTCTCGTGGCGCCTGATGACGACTTCACGATCTCTACCCAGAAGATCTTAGACACTATTGACGAGCACGCTGCCGATGCGGCGCTGTTCTTACTGCCTGGTATCCAGTACTACAGCGGGCAGTACTTTGACATCAAGACCATAACCGCTCATGCGCGCTCAAAAGGCATGATGGTCGGCTGGGACCTCGCCCACGCCGCAGGCAATGTACCCGTCAAATTGCACGACTGGGACGTCGATTTCGCGTGCTGGTGTACATACAAATACATGAACGGAGGTCCCGGTTCTATTGCTGGCATCTTCGTACACGAGCGTCACAGCAAGATCCGCGTCACGGAAGATGCTGAAACTGGCACTTCACTTTCCTTCCCACTCAGACTGGCTGGCTGGTATGGCCATGAGCTCAAGACACGGTTCAACATGGATAATCAGTTCGTTCCTATTGATGGTGCTGGAGGCTGGCAGGTGTCGAATCCCTCGGCTATCGATCTCGCGTCGCTCGCTGGTGCGCTGTCTGTGTTCAATTTCACTTCCATCGAGGCTTTGAGGGAAAAATCGCTCAATTTAACGTCCTATGCTGAATTCTTGTTCGACGACATCCTCGCAACTTTGTCCGCTTCTGATGAACGGCAAGACAAGAACCCAGTGTTCAGGATCATCACACCTCTTGATCCGGAAGCTCGTGGAGCTCAACTCTGCGTATTGTTGCTTCGACCTGGTCTGCTCGATGTTGTTATGAAAGGGCTTGGCGATGCGGGAATGATCGTCGATAAGAGACAGCCTGATGTCGTGCGCATCGCTCCTGTGCCATTATACAACACGTTCGAGGAGGTATATAGATTTGCTCGGAAGTTCGAGGAGGCTTTGGTGGGGTTCCTTTCGTAGATACACAAAGCAGAGTATTGGAAATACAGAAAAAACAGGCTTCACTTCCAATCATTCAGCTTCAATAGTGTACCATCAGTGTCGGTTGATCCACGATGAGCCGTCATAGAAACGGCAATATCGAAGGTTTTGTGATAGTAGCCGTATTAGCAGACACATTAATCGATCATGTGAATGGACCCATATGTCCCAAGCCGTCGAGAGAGAATGTTCCATTCATATCGGAATTGGCGCCTACAGAAAGTGTCGGCCAAAGGTCGAAATTGGCGAATGAGGGCTCACTCCAGTCCAATAAGTAGTCCAGACCCACCGCATGGTCAGTATTATACACAGTCGGATCAAGCATCTCGCCGACTGCCAAGTCCATATCAGATCTCACTTCATGAATCGATGTGTTTGTGTTGCTCGTGGTCTGGGTAGACGTCTGAATAGGCTGGGTGGATCTGCCTTGACGGGGTTTGTGGGCTTTTCTGAACACTTTGAGCACGTTTCGCAAGAATTTCGCTTGCAGTCCACATCCCGAGTGCGGCGGAGCATTTTGCGCGTCGAACACCTTGGAAGCGCCGCTGATGGCCTCAATGGCGGGCCCTTCAATCTCACTGCGAATCTCTGGAGAAACAGACAGAAGGAGCTATACTCATTTTTAGCATCGTCTCCTTCGAGGCTGTCCAGTCTATGTAGACAAGAACCTTATCCATGAAACACTGACCTTGATGAGGAAGATACTGCTGTAAGCGATCATGATGTTTATCGAATCTTGTACCAAGTACAGTAGCTCTGAATAGTCTGGTCGAGCTAAAAGTTGTAGCATTTCTACTGCACTCGAGAAGCTGACCAACAAGGGCTGCTTGTCGATTGACTCTTCTGGTAGTGAAGACGTCAACGATGCATGAAGGGGAAATAGAGAAAACAATAGGCGTAGGTTTGTGCCATAGAAAGCAATGAAGAATTGATAAAGAGAATCGTTCCCTGGAGCATGAATTAGTACGTGAAGCATGATTTACGTGATTTCTGATACACACTGCTTTCCTCCATGGAAGACCAACGAGACTTCCATCGCGTGATATCATGCTGAAATGTGCCCATTAGGCCATCAGTCCGATCTAACATTGTGTTTTGACTTGAGTTGCGATGAGGGTTTAGCAAATCGAAAACCTCGGATCCAATCAAGCGTAAGGTTACCAGAGCACACAGCAGTCTGTCGTGGCTAGTTGCCCACGGATCGTCAAACCAAGTATTTGCCGACTCTATCAGTTCATTTCTGCGTATCATTGACGGACTTCCGTTCTGTAGACTTAGGCTGATAAACAGTCTCATCAGCAACTTTCAATGGCATCGAACTGTGCGAAGCTTACCTTCGATCGTAGAAGTATAACAGCAACCACAGACGCTCGACGTTGCGACGTTCCCTGATCGAAAGCTCATCTCTATCCGCGTCCTTATCCTGTGAGGATGGAGTGATTTTGTGCAATCCGAGCTCTATACACATCCTGATGACATAGCCTACCGACAGCCATGCCCTGGTATCGTCTGGCTCCTTCCAGTAGGTAAGAACCAGGATTGCTTGGACGATATCGACCGACTTCTTTCCTTTTCGAAAACATGTCGCTAAGAGGTCTTCGGCGTGGTTAAGCAGACCACTGTGAGAAGTCGATTTGAAAGCTTTTGCCGATGCTGCAAGCATAGCAGTGAGCAGAAAAGGTGAGCTTCGCCGCACATAGTCAAACGTGTGTAGTGCAGGATCGAATTGGCATATATACTTGTTGAGGTCTCGCATGAAACTGTAAGATGCTCGAGTGAGACAAGCTAAAATGGCGGATGAAACACAAGGTAGTTACATACGTGGAGTATAAGGCAACAGCAATGGTATGGTTCACAATGCCTTTCTCAATTGGATCATCGGCTTGAATGAACTGAGGGACATCGCTGATTGCTAGTCGATCTATGTGATTTTGACCATGAGTGATGTTTTCCAATGAGAGCTTGCCTGTCATGGCTTGCTTGTTGAGTGGACCTGAGGATCGGAAGCCTTCGAGAAGAGCCCATCCCCAGTTATCCTGGTGAAGCCTCTCCCCATGTGTTCGATTACGACTTGCGTCCATGTTCGAGGGCGACACTGCAGATGCGGGCCTAGCGCTTAATAGCACACGTGGAACTCCGTCGTCAGTAGGTACTGCTTCTGTTGACACTAGGCTCGGCGCCTGAGAGCGTCTTGTCAAGGTTAGCGTTGGTGTACATAGGTAAGACCTTGACCCTCACTAACCTGCTTGCTGGTTTGCGTCCTCTGCGATGTTTCTCATGTACGCAGGTCAAAGACTTCTTTGCACATCGATCGCCTTTCCATAGATCAGACCTCGGTACTGAGGTGGGGGCGCGGTTTGTCTTACATGTATCGTTGTTGCCACTGTTCTTACACTTCATTTTGATCTTCCTACATGCTAGGCATGCATTGACGCTACTAGAGGGTCAATTATAGCGACGGCAGAGATCACAGGTGGCATGCATACCCATTCTTGTCAGCACCTTTTGGACGAATGGGCGAGCTCGCCGAGCTAGTGTGGCCACTCATTGTACTTTTTTTTATACTGCACTCTATGAAATATCATGTGGTCATCTGATAATATCTCGTTACACAAAGTCATGAACTGTCATGTGGTACAAAACAAATGCGATGTTGGCGCTTTAAAGGCTGAACATAATTTTAAGGCAATATCATGGATGCGACTGCATACCTATATGCTGAGCTCTGAGCACACCGGTATGGGAGGTCAACTTTGGTAATCAGGCGGAAAGAGCATGCGGAACCACCCTACAAATTATTTTCCTTCTACAAGGCTGCCTCAATATTGTTCCACGCAACCCGTATATGGAGCGCAGGCAACGATACGATAGCATTGTTTGCCCATATTTCAGTATACACTCTCAGCGATGTGGAGGCTACAACATCAAGACTCAATCATTACATGAAGATCTATGATATTAAAGGTTGTAATTGACTATTCTTGATCGCCGGTGTGTCGTTCGGAATTCACCGGCAAAGCTATACGCCTTGTTTTTTATGCAGCAACTCGAGGAGCCGCACAAGGCGCTGCATCCATGGTCGATATAAAGCCTCTCCCGGGCGGGCCTGACTAAATATGCAGCTGGGTCCCTCACCACACTCCCCAGCTACCTAACCGTGCTTACGAATCAGGACGACGAGGGAGCTGTGCGCCTAACAGTAGTGTAGCTCGGAGTAGCAAAGGCCGCTCAATCCCACAGCGTCTTTAGCACTACCTGTACCTACAGTAAGTACCTATATTTCAGTACTGTACCTAGCTTTGCCAGCTCGCTACCGCTATTGCGGCATTGGCGTGCCATATCGCAGACTCGTACATCCATAAGTACCTTATCGTGCGAGGTAAGGTAACCCAGACAACAGGAAATGGATTGCTCGTCGCCAAGCAGTATATCTTACGACGCAGAACAAGAGACGCGGAGGCACTGTGACTGTGAGTGGCCGGTTCCGGTCACCGCTCTACATCGGCCGACTATGCATAGCGGCCGGCGCCTGGCTTAGGCAGGTCTTAAGTAGAAAGTCGTGCAAGATAAGGGCAAAGAGGGCAAATCAACCAATCGCCAGAATAAAAACAGCATGTATAGGCACAGTGTGCACGGCAAACCCACAGCCTATCCCCCGCAATGGGTGCGGGACATTTTGTACTGCAAGACCATGCACAGATGCGTGATAGTCGTGATAAGCTTGAATTGATATTGCGAGATATTGTGCCATCCAAAAAATGTGAACGAGTCTTTCGTCTCCTCGTCCGTACATTTGTTTGTTTGTTTGTTTCTTGTCTTCTGTTACCATTTAGTTCTCTGGGGTGCTTGAGTCTACATTACCCGGCTCATCAACAATCATGGCTGAGGAGACGACGCCTTTGCTGGCGTCTAATGACCAGCCGGAAGAGCCTACCAAGACCAAGTTGCAGGGAGCTGTGTGGCGTATCCTCCTGTGTGCCTTTCTGATATCTTTATCTTTCAGTTTTACGCAGGTTCCAATCCTATATGTGTTTCGTTTAATGACCTGCGAGGAGTACTATAAACTCCATGATCCTAGCAATGTCAAGGGAGACCGCTGCAACGTGAACGCGATAGAGTCGAGTACTGCTAGATCAGTTTCGCTACTCGGATCGTCAACGACAATCTTTGGTGCGTTATAGATTTGGTAGACAGTTGGTGATACTGTAGTACTGATACTAAGCTAGGCGTATTGAATCTGCTTATCACGGGTGCTCTCATCAAGCGCGTGGGCGTACATCTGACTCTCGTTGCCCAGACCTTCTGGCCGTCGGTCCGCTTGTGTTGTCAACTACTTGCTGGTGAGCTTGGAATCGCCACGATGTCAGGTGCTAAGATTACAATATTGACCCAACGTCTGCAGTCACGGTCGGTGGTAACACGGGCATATGGATCTTCCAAGTGACTCAAGCTATCACAATTGTTGGAGGACCGGCAGGATATTTGTAGGTACTTGACAGAGTGTTTGTCATGCCTACTTTACTGACGAGTCTTACAGATTGGTTTTAAATTCATATGTCACCGAGATTGCCACACCTGCTGAGCGGACCGGAGTCTTTGGTAGATTGCAAGGTTGTGTTATGTTTGGAGGTGCATTTGGCTTTATTTGTGAGTTCGTCCTTTGACGACTGTGTGTTCATATTCGCTCATCGTATCTACAGTGGGTGGTCTGGCTGGAGATGTTTTCGGGATCAGGAGCCCCTTCATGATCGCCCTCGGCTTGATGGTGATCTCAACGTTCTATTCGGCGATCTTCCTGCCATACATCAAACCTTCTGGTGTCATAGAGGAGAAGAACCCTTCGAAAAACCGCTTCGCCGCACTTTTGGGTCCCACGCGAGTATTCTCGCCGCAGCTGTGGCGCTATCCGGAAGGTCGTGTCAGAAAGCATCACGGAGCTGGTCTCCTGGCTCTAGGAGTGTACTTGGGAACTGTAAGCATTTTATGGCTATGCGACCTATCGCTTTTCTAACATTATTTGCTAGGTTGCAACGGGGTACATTCCAACCTTAATCCAGATGTACTCCACGGGAGCTTTCGGGTTCGGTCCAACAGAAAACGGTTTCCTGATGTCTTGCAACGCATTGATTCGAGGTCTCTTCTTGTCGCTGGCATTTCCGCGCATCATATCCGCAGGGCGGGAATGGTTCGCGCGTCGCGGGCGCTCGAGATCACTTTCTGCCTCAGAAGAGACGGCTCGTGTCAGAGAGCCCTTGTTGGCGGCTGAAGATCTGGAGGTCGTTGCCGCTCCAGAAATAGAGCAAGAACCTGCTGCTCCAATGAAGGCTGTCAGCGCTGAGGAGGGTTCTGCTTTCGATCTTTTCTTTCTCCGATGGAGTCTTGTAGTGGATGGTATATTGACCGGTCTTGCAACCTTCACTAGACATGGATGGCAAATCTACCTAGGTATGTCATGATACTAATAGGAGGTACCATACATGAGCTGACGTTTTGTACCAGTTGCTTTTATTCTTCCTTTGGCATCAGGGTCCGCGTCTGCAGCTAAGAGCGTCATGATCGAGATGTGTCCCAAATCTCAGAAGGCCGACGCATTAAGTGCGATTACGCTTGTGGAGATGACTGCAATGCTGTCAACATGTAGGTCACTCCTGCTGCGATTGACGTTTTATTTGGAACGCTGACAATAATAGTGAGTATTTTTGGCGCGGTTTTCGCAAGCCTGGCGGAAGTCGGTAAAACACATCTGACTTTCGCCTGCAATGCTGTAAGTCTCTTGGTAACATCTGCTATACAATCGTCCCTTCTGACTTTCCTCGCAGGGCATTGCTATTGTTGCGGTTGGCTTCCTGGTCTTTTGTCACTTCCCTCCACTCGGAAGTACACGTGTTTCAGATGAGCAGGAAGAGGAAAATGTGGATGGAGAGAGTGAAGAAGTTTCCGAGCATAATAACGAAGACGACATGCCTGCGAATGGAAAGTGATATAGCGATGGGTGTTGATAGACTGACTCTCCCTGCCTGCATGCATTTCCGGATAGGAGTTCAAGGGTCACAAAAAGGGTAAGGGCGCTGGTATCTAGCATTGAGATAGACGTCTTGTGACCTCGTCCAAAAGAACAAGTGGTACGTTTCGCATCCCGCATTGACCGGCTTTCGGCTCTCAAGAGGTGCTCTTCTCGACACAGCCAACTTTCCACTAGAGCTCAATCTCGAAGCTGCTCCAACTCGTTGCAAGTAGAGGCAACGGGTACGTGAGGAGCTTTATCCGACCTTGGGTTCATCGCTGTCGACGTCGTTGTGCCTTGGTATCATCGTCGATATTGACGCCCTCGGCTGAGGCCTACCTCATCGTGTCAATGAAGTTAGAGGAAAGCCAACAGCTAGCAAGAGGCCAGCGAAGAGGTTGTTGCTATTGCTATTGATTCTGGTTCCTCCTTCGATGTCGGCGGTTCTCAATGCTTTTTGTGCCATCCCCTTTACAGGTAAATGCGTGTTGAGGCAGGAATTGTCGCTGCTGGTGTTTTCACACCTGGTATGTACGGATAATGGAAGCAATCGCCAATGGTTTCATCCTCATGGCAGATCGCTTCATTCTAAGATGACGCTGAAGTTGTTCCTGGACCTTCCTGGATTGACCTCACTTTTTGCGAAACGTGCCTTCTCAGTAAGCCCATTCCAGTGCCACAAATGGTAGATGAGTTTCGCAGTGAGCTTACGCTCAATGAGGGAGTACCCGAGCGTTTTCATTATCTGTGTCAGCAGCTTCTCGTCTAGGTAACGTGAATTTGTCACGCATGGGGCTGGTAGGACGAGAAACAGAGATGGAAAGAAACGCATCTGCTCGCCACTTAGAGCACAGCTTGGCTCCGAAAGGAGAAATTGGCAAGTTCTTCGCAGCATCTCGCCACGTTGTGAGGCATCTGGCACATAGTTGAGTACGAGTGACAGTGAAATGATGTCGAACTTCTCATCTTCGCTCGTAGGCAGTGGTCGTTCCATGAAGTCTTGCTGCTGAATGCCAGACCCTTGGGAGTTCAGGTCGATCCTTGTGTCATCAAACACACCCGATCGAGAGCATACATTGTTGACGGACAATGCTCCAACTTCGAGCATACGAAGCTTGGCACCTGCTTTCGAGATGTCTTTAGGCAACCAGTCCATAAGCAGTTTCGACGTATCTCCGCCACGATCGCTGGACTGGCCTTGGATACTAGCTTGTTGGTAGCGTTTCAGACCTCCTTTCTCCTCGATCTGCGCTCGGATACTGGCTGCGGTCTGTTCATCGCCATGTTTGACGGCCTCGGCGAGAGCCTTGTGTAGGCGATGGTGTGTCCGAATGAGCGTTCGAGTCGCCTTGGCTGTGAGTGAGGCTTTCGGCTTCTGTATGACCGGAGGCCTTCCATGTGACAGGCTTTTCGGCTTTTGTGCCTTCTTGACCTTGCTCATCTCGACGAAGGCACAATTGCTGCTTTATGATGGTGAAAGCAATTATATGTCAAGTAGTGTGTATCCTTTTTTCCCCGATGCAAGATACAAGTAGCGTCGTCAATGTACGAGGTGATCTAGACGTAAGGGATATAATTTCACTTGGCTCGGCAATGTCAAGGCATCGCCACGCCCATCTCTATATATATATATATATTACTTGAACAGGTGAGAGTGCTCCAATTGATGAGCTGAGTGAATGTCTTTTCTGATATTGCAGAAACCCACCATTTCATATAAAAAGTCGAGGATGACATGACTCGCGTAAGGTATCTGGAGGGGAAGAAGAATCAAATGCGAAATCTTGGCATACATCGACGCACGGACTTTCTCCGCTTGAAGACTTGGCACACACTTGAAATCCTCGTCGGTCTCTCTACAGGAATTATTCTCTTCAGCAGCGACGTCGACATTCAAGCCCCTCGACCAACGACAACCGACGAAATGGCCCCCAAAGCTGGATCCAAGAGTACGATATCACTGCTGTCTGCTGTGCGATGAAGAGAAAATCATGTGGACATTGGAGAAGATGGACCGGAGTGCTGTTTGTGCGCACTTTACATCGACTTGGAATGCTTCCACAGAAAAACCTCCATCGCAACCACATCTATACAGAGTCCAACAGGCTGACATGTTTTCCACAGAGCCCTCGGCTAAGGCCAACAACGCCGCCAAGGCTGCCCTCCGCGGTGTACGTTGAAACAAACCACAGAGGCGTGTCAGCACGCTTTTTGCAAAGAAAGCACCGCTGACGGCCTGTTCGCATAACAGGTTAACTCGCACAAGGTCCGCAAGGTCCGTTACAACACGACCTTCCACCGCCCCAAGACCCTCCAGCTCTCTCGCGCTCCCAAGTACCCCCGCAAGAGCATTCCTCACGTGCCTCGTCTCGATGAGCACAAGGTCATCATCCACCCTCTCAACACCGAGAGCGCGATGAAGAAGATCGAGGAGAACAACACCCTCGTCTTCATTGTCGACATCAAGGCCAACAAGCGCCAAATCAAGGCTTCCCTCAAGAAGCTCTACGATGTCGACACCATCAAGATCAACACCCTCATCCGGTACGTCGATTTTCTCCATCAATGAAAATTTCAAAGCTAACACATACATTCAGCCCTGATGGAACCAAGAAGGCCTTCGCCCGCCTCACTCCTGACGTTGATGCTCTCGACATCGCCGCCACCAAGCTCGCCATTGTTTAAATTACTCGTATAGAGGATGCATTGGCATGTTTTGTGGTTTTGGGGGGTTCATGATATCACCAAAAAGAATGGCGTTCGGTGTGTTGGCTGCTGCGACAAAAAGGACGCGAGCCTTTTTTATGGAGGGACTGGATCCGAATCAAGCTTTCATGCCTGCCCTTTCCATCGGTGCATTTTTGCTTCCGCTTTAGCACATGTGATGTCGTTGTCGTGACTTTTGCCTTTGTGAAATGCAATGCGTGCGTCGTCGACCTGAGTGCGAACGCTCAAGTTGTTGCAAACGAGAATCGAGATCACCATGTTTGGAAAAGATTTGGTGGTCCTGACCTTGTTCCCTACGACATGTAAAATGCAATACACAAAAAGACTCGCCCTGGAAGATTTGCGCATGTTGTACACTGGAACTTTTGTGATTATATCGTACACAAACACATTCCTGCTATTTTACAAATGCCTCCATGGTAAGGATTCGCTCAATGGGTCCGGTGCTCCATGGCTGTAGGTAACCAACAATTTATCAGACTCGACAATTCCACGTAGCAGAGCATCGTGTTGTTGCCTGGGACTTGAACGCATATAAACCCCAAGTCCAACCCCAATCGACGCATCTATGCTCTCGCCAACCATCCCATGCTTTTCTTTCCAGTTCCGCGCATAGTCTTGATACAAAGCCCCAGCTATTCCAACCCAAGCCCAACCACGCTTCCTATGAACCATGAAGACCCATCTCAGCGTCCCCAGACTATTCTCCTCTCGCTCTAAATCGTCGTCCTCATCTGCTCAAGATGTCTGAGAACAGTCATGTTGGCATCCATGAAGCGATCCACGCAGTTCTGCATGCAGGGCTCCTCGCTGCGGTCGAGCTTTCCCGACATGATTTTGTTGGTCACGCATTTGCGGAAGCACGTGTCTGTTAGGCTATGGATTGCTTTTTTTGTTGGTCAGTAAGAGGGTCTTGGTGATGTTGGTTGATTGGTTTTGGGGGGGGGGGGGGGGGTTCTTTGCGATGTGCTTTTCCTTCTCTTTTTATACTGGAAATGGGGAGGAATGGGCTTAGACTTGGTGATTGTGCTCTGTGGAAGGCAAGAAGATGGAGTAAAGAGTAGGTGGGGATAGAGAGAGAGAGAGAAGACATGAGTGAGTAGAGGAAAGGAAAACACACATTGTTGGATTCTAGCCTTCTGTGACTCGTTGACGACGAATTGCTGGAGGTCCTGCTTGTCCTTGTCCGAGAGCTTGCTGATATCCAAGTTGGATGCGCCGCTGCCGAAGGAATCCATATTTACTATTGCTGTTCCGTGGCCGTTTTAGAGGAAGCGGTGCTTTGTCTACTGGTCGCTTCTGTATTGAAGAGACTGCGATGCGGTATGTAGATCGTAATGTGTTTGGTGAGAGGTGGTCGGCTGTTATAGTGAGATGGACTATTATTCCGCTGCTGCTGGACGATTTGGATTATCCACGAAGAACTTCCACGGCGTCATCGCTCTGCGGCTTTTGGACTGCTTGGCATCGCCGATTCGTGTCTGATGGGCGACCCTGTCTGTTCGTTCGGAGTGCTGTTCATGCTGTCCTACGTATCTTACCGTTGTTGCCTATTTCTATCCATCTAATCCATTTCTCTCACTCGATCTTTGAGTTGGTGGACCATCACTAGCTGACGTCTTTTGGTATTATCATGCGTAGCTGGCAGCTCCCGTTTGTAATGTTTACCCTCTTCACAATGTCCTAGTTTGTTATATCTAGTCGGATGAAGCCATGGTTGATGCGACAAATATAATAAGAAAATCGAATCAAATTGGTATCCACGCGTTATGCTCGAGTGACAAAGAAAGTACTCCCGAAAGGGATGATTAAAATGAATGCCTTTAGAAAAACAACGCGCTGACCGGGAACGGTTCACGTATCCACCATATGAATGAAAGCATACATTTGCCTTCAACCTTGCTCTGCGCTGCTTAGCCCTTAGTCTTTCCAGCGCGACGAGCCTGGATGCGCTCGAGTGCTGCCCGTCGCTTTTCTTCGCTCAGAGATCTCTTCTGCTTCGCATCGTCTGTTTCGTGTACCGGTTGTTCAACTTTGCTGACCGCATCTCCACCGCTCGTGACAGGGCTGGCTGCCTTTGCAAAGCTTTCCGCAAGACTGATCTTCTTACGGTGATGGTTCGGGTGCTCCTTGGCAGGTTTCGACGCGGGCAGTCCCATAGGTAGAGCCATGCGGTCAAAAGGAGGCGGCGGCGAAGACATGATGATTGATTTGGTCGGCGAGTACTGTTCGAGTAGGTCATCGATGCTTTTCTCCGCTGCAGACTTTCTTGCACTACGCGGGGTTCTCCTTGCGCTTTGAGAGGGCGATTTCGCGACTGCTTCTGGTGGGGTCATCTGCGGGAGCGCGAGTGAGAGATCGATAGAGTCTTCCGGGAGGATCTGAGAGTCGCGACTGCTCCTTGGTGTAGACTTTGCATGGTTGCGTCTCGGCGTAATGTCAATTGTCCGCTCTTGTCGCTTGGAGTCAGGCCGTGGCTGGGTGACTTCCAGCGTGTTGATATCGCGCAGTCTCAAGGGAGAATCGAACTTCTTTGGGTCCGTTGCCAACGGCGCCTGGTTAGCTGACTTTTCAGCGGCATCCACCACGAATGGGCTCGATTGTACAACATCGGCCCAGATGTCTGCACCTGCATTTGACACAGGGCGTTTTCGAGGACTCGTGTGCGCTTTAGAGGCCTTGTTTTGTGCTCGTTCAAGATCTTCACGGAGTTTCCAGTTCTCCAAACGTAGCTTCGCAGCTTCATCCTGTGCTGTCTTGAGGCGTTCGAATGGCGAAACGTTGTTCCCACTCTGACGTCCCTCTTTCAATGCTGATACATCTCTTTCTAGTTCCTCGTTCCGCGCCCCCAGCTTTTCTGCCTTGGCTTTTTCCTGTTGGAGCTGCGTCGAGAGAGCTTTCATTTGCTCATCCTTGTCTCTGGCGTACGCCTTGGCAAGCTTCTGCTTGACCAGAAGTCGCTTGACCTCACGTTGCGTCTTCTCCGCATAAGAGTCATATTCCTGTTTCCAATATTTGCCAGACTGGGAGCGCGGTTCCATGTAATCAAGCGTAATGTCCATGTCGTCTTTTGACTTGGCGATCACTTTACTTGATTGGGTTTTTGTCTTGGATGATGAATCCCGTACGTCATGTAGCGTTTGTGTGAGCTTTGTTCGCTTCTGCGTGGCAGTGGATGCTGATGATGTGTCGCTCAACGCATCAAAGTCTGTCTTGGGAGTCCACGGGCTGGGGAACTTGCCCGGAAAAGTATTAGGAAGACCACTCCTGCTCGGCTTCTTGCCCTCGTTGTCGACTACTTGAGCGCCGAATGTCACCGTCTTGTTACGCCGAGTGGTGCCGGGTGTCATAAGGATGCCATTCGGCTTAGTTGGAGAGAATCCGAGGATGTCTGGCAATGGCATATCCTTGATACCACCTGATTGCTCTCCAGATGTAGTGTCATTTCCCGAAGTAGTCGACCTTGATGTTTTCGATGGGATCCTTTCAGCGATATCATCGAAGTGGTCCTGGCGGCCGCCGGGCTTAGGTGTTCCAAATATGGCGTGTTTGAATGCGCGCACAGCGAAAACAGGTGCAGGAGTCTCTGGTGCCTCAAAGATTGTATCACCGACTATGAACAAATCAAACACGCGTCAGCGCATTGATTATATCGAGTAATATTCGATGTATAATCATACCGTCAGGTTCGTCCGCATCCGCACCCTTGCTGCCTGTGAGCCATGACAACATGTTGACGGTTCCAAAGAATGACTATCTGGTAGACCGCATGAGCTGCGATACTTCCTCGCTTGTATACAGTATGGCTAAATTAAATGGGTTGTATGCAAGTGCAACGCGGTATACAGCAAAGTGTGGTGTTGATAGATGCAAACAAACAAGACCGCCATGCGCTTAGGCTTGCCGAAGTTGTTCCCTCAAGCACCCGCGTAGAACTGCCTCTGCAGAAAGTACTTTACCGCTCTTCTTGCTCCCTGCGAACACTCATCCAAGTAAAGACCAGGTAAAGAATCAAGTGAAGTGAAGACATGTCTGCCTTGGCCTAGAGAATTGCAGCTTCGGCTGTATATCTCTCCCCTCACTTTCTCAAAGAAAGTGCGCATAGTTGCCACCCAGATGACCCTCCGACCAGGATGGCACCCAAATCGCCATGGAAGACCAATACTCCCAAGAACAACAAGAAGAATGATGGCCAATTCGCCAGCACGAAGCAGGCGAATGTTGCTGGCTTGCATGTTAATCAGATCGATGAACCAGGCTCCGTCAATTATGCCGAGGTGCAGAGTGACGAGATCGAGGTGCTCAAGGCTATATATATGGAAGACTACGAAGAAGTGGAGGTGAAGTCTGCTTGGAGTACGACCTCGGACAAAGCATTCAGATTGACGCTGAGGTCTTTCTCTGATGAAGAGACATATGTGGTTCTGTCTGTAAAATTGACAGCCACTTATCCCAGATCGCCACCTGTGCTCCAGGTCAAAGGTCTAGAAAAGCTACATACTACGGCTCGCAACCAGGTACAGAAAATCATTCAGTCACGTCCCGGGGAACTGTCAGGCGAAGCTATGATCCATGCGATTGCCACGGATATCCAGGACGTGCTCGAAGATGCTGTGCTAAGCCGCGAACGAGGCGTATTACCCAGTCTTGAAGAAGAGCGCATGATTCAAGAAAACGTTGCAGAGCAGCAGGCCAAAGAATTGGAGGCCGATGAAGCCAAACGTGCAGAAGCTGTGCAAGCAGAGGAAGACCGTATGATGGATCAGATGGTTCAACAGGAAATTGAAAGGCGCGATAAACATCGCAGCAAAGCCAGACGAACCTCAGAAGCCGAAAAAGGCAACGCCAACGCCGATGATATTCGGTTCGACCAGACGATTTCTCTGACTCGAGCAGATCTCATAGATTTCAGCACCGTGTCATTGGTTTCATCCATTTCATCAAAGGGAAGTGCGAAAATCTCAGCTGCTAAGCCGAAAGTGATAGGACACACCACACTTGAGACTGAGCTTCTCGCTGTTCGTCAGGTCCGTCTCAACTTACCCCCGGGAGAGTCCTCGAGTTGGTCAGAACTTTTGGAGCTTGAAGAAATCCTGGAGCAGTTAAAAGGCATGCGTCAGGCAAACATAGTAAATCTGTATGCCTTCAAGATTGAAAAGATCGAAAACGAGGTGGGACTAGAGTCGCAGAATAGAGTCGTGACTGTTCTCACGGACCTCGCCAACCGAGGTAGTCTTGCGGAGATGCTGGAAGACGGCCAGACTGTTCCCTTACCGAAAGCCCGACAATGGTCGCTTGACTTGTTGGAGGCCTTGGATTTTTATCATCGTAACGGCATGATTCACAAACGCATACACCCCGGCAACGTCCTATTCTTCCGTTCACAGTCCGGTGTCACGATGCCAAAGCTTGCAGATGCCGGCTATGAAGACCGTCTCCTGAGGCTGCAAGGACGCTCGAGTACAGGTGAGAAGGCTAAGAAAATGGTGGCATGGCTGGCACCAGAAGTTGCGGTCGATCATACTACGCACACTCGGCGCTCTGACATTTGGGACTTCGGCGTGCTGCTCATACAAATGTTATTTGGAACCACGATCACGCGCAAGCATGCAAGTCCACATACGCTCTTGGAGTCCTTGGACTTGTCAGAGTCTTTGGAGGCTGTTTTGCTGAAGGTCTTCAGTAAGGATGCGAGAGAGAGACCGACAGCGTTCGATCTCATGCCAAGCGAGTTCTTCAGAAGTGATGGACCTCTGACATCCGCTGAACGTTCTCATTCCTCTCGTCATAGGAGGCTGTCCTCTTCTCAAGGCTTCTCGGGTCAAAGAAGCCCTATCGCACGTAGGTCTCGTCAGAATTCAGCCAGTGCTACAGAAGCCCCATCCGTTTCCCGCTATCTCAACGACTTTGTTGAACTTGGACGCCTTGGAAAAGGTGGCTTCGGAGAGGTCGTAAAGGCTCGTAACAAGGCCGATGGTGGAGTGTACGCCATCAAGAAAATCAAACAAACCTCGGTTGAGCAATTACAGCAGGTTTTGTCAGAAGCGATGCTTCTCCACCGACTGAACAATGCCTATGTCGTCAGATACTTTTCGGCTTGGGTGGAGGATGACTTCTCCAGTACCAGCGCGATTGAAGAAGATTCGGTGACCGAATCATACGGCACATCAACGGGCCAAGATATCGAATTTGGATTAAGCAGCCGGGGACTTGACTTTGCAAGTTCTCAGGGATATAATATCGAGTTCGGTGAAGATAGTAGCGAAGACGATGGAAGTAGTGCGGAAGATGACGAGGACGATGAAGATGAAGATGTGAGCTCGGGAACAGAGACCGGTGGGCATCAGACGCACATGCAAGCTGGCGCACGCGGTCCTATTTCCGAGAGAGCCATCCATGACTCCCACACTACTGATTCTTCTCCCCTTATGAAGACCCGATCCAAGTCTCATCGCATTGCTCGATCGGTCTTGTATATCCAAATGGAATATTGCGAGAGGCACACACTCAGAGACATCATCCGAAGAGATATATACGAAAAGCCTCAAGAAGGATGGCAAATGCTTCGCCAGGTTGTGGAAGGTCTCGCCCATATTCACTCGCATGGCATTATCCATAGAGATCTGAAGCCAGATAATATTTTTATCGATATAACTGGCATACCTCGGATAGGCGATTTTGGTCTTGCTACCACAAGTCGTCAACTTGGCACAGACAAGATCCTCGCAAGTACTAACACTGGCGAAGACATGACAAGAAGTATAGGTACAGCGCTATACGTCGCACCGGAGATCAGTTCGGGGACTGGCAGTTACAATGACAAGGTCGATATGTATTCATTGGGAATAATCTTCTTTGAGATGTGCTACCCTCTGAAAACAGCCATGGAGCGTCACCAAGTCATTCTGCAGATCAGGGAGAAAGTGCATGTCCTGCCACCAGCGTTTGCGAACTCTGAGAAGTCCAAACAGGCCGATGTGATCATGAGCCTTATCAACCACACACCATCCGAACGACCAAGTAGTCATGAGTTGTTGCGTAGTGGGAAATTGCCCGTTCCGCTCGAAGATGAGACTATCTTGCAGATCATCGACAGCTTGGAAGACACTCGCTCCTATTACTACCAGAAAGTCATGGCTTCACTCTTTACACCGTCGCGCGTCCAGCGTGCAAGAGCCCTTGCGTGGGAAGCTGGAGTGAAGGAGCACATTGCCACAGAAGAAGAGATGGGAATTCGTGACGATGCGCACCAGCTTATTCACAGTTTGCTCAGACACCATGGTGCCCAGGAAATGAATCGCTCGGTAATCCATGATCGTTCCAATGATTATGCAGCTTCCGATGTGTTTCAGCTTCTTGATGCTTCTGGGAACCTTCTACAGCTCGCATATGACTACACTCTACCATATGCGAGACAGCTTGCAAAGCATCCGCCTGTTCTTCCGGTCCAGAAATCATTTGTCTTCGGTCGCGTATATCGCGATGTTCTGACTGGAGGTCCTCCAAAGGCTCTGGGGATCATCGATTTTGATATTGCTTCTCGATATCCACGCCAACTCGCGCTACATGAAGCAGAGTGTATGAAGGCTGTCGAGAACATTATCGACAACATACCGGCTCTGTCAGCATTGACCACTCTGTTCCACCTGAACCACTCGGACCTCTTGGAGCTCATCCTAGACCACTGCCGTATTGACAAAGCCCAGAGGACCGCCGTAAAAGAGATCCTCAGTAAATTGAACTTCCACCGGTACACCTGGAAGAAGATCCGAGCCGAGCTTCGTGCTCCCCTCCTTGCTATCCCATCGACCTCTCTCGACGAGCTTCAAAAGTTTGACTTTCGTGAAACCTGGGACAAGACCCAGGAGCGGCTGTTGTCCATATTCTTAAAGCCTACTTATGCGAATAGACTTCGACGACCACTGGAACAGATACGCAATACCATCGAGTATATGAAAGTCTTGGGTGTTCGGAAGAAGGTCTTCGTCAGCCCGCTGAGTTGCATCAACGAGAAATACTATGCTCATGGTCTAATGTTTCAATGCGTCAATGACAAGAAGAATCAAGCACTAATTCTAGCAGCTGGCGGTAGGTATGACAGTCTGATCGAAGCCCATCGTGCTCGTGGACAGCCAACAGCTGGAACTTGTCATGCTGTCGGTGTGAGTATTGGCTGGGACTCTATCGTCAACTGTATATTACGTCACCGCAAGAACACTTCGACCTCAACATATCTCAAGAAAGGGGCCGAAGAGATATCTCCGGCACATGATGCTCTTAGGGTAAGTGGAGTCTACTTCATTTGCCCACATCTCCAGAATGACCCAAATGGGTCATATGTCAAACGTAAGAAACTACCTATGCTGACAGTACTGAAATCAAAGTGTGAGATCCTTATCGCATCATCCGATCAGAATGTCTTAGACACCGTGGGGGCAAGGCTTCTGCCTACCCTTTGGGGCGCCAAATTCTCAGCAGAGCTTGCGATTGATACCGGGGTTGTGGATGACCTGCTCGGCCGTCGACTCGATACCTCCCACACCTGGGTTATAATTGTAAAGCACGACCCTTCCGTCGTAAAAGTCTGGAGTAGCTTCTACGGCACCATGACAGAAGTGTCTTCGCAGAGGCTACTACAATCTCTGCACGCCGAGCAAAAAGAGCGTGAGCACGAAGCCAGTGCCAAATTGACCAAGCAGGCAACTCTAGTGAGACACCATTCACACAACGCTGCAGACGACGAGAACCAGGGGGAGTCGCAGGTCCGGGTCTTGCTCGCCCAGCATAAGAGCAAGAAAAGCAACAAATACAACATCATCAACAAAGCCCGCGAGCGCTGGCACGCGCTACTGAAAGAGCTCCAAAGCGGGCCCATCCTGGCCATCGAAACCCGCGACGAGACACTCGAAGCTATCCAGCAGACAAAGCTCAGCGACGTCGACTCGTGGAAAAAAGTCATCCAGACGGCGCCAGTGAGTGACAGGCAATACCTCAGCCAAGTGCAGGAAGAGCTGCTGGACATCAAAGCGAAGTGGACGAAGAGCGACAGCCCGCAGGTCGCCGGGCTCTACAATTTCCGCTCTGGAGCTTGCATCTACTACGACTTGGGCATCTAGATCCGCGGCCGCCTTGAGTTGCGCAACGAAGACATGTGAGAATGAAATTGGAGGGGGGTTTAACGTAAGTATGAGAAAAACCAAAGGATGACAAAAACAAAATATCTAGGCTGGTGACGGACGAATGAACGAACGAACGACGGACGAACTCAACGCTAACGCTATTCTGTTTCTACTCTTTACCAACCTACCTTATAGAACAACTCAATCTGATAACATATGATTTTTCCCCTTCTAGATGAACACTAGTCGTACGAGAGTGATTGGTGGTACAGCTTTATCTGATTCTTACTCGCCGGACATGGAATAATGGACCGCACGTCACGTATCTGGAGCGTCCTTGGAGATACATGGGCGGCATCAAGGAGACATGATATGCTTCTGTTTGACTCTGCCTTGTGTGTAGCAGCCGCCGCGAGCCATCCGCACGAGATATAGTATACTCAGGCCCAAAGTACGACTGTCTAGTTCGTGCTCTAGCTGTACCTGCAGCGATGGTCGTGGTCTTGTGTACGACGCTGCTTCATGCCATATGTGCAGTGATACGAGATCTGAGCTCGTACACTTGTACAGTACTGTAGCTGTTACCTCAAGGTCTTTAGCGAAGCGGAGAAGATGGGGCTCTCCGCTTGATTGGGTCGTGTATTCTTGGCATCGCACTTTGCACACGCGACGTCCACATCTGGTATATCAAGCTGTCCCCAAGTTGTCAAGTGATTTTCCAGAACAATATGGGAGACTTGTTGCAGAAAATTTGACAAGCACAGGAAGAAGTAGAGGGCAAAAATGTATCTGCATTGCAGGTTTCTACCCAGTAAAAAAAAACGGATGGGGGAGTAAGAGCCCAAAGGCGACCGCCCGCGATGAACAAGCAGTGCCGGTGTTAGAGCCCCGTAACCATCCACCCACTTGATGGAACATCTCATCGTGAATCCCGATTTACTTTCGAAAAGTCAATTGACCGACTCCCATAATTTGTCCCAGTCGTCATCCTCCCAGACATCAGAACAACTCCCCAATTGCAAGCTACAAGCACTTGCCAGGCCGAGCCAGGATGACAAGTCCGGCTACAAAACCAGCCGTGCGAGCGAACCGAAGAAGAAAAGGTGCTTTGGTATCCTTGAACATTCCGAATGATGCCGCGAGTGTAGCGTTTGTCGACGTCATGAGAATGTGGGTTGCATGTTATGCGTAGGAAGACGTCATGCGACGGAGAGCCGAGATCGAGTGTTCAGCGAGTTGCTTACTTGCTGTAGAAATTATAAGAGATGTGATCCAAATGGAGCTTGCAATGGAGCTACTTACGATCTTGCTCTCGTCTTTCTTCTCTTGCGCTTGAGGCGCCTGACGCGCTTCTTTCTCCACTTGGCTCTCATCTTTGCAGCCTGCAAGTGAAGCTGTTAGCTGACTGCAGATTTTCAATTGACAATGTCCGAGATGGTGAACTTACGGTACTGTTTAGATAAGTGCGGTGTGAATGAAGGAGGGGAAGCTCTGGACAGCTCGACGGAGACTGAAATCATTTGTGCAGTGCGGAGACTAGCGTGCGCTGACTAAGCCTACCCGAAAGCTTGGACGCTTGACATAACGAAAATACCAAGGCACGTGAGTAGTAATGGCATTTTCGCTGTCACACATCCGCATCTACTTCGGTTGCATCTTATTCTATCTTATCTGTGCACCCATAGCGGAGACTGGAAGGTCGAAGAAGCCGTCGGAACGATGTCTGGGTCTGAAGATTCAGTGTCTGGAGCAATTGCATGGCTCGGCTTCGGCGACGACCATGGCTACTCCTCAGGTGCAAACGCAATTTGAGCTTCTGCACCATTGAGGCTCCCATGCTGATGGTAAAGCAGAAGTCATTGAGATGTTCGCCAGACATGAATATAAGATTGGGAGATCGGATGTCCTGAAGTTTGCAAACTGTGCCATTCAACATGTGCAGAAATTGACTTGCTTAGGATGCTCGGAAGGAATGAGCTCTCGGTTTCCAATCTGCATATCACCATACGGTGTGTGCAGTTTGACGATGACTTGACATGGGGAGTACCGCCCATAATATATGCTGAAGACCACTCGCCTAACGGTACCTATCTTCAACGAGCTCAGCCGAGTGAACTCGGAAAAGGCTCATCCACGAAACGAACTTTTGATCAACTCAAAGGTTCTATTCCTGTCCAGCATGGGGACAGGCTTTACCTCGACCGTGCCAAGGGCATATTCATTCAGATTGCAATACAGGTCGATCTGGAAGATTCAGTCATGTCTCCTACTTTGGTTAAGGATATCAAGGTCTTTGTCGCTTTGTTCGTGACGTGCTAAAATGCCTCGAGCTCACATCACTGCAGAGCTTCGAGAATGACTATAGAGTTACGTCGCAGATTGTCGGTACTGGAGGTCAAGGTACAGTCTATGTTGCAGTCCACCAGAGCACAGGAGAGGCACGTGCCTGCAAGGTCATCCCACTCAAGGGGACACGCTTGTCCAATCGTGAAGCCAGCACTATACTATCTCAACCAGATACGACACATAGCGCAGAGGCTTCGGTTCATGTAGGTGAAGAGGCAGGTATGACTTCTGTTGTCGGTGCAAGACTTTGTAAATTGCGGAACGAGTACACCATACTCAAAGACCTGATTCATGTAAAGAAAATGTTCGCGGACTTCTGATCATGACTAACATCAGCCAGCCGAACATTGTAACTGTGGAACGTGTGTTCGTTACAACTCACCATATGTGAGAGCTCTAAAACACTTTGACGGTGATTTTCTATGACTGACTACGGCCTAGTTGCATCATGGAAGAGCTAGTCACCGGCGGAGATCTACTGTCATTTATGGAGCATAAGAACGAACAGCTAAGAGAACCACAATGTGCAGTGATAATCCTCCAAGTACTCAAGGCCGCCGAGTATCTACATGCCAAGAACGTTGTACATCGTGATATCAAACCAGACAATATCTTGATGACCTCCTGGAAGGACGGCGCGCGTGTGGTCTTGACCGATTTCGGACATGCCAGGAGTATGAAAAGTTCACACCGACGCGGCGCGGCTACTCGCATGTTCACGACCGTGGGGACATTAGGTTATACTGCTCCGTAAGATGAACACATTCCCTGTATTGATGTACAATTATCTAACATAGAGATTCAGCGAAGTCCATCGTCTATACACCACCTTACATGGCGAGACCGGTTACAGCATGGCTGTCGATATGTGGTCAATTGGCACGATTACTGCCTTGCTAATGACTGGGGCCTTGATCTTCCCCGGCAACGAGGGTGACGAATCGGAGCAGAAATTGTCAAAGTTACGGGCAGCAGCAAAATGTGATCTTTCAGCCATCGATCAGAGCAAAGGCAGGTGGGCACTTGTGACCAAACGTGGAAAAGCGTTCGTCAAGGCTTTGCTGGTCCTGGATGAGAAGAAACGCTTGACAGCTACTCAAGCTCTGCAGCACTCATGGCTGAGTTGTGCTGCGTACGCCGATGAGCTGAACACTGTATACGAAAGTGCGATCGAGAATTGGAGACCCAGGACTACGGCTGGTGATGTCGTGCACACCGATGACAACTCAGCATCGCCTGTTCCTCCTGTGCATGTTCGGAATAAGGCAGTCGAGTCAACGTTCTTCACTGAGCAACATGCATCGGCCGTCCACCCAGCTTCGGTATCCCAACGCCAGTACTCCACCACACCATATAGCGATAACCTACTATACAATCGCAAGCGCTGGCTGAAGTCGAAGGGAGCACTCAACATATCGCCAGATTTAGGTCCTGACCCTTAAAGAAGAAGAATCGAGAGCTGCTCGCAAGATATTGACCTGTCAGGGGTCTTTGGCGGCTCACCCGAGTTGGGCACTTGGCCAAGAACTCCGCCCTGAGGGTCTCGGACGACCTCACGAGAATGGGCTGTGATGCTGAAAGGCAACACAATTTTCTGAATTTGTAATGATGTGATGTCCCCCTCTTTTCACAGCGCGAACGTGATCGGGAGCAAGACCTTCACGTATCTACCATGAAGGAGTGACACATGTTCTGTAAGTGGGAAGATCACATTGACGTTATCAATCCACAATACGCGAGGAGAATCACGAAGAGCATTCAGGCGAAGTAGATAGCAGTCATTGTACATTCTACGAGATCTTTCCATAGGGAGAATGTACCGATAATGAACTCTCAATATTGATACCAGAAGTCTCTTTAGATTGGCTTCTCTACCCCTCTCTCGCCCCAGACATTAAGTGAGTGAATTAGATGAACCTTGTTTTACCCCTCAATCCTCGTCTTTCCTCTGCCTCTCTTCGACCCGTCCGTTGTCCTCCCATTGTTCTCTTCCCTCTACGTATCCTAATGGGACGTGGATACAGCTCCACATCGACGGATGTCCCAGACTTCGCATTGAGATGTCATATTGTAAAAAAGACGAGGACAAGTGAAAGGAGATATCAAGAGGTGCTCCCTATGCAATGTATGCAGGATCTGACAGTGTGGTGCAGCCGATTGAGCAAGGAGGATGAGTATCGCTGGTCGGCCTAGGACCAGGAGTGATGGTAGACATCGGTGGTGGGGGAGGTGGCGGTGGCGGTGGTGGTGGGGATGATGATGATTCGGGAATAGTAGAAGATGGGCTGGGTGGGCATGGAGTCGATGTAGTAGATGAAAAAGATGGTTCTGGCATGGACGAAGAGGATGAGGAAGAGAATGGGGTTGATGGCGAAGATGTTGACATTGTGGTCGTGGTCCGAAAGACCGACGTAGCAGGTGACGAAGTAGACGCAGGCGGTTCTGGGTACGACGACGATGAGACCGATGACGTTGGAGAAGTCGAAAAAAGAGTCATCGTGACAGTCTTATTGCTGCACTCGGAACAGGAAGTCGTTGGCGTCACCATGAGAGTGGTAGTGTTGGTGTAATGGTGATGACTTGTTGCAAGCACGGTGGACCATACAGTATTATTGACCATGGTTGTGAATGTTGAAGTATGTTCGATGCTCTTGGGCGTTTCGGTTACCGTGACAGAATGGACGTCAGTGTAATTGTAATAACTTGTTAATACAGCAGTTGACAAGGTAGTCAGAGTGTTGTTCAGAATAACGGTGATGGTTGCTGTTGCGACGGGAGTACCCATGGACGAGTTTGACCATAGACTCGATGTCGTCGATGCCATACTTGATGTCTGGTTAGTTGTGCTTTGCGTGGTGGAGCTGTTCATTGATGGCGTCACGCCCCAAGTATATGTAGTAGTAGTAGCCACTACCGATGGCACAGTCGCTGTGACAAGAGATACCCCACTCGGCGCGGTGATCATTGAGGTGTTAGAGACAGTCGACACTACAGTAGAAACAACAACCGAAGACATGTTTGTCGGCATTTGACCAGTCATGTAGACTACTGGGAAGGTACTTTCAGCAGAGTCTGTCGTGACATTGGTCAGTCCTGTGTTATTCGAGATACTGGTGCTCATAGGTGGGTACGTGGTCGAATTGGTAGCCATCGTCGAGGTGGTATTATTGGCGGAAGCAGTACTTGTCGTTGTCATAGAAGTCGAGGTGTTCTCTGCTCTCAGAGTAGTTGTAGAGGTAGACGACAATGTGGCAGACGGGGCTGTAGCGGTGCTCATGATAGTGGTCGAGTTGAAAGTAGCTGTAGACGTGGTGCTGTTTACAGTGACAGTGTTTGTCATCGTAGTAGAACTTGAATTAATACTTGTGCTTATGGTGCTCATAGAGGTGGACGATAAGGTCACAGGGGAGACGGTAGCGGTGCTGGTCGTTGTCGTCGAATTAGTGGCAGCGACTGATGTAGTGCTGTTGGTAACAGCAGAGCTTGTCGTTTGGGTAGAAGCTGAAGTAGTGTTGGCGTCGATCGTGCTCATAAAAGTAGACGATGAGACCACTGGCGAAACAGTGGCCGTACTGATGATGGTAGATGAACCCGAGCTATTGGTCGAGGTGACTGTATCAGTCAGAGTGGTCGACGATACATCTGACGAGGCAGTGGTGGTGGTTTGAGCCACCGCTGTGCCTTCACCCGCACCTTCGGTGCCATTGCCTGCACGTTTTGCCAAAAATTTGCCAATGGGAGGCGTACGCATCATCACAGCTTCGCCACCAGCTGGGCCAGAGTCGAGGGCAGGGCCGTGCAAGTCGCCACGCTGTTGACGGCGAAGGAGTCTAGGAAAAGCTTGCGCAGGTGTAGTAAGCTGCAGGACTGACAGTAGCCCTGCCGCGACCATGTTGATACGCATGACAAACAGGCAACGAGTATTGGCCAAAGGTAATGGAGAGGACAACTTAGTCTGCGTTACACGAAGGAACAGGATGAAGAAACGAGCGTATCTTTGTCTTTGGCCAGAGGGAAGCAAGGAACGGTGTTAAGAGCAGTACCTACCACCTTTATCTGTTCCAGCGACTCAATGGAAGTGCAGTATCGATCGCGCGTGCGCTCTTTCTTTCTATATCATTCAACGCTATGCGGGACATGATGTCCGAGTTCGTCTCAACTGATATAGAAGTGAGAGGGGTAAGTGATACATGCTTTTCGATAGTCGAGACCACTTGTCAAATATCGTGGTCAATTATTCTACATTGAGAAAGATCGGTCCCCACATCTCAATTATAGTGGTGAAAGTCGCAATGAATAGGCCATTATCTCGATAGTGCGTCTGCGGTGGACGTCTAAGGTTCGGCCAGTATAACTCAAGACTCACAAGTAATTCCAGGACTGTGGTTTGTGAGCTGTCCTACGAGGATAGCTCTACTTTATGAGCATGATATAGACGATAACGTGAGTTAGAAGGAAATCTCGCTTCCTCGCTAGCACATAGTGGTAACATCTTTAATCAGTTGCTGTTGAAAATTAGATGTCAGTGAGCTTGCCATCAAGTCACCTGAGGCGTTGAAATGGAAGATGCTGCAATGAGATAATTCAGTATTACCAAGTGTCCGGCTATGAGGTAACGAGAGTGAGGACGGTTGCTGACCTTTGGGTTGATTTGGACAGGAGAGGTGAAGTTGGTTCAGGGTTGTCTTGGCCATTCTATTTGTGGATTTCCACCACAGGCGGACATCTGCCGACATTGAATAAACTTAGCTTGTCGGACGAACCCCCCGTCTGTCATATTGCTGAGCAGTGTGACAGCATGTGTATGTCATTGCAAGCAGGTGTCTTGAGCACTATCATGAGGTGTCGTCCAGTCAAGGTCAGAGAGCCAAGGTACCTACATCTCGCCGATGGTCCTGGTCTTGTGGCTCAATACTGCTGTTCTCTGTTGACCATGGCACCGGGAATTGATCTTCACTCGAAACTGCTATGCGAGCAAAGCATCAAATACTAGAGGCCCATCCCACATCATCGGTGGACCGTAGATACGGTCAGCAATCACTTTGCGTAGGAGGGTGTTTCACACCTTCATTGATGCCATGACTTTTTGGAGATTATTTCTCGACATCGTTTTGATATAGCTGCCCGGGACTGGACATGATCCTTGATGCCGCGAGGTAGCCTGGATATCAATTCCATATATTTATCTGACATGATCGTAGGCAGAAGCCGTGGCAGATCACGGCGTCGGCATGCCGCGGTCTGGGTGACTGAGTCAGGATTTCACATATCACGTTGCTATTCTCGAAGAGATGTACATTGACAGCGGAAACGTAAGTGCGTGATCCAGATATGAGTGCCGGTATTGCACATACACAACTGTCAGTGGTTGCAAAAAGGCTTCATGACAAGCAGATCTAACACACATATCTTAGCACGACCTCTATAATTAGCCCTTGAAAGAAACGTAAGTACCTTAGTTGTGATTGACAAGGTAAGAACACCAAAGACTCTGAGTAGGTGCTGCTGGAAGCCATCTTAGTTCGAAGAGGCTTCTTCACACAGTCAGATAATGGTTGTTCCTCGCTGCCTCTTGATTCTTGATTACCATTCTCGACCTCCAATTTGGGCGTTGTGCTATACTGCATCGCTATTCACTCAATATGCATGTTGACCCCACCGTACGTACACTTGCAGGCAGGCTCTTCCATTCCACAGTGCGTGACTGCTTTCACTTGATCATTGTTTCGTACATTAAGCAGAGGGTGAACAAGCAGTAGTGAGATGCACACCATTGCATTGAACCAGTTCTTCATCATTCTTTGACACTTCACTTGAGTCTGTCTGCTGTCCATATTACCCACAACTTTCTTCTTCTACCCTCATCCATCACCATTGTTCATATCTTCTTATCAAAGCTTGCAGATGAGCCACTGGTAACAAGTTCACCTCACTCCTAGCTTTTACCTGCACCTCCTCAATCTTGTAGCCATCAAAGGCACTTTCCGCTTGAAGTCTACTTGGAACGATCTACAAACCTTGGATTGCAAAAGAGTCTTCTGCATTCTCTTCATCAATAAAGATCCTCTCACCTTTCACACACATCAATAAAGATCCTCTCCCCTTTCACACACGTCAAGAAAGATCTCCTACAGTCTAACACGGATGATATAATCCCGCGTACATCGCCCAGTGAATCAAACAACAAAGAAACGAGACCTATAACTTCAGCCCTGACAGCAGTGCCCCAGCATCTTAAAGTCCGAAATGTATCGTGAGTGCCCACGCCACGAATCTGCAGGAGAGTAATGACTGAAACAGACACCACAGCAACCATGAGATCAACCAGGCGTTATCCAAACCTGACTGCCGGCGTCAGGGATACACGCCACCTGAGCAGCCCTTATAACTTCAACGGCAGCACTACCAGAAGCAGAAGCGCACGTCTGATAGGCAATGACTCTGCTTTTAGTGGTCCCAGAAAAAGACCAGCTGCATCGAGCCAGGCGAATTACATTACTGCTGCGGGACCATTCGGTCGCAGGCCTTTCTTGCCTGTTGAGGACGATGATGATTACAGCAGCGGCGGTGGCGGTGGAGGCGGTGTCAAACGCAAACGTGAGCGCGAACGTATGAGTATCTACGATGTCGAAAGCGAGGAAGGAGAGGGCGACGATGAGGGACACGATGACGACAACGAAGAAGGAGAGGTGTCTGGAATTGAGCGCCGCAAGAAGAAACGCACTCAACGATCTATCTTTGACGACCACAACCCTGATGATGTTGATGAGGCCGGTTTCATTCAACACGGGGGTAGAGCCCTGGGTGCTAGCTCACCAGAAGCATCGGACGCACATTCTTCGCACTCTGTGTCTTCGCCCGATCACTACGCCTCCTCCCAACCGCGAGGCAAATCTCCTATGATCGTCATCTCTCCACGAGCATGACGAGGCAAGAAAGGCAGACCTCAACGCAAACGCACCAAGCCATCGAAGTCCACCTCTAAGAAGCCCCCAGTCCCACGCACCAAAAAGACAGCCAAAGCACCTCGTGCTGTCCCTCCCCCTCACTCCCCCTCCCACTCGACAGCATCAAACACCGAACCCAACACTCCCGGTCCTAGCCCTCCACCCAGCCCAAGTCGCGTGCAACAACAAGCAGCCCGCCACACCACATCAGCCGGGCCGGCCCAAGAGTGTCTCCTACAACAAGAAGCCCAAGTCGTCCAACTCCAACAGATCCTGCAGTCGTTCACGACTTCTGTAGATTCGCTCGTAGACATGAGCAACACTATTATTCGGACCCTCGAGACTTTCTCATCGGCGATCTTGCGGCTGGAAGAGCGTGTGGGCAAACTGGAGAAGAGGATTGAAGGGCTGGAGGGCACTTTGGGAGATGTGCTTCTTCAGGTGGGAAGGGTGCAGGGTGGAAACACTGGTAATGAGATGCCCGTAGAAGAGACTCCGGCAGATGCGAGGGTCGAGGATGAGAAAACAGATGGTGAGAAGTTCAAGACGGAGGCAGAGGAAGGGTAAAGCATGAGAGAGAGAGAAGGGGACGAGCATCAAGGGGTGGGGAACAGGTTGAGATAGCAGGTCTGACCCCTGATGCTGCTGCTTCTATCTGCAACATCCGTCGGAACGGATCACGGATAGTGACTCTGGATATGAGAATGGATATGATGGTGAGCTGACACTATAAAAGGTCGGGAGGGAAAGTCTTCTTCGGAGATTGATATTGCAACGGAGGGAAAATAAGGGCGGGATGAGGAATACTACATCAGGTGATGAAAGCCGAAATTGGAGGAAAGGGTACAATATGTGCCTTCCTTCACCAAGGTATCTTACCTGCTGATGGGGTTGGAGGGGGTTCCTCTCTAAGCTGGATCTGACTGCGTACCTATCTTACGTACAGTGCTCTAGCAGTCACCACATCATATACTGCTGCTTCATCAACATGCGATGGCTGAGGTGGCTGGCAAAATGCGAAATCAATTGATCTGAAACGGGAAAAAGTGATTGACCCCGTTGATGCCCATGTGCTGTGCTGTATGCTCTTGTCTGATGGCATACAATCAAGTGCAAGCTGATGGATAAGCCTGTCTGATTGCTGCTCTCTCGAGACCGAAAACAGTGAGAAAAGAACGCCTTCAAAACGCCATGCTCCATGCAGTTTACCCTTCACTCGTCGCGTTCCTGTCCCTACTTTTCCTCTACGCCACAACAGCAGCAGCAGCACCACTCTTCTTATCCTCGACCTCCTTGAAAAGCATCACCAACTCCTCGACCCCTCTCTTATCCCCTCCCGCGCTCTCAAAATCAATACCTTCCCTCAACACCTCCCCAGCCTCAGCCAACCTGCCCATCTCCTTCAAGCAATTCGCCCGTCTCCACCACCCCTTCGCATTCCCCACCTTCTTCAACTCCGTAGCGCTGAAGGCATCCAGCGCCGCCTCGGCCCACATTCTCCGCGCCATGTACCCCTGACTCCTGTTGCCGTACAGCATACTCAGCTCCTCGCGCACCAGACCCGCAGGCTCCCACACGGGTCTCTGAGCCGCCATGTCGAGCGCCAGAGTGTACATCTTGCAGGCGTCGGCGTAGGCGCCCTTCTTGTAGCTCGCGTTGCCCGCCTCGCGCAGCTTGGTGATTTGCGCGCTGCGTTTGGGGTTCACGGGCACGGGCGGTGGCGGCACCCCGAGCGGGTTCTCGATGTCTTTTATGAAGGACCGGTGCAGTTGGTTCAGTGCTGTCAGTTCGGCTTCTAGCGCTGCCGAGGTGTAGGTTGAGGATGAGGTCGAGATTGCTTTCGTAGATGGGTCGATGGCGAGGGGCAGTTGCGTGAATGTGTCTGGTCCTTCCATTTTGGGGGAGGTTGATGGGTTGGGCCTGAATACGGGTTTCTGGGTTTCTGGGTTTCTCCTTGTCTTTGAGTGGTGAAGTGTCAGGATACAGTCCTGGTTGATATGATTCCACTGATATCTAGAATTTGTGTTGATGTCTAGATGGAATACATCAAACATCAACCGACTCGTTGTTTCATACAAAGTTACAGCTGGCTTTCCATGTCGCTGCGCTATCGATAAGCTCCCCAGTAATCATCATTCAATCAATAAAGCCGTGGAATACTCCGACGCTCTATCTTTCTCTCTCACAAGCATTAGATGTGCTGACACTGTCTTTTTCTACTTGTGCACAAGTCATGCCAAAGGACAGGATACGCAAAAGTACATTGCTGGCTTTCACGCCGCAGTCTAGATATATACCTCTAGCTCTACAAGGTTTACAATGAAGCCAATGGCATGCATAGCATAAGCTCCCTCATCAGAAATATATCATTCAACCAGCGGGTAACCAAGCCAATAAGGAAGACTCCGAAAGCCTGTACTGCACCCAAACCCCTCTTTTCCAGTAGCTTGTGGTGCCTTCGACTGTGCATGGCCATGATCTACCTCAAGTATTCGCAAGCCGAGATCTTGTCGGATAGGATCGAATCCGCATGCATATCGTGCCCCTCGCCTTCTACTGTATGGCTCCAATCAGATAGCACCGGCCTTGACTCGGGACTAACTCCGACCGTACGAAGCAACAATGCGCTCCGGGGTGCGTTGCTGCATTGTGATATATGTACGACGTCGAATGCGACTTGTCGTAAGCGGACCATTCGCCAACTCAATCTGCCTGGCGAAGCTGTCGTAAAACCGGGAGTCATGGTAACTCGCCGAGACGAAAAGTCTCGGTCATGAAAACAAGAAACTGGCGCAACGGAGTCTCCTCCAACATCCAATGAATGCTTCTCTGACCCGTCCATCGGTACGCCGCATCATGCATTGGCAACTTCGGCAGAGTCCTCGACTTGGTAGAGGCGGGGTAGATAGAATTTGGTGTTCTCATAGACCAGGAACGTTACACAAGTCGTCGGTAGAACTCGGATGAGATTTGGTCCCAGTCTGATCAGCTATTAGCACAATTGCACGAGAAACATGGCAGACAAAGCACGATGACGACATACCCTTTGTAAAAACCTCTCAGGCCTTCTCTAGCCCAAACTTTGCGCACGACATCGCTGGCGCCTCTGTACTGCGAGTTTGCGTCGTAAGTCTGCAGACGGGCTCTGACAACTTGGTAGGGGTAGGTGATGGAGCCGGCGAACATCTTGCTGAAGGCGCTGAGAGTTAGGAAATCCATGTTGGTGAGTTCGTCCTTGCCGCCTCTTGCAATGCTCCAGTGGTTCTTGAGCTGCTCATAGGCCATGAATTGAATCGCGCCATGGCTCACTCCGAATAACGATGGCACTAGTCCTCTGTAGAATCCGCGAATACCCTCTGTGGCCCATATGTGGGAGCATCCGTGTCGTACTGACTGGTAAGCTCCAGGAGTATTCTTGGCGGTTGAGAGCATGCGCGTCTTGATGACCCAGATGGGGTTTGTGAAGAAGGCAGTAAGGATGCCAGATGCTCCGGACGCAATGAAGTAGTCGGCCGAGGTCAGGTTTCCCTGTGTGCCGCGCCACGATCCTATGGTATCTTTGATATTGCTGTACCTGTTATGGGTGTGAGACGAAAGTGAGCGTCCGTCGCGACGCATGGCTCAAGCATACCACATGAAATATAAAGCCCAACTGATAGAGTTGCCGATCATGTTAGGCATGAGTCCACGATACAGGGCGGCGTAGGAGCCTTCATTTTTGAGTATATTGCGCACTATGCGCGCCGAGTCTCCTAATCGAGAGGGCGAATTTTGGTCGACTGTGCATCATCGCAAGTCAATCGACTTGTCGTGGGTCAAGTTGGGATACGTCTTCATGATCAGCAAGAACGAGGCTCACCTTGGAGTCGCGTCTTGACGACATCGAAAGGGTGGGCGACCAGAGTCGAAACAATTCCAGCGGTGAATCCAGCGGTGCTCTCTACGAGGGAGGGGGAGAGGACGGCCGACTTGCCCTCAATGGGAGGGTAAACTCGGGGCATGACGCAAGTGTTGAGAATGTTGACAATGTCGTGATCATGCTGGATTGCACGCTGTTCTGCTAGAAATACAAAAGCAAGACGACATCAAAACGCGAGTTGCAGATGATGCTCTGTGCATTTAAGAGTTGTGGAGTAGGTAAGTTGGATGCGCATAAGAGTCCAGACAACAGTACGGAGACCTTGGTGATTGTGTCATACAGCATCTCACCTTACTTGCTGTACGGCCGAAAATGCCGAAACGCCGAGAAGCTGGAAGAGAAGCACTGCAGATAGGGGCCATCACTCAGCTATGCACTGTCAAAGTATATGTAGCCATGTTGCCGGGGCCCACCTACAGAACCTGGTTCATGGGGCCGCGACGCTCTTTTTCTTCTTCTTCTCACAAGGCTGACGAGCAGCTACGGCTACGGCTACGGCTACGTATATCTATGCTTGTCGTCATAGACTTGCACTGTTTGTACGAAGAAGGAATGGTATGTCATTGTGAAGAGACGCAGTGAACGCAGAGTCCGACATGATTCAGATGAGGCCAGATTCTGAAATATGATTGGACACTTTATACACAGCATGCTGGTAGGAAGGAACGAGCGAACAAGATGCTATGCAGGTCCTTCAAACATGCACATGCTTTCAATGCGAACAAAGGTAGATAACGACACAGAAGTCTGTGAGTGTCTTGTGCTGTCTCGAAAACCCATGACTTTTGACGTACATCTGTGTGACTGGGCAATGCAGCAGGCATATTGATACAGCAGTCGGCGTGGAAATAAAAGTCAACATACGTAAAGGTATGTTATTGCATTAAAGCTCAAGGTACTGTACCTTATGATAAAGTCATGGTTTGATTATAATCTTGTGACGCCCCGCCAATCCAAGTAGCCCACGCGGGTGGGACAGCGGAATCGCTTGGCTGTCTGTGTGGCGGCGCCCTCCGCCCCGCCCTCTGGACTGACAGAATGGCCGAAGCTCGGGCCAATAGTGCCTCCTCCAGCGCTGGCGTTGTGGTTATGGCTTCCACTCATTGCGACATGAGGGATCGAATTCCGAGAAGAAGATCTACCCGCTAGCATTGACTGATTCGTACAAGAAAACATTGCAAAACAGACCTCTGGATTACTCTGGTCTCACTCGAGCCACCACGCCAATACTGAGATTGCTGCAAGCTGGCCTCAAAACCTCGTCGTCTCGTTTTGCGACAGATACGAACAACTCCGACTACAAACAAGAACCGAGAGCGACAACAGCCAGGAAGGGGGCAGGAGGGGGCATCCAAGTCGAGCCACTCATTGAGTATCAAGTGATTTTACTGGTCAGCAAAAGGAAGACATCGTTACCTGTTATTCGCGCCGAAGGACTCGTGCTTGCCCATTCTCCCATAAAGCAGCGCGCCGACCGACGCCTCTCCTTCCTATTTTACTTTCTCGCGCCTGCCGAAACAGCGCTCTGCTTGAGCAAGTACGACGACCAAAATGCCACCAGCCGTGGGGAGAATGCACGCGAGCCACATGTCAAACCCTTTCGCACATTTGAATCCGAGTCAGACGATACCACAGTCACATTACCAACAACAGCAATCCCAATCAATACCACAAGCTCTCGCCAGACCATCAGCATACACGGCTTCAAATCTCAATGGCGGTATAAGCCCTTTCGCACAAAATGCCGGCAGCATGGCCTCATTACAGAGCGCTTATTCGGGCAGTGGGTTAGGAGGGGCTGGTTCTGGATTGGCTAGTGAGGCTGCGTTCCGAGGTTTTGCTCACGGGGCCGCTCTTCAGCAACAGCAACAACACCAGCAAGAAGCTGCGCAGTTGGCGTCGAAGCCTGGTCTTGGAGGCAGGATAAGGGATGTCTGGGCACCCAACTTCGAGTCTGAGATGGTTCTGTTACGAGAGCTCATCACAAAGTATCCCTACGTCAGCATGGTCAGTAGCTTCAACCAGTCGTCAAACTTGTTTTCAATCATACTAAATTACAGATGCAGGACGCCGAATTTCCGGGTATAGTAGCCCGACCTATCGGCAACTTCGAGAACAAGGCATCATATCACTACCAGACTCTACGGTGTAACGTCGACTTGCTAAAACCTATCCAACTCGGCATTACCATCTGGACACCGGAAGGCGAGCTGCCTCCGCAGCAACCAGACCCTTCCTTCATGCAACGATCACCTTACCTCAACAACCTCATGCTGGTTCCCTGCACTTGGTCATTCAACTTCCGCTTTTCTCTTGACGAAGACATGTACGCCGAGGGCTCCATTGAACTCCTCAAGAAGGCTGGTCTCGACTTCCGAAAACATCAAGAATCGGGGATTGATCTCAACACATTCGGCGCCGCTCTCACTTCGTCCGGTCTCACCTTCATGGAGGATGTCAACTGGTTATCTTTCCACTCTGGATACGATTTCGGCTACTTGATCAAGCTTCTGACGGATGCACCACTGCCTGCCGAGGAGAACGACTTCCGCGAGCTGGTAAAGATCTACTTTCCCAAATTGTGGGATATCAAGTTCCTCCTCCGCCACGCTCAACGCTCACTCGCTCCGCAAAACCGCCTTAGTCCCACCGGCGCAGCCATTATCACAGCTCTGGGCCAGAAGTCTGGCCTGCAAGATCTCGCCGAAGAGCTAGGCTGCCAACGTCACGGCGCAGCCCACACAGGCGGTTCCGACGCATGGCTGACAGGTTCCATCTTCTGGGCAATGAAGAACAAGATCTTTGACGGCCACGCGCCGGAAGAACTCGCCGACCAGATCTACGGTCTCCACGGCGTCGGTCCCCCAGCCAGCGCAGCGTTCAGAGACGAGTTCCTCATGTCAAGCGGCGGCGGTCAGCCAACTCACCCAGGTCAACACACTCCCCAGACCAATGGCTCCACGCTAGCTTTCCACACCGGACACACGCCTACGACGCATCGAGGTGAACCCAGCACACCTACCACTTCCCACGCAAACGCTGCGGGAGGCATGTCAGGCACACCCGGTCCCACGCACTTTTCTCAACACCACGCTGCTGCCGCCGCTGCCGCCGCCGCTAGCGGTCTCGGATCGGGGGGCGTGTTCGGCAACTTCCAGTACGCCAAATAGAATAGGCGTTCGCGATTGGAGAATTCAACTGGTAACAAACGTCTGCGCATACACTAGCATCTCCGTATCACATTAAGGAGGTGGTGCAACGGGGAAAAGACAATGTCAAAGTGGTCGGGCGCAATTAGTTCTGGAGCTGGTTAGATGGCGATGGTGGTCCGGGTGCGGAGTGGTTGTTCTTGTTCGTCATGTTTGTTCTTTTCTCTTCTTCTTCTTCTTCTTCTTGATCCGTAACGCATCTGCAATGAGACAGGAAAGGAATCAAAAATATACTTTGTATATTCTCTCGCTCATTGCCATCTCCCTTTGCTTGTCTTCTATGGAGTGTCCGGGTCGTGCATAAGTAACCAATGATCACAAACACTCACTGTGAAAACGATGGCTTGATCATCAGATCTACTATAGTAGCGCGAACCAATGAGTGACCCAGAAAGCAATCCCTAACCAAGCCTAGAGTTCGTAAATGAGCTCTGCTCTGTGTGTACAGGGGTTCATGAATGCTTTCTTGACAGTGTTATGAGTTCTGTGTTTCGTTTCAATATGTTGGCAGTGGTAGAGGGAGGGGTTGCGCCGTAAAATACACTGTGCCCCAGCCACCCCCCTCTCACGATCAAGGCATGATTGCAGCCCAGAAAGTTGCGACGGGGACCCTGTCCATGCTCATCACTTTATCGCACACGATTTTCAATTCTGATTATCTATGTTGTTGCTTGATTTTCGCGGACTACTGGGTCAGAGTCTCAGGAATGGATATGGACTTGTTCCTAGGGATATTTGTGGGTCCTTCTGGGGAATATTGGCGTCCTCGAGGATGAATACGTGGATTGATGGCTCTTGATGCGATTCGGAGGGCATATACTACTCAAGGTTACACTCGTATGCGATTTGAGTATGCTAAGCTACGCAATGTACAGAAACAGGAAAGAGCAGTAAGCGAGGTGAGTATTGTTTGCTATTAATCCCCTCTTGACTAGATTCGAGCTGTCATCATACTCCGAAATTCTACCTCGTCAAAATGATATATGCTCCCACAAGTATTCTTACATCAATATGTCATCAAATATCCTACAAAACTAATCACCCAAGCCACATCACAGAACCGTCCGTGACCCCGACAGCTGATCAGAACCAGGATCTACCACTCCCGCGATAGCTTCCGCAGAAGACGACGCTGCTGCTGCAACATCCTGGGGCCAGAAAGAGACATCGTTATTGTACAACATCCAGTCGTCAAAGTTCCAGTCCAACAGTTCGGTCATACTCGTGCTATGCGTCGAGGGTATGCCTGTGCCGCCTCCGGCGCTGTTGTTGTACAGTGCTTGGAACTCGTCGCCTCCACTCAGCGCTATGCTGTCTAGGCTTGTTTGTTGTCTTTGTTGCATACTCGACACATCTGGAGGGTCTGGTGCGGCGTCTCTTCTACTCCCTGTAGAATACGCCTGTGCTGATGGTCTTGATAAGTCAAAGGACGGCTTTTCCTTATTCTTTTTCTTTTCAACGGGTCCATCGTACGAGGCCGCTCGAGCAGCAAATGCCGGTTCTTGGTTCTCCACAATGTACTTGAACAACTCCAAGATCCTGTCGCACCCCGAAGGTGTCTTCTTCTGCTCCGACAGCGGCAGTTGACTTCGCAGGAGGTCATATACCGCAAAAGTAAAAGTCCATTGCAAGTTTCCAGATCGGAGCAGGCGGTCTTCGAATAACGTGAGTGCCGTGTTAGCCACGTCTACAAGAGCTTGTGCTGTACCAGGATCGTCGAGGGTAAGTATGCTACTTCCGGTACCAATGCGATTGCGCTGGGTTTCCTCGCTGCTACCATTGCCTCTTGGCAGAGTGCCTAGGTGGCCTACAGAAACAAATATGCGCACCAGACCGTGCCGGAAGAGCAGCATGAAAGTCCGACACACACCCGGAAGAGCCTGGAGCTGACGCAAGGCAGACCGTGACGTGGTGAGAAAGACGGTCCGAGATATGACAAGGTGCATAGTCGAAGTAGCCTGGCGAGCTGCATATGTATGCAGAGTAAGCATAAACTGCTCAAGCTGGATACGCAACAGAGTAAACTTTTGAGCTACTATGGACGAGACATCAGCTGTGCTTGGCCTTGCATCACTAACTGGCGAGGTATTTGCGTTGGCTGCTACGACGGGGCTATGGCTAGGCCAGTCGGGGAGTTCCGATATGTGTTGCTCGATTGCTCGGGTGTAGGCAATAATGTCTTCGTAGCTCAATCCAGGATCGAACTTGTTGAGAATCGTTGTCAGCCTGGCTCGCAGCGTATGACTACGGGCAGAAAGGCGAAAATATGTCATTTTAGTGACTTCCGTGTCAGGCCTAGGGTCAGGTAGCTCCCGGCTATCCACATTGAAATCTTCGTCATGATTGTTTGACGGCAAACCGCAATCACTGGCATATTCTAGTGCAACAGCAGGCATACCTCGGTCGAGAGATGCCTTCAAATCCATCTCAACGATGAAATACCATATTCTCTTGCGCATTTCTTGATCGAAAGGTGAAGCCTCATTCTGCAACATGGTCGTATCACGATGCAAGCCAGCGGCAACGGCAAGCCTGAGAAAGGTCCCGATATCAACCCATCTTCGCTTTGCCTTGATACTGTTCATTTCCTTCGCTATAAGCAGAAGACAGTGTATCTGGAAATAGGCCAGGGTAGTATGCTTGTGACTCTGCTCCTGCAGCCACATTTCGCAAGCTTCGATTGCTTGCACTGCCCTCTCCCGCGAAACTGGACTATCGGCAACATAAAGTCGAGGGTTCTCTTCCATAAAGCACTCCACACACGCGATCATAAGAAGTACTGTAACCGTAAAGGCAGGCGTTGCAGCTCTCGGGCTCTCGCAGAATGATTTGTAGTCTCTGGTAAAAGATGGAGTGTGAAACAAGCCATACACAGCATCTATGGTGTCGAAGTAGGTCGAAATCATCGCATCTGCGCGATCGCGACTTGGTAGATGAGTCAACAAATCCGGATGAGGGCGCTTGTCCTTTTCTTTCTCGATTGACTTCTTGAGTTGTCGAAGTTCACCTAGTTCCCTTCGAACACGCACAAGTGCCGGCGATCTGGAAATGACTTCTCTGGCAAAAGTGAAGGCTTCTGGGACATCCGCCATAGCACTCCGAGGATCGGTCGCGCCATGGAATTGGGTCTTGAAAGACTTGCCACGGAAGTGCACCGTCTGGCTCGTCTGCGATTGACCTTGGTCATATGAAGATGCCAGATTGTGAGGACTTGAGTTTGACGTAAAGTCTTTCAACCCAGAGCTCATAGGGTACTCTGTACGGCCATCTCTCAGGCGTTCTATCGTCCTCTCCTGGTGCAATAATCGCGATAGCAAATCATCCCAGACTTCCCTGCTCACCGTGACTGATGGCTGCGTTGGCTTGGCGACATTGCCAGAGGTGGGAGCGACTGAGCCATTGACGCTAATGCTGCCGTGATTCACCGGAGGCGGATCGTCTTCATAAGTGCAAGCAGCACTTTTACCAGCTTTTACACACCTGTTGCAGGCCGGGAGGCCTCTGTCACATTGCACCTGCAAGCGTGTTAAATGTCGAGTCAAGTGGCCGGACTTACCAAGTCGAAGTATTTACCTACCTTGCGACGACGACAGTCCGTGCAAGACAGAACCTTTCTTCTCCTCTTACGAGCATGACCCTCGACATCAGGTGATTGATCATGGTCCATGCTACCTGACTGAGATGGAATACCGAGTTTGGTTGTTGAAACGCATGCGAGTGGTATACGAGCATTAGTCTTATCTATACGACGGACTAGACCGCGTCGCGTCGCAATTGCCTTGAGTAATCCTACGAGACAAGCTTCTGTACCGCCATTACCATTTCGAGAGCCTGGAAAAGACAACAGGTAACTATGTCACTTCCTGCATGTCCGAGGCTTAACTCCGGGACAATCCGGTAAGCAGAAGGGAATGCTTCGCTTGATTGCTGGAGGGAAGGCCGCACTTTTTTATCTTTTTGAACCACGTCGTTACCAAAACCTCCTTCGGGGCAGTCGACGCAGCAGTGTGGACACCAAGAGTCTAGGTTGATAATTTGACTATATGCCATTACGCCATATCGCGGTGACCTGCCTGTCCCTAAGAGACATATCTCTAAGGTTACCTATCGAACGGCCAGAATTGGTCATCGAGTCAAGGACATGCCGTCCACCACATCGGCCTTGACTGTCCAGGTTGACTATGAGTTTTTCGTACAATCGCCCGCAATTGGGTCAACGTCCGGGCAATCGCCGGGGTTTTTTGTACATGTATCATCGCAAAAGAGCGACCCCGACCGTGATCAGGCAGGTTTGTCCACGCCCGAGCCACGCCATTCGTTTAGGTAAATCAGACCCTGAGAGATCAGATCGGCGAGCCTCACGTTGCAAAGTCACTAAACCTGTTTGGGAAAAACAACCCATCGCTATCCTTATCAGTCCTGCGGTGGCTGTTTATCGCGGGGCCATGGTGAATAGTATGAGGACAAATCGTAACAGGCCATGGAATCCATAGCTGGCTGTAGAAATAAGTAAGACTGCTTCGTCCTGTTGTAGCTCAATTCTCTTTTCTCATTCATCTACCTTGTCCCACCTCTCTACCTCTTCTCTTTCTCAGAATCTACCCATCTGAGGATTATATCTACTTCACACATACACAATGGTTCTCGAACGGGTAAAGCAGATGTCTGCCCACTTGACTGGGCAGCTCCCTCCTCCTCACCCTTTCGATCCTCTGTCTAGCGCAGAGATCAAGGCTGCTGTTGCCATTGTCAGAGAAGAGCACCCCGATGTCTTCTTCAATGCTGTTACTCTACTTGACCCTCCCAAGAAGGAGATGATGGCCTGGTTGGCCGCTCCTGACTCTACTCCCAGACCACTCCGTATTGCAGATGTCGTTGCAATCGGTCGGGGAAGCAAGGTCTTTGACGGTCATGTTGACCTCAAGGAAGGCAAGATCATCAGCTGGGCATTGACCGAGGGTGTCCAGCCTCTGATCACCATGGAGGATCTGCAAGTTGTCGAGGCCGTGGTTCGCAAGGACCCCAAGGTCATCGAGCAGTGCGGAATCCTCGGTATCCCAGCAGAGGACATGCACAAGGTGTACTGTGACCGTAAGTGACATTTGTAGTAAAACAATCGTGACGAACTGAGGAACTTACAAATTTTATAGCTTGGACGATTGGTTACGACGAGCGATTCGGCAGTGGTGTTCGTCTCCAGCAAGCACTCATGTACTACCGACCACACCCCGATGACAGCCAGTACACCTACCCCCTCGACTTCTGCCCCATCTTCAACGCCGACAAGCAAGAGATTATCCACATTGATATCCCCAAGGTCCGCCGTCAACTCAACACGGCTCCTCCAATCAACTACCACGCAAAGGCCGTCGAGGCCGAGCTTGGTGTCAGGACCGACCTCAAGCCCATTGAGATCACACAGCCCGAGGGTGTCTCCTTCAGCATGGATGGCCGCACGATCAAGTGGCAGAACTGGTCTGCTCACATTGGTTTCAACTACCGCGAGGGTCTCGTCTTGAGTGACGTTACCTTCAACGACAGAGGCAACGTCCGCAACACCTTCTACAGAATGTCTCTGACCGAGATGGTTGTGCCTTACGGAAACCCCGAGCACCCTCACCAGCGCAAGCACGCTTTCGATCTCGGCGAGTACGGTGGTGGTTACATGACCAACAGTCTGTCGCTGGGCTGTGACTGCAAGGGTGCAATCCACTACATGGACGCCGAGTTCGTCAACCGTGCCGGTGAGGCTCAGACCATCAAGAACGCCATCTGCATCCACGAGGAGGATGCAGGCATCCTCTACAAGCACACCGACTTCCGTGACGAGTCCTGCACCGTCACTCGTGCTCGCAAGCTCATCATGTCGCACGTCTTCACCGCAGCCAACTACGAGTACTGCGTGTACTGGATGTTCATGCAGGACGGTACGATCCAGCTCGACATCAAGCTCACCGGTATCTTAAACACCTACGCCATGAACCCCGGCGAGTCGGCCGCGCCCTGGGGAACCGAGGTCTACCCCGGCGTCAACGCACACAACCACCAGCATCTCTTCTGTCTGCGTCTCGACCCCAACATCGACGGACCCAACAACACCATCGTCGAGGTCGACGCCGTCGCCGCCGAGGCCCCCGTCGGCTCACCCGAGAACTTCTACGGCAACGCCTTCTACGCCAAGAAGACCCCTCTGACCACCCCGGCCACCGCCGCCCGCGACTACAACGGCCAGACCTCGCGCACCTGGGAGATGTGCAACCCCAACAAGATCAACCCGTACAGCAAGAAGCCCGCATCCTACAAGCTGGTGTCTCGCGAGGTGCCTCCTCTCCTCCCCAAGGAGGGCTCTCTGGTATGGAAGCGCGCCGGCTTCGCCCGCCACGCCGTGCACGTCACACCCTACGCCGACGACCAGATCTACCCGGCCGGGCGCCACGTACCGCAAACGTCCGGCGAGCCCTCAGCCGGCATCCCAGACTGGATCCAGCAGAACCCGGACGCGAACCTCGAGAACACCGACGTCGTGCTCTGGCACACGTTCGGCCTCACCCACTTCCCTGCTCCAGAGGACTACCCCCTCATGCCCGCGGAGCCCATGACTGTGCTGCTCAGGCCCAGGAACTTCTTCACTCAGAACCCCTGCATGGATGTCCCTGCTTCGTACTCGTCGACTCCTACCCAGATGGCCGCCGGCAAGGGAGGCATCAAGGGCGTCGTCGACAACATCTCGCGCCTCGCGTTCGGATCCGACAAGGTTAAGGGCGGCAGCAACGACGCCGCTGCTTCTTGCTGCAGCGCTAAGAAATAGACGCTGGTCGGTCTGATCTGTCCCTTTTTATCTGAACGAACACGCGAGACTAGAAGGAAAAGAAAGTACAAGTCGAGAAAGAGGCTCATGATCATGAGAAAGGAAAAAGGGGGGAGTAACCACAAAGCACAGATTGATCCCTTTTTTTTTTTTCTGGGGGTTATATTGTACATAGCGGGCGTTTTTGCTTTCCTTCTTACTTATATGAATCCCCCCTGTTAGTTATGGAAATGCTCTATACAACATGATATAGTTGATCGATCTATTACAGTATGTGCCTCTACTGTTGTTGTGTGAAAGTCTTTGTTCGTCGTGATGTTTGCATTCGACTTAACCTTTACTATGCCTTATGCACTACACGGACCAGACGAATACTGTACATTGTTAAGGTAAGATAAGGATAAGGTAAGGATAACATCGAAACCTTCTTGTGGCGGGGTTTCCGATAACGTTTCGGGAAGCTCTGACTCGCCGAGTAAGGTACCTTAAGAAGAAGCCGATGTATGACGTACCATATCCATTCGGCGAAATTTACTATGCATCAGGCAGGCATGCGATTATAATACAGTAAGGGTGTATCTTCGCATGATAGAGGGATAAACACAAAAGGGAATGGTTCATTGATCAGAACCTGTGACTTTGAATGAGGTGGTCACCGGCTTCCCGTGCAAGTAGTGATAGCATAAGAGTTGATGAGTGTAGAGCAACAAAGCAAGCCTCCATTGCCCCTCAATGCTCTTATTGGACATGATAAACCCGAGAGAGAGAGAGAAGAGATATAAATCATTTCGTTTCATTCAGACTTGACGCCTTGCTCTGCTGGCTGGCTGGCATTGTTTAGTGCAGAATATTTTTCGCTGGATTATCTATCGAACCCCTCGAATGCGCAATGGCTGAGAGAGTTCTTTATGTGTATTGTGGTATGCTCAGTCCATGAATAGATCAAGCCAAAAGGCTGATCGGGACCGACTTTGCAACCGGTGCAGTCGTCTTGCAAGTCGTGGTCTTGCTCCTCTCCAAGTCAAATGTGCCGGGAGGAGGTTGTGCGGGTAGTGGTGGAGTATAGGAAGGATTGGGGACAGGATAGCACAGCTAAGAGAAATCCTATGCCTCGTTGAAGAGCCGGGCGGTGATATCACCCATGTACTCTTCATCTAGCTCGTAGTCCTCCCCATCGTTCCTATCGATGCCGACGAACTCGAAAGCGTTGACGACGGTGGGAACGTCGAAGCCCATCTCGGTGAAGCGGTCGACGAGTTGTTTGTTGAAACCTCGATAGCTGTGAGACAAGTCAGTATGGGTGGCAGAACAGCAGGGTTCCTTTGACACATACGCAGCCAACTTGGCAGCCTCTGCCTTTTGATGCTTATGCTCGTCCTTCTTCCTCAGTGTCTCCTCGGTGACACCCCCACTGCCTTCTGCGCCAGAACCAGCACCGCCTGGAACACCTTTGGGAGCATCGGCATGCTTGATGGCCCACTCTCTTGCTACATGCTCGAATTCGCGGGGGTTGGTGATGAGCATGCGCGCAACCTCGGCGTCTTGCGGGTCCTTGGGTTCCGGCGACGAGAGGAGGGATTGCAGCGAGATGAGGGCGGACTTGAGTGTCAGAACTGGAGACCAGGCGGAGCCTAGAGTATCTAGACAGATGGCACCCTGTTGTCACACAAGTCAGTGATTGTAGACAGTCCGGTCGGAGAATGATCATGAGCGTACGGTGACACTTGACACATTGGGGTGCCATATCCTTGTGATGAATTTCATGATGGGCGGTTGGAAGGGATATTCGCCAGGTATTCTTATATCTACTAGGAATGTGCCGCCGGCATAAGGAGTGTCGGGAGGCCCCTTGAAGACACCCTTGAAATGTGTGAGATCATCAAAGGTGTCGGTGCCGGTGCCGGAGGATGATTTGCTGAATGGTTCGAGCAGGATGCCTGAATGTGTGTCCTTCTGGACATCCTGGATCTCTTTGACCAGGCGACGATTCCGGTTGGCCGCCATGACACTGGCGCAGAGGGTGGGCAAAGATTATACAGCACGGGTGGTGGTGATGTCAAAAGTAGATGATGGTGGGGCTGTTCAGGTTGACGCTGGGGGAGATGTGGCTATGACCGACGATGGCGTCGGCTAAGCAGGTTCAAGATGTGGAAGAAGTCTCAAGGAGAGGAAGCTAAGTTTTGTAATAGAGAGTTGGAGAAATACAAGTGTTGTGTTCAGACACGATCAGTCAGGCACGATGTATAATGTGGAGAGATACACGAAGATGGAAGATGAGTGGATCGCAGGCTGGCGCAGTTGAAGCTCGATGTGCTCTGTTATGTGGAGAGGATTTGGGCCGAGATGTGCGGTGTTTTGATTCGAGCACCGAGGAAGGCGCAGTAATAAGGCTTCACGGTCAAGGGCGAATGATGTTTGGTGAAATACCTCATCGAGGTGAGATATACCTAGGTAAGGTAATCACTCAGCAATAATAAAGGAATAGAGCGGAGACCAAAAGCTCTGCCAAGTACAAGTCACAAGCTTGGAAGTACAGCATGTGCTCTACCTTGTCCAAGTCGTGACATTCTTCTATTTGACTCGAATAGCCACGCTATCAAACCATGCATAAGGTAAGGTAAGGTACCTACGGATGACTTAGCCCAGCAAGTGCAAATAAGAATACAGCACAGCACAGCACAGCACAACAAAGTACAGCGCAACGATCAGATGCTAACCATCACTTTGCAACTGCTTAAGTGATATCGAGGTAGCACATAGGTAAGGGAGAGTGCACGATGTAAGTTACATACAAGAGGTACAGTACTGTAGATGACATGTGACGGTCGGGCCAACATTGGTGCCTAACGGCATCTACGAGTTCCTTCCATTTCTCGCGTAATATCAATATGAAGTTCGAGGCATTCGATACAGCCCTATGCCAGCGTTGCGGTTCGACTGAATCGTCAGGCAGTCTGCAATCAGTCTAGCACGAGTAATGCACAGTAGCCGTGTGCTCTGTACCGGTACAGCCATAGCGCATGGCGTACTGCACCTGCACTCAGTGTATCTGACTTGTCTTACTGTTACAACAGCATCATCATCCACCCCTACTCTCACAACACCAACCTTTCATCTCAATAACCACCCGAATCACATCTCCCGTAATTCCGTCATACAACTTGTTGTCTGACGGGTCTTTTCCATCAACGATAACCGTTCGCCGCGCCAGCTAGCTGCGTCTGGACCAGGAAGCGCAGCGTCACACGTCACGCAAGACACACCCATGGTGAGCATCGCCATCTCGACACCGCAGTTGCTATCCATCAAATATACAGACCACTGACTAAGTCTCACAGGGTGCTAATCAGTCTGGCCTAGGAGGCGGTCCTCCTGGACAGGGAGGAGACGACAAGTCCAAGAAGGACGCAAAGGTAGTCTTTCGCCATCCACACGCACCCCCCCGTTCATTCTATCAGCGACCAACCCTCTGACCATCATTCCCATTACAGAAAGACAAGCCCAAGTATGAGCCGCCACCACAGCCCACCACCCGCATCGGCCGCAAGAAGAGAAAGCAAGCCGGTCCCAACGCCGCCGCAAAGCTTCCCTCAGTCTACCCTACCGCACGCTGTAAGCTTCGATACTTGCGCATGCAACGCATCCACGACCACCTCTTGCTCGAGGAGGAGTACGTCGAAAACCAGGAGCGGTTCAGAAAGGCCAAGAACTTGAGCGCCCTTCAAGCACAGCCCTCCAGCGCCGGTGGCGACAGCGATGCCCTTGACCGCAACGCCGATGAGAGAAACAGGGTGGATGACATGAGAGGCAGCCCCATGGGCGTTGGAAACCTCGAGGAGCTCATCGACGACGATCACGCCATCGTCTCCTCTGCTACCGGTCCCGAATACTATGTCAGCATCATGTCCTTTGTCGACAAAGACCTTCTCGAGCCCGGTGCCAGCGTCTTGTTACATCACAAGTCTGTCTCCGTCGTCGGTGTCCTGACTGACGATGCTGATCCCATGGTTTCTGTCATGAAACTCGACAAAGCTCCCACCGAATCTTACGCCGACATTGGTGGCCTGGAAACACAGATTCAGGAGGTCCGTGAAGCTGTCGAATTACCCCTGCTCCATCCTGAATTATACGAAGAGATGGGTATCAAGCCGCCAAAGGGTGTCATTTTGTACGGAGCACCCGGTACCGGAAAGACGCTGCTCGCCAAAGCCGTCGCCAATCAGACCAGTGCTACCTTTTTACGTATCGTCGGTTCCGAGCTCATCCAAAAATATCTTGGTGATGGTCCCAGACTAGTGAGACAGCTCTTCCAAGTCGCCGCCGAGAACTCTCCTTCCATTGTTTTCATTGATGAGATTGACGCTATTGGTACCAAGAGATACGAGTCCACATCAGGAGGCGAACGTGAAATTCAACGTACCATGCTCGAATTGCTTAATCAGCTCGATGGTTTCGATGATCGTGGTGATGTCAAGGTCATCATGGCCACCAACAAGATCGACACTCTCGATCCTGCTCTCATCAGACCTGGTCGTATTGATCGAAAGATTCTCTTCGAGAACCCTGATCGTGAGTCCCTATCCACGAAATAACTGATCACTGAGCATTATTCGCTGACTACAAATTCCCAGAAATCACCAAGCGCAAAATCTTCACTCTTCACACGTCCAAGATGTCTCTGTCAGATGATGTGGACTTGGAAGAGTTTATCAACCAAAAGGACGACTTGTCTGGTGCCGATATCCGCGCCATGTGCAGCGAGGCCGGTCTCATGGCATTGAGAGAACGCAGAATGAGAGTGTGCATGGCAGACTTCAGACAGGCCAGGGAGAGCGTGCTCAAGACCAAGAGCGAGGGCGAGCCCGAGGGGCTGTACTTGTAGATTATCCCTCATGCTTGCGCTGCATCATCAATTAAGTGGCAAGCGGATCGCCTGTAATTCCATGCATGACAAGGGTGAGGAATCGAGTGGTCTATGATAAGTTTATAATTATTGAAATCCAAGACCGTTGAGTCGTGGTATTTCGCGAAACATGCCTTTGCTTCCACAGACTTTGCCTGCTCTTGCAACCATCCAGCTCCGCCACAGCTTTCTTTGCCTCGGAAGCCACGCTCGCTGAAGCAACAACTTTTTTTCCGCCGAAGCTTCAGCAGCTTCCGTCGTCTGACGACTCACTGACTGGCTTTTGAACCGACTACCTGACCTTGTTCCTGGCCTTTTTGGTGTTTTCCTCATGACGCATTTGTATGAATGATCGGATAATGTTCATTACTGCCTTTGTATTCATAATATAATAGCGAAAGGCTGTCAAGGCGTGTGGTGGGGTTCATTAGAGTTGAAAAGAGAGCAATCATGCAGCCCCGTGAGGAAATTGCCTATTTGGGCCCGAATGCCTCATACACTCACCAGGTATGCTACAATTGCTCTTTGTCGTCTGATCCTGATCTTGATCCTTTTACATTCTGCATTTATTTTCTGTCATCTGTTGCGCCCTGCTGTCGGTCCCATTCGTCTTTTCTTCATCCTATCAAGACCAAAGGAAGAACAGAGTAGAATCGCGGGTCATTTCATCTTCCGGACAGCCGAGTATTTTGATACAGGATACTCCAAGTCCTGCACTCATCTGTCGACCGTACTGATCCAGCTCAGGCTGCCACCAGTGCTTTCGATCCAGAGCATCACACACTGCTGCCACAGACTTCTATAGAAGGTGTCTTTGCGGCCGTGCAATCGGGCAGCGCCACATATGGCGTTGTACCCTTTGAGAACTCGACCAACGGGTCCGTCGTGTTCACTTTGGACCTCTTCGCGGACCAGAGCAAGAAATACCCGGACATCATCGTCTGTGGCGAGCGCTATGTAGAGGTGCACCACTGTCTGCTTGGCCATCCTGCTCCGGCCAACACTGCCGCTTCTGAAGCCTACAGTACCAGTACCAACAACAGCAGCGGCATCACTGTGAACCACGCGAGCTCCATCGACGACTTCCCGGAAATCGTGCACCACGTGCGGGAAATCAACAACAGCAACAGCGCGGACCGCATAACAGCGGGCCTAAGTCTGCGCAGCCCAAGCAGCTCCGGGCACGCGACCCCGATCCCCTCAGACCCCCACCCATCCAAATCCCGTTCCCAGCCCCTGACTTCTCTGTCGCACATCCGCAAGATCTACTCTCATCCCCAAGCCTGGGGCCAATGCAAGACGTTCCTGTCCTGCCACCTCAAGGGCGTAGAGCGCCAGGACGTGACGTCGACGTCGCGCGCCGCCGAGCTGGTCGCTGAAGATGCGAGCGGGACCACGGCGGCCATCAGTTCGGGCATCGCCGCGAGCCTGCATAAAGTCGATTTCTTGGCGAGGGATATCGAGGACGAGCAGGATAATTGTACGCGGTTTCTGATCCTGCGCCGGAGGAAAAAGAGTGATGACTCCTCCTCCTCCTCAGCCTCAGATGGTCTCGCCACTTCTTCCTCTTCTTCCACCACCAACAACGGCGAGGGAGAAGGTAACGGCAACAGATATAAATCCCTGATAACCATGACTCTGCCCCTAATCTCCTCACCCCTTTCATCAAACTCCCCCGCAACAACAACAACAGCATCGAAAGGAACAGCAACAACAACACCAATAGGCGCCCTAGTCGACGCCCTCGCCGTTTTCAAACACCACAGCATAAACCTGACGTCCATAAACCCGCGCCCCAGCGGCGAAGCCCCATGGCATTACATCTTCTTTGTCGAGTTCCAGGGGCGCGTGGGCGACAGGGAGGTGGATGAGGCGTTAAGGGAGTTGAGGGGGACTTTGGGGACTATGACTTCGACGTCGTCATCGACGACTTCGAGGACGGGGAAGGAGGGGGAAGAAGAGAGAGAGAGGGAACAGGAACGGGTCAAGTTCTTGGGGAGCTGGGAGAATGCCTTGTTCCTTTCTTCGCCTTCTGCTTCTCTTTCTAGTTCTTCTTAGATGGGTGCAGAAATGGAATCATCTCTGGGACGAGAAGAGAAAAAGAAAAAAAAACAAGGAAAGGAGAACGACAACGACAGACTCGAGCGATTAAACGAAAACAGAACAGATACTGTGCTTGCTTGCATTGCTTGCTATAGCGTTCTACCCTACAGACCCCAAGAGTGCTTCCTTGCCCCGAGCATCTCGGGTTTCATGCCCTTCATCTCTTAGTAATCAAAACAATAGCGAAGAGAGCAGAAGCAAGCAAGAAAAGCTATTGCCTTGAACCCCCCGTTCCCATGCATTTTGCCTCACTGCCCCCTTCCCCACATTCCCCACATACGCACACAGACAACAGACAACAGACAACACACTACCACAGACAACCTGATATCGCGCCACCCACCGCGCCATAGTAAGAGAGAAAGAAAACAAGAGAAGACTGCAAAATAAAACATACGTCCGTTGATCTTCGGACTTCCTTCCCTGCCGATACCGAGGGTTCACTACTCCGAGAAACAAAAAAGAAGAGGGTAAAAAAGCAGAAATCCAGAATGTGTCAGACGTAGACCACCAAGAGGGATTGAAACCATAGAATAGAGTGGAGGAGGACCAGAGTGGGGTGGCTTGACGCAGCGGTTTCTTTCCAACCGGGCACATTCATAGGTCGGTCACCCATCCCATGAGAAGACTGTCATGACACTCTGCGTGTTTTCCGTGTGCATGCGTGGAAGTGCGTCGACAGTTATTGCGCTGTAAGGGTGTATCATTTCGCAATCATAGCCCTGTCCCATAGTTATCCTACCCAAGCAACAAATATTCATCAGACGACAAGATCTAAGCCTCGATGGCCTTCTTGGCCTTCTTCTGTTCCACCTTGAGCAACAGGGCGCGGTTGATGTGAGGCAAGACACCACCAAAGGCAATGGTGGCGCGGATGAGCGTGTCGAGCTCCTCGTCACCGCGGATGGCGAGTTGCAAGTGACGGGGCGTGATGCGCTTGACTTTGAGATCCTTGGCTGCGTTGCCTGCTAGTTCTAGGACTTCGGCTGTCAGGTATTCGAGGACGGCAGTAACGTAGACGGCAGCCTTGGCGCCGACGCGCATCTTGTTCTGGGTTTGCGACTTCAGGAAACGCTTGACACGACCACAGGGGAACTGGTAGGAGGAACGATGTTAGTTTGCGATGATCTCATTTGCACCTGCTCCTCGAGGCTGGACAAAGCGGACGAGGGCGCGGGAAAATGATGAAATCACGCGTCTTGGGTATGTGCCCGAGCAAGCCTCCCGTGGCACGCAAAACAATCATGAGGAATGCGAAATCATCCGGACGCGTCCAGCGAGCAGATCTATCAAAATGTCCATAGGTGATAGTATAGTAATAAGACGCGTACCTGGAGACCTGCTTTCGCCGAGTGTGACTTTTGGGACTTGCCAGCGGCATCAGCGCCTGCCTTGCCGCCAGTCTTGCCACCAGTCTTTCCTACAGACAGAATGTTAGTAAAAGAGAAAGCTGCAGTGCACGACGCGTGTCATGCGAATCGGGCTGCGCTTGCCTTTTCCTCCGGGCATTTTGGTTGATGTTTAGAGCAGAATAATGATTTTGAAAGTGTTGCGACTGTGATTTTGATCGTCTTGGCGCGTTTTGAATAATTCGATGGAATGCTGGTAAAAGTTGTGGTGGAAGATAGAATGGTAGGTGATGCGCTTGGACCGAGCTGGCGGGGACGTGTTATTCAATCATACGAAGAGCCAAACCTTCGCAGAGAACGTTTCGGCTCCGTTTGCTCTGCTTTGCCTTCAAGGGCTTGAACTCAGTTTGTTTGATTTGCTCTGCCTCGCTCTGCTGCGCTGCGCTGCGCTGCTTTCCAAGCAAAGCACAGTGTTGCCTTGCTGCCTTGACCCCTCCGGCAGGTGCCGCCGTTGGCCTTGGCAGTTCGCCCATGACATCCATGCTAATAATGGCTGTAGGATAGAGGCGGTGGCCAGTGTGAGGCTCGCAGAAGAGCAGTCAGTACTCACACCATTACCTTTGCGGTAGTAGGATCTAATTGTCAGTAGAAACGAAGGGATTTCATTTGTGTTAGCGTGCGCAAGATATAGTAATGTGGCATGTTCTTTGTCGTGGAATCGGCCTTACTCTGTCGACTTGCTGCTTCTGCCAAAGTTTTGTACAAGTACCTACTAGGAAAGCTGTAGAGTTGAAAGAGCGAGCAAGGTCTCTGAGCTGGTGGGATGAAAGGTCTCAGCCGTACAGCATACATTCAGCTTGGACTTACTTGTTTGTTGCCACCAACAATGCTGTATTGTGAGGGTTGTCTTGGTTATACTGCTCCTTGCAGTGTTGCAAGAGCCATCGTGTAGCTACCAAAGATGAAAGCGACTCGAGCCTTTGTAGCGTCACAAATAAGTCTGGCAGAGAGGTCCCTTTGGTATCCTGTTACACTGCTGGTGCAATCACCACATGTTGGCATGTCACCTATTGCTGTCGTTATATGAAATTCACCTGGCGGCTCAGCCTGGAGACGGAGGCTGATAAATGCCGAAGAATAAGCGAGCCGCAAGTAGCAGAGCGCCGCTCACTTGTAGGCAAAGCCAAGTGAGCTCGTCTGCTTCCTCACAGTCAATGAGATCTGACGTACTCAAATAGTACTCAAATAGTACTCAAATACCTTGACGTATTACTCCGGAGATCTCAAAATATCAATATTACAGACGGGATGATGGCGATGATGATGGTGTTAAATCTCTGGTAAAAGGTCCAATCGGACCCAGACCAGGTCTCAAATGACCCTGCAAACACAATTGGCGACGAATCTCCAATGTCTCATTGGTTCGTCTCCATCTGACCGTTAAAACAGCCACGCATCGGGACTTGCGTAGACCACGACTCGTTGCAAACGTCCACTAGAGTCTCACATTCTGCGTGCTTCGCAGAGATACCCTGAAGAGGTTACCGAACAATATCTGAATCAGTAGCATGGGCCAAGAAACGTGGTCATCCACAGAATGGCATACATATTCCAAGGGAGATTCGCACTTTTGATAATGAGGATTATGCTCGTCTCTCTAATCACTTCTTACATATCAATTTCCTTGTTGTAATAAGAATAATGTCTTCTATTTCGAAGTACCTAGTCCCGTGGTTGGCGTTCGGTGGTATCATGACATCGAATGCCGCAGCTGTTCTCCACAAGAGACAAACGACTGTGGACTCGCCATGTTACAACATCCAGGGCGTCGGCTCGTTCAACACACACTTCAGCGTTGACTTCACCTCCACGAACACCCTACCGTCTGATCTGCAAGTGAGCACGAACACCATTGGAGCAGGCTATGCCCCATACGCAAGACAACACAATGCGACCAACGTGATTCTCGATGGCGAGAACCTGAAGATGGTAGTTCCTGGCGCACAAAACACCAGCCCGATCCAGTGTGCGCAGATGACGACCGCCTACGACGACGTCCTCTACGCCAGCGTCCGCACAGTCGCGAAAGCCAGCAACATCAGCGGCGTCGTGCACGGCTTTTTCATGTACCAGAGCGACTACCAAGAAACCGACATTGAGATCCGCACCGCGAACCTCGACGTCGTGCAATGGACGAACCAGAAAGCCAGCGATAGCGCCCCCGAGACCACAGGCGCCACGTCCGCCCCGGACGACATGACGACCGCCTTCCACGAGTACAGATACGACTGGCTGCCCTCGCGCTGCAACTTTTACATCGACGGCGTCCTGCAGTACAGCATTACCGGTAACGTGCCCACGCAAGCTGGGTACCTGATGTGGAACCAGTGGTCCAACGGCTTCACGTGGACGCTGGGTCCTCCTGCGGCGGACAGTATCCTTGAGATCCAGTCCATCGATGCCTATTTCAACCGCGCCAGCAACCCGGTCTACTGCGCCAACTTCGCTAATGGCGCCGCTGTCTTCTCGTCTGCTTCCTCATCGTCGTCGTCGTCGTCGTCGTCGTCGTCGTCGTCGTCGAGCACCGCTGTCGCCAAGTCTGCGATGACTGCTACCAAGGCTGGGAATGCGAAGAAGACCTCGTCGACTCCTACCCCTACCCCTACCCCTACTGCGACCAAGGGCAAGAAGCAACAGTTCTGATCATCCGCTCTAATTTGACCTCTCTTTCTATTTTCTCTGTGATAAGCGAAGATGGTTGGAATCTTCGAATGTCTAGGATTTGTATATAGCCCCGTGTGGTCGAGCGATAGCGAGAGATGTCAGTTATCATATAATTGTATCATAAAAAGTAGAAACGTACATAGCACTGCAAAGTCAATTAATTCTTCCGTTCAAACATATCCAACGAGCACCTCATGGTATCCACCACTCACACTCGAGAGATTGAGCGCCTTCAATCCGCCAGCGATATTCTTCCCATCGAACTTGACACTCTGGTTCGCATGTGCCTCACTCTCAGACAGCAGCGTAACCCTCCCCACAGTCCCCGCAGGCGCACTCCACTCAAGCCTGACTCCGCCACTCGTCTCATTCTTACTCCACTTGGCCCAGAACTTGCCCAGCTCCGTCACAAACCCCCCTGAACATCGGTCAGTCCATCCGCGTCAAAGGCAGGCTTCAGGCTCCACCTCGAGCCACTGCGGCCGACAACACTGAGTCCCAGAATGAAGTTCGTGAGCGCGGATGTAGGCCCTGTCGACCAGCCGTGAGAATGTGAAATGTACGAGGCGTCGTAGCCGTAGCCGCGCGAGGAGCGGTAGCCGAAGGTGCCGTTTACTAGATAGCCTTCTATGTGGGTCGAGGTGGAGCCGTTCGGGTTGTGCAGGTACCAGCCCCATGAGCGGCGGATGAGGTCTAGGGCTCGGTCTTTTTGTCACCGTCAGTTGTCTTTCTAGGTATGTAGTTGTAGACGATTTGTGGGGGGTGGGTCAGGAGAGGAGGACAGGGAGAGATAAGGAGAAAGGGGAAACGGGGAGGGAGGAGAGAGAGTTTGGCTGTTACGTACTCGTCTGGCCTATCAACATATGAGCTTGAATCTCAAAGGACGAGATAAAAGGCGATATGTTTTCCGGTAATTCAGGCGCTTCGGCGCCAATTGGCGTCCAGTTTCTCGTGAGCTTTTCCGAAATCGATTGAGCTCGGGAGGAATTGGCAGTCGACGGCGGGACTACACCGAAGAGTATTGCAAGGCTATTTGCATCTTGCGGATGCAAGGTGGTGGCCGTAGCGTTGTCCTTGAAGGCGCCGTACGACTCATCCCAACAGTACTTGTTGATGGTCGTGCTGAGCTTGTCTGCTCGTGTGTTGTATGTGCTGCTCAGATTCGTCGAGTCTCCCACCCAAGTTGCAAGATCGGCTCCTGTGCGTAGAGTGTGATAGAGAATCATGTTCGCCTCGCTGTTGTTGAAGCCTTGCTGCCATCTCGCCCAGTCGCGGATACCGGTCACGTTCAGCAAGCCGCTGGGCTGAACTTTGGCATAGACGTAATCCATGGCGCGGGTGTACTTCGCCCAATTCTTGGCAAGGAAGGCCGTGTCGTTTGTGTACAGCAGATAATTGTATGTCCCGATCATTGTCCAACAATGGTAGGTATCAGAGCCCTGCTGCAGAAGTGGTGGGCCTGCTTCCGGGAAGGAGCCATCCGAGTTCTGATGATCGTACATTGTTTGAAGAGCATTAACGACGCTGGTGAGATCACCAATGCTCACAAATGTCGACGGCACTGCGATGCCCATGTCTCCTGGCCAGACTGCACGGTCTCGCTTGGCACCATCGACAATGACAGTATCGCCAGGTGACATTGTTCCGTTGTTCGCCCAGCCATAAGCCAAGGTCGGAACCCATCGTCCAGTGTCGACGGGTACATTGTTGGTCTGCAAAGTATACGCTCCACTATACCAGATCTTGTTCAATTCGTCGTCATTGCTGTGGAAATAGCCCTGGTAAGCACGGAGATTCGACCAGGTCGGCTGGAAGCCGATTTCGAGAGATACATCTTCTATGTCGATTGTAGACGACTGTTGTGTTGTGATCAAGAACAGCGTCAAGTAACGGAAGCCACCGCGTAAATGTGGCAAGTCCATAGTGTAAGTGAAATTACCAGAAGTAGAAAAGTTCGAATGGATGGCGCCATCGCCATACTTGAACTTGCCATTGGAAGAGTCCGAGGCCAGTCCGATCCAGTTCTTCGCTTCCGAAAACGCGAGACCTAGTGCACCGACACCTGTAGCAGAGTACTTGATCGTGGCTATCCCTCCGACTTCTTTGCCAAAGTCATACACGAAAGCAGACGCATTCCCTTGCAGATGTCCTGGTCCTGGGTAAGATGAGATGACGGAAGCATTTGCCAAAGCCAGGATGGAAGCTGGAGCGACGATTCGTGAATCAGGCGAGTAGATGTTGGCTTCCCATTCACCAGGGAAGGCAGCCTCAGCAGGACCTGAACATGTAATGTTCTGCCAACATGATTGAGCCAAGGCAGGTCTGAAGGAAGCAGCGAGGAAGAGAGACAGACAAGATTGGAGCGATAACATCATTGCACGTCCTATAGTAAGGTCTACAACTCGATAGACCCAAGAATCAACCTACCTAACGTGTCATTCACCTGCAATGACAATGAACCTACCTTTATATAGACATTTATATATTGCAACGCGCAACAAACAAGAAGTCTCGTGTTATATTGCACCGAGGACCCCTCGGACAGCATACGCGAGCGGAAAAATCGAGGACCACTGGTTTGAGGTGCCGCGAGCCTGCATTGCAGATCTGGAGGAAAGCGGGGAAATAGTAGCGTCGAAAGGATCCAGTAGAACCATGACATCTGTAGATCTATTGCGGAGTCCTGTACCTGGCATGTTGAGCAATGACTTGGCATTTTGCTCATGGTCAAGTTCATCAGAAGTGTATACTTGTAGCAGTTGTGTGTGAAGTCTGAGACGAAAGACGGAAGGTATGAGAGCTATAGGGTGACCAGCTGGTGGCGATGGTCCGAGGAAGCTCCTTATTGCAGCGACTGGATGCGTTGGCTACAGGTACATGTCCAGTCCATGTGCTTCCAAGCAGTATCACACATGCATGTCTAAGCGAGCAATTGGCCCATACAAGGTGCTGTCTGTATTGATAGTGACGGGACCGCAAGGATAAATCGGAGGTGAGGGTCTCCTCTTCGGGAGATACTTGTACAGGCCGACGTCAGGGAACAAAAACATGGGGATCAAGGCTTGGCGAGTTTGCAGCGTCCGACTTCAACTGCTGCACTCGTCCCAGAAAGTTGATCAGGTAATTGATTGATCATTGATCATTTATCTGTTCATCATACCCACACAACAATCCCTTCCTTGACACCATCTCGACATCATGGCGGACATACAAACCCTGCCTGTAGAGGACGCAACACCAACAACGCCAGCGTCGCCCTCAACTGGCGTGCAACTACCTCCCGAAAGCGCCACCACAGACGACAATGCGCTCACAGTCATCGAAGCCGACAACACCATGATGACGACAACAGAAAGCGGCAAGAAGAAGATCAAGAAGATCATCAAGAAGAAGCGCAGACCAGCACGACCCCAAGTCGACCCGTCGACGTTCAAGACCGAGCCGCCGCCGCAAACGGGCACCATCTTCAACATCTGGTACAACAAATGGTCAGGCGGCGACAGAGAAGATGCCTACATGTCCAAGCACCAGGCCAAGGGCCGCTGTAACGTTGCCCTGGACTCGGGATACACCAAAGCCGACAAAGTCGCCGGATCGTATTTCTGCCTCTTCTTCGCGCGGGGACTGTGTCCCAAGGGCCAGGACTGCGAGTATCTGCACCGACTACCGAACGCGCGCGTGGAAAGGGAGGGCGGACTGGGCGATATCTTCCCCAGCAATGTCGACTGCTTCGGTCGGGACAAATTCAGCGATTACAGGGATGACATGGGTGGTGTGGGCAGCTTCATGAGAGTCAACAGGACGCTGTACATTGGACGCATTCACGTGACGGACGACATTGAGGAGGTTGTCGCCAGACATTTCCAGGAGTGGGGACAAGTTGAGCGCAGTAAGTTTTGCATTTTCCCCCGGTCTCCCAACATCGCAGAGCGCCTTACTGACAGTCTGCCTCCGACAGTACGTGTATTGCCCTCGCGAGGAGTGGCATTCGTGACCTACGTGCACCTAGCCAACGCCGAATTCGCCAAAGAAGCCATGGCGCACCAATCTCTCGACTCGGACGAAACTCTCAACGTGCGCTGGGCAACCGTCGACCCGAACCCAGCAGCCCAGAAGCGCGAAGTGCGAAAGATCGAAGAACAGGCCGCCGAAGCCATCCGTCGCGCGCTGCCGGCGGACTATGTCGCCGAGATCGAGGGCCGCGGATCAGGCTGGGAAGACGCGAGGAAGAGACGCAAGATCGAAGGCAGTTTCGGACTCAAGGGGTATGATGCGCCTGACGAAGTGTGGTACGCGGCGGAGAAGTCGAGGCTGGAGGCGCCGGAGCAGCAACATCTTCTGGAAGCAGGAGATCTGCATGGAGAGGAAGAAGACGACGATGCGCCTCTGCGGATAGAAGACTTGAAAAGACCTGCAGACAGCGCTTCTGGCGGTGGCGGCATCCTATCCGGCGTCACACTGAGCGCGCTGAAAGGCTATACTGCAGACAGTTCCGCGAAAAAGGCTCCAGATAAGCCCGCTGGTCCTTTGGTCGGATACGGAAGCGACGAGGACAGCGATTGAAGAAGAAGATGAAGAAAAGTAGGACACAAGGGAAAGAGCCGACCTTCTTTGAAACACTTTTATGATACCACAAAAACTTCTGCATCAAGGGTGTTGACCTTGCTATGTACGTTCATTACATCTTCCTCACACATTTTTCATCCCACATGTTCGTTCAAGAAGACTTTGATATCCGCCAGCGCCTTCTCAGTCTGATCGCACGCGCCTGGCGGGAAAAAGACCTGCTCACCGAGTAAGAACACATCACCAAACACAGAAAAAGAAAACAAAGACTCACAAAGCCATGAGGAGCCCCAGGATAGAACTTCGTGATCGACTCGGCGCCACTCAGAGCCCACTTCGCACCCATGAATATCGTGTCGTCGTAGAGACAGTCCCTGGTCCCGCAGGTGAATAATGCCGGGGGCAGATTGAGGCTGCTCATATCTTTGTACAGAGGCGAGATAGAGGGGGCGCGTCTTTCTTCTTCTGTTTTGCCTGGGAGGTAGGCTTCCAGGTATCTGATGCTGCGTAAGTATCGCACATCCCTCAGGTAGTGATTGAGGAATCGACAGAGGATTGGGAAAACACATACCTGGCCATGATCGCCCGATCGAGAATCAAAGGCTGATCGAAATGGTACACCTGCGGCGTCCAACCACCGAGCTGAAAGGCTCCGAAATTCAACACCAGTCCCTTGAACGCAAACTCAGGACGTGTGTCTATCAGATGAAAAGCAGTCAGTGCGGAAAGATGAGCTCCGGCAGAGTCTCCGCCCATGAACATGAGTCTAGCACCGAATCGTTCCTCGCCCGAGTCGACTAGATACTCTGCGGCGTCGAAGCAGTCTTCGTTGCCTGCTGGGAAGGGGTGTTCCGGGGCGAGTCGATACCCGATGGATATGACGGTCAGGTCGCACTCGTCGGCCATGTAGGCTAACATCGTGTCTTGGTATGCCTCGGACTGGAGCACCCAGCCTCCGCCGTGGATGTGCATGAAGAGACCCTTGGACTTGTTGCCGTTTCGAGGCTCAAAGACACGAGCTGTCAGAGACCGGTCTTTATCACGGCTTGGGAAGGTCATGTCCTTGCCGTGGGCGAGGACCGTTGGCCGTGGCATGGGGGTTTCTCCGTTCCAGCGCATTTGACGATACTTTTCTGCGCCGACCTGGATCATGGGCGATGTACGTCAGTCTACCACGACTGTGAGGAATACTAAGATGAACGGGGTATGGCAATGCCAGATCAGAGCAATGTGGCAATGTGGCATGGTTCCATGGTCCTGGTAAAGGATGCATTTTGCAACTACATATAACCACAGCACAGGCAATCTCACCTCATACCATGCCGGCCCATTCTGCATAGCATCCATGAGTTTCTGGTTGAAGTCCTTGGTCTTTTGGAAAACGGCCGACGGCGCAAACTTGGTCCGGTCTATTTGCAAGTCTGACTGGAGAGGCATTTGGGTAATTAGTGCTTCCGAAGAGGGGTCTAAGATGTTCGTAGAAATCTATCAGCCTTGTGACTTGGAAAATCACGATATAATAGCAACAATGAAGTTGGCGAATCTAATTGTTATCGAAACCTCGTGCGGGGATGACGATCATAGATGGAGATTACGGTTGTGAGATAGGGTCACACATGTGGTGCGGAGATGCCGAAAGGCTCCAGTCTGGTCATGGCTGAGTATGGCTCCCATGTCCCGCTACCATTGCCATCATAGATAGGTCTCCACACGTCGGTTCAACACTGACTATGACCTACAATGCCTCTAAACCTTGTGACGTGCCGAGGTCAGGAACGTGAATACCAGGCAAAGAGGTAAAGTACAGTAGGTGAGGTAATGAAGTCAACAAGGAGATAGGACGGACTTAACTGCTCCCCGCAAAGTCGGAGTTGCCAAGCTCAGGGTCCTGGTCCCGGCGGCTCAGAAAAAATCCGGCCTCAGATCTGAGATTTGCGACCAGAAGAAAGTTGTGTTTAGAAATTATTTCATCCCAATCTACTTTGACATTGATACACTCGCCACTTATATCAAAATGGCGCCCAGCAGACGTATGCAAAAGCAGGGTGTTCCCGAACCCCTGAACGAGTCTCTCGTCACCAAGAAGAGAAAGGACTACGAGCCGGCCCCAGTGGTAGAGAGAAGCAAAAAGAGACGAACCGACGCAAAGGGCGCCACCAAGCAGAATGGTGTCAAGAACGGAGCCAAGAACTCTGCGGCTGGAAAATCCACCAAGGGATCGTTTGTGCCCAATGGAACGACACAGAAGGGCAGAGGCAAGAAGGCACAGCAGGTGATTGAGAGTGATGCAGACGAAGATATGGATGGTTCAGACCTCGAGGACGAGCATGTCTCACTATCAGAGGGCATTGGCGGCATCGACGATGCCCTTGACTCTGACGAGGAGCTCTCCGCTGAAGACGATGACTTCCTGGACTCGGACGACCCGGATGTACAGAAGGCAATGTGGTCCGAAGACGAAGACGCCTCGGATGCTGAAGAAATCCTGACTGCTGCGAACATCGCTGGTCTTTCTGGTCAGCTTGACGCAAAGGCAGAGGAAGAAGCGGCAGAGGCACAGGCCGAACTCGACGACGACGCAATGCAAACCAACATTGCTGCAGACATTCCCAGCGACGACGAGGAGGCTGCCGCTCGTGCTGCCACGTTAGCACCCGATCTCCAAATGCTCCGCACTCGCATCACCGAAACCACCCGTGTTCTGTCCTCATTCAAAGAGCTTGCCGATCCTAACAAATCTCGCGCCGAATACACGAATCAGATCCTTACCGACATCTGCGTATACTACGGCTACTCGCGATTCCTTGCAGAGAAGCTCTGGAACCTCTTCTCGCCGCAAGAGGCCCTCGCATTCTTCGATGCCAACGAGACCCCCAGACCGCTGGTCATCAGAACCAACACCCTTCGCACTCATCGTCGTGAGCTTGCACACTCCTTGATCAACCGCGGTGTCACACTAGAACCGGTCGGCAAGTGGAGCAAGGTCGGTCTTCAGGTCTTCGAGTCACAGGTGCCGCTGGGTGCTACTCCTGAATATCTTGCTGGTCACTACATCCTCCAGGCCGCAAGTTCTTTCCTTCCCGTCATGGCCCTGGCTCCGCAAGAGAACGAGCGCGTGCTGGACATGGCAGCCGCTCCCGGTGGTAAAACAACTTACGCTGCAGCACTTATGCGCAACACTGGTGTGGTCTTCGCCAACGATGCCAGCAAGGTCCGTGCCAAGGGTCTGATTGGTAACATCCACCGTCTGGGTGTCAAAAACACCATCGTCTGCCACTATTCTGCACTTGAATTCCCCAAGGTCATGGGTGGGTTTGACAGAGTTCTCCTCGATGCTCCTTGCTCAGGAACCGGTGTCATCGCAAAGGATTCCAGTGTCAAGACGAACAAAACCGAGGCTGATTTCCTCCGACTCCCTCATCTTCAAAAGCAGTTGCTGTTAGCAGCTATTGATTCAGTCGATCACGCATCCAAGACTGGTGGCTACATTGTCTACTCAACTTGCAGTGTCACCGTGGAGGAGAATGAGCAGGTCGTTCAATACGCTCTGAACAAGCGACCCAACGTCAAGCTTGTCAGCACTGGTCTGGTCTTCGGAAAGGAGGGTTTCACCAGCTTCATGGGCAAGCAATTCCACCCCAGTCTGAAGGAGACGAGGAGATACTACCCACACGCCTACAACGTCGACGGCTTCTACGTTGCCAAATTCAAGAAGGTCGGACCTACTCCAGCCAACACTATCAAGGCCCAAGGCCAAGGCAGCTCCAAGGTTGACAAGACCATTGCTGATGGTGAAGACGAGGTCGTGGATAAGACACCTATCAAGGATGATGATGAGGAGTCCGAAGATGACTTTGGAGGCTTTGATGAGGAAGAAGACGAAGCTATCATTGAAAGAGCAAAGAAGAACCAAATCAAGAGGAAGGGTCTTGATCCGCGCGCTGATAAGACCAAAGTCAGTGCTAGTCAGAAAGGAGAGGAGCAGAAGAAGAAGGCTGCTTCCAATGGCGATAACAGCTCCAAAGTCGCCGAGAAGAAAAGCCCTAAGTCAGACAAGACCAAGGCTGTCAAGGATCCCAAAGTATCAGAGAAGCCCGTTAAAGATGGAGTAAGTGAGGTTGGTGGCCATGCTACAGGCACTTCGACAGATCTCCAGTCCCGAAAGGAGAAGAGAAAGCTGAACACCGCTGGCAAGAAAGCCAAGGCAAGTCAGAAGAGCAAGTAAGGAATAATATAGAGCGCAGTTGTGGAGTCACGCCCTTTAATCCCAAATTATTGATTCACGTTGAGGAGCAGTTGCTCCTTCCTCTTTTACCCTCAGAACCTTTTTCTCGCCACATCTCTTATACATGAGCAGACTGCGCGTCTTAGCATTAATATATCCCCCCATCTTACTAACGATAAGACACATCAACCTGTCGCATTGCTTCACTTTCACCTCTATCCTCGTCTGTTCCTGTCTTCGCATACAGAGCACCTGCCGGTGAAAGGTTCGTTGGTAAATTGCTCACTTCGTAAGATCTTCCTCCAAGTTTTCCTAGACTCTTTGACCAAACAACAAACCAAACATCCTACTCTTTGATCAACATCAAGCTTTCCTTGTTCACCATGTCTACCTCCAGACGCAGTAAGCCGACAGCCGACAAAGCGGTTACATTTCTCATTTGTTGCATTCGCCATACCGACGGCGGCAAGGTTAGTCATAATTTGAGCAGCAACATAAGGTAAGTAGCACCAAACTCACATTTCCTAGGTTCAGTGGGCCAGCGTAGCCGCCGAGACTGGAGTGACTAGCAACGCTGTGTAAGCTCACTCTCCTTCACTCAACGTACCCATTTTACTTCTAGACCTTGCACATCGTCTATATGGTACATGCTGACATTATTCGACAAGCTACAAACGCTACAAGAAACTCATCGAATCGTATGATGTTTCAACTGCTGTCACTGGTAATGCTGGGGGCAGTCGTGATCCCCCAGTACCTGCATCGAAAGCGAAAGGAATCAGCAAAGGAAAGGGCAAGAAAGTCGCAAACAAGGGGAAAGGAAGCGCAAGAGGCGCTGCTGGAGCAGAACAGGAAGCAAAGGCAGCGCAGGACGATGAAAAGGGAGAAGACCACGATCAAGCCGAAGACAAGAAGGACCTGAAGGTCGAGACTGCCATGGTTAAGGGTGAGCCCTCCATGGTGAAGGACGAGTATTTCCCGGACGATTATGGTTCTGGAGAGCATGCTTGAACTCAGCCAGTCAACAGTGGTTTTCCATCAGCAGAACTCGCCTATTGACTCAACCTCAGCAACTCGCAATATACAGATACTGATCATTTGCGTCTGTCATACACCTGGCTGCTTCATTTATCGGCAAACCAACAAGCCAATTGCAGGAGGCATGGCCTCGGTCTATATCGCCGACGTCTCCAAGCAGAGGCATTAGGCCGATTTACTTGTTTCGATAGTACTTGCACTAGCCAAGAGGATAATTGATCACAATCATCCAATCCTTCCAGATCATATCGTGGTTTCTAGTGGTGGTGAACTGCAGATTAGATCTATGCCATGCGTACCCCTGAAGCGTCCGAACTTGGTATAGCGCAAGATCGCCGAATAGTCCTTGTGCGTAACAGCTTCAACCACACTTCTATTCATTTACCCAACACACTGATGTCCATGAGCCATGACAGAGAGACAAGTGTGCTCCACCAGTATTCTATGATATCATGTACGGCGTCATCGTGCCGGTTAGGATTGTAATACAGCAGTAAGTTGGGTTCGCCTGTGAGTGACTGACATTGGCATGGCACCATGACATAGAGAGAAATAATAATCTTGATCATTTTGGTGCAGCTCAGACGTATCTAAGGTAGTCTTGTAAGGTGTTTTCTGTTCCCACGTATCTAAATTCGCTTTCACTATTGCTTGAATTCACTCGCTCAATTTCACTTGCAATTTCATACATTTCAAGTACAACTACCCTTCTACTGCTTGGTCCTACGACGTCTACAGATTTACTTGACATCGAGAAAAGCCGATCGCACTGATTTGGTCCTACAAATCAACCGCAACAATGCCTATAAGTTGGACGGGTGTGTTCGCATGACGTCGCATCCGAGAGATCCATCATCACTGACCCATCGCGTAGCCCAGGCCGATCGCGCGATGTTCCTTGCCATCCTGGACGACCAAGCAGTGAAAATTGACTTTGATGCCGTCGCCGAGGGCATGGTCGCCGCTGGATTCACATGCACCCCTCGTGCTGTCCAGCAACATATCGCGAGGTTGAAGAAGACCGCTCAAGACGGCAAGGGGCAAGTTTGCCACATCACTCCAACCACTGATCAGGGGCTGACTTTTCTCCAGTGCATCATACGATGAAGACGATGATGGTGATAAGCAGACCACCAAGCCGAAGGCTAGAGGTCGACCTCGCAAGAAGCAACAGACGAGGAAGACCGAGCGTCCGGACGGTTCTGAGAATGACACCTCAAGGCCTCTTAAGAAGGCTCGCCTCGCTCATGCTCAGGAACAATCCGATGATGCTACCGAAGATCAATCCATCAACGATGCCAAGCATTCCGTATGAGTATCCACGCTCATCTTCACCAACTCTGTCATGAACCGACAACCTTCGGCCAATTAAGTCAGGTAGTTCCCATCGAAGACCTTGGAAAGACCATGGCTTCAGTCCTTATGGCAGGCGTATGATCTAGCGGAGGAAGGTGAGGAACATCATAATTCTATGGCCCATCATTATTTGTGCCTTATCCAACATGAGGTGCATTAATCGGACTCAGATATATTGAACATCAACAGTGTCCACCTTTCCATTTTCTGCTATCATCCTCTTTACTTGCTTCCAATACTCGTAATTCAAGACTTGTAGTACTCAAGAGCTAGGATAATAGATGGGACCAGGAACCCAACGGGCTCATCAGTCCCCGGACTGATCTGGACAGGGTATAACGTATGTATCTAATGACCACTTTTCCCTCTTCGCTGTCCCAATCGTGCCATCACGATATCGCCAGTATGGACGCCACATTGAGCAGCCCGCTATCTTGAAAAGAGAATGCCTCTCAAAAGATGGGGCAGCCCTTGTTGTTTCGGAAGAGAATCCTCTGCCCTAATATTCCCGACCGTAAGACGAATATCTCGAGTAAACACTTTGTTGCTATAGATTACTTAGGACGTCTCACGCCTGACTGCCAGCTGATACTCTCGCAACGCCTTACTTATGTTGACAGAACACATGATCTAAATCTCGTATTCAATGTAGGCAGACCTGCTCTGTATTGCGGACGTATGCTAAATTTCTTGCAGTAGAATCAGACTCAGCCGGCATTCCTCCAGGATGAAAGAGAACTCCTTGAATGAATCGTCGAAGCGAATCTTCACGTTTCTCTACAAGCCTTCGACCAGCGACAACAATAGGTATTCGCTTACATATTGTCACATTGCTGTGCCGCTATCGAGTTTGGCCAAATTGGACCCTGCCTCTTGAACGATTCGCGCATCAGGTAATGCCTACCGGTATAGGCGTCCGAACGCATCTCCAATGGAGAAACAATAGGGGCGTATCCCTTTACCATGGTACCACACCATCTCTCGGAGGGAGACCCATTACCGTCCTATGAATACAGATCTATGGCTCTATTCCGCATTCGGGCGTATGTCGTTTCAGAGTCTTTCTGCCTGATTCGGTTCACTGCTATCTTACATTACTCGACCCACATGACCCCCATCTTGTATATCAAATCGAGTCGACAATGACATGTGACCTTTACTAATTCACCATCTTTTATACTAACTCCTTTCACTTGAGGGCCCATAGTACACCATCGCAGCGCTGCCTAAGCTGTTGGTCCTCTCTCATAGACCTTGGGTGCCAGCATTCATTATTCAATCCTCATTCTCGACTCACCTCGGTTTGGATTCCGCATTGTTCTTCTCCTGTGGTCCAGTAGAGGATCTGATCACCATTCATAAACTCACCTCCTTCTTCTTCCTTTTGTTGATTGACGACCATCTCATACAACTGGGGTTATCCGAAGTCCACCTTCTAGGTAGCCTTCATTACTCTTTCGTCTTGCTCAAAGCAATACAGTTGTGTAAGTGTGATCTCTACTCACCTCGATGCAAGTCTGTACTAACATTTGATCATAGATCTTGGTTGAAGGTACCTTTCAAGACTCGCTTTCTTCTCATTCAGCCTTTAGAAGTCTGACAGTCCTCTACAAGCTCGCTCAAGTTACTGTATGTTACTCCGTATGGAACTCGACTCGAGACTTTGCTAACGGTGATCTTATTCACAGATCAAGAAATCTGACCAATACAAGGCACGATTTGATCGACTCCTTCACAGAAGATTGGCTCAAAATGCCTCCAAAATCTGCCACTCATCATCAGTTGAACAGTATCTACGGTGGAGGTCTCCCAGAAATGCCACCTGCTCAGCCTACTGTGGCTGCTCCTGATCCACCAGTAGAAATGAGCGCGTCGAGCACCAACCTTGTCGCGCCCAAGAAGCAGCGCAAATCAGCTGCTGGCCGTTCCCTCATCCGCTGGGACTGTGAGTGTACAGCATCCTTCTACTACATGAAGAAATTGCTGACACGAAGATTAGTCGAGAAAGATCAACTGCTCCTCCTTGCTCTCGAATTCTGCAGCAGCAAGCACGGTTTGCAGCTTCCATGGGATGAAGCAGTGCAATACGTCAAGGCTGGTGCTACAGGACAGGCAGCTATCCAGCACCTGTCAAAAGTCCGTAGAGCCCGCGAAGACGCTGGCCAGCCCGTGCCTCCTGAGCCCCTCAAGCGTCGTGTGGGAAAGAAAGACCAGAAGAAACGCAAGATCATTGATGATGACGACGACTTCAGTGACGAAGAGGATTATGAACAGCCTTTCAACGGTTCTACCAAACGAATCGTCTTCCAGCCAATTCGGAAGAGTCGTTCTCGCCGCAGGACTTCGGTCTCTGACAATTACGGTGCCACCCCTGAGGCGTCATTTGGTGGAGAGACATCTACCTCTCGTCGTCGTGTCAAGCGCAAGACCGAGGCTTCGCAGGATGATCTCGCCTTCCATGATCCAGATGAGGAGTGGAGACCTGCTGGCGGAAACGACGTTCCAAAGAAGAAACGTGGCAGATTATTCGGCAGTGTCGCAAAGAGCGAGCCCATGATCAAGGACGAAGAGGATGACTTCGATCGTCTGCGCCCTACCGAGGAAGTCGATTATCGTGAGTACAGGGATGACCAGGAGGACAAAACGGAGGGCAACAGCTACAATCTCAACACCATGGCCTATCAGAAGCCTGGCGTGTACCATGGACGTTTTGGCAACACTTCCGATTCGTACTTTGGACAGGGTCAGTACCATGAGGTCGATTTTTTGACGTGTATATGCTGACGTGATTAAGGTGTAGCCCCTCGTTACAATGGCCCTGTCTACGGTCATGATGGCACTGGCTCCGATCCATTCGTCGACTCTAATGCGCCTGCTTTCCCAACAACTTTTGGGACAATGATGCAGACCCCTGCTGCCGTCGGTCAAGCAATGAACCGCAACTATGGGATGACTACACCCCAGAACTTCAGCTACGATGTCAATGTTCATGGCTATAACAGAGGCCCACACCAGTTCGGTAGCCAGAGCAACGCGAACCCTTCTTCGCTTACCAACATCAATATGCGTATGCCGAGCTCATACCAAGGACAGAGCGCCACTGGACTGGTCACGCCCGCACATTCTTTTACCAGCTCATCGGCCATGACTCCACACAACGCAATGTCTAACCTGTCATTCGCTGACACCTCTATGGTCAAGACCTTCGGACCTTCCCTCGGCTCGACCCAGTCTATCAGCCCAGTCTATCCTCTCCCTGATGTTATTCGTGGCAATGGTCGTGGCCACCATGGATCCAAGAACTACACTTATGGTACCAACAACAGACACGCGCCTACCATGAGCCTTGGAGACTTTGATCATCTGAGCAACCGTTCCAACACCGACGCTCAGTCTACTCAGCACCAATGGGATGATCATCAGCATGATACCGGCGTCCTATCCAAGAACGTTCATCTCAATGCCTTTAGCGCTACCATCGGCGACTCTACCCCACGCAAGTCGTCGCTCAACACCGACAAGACCAGCGAGTCTGCTTCATCTGGTGACGTTACTACTGAGCCTGTCTCATATGTCAACACTCCGCAGCCAGATTTCTCCGAGTTCAGTGGCTTCTTTGACAGTAACGAAGTGCCTGACTTTGCTTTCAACGATGACATGTGAATGAAGGCTTTCGGTGCATGGTCACTGGTCTAGCACCATCATCTTATCGTCCTTTGCTAGTGACGTCTCACTTGATTGTCGTTACTCGTTTACAAGCGAGCGTATCATCGCATGGAATTCGGTTCAAAAAGCATGATCACAGTATCAACGACACACCTTCTCCTCGAGAAAGGCCTGGTTGGCATTTTGACTTCACGGCATGATTTACAACTGAATGATCAATTTCGGGACGTCTTTCTCAGATGATATTCATCCAATCTTCTTGATCAACGACCTGTCCTCATCCGGCGTCTCGTCTCACAGAAACATCATTTATGGGCAAGGACGTCTTGTCTACTGCCTTCTCTCTTTCTTTCTTTTTTGACTTTCTTGATTTCATCTCCTTGGACGACTTTACGACGATTTACTTTCTTTCATTTCGACTTCCTCGTGGCGTTTGCTAGCTAATGCTTTTCTTCTTCCCATTTGGATGACTTTGCGATTTTGAACACTCACAACGGAAGTGACTACAGGAACGAAATGCGAGGGAGCGACTCATCTTGCTCATTGAAAGACGGACTCTGATCCGGGTCGCCTCGCATTCTCGAACCATCACTTCCTCTTGGAGCCACCACCATTTCCTTTGCACACTTCCAATGCCCAGCACAATACCCCTTCTTTTTGCGGCAGATAGTACTCACATAGCATGCGATAGCTCAATTCAACGATAACGAAATTTCATGATGGGTTTGTTCCACGCATATAAGAGGGTCGTGAATCCGTCTTGAGGTCGAAGCGAGTAGAGACTAACAGACTCTCTAAAGACTAATCGAATCTGATCATGAGGGCTTGAGAGCTCGGTGATGATTGTGCCAGCTTATTTGGAGGCAGCTCAGCTTGAAGCTTTTTCATACGGAGATCACCGTTCGCTCTTGCCCGAGTGGTGATCAAGCTGACCTTGTCGTAGGTCCTCCGTTGATGCGATTATCCTCACTGACGGGCAATCAGTAGGTACCACTACAGCACAGAGCAAGACGTCTAGAAAGATCCCACACGAGAGACAACCCCAGGTGCATGCACAGCTTTGTATGGAAGCTCCGCTCGCGCTCCAAAAGTCCAGGCCGGGGCAAGCGGCAATTTCCGCGCCTTCCGCTAGAAGATTCGAAGCTTCTCACTCGCTGGACAACCTCGGATGACAATTTATTTGGGACTCTCTAAACTCCTCCGCGTCCTCTGCTCTTTCTCCCATCCAATCTTCTGTCTCTAAATTACACTTATTATCAGGCATTCGTCTTTTTCTTCTTAATTGCGGAGTCTTGGGATAATCAGAATTCAAGCAGCGTATTCAAGAGTTAGAAACGGGCAATTGTACTTTGTACCCGTGTTACTTTTGATCTTTTTGTAAATCAATCTACTTTCTGCTTCTTACCATATACACATCCAAGATGCAGCGCGCATTCTCTGGTGCTCGTGCTTCCGCACGCTCGGCTGCAAAGCTGAGATCTGTATCTCTGCAGCAGCAGCGATTTGCTCACAAGGTTCGTTTGACTGAGTCAGCCGCGATGGGTGATGGCAGGCGAAAGTACTGACTATTCGATCATTTACAGGAGCTCAAGTTTGGCGTTGAGGGCAGAGCTGCTCTCCTCCAGGGTGTTGAGACTCTCGCAAAGGCTGTCGCTACTACTCTCGGTCCCAAGGGCCGCAATGTTCTCATCGAGTCCAGCTACGGCTCGCCCAAGATCACCAAGGGTACGATTCTCCACGATTCCAAGCACGAGAGAAGGAGACTTCTTGGGACGATCTGAAGATGATGGACACTAACATGAACCTCACAGACGGTGTGACTGTCGCAAGAGCCATCACCCTCAAGGACAAGTTCGAGAACCTCGGTGCTCGTCTCCTCCAGGATGTCGCTGGCAAGACCAACGAGGTCGCCGGTGACGGTACCACCACCGCCACTGTTCTCGCTCGCGCTATCTTCTCCGAGACCGTTAAGAACGTCGCCGCTGGCTGCAACCCCATGGACCTCCGCAGAGGCACCCAGGCCGCTGTCGAGGCTGTCGTTGAGTACCTCAGGCAACACAAGCGCGACATCACCACCAGCGCCGAGATCGCCCAGGTCGCCACCATCTCCGCCAACGGCGATGCCCACATCGGCAAGCTCCTCTCCAGCGCCATGGAGAAGGTCGGAAAGGAGGGTGTCATCACTGTCAAGGAGGGCAAGATTCTCGAGGACGAGCTTGAGGTCACCGAGGGCATGAAGTTCGACCGCGGTTACGTTTCGCCTTACTTCATCACCGACGCCAAGTCGCAAAAGATTGAGTTCGAGAAGCCTCTCATCCTTCTTTCTGAGAAGAAGATCTCCGCCGTCCAGGACATTGTCCCCGCCCTTGAGGCTTCTCAGCAGCTCCGCCGTCCCCTCGTCATTATCGCCGAGGACATTGACGGTGAGGCTCTCGCTGTCTGCATCTTGAACAAGCTCCGTGGCCAACTCCAGGTCGCCGCTGTCAAGGCCCCTGGCTTCGGTGACAACCGCAAGTCCATCCTCGGCGATCTTGCCGTCCTCACCAACGGTACCGTCTTCACCGATGAGCTTGACATCAAGCTCGAGAAAGCCACCGCTGAGATGCTCGGATCCACCGGTTCCATCACCATCACCAAGGAGGACACTGTCATCCTTAACGGTGAGGGCACCAAGGACGCCGTTACCCAGCGTTGCGAGCAGATCCGTGGTGTCATGAACGACCCCACCACCTCTGACTACGAGAAGGAGAAGCTCCAGGAGCGTCTTGCCAAGCTCTCCGGCGGAGTAGCTGTCATCAAGGTCGGTGGTGCCTCTGAGGTTGAGGTCGGCGAGAAGAAGGACCGCATGGTCGACGCTCTCAACGCCACTCGCGCCGCTGTCGAGGAGGGTATCCTCCCCGGTGGTGGTACCGCTCTCATCAAGGCTGCTGCCAACGCTCTCAACGACCTGAAGCCGGCCAACTTCGACCAGCAGCTCGGTGTCAGCATCGTCAAGAGCGCCATCACCCGCCCTGCCCGCACCATTGTCGAGAACGCCGGTGGTGAGGGATCCGTTGTCGTCGGTAAGCTCATGGACGAGTACGCCAGCGACTTCCACAAGGGTTACGACAGCGCCAAGGGCGAGTACGTCGACATGATCGCCGCCGGTATCCTGGACCCCTTCAAGGTTGTCCGCACCGGTCTCATGGACGCCAGCGGTGTCGCATCTCTCCTCGGTACCACCGAGGTGGCCATCGTCGAGGCTGCCGAGGACAAGCCCGCTCCTGGTGGCATGCCCGGCGGTATGCCCGGCATGGGAGGTATGGGATTCTAAGCGCCTCTGACAAACACTCGATGATACCCACGTCTGCGGCTTCTCTGCCGGATTTCTCCAGCGACTTTGTGTACTAAAAAGCCATGTTGGCCTTCTGTTCTTGTCGTTTGTTGTACAAAAAAATACAAAAGAATCTTCATCTCTCTCCTCTCTAGAGCATTTTCATATACGGGAACGGTCGGGAGCATTTGGCGGAAGAAAAAGGGAGGCTGGCTGGCTGTACTATAATGAAAGCGATCTACAAAAAGTGTACTACTATTTCTACTGTATTATATGTATGTCTTGTAATACCAGCTGACAAGACTCTGTTGCTCGGTGCCAGATGTCAAGTATTGACGCTCTAGATCATGCGGACAAGCCAAGAGAAATTGTATACCTGGCTTGGATGAATACCAACTGCTTGCGCATGTGGCGTGGTATAGTGCAATGAAGAGAGATGAAGAGTGGTAGAAAGAGGGGGTTTCGCAACAGACACAGACACAGGCAGCAAGGAACCAAAAGTCTTGGCTTGGCGGTGGACGATGCGGCGGGGCTGTCGGTCGGTCGGTCGGTGGTCGGGTGGAAGTGGCACAGGCACAGTTGGTGGGAGTTGGACTGCACAGCGAGTGGAGTGGCAGTGGAGTGGCAGCAGAGCAGCAGAGCAGCAGAGCAGCAGAGCAGCAGAGTGGATTCGTTGTCAACCTGACCTGCCCCGAACTGGCCTTATTCCCATCCAATCTTTACTTTTACTGTACAACCACATCATCCAGAATCCCCTCTCTAGGCCACGCGCACCTTTTAATTGTTTCTGCCTAGAACAAACAAAACACTCTCAAGTAGGTAAGCTTGCTCTTTCTTCCTATATAGCGCGCCTGCTTCTCCTCGACACCCAACAGAGCTCCGCCCTCTCTTCCTCCCGACCATGATCAGCTCAACCACTCACGACGGATCCCTTGCCCCTCCAAAACATTGAATTGCTGCCCCACGTCAGGGATTCTTGTGCAGCCACGTCTCAGCTTGCTGATTTTGTCCTGTCGCACACAGCCAACCTTACATCTTCTCTTGTCATCTAGGAGTCTATTGCCTGCCATGGTATGTATTGTGTCGAGACGCTGCGACGAGAGAAGGAGACAACAGCTGACATGGCTTCTCGTCAGGCCCAATCTGGGTATGTCTATCCATGACCTTTCGTCCAACCCCTCGAGGCGATCCTGTTTTTTGTTGCTGCTACCTGCAACAAACAAACAAACATGTCGCGCTGCGTGCCTGTGAGATTGCGCCCCTACTGAACCACACACAGTGTCTCCGTCGCGCCCGAGTGCATCTCGGCATTCAACGACCTCAAGCTCGGAAAGTCGACCAAGTGGATCATCTACAAGATCTCCGATGACTGGAAGGAGATTGTCGTCGAGGAGACTTCCTCGACCGCCGACTACTCTGCCTTCAGAGAGAAGCTTCTGAACGCCAAGAGCAAGGACAAGAAGGGCAAGGAGGGTATCGGTGGCAGATACGCCGTCTACGACATGGAATACGAGACCGCCGGTGAGGGTAGCAGGTATGTTTTGGAAGAGGATCAGTGGACGGATGATTGCGCCACGAGCATTTTCTCTCGGATTGAGTCCACACCTGACAGCTTCGCAGGAGCAAGATCACCTTCATCTCATGGGTGCCCGATGATGCTTCCCAATACGTGAGTCTGATCATGCATTTTACATACACGAAGAAGCCGCTGACCGACAAACCAAGCCCCGTATGATGTACTCATCCTCCAAGGAGGCCATCAAGCGCGCCCTCAACGGCCTTGCGGCCGACATCCAGGCCAACGACCCCGATGACATCGAGTACGACACCGTCGTCTCCAGAGTTTCCAAGGGCCGTTGAACAGAGCGTGACGTTCACAGACCTTCGTCGAGTCTGACTGCACTTCGAATGACCAGGGATATTGTCAAAACGGTGCAATCTCACCCGTGGGATTTGGAGGAGACTTGGACGAGAACGAGACTTGTTGCGGCAATGCTAGCTGTCTTATGAGGTGTCGCGACAGGGAGACAGTGATTGATCCTATAGAAAATCTGAATATGCAGCTTCCCTACAGTGTGTGCTAATCACCGGAGCTTATTGTGGATTTACACTTCTATGTCTGGTCGCCGAAGCCTGAGCTCGAATCTGACCTGTGCAGACATGAACTTGATATTTTAGCTACTACTACAATTCAAAGACTGTATTGGATTCCGCAGAGGCGATTGTACTCCAGTGTTTCGCTCGTGTTTCAATATAAAGACCTCTTGACCCACGGCCCCTCCCCACGCCTTCTAGACATGAATCACGTTTCCACCTGTCAACAACAAGCCATGACGTCAGGTGCCCGCCAACGCCAGCTCACCTGCATGTTTTTGGGGAACTTTCCCGTAGCTGTACCGTACATGTCAACCAACCGACAAATTAGACCTCGATTGAGACACAGAATTCTAGATACTTAAAACTGTGTATGACAATGAGATTCGTTCTGAACAGACGATAGAGAACCTGCACGCTCCGTTCAACTATGTTGCCGTTCATCAACGCACGTGAGTTTCGTGACAAGAAAAGAATTGGAAACACGGAAACAATACTGACGAAGCTATATAGCCTTTGCGTGGGTTGCGGGCAATCTTGGTGCTTCGACAGATCAATGTATGTGTAAAGGCAAAAGACGCTGTTTGAATGTCAAACCCTTATTCCTGCTACAGTGAAGCTCATCTTTTCGTTCCTGTTGTCTTATCCACTTGCTGGAGTGTTGAAACGCATTCCTGATGGCAAGCCTTGGCAGAAGAATGCCTTCATCATCGGGTCCGTTTGTCTCGCAGTCACATCAGAAGTCTGTTCACTGACTCGAATGGCAGCGTGTCGGTCTTCTATCTGGTCGGTCTGTTTGATCTCTGGTCCGGTGTACGCACAATCCTAATCAGCTCCGTCGGTGCATATGCAATCGCTGCATATGTCGAAGGACCATATATGCCATGGGTCGGATTTGTCTTCTTGATGGGTCACATGTCTTTCAACCACATCTATCGCCAGATCACCAATGACCCGGACTCGGTCGATATTACTGGTGTGCAGATGGTCATGGTCATGAAGTTGACCGCCTTTTGCTGGAATGTGTATGATGGTACGCAACCCGAAGCGGACCTCAACGAATACCAGAAAGACCGCGCGATCAAGGAATTGCCTAGTATCTTGGACTACGCTGGGTTTGTATTGTTTTTCCCTTCGTTGTTCGCGGGTCCCGCCTTTGACTTTGCGGATTATCGCCGCTGGATCGAGACCAGCATGTTCGAGTTGCCGCCTGGGGTCGATCCTGCGAATGCTCCTGTGACCCGGAAGAAGCGAAAGATTCCGAGAAGTGGTACTCCCGCGGCTTGGAAGGCGGCCTATGGCTTGCTTTGGATCGTCGCTTTCTTGCAATTTTCGGGATGGTACAACGAACGCATGGTTTTGGACGACTCGTACAGAGAATATGGACTGCTCAGACGTGTCTGGCTGTTGCACATGCTTGGCCTCACCACCAGGATGAAGTATTACGGAGTGTGGTCTCTCACAGAAGGCGCTTGTATCTTGTCGGGTATTGGATTCAAGGGCATCGACCCTAAGACGGGCAAGGCAGATTGGAACAGACTTCAGAACGTCAAGCCGCTTGCTATTGAGCTTGCCCAGAACAGTCACGCTTACCTCGGAAATTGGAACATCAACACCAACATGTGGCTTCGTAACTACATGTATCTTCGGGTCACGCCGAAAGGAAGGAAGCCTGGTTTCCGCGCGAGCATGGCGACTTTTGTCACCAGTGCTTTCTGGCATGGATTCTATCCTGGTTACTACATGGCGTTCGTGCTTGCGAGCTTTATCCAGAACACTGCCAAGAGTGAGTTTTGGTTGATTTGTGGTCTCAGGAGCGTTTTACTAATACTTGTGCGACAGATTCGCGCAGACTTCTTCGACCCTTTTTCCTGACCGCAGATGGATCGAAGCCGCTGCCAACAAAGAGATACTACGACGTCTTCAGCTGGTTCGTGACCCAGCTCGCCTTTTCTTTCACTGTGGCGCCTTTCATCCTACTCAGCTTCCACGACACAGTCTTGGTCTGGGCTCGAGTCTGGTTCTACGGCATCATCGGCGTGACAGCGACATCTCTCTTCCTCGCCTCACCAGGCAAGAAATGGATCCAGAGCAAAGTCAAACAACACAGCAACGTCAGCGAAGCAACAAGGCCGACCACACTGAAACACTCGGACAGCTACGAAGGCACCACTACGCTCGGACTGCCCAACGACCCCGGCAGAGAATGGGACATGATGGTCGAGGAGATCACGAGCGAGATCGATGCGCGGAAAAGGAGAGGGCAGCCCGTTAGTGCCGAGCTCAAGGCAACGGCGGAGAAGTTGAGCGAAAGCGTCAGGAGACAAAGCTTGAAAGACAAGATTGATTTCTCGAGAAAGGGACTGTGAAGAGGGAGTCGAGTCGAGTCGGATCGAGTCAAACGGGGAACAGAGGTCGGCGTAGCGAGCTGGATGGCCGTCGGCGGGAAAAGTAAAAGTATAGCGTTGTCTAGATGAACGAATGACTAGAACCATGAAATGGGCCGCCTGAGTGTCTGATATCATCCTATGTGAACCTCGCTCGAGAGGATTATAAAACCGCACGAGGGAGGCGATTGCCCTGCGCGGGCGGCGCCACTGCGTGGAGCCTTTCCTTCGGCTTTTGAGTATCTTGATATCATCTTATGTGAACCTCCCTCGAGGGGAGTATAGACCCGTGTGAAGGAGGCGATTGCCCTGCGCGGGCAGCGCCACTGCGTGGAGCCTTTGCTCCGGCTATTCCGTGCGCATCGGTCGCCCTTCTCTAACCATCCGCACATCGACATTCCTAATAAGAACCTTTCAGCTGCACCGCTCGCTGGAAAGCCATATATCACAAAAGGCACAAGGACGAAAGTGGTAGCTAATAGTTTTGATTGTGGTTATGGCTTGTAGCGATTGCCATAATCTCCTCTGGAAGAATCTCTGGATGATTTCCGCGCAGCGTATGATGTGCTGCGAGAGAGATAGGAAGGGGCTAGTAGGCTCCCTCATCCTGTTGTCCCTGTGCCCCGCTTCGCGTCCGTCTGCATGCTTGTTCCGCCGTCTATCTACTTGACGTGAGCCTGCACTCCACTTGTGCTTGCCTCAGCCCGCTGGTCCCCGTATCCCCAACTCAACCCAAGCGGACTCGGCCCAGAAGAGCGGCAAATGTCCCTCTATCCCAGCTCCACCTCCGCCTCGAGCGCCCCCAGCAAGAAACCCGCGTACTGTCTCGCCTGCGCCAGCCGCTCCCTCCTCTCTGTGTCCCCCTCTCCCTGTACGCCAGCAGCCCCGTCTGCTCCCCTGCATGCGTCCATCGCCCGCCGAAAGGACGCGTGTGTTTCCTGCCATGCCCGGCCCTGCATGGGGTGTGCGAGGGCGTCGAGGCGGGCGAGGCGGCGGCTGAGGGAGGCGGGGAGGGACGGGGTTGGGGCTTGTTGTTGTTGTTGGGGTTGGTGCTGGGCAGTTGTTGGTGGTGGTGGTGGTGGTGGTGGTGGTGGTGGTGAGGACTGAGTCAGGGTGTTGGTGATGGGCAAGTGATAGCCTTCACTTGCGTCTGCTCCGTTTGTGACTTTCAACTGTCTGGCTTCGTTGATCTCGGCTGCACTCGACGGGCTCGAAAGTGCGGAGTTGAGTGTGTGAGGGGTGGATGAGTGCAGATGTGCGTTTGGAGCGCCGTGGTCTTGAGTGTGGTACTCGTTGGTGTCGTTGATTGTGCTTTCATTGGTGCTTGATGATGATGATGATGATGATGATGATGATGATGATGATGATGATGATGATGCTGCTGCCGTGGCCTTGTGATTGACTTGCTGGCGCTCATCCTCATCGTCTTCAAGCGGAATGTCGACGGCGTTGATGCCCATCCGTTGGTAGTGCCTGTATTGCTCAAAGGCTAATGCAGCTTCTCTCTTCTCTTGCTGCCGCTGCTCATATCGCAGCTCGATCAGCGCGATGAGAGGGTCGTTCTCATCTTCGACTTCGTAGTCGCTTTCGTCGTCGTCGTCATCATCATCATCGTTTTCGTCTTCGTCGTAGAAGACATCATCGTCATCATCATGAATGACAAAGCGACCAGCTTCTTCCTCCTCATCATCATCGACTTCCTCTGTAGTGCTCGATAAAGCAGGTGGCCCCGACCGCTTCCTCTTCTTATCGGCCGCCGTGAAGAAACCGCCCCCGGAATACCCAACCCTTCCCAACGCCTCTTCCTCTCTTGTATGGCACCTATCAATCCACATGGTCAGACTTTCAAGCCTGGCGCGTCTGCGGTCCGCGTACGACAAGGGCAGTCTGTCTTCCGCCACATCTCCGCTGTGTCTATTTCCACGCACATTGAACTCAGAAGCCACAAAGGAGAATTGATCATTGACGGGGGTGGGACGATGGCATTGTCGTTTTTTGGCGGATGAATTCTCTTGCTTTGTGGTTACTGCTAGCTTCAAGGGCGAGAAATAGGGCACAAAGGGTGTTGCGTAACAGATCTTCTTGTTCGATACGCGGGCCGCAGACGGCGCCGGGGATGGTCTTGCAATGGCTCCTCTGCCGCTTGGCGAGAGGGCGGGAAAGTAGGGGGTGAGGTCGAGGGTTTGGGGATAGTAGCAAGACATGTTTAGGTCTGTCCTTGGTACTTGAAGTGGAATCGATTGGGTATTGGCAAAAAAGTGGCTGGGCTTGAAATTGACGGGAGAGTGGTTTCTTTTTTTCTTGTTTGGCTTTGACTGGAAATTGATCTGGAAAGAAGAAGAAAATTGATGCTTGTGCGGTTGTTCGGGATGGATTGGGCTTTTTTGGTTCTTTGATTCAGGTGACTCTTTTCGCCGGTTCGATCGGAGCAGATGAAGTTCGAGAAAAGCCCAATTTTGTGTGTGGAAAAGTGGTTTGTTTGCCTTTGTTGAGACAATTCTGGCTGGAAAAAGTGGATGATGGGAATATGCTGTGGACTAGAAACGAGTTTGAAATGCTTTTGGTCTTGTGTTTGAATGATGTTGTTGGCTGAGCTGGATTGAATGGAGCAAATGAAGTTCAGAATACCGTGAGTACTGTGAAGTGTGAAGAAAGAAAGAGAGAGACTCAGACTCGAGAAGATACTTATTCTCTGTTTCCTACAATTGGTTGCACTACGCGTTTTTCTGCCCTTTTTTCTTTTGCCATGGACGGGTTTTCACTTCGCGAGTTCACTTCACTTGTCGGGGGCTGTGTGCTGTGGTAAGCTTGTTGCGTGCACCCGTTGTGGTGCTGTGGTGTGCACTGCCCTACTTTCGCTGACCTACCTCGCTGTCTATAGGGTGCTTTACCCCTTTTTTGTCCCCTTTTGCCCGACTCCGATATTTGTTCGGCGCTACCTGATTCGCTGGAATCTATTTGCGTCGCTTACGAGTATTATGAGTTTACAGTGTGACTGGCCTTCTATCGTTATTTCTTCTGTTGTTGTCGGCGTCGGCGTCGGCTGCGAAAATCATGAAAGAAGGTCGAAAGCGGTGGCGCATGTTTCGTTTCGGACCACTGTTTCGATGGCGAGTACAGGATGGATTACATACAGAACCGACGGAAGCCTCTCGTCAGGTTTTCAGATTGGTGTTCTTATCGAGATCTGGATGGGCGTCTTGAGTTGAGGTTGGGAATTGAAGTTCTGGCTGGTCGTGTTTGAATATGCGTCATCGGCAGTGAACAACGAGTTCAACCAAGTCGTTGCATCATTTCACCCATCGGATAGGTCGTCTCGATGCTGATGATGTGAGATCTCTTGTACACATATATCGATCGGTACAAGCCTGTCGAGCATCCTATCCGTTTCAAGATCGAGGTTCGAAAAAGGGGTCGCATTGAGGCCGCAATCGAGAATCCAGCTGTGATTGCAGAAAAAGATATTCTGATCAGGTACATTTGTATGTCGAGGTTCTCCTGGCTAGGATCGTGATTTGTGTTTGATACTTCACCACCATCGGCAACGGCAGCGAAACCAGGAGGTGCTCGCTAGAAGTGCGGCCGATTAGCCATCTCAATCATCCTGATAGATGACCATCTCATTGCCGAACCAAGTCCCAAGGACAAATAGCAAGGAGTGTCGCAAGTGGCAGAACAGGAGACGCGAAACATATAACGTGGGAAGATAAACATGAATGCAAAGATCAAACATGAATGCAAAACCCAGAGACCAATGCGAAAAGCACACGTGGGCAGGTTTCGGAAGTAAACGATCAAAGTGCTCCAAATCCGAGCCAAGTGCAGTACTGTCCATCTCGACGTCAAATTTCTTGTTTCTACCAGGTCTTGGTATACAGGATAAACAGCAGCTCAATCGATGAGCTGAAGAGGAAGGGCAAGATTACAAGACCATGACACCGTCTCCGCCTCGTGTAAAGCCGACAGTCTCGACATCCAGACTATCCCACAGCGCCTGAACATCGACGTCTCTCCTGACAGCATGTTTCTTCTTCTTCTTCTTCTTCTTCTCCAGTCCCATACCGCTACCAGATCTCCTCTTGGCAACGGTACTGTTGCTGCCGTAGAAGTCATTGCTACCCGCCACGCAAGCGTTGCCGCCCTTCCACACGGTATCAGCCACAGTCTTCCACACGACGGTCTCGTCGACGACCATCTCCGGCGTGTAGAAGATTCTGCAGTCGGCGGTTTCGTATCTGAATTGCAGAGGCAGGCCGGACTCGTCGCCTTGTCTGATGCCGTCTCGCGAGTTGACTACAGGGCTTGAAGGAGCGCGATACAGGGGGAGTTGTGTGTAGTCTCCTAGCGCAGTTGAGTTGTAGTACTCGAGGTCCGAGGCGTTGGAGAACGAGAAGATCTCTTCGATGGACTCGAAGATGTATGAGTAGGGGAAATCGTTTGTGCCCTTGACTCCGCCCACTGCTTGGATAATGTCTTTGTTCGGGCGGCCACCGAGTGCAATTGTCTTGACGCCGGCCTGCTGGCGCATGAGCTCCGAGAAGATGGTGCATGTGCTGGCGCAGTAGCCGTCGTAGACGATGATGATGTTCTCGGCTTCGAAGGGCTGTACGGTCACGTTGGTGCGGTTGAGGTAGCCCGAGACATAGATGCCGCCGGAGTTGTCGGGGATCAAGGGGTCTGACAAGTTCCAACGAATGATTGACGTAAAATTGTCGTCGGCCGGTCCATATGCGTGGGGACCGAACTTTTCGGGCCAAGACGTGAACGGCTCGTAGTTGACATCGGCGTCGCTGCGGTAGTTCCACGACGACGACTCAATGTCCTGCACGGTATAGTTCTCGTTGAGACTGCGTGGCCATCGGCCTGACAATTCGGAAGCTTCTTGGCCAAGCAGGTCAAAGGCTTTGTGAGCTCGGAAGCGAGTGGCTCCGTAAGGAAGAATGCTGGGAAAGAGCTGCTTGAAGATATCGTAACCTTGAAGAATAGTACCGCCTGCGTTTGCAGATACGTCAATGATCAGCTTCGTCTTATTAGCTGCGAGAGCAGCGGCAATGAGTTCGCTGTTGACGTTCTGGAACTCAACTTCGTCCGTTCCTGCGAAAGAAGGAAGAGCCAAGACGGCAACATCTGCATAATCCGCGCCAGAGAGGAAATAGCCAGCGTTCTCGTTGTAAGAGTTTCTGACGACTGGCGTAGGATATCCTGGAGCAGGAGTGGTGGTTCGGGCAGTGGGGGTAGGAGCAGTGGAAGTGACCGCACTGCTGGTAGTGTTTGAGCTAGTCGACTCGCTGGTCTCGGAAGAGAGAAGAAGGTCGAAAGCGTTCTCACTGGCATACGGCAAAGTGGCAAAGTACGTATTATAGATGTCTGCTCCGGTGGTGATGTTGGAAAAGTCCACCAACACTCTAGCATAGTTGTCATTGGTGACGGTTGTGCCATTGGCGAAAGTGAAGGTGGTGGTAGGACCCGGGAAAACAAATCTTCCACGACCACTTCCGCTGAAAGTGCCAGTGCCGGTTCCTGAAGATCCGAGCGAGACCTGAGCAGGAATGTAGAAGAGATTGTTCCACAATGCATCACGGTCCTGCAGAGATCCACACTGAGACCAGTCCAAAAGATAATCAATCGCATCTTGACCGTTGATCTCGGTGATATAGGACGGAGTGAAAGATGCATTGCCGAATGACGCAGTCAGAATGTCAGCATAGACGTACGGCTGCGGCAGACTTTCGCCGTCGACAGAGAGCGAGACAAGAGGCGTAGTGCGGCCAAAAGTGAAAACACTGGTAACGCTGTCGGGATAGAAAGCGAAGTGACCGTCGTGAGCGTTCTGGAAGGCCTTGTACAGAGGCCAGCCAAACTCGTACTCCGAAGCATAAGCGCCAGCAGAGGCATTGGCACGAATTTCCTCCCAGACAGCAAAGAAGTCATAAGGAGGCTGAATTTTTTGCGCATACTATGGAGTGCGTCAGTAAGACTGGCTCGTCGAATGAGAAGAAACATGTCAACATACCTCGTCTGGAGGAGACTTCAGATAGCTCAAAGTAGTCTGCCAATTCAGGTATGGCTCAATCGAGTCCATCAACGCCAAAGCAGCGCTCTGGTTGAATGGGATCTCATGGAGACAATCATATGCCACTTGGGCTGGGATACTCGCTGTGGCAGCAGCAGGCGATGCACTGCTGAAAGACGCTACAAGCTTCGATACACTTGCACAAGCACCAGTACTGACGGAGGTGGATGTAGTTGATGCTGCCGTGCTCGAGCTGGAAGCAGTAGGCGCCGGTGCTGTGACAGTGCCGCTACCAGTTGGACCAGACTTGCCAGTAGAATAGGCCGACGGGTACGGTCGATTCCATGAAGCTTTTGGCTGTGGCGGGATGTAGGGCCTATGCGAGTCAGTGTGTGGCAAGAAAACAAAAAGCTGTTCAGACGTACACTGGCTGTTTCCATCCCGGGTGATCGGGGTGTTGCTGAGGGCTCCAATCAGGAAATTTGGGAGCCGACCACGGTGCGGCAGCACTCAAACCTACCAGGCTAGCGACCAAGACTTGTGTGGCTATCATAACGACTGCTGAAAGAGCATACGACTATCACAGAAAAAACCTACATGAGACGAGGGAACGGACAGAGCCCTTTATGTATCTTGATTTCCTGCACAGCAGATCACGGCAGAGCTACTATCAACACCTTCCCCATGAGTAATGTATGGCCATCGACTCTGCATATTGCAAATGAGTAGGGCGGGAGTGAGCAGGGGACACATTGCGGGCGACACAGCATGGTTGAACACTGACTTGACAACCAGTGGTTTTTAAAGTTACCGCGGGTTGGTGGGTAGCAGTTCAGAGTCTGGCAACCCGGAGGAGAAAGACTTTCGATGCTCGCATGACTTGTACATATTGGGCAGGTCCGGGTATTTTGGTACGAATTGTAAACCTGACAAGGAGTACGACCAAGGGTTCGGAGATGGAAGATTATACGACGACCTGCTGAGAAGGGACTGGTGCGAGAGCATAGAGTGCAGATGTGGGGCGGGCAAAGCAAGCGGGGAGAAGAGGATTAGATGAAAGCGGCGCCGATCAATGCGATAAGCATTCAGGGACAGGCATGACATTTTGTGCATGATCTGATGTGACACGCGATAAGGATATTGTGAGCAGGTTCTTTGACAAAGGCGAGCCAAAGGCAAATTGGAGGCTGAATACGAGGCAGGGTCAGGTTGGTTGTTTCACAGTGAAGGCATTTCAGCGGAAAGCGGCTGGAACTGCCGATGGTAGACAGAAACAACTATCAAGAAACAGAAATTTGTTGTATGAACGATATCTGATATGTTTTGGATGGCGAAACAGAGGCTCATCACTTGGCCGCAGCCTGCCTGAAGATGCCCGCGAGCCTCTCGCCCTCTGACTCGTCGCGTAACCTCTGGATCAAAAAGGACTTGAGATCTCCCCAGAAAGCGTCGTTGCTGAGCATATCGGCGGCGGTCTCTTCTGTGTGTGGAAGTGTCTCGGCCTGACCCTCGGCGCGTTCAGATAGAGGTGCAGGATCGCTGGATGCAGGTACAGATGCAGCTCCGGCGGTGGGATCGGGGAGCTCGATGGCGGGAGAAGCAGGAGCAGGCGAGGATGGAGCCGGGCTGGAGAAGCCGCCCATGATCATAAGAGTCAGGTCCACTGATGCAGGAGGCGGGCTCGGGAGCAGGTCCTTGAGGGTCTTGAGGTCGGGGCAGGGCTTCTTGTTCAGCAGCATCTTGATCTTGTAGACGTCAAGACCGTGCTTGGATGCATATTGAGTCTTGAGGTCGAGCACGGTAGTGTCCAGAAGTTGCGACGGGAGACTGAGAGATCCCTGAGAAGACTTCATGGGCTTGAGGTTGACCGAGACAGTCTTGGGTGTCGCTGCGACATCGGGACGTTCACGACGAGGGAAGGGATGGGTTGGCTTAGGGAGGATGTACTAATCACATGATGATCAGTGTCTTGTAAAGGACATATTATAAGAGGGTATGAACATACAGGCGACTGGGCGGGGTATTTCTTGGGATCGGAAATGTAGTCGCTGTTGAGTCTGATGGGCTTCCTGTCCATGGCCGACATGAAGGCCCGGGCGAAGTTTGTCTCTGACATGGTGGATAGTTGTCTCTGTTCTCAAGAGTAGGTATGATGTTTTTTGTGTTGTCAGATAATCAGTGGTATAGACACAGAGATGGAGTAGGTAATCCGTGGGGGAAGCTCCATGCATCTCATCGCATCTCATCTCCAAAGTGACGTCGGCAACACCCGCCAGATTCGTTTATTTTGACATCACCATCTTCATCGTCCACCTTTTCTCTCATCGACAGACACAAGCAGACGCCTGGCCCGACATGTCGAGTCTCTACAACCTCGAACCGCCGCCGACTGCAAAAGTGCTGCTGAACACAACCTCGGGCGACCTGGTCTTCGAGCTATGGGGCAAACAGGCCCCTCTGGCGACACGGAACTTCCTGCAGCACTGTCTGGACGGCTACTACGACGGCACCATCTTCCACAGGCTGGTGCCGGGGTTCATCATCCAGGGAGGCGATCCCTCGGGCCTGGGCACGGGAGGCATCAGCGCCGTCAACGACGGGGCGCCTTTCCACGATGAATTCCACTCGCGGCTGAAGTTCAACCGCAGGGGTCTGCTGGGCATGGCCAACTCTGGCGAGCCCGACGACAACACCTCGCAGTTCTTTGTCACGCTGGACGCCACGCCCGAGCTGCAGGGCAAGAACACCATGTTTGGCCGCATCGAGGGAGACACCATCTACAATCTGATGAAGATGGCCGAGGCCGATCTGGCCGAAGAGGGGGAGACAGGCCCTTGTATCCCACCAGAGTCATAAGCACCGAGATATTACTCAATCCCTTCGAGGACATGGTCAAGCGAATGCACATTGCCGAGCGCACCAAGCGGGAAGACGTGCCCAAGCCGGTCAAGAAGAAGAGAAAGGCCGGGAAGAACCTGCTCAGTTTCGGCGCAGACGAGGGTGAAGAGGGGGATGTCGTGGTGCCGGTGCCGAAGAAGGCTAAAGTGAATCCCAATTTTATTGCTCCTTCTCCGTCGGAAGCACCGAAAGCATCACCACAAGCAGCAGCGACACCGAGAGCAGAGGGATTACCAGAAGAAAGAGTCACACCCAGCGCAGATGACGGTGCAAAGCCAGAAGCCTTACCAACTCAAAAACCACGCAAATCTCCCTCTCCCTCTCCCTCTCCCTCTCCCTCTCCCTCTCCCTCTCCCTCTCCAGCTCCGACACCAGCCCAAGAAACGAACCCCCCACCAAGAACGAAAGACCCATCACCTCCGCCTCCACCTCTAGAAAAGAAGCCAGAACCCAGCAAACTCGACAAAGTGAACCAACAAATCGCAGACCTCAAAGCATCCATGAAGCGGCCGGGCGCCAGCTCCTCACGACAACGCGAAGAGCAAGAAAAGAAGACCGCGCTCGAAGCAATGATACCCGCCACGTCGACGCGCGGCCGCAGACGCGGCAGAGTCACAGATGAAAAGGGGGCGCTGGATCTGTTCAATTCGTTCAAGAAGAAGTTGGAGCATATACCGCGAGTCGAAGAAGACGCTTCAGCTGGCAGAGCATCAGGAGAAGAGAACAAGGAAGAGCAACAAGCAGAAGAGGAGAACCCCTCAAACGAGCCAAGAGAAAAAGACAAACCTCTAGAACCAGACACGGAAGCGACCCTCTGCGACCTGCATTTCATCGCAAACTGCCAGTCCTGCAAATCATGGGACGAAGAAGACCCGAGCACCAGAAACCACGACGACGAGGACGAAGACCTGCTCAAGGGCGGCACACAGTGGATGGCTCACGCCCTGTCGTTTGCGAAAGACACGCTGGGCAAAGATCTCGAGTGGAGGAGGAAGATGGAGGAGTTTGAGGTTATCGATCCGAGGGAGAAAGCCAAGGAGATCAATAAAAGTGGTGGGAGGAACAGAGACAAGGACGGTAATAAAAGGGGAGGGAGGGAGTGGGATCATAAAGATGGGAAGATCAAGGGGCGGGGATGAATCTTCTTGTTTTCGTCTATTCCTCTTTTCCGCCTTTGATGTGCAGAGATACCCCGTCGCCGTGCCCCACCTTCCCTTCTGATCTCCTCTGTATTCCGTCGACTACTGCTCTGGCATCTACATCTTTAATTCGCAAGCGTCAAATTTCCCCAACTGGATTATTCCAAAGTCTACCAATTGTGTCCTTCTCGCAAGATCCAGTCCTTCCAATCATCCACTCGTCTATTTGTGCATGCTCGTCCCTGCCACGCGGCTCTTCGTTTTCCGAAACCTCATCTCATCGTCATCTTCTTCATCTTCTTCTTCATCTTCTTTTTCTAGACCTTCCTCGGGCGCAAGGAGAACTGCCCTAATGTCTGCACCCGTACCCAACAGCCTCCCTGACGAGCTTCGCCTTACTCAAAGGCCTGGCCTCGGGCAACAAATCCATACCACTGAGATCGACCTGCTCCTCATCCAACCTCTTCGCCAACACCTTCTGGTCCTTGGCGATAGCATCCAACCAAGCAGCGAGTCTGACACCGGCTCTAGCGATCTGGAGTTCCACGATGGGGATCGCATCGTCGTAGTAGCTCGTGCTGAGATCTTTGTTCTCGACCGCTGACACTCCCGAGGGAATCACGGTCGAGCAGACGTAGGCGTTTGCTTCTTGCGCCCAGCTAAGTGCCGACGAGATCGGGTCCGTGGTGTCGAGGCCTTTGGTCCAGGACGAAACCTGCGACTTGTAGGTTCCTGACGTTATGGCTTTGCCAAGGGTCGTGGCCCATGTGCGGGCGTCTTTGAGAGAGTAGCCTCCCACGAGCTGCTCGGCCATGTTGGAGTCCCAGATGTGGTGGAGATTTGTCGAGGTGCCGTCGTAAGTCACGTCAATGTCGTTACCGCCGACCGAGAGCGCTTCGTCGTGGAGCGGCTGGTGCAGGTCGCCGATGATGTGCACGAGGAAGCGTAGTGCGTAGTTGACTTGAGTATCGCTGAGGGACGTCGAGACGACGCGTTGCGTGTAGTTGGCAATGGCCGAGATGGAACATCCCTTGGTGCCACAATCGCGGTCGTAGTCTACGCTGCATGACTTGGGAGGGCTGTCTTCGGCGTCGATGAAGTGGAAAGGAGCCGTGTAGCTTCCTGCAGACGTATAGCGGTAGGTGTCGGCCCATGTGGCGATGCCTGCGAGGTAGCTGGTGCTGGTGTTGGACAAGATACCCTGGGCCCAGGTCTTGGTGTGCGCCGCCACGCGGTCTTGGGCGATGTATGCCACGGTCTCATGGCCAAGGGTTCCCCATGCGGAGACTTGGGGAATCCAAAGGGCGGTACTGCCGAGGAGGGCGGTCGCCAGAGTTGCTGGGTTGAGAGGAGACATTGCTTGGCGTTGCTCTCTTTCTGATTTGATTTCTGTCGGATCAGAAACAGGCGATCGTAATAGTCTTGATGAAGAAGGAAGAAACAGAAAAATAGGATAGGTCTTGACCTCTTATATACCTACCTCTTCTCAATTCACTATGCATTGATAACTTGTACAACCGCCAAACCTTTCCTTACCTTCTTCCCTACCATCATGCCTCTTACCCATCTAAGCTTTTTCTCCCCACACCTCCGTTGCTTTCCATAGTCTATATAAGAGACCACGCGCCGCCAATCATCACCTACAATGGCAATGACAGAAGAAGGACCAATCGAAAGCGTCAATGCATCAGGAGGGGGCAAGGGGCCGAACAAAAAGACTACATCTGCATATTGCAAACTTCATCTAATGATGGTCGGTCCTGCATTGCGAGCCTATAGAAGCAAGAACGCAAGTGACGAGAGAGAGAGGTTAGGAGCTCGCCTGGGGTGACAGTGTTTGTGAACATGCGGTGTCTTCCGACTAGAGCAGAACGAAATAAGTTTTTGTTTTAAGTCTATACCACCTTGCAAACGTGACGCCTTCGAGACAAGGAGAAATGAAATCTGGATCTGCTGCTCATGCATGACACGGTACCTGCCTATTGCAGATTGTGCATTGCTAGAGCGGTTGCGGTTGAGGTACGATGGAAGCTGAGCGGTGGAGATAAGAGCATTCATCCGCTCGTCCAGGACAACGAGAGCGAGGTCGGTGTGATGGCATGGTATACCATATGATAAGGCAGGAAAGCATGCATCATGTACGGTCAAGTGTCATGCACGTGGTTGGTTGCAGAGGGATGTATTGGATGGGGAAGAAAGCTTGATAGATGAACAAGCGAAGGGGGGATATCTCCGGGGTGGGGTGTATCATCGATGAGGTACGTGCGTAGATTATAAGGTGAAACATGTGTTATTGTTCTAGAGCACATGGCCGAAGAGGGTACGATGAATGTGACAATTCCGATGGTTTGTCGACTCGGAACACGGGTACCTGGCCAGATATCGCCTTTCCTTCCCGCACGCCTACCAAAGGGCCTTATCGTGGTGCATCATTCATCTAATGTAAATTGTGACGGTAAGTGCACTGCAGCTACTGTATTATTTCCTCCTCGACAGTGTCACCTTCGTTGACTCTGTGTTATAGCATTGCAGCAAGCACATGTGATGAATAGCGTCGGATATCGCCTAGGTGAACAACTTACTGTCGTGGCTGAGAAACACTCATTTATCACTGGAGCGTGGCTGAACATTAATGGAGCGGATAGCAGCGGGAGGTGCTGAATGTGAATGTCGACCTTGTGGTGTCGTCGTCTACTTGATTCGAACCATCTCAGCACGAAGGAACGCATGATCTTGAACGCCTTGTGCCCATGTAATGTAGTAGGTATCATGTTCGCGACCAAGATGAGGTGGATATCTCTCAAGAGCCAAACGCCGATAAAATGCAGGGTGTGGAACGCCAGTAACGCAAAGACAAGTTGGACTATTGCACTTCAGGTGCAGGTGCAGCATGGACGAGGTGATCATCTCCGTTGGCATTGACGGGAGGGACGACTTCGGTAGCGGTAGCGGCATCATCGTTGTCGGCAGCGGGGTTCCATGCTCTGCCCTCGAAGAGTCTGCGCCACCATGTCGGCGGGTCCATCGGTCTCGATCCGTTGTGTGTTGAAGGGTAAATATCGTTGAAGAAGTACCAGACTGCACGAGCAATTCATGGTTAGTCGTGTGTCCCGCTAGGAACCTGTGAGTGGGATCACGACTTACCGTGGCCGACAATGATACCACACAGCTCGTCCTTGGGCCACTGGCCATGCATGAGCACACTCAGGCCGAGCATGACCCATGGCAGCCAGGGGGCAGTGAAAACGAACAGGCCCAAGAAACTAAGCTGGACGTCGGGATGACGCCTGGCCCAGATGTAGACCAGAGTGCTGCTCAGTGTGCTTCCGAGGAAAGCGACCGACAACAAAGGAGCAAGACACAAAAGAGTCGTGGCCGCGTATGCCAGTAGCCAGGCAAAGTGCGCGCGCGAAGGAGCCGACTCCTCAAGCATGCGCGCATATCGCTGGATGAAGAAGATATGAAACAGAAGGTTTAGCGACAGAGGGCCGAAGTAGACAAAAGTAGTTATCAGGCGCCAGTACTGGCCTTTGGAGAAGACGGCGCGATAGCTGTAGAACAGCTGGAAAGGCGTGAGGATGTGACATTGGACGAGGACTCCGGTCAGGACGACGGCGGTGGTCCAGTAGCGCGTGCAGACGGGAGTTTCAAAGAACCATTGTTCCAGAGGTATTTGGCCCATGTCGCCAGCACCGAGCATGGCAGCCATGTTGCAAGAGTTTGTTGTGGCTACTTTGAATGGAGTAGAAGTTGATGTTCAGGTGTCAATGTTTACGATGGCGACGGCGATGGCGATGACGATGACGATGGAGAGCAGTACAGAGTGTCCGGACGGACAAGGCAGCGCGACTTTAGATGTTCGAAAGGAGCGACATGTAATTACTATAAAGTGGGCTGCCTTGTTGGTGTACAAAACACAAAGGCAAGTCAAGGTAAAGTGATCAGGCTGCACGGTAGTGTATATGGTACAGTAGGATGGAATAGTCTACATCAGGCAAGACACGACAGGACTAGACACCTGTACAGTACATCTTACTCGAAGCGTCCAAATCTCCATTGCAATCGCCGAGGATCAGGCATCGGGGTCAGGATCCGGCAGTGGCAGTCGACAGTCATGGCGTGCAACACAAGCAGAAGACCCTGGAGAACGGGTCTAAGCTCCGGCGATTATTCCTGTGGCTGTTACTGTATGTCTGTGCTTATTGCTCGAGTGTGGCTTGCACTTGTACTTGTATCTGCATACTGTGGTACCTTGCTGTACGGCACCTAAGGTTACTTTACTTTGTTTCTCCGGGTGCCAAGATCGTATCTTATCGCTCGATCATCGGTCGAAGCCAGAGTCAGAGTCCCAAAACATCATCGATCCATAATCGCGACTTTGGTATACAAACACACAACATCAATTGACCCGCCGCGCCGCCACCACCCTTGACCCAGCACTAGCAGAAAAAGAAGAGCCGAGTCTCTGCGCGCGACCACACGCGACCACACCTCCACCATCAACAAACCCGGACGTCCAACGATCTGGCCCGTCAACACCATCACGCCCCGCCTGCCTTCGCTACCACACCTTCGCGCCATTGATGCCTCGGTGATCGCGCCAAATCAGGGGCCCGACTCCACCGCGAACAGAACAACGCAAAAGAATGGCGCCACGCACAGCGCAGAAACACAGGCCTAGCTACGGCGGCAAGAGCACAGGCGGCAAGACGGTCAACTCAAAAGTACCGAGGAGGAGTTCAGGGAACGGTATGTTCTCATGCTTCCACTCCTCTATACGGCGAGAAGCAAAAAGCACAGGAAATAGCCGAGTCGAGATTACTGATCATCGACCGCAACAGCAATGGGCGTCAAGCAAGCACGACGCTACAAACCCGGCACAGTGGCCCTGCGCGAGATCAGAAAATACCAGCGCTCGACCGACCTGTTGATCCTCAAACTACCCTTTGCGCGACTAGTGAGTAGTCCACCACCTCTCCCCACTCAGTCCTCCCTCAATATCCCAGTCCTGACTCGAGACCAGGTTCGCGAAATCTGCCTCAACATGGCCCCAGCAGGCACTGGCATCTTCAGATGGCAATCACAAGCGATCCAAGCCCTGCAAGAAGCCGCAGAGGCCTTCCTAGTGCATCTCTTCGAGGACACGAACCTGTGCGCTTTGCACGCCAAGCGCGTCACCATTATGCAGAAGGATATCCAGCTCGCCAGGAGGATCAGGGGCGCTTGGGGAGGGCTGGGATAGCGCGTGGGCCGGTCGTGTCTTCTTCTCTCTTTTTCTTTTCTTCCGGCGGTCTTTGGTGGGGTTGGGGAGTGCTGGGTGGAGGCAAGGAGGTGGATCGTGGCGTTTTTCTTTCTCGGGGTTGAACCTCCGTACTTCGTTCTAGGGAACAGGAGGAAGGGATGGTCTGGGGATCGGCATGTCTGGCTTTTGTCTGTTTTCTCGTCTGTCTGGTAGTAGGAGTTCTGGGAAGGTCAAGGTCGGTTTCCCTTCGCGTTTACTGTGTCAGCTGAAATTTAGTTCTCTTCGATGAGGTCTTGCGTGCTTTCCCGATCGAGTAGATCAAGGGTTCTTGTATGCGTCTCCTAGGACTGTTCATTCGTGTACTGCCGTTTGTAGTGCCCAAGCACTTTTCACCTTTATTGCATTACACCTATTCTGCCATTCCAAGCCGAGCTGAAGCTTTCAATTGTTCTCGATTTTATACACTACGATGATGATTTGAGCGAACCTCCAAGGTTGGATGAAGGAGAAGACAGCAACAGAGAAGAAAAGAAAGAGAAAAGAAGAAGACAACAGAAGATACAAAACCGAGGAGGATCGTCCGCTATGAGTTCGAATCCGAAGGTGAGAAAGCAAAATTTACAACAAAGGAGCTCCTTTTCCAGCTTTACCTCCTCTTTACCCTTCTCTCTATCTCGTGGTATTGACTCTGAATATATTCACTTGGTCTGATCCTGTATCCTGATTTCCTGCTCGCGTCCCTCTCGTATGGTAGAACGAAGACACATGCCAATTCGCTTTATTGATTGCCCACCAATCCATTCGGTGGTCATCGTCATCGTTGATCGCCCATGTTCGCCGCCATCATGAATCATCATCATCACCGCCTATGGGAATAGGAGCCACCGGAAGCGCTGCCACCCGAGGGCATTCTCGATCCACCCGTGCCACCCGCACTTCCTGCGCCTGGATATCCGCTGTTCGCTCTCAAGTGTCCATATCTCATGCGGTCCTCCTCTTCATGTCTTCGCCTCATCATGACAGCATCATAATCCCTGGCTTCGGATGGGTAAACTTCTCCTCTCCGAATTTGCTGTTCACGGTGCATCTGCTGTTCGCGATGCATGGCATCTCGAAGACTGGCGTCTGCTTCGCGTGCTGATTGTTCGCGGATCGAGAGACCGGTAGGAAGAGCAACGAAAGACTGCGAGTGTGACGGATGCATTGGCTGTGGAGGTTGGGGGGGTCCTTGTCGGTACTGTTGTTGCTGAGCTGCGGCGGCGGCGTAGTGATGTTCGCGCTCTCTTTGTTGCGCCTGAGCCTGATAGTGTGCTGCTTCCTGTTCCCGAACTTGTCTTTCCATGTCCAGTCTGTCTTGATGCCTGATCTGTTCCTCGCGGCGATAGGCTGCTTCTCGATCGCGTGCCATGTAATACTCCTCATCCGGGTTCAGTGACCTTCTCTGCATACCAGGACCGACGGACGAATTGTGCGCATGCCGCAGCTGGCTTTGTTGAGCATGCATCTGCTGCATCTGAGATGTCGACGCTGGCGGCGCGTATTGGGAGGCCGCTTGGGCTTGCTGTGCTTGCTGTGTGCTCTGACTCTGGCCATGACCTGGAGGAAGCTGCTGTCCAAGTGATGGAGTTCGGGAATGCTGAAGATAGGGATGTGTATTTGGCGGAGGGGATGGATTAACTCTGCCCTCAGAATTGAGCCCTCCCAAGATCGATGAACGGTGATTGCCAAAGTAAGAACGAGCCTCCGCAGTCAGTGGAGTAGAGGGATGAGGCGAGCCGGAGTACGGTGGTTGGGAAGTTGGCGGGCCTCGAGCGATCCAGTCCTGTCTTGATCCTCCGGGTGTGACAGTACCCCCAGACATACGCTCGTGTGGCACTGGAGGCGTAGGGACGTGAGGCGGCGCTTGACTATAAGATTGCCTTTCGTACTCGGCTCTGGGTACGGGTGTCTGACTGTAGACTTCGCGCCTTGGCGGATAGACTGGGGCAGAGCTTGTTGACGCAACCTGCGGTGCAGGAGATTGGGCGCGATGATAGAGCTTACTGCCGCCTTGCTCACTCACGCGTGTCTTGCTGGGCCGCGGTTCTTCTGGTTCCGAATTCAGTAGTGACATCACGTTCGACGTCTTTCGAGGTTCGGCCTGTGGTGGAGCGAGATTGGTCACTGATGTTACTGGTGACGGTGCGGGAACTGAACCCTGTCGGAGGTCATCTCGCTTGGGGGGCGAAGGCATAGGACCAGGTCTGAAGGAATGGTTCAGGACGATAGGCGAGGGTGCAACAGGAACGGGTGAGCCAAGCGCACTCCCGAATATTCCTGGCGTAGTTCTCGATAACATCGAGCTGGGTACACCTGGGGTTCCAGGACGATCTTCGAGCTCTGGTCGTCTGTCCTGAAGGCCTCTCGAGTGCTGCATTCCACTGTTGTGGTAAACACTCGGACGGGGTGACATCTGAGCCGAACGTTCTTGGGACATACGGTCCTGGAGAGCTTGGGCTTGTAAAGTCATGGCGCGGGCCTTTTCTCTTTCTAAATTCTCCATGAATTCAGGGCTAGGCACGGATCCTTCTTGCGGCAATCGGGCCTGCTGCGAGGGTCCTTCCTGAGATTGTTGCTGGCTGTGCATTTGCAAGGCTTGTTGGACTGGTCGGCTGTTTGACATGTTCGTAACAGTGGGACGACGTTCAAGTCGGGGCTCGGAGAAGAATCCCATCTTGGGTCCAGGGGGTGGGTTTGAACGAACTTGTGCCTGAGGCACTTGCTTACCAGGAACAGGGGAAGCAGCAGCTGGAATTGGATTAGAAATAACACGAGGCTGAAATGCAGCCACCGCCTGGCTTGGAGTCGAGAATCGAGGGGCTTGTGGATACTGTGATGATTGAGTCTGTAATTGCATAGATGGTTGAGAGCCAGCTGTGGGGTTGTCGCTGTCCATATATTCTGTGTGAGAGACAGCTGTCCGTGACATTGCTGGTGGGTTATCATAGCGTCGCTTTGTTATAGGCGTCGGAGTTGGTGGAAGACCCATGTTCTCGCCCTTTTCGCGACGCATGTCTGCTAGTTCGGCAGCTTCGGCAAGTTCGGGTTTATTTCCTTCCTGGATGAGACGAATGTAGTGGTTTCTCACCTGTTCTTGTGTCAGCCAAGGACCCATAGTCGAAATTCATTGTTAACTGGCACTTACCATGGTATGAGTCTTGGTACCCATGTGGGCGGCTATGCCTGCGAAGTCTGTGCCAAAATGACTGATGAACTTAATAAAGTCAGTCTGCTCTGGCACGGACCAGTAGCTAGACGGGTTGGAGCGCTGCAATGAGTGTCCCGATGCACGAGAGCGATCACCCATGTCGTTCGGGTTTGGTACGTGGGAAAGGTTCTCCTGTGCAAACATAGCTAACGACTCACTACTGGGCAACCCTCGTCGTCCAGCTTGAAGATTAGTCAGTAGACTCGCCTCATCGAGGGCTTGCGCGCGAGCAAGATCTTCTTTGGTGAGTGCAGTCTCCTTCTCATGAGGGCCAGGAGTTACACTAGGAGCCGCAGCAAGCGGTTGTCGACCCCGTTTGCCACTCTTTTCGCCACTCGCTACAGCCTTGCGCCTCTTGACAGGCTTCTCTGCTGGCTGCTCCAGAGTGGATGCGCTCTTCTTTCCGGCGGTCGACGTGGAGCTTGAGGTTTTCGAATCCGCGTCTCGGTCTCCGCCATAAGCCGTGCGAGTAGCTGCTCTCCTTGGTCTTCCGGTCTCCGTGAATGCTGGCGGATTCGATCCCTCTTCTTCAGTACGACTCAGATCAGCCATCAACGCGGAACCTCGTGTTCGTGGAGCAGCTTTGCTTCCTCTGCCGCGTCCACCTTTGCCTTTACGACGTCCACCCTTGGTCTCACGGAATCGGCCATCCCATTTGTTAGCGTAGTAATGGTGGATGCAATCAGCATATGTCCGACCAGGCAGCTGAGCTGCAATCTCGCCCCATTTCTTAGGTCTTTCCTTGAATAAACTAAGGAACTTCTTGTGCTCCTCATCGGTGAACGTAGCCAGTGGTGGTTCATAGCCGAAAATGTCCGTGAGACTAGACGCCGTCCTGTACCTGTTTTTGTTCTGGAAGATTCTGCGTTGTCGGACAACCTGGTCGTACATATCAGGAATGACAGCTTCTTTCTCCAGATCTGCTTGTATCTTCTTAGACTCTCTGTCTAGTCTTTCTTGTTCGATGCGAGCAGTCTCCTCCGACTCCTTGAGCACTTTCTGAATATCGTATTCACTGCTAAATTTGTGGAGTCTGCTGCGCGACGATTCGGCGGCGGTAGGAGCTTCTGTTGTTGAAATTGCAGCATCCAGGTCAGGCCCAAGTTCGGCTGAAGCCTGTCGGTCGTCTCCATCCCTATCTTGGTCTAATTCCTGCAATTCAGACTGCCATTGACGGTATATTTCAATATAGCTATCGCGTAGTTCTTCCTCAACAGCATCATCCACATCCGCCTTGACCTCTAGCTCAGCGGTCACAGCAGCACGTGTTGCAACGTGCCGAGAGATGGTCTCTTGTAGAGCACCTCGCTCTGAAAGAGGTGTGAGAGGGCCTTTACTGAGATGAGGAAGATGAATCGTCTTGGATGGTGCATGAACTGGTATGATGTTGTCCAAAGTGTCCGAACCGTTCATTGCATCCTGGTAGTCCTCCATATCTTCGGACTCTTCTTGTTTTGGCGTTAAGAAATTCTGTTGTTCTGTAAGGTCCTGAATCATGGGCGATCTCTCCTGAGGCTCTTCCATCTCCACATCCACCTCTTCGATCGATTTGTTATCAGCCGGGGTAGTGGATTCGTCGTCGACGACAGTCAAATGCTCATCCGCGATCGCTGTTAGTCGTACGATACTTTCCAATGGTGTTACACCTCGATATTGACGAGCCTCGAGATCGATCAGCTGGCTTTGTAATAGAGCCCTTTGGCTTTCAAACTTGGCCTTGCTCTGCGCAAAATCTTCCTCGTCCAATTCCAACCCATCGTCATCGCTACTGTAGTCCAGAGATGGTTCAGGAGAGCGCATTGTAGACTGTGGGTCCTCAGGCTGTGCAACTGAAGGTACCTTGTGAAATTCTTCGCGTGTCTCACCCTCAGATAATGTTGGATCTGGCGTTTGTTCTCTCTTCTGATCCAGTGTGGCGACTGGAGCTTTAGGCACAACTTCTCCCGAAGCATCTTCCATCTTTATTGACGAAGCTTCCGATCCCCGCCGGCTTTGCTGAAAGCCGGGCGATGCATGAGACCGAGAAGTTGCGACCTTTTCTTCTCCACTGGCATCGCGTTTCGCAGGTACGGTGGGTTCTCTGTACACTGGCGCACCAGGCCTGATCCATTGATTCCACGCGGGCGCCCGTGGTGCATTCAACGGGGCTCTCGACGGTGGAGGGGGACCTCGATCTGCTGTCCTGCTGATAGGGGCAACACGCTCGGCTGGAGCCCTTGGAGCCACTGGTGGCGCACGGATAGCTTTGGGAGCCGTAGGGATGATTGGACTGCGCAAGACCGGAGATGTGCTGAACGAATGCGTACGTCGAGGCCCGCTCGGCGCAGTGGAGGGTGGAGTGCCCGATCTCTGCGGCCCCGGCTCAATCCGGGCAATCTTATACTCCTTCGAGCTGCTCTCAGATGCCGGCGTTTGCGAATGCACCGATCCAGATGGGCTTTGCCTTCTGTCTGTCGCTTTGATTTGTGCTGGAGGCACCCGCGGCGATATCGGAGCGCTTGGCGCATTGGGTTGATGGGAAGAATTTGAACTACGATTTTCCCTAGCTGGAGGCTGCGAAAAGTGACCAGTGTTTCTCTCTTCATTCCGCAATGCCCAGGGTGCGGTTGGTATCGGTGGCGGAGCCGCGGCCGTATTCCATGCCTTTGGAGCGATAGGAGCGCGATCATTTGGTGCTTCATTGAATGAGGCTTGGCCCCCCTCAAGTGCTCGAGGGGCTCTAGGGGCAGCAGGCGGGGCTGCATTTAGCTGAGCTTTCGGCGCCGTGGGGACCGTCCTTGCTACTGGAGAGGATGCTGTGGCGGGCGCGACTGGCCTGGACGGGGGATTCGCTGGGCGATTGTCAGGTGGAGCTTTCCAGACATTAGAAGTCGGACCAGTGTAGATAGATGGTTTCGATGTAAAGGATCCGAAAGCCGGCACCTGTGGCCCAGATGGAGGCGGTGATGAGGTTCTTGAGCCATACTTTGCTGTCGAGGACTCGGCACGACCAGCCATAAGATCAGCTTGGGGTGGCAAAGGCTCCCGTCTCTGCTCCTTGGGTACCGAGGATATCACACTTGTCGAGAATCGCCTTGCGCTATCCTCCTTTGGAGGTTCTATCAATGGTGCTCGCTCGGATGGTGGGGCATTGGATGGTCCAGTAGACTGATGAGGTGTAGGCGTTCGATGCGGGAAATCGTTGACGATGCGTGGTTCGAAGCGACTCGGAGGAATAGAGTCTTTCCTGAACCTGTCGCTTTCACGGTCACGATCGTCCCTATCGTTCCAGCGGTCATCGTCTCGCCTCTCTGGTCGCCAGTCTTCCCGCTCTGGTCTGGACACACTGTTCCATCTAGGTGGAGGAGATCTCTCCCTCGGTCGGAAGCCAGGGCGATCATCAATCGGGCCTCGCCGACCACGAAACTCGAAATCGCCCCTGCCTCTGCCACGGCCCCTCCCGTTGAAACCACCTCGGCCGAAATTGGATGGACCAAAGGAGTTTGGCTCTGGATATGACGAGCCCATAGATACAGGTCCATCTCTGGAGTCCCGTCGACGACCTATATCCAGATCACGTGCTACAGGTCCGTCGCGGAAATTCCTCGGAGGAGATCTGGGTCTAGGCGATACGGGACGTGGTCTGCGATCGAAGTCGCGTTCTCTGAACGAACGATCAGTGCCCAACGGAGGCGCATCTCTCAGTTCGCGTAGAGGAGCCCCCCGACCTCGAGGACCAAGCGGCGCTGCGGATCCAGTACCAGGCCCGAGACCTCTGATTGAATCGTTGAAGGTCTTAGGTCCTCGTGGAGGGTCTTGGCCGCCTCGATTGAATTCGGAATGTCTGTTATTGAAGCCAAGATTGGGAGGTCCAGGAGGCCTCCAACCCTCATATCTCTGAGGAGACCGAGATCGCGTCCTTGGAACATAACGAGAATCATGCGTCGGTGGATAACGCGATGACATGATAAGACAGACCTCAAGTCCGCATTGGCGGAGCTTTTACGAAGTAGTTTGCTGTAGAACGAGATTGAGATTAGATGACTCGCAGGGTGGCGTGGGTGCGTGACGGCGTAGGCGCCTTCGAGCTACAACACACTGCGCCGAGATGTGAGGAGCCACTGTCACGCGAATTATCTCCAGAGACCTGCAGTTCTTGTTACTAGACACGAGTGCGAAAGTGATAGTCGCAACAGGAGTGTCTGCAGATGAAGGGCGATTGAGATGCGCTTGGCGCGAACCAGCCCTACCACTTTAGGTAAGTAGATCGCAGATCGTGCGTGGCTAGAGCGTGGACTCGTGAAAAGCAGCCTGATAATTCAAACCACTCTGTCGCTCAACACAATTCCACAAAAACAGGGAGATTGGTGCTAGTCTTGTACTGCAGGTACAAAGATAAGCCTGGAGGTCAACACGAGACAGCACGAAGTGTCCCAAAGAGTCGCGGCAGTCTGATCGTCCAAAGTACAGTGGTCCAGGGTATAGGGAATAATGTAATCCGATCGACGACGCCGAATTCAAAGCGTGAAACAGGTCCACACAGCGAGGTCAGCTGAACAGATCAGAATGTAAAGAGGCCAGTGATGATGGATCCAGAGTGATTGTGTCGAGACGTCAAAAGGAGAAAGAGACCAAAAGATTGTCGAAAGCGAACTGATTGTGGAGGGCTTGGACCGGCGGAAGGCTTGTCTGGAGAAACAACCGATGACATGGAACCCGTAAACCCTGTTCCTGCTCTGGCTTAAGCATTGCAGCCGCCACGAATATTCTGCATTGATCATCGAGACATCTTCGGTCGTGCAAGTGAGACTTTCAAACATCGAATTTAGTGACAATTCTATTGAGATGCACCATAACTGTATTTACGGAGGCCATATAGTTGTCTGTCTAAGTGTCCATGGATCTTGCGTCACTTTGAACAAGTCTCGAATACGGGACGATCATACAAAGCGACATCGGCTCAAAGGACAGTCCCAGGTCGGGAAGCACTGGGCTATAGTGCTTGCAACGGCACTCAAGGAGACCTCGCGTGACTAATGGCTGAGGCACTCGCTTTGCGCGCTTCTTGTTGTTATTCGAATCCCAATTTCCAACGCCTGCGTTACTTCGGCGTCCTACAGACAGGTGGCGGCTAGAAAACGGGACCTGGGATGAGCGGGCGTAGATTAAACTTCCGGGAGGGTGCGCTAGTCTAGATCTAGCTTCATATGGCGTGTGACACGTGCAGATTTTCACGTACACCGAACTTACAGGCAAGGGTACCGTGTCATATTATGCTGCACCACCAATAAGAAGCAGTGATTAGAACACTTTTGAGTATCGCTATTAACGGCTAGTTTTCCCCTGCTCGTCAGATCTTGCATTGTCATACCTTTCTCCCACTTTACTTGTTACCTGGCGGTTGTGGTACTTCCCCACCAAAGTAGGTGTATTGGTCTCGGTTAAACAGAAAATCTCTGCGCAGGTCTTGAGGAAGACAGCAACGAATAACATAATATCGAGAAACTACAAGCATACCATCCAGCATGGCTGCACCAAGCGGGGCGACGGATGCTGTCCTCAAACCCTCGGACCCCGTTCCGGAAGATGCAGTACCCGTGGTCGGGCTCGACTTCGACAAATACCGGGAGGAGGATATCACTGCTGCGGAGATGGTCGCTAGTATGGCTCGTATGGGCTTCCAGGCCAGTTCGGTCGGGCAGGCTGCGAAAATCATCGATGGCATGGTGGGTATCTTCCTACAAGAATCATCAACTGACAGGTACTGATCTGCACTGTAGAGAGAATGGAAGGATCAGGAGACTGGTCGAGGAACGACTATCTTCCTTGGCTATACCTCGAACCTTATATCCTCCGGACTGCGTGAGACTTTGAGATGGCTCGTCCAACACAAGCATGTGTCCGCGATCGTTACCACAGCTGGTGGAGTCGAAGAGGATTTCATCAAGTGCCTCGCCCCCACGTACCTTGGGGCCTTCTCTACATCTGGCGCTTCGTTACGTGCCAAAGGCATGAACCGGATCGGTAATTTATTGGTCCCGAACAGTAACTATTGCGCTTTCGAGGACTGGCTGGTACCAATCCTCGACAAGATGCTCGAGGAGCAGGAGGCCTCCAAGAAGACTGAGGAGCCCATGTACTGGACCCCAAGCAAAGTGATCAACCGTCTTGGTAAGGAGATCAACGACGAAAGATCGGTATACTATTGGGCATGGAAGAACGATATCCCCGTCTTCTGCCCAGCACTCACCGACGGTAGCTTGGGCGACATGTTGTACTTCCACACCTTCAAAGCATCACCCGAGCAGCTTCGTATTGACCTTGTCGAAGATATCCGTAAGATAAACACCATGGCGGTGAGAGCGAAGCGGGCCGGCATGATTATTCTAGGTGGTGGCATCGTCAAGCATCACATCGCAAATGCCTGTCTCATGCGCAATGGGGCTGAGAGCGCAGTCTATATCAACACTGGTAATGAGTTCGATGGAAGCGATGCAGGTGCGCGACCAGATGAGGCAGTCAGCTGGGGTAAGATCAAAGTGGATGGCGATAGTGTCAAGGTAGGTTTTATGAGCAATAGACGAGGTTATTGTATTAACCGCTGTGCCAGGTCTATGCTGAGGCTACGGTGGTATTTCCACTAATCGTTGCTGCAACTTTTGCCAAGCTTGCAAAGCCCGCAGAACCACGTCCTTAGCATCGCCGACGATCAACGAAAACCGCATACAAGTATAATATAAATTTGCGGGTATAGTGGCTGGCTGCACAGGATATCACGTCAAACCATTCGCACACAGGTGGATGCTGATCGATCACCGCATTCATCTCCTGTTCCCGATAGAAGTGACTCGGCCCAAAGGAAGCATCTTGTCAGTCTTGCTCCGACAACGAAGCAAAATGGACGTGGCAGGACGTCAAGGAGCCGTTATTGATGCAAATGTACCGACAGGATGAAGTCGACATGCAAGTCCCGATAGTTCAAGCAGTAGCGTCTTGGCTGCTGAGACACATCCGCACCGCGCTAACTCGGGCCGAACTCTGGAGGATTAATGCGCTTACCTTATCTTGCACGGCGGGGTCTAGTCTGGCATCACCGCTGAGACCGCATTATTTACGGCTACCGGACTTATGATAAGGAAGTGTGCAGCACCTGGTGAGGCACAGAGAGAGCTATGGTTTCAGCCTTAAACGTGCAAAGGTATTAGTACAGCAGTTGGGGTTCATGCCCTGGGTAGAACGAAGGTGCAAAGCTACGATATATTCACGGTAACTTACTCTCTATGTTCTGTTATCTAATCCACTCCCCTCACCGGTCCAGTAAGTGCCTGCTAGGCAACAACTGACTCTGTCGTCACGCTGTTTGCCCGTCGCCATCGTGAGTCACTCCATCAAAGCCGGTTGTCATCATCGCTTGTTGTCGTCGGATGAGTTTGCTTGTCGATAACACAAGCTTGTCATACAAACGACTGACGAGTAGCGACGCTCCACGGCGGCTACAGCTGCCTACGGACATGTCCACTTTCCTGCAGCCTCTTATTCCACCAACCTCGCCTTCTTCCTCTGACATTCGCTTTTCAGATGCTCCTGATTGTAAGGCCATGGACGAATCCGATGAAGCGGAGATGACCTCGTCCGGAACATATATGGATACCCACGACTCACGGCTTCCATCAAGTCACCTGACACAGGCGCCGCCTGGAAATCAACCACTGTCAGACTTCAACATGGAAAATGGTCAAGAGTCGAGGGCCATCTTGCCTCCACCTTGGGAACCTTCTCATTCAACACAGCATCAGGCAGCAACACCACACGTGGCCGGCAACGGATCCGCTCCCTATGCTCCGCCAACTATCACACCAAACGGCACAGCAACCCTTCCACTCCCACAACTTCCTGCCGACCGCACAGGTCCGATCCTTGCCATAACCCCTGTTGAACCCTCGCCGGATCTAGGCATGGCTGACGATCCTTCCATGTCTCTTGAGAACCTTCGAGATGCTGACGAGCAAGTCCCCCCCACTGCGTCACAAGACGCCAATTCTGAACAACGCGAAACGCATAACGATGACTCTGCCGAAGAGGATGACGACGATGACGATGAAGACGAGGAAGAGGAAGATAATGCTGGACACGTCATGCAATACTATCCTTTCGCAGAAGATCACTCGGTCCCAAGCGAGGAAGAGATGCGCCTTATCAGCGGTATCTCCGAGCACAGCGCGACCAACAATAAATACTGGCAGGCAAAGACCTTCTTCGACATCAAAGATCCCGAGGTGCTGGCAGGGGAGAGCGGCATAATCGAGTGGACAATCGATGCCTTCAACGGAACCAAAGAGAACCCTCGCAAGGAACTCTTGTTGAGATCTCCGACGGTTCGCATAGGCAATCACGATTGGAGGATAAAGGTGTTGCCACGAGGACACCTCTCCACAGATCGCGTCAGTGTCTATGTCGAATGTGCCACCCTCCAGGAACATGTCAAGCAACAGGACTGGCCGGAGGAGCAGCTTTCCATACCTCCTCTCAGCAATGCTAAGCTGCCAAAGCGACGTTCGGTTGCAGCACAGCTTTCTGTGCTCATGTATAATCCGGACGAGCCGCGGGTCCACGAATTCAGATCTGACGCACACCAGTTCCATCCTGGCTCGCCTGACCACGGCTGGCCTCGCTTCACTACAGCACCATGGTATGAGATGCATCACCGTTCCTACATGGCAAGACAGCCCCTACTCCGTAACGACAAAATAGCCCTCAAAGCCTTCATCCGTATAGTCTACGATCCGACTGGCTGCCTGTGGTCTACACCTGGAGGCGCCCGAGAGTCGCAAGACGCAGTTGAGATTACAGGTCTCCAAAAGCTTCCAGTGACTGATGACATTGCATTTTGGTCAGTTGTCCAACTTTGGCTTCATCTTCGCCCATTTCGTAAATTCATCTATCAGCTCGCGAACCACGTCCCCCGTGCATCTGCCGCAGCGGATCCAGGACCCATCACAGTGCTCCAAGCCATACTCTATCTGATGCGGGCTAGATACCCGGGTGATTCTCACGGTGCCTCACGTATCACTGGCTACGTTGATTACCTCTATCAACATGGCCGGGAAGGTCACGACGTGATGCAGACAATGAATGAAATATTGTGTGATCTAGAAACGCAGCTCAAGTCATTGGCATTGGACGAAAACACAATAGCCTCTGCCGCGCGCTGTACTCTTGACGATCTATTTGGATCCCGCGAGATGCAGTTCGCAGGATCACGAATTACCAAATTGCCGATTGTAGGGAAGACCAGTGTGCAAGAAGCTGTCACTTCGGCGGAAGAGCATCTAAAGCCATTAGCATCACCACAATTGTTGACTCTAGAATTGGATCGACAACACTTCGATCGTGAGAAGCGCGGCTGGAAGAAGATACTGGACAAAGTCCGTTTAGATGATGAGATCAATGTTCATGGCACAACATATACCCTATATGGATTTGCAACACACACTGGCTACTTGTTGAGCGGCAAATACAATAGCTACTTTCGACCAAATGGTCTTGGCAACCTCTGGTACAGCTATACGACCTCGCCACCCATGGATAAAGCTGGCCAGCCCGAGTGTCTGACCATGACAAAGGCTGTAGGGCCAAGACAAGGGGTTGCAAGTGGGAAGTCTATCGAGGAACCCTCTGCCTCACACGATCGATCGGCAAACCACGGAGCTTTCAGCCCGTATCGGGGAGGCAGTGATGGCGTCGCGTATGTCGTCCTCTACGTCCGTAATGACGTCGCATCGGAGACATTTTACATGTCGAATGCGGAGCCTTGGGATGTCCCTCGATGGATCTCAGACGATGTGGAAGAACCAGGCTCAGCTACATGGCCACCTCCGACTGGTAGTCTGGATGCTGCCCTTGCATATTTCAGTCACGATAGCGACCCCGCGATACCCGGTGCCCAAGACACCGACACAGACATGGTGAATGGTGTTGATGGTGTTCAGCATACTGGCAGACAGGCGTGTGGCGACACTAAGGGTGAGCCCGAGAGTAATGATGGAAGGACGATGAAACACGAAGACATCAATTACCTCTCCCAACCGTTCTACAGTGGTGGAATGCAAGGAGGTGATCATCAGGGCTTAGGCCATCTCATCTATCTTAATGGCGACGAGTATACCGGGAACTTTCACAATGGCTACCGCGAGGGAGCAGGCAAAATGGTGTACCAGAATGGTGATGTCTATGAGGGCTCCTGGAAGGACGATCTACACGACGGGACGGGCGTGTTCAGTGAGAAAAGAACCGGGAACGTGTACAAAGGCTGCTTCAAGGAGGGCAAGAAGTACGGTGAAGGAACCACCATCTGGAAAATTTCCGAGGAACAAGCACGCCTCTGTCAGATCTGCTTCTGTTTTGAGGCTAATATGGCTTTCTATGACTGTGGACACGTTGTCGCTTGTGGGACTTGTGCGAGAAGCCTCGACATTTGTCCAGTCTGCCGACGTAAAGTCAGAGATGTCTTGAGGCTTTTCTATACAGCTTGATTGACTCTATGACATTATGCCGCACACGCACGGCAATGCAGGAAAGACATAGTAACGAATATCATCGGACACAGGGCGTTCGGGTTATGGCGAATGGAGCGGGACTTTGGCGACTGATGCTTTTTTTTCGCGGTTTTTCGGTGCTTTTGTTGGACAATCTTTCATGTCTCCCCTCACTCTGGCGCGCGTACACAGCGGATACCCCTACAGTCTTCTACAGCATAATCGATCACATCCATTGCGAATGTTTTAGCAGCAAGATAACCTTCTTTTGGTTTCATCAATACTATCGCTTCATATACTACTGCCATTCTCTCTTACCGTGATTCGCATATTGTTGAGGAAGAAGGCTTGCGCAAGGTACCTTCTATACTTACATGACATGAGGTAAATATACACCCCGCACCCCCGCACCCATGCGACAAAGTCAATATCAATGTCATCATAAGTATCCGACCTCGCCCAATACTGTAATCGAACTGAGATCACAAGTGAAAAGGTTAAGGTAAATTAAGGTAATCCAACACCTGCACATGTCTTTCACTTAAGCCCGTAACTTAATCTTTTCCAGAGCGAAAAGACGGAAGTATGCCGTTGCACATCAAAACTCTCATCCGTGGGAGGGAAAGAGAGTTGCCTCGGCTTATGATGTTTTGGACTTGGAAAGTGTATGGTTATAAGAGATGACTCGTGGTGCTGTAACCTGGTCTGCTGTGTCTTATTTACTTCACTCGATATCACTCCAGGATACTATACCACTTGATCAAACGACATCGTCTTGACTTTTGAGATACATGATAATCAATAGCAAAGCCACCTCGACTCTACCTGACCATTCATCCAACATCCAATATTCACCATCGACATAAAGGCTCCTAAGCATCAACCCAAATAGTGAGAAAGAAAAAGGCGCCAGATCATAGTGCGAGAAAAAATGACGACTGTCACGTCCTCAATTCACCCCTTCTCCCAAATCCCCTGGTGCGCAACCCTGCTATCTGCACCTAACACATTCATACTCCGCCACCTCCCAAGCCGAACCCCCAAGCCGCAGACAAATGAAGACTCTCTATTCTCCTCGACCCTCAAAAGCGAAACAACCATCCCAGCAGCTCTAGCGTTCTACACAAAGCACGCGAACGCCGACCCCTCGACAGTAACCAGCGGCGCGGGAAAGGAGTCCCGACTGCACTCTCGCCTCTCTCTTCTCTTCGCAGTAGGCAAAGACCTCGACGGCTGGCCGAATGTGCTGCACGGAGGGATCGTTGCGACCATCATCGATGAGAGTATGGGGACTTTACTCGTGCTTAATACCGGGCGTTATGGCTCTTCGTCTACATCGAGTACCAGTGCTGACGGCCTGCCTGCGCCTGTCGGGGCGCATACTGCGCAGCTGAATATCAGGTACGTTAGACCTGTCGTGACGCCTGGGGTTTGTCTTGTTGTTGTCGAGGTCACGAAGCGGGAGGGAAGGAAGATATGGATTAGGGCTGGAGTGTGGCAGAGGGTTGGGAGGGATGGGGAGGTGGTAGGGTGGGATGAGGGGAAGGGAGGGGGTGTGGAAGGGATAGCAAAAGAGAAGGGGGGAGAGGGGGAGATGGTCGAGTGTGCGGTTGGTGAGGCGTTGTTTATTTCTGGTAGAGGGGTCAAGTTATAGAATGAGGAATGATTCCAATTCGCTACACAAATAGAGAAGGATGGAGAAGACTGTTGGATCTGTTTGTTTCGTGGGCTTAGAGCATCATCCAATGGACTTCAGGGCATTGAAGGCCGTCTACTACTATATCCAACCTGATCACGCTCATCCTCTATGCGGTGGTTGGAAGACACCAAGACTACTTTACACTACAAATGGCGATTGAGGGCTCTGATGAGCATTAGTGTGGAAAGACGATTCACCACAAATCTCTCACAGTGTAAAAGGGTGCGCTCGAAAGCTTCATTTTATGATGTCGTATTAGTACTGGTCATATCGTGAAAGGTTCCTCTAGGCTATTCCATTCATCTCATCCAGCGACGGTTCCGAGCATCGGTACCATGAGATCATTGGGATCATATGACACAAAACCGGTCGGTAATCTTCCCATGATCTTCCCACAGCCCGGTGGATATGAACATCAAATATACTCCAAGGGCAAATACCTTACTGGACTCCAATTTGCGGTTTCTTGTCAACAGATCGTCTGTCATTATAAGGACCATCATATGCAAACTCATCACCATCATTTAGCCCTTTGACGGCGTCCGTATCGGTGTGAGTGATCTGCTCCAGACTCAGTCCACGAGTCTCCGTTAGGAAGAACCACACTCCTATTGCAATAACGAGGTCGAAAAGTCCCCAAAGGAGGAACGTGCCCCACTTTATGTTTTTGATCATGTATCTGGAGTGATTAACTAATGTCAGTAGAGGTACATCGAGAGCCAAGATTGTTCTGGCGGTAGGAACTGGTCAAACTTACGGGGTACTGATGCTGAAGACAAAGTTCCACAACCATTGGGATGCAACGCCAATTCCAATGCCAGACTCGCGGATGCGAGTCGGGAATATCTCGGAGACGTATGGCCAGGGTAGTGGGCCCCAGGAGAAGTTATAAGCAATAACAAACAGATAGATCAATGCGATTGTGGCAATGCCTGATGGCGTTACTGTCCCGTCTCCCGGCGCTGGATGAGTCTTGACGACTGCGGCGGTAGAGATCTGACATGCAGCCATGAAAGCAGCACCTCCGATGAGAATAGCTTTGCGTGGCACACGCTCGGCGACGAACAGCACGAAAGTGAGGCATGCAGCTACTTTGACTGCGCCGAAAATTGCAGTGAGCAAAAGATCAGAGTTACCTTTGTTTCCGACAAGGAGCTTGAAGTACTGAGGACCATAATATGCGAAGGCCGTTGCACCGGTTGCCTGCTGGGCAGTGAATACTGCAAAGGCAGTGCACGTACGCTTGAAGTTGTCGGGCACGGTGACCATCTCTGTCCACAGACGTGAGTATCATGTTGTAAGCGAGGGGAGCGTGTGGCATACCTTTCAATCGGAAACCTTCTTTGGCGGCCATTTCTTGTTGCACACCGTAGCGAATTTCTTCCATCTCCAGCTGTGCTTCGGGTCCGTCACTGTCCCGAATCCACTTTAAGCTTTCCCAAGCCTGCTCATGTCTACCTTTGGCTGTGAGCCAGCGGACGGATTCCTTGAGGGTGAACATGCCCAGTCCTAGCATAGCGGCAGGCAAAATCTGCAATCCGATAGAGATCTGCCATTGCTTGGTATTTGGAGTGTCAAAGTCTTGAGCGACTCCGTAGTCTACCCAATAGCTAGTGAAGATACCTTTGGCAAAAGGTCAGCATAAATAATGCCTGAGTGATTCATGAGACTCGTACCGAAAGTGTAGAAGAGTTGATAGAAGCTTCCGATCTGTCCGCGTAACTCCTTTGGAGACATCTCACTGGAGAACATCGGAACGACAACACTGCTGCCACCAAGGCCTAGACCAGAAATGACCCTGGCAACCAGGAAGGCTGCGAACGAGTGAGTATTAATCGTCTGGATGATGGCGCCAATACAAAAGACCGAGGAGCATATTATGATGGCAAGTTTGCGTCCAAGCTTGTGAGTAATTGGCCATACCACAAAACAAGCGACGAATGCGCCTAGTTGTTGCAGGGAATTGGCCAGGGAGGTATTCCTGGTAGCTTCCTTGGCTCCATATCCAAAATCACGTTCGAAGCTTTTTAGTGTAAGAACACCACCTGTATAAAGTCAATAAGCTTTCGCCATCCAAGATTTCCCACTCAATCTCAACGACATACCGACGATGCCACTGTCATAGCCAAATAAAAATCCGCCCATGCAAACGACACAGCCAAGCCAGTAGGCCCTAAACCTTCCCAGACGGGACATCATTGTGGCCGATTTTGATAGCGAATAGTCACTCTCCTGGTCTTCGTCGAGAGAGGCTCTGGGACCAAGTAAGGCAGTGGCGGGGCTGCTAGTAAAATAGGACTCACTATCCATTCTGAAGAGGAATGAAAGCGCCGGTGAATAATACTACCTCCTCACGTGTGAGCATGAGGAATCTCGACCCCAATCGTTGCCGTTGCTTTCACATTGGTCGCCCAGGATGATTGAATCCGAGCCGCAGTAGCATTGTGAGGTAAGATCCCAAAACAATCGGTCGCGGGGTGTCGCGTACGGATGTCGCTAGGTGAAGTATATCATAATGAATAGCTACGAGGAATGCTATTGGCTGTGAGGAATGCAGATCACTTCCATTGCACGATGTCGTGATCTTAATTTAATGCTTTCGTGGCTTGAGACAAAGAGAAGTTGTTTTACTTCCCGTCCTGAAGGGTTCATTAGGCAATAGACGGAGGTCCGTCCGTGTGACAGAAAACGTATAAGTAGGATTAAAGGGGAACTATTCGCACACCTTATGCCCTTTCCTTGAGGTTCACATTAACGGATTACAGACAATAGACTTTGGGGGTCGGTGTGCGGGGTGCGGGGATCAACATGACTCGTGTAGACGTTATCTCCCTTCTTTGGGCCCCATATTGCTGGCTGCACCAATGTTGGCTCGACATGAAACATGCAGACCAGGTAGGATGCCTCCTAAATGACACCACGCCGTCGATCGCGTCTATTGCAATCCTTTGCTAGGATGTTATTGGAGAAAATCATCTGACCGTACCATACCACCTGCATGACAAACTGTAGATTCGCCAAATGGTGATACAAAAAGGATCATACAGTATGTCATATGAACGCGCGTAAGCGTGCACTATAATCGACGTGGACGTGAAGCTGGGGCGCCCGGACGAGCACTTGTAGCCAGGTGCTGTGGTGCGTACCTTATACTTGTAGATACCACACAAATGGTCGAGGCACGTGTCGTAAGGAACACCACTTTATGTTTGTCATTGCTAGTCTAGCATACCTGAGTCGGAGGAGCTGTGGTGATAGTCCTGCTTGACATCGGAGATACAGAATTTCAGGCCTGGTGAATATTGGCTAAGTGGACTTGAGGTGGTCTGATCAGAGCGCTTTCTGAACATCAGAACCCTGACCATAAGCATGAGACTGTGAAGCTCATGAAGCATGGAGCCACAATTACCCCACAGGGTGCCGCCCATTACACATAAACTTGTACGATACGATCATCTACTCGTTACACCGATTGATCGTCGCTCACGAGAGCTGCCATAGCTCTCTGTTATCCCTTCTTCCTCCATGTCTCTGCAGAGAACTTTCTCCATGTTCAATAACATTCGCGCACCATACCGCAGACATGGCCACGGCATCTCAGGCTTCAAACGCAACCGCTGGCGTTCAGCAGAAACGCCCCAACTTCCTTGTCATCGTCGCAGATGACCTGGGCTTCAGTGATCTTTCTTGCTATGGAGGAGAGATTCGTACACCTAACATTGATAAGCTCGCCAGCAATGGCGTCCGTTTTACAGACTTCCATGCGGCTGCTGCATGCTCACCATCTCGTGCCATGTGAGTAGAAGTACAGCAAGAATATGTGCGGGGGACGAGGTTGGAACGAACGCTTATCGATTGTCTCTTCCAGGATCATGACAGGTACAGACCATCATATAGCTGGACTTGGTAATCTCATTGAATGGACCAATCGATCTGGACAAAATGCTCCGACAAAGGGCAATGCTAACCACTTTTCCACGGCTCCGCAGAGAGGTATGCCAGGCTACGAAGGTTATCTTAACGAGCGTGTGGCTACTCTACCTGAAATCCTCCATGATAACGGGTATCTGACTTTGATGGCGGGCAAATGGCATCTCGGTCTTACTCCCGAACGCAGCCCCAAAGCTCGCGGGTTTGAGAGAAGCCTGTCACACCTGCCAGCGTGCTCCAATCACTACGCCTACGAACCTCATCTAGAAGGCCAAGATGAGATACCAGGTTTTATGACCATGTCTTTTATTGCCCTGCACTCTGAAGATGGAGAGTACATCAGAAAACTCCCGGAAGGATGGTACAGCAGCAACGGATACGGTGACAAGATGAAATCTTATCTCGAGGAGCGTACCGCAAAGAAGGATGATCGTCCGTTCTTCGCCTATTTGCCCTTCACAGCTCCTCATTGGCCACTTCAAGCCCCTGATGAGTATATTCAGCATTACAAAGGCGTCTACGACGAAGGCCCCGATGTTCTCAGATTACAACGTCTGCAAAGACTGAAGGAGATGGGTCTCGTTGCACCTGATGTTGAACCTCATCCAGTCGTGGCGGACGAGGTCAAGGCATGGGAAGACATGACCGCTGACGAGAAGGCAAAGTCTTCCAAGGCCATGGAGGTCTTTGCTGCCATGGTTGAATGCATCGATGCCAACGTCGGAAAGGTTGTTGACTATCTCGAGCAGACCGGCGGACTGGACAACACTTTCGTATGTTTCATGTCTGACAATGGTGCCGAGGGTGCAGCGTACGAAGCCTATCCTACGGTACAAGGCCAGATGATGCAACATCTGCAAAAGTACTACAACAATTCGATGGACAATCTTGGACGTGGTGATTCATTCATATGGTACGGTCCGCGCTGGGCTCAGGCAGCCACTGCACCAAGTAGGCTGTACAAGGCCTTCACAACGGAAGGTGGAGTTCGCGTGCCTTTCCTTGCCAAATTTCCTGCCGACCTCAATGTACGTTCCGATGGTTTCACCAATGGTAAAGTCGAAGCGATGAGTTCTGGTTCGCATGTCAGCGTCGAAATGGGTAGCATCAGTGATAGCTTTGCCACTGTCATGGATCTCGCTCCCACCATCCTCGAAATGGCCGGTGTAGTTCATCCGGCACCGACCTTCCAAGGACGGGACGTTGTGCCCATGCGTGGTCGTAGCATGCTGCCATACTTGACGGGGGAGACGCGTAGGATACACGCCGAGGATCACATTACTGGTTGGGAGACGTGTGGGCGTGCTGCAGTACGCTGTGGGGACTACAAGATAGTCTTCACTCCTAAGCCTAAAGGCAGTGAGAAGTGGGAGCTTTTTAATTTGGCAAAAGACCCAGGCGAGATATATGATCTGGCCGAGCAAGATCCCGACAGATTGGCGCGGATGGTCAAGATGTGGGATCAGTATGTCTTGGAGACTGGCGTGGTTCCGTTAGCACCAGAGGTAAGTTCCATACGAGACCGGATCATATGACTCCAGCACTTCACTAGAGGTATTCATTGTGTTGTAGGTTTACTTGCTGACTTCGTCTCATTCTAGCTCGGAGCCTGGTTGGAAGCGACCGAGGCACAAATGCCAGAAGATGCCTGGATGGAATACGAATACTGGAAAGATGGTGCTCGCGACGAACCAGAGAAGTTCTTCAAGCACCCTCCAAGGTTCCAGAGAGTTGTCAAGCCAATCTAGATAGAGAAGGGCTTTGCCAAGTCAAGTAGACATATCACTACACATGATGCATTCAACCTCAATTCGATGTACCGTAGTGAAAAGACTCCTGATAGGTCATGTGACCCGCGGCGAATTTGCTGTGTTGCGACTGGAGGCACCTTTAGCCATACCAATATAAGCACATTATCCTCAGCTCCACGATGGATCATTTAGATCGAACATGAAACGGCCGACAATCGATGATCTCAGGACACAGAATGTGATTGACCTGTGATGCAGCATGTATCAAAATGTCAAAAAAAGCCTGCATCTTCCACGAGGAAAGCGGACGGCATTGCCATGAGTTGCAGCAGCAGCAACGGATGAAATACCTCTTTTACCAAGATAATCAGTGTCTAATCAGGGCGTGACAAGAACAATAGTTGAGCCTTAGGCATGAGCAACATGGCCGAAGGAGGGATTGACTTGCTGGTGGATAAATTCGTGAATTGAGCACCAATACTGCACGTAGACGAAACTGTTTCATAGACCCACGGATGAGCTAAACCACACGTTCTTCAGTCGGAGGCAGACTCATGTACTGGAGTGCGAGATTCTAATATGGATGTTCGATAAGGTGGCTAATTCTGTAATGATGCAATGCCTGCCTGCTTGACTGTTTGCCTGCGTGTCTGTTTCGATGACGAAGAGAATGGAAAACCTGACTGTGACAAGAAAGAAAGGAGCCATGGTACGTTAGAAGTAGAAAGCAAATTGGAATTGGAAAGAAAGAAGAAAAAGTATTTTGGGATCAACAAGACGCATGCCACGCTTTCCCGTGAATAAGACGCGCCTCCCGTGCACAGATCCAGCGAGCAAAATCTCGTTTGCGGCAGGAGATCCAAAACAAATAACAACAGAGCCCAAGAGCAGACCCCGCAGGGTACAGGATCGGAGACAATGAGTGAGTCTCGTATCGCCCATGTTGTGCAGTTGTTTGTGTGGCTGCAACGCTATTATTCGCCAACCACGACCGGCGACCGGCGCAACCTCTTGTCTCGGTTGATTCTCAAAAGCGCCCTAAACGCCTCCCCACTCCAGCCATGTGTAGTTACACCACCCAGTCACCCCCACAGTATGCGTGCTGATTCACCCAATATATGGCCGGACTCCTCGCTCTTGTAACGTACATACTACACCCTGTCTCTCTAGATCTCGACTGTCTTCATTTCCCCATCAGCAGCACCACCCTCAGCGTGCTTTTCATCGTCCAGCAACTTGATCTTGTTGGCTTCGGCGTCGATGGCGTCTTCTACGGAGGTTTTGGGAAGGGGAGAGTCGAGAGACATGAGGTTTTCGGCTTTGTCATCGGGCTTCAGGTTCTCGGTCTGCAGGGCTGGGATCGGAGTGGCGGCCTCTTCGGTTACTCTAGCGAGAGGAGAACTTACGTGACCTCTCGGAGAACTCGTGGCGGGAGCCTTGCCATTGAATCGCTGTGGGCTACGACCTCTTTCGTCGCTGTTTCTGGTTGCTGTGGTCGGGGATGCATATGGCGAAAAGCCGTTCAGGCTACCATACTCATTCGGGACTTTACTAGTCCTAATGCTTTTCGGTCTGGGTGCCTGCTTCGTGACTTTTCGGCCATACTTTTGATCACAACGCCAGCGTAGAATGTCCATGTAACTTGGCTCAACATTCTGGTTCTTGAATTCCCTGAGCTTGAGCTCTGCTGTATCCTCTTCGATGTACCACTTATCAGTGCTCATATCATCAGCGACAGTAGCGAGGAAGGCTGCCCAAGAGCGTGAGATGACGTATTTGCAATCATAGTCGCGGCCCATGAGAATGACCTGACCCCACTTGCCGGCAGGGCCTGGAGCAAGATCAACGCAGATGTTGTTGCCACCCCAGTCGCGAGCCATAGGGATCCATGCTGGGTGGACGTAGGCTTTTTGCACGGCGTTTGGCGGTTGTGAGTCTTGCTTGTTTATGAGTTCTTGACGCCAGTTCGCGCCAGGGCCAGGTTGCTGAGCGGGCGGTGGTGCCGAGGACGAAGCGCCCGCGAAGGCCTTGACGGGCGCCTGTGGAGGTACGTAAGCGCCGGCAGAACGGAGGTATTCATCGTTGATGCGAGCCCATTGCCGCCATTCCTGAACGATTTCCTCGCAATCAAGCAACATGCAACCGAAGATGACACCGGTAGGACGACCACCACGCTCCTGGCCATCATGGATCATGAGACTCTCGCGAACCTCCATGGGTAGAGTGCAATCCAGCTCGTGCTCAAGCTCGTTGACATCGTTCTGGGTACAGCCTTCGCAGAGGTTCTCTCCGACTTCTTCGTAGTTGGCTTCGCACCAGCCTTCGATGCGCCTCCACGAATGGCTGACGGGTGGCGGAGGAGGAAGGCCTTCGCTGAAGCTCTGCATCTGGATCTCACCATTCGCCATTGTGTCGATGGTGCCTGAGCTGGACTGCCTCTGCATCGTAGAGCGGGCACCGGGCGCGTAGGGTGAGGTGGGAGACATGGCGCCATTGGAGGCAGGCATAAAGCCTTGTGCGTCGTCATTCGAGTATGAGGTATTGAGGTCTACACTTGAATCGGCGGCAGTTGTGACTGATGTCAGAGGAGCGTGGCGGCTCTGTGAGAGAGGAGTGTGGGCTCCGGTGCGGTAGGGTTGATCAGGAGATGCATGGCGGTCATTAGAGGTCATGGTATGCCAAAAGGAACGCCATGCTCCGGTAAGGCTGTCATGGGACAGTGTAGATTAGTCGGTGCTCTCCATTTTGTGGTTGCTACTTTCAAGACTTGGGGTTTATTGCATGATACTTACTTGGCCATACCAGGCGGAAGATGAGGTGTCTAAAACTGCTTGCGCGTTTTGTGTCTTGGCCTGACAGATACTTTCGCGCAGATAGGCAGTGTTAGGAGGAGAATTGTAAAAGGGTGGGAAATGACAATTCTCGGTGTGGTATTTGTTCGCCGGTGTGGCAGAGGCGATTATGTTCTTAGAAGGAGAAGGAAGTAATGTGGATAGATGATGATGATGAATGTAGAAGGTGGGACAAGTCAAAGTGCACAACAACGACGTGAAAGCGTCAAAAGGGGAAGGGTGCAAGTTGCGGCGACCGACACACAACCCTTCTCTGTACCGAGAGCCCTTTCCGTCTAAGAACCACAGGGCAGGGACTCAATTCAGCACCCAGATCTCTAGTCTTTGCTCTGTGCAATTTGTTTTTGTTTTCGCTTGGATCATGTGTGATTATGGCACTCCACTGTCTTCTACTGCAGGCCAACTTTGTCGAGTTCTGCACTGCCGCTTTGCTTCTGCAAGATTGTGTTTGGCTTGATTTTGACTTTCGGTCACTGGTCAACACCTCAATCCAAGGCAGGGTCTGCATGCAAGACGCAACGTGAACCAAAAGCCAGTCAACCCGCTCCTAGACCTAGTACAGTAGTACACACGCACACACCACACACGTATATCTATCGCGCTTTATCACAGGCTTGCTTTTGAACCTCGCAACACCTGTTCGCTTACATGCGTATGCGACTCTGCTATCTACATTCCGTGCAGCTACAACACATGGGGAGCCAATGTCATTCGATACGTCTTCGGCTTAGTGCAGCCCTTGGCGTCCATGTCGCAGGTGACAAAGTACAACCTTCATCAGTTTGCATTTTGAAACCCGCAAACATCAGGTACTGGACCTTTAGGCCATCGAGACCAGAGACAAGCGCAGCAAAGCGTGGAGACCCGCTACAATGCCGCAAACGCTTCCGCCTTCTCTTGGCTTTCGCCCGTTGCCTCTAGAGTCGCACACTGAACCCGGCCTCGAGCCCGGCATTCAGTGCCTCTTTCCTCACTTCTGAGGCCAAATCCTGCATCTGCCCTGTTCTCCTACCGCCTGAACCCTGCGCGCGCTAGTGTGGTTGGAGTAGTGCATGATCCCATATCCTTTTACAAAGGAATTATCGTCTATCTTCACTCACCGAGCCATAGTCTTGTCTTCTTGATACAGGGGATCTTTAGTGTTTGTACATGGGTAGCTTGCACTGGTGATGACACATCTTACGACGCAGACTTATAAGGTATCGTACAGAGTCACGTACAGTATAAGGTAGTGCAGGATCTGTACAAGTACCTTGCCTTGCCCGTTTTGACATGAGGAAGCTGTTTTGCTTGACTTGAAATATGTATATCTAGACAGGGTACCCGTTGTGCCTTACAATCATGATGATTGTATCGCTGTCCAAAATGTACTATACCAGTACATGGCACATGGTGGTACTTCGTATCTCCAAATCACCTCAAAGGAATCTTACCTGACCTGTGACGCGGTCTTTTCAAAGTACTTGACGGATCCGCAAGTCGTCTCTTGGCCTAGACTCGGAAACCAATAATACAACATCAAGCTGAGCACAGTCTGTACAATGTAGTTCTGACATTGCAATCAGGTTCGCCTTCGCTCATCGGGTATTGCCAAAGACGTTCGATAAAAGTCTGCCCCTGCCTCTGGGTGCTTGCACATCCTGCTCTGACACTTTGACACTATAATCTAGTGGAGTTGGGAGAATGGTATACAACAATTCCATCATCCGCATTGACGCATGATGTCCATACCGACGACCACAGTGTACTTCCGTCGAGCATGCGAACGTTAGCCCTCCTGGACACCCTCCAAGAAATGCAAGATGAATGCTATGAAGCTTGAGAGTGGAGGTCGTAATTCAACTCGAACGACCGCCGAAAATACAGGTAGTTGCGGCATCACACTATCCTTATCTCGACAGGTTCCTCGAAGATAGGTACGAGTGTGGCTACCTAGAATATTTTTATGAGCAAGGCCCTTAGGAAACCTTCTCTTTTTGCCTCGTTCTTCGGGAAAATCTTGTGCTCATCCTTTGAGTACCGGCGCAGAGCAGTTTTCGAGACAAACAGCCTGACTTGTGTATTGGTTCGACGGGCATCCAGGAGATCGATAATGTTCACATTGACCTCGTTTAATTCCTATAGCTAGACATAAGATGGAGGTCCTGACATTGTTTCGTCAGGACTCTTGCCTTCTTGCATTGCGTGATCGATTTTGGGACAGGTCGTATGCTGACTTCGCGACACAGGTTTTGCCAGCGCTCTAGCTTGGTGAATTCAACACCATAGTGATGCTGGAACTCTAGATTTAGACAAGCATTTCGCCTTTTATGACATGCCTTCGAGTTCAACTTCCAACCTCTTTGTCGACCTAGTCTTTCAAACTCCTCGAGTATAGGGGCATTGGCATTATGTATGAAATCTGGAAATTGGCTAAAATAGCTGCTGGCGGTCATATTTCAGGAGGGGTCGGGAAACATGATGATACCTGGCTTTGGGGGAGTTTCACGACTTATTTGATTCATTTGCAGGTACTCAAGATTATCTGGTCAGCAGAATTTGTTGGGTCTTCATGCATCGTTCTGGCTTGTTGACTGATAAGGACCTGTTTTGATGCCGTGGCTCGCATAACTACCTAGATCTACGAAGGCTTGTACACCGAACATTCGACGCACATCTCACCTGTCTCAATGTAAAGAATATCGGCGGCTAATTGTTAGTGTCTCGCTACCAGCGCGGTGTCAACCATAGGGTGTATCCTCCCTTGAGAGTCTGTCAGGCGAGTCCGGATGTGTTTGATTATCTGATTATGCACCAATGACGCAGCGGATATTACGTGGCTCCAGCAAACGCATATCCCAGCCTGAATAGGTTGCTACCTAGAACTGATAGAGCTGAGCCACGACTGGCTGGTGATCAAATTGGTCCAACAAGTAGGGTAGTCAATCTGTCAACCTTACAAATCACTGAGCTCGTGTCTCCTTCGAAACTCTATGTCCCACCTTTGATTAGCACAGATTTTGATACCTGACTAATTGGTTGATAGAACACCATCCTCCTGGCAAGAATATCGTGGCCTCGACATTGCTACAAGGATTCTTCTGGGACATGATATGTCTCTGTATTGTTCCTCGCTATCTCCTAAACCCATAGAAAAACCCTGGGACGAGGTTCGATAGGATTAGCTAGTCAAGTTACAACTGTTGTTCAGGTGGTTCATTCAAGACGAACTTTTCGCCACAGTCTCCTTCCTGCGCCCCGACAACATCCTCTGGATTCCGATAGGTGCTTTACTCTGCTTCTGAAATTCCTCCGCAACACGTGTCAATTGTGACTTTACAAGAACAATCCGAGGGAAAACGGGTTTCTCTGAATCTGTCTCAACTTTGATGATTCCTGGGAACAGGGAAAGCACTACTGCTTTGTCGGAATCTTCTGTTTCAATTGCTCGCATGTCATCGGTATTGCGCAACTCCGCTGACGCAGAGGAACCAAAAGCTGTCCATATCTTTGACTCGGCCGCGGGAGATCCAGCTTCAAACATAACAGCACTTCTTTGCACTTCTCGCCAGAGTTCCACGACGTTGCCTGTGAGTAATTTTATGTCGGTCATGTACTCCTTCCACTTATCTTGCACTATGAGCAGGTGCGCGAACGCGTGAAATTCCTTTTCGGCAGTCATTTGCGCTGCAAGCCCTTGTTTATCTTGACTATCAGGGGCGCTGAATCGTAGCAGCAATGCACGGCAGAGTGATGCAGCTTTGTCGTCTTCGAAGGCTTGATCAACAAGCAATTTAGAAAGGTTAGTATTCCCTCCGATAACGTAAGTTGACAATAGAATATGCTTAGAGAGCAATTTACTCAGGATAGCGAGAGCGATAGCCATTCTCATATCCTTCGCGGCATCAGAGTTTGAGGCCGGAACAGGGGGGATGGGGTCGTCTATGTGCTTTTGTGCTTCAGCAACCCAATCACTCTGTTTCTGAGTCATGTCAGCTTCATTGACCATACTCTTGCTTTGAAAAGTTATTCACATGCCTCCAGAACATTGGGCAATACATTGACTCGGAAATATTTGTTTGCAAAGGTGACAGCATCTTGCCACACTGACTCTAAATGTCTATGACTTTCGAAAATCAGTAAACTGGTAGGTTTGGGGCTCTTAGCGTGACTCACAGCGATTGGGTATCGATATTGATAAGTTTCGACCCATATGATTGCCATTCCTGAAGCTCTTGCATAGTATCTTGCAGCCTCATAGTCACATCCCTACTTTCACTTCCTTTCGCGAACAAGTCCTTTTCCAATTTCGCAGACTTGTTTTCCTCTTGCTCCAAGGCTTCACTCGTACTGGCCAGTCTCTGGTTGAGATCTTGGATTTCCTTCTGGAGGTCGATTTCTCTCTGGTTCTGGGTGTCCAGCTTTTTGGTGGAGTTGGTGACTTCTTCCTGCAACCTTTTCTGTATCGCTTGCAATTTTGCCTTCTCTCCCTCCACCTCTTTACAGTGATTTGTGTGGGAACGGAGAAGGCGATCATAACCTATGTCCTTGCTCTCGCATTGCTTGCTCATTACATTTAGTCGATGCTGGGTTTCTACCAGCTCTTTCGCCGTAGTCTCGGCCTCTGTGTAGAACGGCATGTGCTTGCTGCAGACTGCCATAGCGTCATACAGCTTACGGAAGGCACCATTTGGATCACTTGGGATACCATTGGTGGCTGTGCTCATCTTGCCAGACATGTTTAGTAAGGAAATCGAGGATGATATAACAAAATGTAATATCGTTAGAAGCAAAGAGACGAGATTCACAGCCTCGATGTAAATATATATATATGTTGGTCGGGAATACATTCATAACCGACGCGGCTGATCTTGACGGACTCACACACCCTCAAGTTCGTATGCTGATACACATCAACCCACCTCCTTCAATAGCATCTGGTGATGTTGCGAACATGAGGCTTGCCAGCACGACAAAATGGCGTTTTTCATATCAAGAAATGCAAGCCTGACTCGAACATGAGCAATCAAGTCTCGGATCCATGGGTCTGTTGGCCTCAACAATACTGCTCAGGCAGGCTGAATGCGTACCCTTGGACGATGATTTCATGCAGCGAATGACCATGAAATTCACGGTATCGTACCTTTTCCGTCAAGGCTGCTCTGAGATACTTCTGGACCTTGATAGACATACGCTGCGCAGTACCTCATCATTTTGACAGCGAAGCAATGCAACTCATGCACGCTACGATCAAAATGTGTTGGAGCAGGTAGCCGATCATGGTGAGCTTGAACAAGTAGATCAATTGTAGCCTGTCTTTGGTGGGGTTCACACATGAGGACTGGTCGACTCGAATTCGAAGATCTCTCTGGAGCACCCATCGTATTGGAGCATCGGACCAGGAAGCTCAGTAATTATGCTCACACCAGTATACTTGGGCAGGAATTCTCAACGAGTCTCGCCTCGTTATGCCATGAAGTGATGTGCAGCGTGTCTGCAGATACGCCTTCTGCATAGCATTGGAGCTCGCATGTCACTGCCGTCGAATCAGGCCTCGTCGTTATCTTCAAGTATGGATTAATGGTTCCATAGATTTCTAGTCACCACTTATATATGATACATACAGCAAAGTCAGTCGCATAGCCTCAACGCTGTCTCGAGACCTCGAAGTCCTATATCTCGGATCTAATTGATTTTACATGTTCAGTGCGGGGTATCGGTATCACTTATCCGACCCTCTCTCGCTAGATCATAAATGGAGATGTGGAGTCGCCATCTTCACCTATCATCCTCCGCTACGTGGTGGTCCACACGCCTCAGTCAATCGATGGACCATCAGCACCACCAAAAGTACTTTAAGGTAGCAAGTCAACAACGCAACATATTGTCTACAACCAGCCACATTGTGAGCAGGCGTTTTTTTACAGACCTGTATCGCACTTTCCTCCTAGGTGAGCTGACGTCCCGCAGAAGCTTCCGTCTGTCAGCGGGTCCACAATATTGCCTGTCCACGTATCACATGTCTTCACATTTTCAATATTCGCTTAATTGATGCGCATCCATAACTCTTCGCAATTCTCGGCAGAGAAGTGATCGACCCAGGGGAAGACTTTGAGTGTCTTCTCAATGGCCTCCTTCCGCTCCAATCCGAGGGCTTTTACTACCTGCCTCAGCTTGGTCTCGAAGAAATCGACTCCATGAAACGGAGGCATCGGTTCGAAGATTTGGTTTTTGCACTCGATCCTTGATAGGCTCCACGCCACAAAGAGGACCCAGAGTAGACATTCCAGCTTAGTTTGAGACTCGGTTGTCCACCATTCGATCAAGTCCGGCCATCTGCGAAGGCCTTTGTGAAGTCGATTCAAACCACGTTCGGACACTCGTTTCATTAGCGGACCATAGTTGACCTTCACTCGTACCTGCTCAGGGATGAACTCTGGGAACAATCAGCATTTGTAACGTGACCTGCCCAATCAACTGGAACTCACCAGGCACGCATGTCCATGCATAGAGTCTCATAGTCAACAGAATTGCCTGCGCTGCCGAGAAAGGGTGTTTCGTTCCTTCAGCCACTAAGACGCAGAGACGATATATGTACTGATAGTGCAGGTCTTGAATCGTCCACAGCGCATCCTTGTGAGGTTCTACAACGTGTTCCCTGCTCGTGTAGGCGAGACCTGCCATGTGGAGCCCATGCATTTGGGTTTTCGCCTCATCCCCGGTCAAAGCCGCTGGCATCATGGCCATGGTTTTCTCTGTGCTATCATCCGCTTCTCTGAGTAGGCATGTGGACAGAAGAGATTGGGGATCTCTTCGCTCAGGGCAGTAAGTAAGGAAAGGAGCTTGAAGCAAGGTTGAAGCCAAGCGGATATCAGTCCAAACTACACAACGCCTTTGGATGTCTCGGAAGCTTGAAACCCCTAAATACTGGAATAGCTTTTGGACCGCTCTCATGTGGGTATTGGCGGCAACATGTTCACCTTCCGCTAGATGTATCCTCACCAGGCAAGATATCAGCATCATAAGCGAGTCGTCCACGCCTTCTGGATCTGTCCACCAAGGGATTAGTCCAACCGACCACGTACTGTAATCGAAGCAAAAGGGATCAAGGCTCATGAGGGCTTGTATGTACCTGAAAGACGTTCGCGGATATAACGCGTCATTCGTATTTCTTGAGAAGGCAACATGGACCTATCGTAGCGGCCTGTCACCTTGACTCGCCTCGCATAGCCAATACACAACACGGTGAAGAAGATCCCTTCGTCGGTCATAGCAGCATTCCAGAGGTCTTGCGTATAAATCTTGTCATATATCTGCAGCCATGCTACACCAAGCTCCCAATTACTAGGATCAAGATCACGACACCGATACCAACTCAGAAGTTCATTCTGGTCAGAGGTAGCATGTTCAATGACTTTCCCTCGTATGGGTGGCATGTCTTGTTGATTCGTTTGCTGCGAGGTTGTCCAACCACTGATCGATGGATCAGATGAAGGACGAACTTCCACTGTCGCTGCTACATCCTTCCCTTGCGGGGCTCTGACAGATCGTTCGATCATGGCGTCTGCTTCGCGATCTTCAGACGACGAGGGTGTTGGGGGACCAGAGAAATATTGATCGCTTCCCTCGATCTGCCCATCTACCTGACTCTGTGGTGCAACATGCTTCCGATGCCGTCTTGGATCCTTCCCTTGTTGGCGTCGGAAATAGTCTCTCATTACATGCTTTCGGACTGCTCTGAGGGACCGCTTCGTTTCCTTGTCTGCTTGCGGGTCGCATGTCACGAATAAGAAGTCCGGTGGGTTTTGTGGAACACTGGGCTCCATGGTGGTGGCGTTGCAGATCTTGATAATCGTACCCGCAACCAACGGACGCTATACTCTGGTCGTTCAACAAGTGAATTAGATCACACTTTACAGTGGGTTTCTTTGCGAGACTCGCTTCTCCAGATTTTGCTCTGTTTTTGGTCTTATCCAGCTGAACAATGAACTGAGGTGGAGGTTCGCACGGTCCGGACCAAGAAAAAGAGGTTCCAGTCCAAGTTCATGAGCTCAACCAACACAAAGCGGAATCATATATATGGCCTGCAGATGATGGTACTGCTTGAGTACTGTGCTATGCTGCACTCAATGGCCCCCGTCCCATACACTTAGATGATGGTCCCCGACGGCCCCGAACTGTCAAATCCTTCCATCAACACATGGGGGATCCTTGTCTTATCGACACCTAATGTAAGTGCGTGACTCGACTTTTGACTACGATCGATCTCCATGGATCACAAATACTGGGTTATTGTCTCCGGTTCTACACGATTCGGCCAATGACCATGCAAACCACTATCCGCGGTATCGAGTTTTTCGAGGCCGCTACGGCTTAGATCGAACACCTTTCCAAATTCTACTTGTTCTAGGCCAGTAGGTCTACCCTACAATACAAACGCAGAGGCAAGATTGACCCCACCTTCTTCAATCGTTTGCAATTCGCGTATATTGCTGAAGTAAGCGTCACCGCGAAAGCCAGGGTTGTGAGAAGCACATAGATGCTTCCACCTCGCAGCTATTCACTACTGACTGATGGGATTAGAAAGCCAAGGTCGCAAGCGACGTTGCAGATTAATAAAAGATGGCGGTGAGTGGCGCTACTACACTAAATGGCAAGATGGCTGCGCAAGCGTAATAGCATATATCGAAGGAAGGATTGCGGATTCGCCCTAGCCTGGTTGGAGCGTGGACTCCGTCACGGGTGCTGTGTCTAAGGTACGTCTTGTTTCTTCTTTTACCACCCCCAATAATACTCCCTAACCATATCAGCCTGGAGCCCCATCTTTGAGCATCCTTGGCTATCCGCTGTCATCTATCTTTGGGATGAAGCCACGTGCTACTGTAGTCTCGATATTTACTCCGGTCTGGCGAATCAGAGTCGTCTCGCGGGACGGAGAAGGCGCGTAGGGCTACTGTACAAGTACGATCCCGGATTGGGAAGTCTGTACGTCGCATCCCAAACCGGTCAGTCAGTCAGTCAGTCAGTCAGACTTCAGAACCCTTTCTTGCATAGACGTTGTCTCGGTGATTGCCTGTGTTCTTTCCGATAGTAGCGTGTACCTACTGTGTCTTCTTTCGCGCGTAACGATAAATTCGATTCCATCCGACACCGCGCGTACATGCTACTGTGCAGGGCATCGCTTGGGAACATAATTCGCTAAATCGCTGCCTACCTTATTTACATCACCAGCCATAGGTCGTGCCACCTATAAGGGTTTATTCTCATTGACTCATCTCGTATATGCTACCATCCTTCGAACCAGCGCGTACTCGACGATCAACTCCTTCTCGTCTCCCCATGCTTTCCCCCTCGAACTACACTATGTATACGCTAAGCACGAATAATTGGACGAGAGATGTAGATAGATAGGTGGAATTAGAGTCCATATTCAGAGACCGAGCCGCGCAGAGAGGACACGTGGGGTGGCTGCAGTAGTTCATGCATCTCGCCTTATTGAGAAGAAAGGGACATTTTAATATTGTCAAAGAATGCAATATAATGGCAAGCACAGGACATTGGTTCTCGAATGATGGGCCCACGTTTTACGCTCGCGTGCCTTACAGGGCTGTAGGGCTGTATTTGTCAGGTAATGCGCAATGACTATTGGTATCCTTTGTAATCCTCTTTCTCTGCGTGATGTTCTCCAGAGTGAGGGTAGTAATGTTACATCATTGACTTGAAGGGAGAGGTCACACGGAGATTTGAAATCATGATGGTTGCGGTGGCGATGCCCTGCATTATCGCCGGGTATAATATATGGAGGCAGACGCTATTTTTGGCCTCACTCAGACACCCTATTAAGTAATCGAAACGAGAGACTCTCAGTCCCAGACCGGCTGGGTTAGGTACTTTCGCGATCTGTTACTCCCTTCACGCAGAGTTCTCATAACATCGGCTCCTCAGCATTTGTCGGGGCCCTTCGTCGTCGCCTCCCTCAGTTCTTCGATAAAGGGTCCCGTCACCGCACCCTTGACGGTCAGACTTACCAAACCCTTGAGTTCTTGCAAGGGCTCCAAGACGGTCTGCACCTCTGACGGGCCACGGGTCTTAGGCTCGCCGGCTTTGATCATGTTCCTTTTCTCTGCGTCTAGGATGTCGTTCCCGTTCAGTAGCTTGACGTCGAGCCACTTCACTCCTTGCTCGGCTGCGTGCACTTCTGCTTGCTCTTTGTCTTGATTTGCGGATGCATCTCTGAGTGCTTTGACGAGCTTAGCTACTTGACCTTTCAGGCCGTGAGTCAGACCTTTGCCACCGACGTTATACTTGATCTGGCCAGTGTATGAATCGACGTGATCGACCGTGACGGAGAGACGCTTGATCAATCTCAAATACTTCGGAGGCACGAGTTCGAGTAACTCAAAAGTCCTGTTAGGACTCAGACCATTCGGTAGAGACCAGCGGAAGCGGAATGTGATGCTATCGTAAGTGACGAAAATGACAAAGGTGCTTTCTCCATACATGAGTTCGGCGCACTCATCGTGGAACTGTCGGCAGACAGCCAGCAGAGATGTCTGGCCGCGTCGCCAGATGATGCTTTCTTTGGTCGGACCGGGTGGGGGTCCTGCGAGCATCCGCTGGAACAGGTCAGGTGTTAGATTTGTATGGGTTGGTGGAACCCGCTTCTGGGTTATTGCTTGGAGCAGATGACGTTTCTCTCTTTGCACAGCAGTGCATGGTAGGAGATATGAGTATACTTGTTGTCGGAGCTCATACGGCAATCTAACGAAGGGAAATGCTTCTGGCCTGCGAGAAGGTCCGTTCAGTGGGCTTTTCTGCGACACCCGTGCTGCTCGAGCAGCTAATATTGACGAGGTCGACACTTCCTCTGACACCTTGGAGGAGGTCTCCTCGGGTTGGAGGTAGTAGTCCCTGCAGTTGTGAAGACCAGTCATTTTGGGGTATGTGAATGACAGGATGGCGCGATTCAAGTCACACAGATGGTGCCTGGATCGGAGATAATATACAAAGTGCGGCGGTTCCAAATGAAGGTTTGGGCAACAGCGGAGTTGGATGGGGAACCTCGTCTGTGCTTTGCAGCTGTACCTGCCCTGTATCTTGGTCTTGGCACATAGTCACTCCTGCTAAGGTAAGGTAAGCTACGCTACTGTACCTTATCATCCCGACAGCTGGTATCACTTGGCCTCCTTTTCTTGTTTGTATACACACATCACCATGTTAACAGCACACTGTCGCCCGAGTGCTTGTGCCTTCGCGACTCGTTGTTCTTTCAATCGTGTGTCATGTTTCTACGGTAATCTTACAGCAGGGGCTGCGTCCCTCTGACGTTCTGTTCCTGGTGGAGACTGATTAATTCCCGCGCATATGCTATATGCAATTGACGAAAGCCCAAGTTTAATCAATACCAATAGAGCACTCGCGTTCTCTTCTGCTTACCCTCAATACCACAGTCATTCAGAGAGCGGGAAGCTCAGCACAATCTTCGACCCAGCATTGGTCTTGCTGCAATGCCTACCTGCATAGAAGACCTCGCCAACGAGACACTAGAGCAGGTGTTCCTGTCTGTATCTAGTGTATCGGCTGCACTCGACCTATCAGCTACTTGCCATCGCTTGCGTCGGGTGTACCTGTCTTCGAGCAAGCTCTCGATCCTCGAGCAAGCGGCTGAGAAGGAATACGGTCCTATCAATGAGATCATTCAGCTTGTTACGCATAACGCATCCCAGCCAGCACACATTCGTCGCCACGTGCCGCTATCTGACGCACTTCTACACTCCATCGTCCGAGCTGGACACGTGGCTGTCAAATGGGAGGACAGCTATGTCTTCAAGAAGTGGAAAATGGACTTCGAGAACAGACGAACTCTGACCGATGAAGAACGTTTCGACCTTCGGAAGGCCGTGTATCGTCTCTGGCTCTTTTCTCGAGCCTTCCATAACTCTCGCTACTCACGTCTCCATCGACTCACGCCTTCGGCAACGTACGAGCGAGCTGCCCTGCTGCACAACTTCAATACCTTCGATCTCGCGCAGATGCTGGATGTTCATGACATCCTACGCAGCACTGTTAGCCGGAACATCTGTCCGAGCAACGGCATCGTGCGCACAAAGTTTCAGAAGCGTTCCCCCCAAACAAACTACCAGCTCTTGTTCAGTCCACTTTATACCACTGCACAGGCTCCGACATGGCTCGAATCGGACTACTATCACAGCAATCTCAACGGTGGTGACAGACGGTCATATACAAAGTACACGCCAAGCCGTAACCACGAGCCAGGTGGTGAAGGTTGGGGCGATGAGATTATGCACTACTATGTCATTGAAGACATGCTGAAGCTTGATCCGGAGCAGATGCTGTGGCTCAAGGAGAACGCGCCGTTCAAGCATCAAGTCGAGACATATGTCAAGGAGCTAGGCGACTGGTTTGACAACAACGGCGAAACATTCGTCCAAACGCTGCAGCTCGTACTACAGCAAAGGGGTGAAGACTGGGAAGACTTCCGAACCTCGATTGCAGATGGAGAATCGGGCGTGGCGCTCACGAAACGAAGAGACAGCGTTGTGTACAACAAGGAAGAGCGAGAAAGACAGTAAGAAGGACGCCGTATGCTTGCTGGCTTGACATCCGACCACTAACGGTCGGCCTCGGGACCCTACCCCGGATTTGCGTCGAAATCTCTTACGCGAAAAAAGTCACTAGCAGCATGTCTCTCCGTCGATGAACCGAGAAGAAAAAGAAGAAGCATGTTGTTCCCGAAAAAAAGGCGCAGTTTGAAGAAAGATAAGCAAAAACTTGACCGCGCCAGGGGTCGAACCTGGAATCTCTTGATACCGCTCAATCGTAATTGTTTGAATCGTAGTCAAGCGCCTTGCCATTGGGCCACGCGGCCTGTTTGATGTAGAGACGCACATCTCTTGCTTCATTTGTACTTTTGTCACGAAGGTCGTGAGGACAGATGTTGGTCTTCTGGTGATGTTGCAGAAGGGAAACAAGGAGATGAACTTGGACAGTATAAGTATGGCTCGGGTCAAGATGCTACTGCAGACACTACTGTGCGACCATCTGAGCCATCACAACTCGCAGTGTCATGGTTCATAGTGTTTCGGCTAAACGCGAACAGCTGAAAGGGAAGAAAATAGCTCGAGCATATATAATCCCAAAAGCTCATATTTCGAATACACGAATGTCTACTCCAGCGCTACCCATCCCATTGCTCCGAGTGTTAGAATCTTTCTGTCCAGTTCTAACTGATATAATGCACTGTAATATTCCAAGAAACAGTGACTCAAGTAAAACACGGATCTGCATTATAAAGTCATGCTGGGCAGGATATAAGAATCAATCCAAGCAAGGGATCAAGCGACAGGGGCGGGTCGGGGGAGGAGCCAAGGCCGACACAATGACGTCGAGTTGCGCGTGTCCTGAATCTCTGCCTCAGGTTGCAACAACGATATTGTTGTCCGCTCAAGGACAAGTCGCAATCCCAACACATGACTCTAACAACAAAGACCTCGACGCCTACACCCACCGAAGGAGACGCGGCAAAGACCAAACACGATGCCATCAAAAAGAGGCGGCCGCACGCGCGCACCGCAACACAACCAGCACCAGCAGCACCATCACAACCACCATGTCCAACAAACCCTTCAATCCGACTACGACACAGACGTAGCCAACATGACCGACACCAACGCGCCTGTGCAAGCCCAAAGCCCTCTGCCTGTGCCCGCACGCACAAACGAAGACCTGAACCTGCTCGTCCTGAAACGGCACTGCCCCTCGGTCGTCGACATCTTAACAGTGGCCAACTTCGCCGTGGTCTACACCTTCTCGCCCTCATCCAGCCAATGGGAGAAATGCGGCATCGAAGGCACGTTATTCGTCTGCCGCCTCGAGTCCGAGTTCCCGGCGGGCGCAGAAACCCCCGTCGAGCGCTACAACGTCATCGTGCTGAACCGCAAGGGGCTGGATAATTTCTCGACGGACGTGACGAGCAGCGAGGCGGTGCAGATCACAGACGAGTATATCATCGTTGACGACGGCGAGGGCTTGGTGTACGGGCTTTGGATCTTCTCTGAGCCGCCGCCGAGTTCGACTGCTGAGACGAGGCAGAGGACGGCGGATATGATTCTGGAGTGTGCGGTCAGGGCCGAGAAGAGTAGGGAGGTTGCTGAGGCTGAGATCAAGGCTGAGCTTGCTGCGAGAGATGTCGCTGCTGCTGCTTCTGCAGACGCTTATCCTGGTTCTGCTGAGCACCAAAAGCAGCAGTTGCAGCAAGACCCCCACGCCTCCTTCGCTCTAGGCCAGTCACAACAACACATCGAGAACGGCTACGGCAATGGAAACGGACAAGTGGTGCCCCAAGGCCGACAAGTGGGCATCGAAGAACTGTTCGGACAGCAACACCAACACCAACAACACCCGAACCAACCATTTCCCTACCCCCGGCAGCATCAGCGGCAGCAGCAGCAGTATCAACAACATCAACATTTCCCGCCTCAATACCAACATCAACAAAACCTACTCTCGCAGTTCAACAGTGGTGGTGGACCGCCGCCGCCGAATACCGAAAACAACAATCGCAACAACGGCTTCCACTCGGCAGAGCAGTATAACAACCATATGATGGCGCAGCAACAAGCGCAGCAACAACAATTTCGGCATTTGCAGCATCTTCATCAGCAGCAGCAGCAGCAGCAGCAGCAGCAGATGCATCATCAACAACAATTACAGCAGCATCAACGACAACAACAGCAGCAGCAACAGCAACAGAGAGACGTCATTGGGGACTTGTTCAGGAATGCGAAACAGGGGTATACTGCTTGAAGCGAACCAATGAGGGCCTGAGAAAGAGAAGACAGGAAGGGTCGATTGATGGATGCACCATGGACGTCGATTCTACTGTTACCTCTTACTCCGATTCAACCTTCTCCTACTTTCTACTACTAAAACCTCGCCCCTTACCCTGACAATCCCTTCCGTTCCTGGCATCTACACCCACTATATACCATCCGACCAAGAGCTTTCTAGCAATTATCAACATCAATATCAACAGAAAGTCAACAAGGAACAGGAAAAACCCAAACTCTAAACAACAGACCCAGAAACCACATCCCAAGGTCTGACAGGTCTCGAATCCTCGAGCTCGACAACCCACCACAAACACTCCTTGGCGCGATCCATCTGGCCTGCGAGCTCGTGTGCCCTGGCGAGCGCGAGCCACGTCTCCGAGTCGTCCCATCCGGATCCCAGCTTCGACTGCGTGGACAGCAGCATGTGCGCTCTGTCGCGCGCCGCGAGACGGTTCAGCAGGGCCGGAGAAGGAGGGGCGCCCGTGGGTGCGGTCGAGGATGGACGGCTCGATTGCGGTGGCGTGGAGGAGATGTTGGCGCCGTGGGTTTGGCCGTTGGATGCTGCGACGGCGGCGGCGGTGTCGTCGCCGTTGGGTTTGTCTGACGGGGTGGAGGGTGAATGTTGTTGTTCTTGTGATTGAGCGGTCGGTTGCTCGGGCATGCCGTATGCGGAAGGGGGTTCGGGAGTCATATTCTCCTCGTAGATGTCGAGTAGGAGAGCGGAGATGCCGACAGTGGCGACCGGATGGTCTGGATACGACGAAAGCGATTGTTCGTATAGCGACAAGGCTTCGTGGGGGTGGCCCAGAGCTATTGCTAGGTTCGCACGCTAGATGACAGAAGAAACATTAGCTTGACTTGAGACTTTTATTCGACTCGTCCCAATATCACTTACCTTGGCGTGCACATCAGCCCACAGTCTATTCACGCTTTTGCCGCCCCCCCATCCTCGCTCGTCGAACCCACTGGCGCTGCAGTCCTCTTTTGCGAACTCTTGCAAAAAGACCTCGGTGAGTTTCTCGGCTTCGTCAATGGCGCCCTCTGCATCTTCGTAGAGCTCGCTCCGTGCGTACTGTCCTGCAATAAAGAGCCATATGTCGATCAGCAGGGACATCCGGTGACGCCGCGCCTGTGCAGCAGGGAACAGTGACGGCACGGATGTGTAAGAGCTCGAAGGATGAGGTGCCGGGAGACGAAGGTCTTGTCCTGGCGGTTGGTCTGAATGTCCCAGTGGCGCCGAGTGATGGTCCATGTTGTGGGGTATTTGACGTAGCGCTTGCTCTGTAGACGCATCCGTACCGTTCTTCTCGCTCAATGTGTTTCTGTTGGTGTTGGTCTGAGGGTTCGAGTCTGTTGCGTTGTGGTGACCACGTAGCTTGAAGGGGTGCACAGGAAGGTGCGGGTGGTGATGGTGCTTTTCGGCGGGATGACCGTCCTCGTTGGTTATTTGTATCGAAACCGGAGCGCCTATCGTCGATGCCTCCGTGCCGACAACGCTGGGCGCGGCAGGTTTGTCGAATGTGTTCTTCTCGAGGCTTCGTCGGCCACCTCTCCGGCCCATGATACTTCCACTGATGCTTTTAATCGTCGAAGCCCTGACGGGTGGAGCAGGGGCCAGAAGTGATGCCGCAGGCTTCTCTGGAGCAGGGGCTGGGTTTGTATTCATCGCGCCGAAGAGCTTGTGATATAGCGCGAGGAGGCTCGAACTCGCATCCGCCGCAGCCGCTGGGTTCTCGAGAATTTCTACCAACGCAAGTTGCGTAATTCTGATTTGTATGAGGCTCTCTTTGACCGAGTCCCCCATATGGTCGATCAGAGCTTGAGTGGTAGGTGTCGCTGGCGGCGAACCTCCTTGCGATGCCTCGCTAGCGAAGAAGTCCGGTCCGTTCAGCTGCTCGAAAGCCGCTTCCGATATCTTGACTGCGTTGTCATATTCGCCTCTTGCCGTGAGAAGCAGGGAAAGAAGATGCCAGAGAGGCGCAACTTTCTGCTCATGATCCTGTGCCTCTGGCGCACCAGCAATTGAGTCAGTGTCGCTGTCCCGGCTCTGGGGTGCCGTTGCAAGTGCCTTCTTGACTACTTGTATCGCCGCAATGTAGTCACGTGTCTCAGCAAGTACGGTAGCCAAAAGCACAGCAGTCTCCGGATCGGAACCAGGAGGTGTGGCCAGCTCAGCAGATCTTCGGAGTGCGCCGAGTGCTTTGACCTGAAGCTCTTTCCGTTGCGTAGGCTCGTAGGTCAGACGTGCCCAGTTCGACTGGGCTTGACCGATGGCGCGGTATGCAGCAGCCGAGGCGGATCGTGAAAGTAGCGACTCTGTGGTTGTCCTCTCCAATGTAGTACTTCCAGAAGAGGAAGGTCTGTTCTGATGGAGCCAGGTAGTCAAAGTCTTGCTGATACCGAGTGCCTTCTCGGCCTCGGTACGCGAGCCATACTTGCAGAGTAAAGCCATCGCCTGGGTGGCGGTCAAAATAACAACATCATCGCTATCGAGGCCTATCTCATGCTCGCCCGTCTTCTCAGCTCTTGACTTTCCTTTGGTGATTATGTCGGAATACGTGTCGAAGGCGCGCATCGCCAGGTCGAACTCGGCAAGAGATGCATGGACGTTGAACAGACTGCGTAGGATGGGAGTCGAATGGAATGTCTTGGTGGCTGCGCGGTATAGGATCTAGACAGTCAGTTCATCAGGACCAAGATAAGCTGCTGGAAAAACTCACATCTAGCATGCTACGACCTACGGCCGCCTTGCCGCCTTCGCCGAGGTCAGCTTCGCGCCATCGGGAACCGCAGAATATCTGCCAATTGCCGATGGCCTGCTGAACCCAGTTTTCGACTTCATGGTTCGATTGGCTAGCTTTGGGGAAATGGGTTTCTTGGAGCAGCAGAGTTTCATATGCCATTTCCACACGCTTCATTTCCGTCCTTTGCTGTACGCGAGCACTGGTCAACTGCTCCATGGTCACGTCCTCGGTTGGGAAGGTCAGGGGTTCCGTTGCACTGGACGAATAGATCAAGCCGGCGGCCAGAATGAAGGAGAGCAGCTTGTAATAACGCGACCAAACCTCCCTTCGAGGAAGATCGAATTCGGAGTGAGTGTGGACAGTCACGGAGGTTGTTTTTCCAGCCACCTGGTCCCAGTAGTCCGCCCAGTTCCGGTAAGCAACCAAGGCGGTGTTGGCTTGTGGCAACGTCGTCGGGCTATCATTTCCGGTCACTAGCAGCGACGCTCTTCCGAGAAGACGTTCGGCCCAGATGCGAAACTCGGTAGCAGAGGCGACGTTGGCCGGTGGGTTTTGGACAGCTTTGAGCGCGGACTGGTAGGATTGAGCGGCTGCCGAGTCGTCACCTTCTTTTTCGTAGGCAATACCAAGAAAGTAGCTGTTCTTCAGGATAGCCAGTCTTGTGTTAGGTGAAATGTCGAGCGGGTTCTTGCTATGCTGTCTGAGCTGTTGCCAGACATCGTCGTGCAGGCCACCGGTGATGGTCTTCCATTCCCCCCTTAGAAAGTAAATCTCATGTAAACAAACGTTGGCCTGGAAAGCATCCTCGAAGTGGGTCTTCTCCTGGTCCACTGCTTGGATGAGGTTCGGGGTGACATCCAGCAGTGCGGAGAATTGAGAAGAAGTAGAAGACGCGGTAGAGGGTCGATCTCTGGCAGCATTTGCCACCGCAGCTTCAGAGTTGGCGGTGAGCGTGAGGCCTGGGGGGGAAGAGAGATGGTTCTTAGTTGCGTGGCAGTAGAGACGGTGGTGTGATAGATGTCAACATACACTTGCGATGCGGCGCGTGTTTGTCGACTTTGCGTGTGAGTTCGGGGATTTCTCCCCATTTGGCATTCAGTCGGGCATTGTCGAGCAGGCCGATGTAGCGCAGAGCCTTCTCGCTCTCGATTACCTGTGGTCTGGGTCAGTTGTGTCGCAAAGGCAAGTGCGAGGATAACATGTGGCAGGCACTTGCGCTCATTGCTGGGGCTGACACCTCTATACAGCGTTTATGTCACTGTAGTGTGTCCCTGAAAGTCCCATAACCTCCTGGGGGTTGGTGAGTTATCCTAGGATACGCTGTAGTGGACTTTTACAGTGTGCGGTAGAGACGCGGGGATGCTTCTATACAGGTGTTTTCTACCGCAAAGATACTGTAGTCTGCAGTGGACTGGGTACGGTACGGTAATTAGATCTAGAAGGTACAGTACCTTATTGCAGCATCTGCTCCACCCCGTAATCTTCTCCGTATCTATAACTGTCTCTGCAGCTGCCTGTCCCTTGTGCTTCACCCTTGTGAGTTTAAATGACATCTTGGCTTGTGATTGCACTTGCCCTTGCACTTGCACTTGCCCTCGGCGCAGTCGAGTCGGGGCCAAGTGAGTGACGCCGCTACGAGTACTTGTTGCTCGCTTGTTCTTTCTGTTTTTATGCCTCGCCTGTACCTTGATGCGTGCGGCTCTTGTTGCGTCAATGGTCCGCCTCGTCATCCGTAAAAAGTTTCATCTCCGTCAATATCACATGAAATTTGTATGTTCACCATAGCTTGATTTTATCTAATTCTCCAAACCATACGACCCGCATAGAATGGCGCCCCAAGCATCGGCAGTCTCTGCCTTACGTGCCATCACATTCCGCATCTCTTCTGCGACCAAGGCAGAATTACCACATGTGGTAGCCTATGTATCGCCTTCCCTGGCTTCCTGCAAGGATCTTTTGTCAGAACCAGAGAATCTGAACCAAAAAGACACCGATGCGGCCATTGTTGTGAACCGCTTCAACACTCAGATCCAAGCCTTACTCCAAGACCGGACCCCAGAAGGCCGCTGGGCCGCTGTTGTACTGGTCAAGGCGGCCATCGAGTCGGGTGGATGGGAGACTCTCCGTAGATCTATTGGCTGGGTCAGAGGCCTTCTCGCAATCCTCAAGAGGCCCGATCCGCCAATCACTAGATGTCTCTGCATGATTGCCCTCACTCGTATATTCATGTTGACATGGGACTATCCTACACTGATCCGCGAGATCACTACCCCCGCCGTGCCTACCTTTGTGTCTACCTGCTTGAACAACCTTGCTACCAGGGCTTATTCGCAGGACGAGCTGAGAACCACTCTGGAGACCTTTGCCCATCTTCTTCCGCGCCATCCCACCATTTTCCGTACCAATCAAGATGCAGTCGCAAAATTGCTGCAGAGTGTCCTTGAAGGATCAGGTAGCAGCACCGGTCCTGCGATCAGGGACTTGGCTCGTCGTGTGTCCGTCCTGCTCCACCAGTGCGAGCCAAAGGGAGGTGCTGGTGAGAAGTGGGAGAGATCTTTGGTCGCCACTGTCAAGGCGACGCATGTCGTGGCTGACAAGACCTTCATGAGCATCGAAGAGGACTGGCAGTCTGTCGCAGGCAATCATGTCAACAAGCATGCCCTGAGCAGTCATTACCGCACTTCTCAAGAGTCCAAGGACGCCTCGGATCGTCCTGTCCAGCAATTTGTCGTGTCAGGCAGCGATGCATTGATCAGCAATCTCCGTCTTCTGACGAGCTACTTCAGTATAGCCACTCCGGCGAATGTCGTTGCTTCTGTAGGCCAGGTGACTGATCTCTTGACTCGTCTCCTCGCCGTGTCCATCTCCACAAGCGCCTCTAAGACAACAGTCAAGTTCAACAAGGACAGCAGCAGAGAAGAGCGTGATGCATTGACCCAAGTGCTCCCCGCCATCCATCTTGCAGCGATTCAGACTCTTGCAGCGATCCTCAAGCGCTACGGCAGCCAGCTCGCGTCGAGCGTGCACACTTTTGTTGACCAGCTCTTATGGGTCTTCAATGCGTCCCCCTCCAACCGTGGCATCAGGACAGCGGTCTACAGAGTCATGACAAGTCTGATCGATCTCTCGGGTCCAACAATGACCAAGACAACAGTCTCCTCCCTCCGGAAACTCATCGTAGCGTGCTGCGAAGATCTTCTCCCCTCGCAGACCTTGGACAAGCCTGACGTCTCGGCGAACACCAACGGCACCAACAACAAGGCCCCCCAGGCAACAATGAACGCCGATTCGTTCCTCAAAACACCCACGTCCAAGACCTCTGCATCGTCAGCGACAAACGCGTCCTCGGCGATCGTCAAGCAGACGCAGTTCCCAGCTCTCCACTTCGCCGCAGCCGATCTTCTGCCGCGCCTCTTGTGCAAGCTCCCCTCGAGCCGCATCCCAGTCGCTCTGCGTTCCCTGCTCGACCGCACAGCAGTCCTGACCCGTCACAAGTCGGCAATGACAGCAAGCGCACTGAACCCTCCCGGGACCCAGACTGGTGCCAAGGGAGCAAACAGCATCTTGCCTCTGCTGGCCAGGGAATACAGCGACGATGCCGCCGTAGAAGCACTGCTGAGACCGCGCATGCCCGTCATCGAGACCGGCCGACGAGCAATTGCAGCAGCAGGAGCCATAGACGACGCCATGGCCGGCGAAGAAGACGAAAACGAGCAAAGCGACGAAGACAACGACGACGACGACGACGAAGATGAAATGGAAGTCGATTCCGCTGCTGCGTCCAACAACACCACAACCGAAGCTTCAGCGGACGCAGCAGCAGCAGCAGCAGCAGCAAAAGCGCAGTCGGCCCTCTCATCCGCAATCAACATCTTTACAGACTCGGCCCCAGCCGTCACAGGCACCAAACGACCGCGATCACCCAGCAACGCAGCCACTACTACTGCTCTCACTACTTCGGCTCCTCCGAACGGGACAGCAGTAGAGAGCGAGAAGAGACTCAAAGCCAGCCCCGCTGATGACGAGGTGGAGATACCCACTTCTGTAGTCGCGGGCGACACGGTCACGACGTTGCCGTCTGCTCCTGACATTTCTTCTTCTTCTTCTGAGACTAGAGCGAATGCGGTAGAGGAAAGCGATGATGACGATGACAACTTTGAGATTCCGACGCTTGTTATGGGTGCTGATAGCGATGATGAATAAGCATGTATGGGATCGGATGGCATGAGTGAATAGATGATCGGCGGCGGTTCGCTATGGATGGTCATGTGATGTCACACAAATCCTCGGGTTCATTTTAGATGCAAAGAGAGAGAAAGCGAGAGAAATAGATATCGCTTGATGTTGTTCGATCACAAAGACTCCTCGCTACCCATATATGCACTTGAATCTCGTTTCCCATGCTGATGGGAAATAGCATTTCTCCATATTCCCGTCGATCCGTTTCTCGTCCATCCATTCGCTTCTCCGATTATGATGATTTTACGTCAGAAGCACGTGTCTCATATCATAGAACGATGATAGAAAGTAAAATAAAGCGATGAAAAGAGTATCACTTCGCTCCATGATCCATGAGTTCACAGCCGTTCCTGACGACTCCGACGAGCCCACCGGTCTGGATATTCTCGGAGCCACCCCCAGACAATCTGTGCTCTATATCCGCCAGCCCGTCGAGCCACAGCACGCGGGTCTGCGCGGGCACATCGAGAGTGGCCAGTTCTTCGCCTAGCGCGGTCAATATATCTGCCAGCGCGAGGCCTTTGTTGACCTTGAGGGCGTTGATGGTCGCCAGACACGATGTGACGTCTGGCGTTGATAGCAGGGTGTCTCGGATCGTTGCGATGTCTGCGGGGTGGGGAGCGGCGATGCAGTCGAAGATTGTCTCTTGGGTTATGAGGTCGCGTTCGATGGTCTTGTTTTCGGCCGAGGTGGGTCCCGGGTCGCCTGGGAGACGCAGGGGAGTGGAGGAGGCGTGGCAGGCTTGGAGGACGTTGAGGGCGCGCCGCATGTCGCCTTTTGAGAGCGTGACTAGTGAGTCGACCGCGTCTGGGGCGATGTTGACGGATTCCTTCTCGATGACAATGTCTACCAGGCGACGGATGTCTTTTTCTTTCAGTGGTGAGAAGCGGAATCGGGTGCATCTTGACAGGAGGGCTGGCGACAGCTTGTGGGTGTAGTTTGCTATGATGCAGAAACGGGTGTTTGCGGTGTATTTCTCCATGATGCGACGGAGGGCCATCTGGGCGGTCGATGTCATTGCGTCTGCTTCGTCGAGGATGATGAGCTTGAAGCCTGTGAGAGAGCCACCTGCGCCATTGTCGACGCCGTCTGGGTTCTTGGGTGTAAAGGATGAGAAGATTTGTTTTGTGCTGGAAAAGGTCTTGATCTGGTCGCGCACGACGTCGATACCACGGTCATCAGAGGCGTTGAGCTCCAGGACCATTTGTCGCATGTTCTTGTTTCCGTAGATGCGGCGGGCGAGCGCGAGGACGGTGGATGTTTTGCCAGTGCCGGGAGGACCATAGAGGAGAAGATGAGGCAGGCGATTGGCGTCGACGAATTTGTTGATTGTAGACAGGATGTCTTGGTGACCCGATACGTCTGCCAGAGTACTCGGCCGATACTTTTCTACCCTGATTGGTTCTGGTCAGCCTCTCTGCCTTTGAAATGAGGAAAGAGCAGCGTGTGAACTCACCAAGGTAGTGAGTCTTCTGCCTCCACCGGTAGATTCGCAGCACTCCTCTTGCCCTTTTCGTTCTTGTTGGAAGAGAACTGAATGGATGGCGGGGCGGCGGGACCGTCGACGTCCATCTCGTCCTCGTGGTCTGACATCTCGGGTGATGGCGATGCCAAAAGTGGATGCAGTGTTTGCTTTGTTATCTATTCTTGTTCGGGGATCGAAAGGATTTCGCGGTAGTGTCGCCGGCACTCTACAGCAATTGACCAGATGCAGTATTATTCGGCCAAGGATAGTGTAGTTTGTGCAGCTTTGCTTTAGCAAGGAACAAGAAAGACGCGCCTCTGGCTCGGACGCGACTCGCACGCATCATTCATCGCGAAATTGTCGGGTCGTTCATCGCGTAAAGTACTTTATGGCTTGGCGATTACCGATTACCCCACGGATTCTGCCAGATCTTATCTGAAAGATCTTATCACGATCGATAGATCCATCTCCCAACTTGAACAAAATCGAAATTTATATCCATCCATGAGAACCGAATATCATACATACTGTGTTGTCATTCTCCAACCCCATTGAGTGCGATCGCACATCTGTCCGTTGTTCTCTTGTCTCAGCTGTTGCTGCTCTTGTCCGTGATAAAGTGGTAGTATATATCGAGACACGGCCAGCAAGATGCATACCTACATAAAACCCGGCACTCACATCATCCTGCGCCTGCCGTCGGGGGCGATGAAGATCGTCGAGGCCATTCCGAACACGTACGTTTGACTCAGACTCGGCATCAGTGAGCTCCCACTCCCTGCCTGGCTCCGTCTTCCGACATGGCTGACACGACGCTCTCAATCAGAACAATATCAATAAGCAAATTCGGTTCTGTCCCTGTCAATCTCCTCCTGGGTCGCCCTTACTTCCGCACCTTCGAGATCGCCGACAAGACCACCGACGGTGATGCGCCCCGACTACGAGTGGTCCCGACATCAGAGCTCAACGCAGAGGTCCTCGCGGAAGATGCTCCCGACGCAGAGACAGCCGAGGAGAAGACGGAGCCCGCGGAGGGATTCGACATTGTCGCCGACGATGGCTCCGTGCTCATGAAGAACAACCGTCTGACCGTCGACGATGCGTCTCGCCAGACGTTGACCATGCAAGAAATCGAAGAGCTGAAGAAGGCCGGAACTGGCTCTGGCAAGGAAATCATCGAGATGATCATGAAGTCGCACGCCAACTTGGACGAAAAGACCAAGTTCTCCCTCGCCAAATACACCCTGCGCAAGACGAAGAAGTACATGCGCCGCTTTACTGTCCTGCCTGTCGATGTCTCGACGCTTGCCGAATACATGGTTTTGGAAAAGGAGGCCAGCAGGATCATGGAGCTCAGAGAAGAGTGCATTGGCCTGATCGGCAGCTGGGCACATGCACATTACGGCGGTGCTTCTCAGCTTCATCAATCGACAGAAGGCACGAGAGTCGGCGGCGGAAGAGTTCTGGTTGTGGACGAGACCGGTGGTCTGGTCCTTGCATCTTTGGCCGAGAAAATGGACCTGTTGTACGAGCCTGAGGGACAAGAAAATGAAGACGAGGCAGCACAAGCCCAGGACTCATCTACCAACGGTACAACCACCCATCCTCAAGCCGCCGATGATGACACCAGCATGCAAGATGTCACAGCCAGCACCGGCGCCGCCGAACATGTCCCCGAAGAATCAGTCCCTACAACCGAAGCAGAAAGACAGCGACAGGGCCACCCCAAGCGCAAGAAGCCAGCGCACCGTCACAAAGGCAACCTCGCCACGACAAACACCATCCATCTGATCCACGCAAACGCTCAACCCAACATCTCCATGTTGAAATACTTTGGCTACGACCCCAACAACCCCACCCCGAACCACCCTCTCCACAACCACCTGAAGCCTCTGTCATGGCTACAGCTCCTCGATCCCGCCGCAGACGCCACATACGAAGAACCCGAGAAAGTAGACCCGCAAGTGCTAGAAACGTGGAAATCAGGCAAGCGAGGCGCCTACTACAAGAAACGCAGAAGATGGGAGCGATGCAAGTCGATTGTCGACGAGACGCGCGAAGGCGGCTTCGACAGCCTCGTCGTCGCCTCGGCCATGGAGCCCGCCACCATCCTCAAGCACGCCGTGCCCTTGTTGCGTGGAGCCGCCCACGTCGTCATCTACAGCCCGACCATCGAGCCCCTGACCGAACTCATGGACTTGTACTCCCGCGACCGAAAAGCAGCATATATCGCACACCTGGCTGACGAGTCTACGACGGATCCGCCGCCGGAGGAAGATTTCCCCGTCGACCCGAGACTGCTGCTAGCGCCCACCCTGCAGACGTCGAAAGTACGGCAGTGGCAGGTTCTGCCCGGTCGCACGCATCCCATGATGACGGGCAGGGGTGGTGCTGAAGGCTACATCTTCACTGCTCGCAAGGTCGTGCCCGTCGAAGGAAAGATCGAGGCGAGGGGCAAGTTCTCCAAGAAGAGGAAGCTGAACGCTTGAGCTTTTGGCGTCTTGTCTGGCTGAGGCTGGGCGTTTCCGAGCCTTTGGAGAAAGGGGGCAAAGGTGCAGAGACGTATCGTGTAGATGTGCATTTGAATCATGTGCATACTTGGACTTCCTCCTCGGAACACCTGCCATTGGATATGTACCTTCTGTATCACCTCAAATCAACAGACCCTCAAAGGGCTCCCTCTACCGCTCAGCCTCTCAGACCATCCCTGAGTACCAGCCACCCACTCCCCCAGACCCATATGGCTCGCACACATCTAAGCGGCAACAAGACGGACCCAGCACCCGCGCGCATTAGACAAGACCAAAGTCAGAGTCTGCGGTTCATCACCACAGCAATTCTCAGAACTGTCCTGTGTAGTCTGGCTGTTGCCATCGCTATCAACAGGCCATATCGTCTCGAACTTTTGCACGATCCGCACAATCGCCAATGACGCCTCGAGAAGCGCAAAATCCTCTGCAACGACAAGTCTGTCAGCATGTGCAGCTATAAGCGAAATCCGCGGCGGACAGAGAAGAGCAATACTCACGACCAAGACAAGTCCTCGGACCGCCGTTGAAAGGAATATACCCCCACCCAGCCTTTCTACCGAGATTCTCTGTCTCCGTCACGTCCCAGCGCTCAGGCCGGAAGCTATCTGCGTCTGCGCCGTACAGGTCTTTGCGCCGGTGCATGGCGTACGCGCAGTAGCCGACCGCCTCACCCTTGCGGATCAGGATGGGAGATGTGCCGTTGGGTCCGCCGCCGCGGGGGAGGGTCGTTGTGCGCAGGGCGGAGCGCGAGTTCACTGGTACTGAGGGGTAGAGACGGAGGACTATGGATGTCAGTCAGTCAGTCAGGCCCTTTCGCGAACGGACTGCAAGAGAGTCGAGTGCGGCAAGGATTTGTCGGAGGTTTACTACTTGCCTTCTTTGAGCATGTAGTGCAGATATGGCATTCGTTTCAGGGCTTCCTGGGTTGCTGCTTTGTCGCCTATCACTTGCGTGATCTCTGAGCGCAGGCGACGATATACTGCTGGGTTGCGGGCTAACAGGTGACTTTCATTCCGGTCAGCGTATGCGTATCGCTCCAATTTGCCGACGACAGAGTTCCACTCACAATGTCCACGATAGACAACAAGCAGTCGTATCACGTCCGGCGAGAAGGATATTCAAGCAGGTCGAACGCAGCGCAACCGGGTCCTGAGTTTCCTCCAGTAAGGCGTCAAGGAATACATAATTCAGCTGTTTGACCGCTTTGCCACTCGCGCGTTCGTTCCTAGCCTCTGTAGCGGCAGCGATCACACAGTCAACAAACGAATGCACCGTCTTGCAAGCATTGCGGAACTTTCTGCCACCTATCAGCCAATAGAAGTCTCCCAGCCGACCTCGTTGAGCAAGGAAGTCCTGGGCCACAGTAAAGGCCTCTGCGAACGGGGATACCTGGTCATCGGCATCCTCGCTCGCTAGAGTGTCAAGTGAGCGTCCAAACAAGAACGACGTGGTGGTGTCGAGCGTGTAGCGGAAGAAGATCTGTTGAAGATCTACTGGCGAGTCGTTGGGTATCGCTGTCATCAGGTTGTCTAGATGTTGGTGGAGTTGGTCGACTGTTTTGGCACGGTTGCTCATGAACTGCGGACGCAGCATATCACGGGAGTGCTTCCAAGCCAGTCCATCCTGAGTGAAGATGCCGTCGCCTAGCAAGGGAAAGAACGTGGGCCTACGAGAACCGAGTCCAAAATCTACAATATGGCATAAGCGAATTGTTGCATCGTGGTCTTCTTCCTCGCGGAATTGTCGAATTTGAACAAGCGAAGGGGCAGACAGAGAGAGATATACGCAAATCACTGACCCTTGAATTGCGTTGACAAGATCGCCTCTATATTCTCCGGGTCCACAGTATCTATCCCACGAGCCCCCAACAGGTTCTGTTCGAAAGTCGCTCCATGCGTCTCAATCATGCTACCGAAAAATTTCAAGATGTGTCCCGCATTAGCTGCTTGGAATGCTTGCACGATCAAGTCGATGCCGAGAGGCCATTTGGACTTTAAGACCGATGGGGGCTCGCATCCATATTGAGAGACTAATCTCGCTTCGATCTTCCATTTGTCAATCACTGTTGAAAACTCAGAGAAGGTGACAAGGTTGCCCTCTATACATACTGCGCATTGTTGTCGTCTAAGTCGAATGTAGTGTGTAATGGTGAACACCATCACTGTTGCGAGGATGGCGAGGAGCAAAGATTGGTTAGTCAGCAGCGCGTCCGCCAACTTCATCTTGAGCAAGGTAAACTTCTGTATTGTCCTTGTTGCAACGACACAACAGTCGACGTGCCAGTCACTCTATAACAACAAAAGATCAAGACCGTTCGCTGTCAGTCACATAAGAACAAGAAGCACTGCAAATCACCCTGCTACCTGAAGTGTATCCAAGGACCTGCAGCAATGTTAGATTGCTTTATGCGCAGGCCAATGATAAGCGCCCTTCATGCACTCTTCCCCCGCCTCGGCTGAACAGCATTCTCGGTACAGGACCTATGGCGTATTGAACATAATCAGGCTACTGGCATCAAGCCATACCCTATGCTGCGAAGGTCCTCTCAAAGCTATCTCTGGCCGAAGTGCCTTTACAATGTGCAATGATTTTTATAAGACGTGTGATCAAGAAGTTCCGAACAACTGTATGGTTCGACTACAGGTTGATGGTAACGCAACAGAAATGTGGCAGACGAGACATTTCCGGACCCGGAAGCTGTTCTGCTGGTTGAGACATTCCTTCCGTGTTTGGACCATGAGGACTTGCAAGGTAGTCGAAAATGATCTCCGAGGCGACTTCTGCCCCTTCGTGTGGCCCTCCTCGACTCGAGGCTGCCTGAGGACGTGTTCTTCAATAACGGACTGGTAAGGGATTGGCCTGTTAATTATAGAAAAGAAAGGCGAACTCGAATGTGTGGTAACAATGGGCGCCTCATGTGCCCATATGCATGTAGCTACACATAGCCTCTCATTCGCCGGACCTCAAGCCAAAGACGCAAATCGAGTGGTCTCTCACATGCAATGCTACGTTGTCCACATCTGAGTTGGATGATGAATGTCAGCTCAAGAAGAGTTCACTGGGTATATAGGAGTTTGCAGAGTGAAATGGCTTCCACATGTTCTTGCCTTTTCTCCTTTAGACTCATCATAACATTGACGAAGCGCTGAGAATGCAGCGATTAGTCAGAGAGCAATACTCGAACATCGAGATGGGACCGATCCCAATTAGCACCGACGCGACTCAAAGTCAGTCAAGCCCAGCGTCTTGAGCTGACTTGGGACTTTTTGGCTGATCCAACTGCACAGTTGAAGAGCACCATCATGAAAGCCAGATAGACTATCCGCCGTTGTTTGTCCAACACTTTGCCGACCTTCGTCGAGTATGTCGGGAACATACAGTGAAGCAGCTTCGGCAGCTCGAAGAAGACCTCGATCCTTACCGGCTTCAGCTGGATACTGAGAAGAAGGTGGAACTTGCGAAGAACCTTTTGAGAGACTACGGTATCTGCCTCCTCTGCAAAATCAATAGCAAGAACAGAATCGTTCTGCGAACCCTGTCAAACCCCTCCACCCCAATTCGCAACATCTTCCGCCATCTCCTCCCTCCCTTTGCGCTACCCGTTCTTCGAGTCCTTCGTCTAGCTTGCGATCAGATCATACTGCTTTTGTCTGACACAATATACTTCTGAGTACCAGATCAAGATGTGGAAAGCGAGATTCGACGACTGGTCATCCAAGATCCGGACTATGCAGCAAAGCATGACCTGTCCATCGTTCATTTTGCGTGCGACGAGCCTGGAGCCAAATCACAGCAATACATGATGTTGAGCAAAGTGCGCGGAGCAAAGAGTAAGATGGTGACCGAGACAGCTGAATCCGCTTCGCAACCTGACGTGAAGCGTGAGATCAAAAAGTTCGTCCCTCAGGTCACCAACCTCGACATACATATCCAACGACGCAAGCAAGCTTCCGAACGCCTTCCAGGATCCATCGTATACAATGCAAACGGAGCTGCTAAGCTTCAACCTCGGGTGATTAAGCTTTGGAGGATCTTCCTATGGGCTTCGGGGGTCGCTCTGGTGGTCTACTATGGTGTCGGCATCATCGCGACAAACACCAAGTTCTCCCCGATTTTTCAACGTTTCTTCTTCTGGATAGCGATCGTTTGGTCATTGTCCTCGAGTGCGTTGTTGAGCTGGCTGGTGCATGTTCTCGGTGCGACCAAGAGAGACGTACTGGGTTCGTTTCTGTCGGCACTGGCTCTTTGGCTTGTGGTGATCCAGGTACGTTTGCATGCTTGCCTCAGGCCTCTCTGTATGGATCAGGCCTGCGAACCTTTCGAGCATACTGACCGCTTTTGATCGATAGATTGGTCAGACACATTTGTTGCAAGAAACACAAGCCGACAAGAACTCGAATTAATGCGGTCGTCAGTAAGGTCTAAGCAGGATGGAACGTGGCACCAAGTACATATGACAAACACAACGGGAGAGTCTTTAGCAATATCATTTTAGCGCAGAATATAGTAATAGTCAGCTATCGGGCGAACCCTGTCCAATATCATCCACAGAATATACGATTCTCACCTCCCCCATCGTCGTCAACACTTGCAGGAGTGAGAAAACGCAGAGTAGTCTGCTCTTATATACTTCATCAGTCTCTGCGTACGTGATAGATAACGTCATGAGATACTGAAAGCATACTCTACGGAGCATAGTACTATGCAATATCCACGTCAGGCAACAACGAGCACCGTAGTAAACACCGCGTACAAGAAGGATAAAGACATAATGTACACTACATCTCCATGAGACGACTTGTCATATCATGCGAATTATGCTGATATGCAAACGTACCTCACCCTTGCGAACATACTGTCTGTGAATTATGAAGAACAACCACGTCTTCGGAGAAATAAGAGGAGAAACAACACTGACCCAAGTCCCCACTAATCTCACGACAAACCTATGTGACGAGAATAAAAGTACGTGTACGACCACTGCATAACATCACAATATATGCAGACATGTCAATCTTTCCTTTTTTGCTACAGTACTGAATCCACCTAATACTTGTGCCTCAGTACTGTACTGTGCAGTGTGCAGCATATCACTATATCACACGGCCGGCCCTGTCGGCCGCCCCGAGTCGAGGGTTGAAATGGCGATATACTTGTCCCCTCATCTAATGGCGGTGGGCTTGTCCGTCCATCTCTCTCGGAGCAAGATGTCCGTCCCTCGAAATCTCCACTCCCTGCTTCCCCTTGTGCGTGTGTGTGTGCGTGTGTGATTCTCCTGTATAGCAAGCACAGCAGCGTGTATAACAGATACCTCCTGCGAGATACAGTAACAGATCTATGTCCGTTCTGTGCTTCTTATCGATTATACATTATTCTACGCGTCTTCGGTCTCGGTGTTTCAGATGTCGTCTAGAGTTCATTTGGGTCTCTGGTGTTCGGACTTATAGAGACGATGGTGATGGCACAATTAACCATGATTCAACGGGGGAAAAATAGGGGGCAAAGCTAGGTGAAATTTGGACTTGGATAAGGAGGATAAGGAGGATTGTTCTTCGGTGCTTCTACTTCGGAAAACGCTTTGATGTTTTTGCTCTTGGTCGATACCTATCTTGCTTATTCGGTGCCACGGTATCTCGGTTGGTTGCAGTGCCTTTCGTTGTGTGAGAAATGGTCGGGGATATGCACTTCTCTATCTGTGTACTCGATTCTCACCGCTCAAGTTACAGTGTAGGTCAGCGGGTCGATAATTCACGTCAGTGCAATGAATGATTGCTTTATACCCGGACAAGCCAGCACGGGATCTTGAGAGATACTTGAGCCATGCATGAGTAGACGTGAGATCTCGAAAGTGGTATAGACAGGAAAGACGATATAGTGATAATCATGGACAGGGTCTGCCTCTATTTACATGAATTAGTGCCTGCCAGCCCCTATGCATTGTGACCATTGACTACCACGGTACAGATCAAGAACACATCACAGCAAGATGCAGATTTAGAATATGCCAACACCAATGCCAATACCGGGGTTTCATTTACCTCAACCATACCGACTACATACAGTAACAACCTTGGAAGTGCAAGTATATCTCGCTTGTAACGACAGCCGGTGATCTGATCTACGAAGCCTCGGAGTAGCCAAGGAACCACTTGGCACGCCTGCTGTGCGAATCTCCATGTGGCAGTTTGAGGGCGAGCGCGCCGTCTGGCACGGCACGACGGGCATGCTAAATAGACACATGCAGATGGCCACATGGCCCTCGTACAAGTACATATATACTTCGATTCAACACAAAGGACTTTCGTACCTCATCTCAAAGGGTTAAAGCTACCATTATGACGATATAACGAGTGTACGGTCAATCTTCGCTGCCTTGAATAAGCATGTTGGCAAACGAATCAAGAAAACTGTAGTCGTCTTGTCATTCCTGCGGAGACCTTGGCCTAATGCGCATCGTACCGCAATATTGAAAGCCTTCCACCAACAAAGTGACCTACCATACTATGCGCACAGGAGTAAGACGAGTGGGTCACTCGAGCGGCCACAGGAAACCCCCCAGGAAAACCGTTGCGCGTTCATGCAGAGGAAGACGTCAGCATGGCAAACCAGCACCGTAAAAATGACCAACCATGGCATGGTATCGCATCGGCGGGGGTTCGCTCCGCCGCCAATGTGGAGAAGGCCATCGAGGCGCTGTAGTGTGCGCAATGGGCTGTCGGTGATAGTGATGAGGACCCAAATGCGATTGCGAAGATCATGTTCCTCTCTACGGTGCATTGCATCTGTGACCCACCTTTGGCCCCAAGTTCTGGCAACATGCGAGCGGTCTCATTGGTAATAGTGAGCTAGTTTTCTTCGCTCGTTCTGGTGTGTCGTTATGTTTTCTGCGGAGTCGGCAGACGTACAGTATCGATAAAACGTCAGACCCGCGTGTCGTGATTGGCTCAAACGGCTGGGACGTGGCTATGCTGAGGCTAGGCTCTCGCCCAGCGAGCCGCAAGGTAATCTCCAGCACGGCATTGGCAGAAAGCAAAAAGGCTCCTAACTGGCTAGGGGCAGGAAATGACGGCGTTGGCAAGCGTCGTTTGAAACACCAGAAGCTTTGTCTCACAAAAGGCAATTCTTGCGAATGGCCTTGACAAGTATTGTACATGGTAAAGTGTTGCCTTGGGGCAACCAACTCACCTCACGTATGGAGACAGAAGAATAATAGAGCATCCATGTCACTGCAGGATCACGCATCGTGTGCTATTCCAAGCGTGCCACCGCCACAGCCCCAGGACGTTGCTGAGGGTCCACAGGAAGCGCTTGTCACAAGATGACTGGCAGAGACATCATCGAAAGAGCACCTTGTGCATGAACGCGCGCTCTCGCCTCTCCGGACATGCACGCCAGAAAAGCAGACTAAGCGGTATTTGTGCATTAATGGTTATCCGTCAATCGTCACCTCTGCTCTTGCGCACGGCACGCATCTGTGCACGCCATGTGTGGCACTGGCTTACAGGTTAATTGCAGGTGGCTTGGCCTGGTACAAGCTCGCGTCGCCGATCATCACATCTGCTCTCTCTGCTCTCTGCCCACTGTCACTGCACTGCACCATTCGCGTCTCAAACCCTCTCTTTCTTACCTCTGATCCTTTGCCTTCCAATTACACAATTAACCCTTCCACCTTGGCTTGCCAACTCCTGTCATTCATTTGAGCCTCTCCTTCCCTCCTCACCAGTTCTAACTTTAAATTCATTTGCTTTTATTATCTACCGCTTTGTTCCCTACTTTTTTTGTTTTTTTTCTCCAGCTGGTAATTGAACCCCCTCTTGGTGCCTCGACGCTTCTCAAAAGAGAGACATACCGGTATCATCAACACTTGACTTAGTTCTGGGGAATAGGTAGCCGCTGCGCAGCCCACCTGCCCCATAGCCTCCATACCCACACCTGTACCCACTCATATATTGTTGGCGTACCACAGAGTGACAGGGCAAAGGCAACGGAGTAAATCAAGCTTGACACGATTGAACGTCCATTCGGAACTGTCCACTCAAGCATTTCCGGACTTAAACAACAACAACATCATCACAGCTAGAACATTTCTCGACACCTTCTCTCAGCACCACCTCACACCATGCGCCGCCCAGTTCTTCTCTTCCTCTTGCTCAACTTGGCGATTGTTGGCTTCCTGCTGCACTCGGTATGGACGCTGCTATCGCTGCTGATCGTCGACGGTTCGGCAGATGCAATTTCAAGAGCTGAGCTTCCCGCACCCGGTTCCGACCTCATCGACGGCCGACCGCAAATGATCCCCAAGATCATTCACCAGACATACATCAACGACAGCATTCCGCAAGTCTGGCAGGATCCTCAGGCCAGCTGCATTGCTCTGCATCCCGACTGGGAGTACAAGCTGTGGACGGACAAGAAGTCGCGCGACTTTATCGCTGCGGAATACCCTTGGTTCCTTGAGACTTTCGACAACTACCAATACCCAATCCAGCGCGCCGATGCCATCCGCTACTTCGTCCTTGCCCACTACGGTGGCATCTACATCGATCTTGACGACGGCTGCAACCGAAGGCTAGATCCTCTTCTGTCCTACCCTGCCTGGCTGCGCCGCACTGCTCCAACCGGTATCTCCAACGATGCCATGGGCTCGGTACCTCGTCACCCTTTCTTCCTGAGAGTTATTGACTCTCTTCCGCGATACAACCGCAACTGGGCGCTTCCTTACATCACCGTCATGGCCTCAACCGGACCTCTCTTCTTGAGTGTCATCTGGCGACACTGGACCGAAGAGGGCTTGAACATCGGCGATGGTGCTGATGGCAGTCGTGTACGCATCCTCTTCCCAGACGAGTACAACAACCACCCCTGGAGCTTCTTCACTCACCATCTTGGAAATTCATGGCACGGTGGTGATGTCAAGCTGATCTTCTGGATGTCACGCCACTGGTTCGTACTCACGGTCGCCGGATTCGCCATTGGTGGTTCTGCCATCTTCTTGGTCTGGTGGTTATACCACAAGATCATGCTATCCAAGACTCCCTTCACCCTCGCCGTGGCAAGAAGGTTACCGAAGGGATGGCGTCGCAGCAGTCTGAAACGGACAGATGCCTACGAGCTCTTACGACCCAGAGATGAGTCCGAACTTGTGTAGTCATACCAAGCGAAGCGATCATCTCTTTTCCTCACACGGATACGACACAGCGCTGCAACAATTGTTGTTCTTTTGTCGCTCGCGCAACAGGCATGGATAAATATGCCGCCCTCTACTCCTCACTTATTTTTCTATCAACACACCTTTTCAATTCGCTTCGAAACTTGTACCACTTTTATCAACTTTTTCGCGAAGGGAAACGTTCAGCAAGATTCGCCGACTGCTCCTTGCACATTACCAATCCTCGACTCCTCGAGCGGGATCTCGACCACTTTTTTTCTTCTTGCTTACATTACTCCAAAACACATATAGCGTTGGCGTTGGGCGTGTTCTTATCCATTCTAGATCACCACTGGGATGTCACAGCATACCAGTAAGCGTGACAGACCAAGGAAGAACAAAGGAATTTCATTTTTTTCTGAGCACCAAAACACGAACGGAAAGAGGTTGCAAAGAAAACGGGTTGAAAGGGAAAACAGTTTCCTTCATGTTTGGAAATGGAGGGGGGAAATCAAACAAAAACCATGATGAACAGTGGTTCAGTCGCAAAGTCCCAGAAGATACGATATAGTATGTCAGGTAGCTTTGTGACAGGAAGAAAAACCACGGAAAATAAAGGGAACGACTTTGGAGACAACCGCCGCTGATACAGAAACCCCGAGAGTTTCTTCTTTTCGAACCTCGGGTGGATTCGAGGTTACCTTTTTTATTTTACTCGAAGCATGACTTTTCTATCCTTTTACTTATTCATCCAATGAAAGACTTCATATACATGTCTATTATTTCCGTCGTGGATCATTCGGGGTGCTTTGGTTCTTGCCTAGTGGGCAGATGTGACTGGGAACATCTGCTTTACCCTACTTGCCTATCACGATTACCATGACATTCCTGACTACAGCCAGTGAGGTTCGGCTGCATCTATTCTTCTGCTTTACATGTTCCATTCCGCAGGAAGCCAACATCCAGTGTAGAATCCAGTAGAGGCGAATCCCGAAAAGCCAAGGAAAGTCAGAAGGTAGCTTATGTCGCCAGTGTAGTATGATATGATATATCTACTGCCTATACCAAATACATAGTCATCGACCCGTCTCCCGAACAACCGATCACCAAGCCTGATTCCTGGTTGACATTCTTTTTCCTATTCCTTTTCCTTCTCTTTTTGGTTGTTGTGTTTCCCCCCTCCCCCCTCCCCCCCATGGCGAAGGTTACGTATACAGTACAGTACATTCGCATCCAGAAGCACACTTCCGTGTCTTAAGTTAGGCAACGAAGAAGATCAAGCGCCCAAGCAAGCCATCATGCCTCCATTTCCTGTCCTTCTGCTATTCGTTCGGGGCTTCTCGAGCCTTCCTCCCCTCCCGCTCCTCCCACCTCGTCACCGCGTCCCTGAACAACTGCCGCGCAGGAACCCTACTGCCTAGCCTAGCGCAGAGCAAGAACGCGCCCGACAGCTTGCGATGCAGACTGTACGTCTCCTCTGGCGGGGGCGCCAGTCTCTCGCGCACCATGAGGCCGATCTTTTCTCTCACGCGATCGGTGATGGTTTGGTTATCAAAGTCGTAGGTTTCGTTGTCTGGCGCTGTTGTTGCTTGTGCGACTGTTGACGATGACGAAGAAGAGGGGGCTTTGTCGTCGTCGGCGGCCACGGCGTCGTAGAAGGGCTCGGCGAGCGTCAGGATCGAGTTGACGTGTGCGTCCAGCATGGCGGTGCTTTCCGCGCCGGTCAGGTATCCGAGCTCGATGGAGAGGGTTTGGCAGGCTTTGCGGTCGCGTGTCGAGGCGGCGATAAGGAGCCGGATGTAGGGGTCTACGAACTGCGAGGGGGAAGTCGCGGCTTGCGCCGAAGTCTAGGAGTTCGATTCTGCGGTCGTCGCTTGATGAGGGAGAGCCGCGGTTGTAGAGGAAGTTGGTCCAGTTGGGATCCGTCTGCATGAATCTCCAGTCCATGAGTTCGCGCAGGCAGAGACGCAGGATTTGCGTGCCTATCCAGTCACGCTCTTCTTGCGAGAGATCTTTGAGCTTCGTCACTGCTGTGCCGGACATGAACTCTGCGGTCAGGACTTGCGGTCCACATGCTTCCTTTATGACTGCTGGGACACGGAAGACGGCGTTGTCTTCGGGGGATGAAGTGATGAGGTCGGAAAATCGTGATGCGGCTGCTGCTTCGCGTTCGTAGTCGCATTCCCAGCCCAACTCGATCTGGGCGTTTGCGATGGTCTTGTCGAGGTACAGTCCCTTGGGAAGCAGGCGTGACGCGGTCAGCAGAAGAGACAGATTGTTGAGATCCGACACGATGCTGTCTCTGACGCCGGGATACTGGATCTTGACAGCTACGGTTTGACCCGTTGATGCGAGTGTTGCGCGGTGCACTTGGCCGATCGAGGCGGCTGCTAGAGGGACGTCGTCGAATGACGAGAAAAGATCCTTCCAGTCAGCACCGAGGTTTGATGCTAGTACCTTGTTGCGTTGCGAAGGCGGCATGTAGTCGGCGCTGTCTTGCACTCGCTGGAGTACAGCGTGAATGGGTGGCGGAAGCATCTTGCTGTCCTGGAACGACATCATCTGACCGAGCTTCAGAGCAGCGCCACGCATACGTGACAGCTTCGCAACCAACCGTTCCATGTTTGCCGGGCTTAGCATCAGCGAGCCTGACGACTCGCCGCCTGTTACTCGGCGAAAGCTTTCTCCGACAGCGCCAAAGGCCATACTCGTTGCTAGGCCGCCGTACTGCCAAAGACGGCCGAAACGAGAGGATGGGACGCGGGACTCGCGAAGCTGGTATGGAGCGCTGGAGACGTCTGCTGCGGCGGATGCCTGGGCAGGCTCTTGTGGCGTTATAGCATCTCGTGCGAGCTCTTCAGCTAATTCGCGAGTCTCCTGCTCCGCATCCTTCTTCTGCGACTCGGATGCGATGGCTTCTGATGCGGCCTCGACTGGCTCTGATGCTTCATCTGCACTCGTGCGTACGTTGAATGTGTCCTGATCCCGGCCTTGGGTCAAAGCACTTTCTTCAACGGGACCACGTCTGGCGGCTCTCATCTTCATCTCATAAGCCCCCCTTTTGTCATCTCTACCATTCCTCAACAATGCTGCAACGCGGGGGCTATGAAAGACATCGGTGTTGATGCCTTCTGGTGTTTCGGTCTGATCCGGAACAGCTTCCTGGGATCGAATCGGGGTGGAGTCAGAGTGAGCCTTCGAGGAGTAGTACACGTCTTGGTTTAGCTGGCTGTCTTGTACGTGTTCGTCACCACCCTGAGCATCTTCTTCATACTTTGGAATCTTCATACGTGGTAACGAAGAAAACTCGGGAGAAGTGACCGTCGGTCGCTCGCTGTATGTATCTTGACCCGCGGTAGGTGTCTGTTCTTCCGATCCTGATACGGAGGGGATCTGAAACTCGGACAGTCTCTGAGCTTCCACGTTGTGCTGAGACGTGTGTCGAGAGGCCGAAGTCGCACGTCGACGACCTGGATCTGCATCCATTCGCGCTGCACCCTCAAGTGAAATTGTTCCATCAGGAAGAGTAGATCGAGCAGGTCTTTCCTGCGCAATATTCAGATCCTGATGTTGCTGCAGCGGATCTTGCTGAGGCTCAGAGACAGGCCTCCGTGAATATGTATCCGTTCCCTGCTCCTCTTCTCGACCTCCAATTGCACTGCCTGCCGGCGTTATAGTTCCATCGGGCAATGGGTTCCGGTCTGCCTTCCTTTGCAACACTTCGAGTCCATCCTTGGGGACATCGTCGGCTGTAGTATTCGTTGCCGACCTCTGGTTATAGAAATCCTTATTCAAGCCGTGTTCGCCACTGCCTCTCTGAGCTGCATCCATCCCGCTCACAGTCTCTCTCCTGGGAATAGAAGGCCCATCATCCTCGGTGGGAGACTGGTAACCTCTCGAATACGAGGGGCCTTTTTCATTGACTCTCTTCGAAAGCGCATACGCGGCTTTGGCAGTCACAGTGACGCGATCTGTTTGGTTCTTCACCGCGCGTGCGAGACTCGACGTCTGAGTGAAAACATCCCATTGCTGCGATCGAATGGCAAAATGTTGCTTTGCTATCGATCGGGACGCACCGAATAGCTTTGCTGCGTCTAGGAGCCTTCTGCCCGCCATTTGCCGTGGATTCTTGGTTCGTGTCTAGTCTTCCCCTGGGCGAGATTGCTATAGCTTATTATGCATCCTTATGAGACACACTATTCACTGCGGAGATGAATCTACTGCAAATCGTGGTGACTGTGGTTATGATCCAAAGGCAACTTTAATTAGTTCATGTTTTGATGCCGTGACTGAAGGATCGCTGACGTCGTCGACGACCATCCGAGCTTCAACTACCACGTCGGGTACTTCGATGCGCCGAAGGACTCATCGATAGACTCATCGTTCATCAAACGAGCCCTCAATACTTACCGCAAAGGACAGTAGGGTATTCAAGGGAGAGTATATCGACTAGATAGATACTCGCCAATGTTAGCCCGATCTTAGCTGATCATAGCATGTTGGATCTACATACTAAAGCCGAGTGGAAAGTCAGGTACGGTAGGTGATGAATCTAGAGTGCCTACTATCAATCTCAAGAGGAGCTCTGCTTCACTCTCTTTATCAACAAATAGAAACATTCCCTTCCCGCCACGAACCAACATCTGCTGAACATCTGCTCTGTGTAAACCATCCCGCCCTAGTCAATTTATCCCTCGCTCTATCAGCCGAATCTTGAGAAGTAAATACACAAAAGAACATGAAGATAGGCTGCCTGCAATTCGCCCCCGAGATTGGCCAGGTAGAGGCCAACATCTCAAAGGCAGATGCGTTACTAGAGCAAGCAGGAAAAGAAGAATGCTCGAAACTCGATCTGCTCGTGTTGCCTGAGATGGCGTTGAGTGGTGAGTTTGTTTGCTTTTCTTCTTAGGTCACACAATTATATCAAGAAGTCACACTGGTTTTCTTCTTTCTTTCGTCTCTTCGTCTCCTTATGCTATGGAATCACGAACCAGAATGAGAAGGGCCATGTACGATTATGGTCCTGGTGGTTGTCATGTCACATGTATTTGATTTCAATCACTTGACCACCAAAGCTCAAACCATAAAAAGGTTACAACTTCCCAAATCTCGAAGCAATAAAGCCATACCTCGAACCCTCATCAGCAGGCCCATCAACAGCATGGGCAAAGAAAACAGCAGCACGGTATCAATGCATTGTCAACGTGGGATATCCCGAGATCACGACTGCTACAACCACCAAGACAACCTCATCGACGATGACTACAAGTACCTCTGCTGCAGGGAGCAACAAGACTGACGACGACGACAACGACGATGGCCCAAAACGGTACAACACGGTAGTATCAGTCTCACCCACAGGCCAGATCCTGGCAACATACCGCAAATCATTCCTCTACTACACGGACGAAACGTGGGCGAGCGAAGGCGACAGCGGCTTCTTCTCCGGCTCACTCTCCGTCTCCGCATCAGCAGCGCCGCGAGCAGCAACAGCAGACGACGACTCACTGCTGGAAAACGTGGCCATGGGCATATGCATGGACATCAACCCGTACAGGTTCGAAACGCCATGGTCGACGTTCGAGTTCGCCACTCATTGCGTCGAGAGACGGGCTCGGCTGGTGCTCTTGAGTATGGCGTGGTTGACTCGCATGACGCCCGAGGACATGGCCGATAGTGCAGGGATACCGGATCTGGATACTTTGGCGTACTGGATTGAGAGGTTCTCGCCTGTTGTTAAGACTGGGTTGAACACTGGCAGTGGTGCCGCTATGGCTGAGGGCGAGGAAACTGAAGACGCAGGCGAGACGAGGCAGGAAAGTGAAGGAGTCGTGCTTGTCATGGCTAATCGATGCGGCATGGAACCGGGGAATGTCCAGGGCGTCAGTCAGGGAGTTGACGGGCGAGGCGAGGATGTGGTGAGCTATGCTGGGTCAAGCTGCGTTATACTGGTCAAGAACGGAAATATTAGTATCTTTGATATACTGGGCAAGGCGGAGGAGAGGTTGCTCATCGTCGATACCGAGGAGGTAAGTGAAGAGCCGATCCTGTCGTGTTGGTTCGAAGTGAAGCTAACAATTAGTCAATAGCAACCAAAATTTGCACTAGCCAGGAAGATGGCTTGAAAGAAGAGAAACGACGTAAGCGTGCGAAAAATCGAGCGCGTGCTACTTACTGGTAAACCGGACCAGACAGAAAAGTAGGCAACATACTTCGCCTGACAGGCGTACCTCGTGCAAGGACTGGAAGTCACAAGACCTCGACATTAGATAGAAAAGAAGAATGTCGCAGCAATGTCACAAGCCCAAGCGAGATGCAAGTCACAAGGGCGTCGAAGGTTCATCAGTGGATGTCAAGGGAGAAAGATTCATGATTCGCATCAGCCAGTTTTTGTTTTCTTCTGCCATTGCAATTCCCTAGCAAACAAGCGCCCATAGTTATGACAGCCAGGCGACTATCCCCATGTAAATCCCATCGTTGACGTCCCGTAGAAGAAAAAGCGCCAGATGAGAAGGTGGTTGTTTTTCGTGCGTTCCTTTCCCCTGTTTTTTCAAGCGTCTGGCTTTTCCCCACTTTGCGTAGTGTGTTCCCTTAGTCCCAGTGAAGAAAATCCATCCGCATTGCGCTGTGCTTTAGAATCCCGGGCAATGTGCAGCTCAGATAAACGACATAACGAAAGGACCCCAGTTGCTTGTCTTTGGTGGGTCGAGTCGTCTAGATGCCGATACGGGTCTTGCGCCAATGTCTCCTCTTGGCGTTGTACCTGTAGTTATGGACCTGTCAGCCATCTTGTTCGGAGTGGGTGGGCTGTCCTCGACTGTGTCTGTCTCGATCTGATTGAAATGGCGCTCTTGGTCGCTTCTTTGCATCTTTCTGTCTCTCTCTCTCGCTCGCCACAGCGCCGTGATCATTCGGGACGGTCGTACCTGATGGTGTTGCCAGTTCTGAGGCGGATCCACTGAGGGATGGGGCGGTTCTGCTTCTGGGCCTTGGCCAGCTTCTGCTTGGTGCGGAAGGTCTTGTGAGACTGTAGAAACACTGCGTTAGACAACTATCATCATGCCAGGCGGGAGCGTGTTCGATAATAACATACAGGCATCTTGACGGTCCTTGTCGCTGGTTGCTGGATGCTAAAGGGTTCGGGCTTGAGGCTTTGGATTTGCAGAATTGTGTGTGAGAGCGAAGCGCGGGATGTCCCGTTGATTAGCCGAACGGGGTTCAGGCCGCCGACTTCGGGACATCTTCGGCTTTTCTCTCATGACGGAGATGTCAGTCCGGCATGCCGTCTTCTCCAATTGCTCATACCATTCATCAAGTGTCTCTGTTATCTTATCTGACCAGGGTGATTAATTCACTGCCTTGCTCGCCACTCGCCTCTAGTGAACCACTGCTTTCTGCACAACAACAAAGCTGACAAGATAGTCTTACGACTGTATAGGACATACAAAACTTCTCAAGAACCTCTCAGGTCTACTAAGCGCATTCCCTTGCACTACATTATAAACAGTCACTGCGCATACAACAATCAAGATGCCAAAGGCCGAGGTGGGCAGCACAAAATGGCTGTCCAACAACATGAAAAGTAAGGGCCTCCAGCGACTGCGGTGGTATTGCCAGGCCTGTCAACGTCAAATGCGCGACGAGAACGGCTTCAAGCAGCACACCCTGTCAGAAGGCCATGTACGAGCGATGCTGCTGATCGGGGAGGATCCTCGCAAATACATCAACGAATACTCGGAGACTTTCAAGAAGGACTTTCTGATCTTGCTGAAAACCAGCCATGGCGAGAAGAAGGTACACGCCAATCACTTTTACCAGGAATATATTCGCGACAAAGAGCACATCCACATGAACTCTACGAAATGGCCTAGCTTGACCGAGTTCGTCAAGACCCTCGGACGGGAGGGGATCTGTAGAGTCGAGGAGGGCGAAAGAGGTCTCGAAATTGCTTGGGTGGACGACAGCCCTGAGGCACTCAAGAGGAGGGAAATGGTGCGCAAGAAGGAAGCAATGGAGAAGGGCGACGAAGAGCGCGAGACCAGAATGATTGAGCAACAGATCCAACGCGCAAAGGAGCAGAAAGAAAAGAAGGAAGAGGAGGAAAGGCTCAAGCGAGCTGAGGCTGGTATTGATGAAGAGTCAGAGTCCCGGCCGAAAAAGGCAGATGGACCGGTGACTTTCAGTCTGGGACTGGGTGCTAAGAAGGCCTCGCCCGAAGCGGAGAAGAATGCGACTGCAGCTGAAACGGAAGCTGATGCGCCCAAGGCGGATCAACCCGAACCACTTGAGGAGTACTCCAAAGACCTGGAGAAGCCTGTTGCACCAGCGCCTACACCAGCACCTGCCTTCTCTATGAACCTAGGGACAAAGCCGAAGCGCGTCAACGTGTTTTCCTCGAAGAGCAACCCTCTCAAAGAGAAGAAAACGACTGCGACGGTTGGAGAAGAGCCCAAGAAGATGAGCGCAGCCGAGCGAATCATGCGCGAAGAGATGGACAGGAAGCGCTCGCGGGACGAGCGTGGTTCAGGGAACAGCAAGCGACCAAGACTTGGCCTGTAATCATTTGATGCTGATCGACTTCTGTTTGAATTTTAGCGAGGCGTTGGGCGGCGTACGGGACAGTGATCAAGGACCCACGATCAGGGAGCAAGGCTGATTGACATGACTTTGGCAGGCAGGATCAAGGCTCGAACGACCTGCTTGATGATATGTAGCCAGCGCCTCAATCGAGCATTGTAATGTTGCGCAAGTGTGATCGAGGCAACATGCAGTCTATAATCACCAAATCGAGATTGCCATCAGAGAAATTGCATCAAAGAGCAGTGTCTTCAGAAATCGGAATCTTCTTCGTGAATGGTTTGCGCCAGCAGACCGCGTCTACCCTTTCCGGGGGTGTCAGACACCGAGTCCTTGAGTGAGACTGGTGACAACATTGGTTCGTGAGATTGACCGAGCTTGGCCCTGTTGCGTCGCCTCTCGCGATATTGCTTGACAGTGATATCTTCCGTGACAGAAGTTTGCGCAATGCGGAAAGTTCTACAGAGGAAGTCGTGAAGGAAATACAGCAACAATCCAACCGCAAAGCCAGTCAAGGTGGCAACACCAAGGTATATGTAAAGTGTCTACATCTCGGTCATCAGCAGCGGCACAACCAGTGAAGCGACTTGTGCACTGTACCTCGAATTTAGCGAAAAAGTAAAAGGGAGCAGTAATGCAGGCACCGACGAGACGAGCAAAGTAGAACAGTGGCTGCAGCACGAATAACACAACACGGGTGACTGGAGCGAGTATGTAGAGAACTGCTAGAGCAACATAGTAGAGAACGAGGTACAACGGGTAGACGATCCAGTAGAGAACCGTCAAGGTGGTAGCAAGGTAGATGTTCATCTTGCGGATCAGTGGGTCTCACTGTACTAGATTTGATCAATCACACCAATGGACATGACTTTGGCTGATCATTGGTGGATCTCATAAAGTGTATCAATTCAAGGACTTGGGAAGAAAGGTTCGTTGGATGTCTGAGAAGGCTTGTCTTGACTGATGAGAAGACAGGATGCAGTAGTTCAGTAGTACAGGAGGCCGCTCTTGAGGGCGGACTCTAGCTACAGTAATAGAGTCTGTGCTGCGAATGGAAATGCTCAGGCACAGGGCAAGTGTTGACGAGAAAGTTAGTGACGATGATGGTGATGCGGTGCGGGTTGGGCGCGCCCCTCCAACGACGAATTCCCGTTGCAGTATTTTATTAAGGTACAGTAGTAGGAGTAAGGACAAGGTGGTGGTAGTAAGGTAGAACAGCTAAGAGTAAAGCCAACTCAAGCAGCTGAAGCTCTCTACCTGCTCTTTTCAACCGTCCCGTGTCATGTCACGCTTTCCCCAATCACACATTCATGTTGTCTTGATTTCTTGACCACATTCATACGCAGTTTCCTCCACGGGTCTCGGTGTAACAAATATTGCGTCGCGAATGTAAGATAAGTCCAGCTTCCAGTACACCAATCTCGGTCGAGAGTTGTCCTGATGGGAAACAACCCGTCATCCACGGCCAAAGGGCCAGAGAGGGCGGGGGCCCAGTCGCATTCCCCAGCGGGCACATTGCAGAGAGAAAGAACAGAGCGACGACGACACCACCAGCAGCACACTGAGCATTACTATGGCGAGAGAGGCGGCGCTCCCTCGTCTAATGCTGCCTCTGCCTCTGCTGCTCTCAGCACCGGACAAGGCCCACGACAGCGTGAGAGTCTCGGGGCGCTGTCGTCTTCGGCCAAGGCACAGGCGGCGCCTCCCTCGCTGACATCCACCGTGGCTCATCCCACCCATACTGTTCATTCTTCCACTCAGGCTCAAGCTCAAGCACATGCATCTGCGACCACTTCTTCATCACCGGCCGCGGCTCGTGCCGTTCCTATCGCTGCACCTTCATCACAATCTCGTCGCCGTTCCGCGACGCGCCCCGCGGCCGCAGCCGCATCACCTTCTGATCAGCCCGATCTGTCTGATCTCTCGCCCCGATCACACATGATGGGCGCCGAGCACTCGCAGCCAGGAGAGAGAGAGCACAAGAACAGCGATCAGCAGCACCTCAGGCGCCCATCTCCCCCACCAGAACCTCGACTGTCGCCTGCCTCCCAACCGGTCGATGTGCCGATGAGTAATGCCCAAGCACGCTCTGCTCGCCCACCACCCCTCGATGCCGGTGCCATGTTCCCTGACACATATCATCTTCCACCGAGCAGTTACTCTCGCCCCCCACGCTTGCCTCTTCCTATCGAGGAGGAGGTCCACACTCCTGGCTCTCCCATCGCTTCCCCAGTCGATCTCGAGAACGAAGCCGACGACATTCCCAGACGAGGCAGTGTGGTCAGCAGTACGGTGGATGACGACGAGGAGCCCGACAACTTCGAGGGCTACTCGACCGAGCACGCGGGTCCGAAGGTGCCAACTATAATCGAATGGAGACCAGCAAAGCCGAATGATAGAGTCTACGTCACTGGTACCTTCACCAATTGGGAGCGCAAGTTCAGGCTCTACAAGGATGGCCCCAGCAAGCACAAGGATGCTCTGTCTGCCACCCTGCAGCTGCCCCCGGGCACTCACCATATCAAGTTCATCGTCAATGGCGACATGGTTACGAGTGAAGCCTTGCCTACCACCGTCGACTATACCAACATCCTTGTCAACTACATTGAGGTTTCGCTTGATCAAATTGCTTCGCAAGGCAATACAGAAGAATCTGCATCAACCACACCAGTGCCTGTACCGGCCGGACCTCCTGCCCCTTCACAACCAGTCGACATCCGCCCGAGACAGACTGCTTCGTCCACCGCTCAGCCTGTCCCGCAGAATACTGTGCCCCAGGACATTCCTCATCATCCTGCTCCATCCGCTGCGGCGCCAGCGCCAGAGCAGGACCCACGATCTCCTTCGCCCAAGTCCGCCAATCCCAATGCCGCCCCAACGAGGCCCCCCACCACTGCCACCCTCGTCCGCCAGCCACCCAAGAACTACACATCTCAGATTCCTCAATATCTCCTCGATCTGGACACTTACATTCCATCGAGCGGCAGCAAGGAAAGCGACGCATCCCCAGCAGCCCAGGCTGCCCGCCATCGCATCGAGCGCGCAAACGCCGCCGCCGAATCACAGCCTCAACCCCCTTCACTGCCCATGTTCCTCAGCAAAAGCATTCTGAACGGCACAACTCCCATGAAAGACGATTCCTCTGTACTGATCATGCCCAATCACACCGTACTCAACCACCTTGCCACCACGAATATCAAGCAAGGTGTTCTGGCCACTAGTGCGACTACCAGATATAAGCGAAAGGCAAGTCTGACATGCAATTGCCTTTTTCCTTCTTCTTAGATTAGTGCTAACATCTGCCTTGTTACAGTTCCTCACCACCATTATGTACAAGCCCCGCAGCGACGACGGCGATTGAGGTCAAGATGTCCACAAAATTGCACCACAAAGGCCTCGTCGTTTCTCCTAAGCTTACAGCGTGTGTGCGGCGCGCCCATACACACACGCGCTACCCGCGCCCGTTTTACTTCTCCCGCCTACAAGCTACCAATGAGTGACGTGAACATGGTCTGGGAGAGAAAGGAAAGCCAGCACGGGCAAGCTATGGCGATGACGCTGGCGACGACAATGATGATAATGACGATGGAAGGCGTGAGGGAGAGTAAGAGATTAAAGCCGAACAGGTCTAGAGTAGAATGGTATCGCGTGGCGACAATAGAAGTCAAAGGAAACCACAGTCTGTCTGCAAAGCTCGGAGGAGTGAAACTCAAATGGTTCATTTAACTTGGACCCCCACTCTGAAGCATGGCATGTATGTGTCCATTCAACAGCGCACTCGCGAGAGCAGGAGGGAGTAGAAAAATCAATCAAACAATCAAGCAAACCTAATACATGTTTTTTGTTTTGGAGTTATTGCGGTCTTATTCCGGTGTTTTGACATATCTGTCTCGCAGCGACTAGAGGAGATTGAAGAGGGAATGAGAGATGGATAGACCGATGAAAGTCAAAGGCAGAGAGATAGAGAAAATAAAGATCAAGGTGGAAGTAAGTTGGAATTATACACCTGTTACTCATAGTCTATACATGTCAAGTCCACACATCAAACTAACAGAGCCAGAGTAAGATAGTGTCCGTCTAGTGTGCTGTTCATCATCCCTTATTAGAAAGCTATATTCACTTTTCGCTCTTCCTTTGTCAACACTTATGAGCCCTTCACTTTCGCGTGTGCAATACGATGGTTCAGTGAGATGTGTGTAAATATGTGTTTATAGGAACGATTTCTTGATTGTCAGTGAGTTCTCACATATATACTGTCGCCGCGGCGACCTCGATTCCGGACACTTCTGCGGGTCCATTGGGTTCGTTTCACGTCCCCCCGTCCACGTTCACCTGCTGCGCGCAGGCTCTTTGCGATTCTTTTGCTTCTGTCCCGTCCTGCGTGTCTTTTCCTTCAGACTCGTTGACCTTCGGACGCAGAGAGACAGACCCACAACGTCCTGATTTGCTTTCAGAAAGAACAAAAAAAACATCATGGCGGACCAAGACCAGCAACGCCAGCGACCTCCTGATCTTCCTGCTGAGAAGCCCCTCTTCACCCCTAAAGAAGAGATGATTCTCAAGCTTGTTTGGGGCTGCATGAAGACCTTTCCTGAGGTAAGTGAGCACTCGAGAAGGCTCTCTTCCCTGATCTCCAGTTTCGCTGACTTTTGACCCCTAAACAAAAATAGATCGACATGGACAAGCTCAAGGAACGTGGTGGGTTCAATACCATGAAGACGACCTCGAACACTTGGGGTTCGATCAAGAAGAAGATCATCAACATGAACATGGAGGGCAATGTTCCTGCTACTGCTGGTACCGCTGGTCAGTCCCTCTACACAGACGTCCTACCTTCTTCTGTCAAGTTGGCAACTAATGACATGGCCAGCTGCAGTCGACGGCGACCCAGCCACTCCCAAGAAGCCTCGCACTTCGAGCAAGAAGACGACCAAAGTCACTCCCCCGAAGCGTGATCAGGACGATAGCGGCGAGGAGGGATTCCGCATCTTGGGTCGTGGTAAGAAGGCCCGCAGGTCCATCTTCGAGGCAGACCCCTACGACGATCATGCTTGAGCTTGACTCTCGTCGAGACTCGTCGGTGGTGCCATCCATAGCTTCTACCTTTGTGGATTATCATGGTCCATCTTCGGGACGGTCAGGTTAGTTGGCATGAATTCGGACAGTGACTGGTCTCTCCAGTAAATTAATCAATGGCTTATTGGTCTTGAACCTCAAAGTACAAGTGCCGTCCCTTCAAAGCAGTCTCGGAACGCATCCGATGGAATATCGTTGTAGCGAGTCAGGCTGCCTTTTCTTTCCTTCTACGGTAAAGAACATTGACCGAGACATGGATCCGTGCGTATGACATGTATGCGTCAATGTCGAGACGTCTGTGCGTGCCGTACGGGAGGGATACTTTCTACCTTACCTTGATTACCTTAGCTGACTTTGTACGGAGACAAGCACAATGACAGGGTTCCACAGGGCCTGCAGGCGTCAGAGCAGAGCAGCCAATAATAAATCGTGGCTCACGTCCACTTGTCGAGGGCGGTGAACCCTTTGTGACGGTCCCACATTGTACTGGACTTAGCGAGATATCAGGACAAGTCAGTCTGGTCCTTAGCATTACTGACTGCTCTTGCGAGGAAGACTGTCCTGCTTCTCTCTGCTGCTGTTCATATCTCTCTCGGCAGAGAGGCCTTTCTTGTATTCGTGTCGTTTTATAAATTCTTGCATCTTCTACATCAACAAGCACCGGCATGGATGACGATTTTTCAGAACGGACTCGGTCATTTCTGTCGTGGTTTCAGAGCCGTCGATCCAATATCAGTCCTAAAATCCAACTTGCCGACCTTCGATATCGCAACTCTGGCCGTGGCGTCGGCAAGTCTTCTCTCCTATCCTCGCACGCAATATCTATACCTTACTTTCCACAAGGCGCATCGAGTCGTCGACACAATATATCGTCAAGCTAATATATTCGCAATCACAGTTGCAACCCAAGACATTGCCCAGGATGAGCAACTCTTTTCCATCAGCCGTTCAGACATTCTCAGTGTGGAGAACTCACGGTTTGCTCATACTGAGGTCGGAAAATCAATCCTTGCCGACCTGGACGATCAGTGGACTCCGCTCATCCTCGTCATGATCTTTGAATTCCTCAGCGGGGATGATTCACAGTGGAAGCCATACTTTGACATCCTCCCCACCCACTTCAACTCCCTTATGTTCTGGTCGGATGATGAACTCGGCCAACTACAAGCCAGCGCCGTTCGACAAAAAATTGGTCGGGAGGAAGCAAATGAAATGTTTTCCGAAAAAATCATCCCTTTGGTGCGCAGAAATACTCTTGCCCTTTTCCTTGACGCCTCATCGATAAGCGATGCCGACCTCCTTTATCTCGCACACCGCATGGGCTCGACCATCATGTCCTATGCCTTCGACCTCGAGAAGGATCCATCGCAGCAAGAGGTTGACGAAGATGGCTATGCATCCGATGAGGAAGAGGCTTTTTTGCCAAAAGGCATGATCCCCTTGGCCGACATGCTGAATGCCGACGCCGGCAAGAACAACGCCCGTCTGTTCTACGAGAAGTCCGTCGTCACAATGAGAGCCTTGAAGCCCATTGCTGCCGGTGAAGAAATCTTCAACGACTATGGTCCTCTTCCACGAGCTGACCTTCTTCGTCGTTACGGCTACATCACTCAGGGTCATGCCATCTACGATGTCGTCGAGATCCCTCGGCAGCTTGTGATCGACGTCTTTCGTGCACTGGCGCCTGATCATCCGCCTCAGACCTCACAAGAGGCGCTGGTGACTCTACACTGTCCAAAGTCTGAAATGACCGACGCTTCGCTGGAACGAAAAGTACGTCCTCGCTTCTTTGATATCATCATCCGAAACGGTTGCTAACATTAGTTCACACAGTTCGAGTATCTCGACGAATATGAAGCTCTCGATGATGGCTATGATCTCTCGCGCAGCCCTGATGAAGGACTCATCCCTGCCATGCTTCTCAGCCTTATATGGACTCTGGACCTCTCCGCTGCGGACTTTGACTCCAAGAAAGACTCCAAGCCTCGCCAGGCCTCTCTCGATCCCAAGAAAAAAGACTCCATGCGCTTCTTCGCCGTCTTATGTCACATAGTTGAGGCCCGCCTGAATCAGTACACCACGACGCTGGCAGACGATGAACAGCTTGCCCTGGTTGTCGAGCAGACAGCGCTAAATGACATTTCGGAGTACCGAAAGGCCATGGCGCTGCACGTCCGCATTGGAGAAAAGCAGATTCTTCACAGTGCTCTGCTGCAGCTAACCAATGCCCGCGATGAAGCCATCCGGAAACACGGACGGGACTGAGCGACCGAGTCACCATATCACCTCAACGACAAGAAAAGATTACGTCGAAACATTCTCGAATTCGACCTTGCTATACTACATAGTCTACAATATCATGCCAAAAGTGTGGTATCTCAACAGTTAGGGGAGGGTTTAGGGAAATGAACATCCTCGTCACGCATCATGATGCCGCTTTTTCTGCGGTCATTGTGGCCTGCTGGCAGAATGCCCTGCAGTGCCCTGTCCGTTCGCCATGGCAACATCACCGCCGCTGGAGACTGCCCTTCGAGATTGCTCGGCGGCCGGATCCATCTTCGGTCTCGTCGCGAGCAGCGTCGCACGATAGCTCAGCCCATGCGTGTCGTGGCAGTCGAATTCTGACACGACCACATCGCTGTCACTTTCATCGTCCGAGTCACATATAACACCTTTCTCCAGCACGAATGGTCTCGACCTTCGCTTTTCAACGAACAATCTGCCGTTTCTGCCATATCTTCGGCGAAACGATGGTCGCTCATGCTCGTATTTATCAGGAGGTGGTGATGCGAAGCGGAACATGCTTCTAGCTGCCACTTCTTCTTGAAGGCCACCATTACTAACAGGTGTAGGGAGATCGGCGTCGGCATCTTTCATCTCGACATCCTTTAGGTGATCACCCGGAGACTCCGAGTGCAGTGATGCGGGCGGCGTCGGTAATTGGACTTCTTCCAATTTCGGCAGGAAGCCACCCATTGATGCTGTCTCCGGTGGCGGTGTGATGGGGTTCCAAGTGATATCGACCCAGTCGTTGTTCCACTTGCGATGCTGCTGGATCTTGTCTTCGACGAACCGGCGAGCCGCAGCCGCTGTCTCCTCTTGCAGGTCTGACAACTGGACAAGATCGTTCTCGGGCGCCCGGCCTTCCGACCGCGTCGTGTTGATGCGTAGCGTCGTCGGCCGTGGTGCACCCTCCGCCCGCGCCTTTGGCTTGGGCGCGGGACGTTGGTTGACAAGTAAGTTCTCGTCGTCTCCCTTCTCGCCTGTGATCCCCTGTTGTATCTTGACGCGTTTGAGCTCGCTTCTTTGCTCAAACACCTTGCGCTCGGTTTCGATGTGCTCTTTCTTCAGTCGTTCTCTCTGGTTTACTGCCATCACAAGTTGCCTTGCCTCTTCCAGCTCTCGTCGCAGCTTCTTCAGCTTCTCTGCTACCTGCGCATCTCTACCTCGAGTTTTGCGCGCTTGTCTCACTTCACGACGTCGGAAACAGACGTAGGCATCAGCATCGTCGGTTTCTTGACCCGTCTCAAACTTGAGCGGCGCTAGTAACGACCTGTTGCCTTTCTGAGCCTTTCTGGTCTGCCAATGGCTATACACATCCTTTGCCCATGTACGTCCATCCGCCGAGATCTCATCATCGTAGACTTCTTCGAATTGCTCGAACTCTGGTGGGGGTGGGTGGTCTATCGCGGCCTGTGGTTGCAATTCTGTCGTCTTATGCTCAAAGAAGGTAATCACTTCTTCGAGGATATCCTCGGTCAACTTGGCATCATCGGCTTTCTTGCCTTGATTGATATTGAGAAGAAAGACATCGTCTTCTTCATCCACACAATACTCGGGACCAATGCAGTCTTCGACTGTTGAGCTAAATCGAATGTAGGTCTGTGGCGAAGAGAACGACTTCGGATACAACTGATCATAAGGGATGGTACTGGTACTCGGCTTGGCCTCTGGCGTGGGAATGAAAACCTGAGCGACTTTCCCGCCAGTAGCTGCAGCAGCCGAAGCCGAAATGACAGCCTGTAAATGGTGTTCCTATAGACAAATTTGTGTAAGTAAGGTGTGGTGATATTGATTTGGTGTCTGTGTCACGTGAAGCAAGGAAACTTACAATCTCTTCTGCTTTCTCAACACCAGTCTCGACTTGCGGGATGTGGCGTTGAGGATCATCATCGATGGCAAAGGTCTCTATCTCATGTTCGCGAACGATCTGAAGAGGATGCTTTGTCGAAAGCTTCCTCTGTCTGAACCGCGCTCCCACACGGGACGACATATGGATGACCTCGCCTGGCGATGATGAGTTATGCGACGGCCTTCATGCGACGGTCGCATGTATCCTAAGTCCTTATGCACTTGCACGGCGTTTATGCAGCTGCTTTGGGATAATGGGAAAATTCTGCAAAGCCGAAGAAATGCCGCCCGGTCGCAGAGCTGGCCACTTCGAACGCAGACTTACAGGTCGCGAGAACTAGCGCCAAGACTGGGAAATAATGCCCGGCGATGCCTGCAATGTCAAAAACAGGCTATGTATTGATGGAAACCGATGATTCAGTCGATTTTTTGATGGCGTGTGGTGTGCTGTAGGCAAGCTCGTCGATTATTGTCGCGTCGTGTTGTCGGTGTCGGGCTGGACGGGGGAAAGCGGGCGTACGAGTTGTGAGCGATTTTGGGCTGTGCTGTGGGGGGAGGAATGGGAAAGGGGGATCAGTCACAAAAAAAACAGCCCTTTTTTCCAAGCGTTTCCAGCAACTCCTCAGCTTTCCCTTCCCGCGATCGCATGTTATGACGCGATAAGAGAAAGGGTAGAAAGGACACATTGCACGTTTTTCATTTCAGTTCGTCTCGACAATTACATTGTTGCATCTCCTTCGTGTATGCTATATGTTTCCTGATCGTGTTTAATCATGTTTCCCTTCGAGCCTCATATCGTCTCTATTATTGTGCAAATGGCGCGGTCGCGGTCACTTCACCACAAGTTACCTACGTCAACGCCAAGCGCACTAGTCCGCAAATGGCAAGAGCGATAAGCGAACCTCTCCGGTCTAAACATGGCATACAGTAAGCCTCCAATCAACGCCTAAGAGCTGTCGCTGTTCCCATACCTATGCAGTGTATATGTAAACAAAACAGTAGTCAAGACCTAGACCATGTCAACCTCACCTCTTGAAGACTGCATAAGTCTCAGAACTGAGGAGAAGACGACGACAACAAGTGACAACGATAAGCGACTGCTCGTGTGGTTCATAACTGGCAATCCAGGTCTGATAGAGTACTATCGGACATTCCTGACTCTGGTCTTCGACTCGCTGCGTTCGACATATAGCGATCACAGCATCCACGTAACAGGCATCAGTCTCGCGGGCTTCGAGACGACATCTACCAGTAGTGCAAGCGGCCCACGGAACCTGGAGGACCAGATCAATTACATCGATGTCAAGCTCGCAGAGGCTGTCCCGGCCACCATCGCGAAGGGAAAGGGACAGGACAGCGAAGGCAGCGGTGCAACTCGGGTGATTCTCATAGGACACTCCGTGGGCGCGTATATCCTGCTTGAGGCCCTGCGTCGACAAAAGACCCGTTGCGCGGCAGGCTACGGTCATGGTAGCCGTGTCAAGTACATCGGTGGCATCTGTCTGTTTCCTACGATCACGCACATTGCGAAAAGCAGTAGTGGACGAAAGTTTAGTGTTTGTACAATCAATATGGCTGTTCTGTTTAGGAAAAGCGATCAGCTGATGTAAGTTTTTGTGTTTCTATTCTAGTTGCTGTCGGCGCTTGTCCCATTATTCCCTCTTGTTGTCGGTCTTCTTTCCAATCTCATCTTTTCTTGGTTGCCTTCAATTGCATTACACAAATTGGTGGCCTTTGTGACTGGTATGACGCGTGAAGCGGCTGTGGTTACTACTTCCTTTCTGCAGAGCCGGAATGGAGTACGACAGTCTCTAGCGCTTGCAGAGGATGAGATGCGCACTATTACGGCAGACAGATGGGACGATGAACTATGGTCAGTTGTTCCTGCTACCGTTGGAGACACCGGTCATGATAGACCGCAAGACAACGTCTCGAAGCTGTTCTTTCTGTTTGGCAGGAACGATCATTGGGTCGCCGATGAGACGAGGGACGAAATCATCGCTGCCAGAGGGGCGGCCATGGCTGTGTCGTCGCAAGGTGCGACAGACAATAAAGACCATCGGCCGTTGATGGAAATCGACGACTCAGGCATACCGCATGGCTTTTGCATTAGTGAGTCAATCCTTCCGGCTCCGCGGAGTATTGGAATCTGACGCTGACTTCTATGCAGAACACAATGAGCCTGTTGCGCAGAAAGTGTTGGGATACATTAATCATACGATAGCGGAGTACTGGTAGACGGTGATAACACCTTCTCAGCCGCGACAGTGAGGTAAGGTAGCGCGACTAGCAGTATCAAGTATCATATTAGATATCGCCTTACCCTGGAGCGTTGACGGACCTGACTGCATTTACCCTTGAGACATACAGTAAAAGCAGTATAGATCCAGTACATCCCGGGTGTGCGCTGCTACTACTTCCGTCAAAGCTACTGCAGAGACGTTGGGACGCAGCTCTCTCTGCTGATAGAAACTCTAACATGTGCCTTGCGGCCGAGTCTCCACCATCAGGCTTCATTAGTATATAGCATGTTCGAGTTTAGTGCCACTCGTGTATCAAGCAGAGACACCGTTCCGTTATACCTGCTCTGAAGCCAAGAGCTAAGCACTTGAAGTACTGTCATGTATCACTTCGCGCGGGGTTATACCGTCGATGAAGTGAACCTTAAGTAGGGTAAGGTATAGCCGGTGGTCAAAAGAGAGCGAGCACAGTAATAGTCACACTATAGACTACTATAGACTTCTCAAAGAGCACAGCGAGCATTTCCGCGTCAACGGATGGAAGGCGTGCGTTGCCTCGCATGCGATTTATATACAACGAATTTCCATCCATATGTATTGGAAAATGTGCCACGCCGATCGTCACCCACGTTCGGCGCAGTGTGCGTGCGCAATAATCACGGTAAATGGAAAATGGAGCCACATTTTCTTGCGGACGCAAGTGGTTTTCTTTTCCCGACACGCCATGCATGTACCACTCGTGACATGCCACGCAAGCCCAAGAGTCTTGTCGTGCGAATCTGGCAGGCGGGGCCATGGGCTAAGAAGGTAATCTTCCTCACATTTCTTGGGTGAAGACTACGAAAAGAAGTGAATGCGCGGCCGGCCGTTCGTGGTGGTCCGAACCATGGCACGCCTCAACTGCGAGTCGGACGATAACAAGAGATGAAACCGCTCGGGAACGGGTCCGCTATAACGAGAACCTTGGTCTTGGTACCGCATTCCATTGATGATGATAGACAAGGACATATCGATCGTTGATTTTAGATAGTGTACCATGGACGCGCGCTGGCATGGATAGGAGGGGGGAACAGAATGGGTCACAAACTTGGAAAAGGATGGCTCGGTTGGGTAGAGCCTTGTCTCGAGCATGGACCAATCTGGCGTTCGTCTAACGCCCTTCCGGTCGATCTAGTTCCATGTCTGGAGTGGTGTCTTCTATGGTCGGTCACCAAAGTGGGCATGCTGCTGCGCTCTTACAGAAATCACTCATCCCAGCAGACAATGGGCGTGGCTCAAAGTCGTCGAATCCCGAGTCTGTCGCATAAGCGGGGATGGCAGATGCAGTGGTAAGTCGTGCCAAATGCGTTGGCTATATTCGCGAGTAGCAAGATGTGGTGCGACTGTGATATTACGTACCACCTCGTAACTCCCGCAGCTCATGATCCTGGTTTCATCCATATCGCGACTCGATATTGCATGATTTCAGAGAAGGCAGATCAGAGATCGAAGCACTGATTGAGTACGAGCGAATCGCCCATCAACGCACGGCAGAACAGAGCAACTGCAATCCACGTGGTGACCTGTGCAGGGCCTCCCGCGGAACGATCACCAACTACATATCATAAGTCTTGAATTTAGTGCCGGGATTGACAGAGGAGAAGCTTTTGGCCAACGCGTATTTGACAGCCTTTGGTTCCGCCTTACCACGACCATTCATTCGAGGGCGTGCTTTTCTGAAGGAATGACGCGGATGACCGCATATACCTATTCGATACCCGTACACTGGTAGGTATCTGGTGGAGCATCAGTGTCGAGTCGTAGCAGAGCCTTGAGAGGGGAATTTCATTTTCACATGCTGTCAATGCTTCAGTTATAACACCAGAGAGTGCCCAAGTTTGGCTCTCGTAGCAGCTTCTGCGTACCGCTGCTGCCTCGCGTTGTAGAGAGGATTGGATCCCATTGCGTCTATTTCAATGGCGTTCTCAAAGGTCCTCTCGCAATTCAAGGTACGAAGGTACTCTAAGAGCCTCCGCGAGACGGATGCAATTCGACTACAGCAAGACTCCGAAAGGGACAGGGCCGAGACAGAAGTCGCAAACCATGTTGCGAACAATATGACGAAGCAGCTGGTGCATTGGGAGGCCCTGTACGGAGACCAGTCACGTCCTGCATCCACATCACCTACCGATTCCGTCGCTACTGACACGAGGTTCCGAATACCAGCTGGCAAGGGCGGCAATGTCACGAGGGTCAACGTCGCTCCTCCAGTCCTGAGCCCTACCAGACTACCGCCCCTCGCGGAAGAGGACGAGGATGTACTGACTAAAAGATGCTCTACTATCATCGTCAAGGAGGTACATAGCGAGGACAACCCAGATATCCCTGTTTCAAGTTTCGCCACCTGCCAGTCCAAGGATGTCAGTGCCGAGCACTCCTACAACGACGACAACAATGTGTCAGACAAGCGCCAGGTGTCCTTAAATGACGACGCCGGCTCGAATTACGATTGTGCATGTTCAGAAGATGTGAGCGACGTTGCTACTCCACATTCCTCTCACAAGGCGTATCCCGACTTTACACCAGTCTTCCTTGAGGATGAACATGACGAGTATGCCTATTCGACGACGCCGGCGATGGATGAGCTAGCCGATCCGACTCGAGCCGCTATGCTGAGGGAGGCTGTGTCACCATTCGCAAGCCGTGTGGACCTTTTGGATAGCACAGCAGAGGATAAGGTGAAGCCTGCACCTGACTTATCCAACGATTCCAGGACATCCCACGACGGAGGTCTCGTCAACCCTCAAACGTTTACATCCGCCGAGGAAGTCGAGGAGCGGCTGAAGCTGACCACAGAAAATCTTCAACCTGACGATGAGGTTGAATACAAGGTCGAGGAAAGGAGGGTATCCCGCACACACGCCGCGTATCGTACGAACGAATGGACGAAACGACTCGAGGGCGCAGAGGACCCAGGCACCGACGAAGTCATCAATCGACCCGAATCACCTGGTGTCCATGTACAGACGATACTACCCGACCTGATGGTTACAGAGCATCAAGATGCCGCGCGAGACAGGGGCTCAAAGACTGTTTCTTTCTCTGAATGTGGTGGAAGTCACGTCGCATCATCCTCGAGTGGCTCTGTCAAAGACCTGTCCTTGGGCAAAGTACCCACACGACAGCCGACTATCCGTAGAGCATCGACGTACACTGCAAGAGAGTCTTCAGGAAGACCAGCCACACAGCAAAAACGAGCCTCATCGCTGCCTATGCTGGACACAACACTAATGGGTCAACGGCATGCGATGCTGACGAATCGGCACCAGTACCCTGCTTCGGACATGCGGTCCTCTGACAGTATGATGTACAATTCCAGACCATCGTCCGCAAGCACGCAGAGCCACAGGCCAGCATGTTCACTTCACAGCGTGACTGTCACAGAAGTTGATCCAGACGAGATGACACTGAGTCAACGAAGGGCAATCTTACGGAAGCGCAACGCAACAGCGAGTCAGCTGTCCCCCATATCTCCAACTGAGGTAGCGGCAAGAAAAGCAGCCTACAAAGCCGCGAGCATGGACACCGGGACTCGTCTAAAGACGCGCGATCCCGCTCACGCCGCAGAACAGACAGCACGACAAAGCCGCTTGCTGCAAGACTGGCGGTACAGTCTAGCCACTGCACCAGAGACGACGGGAACCGCCAAACAGGAATCGACAGACGACATCCGACGGCGAGCCATGTTACAGCAGAAACAGGACGAGGTGATCCGCCAGCGCGAGCACGAAATCCGCAGGATGACCGAGCAGGCAGTCCGAGACGAGATCATGAGATGCAGACCGCTGGAGATCGAGGAGCTGCACCGTAAGCGGATGCGAAGCATGCAGAGGATCGCGTCCAAGCACGCGTGAGCCGAGGGCGCAGGCCGCAACAATGGGAGAGGTTTTTCTTTTGTTTTCGCATTAGAAGATATGGCGTTTGAGGGGGGAGGCATAGACGGTCAATACTGGCAAGAAAGGGGCCCTTGTATCTAATCCAACTACATACGGTGGAGTCCTGCGCGGACGGCGCCACTGCGTGGAGCTTCTGTCTATTCTCTTTTGTACCTACGTAATGTAATCCATATACCAATTTCGAGTACACTCTCATAACTTCACGTCTTCTACGAGTAGTATATGTCCATGGAAGTGCATGAAGGAGGAATGGTCAGAGCAAAGCACAGCCAGGAGAACAGGAAGGGAAAAAGCCTGGAGTCTGAAGTCAAGACATCAATGTCCATGTGAATAAAAGAAAAAGAACAACAAAGAGAAAAATGCGACGATCTAGAGTATACATGAAGGACACTTTCCGGCCGAAGGTGTGAAACAGAGATGCCCAAATAAAAAGAAAATGTCCCATTCCTTCTATTGAAAGAGATGAACGAAAGTATAAGCACCTGCAATAAGCGAAGAATGGCGAAAGCGATCCAACGTAATACTCCCCTCCTCCCTCGTTTTCTACAGTATAATTTCAAAATAGCGAGTTGCTTACTCATCAACCATCCCACCACCATCTCAAACGCAACAACAACAGCACCAACAACAAAAAATCCTGAAACCGGTCCACTAGTTTCAGTCCCTCTCTCTGCCCCTTGCTGCTCTAGCAAAGACCAGAGGATCAAGAGGTTGTGTGGTGTAATGGCAGCACGTAACGTTGTGGATTCCCATCTTCTCGTTTCAATTCTCTGTGATTATGCAGATGTGAAATGGTGGATTTGATCAGACGACTCCGTTACAATCCCGGTTCGATTCCGGGCACAGCCAGGATTCATTAGGCGGTGCTTGTTTGTTGGGATAGAGTTGACGTGCGGCGGTGGCTCTCTTTTTGTGGGATTTAATTCTCTGTTTCTCTTTTTGGTTTGGAGGGGTTGGGTCGGGCGCTTGCTGTGGTTTGAGGAGGAGGGTTGGTGTTCTTCTGTGGCTTTGTGCATCAGGGAGAGAGAAGAGGACGATGGTGCTTGTATGGTGAATCTCGGTTTTTGTCTTTTATACCTTGGAAAGATTGAGTGGGACTTTCTATATGTCTGTTTATACTGACTGCTATTTGAGGAAGTGGGAAGGAAGAAGAAAAGCTACTAGGTATGACTTGATCGCAGCATGGGAAATTTCGACTCTGAAAACAGATGACAGGGCGGGTTCGAAAAGTGCAGGAGGCAGATTTTTGTCAGGAAGAAAAAATCACCGTCCGAGTCCAGCCTTGCTCTTGCCCGTCAATCTAGCACCGCCCAGTCCAAATCTTATCTCATCCAGCTGCTCCATGCCAGTCTGGAAGCCAGCCTTCTTGATCCTCCGTCCTTTGCCCGCCTGTCGCGAGTGACCGGCCAAAAATCCATCCATGATGCTGTCGAAGTCACTCCTGACCAGCTCGGGCGCCTCCGAGTCCGTGGCTCTGCTGTACGTCGATATGCCGCTCGCTCTGCTCATGCCGCTCATGGCGGACATCTTGGACATGCCCGAGGCTTTGGACAAACCCGTCATGCCGGACGCCAAAGACTCGGCGTCGTCGAACTGCGAGGACTCGTCGTTGTAGAAGTCATCGTAGTCGTCGTTTGCGTATTCTTCCTCGATCTTGTCGAAGCGTTGATCCAGCAGCGTTTGCGCGTCGGTGCGGGCGAGCGCGGACGATGACATGGAGTAGGCGGAGGGGTTCGTCATGGCGCCCTTGCGCTTCTTTCTGCGGCCGGAGGCGAGGGATGACAGGCCTGTGTTGATGGTCTGGCCGGCTTCTGAAGGGGTCACGCCCTGTTTCTTCGGCGGTGCTTTGGCGTCCTTGACGGCTTGCTTGAATTTGGCGAATTCTTCCATCCAGGCGCCGCCGGTGGGGTCAGCGGGAGGCGCGGCGGTGATGTCTTCGGTCGGCGGGGCCAGGTCGCCGTTTTCGTCTGCGTGGGCGGATAGCGAGGCGCGTGGTGAGGGTTTGTTCTTGTCGTCGGCTTTTATCGTGGCATCTGATTCCCAGCCCTCGTCGTCGTCCTCGTCCTGCCAACCGGCAGCCTCCCAGCCGTCCTTGTCGACCTCTTCTCCGCTCTTTGCCAGCTCTGCGAAAAAGTCCTCCTCGTCGTCGTTGACGTATGCTTCGTCCTCCAGAGCCTCGAGCGCTTCTCGCAGCCTCGGGTCCATGTTCGGCTGGAATCCAGCAATGGCGTCCGGGATGTCCTGCTGGTCCTGATACGTCGTCTTCTTGACGAACTCGCTTCCGAGCAGCTCTTCCGGTAGCAGACTCTTGCTCGTGGCTTGACTGCTGGCGATACTCCTGCTGCCGTCGTCGTCGGCGATGTCCATGAACTTGAGCGCATCCGCCAGACTCTGCTTGTTCTTTCCTTTTGTCGTCTCTTGCTTCGCGGGGACCCACATGGCCTGTCCTCCACCCGTGCCAATGTCTCGCATGTGTTGCATGTAGTCGTATTTCGTGTCGTCGTAGAAAATGCCGTGTTCGGCCGCCTCGCCCTCGTTTGGCCGAATGTTCATTCCGAATTCGTCTTCCAGATCTCCGCCTTGTCGCACCTTGCTACTGCCCGGCTGTGCTGCTTTGCCTGCCGGACGCTCCAGCTCGGCGAAGACCATGGCAGGGGCATCTGCGTCGTTGATGAGGGGGTCGTTCTGGGCGCGATGCACCAGAGCGAAGGTGGTGGCGTTCTTCTTGTCGCTGTTTGGTTCGTTGTCAGACGTCGCTCTTCTTCACTTATTCCTGTCTATGTTCTGGAGGAGATGGAAGAAGACATACATCCACTTGCGAGGAGCCATGATGGCGATATTCTCTCTCTTTATTCTTTTCCTCTTTCTCCTCTTTCTCCTCTTTCTCCTCTTTCTCCTCTTTCTCCTCTTTCTCCTCTCTCTCTCTCTCTTTCTCTCTGTCTCTTTCTTTCAATTCAAGCCTGTAAAATCCAGAGACACCAAGAGTCCAGGTCGATTAACAGAGACAAGTCAAAATAGAAACGATTCAAGGAAAAGCGATAATGGATATATAACTTCAGTCAGGCAGCAAAGTCGTCGGATCCGACTCTGAGTGTAAATTTCTTGGAAGTCACAATAATTTCTGGACCCTGACCTTTTTTCTGCCTGATCAGTTCTCCATCAAGGTGGGGTTCACTTGCTGCTGATTCGCCAAGAGTTTTTGGTCATCCATCGCGTCGCTGACCTATGGCAATAGTCAAGGTATGTATTCATGCTGTTGGTAAGATAAGGTTAATGCTTGACGGGTCAGTTTCTTGGTCAGATCATAACGATTCCACGCCGGTCGTTACTTCGTAGAGATTCGTAGAGGATAGCAGTGCTCGTTCTTATTAAATGAAAGAAGTATTACATTTCTGGTCCTGACTGGTACAGAGGGCGACCCTGTCTAATTGCCTCAGCAAGACCGTCCTTGGGCAACAAACTCCAGTAGTCTGTGATAGTGTGCACATCAAGCAACTATGGTGCCTTTCACTCCTAATTGTCAAGTTTTTGAGTAGTTGTCCATGTGCTGCAGAAACCGAACAATGTCAAACTATCCCGCCAAACACGAGTACAACAAACACCCGACTAAATTCACTGGCCCATCCATACCCCGCTGGCGGTCCTCCCATCAACACAGATCACAAAGGTGAATCCGGGTCCGATTCTGGTTCATTTTCCGGTCACGTTGTCGACATCTTTTACTCTCACCAACATAACCACTTGTGAAACATTCCAAAAGAAAACCACTTCGGCTCTATAATTGCGCTACAAACTCGCCGAGTACTCGATACGCGCAAGCGCTGCACCTCCGGTATACTCGTTCACATTCACGTTCTCGTCACCAACAACTATTTCCACCACCACCACCACCACCACCACCACCCTTCCTCTAACCTTACAACCATTCTGCGTGTGGGGAGACATGTTCTCTGGGCCTGTTCTGCAACCTCACAAGGACAAGAAATGCGCGACACGAGCAAATCATCTCATGCGAGTCATCTGAGCTTCGACTTGATGGACAGACCGGTGCATGCAGCACGCACCGCAACCTGGCCATGTCATCGCTGTGCCCATGCAGACTACCCCCAAAGGTTCATGACATTTACTGGCTCTTGAACGACTCGGCCTGGGCGCGGAGGTTGGCAGAGGCGGAACCGCCCTGGAAGAAGCGTGCGAAGAGAGGCTGGAGCAGGGAGTTATAGACAATGTTGGCACCGCTGGAAAATAAACCATCAGCCACTATGCTTCTCAAAAGGCTACACACACGTGCAAACTTACCTGGTCTGGGGAAGGGCCATCCACAGGGTCAGGACAAACTTGAAGGTGTAGTAGAAGGCTATTTGATCTTAGTACACTGCCATGTGGCGCTTTAAAGCTCTTGCAGATCGACTTACGGAACCAGTAAACAGCGTTGACGGCGCTCTCAATGACGGTGAAGAAACCGAAGGTCACCCAGTACTGCGAGGAAAGTCAGGAAAATCTACGTCATCACGTCAATTCCGTAAACATGGACTTACGGTCAACCACTATAAGCCAACGTCAGTCAATCTTCGAAGTAAACAAACGTGTGCAAGCCAAGACTTACGTGGGTGTCATCGGCCTTGCCGACGGTGAAAAGGGCCTCAAGAGAGTAGTATCCAGGAATGATGAATCCGGCAAGGTTGGTGAGGAACTCTCCGGCAATGTTGAAGAAGATGGAGAGGAAGTACAGAGCTCCGATACCCAGGACGAGGTAGACCTTGGGGACGGAGGTCTGAGTCTCAAAGTTGTTGAGCAGGTGGTACTTCGACAGCTATCATTTCGTATTAGCAAGCTGAAGAGAGTAGACACAGGCAACCCGGAACGTGATTCGGACACGCTCCAGGTACGAGAAAAAGTTGCTGTAGCTTACCTCCTTGTCGAGCTGCGAGATTTGGTGCTGGGCCTTTTCTTGGAACGACATTTTGTTTTATTCGAAGATTGCTGATGTACAGGGTACGTCTGATCCAAAGTCACTACACGGTCTGCCGTCGACCTAGAATTGATAACGATGTACCTGAGGAGATATAGGAGTAAACGTCTGGTTTGTGCGTTTTGTCAAGAATTTGTGTGTGTTTCTCGCAAGAGAAATCGAGGTAGAGCAACGGGGCAGAAGAGGTGACGTGTGTCCAGACTCGGGTGGGGGGAGCTCCAAGAACGGAAACCCAAACTTCTTGGCTCCGGCCGACGTTCTTTCCCGTAGCTGCCCTCGCTGCCCTCGCTGAACTCGGCGCCTGCCCTACCGCTTACCTTACTCTCTACGATGTGATCCGATGCGCAAGAGCCGCTCCTGGGATAGTCACAAGTAATCAACAACGGCCAACCCGTTTACAACGCAACGTTGCAACCACTTTGCCATTTTGAGATGGCAAATTTCGTAGAAACTCACATGTGGCCAGCTTAAGCGAAATTATTCGAGCAGCTGGAACTATACGGTGGTCTTTGTAGTTGAAAAAGGCCGGTCAGAGAAATTGCCAGTGACGTAGTCGATGTTTTGCCAAATCACGTGAAATGAGGAAACAGCGGCGTCTGGTCGCCGTGCAAGCGGGCTTGTTTTGATAAACAGATCGCTCTTTAGATGTTCACGACAACACATTCAGCGACGACTCGCTACGAACCCGGCAATCTACCAACCAGGCCTTCCACGACTGGGTTACGGCACTGATCAGCCTTGCATTCGCATTCTGGAAGCCTTGTCACAGGACGATTCCATCTGCCAGGACTGACTACCTCCGTAAACAACCGCCGCATTCGAGTATCAATCGCTCGTTCTGGATGCCTTAACACGACTCGGGAGGTTATAGCTTGCGACCAATCACGACTACGACCACATCATGTATTAGAGATTCCAATCGCACATACCGTATCTTTGTCTGGGTAAGAAAATTGTGGCTCGTATACAAAAATCCAATGTTTGTTGACAAACCGGGCTGATATCAAAACAGACTCACGCGAATCCATACCACAAATATCTAAACATTAATTCTCAATGGCCTTCCAAATGCAGCGCACTCGCTCTGCACACTCCATTCATCGGCCATTGTCGCGTGCTTCCACTCAGAGTGCGCAGTCACCTGCGCCTGACCTGCTGCCGGACAATAAATATCATAATAATGCCGCCTTCATGCAGCAGCAGCTCATGGGTATGCAATATGTCAATCCTCAGCCCACGAACCACATGGATCCTATGATGCAGATGCAAGCGCAAAACTTCCAGATGTCCCAGCAGCAGTTCGATCCAAATCAACACTATCTGCCGGATAATGCGTATATGCTTCCCGGCGATACTAACTACCCCATGCCACCTCACATGATGCAGTACCAAGCCCAACTCAATGGATCAGAGCCCGAAGACAAGCGACGAAAGGGTTCCTCAGCCACTGCAACCAATGATAAGGAGCTGAGAGAGCTGCTGAGTCGTAATGATGGGCGCTCGCTTCCCGAAGTCGCTCAAGAAGTCATCGCAAAGGAGCGAACACCCCAAGCAGAGAAAACAAAACAGCTCTTCGCTATGTTATGGTAAGCTCACACTTAATAAGACCGCCGCCTTTTGATTCTATTGTTCTGACCTATCCGCTAGGCTTCGCAAGGTGTGCAAAACCGCAAAGACTTCTGTCCCGCGCAATCGTGTTTACTCACATTACGCCACTCGATGTGGCACCGAGAGAGTCGTTCCCCTAAATCCCGCTTCCTTCGGAAAGCTTGTTAGAGTCATCTTTCCAGGAATCCAAACCAGACGGCTGGGCGTCAGAGGCGAGTCCAAGTATCATTATGTAGACCTTTGTCTCGTCGATGATGCTCCTGCCGAACAATCCCAAGGCACCGCAAGGAGTACTCCTGCCTTGGAAAGGGCTGATTCAAGACGTAGCATGTCTGTTCAGCATGCACAGATTGATTTCAGCGCTGTACCAAGACCCACATCCGACAATATCGGCCTTGCCTCGCAGGATGGTATCATGGAGAAGCTCCAACCTTCCACAGAATCTGAGTCTCGGGGGCCGCCCTCGCATGCTAAGCTCTTTGCATACCCAGATACGAGGGGTATGGTCGCCGACAACGAAGGCTCGGTCATGTACGATCAGATATTACGTTTTCCACTCAAGGATGAATCTCCATCACAAGAGAATGAAGCAATCATACTTCCGGACTTACATCCCTTCTGTCCCCTGAAGACTGACCCAGATACCGCAGACGCCTTGGTGGCGCTGTATCGAACCCATTGCACGTCACTCATCGACTGCATACGTTTCTGCAAGGAGAAGCAGTTCTTCCGTCTGTTCACATCTTTCCACGGTACCCTCACAGTACCTGTGCAGAAGCTCTTGGCCCACCCTAATCTTGCGCCGTGGATTCAGGCCGTGGACACGTTGATGTACCAGAAGATGGTCCGCTTCGTCTCGCGCCTCACACTCCAGGCTGCTCCCCCGGCCGTCATCACCATTCTCAACAACATCTCAACCAACCTTCACGCGCACATCTCGAAGATCTTCTCGTCGCATCCTGTTCATCTTCTACAAGCCAAGCTGAAGCCAGCGGCGACATTCGCCAGTCTTTTGCACCGTCTCATCCGTGTCAATGCTGCGGCACACGCTGCAGCAAACCTACTAACAATCGATCAAAACCGAGAGCAGATGTGGAGGGAGTGGGTCACGATGGTGAATCCGAAACGTGTCATGGAGGCTGAGCTACCTACGTGTGGCTACGAAGAGGTGTATAAGATCCTTACCCAGGATATCAGAGGTCTGTTGGAACCTCTCGCATCCCCACCATTCCCCGACAATGCTCTCTTCTCTTTCGACAACGAAGCCTACGGCTATGCGCAGAACAGCTTCTCGAACGCTTTCTCAAACAACCTCGAGCAGTCCGACAATCCTGCCTCAACGGAGAACATTCTGGATCGCTGGTCTACCTTCCTATCATCGCTACCCGCACGTTTCCCTCAGGCGAAGACTCGAGTCTTGCTTCACTGCATCAGCGCTGTTGGAACCGCTGCGCTCCGCGATATCACCATCATGGGTGGTGCGAGCTACCAGACTTGGTGGGTTATGAAGATCTTTGTTGATGAGATGGCACTGTGGCTGGCCGCCATGGGAGGGTTTCTGGAGCACGACGCGTCAGCTGTCGTGCCACAGGCAGAAGTTTCTCCTGATCTCCGAGCTGTCGACCTGCGAACTAGCGTGGGAAGTAACAACAGCGAGATGCACAGCCGAATGAGCAGTCTCGACCCAGACTTCAGCATGTCAATGGGCAACCAAAGCCAAAGTCAAATGATTAGACCGTCAAGTGCACATAGTAAGTAACGTGACTCTCCTTTCTAACATGATTTCTTAACATTGCAGAGCTCTAACTAACCAAGTCACGTAAAGTTTCGAGACCTCAATCAGCACACTCCATGCACAGCTACGGCGTTTCTTCTAACAGACGACCACTCTCTCGTGCGCAGACTAGCATTGGCAACATGCAAATCGACACACACGATCAAGCCCAGCAGCAGCTATTAGGCATGCAAATGGGCCATCGCCACAGCTTTTCCATGCCCGGCCAAGCGCACGTACCGCAACAGCCGAGCAACCTGTCGCTTCACACATCGGTCGCTCCTGACCTGGGTGATATGGACGACAGTGGCATTGGAATGAGCCTTGTCGATGATGATGCTCTTTCCAAATTTAACTTCACTACGGCAGATCTCGGATCGCAACTAATGAGCAGTGGCGAGATCAGCGTGTCTATGGTCTGACCGCCAGACGATGCTTTCTCGCTGCTTTCCGAGCTACCAAAACACGACTATCATGAACGCAATTACATGAATTACTTATTAAAGGCGGGATGAAATTCTAAGAGGTGCAAAAAACATGGATGTTTCAAAGGAGCATGAGAGAGGACGTTTCACTTTGACTCTCATGCATACGAGCATACGAAGCCTTTCTATGAAGGAAGCATGCGCATCTTCTTCGAACATCTCTACGATGAAAATAGAGAAGTAGAAGAAGAGGGGCGTCCGTCGGCTCATTCCTACGACGCCTTCCTCCTGACGATTACGACTATTATTATTGTCACTTCTCTGATCTTAATATGGGTATCTCTTCTCCTGTTTCTATGATACCATTTCGGGGAGGCGGATGGATGGGGGAATTTTTTATGAAGCGGTTTTGCGGCCTGATCGATTTGCAGGTGGATGTCGCCTCTACCCCTTGCAACCTATATGATACGATCGGGTCGCATGGCTGCAGGAGTATTCGACTTTTTCCGTTTTTTACTATTACAAAGTACACGCGCGTTTCGGGACAAACGGAGAACATTGTGGTGGGGTTAAGGAAGTCTGTGTCCCTCGTTGAGAAAAATCATCTTTCTCCGTGGAACAAGACCTTTTGTTATTATTTTACTTCTCTGATGTCCATTGATTGCTGCACTTTCTGTACGAAGTGCGGAAGGAGTGTTGGGAGGGACTTGTTATTAAACCGGGTGTGATGCATTGAACTGATTATTGACTGATTGGACCGAACCGAATTGATTGATAACTGAGATATACGAGCATTTTCACAAATACTCTTTCGGGTTTTTTCTTATTGAATTCGTGTGCAAAGACTGTGTCTAATTTTCGATTCAATGTTCTAGGTCTTCCCTCATTACGTGCAGAACTCGTGGGGCTTCGTGCCATCTCAGAAGAACGAGAGCATGAGTGACCTGAAGACATTCTTGACATGTCTCGTACTGTAATGACGCCATGTAAATCAGACGTCCACGAGACAGCAGCTGTCCACGGCGCCAAAGCCGGCGGCTACGCCACCCTCCTCGCTCTGGTCGCCCTTGGTCCTCAAGAGGTACCCAGCCTGATAGTTCTCGAAGATCTGATCCAGGCCCTGCGCGTCCTTCTTCAACCGCCAGAGACAGACGCCATAGACGCCGAGCTCACCGATGACTCCGCCCTGCTGCACCTCGCCGTTACGCAGGATGCTATTGGTCAGCGCGGGCGGCTCGATCATCTCCATGAGGATGTGCGCAGGCCAATGGGACTCGGGTTCTTGCTTCAGGAACTCCGGGATTGCTTTGCGGTACACGTTGTTGCCGCCGCCTTCACGCTGGGGCTTCAGTACGTAGCGCGTGGCGGTCTCGGGGTCCTGGGCTAGTTTGCGTGCTTCTTGTCCTGCTTCGCTGGTGTCCATGGGGTAGATTGGCGCGAAGGTCTTGTGCACTGCGGCGGCTTGCTCCTTGTCTTGCAGGAAGCGGGCTAGGTGCGGGGAGTGGGGAGTGGCTAGGACCTGCTGGACTTTCTTTGAGCCGGCGAGATGGGTCAGGATCGAGGGACATTTGATCGCTGAGCTGCGCTCGATGTGGAGACGTGAGTCCCAGTCTGCTTTGCCGTTGTAGTCGGATGGAGCGTATCCGGCTCGAAAGTAGACCACGGACACCTCCCAGGTTTGCTTGGGAGCGTGGGGTGGCGTGTACAAGAGGTTGCGCTTTTCGTCGAGTCTGGTGTGGGCCATGACGGAGTCGAACTTCACGCGGAAAGAGCGCACTCCTTGTCTGGCTAGTAGCATGTACTCCAGATGTCTCTGATCGAACACGTTGCGCTCGAGGTCCTGGACAACGAAGATCACACATAGCGGGTTTTCGGTCTTAGGCTTACCGTAAGCGTTGTGACCTTTGGCCAGACCTGCTGCTAGTAGAGGAATAGATTTGCTTCTCTCCAGTGATGATGGCTTTATCACAGATGCACTCTCGTGAGGATATGCATCTGTTGATAGAAGGTAGTTGTGCATCTCTGACACCTTTGATGACAAACCTCCGAATGACGATGCAATCGTGTTGAATTCGACTTGCTTGATTGTTGGCTTTGCATCGGTCTCCATCGGATCCAAGTGAACCATGTAGTCTGAACGGAACAGACCAAGAGTGATGTCCTGACATCGATTAGCTTTGCATGAAGAGATACAACTGATAGACACCATACCTGTACAATACCCTCCTCCTTCACCGTGAGGTAGACCTTCCATAGCTCCGCGATGAAATCATCTACTTCTGCCAGCCTGATGACAGTCAGTAAGATTCTCCATCACCCCGGAAATGCCAGGTTCGCAGGTCCTCTATACTTACTCCTCGACGATTTGCTTCAACCAGGGTTCATCACTTGCAATAGCGGCGTAAAGCTCGTTATAGGCAGTTTGGATACCGAGACCTTGTTCGAAACAGCTCCGGGGGAACAGACTCGGGAAGATCGTGACAGGCGCAGTTACAGCAAGCGAGCCTGCTGGATCTTGGTCTTTAGAGACGAATGAGGGAACTGGTCTGACCGCAAGCCCATTGGCTATCGACCAGTCCTTGATGCTCGTGAGGAGATAGTCCAATTGAGCCTCCGAGAGGTCTGGCGGGTACTTGGGATAGATTTCTCGGGACATCACGACGTACTATCAGGCTAGATCGCTTACAGAGAATGAAAGTAATGGGTGGCTAATGAGTGGTGAATTAGGAGTGACTCTGCCATCGGGTACTGATTACCAATTGTGGTCGTTGGCAACGCCAAGCCCAATCGCGCCTTCGACCCCAAACCGTCTGCGTCTCCACTTTCACCACTTCTTGACTTTGCGTGCGAGTTGTCGTATACTAAGCGCTCACTACGATATAAATACAGCGATAACCGCTGTAGTAGAAGCGATGTCAAAAGAGATGGCATCGGCTAATAATAGTGAACCCGGTCGGCGGTACAACTTTACTGCAGGTGCCGTAGAACGTGTGGTGTTCAGCGAATATTGAAAGTCGAGAAGCTGCATCTGATAGTTGTTGCATCATGGACAAAGGCAGTGGAGGGTTGCCTTGCGCCCTCCGTCACTCTTTCTGCCACTCAGGGCTCAGGAGTCGGAGGTACAGACCATAGCGAAGGAGAGGAGTAGTGAGTAAAATGCTACGCGATAGCACAAAGACAACTGTGATTTGCACTGAATCTTCCTTTACGATGAATGTCTCACGACATTATGTCCAAGACAAATATCTCTAAGCGTAAGTGTCAGATGCTGCATGGTTAATCTTCAGTTCATGAGGCTACGAGAACAGCAATTGCGTTGGTCGACCACCTCGCATCATCTGAGCCACCCGCCTCAGTAACCGACCTTGTCCTATGGGTTACAAACAACCCTTACAACTGACACCTAAGCCACCTTCAGTAGCTGTTGCTACCTCATATTAAAACTGGATGCAGCACTACTGTCGGGTTGACCATTCTCATACAAGAGGTGTCCAGGACCTGACCATCGGCTTCGCCATTGCTCCTGAAAAAGGCAGGAACTGCTTCACCTTCCCTTCATTTCGCTCCTTCCACTCCTTCCACTTCATCCACACCCTTCTGTGCACAGACCGTCCTAAATCAGTGTTGATGTGAAGCGGGTCCTTTGACAGACCATCATCTACCTTACCCTACGCTTTGTACCTTACCCTTCTATGGTATTACCTGAAGAGAGGACTTCATGTTTTGACCACAAGCACCAACATGGCAGATGCCGATCCATGCCAATGGTCGCCGCGTGAAGTAGCGCACTACATACGCACCTGTCTGCAAGGCAACATTGACACCTTAGGCATACGCCATGTTGCCCACTTCGATGCAGTGCAGCTTGCTGCTCAGTTTGAAGACGAAAATGTGAACGGGTTTTCTCTGCTCCAGGATATCAACGGAGACACTCTGAAGAATGACTTTGGCCTCGCTAGCATGAGCACGCGGACTGCGATAACAGTAGTTCTCGATAACCTACGCCAGGTGTCCGACAACTTCAACATAGTCAAGAGCAAGCCTCTACCTCCATCACTCTTTTCACTGTCCGCGGTACCCTCTTCTCCTACTATTCACCTTGAACCTGGACCTCGTTGCGATGAGCGCCTTGTCGAGATTGAGACAGGCCGGGACCGGGGCAGACTCAACTTCGAATCTACAACGTCGTCCATGCCGAGCCGCATGAGCACGCCGGACTTCATCATCAGGCGAAGATTGATCAGCAGAAGGGAACATGATGACGACCGACACTCCTTCAGTGATCTTCCGGCACAGGCTTTCCCTCTTAACGATATTTTCTACGGTGCTACCAAATTAGGCCACGAGCTTGATCTGTCTGAGTCTGCTACCGATGATTTCTCCTTCGTATCTAGTGGACAAACCCACCCCGGCCTTATCAAATGCGTTGGTCACCGCATGAAGCACTTTCTCGGCAATGCGCAGATGGAGAAGACCATGTTTCTCGGTGAACCAGCTGTCGCTTTATACCCATACGCGAGGAGGCTTCCTCGCCATCCTAAAGCAATGTCATCAGAAGAAACTCCTAGAGCGATCACTATGTTTCAAGCTCGAGACGACGGCCGCATCGCTGCGATACGCACAGATGAGGATCATCTTGACGCTCTTCCTTCGGACGACGACGACGACTCCTCCATCACCTCTTCTAGCCTAATGCAGGGAAACCCTGAGGAGGATCGCGAGATCATCAGGGACGCAAGAACTACTTTTGACCGAAACAAATCTGCACTGATAGTAAATGAGGTAATTCAGGAGATCACTCTGGCCTGGCATGAAAATGAACAGCCAACCTTGGAGAAGACTCAAGCTTGGCGCATCTGGCGGCACTTCCATGCTTCTTGCCACGTTTTAGAGGACAGGCTCCAACACCTGAGATCGCGTTGCGACAATTATGTCGAGGAGATACTGAAGGAGCACTGGCGGAGCGAAAAATCTCTGAGGAAACAATGCGCTTGTCTCGAAGCTACCGTCGAAGACATTGCACTTGAGGAGTGGAAGATTGAAGTCTCCCAGCGGAAGAAACAGCCCGATCGGGAAAAGGCGCCTCGAATGAGCATAACGAAACATGCCATCCGTACTAGTTTAGACATCGACCACAGCAGGTTTATTTCAGCTGATACACTAACTAATATTAATGGACTCTGGTCAGATGATAATGTCCGCACAACATCTCTGGATCCAGATAGCCATGAAGGGTCTAATGTCGATTCCGAATCGCCTCTGGACTACGAACACCAGCACGATGTTAAGTCTGGTCAGGAGCAGTCTAGCGTTGACCAAGATGGAGACATTATAATGACCTCGCCGGTAGAAACCGAGATTCCACCGCAATCATCTTTGCCTGCGATAGACTTAGACGACTACATTACTATATCGTCCTCTTCAGGATCGCGACCTCCAACGCCGCGAAAGGTGGCATGCGCACATCTACAAACTCGTGGGGATGAGGACTCGTTCTACGCATCAACCGAAAACATTGAGTCATGGCAATTCCAGAATCTCGAAGCTGAGATGGATGCTAAGAGGATCTTGATCAAGATTGTGTATGAGATGGATTATCATATAAAAAGACTGATCATAGGGTATATGAACAAGACTAGTCTTTCCGAAATCTCTCTCGGCATAAGAGAGGTTTGCTTGACCTTTCCCTCAGAGGCACTGACTTATGCGGAACACGATATCGAGACGTCGAAAGCTATGAATTGCGTAGCACGACTGTATCTATGTTACCGTCACGAGATCGCCCACTACTGGACGAGTCCTGCGGTAGACTGCGGTCACTCGTCCGCGAAATCCAGACCTATCACTGACTATTCCTTGTTGCAATGGCATATATGCCTTAGAAAGGCTTTGTCATCGGTACATAAACCGATACCTGTCCTTGAGCTCACGGACGACGATCACGAGGATGAGGATGAGGAAGAGGATGAGGAAGAGGATGAGGAAGACGATACGGAAAGTGTGATTGCCCATACTTCTCGAAAGAGGAGTGTAGTAAAAGACAAGACTGCAGAGAATATTTGCCAGAAAGCTTTAGAAAGACAAGCAGACTCCTCAGTGTATGAGCCCTCGACATTGTTGAGCCAAGGGCGCCACAATAAGATCATCATATCTCGTCGCGGTGATGGCGACCTGTCGCTCGCTGTTTACCTTAATCCCCACCTGGCGACCAACCTCAAGCCTCATCAGGTCGAAGGTGTCTGATTCATGTGGCGTGAGCTTACTGTTGCTGATGACGACGACGGTCAAGGATGTATCCTCGCACATACCATGGGGCTCGGCAAGACTGCTCAAGCGATCGCGTTGTTAATAACGATAGCAGAGACTATACTCTCTCCAGAAAAGAGACTCTTCATTCCTCAGAGCTTGACAAGGCAGCGCACATTGATAACATGCCCACCCGGGCTTATCAGCAATTGGCAAAAGGAGATGAAGATGTGGGACTTGGATAATATACTAGGAATTATCTTTAGTATTGATTCTGAGAGCACAGACAAGTCTGCTCGCATGTCGATCCTGAGATCCTGGGATGCGAGTGGGGGGGTCTTGCTGATAGGCTACAAATTACTTCAGAACTTTCCGAGCGGTGATGCGGAAAAAACTCGAGACTTCACGACTGAGGAACGTGATGAAGCAGCAGGGATTATCCTAAATTCTCCGTCTCTTGTGATCGCGGACGAAGTACATAAGCTGAAGAACGCTTCGTCGAAAACTTCCCAATGTGTTGCAAGATTCAGGAGTCAACGAAGAATCGGCTTGACGGCATCTCCGATGTCAAATAACACGCAAGAGATTTATGCAATAATCTCGTGGACAGCACCGGGATATCTTGGCTCTGCTGATGAGTTCCGAGCACATTATGGAGAGCCGATTGAGGCGGGCACATACAGTGACAGCACCCATTACCAACAGCGGCGGAGTCTGAAAAAGCTCAGCGCATTAAGCCGAATCATCAGCCCCAAACTGAATCGAGCCGACATAACGGTACTGAAAGGTTCTCTGCAGGCGAAGGTCGAATTTGTTTTAACTATCCCCCTCACCTATGTTCAGAAGACAGCGTACACTAAATTTGTGACACACCTTCTCTCCGGAAATGGTCAGACGATAAGCCAAACTCAGCTTTTTGGCTGACTTGATCTCCTCAGACTGTTATGTAATCATCCATTATTGTTCCGCAGCAAATTGCTTGAAAGTCAGACGACTAATACGCAGATCCCAGCTGCTACGGCTGGATCTGTGGATGAAAATGGAGATGGGGAAGGGGAAGAAATCGCTCATGACGACGAACATGTTTCACCTCTCGACATCAGCGACAGTATGATCAAGGACTTATTTCAGTCATTGCCGGAGGGTGCCGATGAAACTGGCTCACACAAAGTGCAATTGGTGGAAGCTATCATTAAAAATTGTATCGACGCCGGCGACAAAGTCTTACTCTTTTCTCAAAGCATACTTTCTCTTGACTACCTTGAGAGACGCTTGCATGGAAGACGTTTCTCACGCATTGACGGTGCTATGAAGCCAAAATCACGTTCCAGAATCCTACAAGACATGGAAAATGGTATGTACGACGTGCTCTTGATCTCAACGCAAGCAGGCGGAGAAGGTGTTAATATACAATCAGCCAATCGAGTTATAATCTTCGACTTTTACTTCAACCCTACATGGGAGGAACAAGCGATTGGACGAGTGTATCGGCTAGGCCAACTCAAGCCAGTGTTTGTCTACCGAATCGTTGCTGGAGGAACGTTCGAGAGCAAGCTATACAATCAGGCTCTGTTCAAGGCAGCTCTAGCATACAGAGTCATCGACAAAAGAAATCCCATGCGCAACGCTAACAAGAAAGCGCGAGAGTGGCTGTCTATACCTGAAGATGTACCGCAGGACGATATTGAGGGCGACAAAGGCAAGGATCCTATGGTGCTAGACAAGCTCTTGGAGGCTGAAGGGACTCAGGGCATCATCAGAGGTATCAAGACTATGGAGACCTTACAGAGGGACGCCAATGATGAGCCGCTGACAGAGGAGGAACAGCGTGAGGTCGAAGAGGAAATTCGCAAGGCCTCCCTCCTGAAAAACGCTAGACGATCTGCGCCAGGGTTGTAGTCTGTCTGTATATGCAACAGTCATTTGCGAAGGCCTTGACCCATGTCTGCGTTACCGAAATCATGGTGTCATGGATCATTTTCAGGGCGCTGGCGTACATGTGCTTCTTAGGGATTTTCCTGAGTTTAAGGTCGGATACGCAGGACTATGTACACTGAGAATGCTTCGCTATCGCAACGTGCTTTTTGCCTAAAAGCCCGCCCGGTCCTATGATAAATATGAAAGATCATTGCAACATAAACTATGTGCATGTGACTTGAGTCACAATCGCTCGTGAGATATCGTAAAATCATAAGAAGAGACCAAAACTCTGCGAGGCATGTAATGCATTGAAGAAGACCGAGTAATGGCCACTCGACACGCTGTTCTCTCACCCCTTGGAAAGACCCAGTAGCTCCACGGCGAACTCAAATCGTCGTACGCGGTCTACACAGCTCTGGCATCTGCATCTCGACATCTGACTTGCCGAACGGGCCAAACTCTCTCAGCTCAGCAAACTCGTCCGGCTTGGGCCTCTGCACTTCACGGCCCCAGTCCGGAGAGTGGAAGTGATGATTTTGAGCCGAGTCAAAGTTGGCGTATCTCCTGTCGCTGCTACCACTATGATAGGCTTCCGGACCAGTGCCTCCCTCTCCGCCACCTCCTTCGCCGAAGGGGGTGCTGATGCGCCGCAGTTTGTACCGCGACAGTCGGTCCAGAGCGGTCTTGAAGTCGTCTAGGATTACAGTGTCCGTCAAGCACTTAAATACGAAGGATAATTTCCAGAAGGGATTGATGCCGTCTGGGGCACCGGAGCCACTGATGACGTGGGTCACGGATAGGATATCGACGATGATAAAGCCGATGCTCAGACTCATAGCCGTGAGTAGGACGGCGAAGCGTGGCGAAACGCGACAAAGTTCTATGATGCCGAATTCGTAACGTCGCTTGATATTGAAGAAGAGTGAGCAGCACGTGTAGACCCACCAGGGATCTCGGAAGAGTGCCTCGTATGGTCGTGTGTATCTGAACAGGTCGTTGATATTGTTGAAGTAGAGGAAGTTTGCCACGATCTCGATAATCCAGTACGGTTGTACCAGGATGACCGTGCCGATATAGATCATGCTGACTCGTCGACTGAGGAACGGCTTGTTCTTCATCCAGGCGATGACATTATGCATCGACCATGATACATTAAGAAAGATTGCTCCGACAGATAGATACCAGCCATAGTAAGGCGGATTCGGAAATATGAAGAAGCCTTGGAACATCCCGAATATGAGCTAGATCGTCAGTCAGCCGTGAAATGTACGTGATTATAGCATGAGAAAATGCATAGTAGTAACACGACTTATTATGGCAGGTGTTCTTTAGACTGTCGCTGCGATACTTGAAAACAAGATTCACTTCAGCGACACGTGTGATCGAAGTTTCACAATTGAAGCCGCAACGATGTCTGACAAGCCGGCTACCGGTCCTTGTTTCATGGCATAAAAAAACTAAAGCATCGCGAGCGCAAGCGGAGTCGACATGGAACGAACCTCGATAAGAATGAGCTTGTGAAGGACGACTTTGCGTCGCATATTTGCTACAGTAATGCAGGCCATCATTACCAGACTTCCGACCATGAAGCCCTGCGCCCATGCTTCCAGAGTAAGACCTGCCGGGTCACTCGGTTTTTGCACGCTCAACACCATCGTTATGGATATAGGCGCACTTCACTCGTGGGGTTGCTGCTGCTGCTACTTTATTGGAGCAATCGCATTATGCGGCGTCGATCATGTATGACCTTATAACCAGTTCGGAACATTCATACGTTCGATAGCGAGTGGAGAGGAAGGCACAGATGTATACTCGGTGCGTGGAGTAGAACGAGACCTGCGATCACTTCGCACCACAAAGACAAGCGAAGATGGGGAAAATAGTTTTCTGACGAGAAACTGGGGCCCCGTGAAATTGCGTGTGGAGGCCCGCTCTAGTCAGAGGCAGCAGATGGTCCATCTGTGGCCTGACGGCCCTAAACAGATGGCATTGACGAGTGGCTGAGTTACCTTCCGAGCCGGGAAATACGGGAGGACAGGACGGCATGTGGATGACGACGGCGGTCGCGAACTACAATATCGCCAAGTCATCCTTCGCTTCAGCTGTGTTCCCGCTCTTGTCAGGAACTGGGGAACCTCAATCGGCCTCAGCTTACAGAGACAAGAAGGGGCTGAAGGTAGCGGTGAGAGGGCCGGCCGGCAGCTTATATAGACACATTATCGTTGACGCGCAACTTACAAGGTGCCATATCTCATTGAACCCTGAATTATAGAGGGATTGTCAGATCTGTCGGAGCAATGGCATGATGTGATTAAAGTCATCTAGCGCGCAGAGATACGGGCTTACAACCACAGCACAGGTAGCTCAGCTCGCTCAGGTACTCGTCGACCCGCTGCTGACCTCGGCGATGTCAATGCGTCTGGCTTGATCTTATCTCCTGACTTTCTACCAGTCAATCTACTTCACGACATCCGTCCCTTGAGCACCACGGTGCACCTTCAGCTCACCAGAATCGCGTTATCCCCGCTTTTTGGAGATATTCAGCGGGAGATCTGCCAAGCGGTTCACCAAAATGTCGCTTCTCTTGATCGTGGACTTACGTCTGCTCCAATCAACTTTGTGCATTATACATTAGTACGATGCAAGGACGCTTTGCGTGCTACTCGGTGGATAGCACGCATTTGAGCACATACACTTGGTTCAGTCACTGCTAAGTCATTACTTCGTTCGAGTCTGATTTGGTGAAGAATGAGAAATTGCGGAGCGTCTTAGAGAAGAGTCCGTGTAGCTACAAGTACCATGAGATGAAGCACTAACAGCCCCAGTCAAAGGCCTGGCTAGATTCAGCCGCAACATCTACCGACCGAGAACGATGGCCAAGACTAGAGGCTGAGGAATGGTAGCCTGAGAAGTCATGCCTGTCCTTTAACACCGCACTTCGAAAAAGCAATTTATTCTGCGAAGATGTTACGCTGATCATGACAGACAGAGTATAGCGACATGACTCCACGTGCAGAGCTGTGTCACAGGGGCAATATTTCGTGCTTGCAGCTAATACTCCTAAGGTATGAAAGTCAGGAACAGTCGCGGGTATCGCTAATGTTGTCGTGCTCTTGGCTACTTCTGGCCGAGTCTGGGCTACTCTGTCTCGCAATTCAGTAGACCTTCGACGTGATCGCAACCTCGAATGTCTCCTGCAGACGTTGTGCGTGTGCTCGCACTGTACATTGATATCTTCACATTGTGCACATTGCCTGCGTTAGTTCGGCTCGAACTAACGGTGATCGAGGTAAGTGGCATGGCTACTGCTACCATGTGCTTTATCCTTTTTCTTAAAGTTAGCCTTTCTTGGATAAGACAGCCATACTCTGATTTATATTTACATGCCAACATCCCCCTCATGCCATTTTTTGTTGTGATGTAGCTCTTCTGTCCAAGTGTGTATTCACGTCACCATGTATCAGTCAGCACACAGCATTATCAGCTCGCTGTTGGTACTCCTCCTTACCCTCACTACTGCCCTTCCATTGACGGATGACTCGCGTCATGCAAAACGATCAGTAGCTGGGCCTGTCATCACCGCAAACTTCCCTGATCCAGGTCTCATGAAAGTTGGAGATACTTGGTATGCATTCGCAACGAGAACTAAAGGCACGACTATCCACATACAAGTTGCAAGCTCGCCAGACTTCGAAACATGGACCGTGATCAACGAGGATGCTCTTCCGACTTTGCCTGCTTGGATCTATCAGCCGTCTTGGAACACTTGGGCGCCTGACGTCAAACAGCTAGTGCGTTTGATGGTATCCTTACTTGCTTTCCACATCTGACATAGTGTAGGATGATGGAAGCTTCATTATGTACTACTCTGCAAGCACAGCTGAGGACACGAGCAAGCACTGTGTGGGTGTCGCCAGCGCTAGCACTGTCGAGGGGCCATACACTGGGCAAGATAAAGCCCTGATCTGCCCGATATCCCAGGGAGGTGCGATTGATGCCTCCGGGTTTCGTGATGCCAGCGGGGCGCGGTATATCGTCTATAAGATTGATGGGAATGCAATTGGTAGTGTACGTACCTAAATTTCGTTCTCCTTGCAGCAGGAACGGACTTGTCGTAATCGTACACGTGTCTGATTGATTTCTTAGGGTGGTGCGTGCGGAAACACGATAGCACCAATCCAAGCAACACCGCTCGTTCTACAGCCTGTAGCAAGCGATGGCTACACCCTGCAGGGCACTGCAACAACTCTTCTCGACAATATCGGGGTTTCAGACGACGGCGTCATTGAAGCCCCCACCCTCATTCGCTCGCAAGAAGGAATCTACTTCCTGTTTTTCAGTTCAGGTTGTTTCGTGACAAGCTCCTACACCATCAGTTATGCGACCTCGAGCAGCCTCAGGGGACCTTACACGCGAGCAGCAGCGCCATTGATGCAGACAGGAGACGGGCACGGACTGATTGCTCCTGGAGGCATGGACATCTGGAGCGATAATCAGCATATGATATTCCATGCCAACAATGCAGCTGGTCGCAGCATGTACACGGCACTGATAAATCTTTCTGGTACTACAGTGACGGTATGACGGGACGGGACTCGGTGGGGATCGGGTTTGCAGCAGCAACAGCAGCAGCAGGAGAGCTCCGGCGGGTCGCGTTTATTTTCTTGGAAGGGTAAGACATGGGGTCCATTTATGCATATTGTTTTGGGCCTTGTTCTTTGTCTCTTCGTCACTCTTTAATGGAAGGAGCCTCGGGTAAAACCTGTAGTGAGTGTTGTTGCAGGAGGACGGCGAAGACTGGATCAGCATTTTATGAGATCACGAGATTTATCTGAACAAGTCCATATTTCTGCACTAACTGGACCAATGGGGTTGGGAATTTTCTTGGAAAGCCTAGGCACCTCTCTATGTCTTAGTGATCATCAGGTACGGCAGCTGGAAACTTAGGATGGCAACGAGTTCCAGCTACTCGAAGCTAAGCTTCCACTCGAGGCAGGTGCTAGCAAGATCGCCACATACCATTTCTGAAAGCGTCGCAACAAGCTAGCTAGCTACCTTAAGTACACAACTCAGTAAGGACATGACAAAAACAACTCGATGAAAGACCCCAGATAAGAAATATGGTGTATATATGCATTTATATCAGACTTACGAAGGACAAACCAGACCGAGGATCCAGTACAATTTCGGCGCTGCCTAATTGACAGTGGGCTTCTTCAGCAAGCCAAATGCTAATCCAGCAACACCTAGCATGCCTGCCGCACCAACAGTGTAAGCGGTATCTCTTCCAGCCCACCAGTACAATGTGCAGAAACCGAGCGGACCAAGCGTCCTACCAATCTGGCCCCATGACCTATGCGAGCCCAGCTTGCTGCCCCGTTCATTCGAGTCAGCCTCGAAGGAACTCAAGGAGTTCAGACCAGTGACGACGGTTGCCGACGTCACCGCTAGCAAAGCCGCCGCACCATAGAGTTGCTTCTCGGTTTGCAGTCTACCTAGCATGACGAAGGCGGCTAGACAGGCCACGACTCCTGTTTGCACGACACGAAGAGGATGCAAACGTCGAGTTACAGAGCCTTGGAGGATTGAGGCGATGATGCCGATGAAGCCCAGAAGGCGACCCGACTGAGCTGAGCCGTAAGAGAAGAGGTCGTATGTCATGAAGGGAAGTGAGAACTCCATGCCAGAGAAGAAAAGGATGAAGGCAAAGTGGGTCATGTTGAGCAGTGTGTGGCTATTCGTCCTCTGTACTTTCGCAGTCTTTTTGTCCTCGCTCTTATCCTTGACGACTCCATTGGAGGCAGGGGCAGCCGAGAAGTTGTGGGTCTCGGGGAGATATGCGTAAAGGTAGAGCGTTTCCGTGACAATGAGAAAGAGCGAGAACCCAGCGGCTGTTGCGAAAGGATTGGCAGCAACAAGAGTGATGGTACTCAACCACGCCCCAAGAGCTGGGCCGAAGGTGAAGGCAATGCTGAAACATGCGCCGATCAAGGCCATGGTCGCACCACGCTGCTTCTCATCACTGATATCGGTCGCAATAGCCAATGCCAATTGCACATTGCCTTCACTGAGGCCGCCCACGATTCGCGAAGCCAGGAAAGTACGGAAGTCAGTCGCTGCAACCCAGAGAGCGACTGAGAGGATGTTGCCAACCATGGAGCACAGGAGAGCCTTCCTGCGTCCATAGCGATCAGACAAAGTGCCAATGATAGGACTGGCTATAGCCTGACAGAAGGAGAAGAGGGAGCCAAGGGCACCACCCAGAAGGACGATGTCATAACGATCGTTAATGGGCTTTGCAAATGAGTTCTTGTATGTGTTCAAGGCTGACAGAACATGGCTGAGAATGGTTGGAGATGACGGCGTGTTGGCAGTCCGAGATGCGTCTTGCGCGCGGTAAAACTCGAGTAGCTTGGGAAACAGAGGGAGGATGAATGTAAAGGAGATCTTACAAGCGCATCAGCAAAGGTGTGCCTCAAGTGCATATGTAGGGGGTTTATTGACATACCAAGTCTAGCAGCAGAGAGATAAAGAGTACTTTCAACACCTTCTTACGCTTCTCAGGCGTCACCGGTCCTGCTTGTGCCATGTTGGGATTGGGTCTGTGTATGGAAATGTATTGATTCACAGGCTATGTGGGGTAAAAAGGATGTTGTGTTGTGGGACGACAACACACAAGTCAAGCACCAAAGCGAAGAACAAGGAGAGGGGTACCGGGTCTCAGGTATTAATACAATCCCTGCAACCGAGGTGGTAGCGTGTACAAGGACTTGTACAATGGTCGAACTGACACTTGTCTTTTGCGTCCAATAACTCAAATAGCGAACATGGTCAGATGTAAAGCTTCGCAGAAGTCGACTCAGGCTGGCCACATCACATCTTCTAGACGATCATCATCACTGTATGACAAGGTTGAAAGGTGTCTCCTGTGCTCAGCTGTTTGCCTTTACTAAATGCGGAGGTGGCTCTCGGTGGCCCTCGTTGGCGTCAATTCTCATGCAGGAACATAAGGCCATCCTCGGCTAGTGGTGATCATTGTAAGCCTTTGGAAATCAGCAGATGGGGCCAAACGTGAATAACCTCCATGGAGCTTTGCCACAAACGTCTCATCTTACTGGTACCGTAGTTGCGAAACCAAGTCCAGCTATTGTTATTATGCATCATTTGAAACAAGGCTTCGCTGATTGGGTATCTTCAGATGTGAAAAATGCAGAACTCTCTAAGGCAGGTGGTCACTCCTGCTACTTTTACACTATCCCTTGGAGGCAAGCAGACAGGTTATAATTTCAGGTCTTCACTATGCATGTCGAGTCTATAAGCCTTGACAAGTGCCCCGGAAGATGTTTTTACCGAGTGCTTCTCAAGCGCATCATTCCAACCAATATCTCCAATACTCAAGATGCGTTGCTACCTTCCATGCGTACGGTACTGGCTTTCACCTGCGATCAAGTCCATCGATCTTACTATCAAGCTGTCTCGCCCTCAGCGCCTTTGTAGCCTGCTGTTTGGCCAGTTCAATTTGGCATTGGCAGGCCTTCACTCAGCCATTACCAAGAGGGGTCTGAGTTCTCAAATAATCTGTGACTAAAGTGTGTTGCCAAAGTTTGTCTGCTGGGGTGACGTTATGACGCAATATGCTTTGAAGATGATGAGTCTATCGCTAAGGTAGGGTTTAAAGTAGAAACGTCGTTCACTGCTTTTCGAGTACAGTATCTAGTTGTAGCAGGTCGATAGGTGAGCATGTTGCACTGTAGGGGCCCGGAACATCTTCTGGTTACAGATTATCACCACCTTCGACAAGTGCACCTAATGTACCTGACCTCACACTCAGCGGACGTTACAAGAAATGATCTAGCATTAATGTATCGGCTGAAGCTGCTGACGTAGACGTAGTTTGGCGCCATGGCGTCTGTGCATAGTTCACATTCATCAATCTGGTTTCCCCGCAAGCCATATGCAATTGATGTGACTTGGGGAGAGGCCTACCTAGCCTTGCTTAGGAGGACCACCTGCTCCAGTAATATATTCATTCCAGGCGACTTCAATACTGCGTCGACCTTGACTTCCACTCAGCCTTGCTTACCACGTTCATCTCTATCCTCCGCTCAGGTCGAAGTACCAATCTACATGTGCTAACGTGTTACAAGACGTCTGGACCTATCCTTGCCTTGCAATTGTCTGTCTCAACTATATGAATATCATGCCGCTGCCTGCGGAGCCAACAAGGCATGCAGCTCCAAGTGGTGTATCATCTCACGCGTCGCGAGGTCGCTAAGCAGTCTTTGCGTGGAAAGGACTTTCTCATTGGCAGTAGCTTTCACGCTGGAAGTCCATTTGCTTGCGCAAAAGCATTACTTCTCACTCTCTTACATGGTCTGAACAACTAGGCCTGGACAGGCATCTTCCTCCTTTCTGCCCGCTTCTCCAGGTGACGTACAGTCCATTTCAAAATGTGCCCATTCGCAGGAAATCTGGTCGGCCTACACGTGTCAGGAGCAGGAGAATCTCACGACTCCTTGCCACTGCACTGGACCAATTGTGTCGAAAAATGTCAACAATAAGATCCGATTGGGCGACTTCAATGGCGGAATACTCCATCGCAGCGAACCACATTACAAGACATGTCATATATATCTTGCGCCGTCATGCATCTACCCATGATGATCAACACACAAACTTTCTATAATATCTGTTGATGTGTCTCTATAGACAGGAGCCAGAAGAACTTCCGTTTATAAGCATCGTGGGCTTATACGTCCACATAATGTGCGAGTCTAAGATTGTTTATTACAGTCGTTGCCAACATTATCGGCGCGTTCCACATCATTGTCTTGCTGCTACTGCTTCCTTGCCTTCTTACAATCGACAAACGCTGCTGTGGGAGTACACACCTTGCGCTGATTGGGACGAACATCGTTGGGACCAATGGGAGGGACCCGAAGTCAATCAGCAAAACCGCTGTAGGGAATGTATCCGACGGGTCCGAAACAATTACGGCACCCGAGATCCTTTTTCTGCAAGGTACTAAGCATAAGGTATACCAAGAATTTCACCTGGACTCCTACCTGAAGGGATGCACCTTTCTGACGCCCCCTACAAGGTCAAGATCAATCTGGCTACTGGCAAACAACGCGTCTCATGCCAGTGACACCACCCTTGGTCAGAAGCCAACATCTGCCAAAGCTAGAAGCGACCGTAGCTCTTCACTTAGGCTTAATTTTGACAACTAAGACTTTCATCGAGTGCAGCCGACCCAGACATACTTGTCTACGATCGGCATTTGACTTCATTTTCAACTCTCAGAAGCATGAGTCAAGTGAGCTGAACCAATAGAGCATAAACATTGGTCCCATAAAGCATGGCAGCAAGCAAGTTTTCGAAGGGTAGCACTGCTTGATGGATAGGATGAGCAGTGCACCAAAGCCCATAAAGTTGTGACACGCAAGCCGATGATAATTCACGTGCAGCCTTTCCATCATACGCCCTATGGGTGACGACATCACAACTGTCACTTATGTCCAGTAAGATCCGGTCAGTCAGATCTTATTGCTTGATTGGCTACTCCTGTGTGTATCTGGGGCTTGCAAACGGAGTTGCGACTGACTGCGGGTCTCGATAGCTCCACAGCGGTCGTCGATCTCTCTCGAGGATGAAAAAGTGGACACAAAACTCTGAGCCTGACGTAGTCTGGTAACACAGTCTTTGTGAAAACTTGGCTTCAGACCCTGTGCTAGCAAACATCAAACAATCTACCGGCTCTCGTGGTAGCCTTATCACGCTTGGTTTCATAAAGCAATTGGTGTGGCGAGGTCACTGATGTGGTATGGACAGAACCACATTGAAGGTTATTGGAACTTGACAGAATACAAGGCCGACCGCGAAACTCTGGTTCCCGCACTGTGGCAGGATTACGTCGTCTCTGATCCGAAGTGACCTTACTCCAGAGATACAGCGCGGTCGGAGAGTGCAAGGCGTGCTAATGGTAGAACGTACAACACGTCGCGTGTGGCCAGGAATCAAGGAACCTCTTGCCCCAACGATGGCATCGCTCTGAGGAATCTCTAGTCTGGCATCATGATTCCGTTCACGGCCTATGGCCAACTCGCATGCTCAGACCGGAAGTCCAAGCAGCTCGAAGGCCGCCAGATCACTCACACTCAATTGTACTTGACACCAGTCTTGTATGCTGGGTAGAGCGTACAGAACTTTTGCTCTATGATCCCCTCTTGCAGTGACACCCTTTGAAGAAGACGATCCTTGGACCTCATAAGAACGTTGTTCTTCCCCAAAGCTTAGCCAAATGTGCTGCGAAAGAATCATAGCAGTCATTGCTCCTGACTATGAGCCCTAATAATACACCAAGGATACTTGTGGATTGCTTAGTCTGATGCTACTGTCGTATGGACTGCTGCACAAGAATCAAGGCAGCTGGCAAATTGGGTTACATCCCACATCCCAATCTATGCTGGCTCACCAGTCCGCAAACTACGATGGTAGTCATAAGACCTAGCTTCAAAGGCAGTCGCTAAGCCAAGGTACAGGCGATCGAGCTATATGCACCCTACTTGAATGTCACATGTTTTCCAGCTCTGAGAAACGTATGAGTCCACGATGAGGGGATTTGTCTGTAGGGAGGACAATCCTGTTGAGAGAAGTTGCTGCACAGCAAGATTATGGAAATGAGGCACGTTACCCCTCCCTCCTATGCCAATACAAGGCTATCGTAAGAATGAACTGCATCCTACTGGACATGGCTCCGTTCGCTAGGCATCGGGGCTGTGCACTGCTGGCATAGGGCGAGGTCGATAATCGAAATAGCAACCTCTCATACCGGTTACTTGGACTCCATGAAGTTTCAGTCATTGACACAGCATCTTCCATTCGATGACCAAGGGTGAGGTATACCTCGTGATGTTTGGAGAGAGTCGAGGTCCACCTATGGAAATGAAATTGGAGTGTAGACAAACTTGGCATGCTTGTGCTACGGTACTATGAATATGCTTCTTCTCAGAGATGTCCTTCACAAACAACCACACTGCCTCAATGGAAGAAGAGAGACTAGATGGTCAGTCTTTCTCTCATGTTGGGCAACGTCCACGCTGAGGATTGGTTGTACATGCCTCGATGCAATCCTTCTCGATTTGCCTGTGTATATAACCACGCCCCTGGAACACCATCACGATATTCTTCGAGCCTGCATTGCAGTTCCATCACTCTCGCTTAGCTACTTACCTATTCTCTTACTCTCTGTATCCTCTGGCAGGATCACTATCGCTGTCAGCACATCCTAGACACATTCGCCTGTCGCTTGACCAGCCAATTTCACTTAGCATCCGACATTCTTCACATCCGTCAGGGGTGCTCCCAAACCGACAGACATTATACATTGCCCTTTAGAGTCGAGCAGAACTCGTCTACAGATAATTCTGTTGACCTTCTGTTCATCATCGTCAAGCTTCGAAGAGGCAGTCTTTTCCCACCAACCATTGTTTCATTGACTTACGATCATCAACCACAACAACGAAAGAAAAATGTGCGGCGCAAAACTCGTCCATTACCACGCCTGCTTACACACGCGTCTGATCCCCGTCAAATGCAACAGCGAGAACCCGCTGGTACGCAAGCAATACCGCTTCGCCGACGGCGAAGAACTCGAACTCTCAGGAATCGACCCTTGCGAAGGCTGGTCCTTTTTCAGAGTTGATCTCGATGCTAGTGATGGTGGAAGTTCTGCTAGTGGTAACAATGAGAGGTATGGGGTGAGTATTGGGAATGAAGTATCGGGAGGTGATGGTGGCAGGGGTGATGCTGGGAATCTGCCTGGCCAGCCGGAGGAGTTGATTGGGTTGTGCAGGCAGTGTAAGGTCAGGAGACATAATCTGCCTTGGAGGATCGGGTAGTCGGGGTGTTGGTTACATTCTTTTTGTTCACATTGATCGTGATTCTCCTGCCGATGTGGGTCATGGGGTCTTTTTCATGCCTCGCTGGCTCGAGGCATACATACTGTTGACGAATCTACGATCGAGGCGCTTATGTATCTCAGGGGCGTTGATGATTCTGAGATTTCAATATTGTTTCTACCCGTATTTTCACTTCTCATATTCGAGCATTCTCGTGGGGATGTTATGCACTGATGATACTCTTCTCAAGTACACTAAACAATCCAAACATGTTGTTCGAAATTCGTCCCTACTTCCTCCAAAAGGCTTCCTATGTGATATCACTTCATCTCGATGCCGAGACTCCATCGGCGCGAGTGTATCTGTGCATCACGTGGTAATCGCAACGACTCTACCACCTATGACACCTCCTACGCAACACAAGCCAGAGGTGAAGCCGAGGTCTTTAGACATATGCTCACGAGAACTCCACGAACCTCAGTATACCGTGGAGTCACGTAGTAGTTGACACGTCTGTGTGCACCGTCGCCGAGATGCATCCAAGGCAAGTTTGCAAAACGTACCTGCAATGATTTTGACGTGGCGACAGATGCGTTGTCTGTTGGAACATGTGGGACCGAATCCGATACTGACTTGCTTGTGCATGTTGTGTAGTATATAAAGACAGGAAGGAGAGTCGCAAGTGTGATGGATCAATGTCCTGCAACTTCGAGACATAGTATACTCCTCGATCGTGCTAGCAGTCAGACATATCACAGAAGAGACTCCCAGTCCACGAACGTCCATCAGTCATCATCAGAGGAGCCAGATATCACCTCCACCAACAACAATGTGCAAGGTCAAATACGCACGATTCGCCTGCGGCCACGCAGAGTACGTGCTCGTCACGGCAGGCTGCGATAAAGCCGCCCTCACGCCCAGCTGGACCTACGATCCGGTCTGGAAGCAATGGATTCGAGCCTGCATTGTTCACTTTCCCTACGTCGAGTTCGTGCCTGCTGATCACCCGGATGATCCGCTCACTGTTAATGTCACTGTGCCGCATACGGGATGTACGAGGTGTGAGCCGCCGCTCCTACATAGGGCTTCTGGACTGCCGTTTTATTGGAAGCCTTCCAAGAGCGCTTGATAAGTGAGGGCGTTAGAGAGGGCTTGGTGGTCTTAGGTGGCATACATGGTGGCCGTGGGGGTGTGGGCAGTTTCGAAGTAGTGGAAGTGAAAGGATTACAGGTCTGAGACTCATCGGATAATTCGATTCGAGTAGGTTCGAACGGAGAAATAAATCAGTTTCCTGATTTCAATCTCATGAAGGCACCTGATCCCGTTCAAGGGTGCCCGGTCGCACGCCGTCCAAATGGAAGAGCCGCGTATGTGGTTAGGTTTGTCTCTGTAGTACAAAAGACTGCGCTGTCCACGGGTAGCTGTACGACTAGTACCATCAAACATCTTCATATCGTGTCCGATGATGATGATGCTGCTGGAGATGATGCTCAATAGGATATAATGCATGTAGGGGACTGAACTGCGTCGAACATACTCCATGCTTTTTTTCAACATTGTCCAGCTACTTTGACCATCGCAATTGGACTACACACATTCTCTACTCTAGCTCGTTGTTAAACCACCATGTGTCGCAGGAGACTAGTGGAGTATGAATGGTGCGGTCATGTCTGCTGGGTGGCTGACTTCTGCGACCACGCACCATACAAATACTATCCAGTACTTCGAACATTCGCGAGGCGCCCTTGCCCCTGGTGGAGGCAGATGCGACGTGCAGATGATGGAGTGGTAGAGCCATGGACCAACTTGTGTAGGGACTGCATTTGGAGAAGACGGATCATGAGTATCCTTTCTGTCTTCCCGGACTATTTCCAGCGGCCGGGCAATGGGGCTGATCTGTGCCAGGCATTCGGACTGGCGATATAACGACAGCCTGAAAGCGTTCTGGCCTACATTATATATGATCAATTTCGAGGAATTACACTATCAATCCACCTTCTTCATTGTTGTCACATCTGGCGAAGACACAGTGGCGCATGAATCTTGTGGTTCAACAGCATCGCCTTTCATGTCGACATTTGCAAGAGCTCGTCTACAACTCTGGCCGTCATTGATACAGATATAGATACACATCAATGGTCGTGATTCAGATACGTGAGGGGACAGAGTGGTCAAGAGGATCAGAAGCAACCAGGCGCTCCCGCGAAGCAGACGATTGGAGTAAAACTGGAGAATGTGGGGAAACGGACGAACCGACGTTCCGTTTCATGTTCGGCCATGATCTATCAATTAATAGGACAATCTCTCGTACTTGGACCATAGCTGCTACGACTCGAATAGAAAAGACATGGCCTCGTCATTACGCAAGGCGACTGTCAGGGGATCGCAAGCCTGGGCGAGGGAGGTACGCGGTCAATCACAACAATATCTGCGAAAGCAATCGTCGTTTGCACAGCTAGAGCCAGAGATGAAGGCGAGGAAGATCCGCCCTATATTCGATGATATGACGCCTCAGTATTCTTATCGACTGGACACTGCTTTGGCAGATTTCATGCCCGGTATTAGGTTAGTCACAATTTTCTCAGTATCAGAAACCAAAAGACACATGGGTGGTTGACATCGAACACAACAATAGTCCACCAAAGATCTTGGCGGCCCCCGCGAGACATTTGCCACTTCCCATACCTCATCATCTACTCTACTTCGAGCCGGCAAAACCGCCATCTGAGCTTTTGCCTGATGGAACGAATCCAGATCAGTCTCCGGGCGAGCCATTTGTCAGGCGCATGTGGGCCGGAGGTGCTGTGCATTACAACACCGCAAACCCGCTGTATATGGACAACAGCCGAGGTGTCTGCATCGAAGGTATTAGAGACGTAGCAGTCAAGGGAAAACCTGGAGAAGAAAAGGTCTTTGTTGGCATAGAGCGCAGGATGGCGACTATTACTTCAGATGAGCACAAGTGTCTGGCTGCGTGCTCTACGCATCCTGACAAGATTGCTGAGCTGGAAGATAACATCCGAGCTCGGCTATGGATGCCTAACGATACTGAGTTCGGACCCGCGAGTATCATTGAGCGACGCAACATTGTGTTCATGCGAGAGAGAAGCAGCGAGGAAGCTAAAGCTGCTGTTGAAGCATCGCGCAAACCCGGCAAGATGTTGAAGCCACAGCATGAGCCTGATTTCACGCATACACTGGTTCCCGACGCACAGCTTCTCTTCAGATATAGTGCCCTGACATTCAACGCTCACTCTATACACCTTGATGCGGGCTACTGCCAACATGTGGAGGGACATCGTCACCTGCTGGTCCACGGCCCGCTATCATTCACTTTACTGGTGAGTCTGTTGCAAAACCATCTGAAGAGTACTGGCAGCAATGAGGTTGTCAACTACGTCGAGTACAGGAACCTCGCACCACTCTACGCGTATGAGCCACTGAAGCTGTGTGGCCGGAAAGCCGAAGCTCCTGGCAGGTGGGATGTCTGGGCTGAAACTCCCGAAGGTGGAATAGCGGTGAAGGGCACCATCAAGACCAGGACGGCGTGAAAGTCGAGACTACGAAATTCATAATGTATATATCTCAGAAATGTCTAGAAGGACATATTCTCTTTACAATGGAGGCGGAAAGACAAAATTTTAACGTGGTTATTCAAGTCGATACACGGTATGCTTTGTGGCTGTCTTTGATTTTGACATACCTGATGACTTGGCTATAATTCGTGACAGCAAGATGGTAATTATGGGAAATAGTGGAATGAAATAGGGATATGGACCACCATTGTACAAGTATAAAACCTACCATGAATAAGTATGGTGGATGCACATGATCAACATGGCAGATGATGCTTGGAAAGACGACAAGATAAAGCATCACTTACCCTGCACCAGGGCTGAACCCAGCTGGGGGCTCAGGATACGCACATCCACAGATTGGACGCCTGCCACAAAATGGTATCCATGCTTTGTACAGATCAATCTGACGCTTTGCATCGGCAGCCATATCAACGGTCAGTTCTACAGTGGTAGCACGAGTAGCGGCTTCTATTTCAAGCACTCGCAGCATCCAATATTCAAGGAGGGGTGAGTACCCTTTCACAGGAATAGGCGTCGGTTGTTCGAATGTTGCTTCCTTGGCCTGAACGTGCGAAAGCGCTGTTTCAGAAAAACCTGAGTGGCTCTTATCGACGACACGCTCGATCTCAAGCTTAGCTGTGGCGTACCAGACATGGCAGTCATCGCCCTGGATGTGGGGGGGACATTCTTTCTTCGGTCCCTTCTCTGTCAGCAAATAATGAATGATACTACCAAGAGCCCAGACATCCGCTGCTGTTGAAGCGATCGGACATTCTGGAGGTTGGAACTTGGGGGTGCCCCCACGATGCTCGTGTGGAGTCAGGTCATTAGTGGCCATTCCGAAGTCAATGATGACAATGTCATCGAACAGAGTACCAAAGGGCGCATACTCAATCAGCAGGTTCTCTGGTTTAAGATCTCTATGGAAGATATTGTTGAGATGCAGATGGTGAAGGCCTTCGGAGATTTGCACCAACACATGCCAGATAAAAGCCTCGGAAATTTGCAACTGAAGGCATGGAAGCGGTGTACAAGGTTAGTAAGATCACCACCGCTGTGCAGTGGCATGATCAAGCGAAGCGGGGTCTCTTGAAACACTTCTATGATCTCTATGATGCGCGGATGCTTCGGTAGCCTGGTCAGTATGTTAGCTTCATGAAAATAATCGACGTGAGGATTAGGCCGTACTATGCTCTTGACAGCGACAGCCTTGTGCGTGTCCATATCATGGTATCGGTCGCAAATCGCCTCACCTCCAGAGCCTAGTGGCTTTACATATCCGTATTTATCCTCGAATCTTACCACGGAAGAACGTAAATATGGGGTGAAGTCGCCAGCGCCTTCTCCAAGTTGCGTGTTGGATGGTGAGTTGATAATGCCTGTTCCGTCGTCGGCCATGATCGGCTGTGCCAGCTATAGAGCAAGCAAGCTTGATAAAGACAGAAGAAGGTTACGACACAGCGAACCCCAATATATACTGACAATCCAAAAAAGATCGAGTCGAATGGGTCAGACATGCTAGTCTTTGTTCTGTTGAGCTGTCTTTGTGGATGTAGAGAAAGACTCGCACCCGCACTGAACAATGGGCCTTTCTTTGCAGCTGGCACAGGACAGATATCTTTAATGCGAACATTGTTTGACACTTGCCGCCGCAGTCTGACCACAGTCGATCACAGCCAGAGGGGCTGCTGAAGATTTAGCAGAATGTGTTCCATGGATGACTACTTGATCGATACGTAAGGTATATAGTAAAGACAAAAAGACGAGAGGTGTGGGTCAGATCGATCAGCAGTTTTATATTCGGAGCTACCTCCGTACCTCGATTGATCTTCCATTCCGTGATCTTTACTTAAAGCCAGACCAAGTATCGCAGCCTGGCCAGTGAACTTGACACTACTCATTATTCCAAGCTCAGGGATCCGGTTTACGAGGTGCTAAGGAGCAACAAGAGCCGGAGCGCGTGAATCGTCTATCGATTGTAGTTGCAATAAGGACGACTGAGCGAGACCTTATTCCTTATCGCACGACACAGGGCGGAGAACAGTTGGCCCGTGTGGTTTCACGGTACTTGACGAACGTGCTGCCAAGTCTGCAGTGAAGTAAGTTTGACGTAAGGAAGGTGAAGTGGAAGGCATCGATCGCGCTGCTCCTCAGGACAAGGAAGGAACAATAGCAGAAGTCGATCCATGCTAACACTCTTCAGTCCTGTGCATGTAGAAAGGATCGGATCACGGCGGGACTGATTGCCCCAATACTGTACCATTATAGTAGGTATTTCTCAATATTGCTATTGGCGGTGGTGTGATGGGAAAAGCACAAGTGTGGTGGGAATGACGTTGATCGTCTGGGGTTTCTCGGCACCTCGAGCTGGCTGGCAGGCTTGGGGAAGAGGCCTGAAGAAAATCGAAGATGAGTGGGACTTTTTTAGATGCAAAATCAATGCACCCACTCTACGGAACATTTGCGCATCGTCACGGACATATACCGTAAGGCACTCCCGGTAGATGCGCGTGATTTCAAAACGACTAGACCGACTACCCCTGGACATAGGCCGACCGCTCACTCCCGCGCGTGTGCACAGAGACAGAGACGCCCAAAAGCAGGCAGAGAGATTCGACATCCATTAGCTGCGGAGTCATTATTGCCCGATCTTCGACCTCACCTGAACCAGACCACTGCACCTGCCTTTACCACCAGTGATTATTGCTGTCGCTCCTGCCATTCAACAGAGTTTTACCCAGAGACTTCCTGAGCGGGAACCACAATGCAAGTTTGAGTCGCGATTCGCTTTTTGTCGTCGACAATGGAGACAGTCTAGAAACCTGAATGAGCTTTCCGGTGTATTCAACTTCAGCTTCGCCCATATATCTTGTCATCCGTTTCGCTACCTCTTCCCCTCCTGTTCCCGACCTTCCGTGCGCGTGAAAGACGAGGCTCAAACCGAGTCGCCATAAACCGTCTGACAAAATCAAGCTACCTTACTCCGAGATACATCGTCTTTTCCCCGGCACTGGCCTGGCTGCCTTGACGCCAACCTTGATCGCATATACTAACATTATCTCCGTCTCATCCGTCGAGCGACTCTGGGGGGAGAATCTTACCGTCCCAAAGATCTGAAGGAGACACCGCAATATGCAGACCCAGCCTCGCACACGGAAGCGCGCAGCTCCAGGCGCATCGCCCGACTTGCAGCAGGACGTTGGCGCGCAGCCCTTTCAATACCAGGCAATGCAGGATTCGCCCTTCAATACTGATCCCATGGCCAACTATCCCCCAAATCCATATGACGGGTTGAACACTCTGGATCCTAGTTTTTACAATACACCGGCCTTGCACAGCAATCAATCCCAGGCCTTCGCGACGAATGGCGCCGCTGCTTCGGGCTCGACAAATCCATCCAACCAGCTCGTGCGTCGCGATACCAACCAGCAATTAGCGACAAGGAACCCTCAGCGAAACCAGTGGAACAACTACAACGACCAGCGACTTTCCTCCGAGAGCAGGGTATGGGAGAACATGGAAGAGGATGGAGAGCAAGACATCGACACAAAGGCCGCCATGGCAAAGAAGGACGCCCAAGCTAAGCGCAAACAAATCCCCCCTTTGTCCAAAAACTTAGCAGCTTTTTGGACTCTTCCAACAACACCGACCTCATTCGCTGGTCCAATGATGGCAACTCCTTTATTGTTCTGGATGAAGATGAGTTTGCTCGCACCCTGATTCCGGAACTGTTCAAGCACAACAATTACGCTTCCTTCGTGCGCCAGCTCAACATGTATGGTTTCCACAAGAAAGTCGGCCTGAACGCAAATTCAATGAAGGCGGCAGAGAAAAAAGTCAAGGATCCCAACGTGTACTGGCACGAATACTTCAAACGTGGTCGGCCTGATCTCCTGTGGTTGATTCAAAAGCCGCAGAGCAAGACCAATGCTGCCAAGCGGAAGCGCAACGAACACGACAAGAGAGACCCGAACGACAGCGAGGACGATGTTCGAAGGACCTCGCCCGAGCTTGTTGATTCGAGTCATGTGACAAAACCCCAGCGAGCAGGGCAAGGTGAATTGATGGTATCTATTCCTCAATCCGAACTGCACAATGTTCGATCCGAGTTGCAGAAGCTGCAACGGCAGCAGGGTGTCATATCGAAGATGATAAGCCAGCTCAAAGAGCAAAACGAACAGTTCTACAGACAAGCAACTGCCTTCCAGGCCTTGCACGACCGGCATGAAAACTCGATCAACGCCATTCTGACTTTTCTCGCCACATTTTACAATCGGAGTCTAGACGGCCAGAACCCGCAGAACCTGGTCAACATGTTTCAGAACTCAGTGCAACAGAACCAACACCAGGGTAGCGTCGTGGACGTTGGTGACTTGCCCGAGGCGAACATTGACAACAACCAGCAACTCCAGAGATATCCAAAGCGACCCCTGGCTCTCTTACCACCTCCTCACACTGGTTCCACTCCTTCTACTAATCCCGCTTCCGCTCGATCCTCGATGAGCCCGTCAATGCGGCAGCGATCGAATTTGTCTGTACCAAGCGCTCTTCCCCCGCAACAACACCAGCAGCAGGCCCAGCAACCGCAACAGCAGCAACAGCAGCGTCAAGCACCAAGAGCTAGTTCAACGCCACATGTGAAGAACGATGCCGAGACGCCCAACTACCTTTCTCAGCTGCCCGAGGATGATATGATCTCGCTTCTCAACAATGTCAACGCCTCCAACAGTGCCTCTCCAAACCTACCTGGCGGGTCTAATTTCGACTTTTCTTCCGCCTTGGACCATTTCCAGACTGCAAACGGCGCCTCACCACTTACGCAACAGCAACGCGACAGTATGCTTTCTTTGATCGCACAACAAGGTCAACCGTCAACTTCCCGGCCTGGCGCCAATAATGCTTTGGTCGCGCCCACGCCACCACCGATGCCAAGTCTGGACCAATTGGCCCGCACGCAAGAACAGCTAGACATGCTGACCCGTCTCCAACAAGACCAAGACTCGAAGGTGGCGGATCTAGCAGGTCGCCTCCAGCCGCTGAGTCCAAGCGGCACGATACCAGGGATGGGCGGACCCGGCGATCCAGGCGACTTTGACATCAATGCGTTTATTAACAGTGACGACAACTACTTCAATCAATTTCCTAGCACTGGAGGCAGCACGAACGTGACAGGAGGCGACATGAGCAATACCGCTCAGTCAGGCACTGCACGAATGGGCACCGCCGATGACGAATTGGGCGGCGGCGGCGCAGGCGACATTGATTTCAGCAATCTGGGAGACGCGTCTACGTGGAACTTTGACGCCGGCGGCAATGCTCTGAGCGGCGACACTGATGATCTCTTTGGCGAGTACGGCACTTCGGGGGGTGACGACGACACGACCAGCAATGCGGCAGGGGTAGGTGGGGGCGGGGTGGGGAGCGGAGCGGCGTCGTCAGCGGACATTAGCGACAGCAGAGCAGAAGACGACATGCGCGATGGTAGAGGTCGCATAGTGGGAAGTGTCACGAGCGAAGAAACGTCGCCTGCTGCTGCTGGATTCAGTGCTGGCGATGATCTTGCTTCTGTCGCTGCAGCAGGAGAAGGCGGCGGTATCGCTCAGTCTGTCGAGGGCGACACGCCTGGCAAGAAGAGGAAAGTGCAACGATGATGTCTTTCTTTTCTGGCCTGACCTCCTTGAAGACGGGGGCGCAGGGTATCATGTTTACCTCGAGTACAAATTGATAATACAGATAAGAGTAAAAGAAGGAAGATGATAGAAAGGGCAAGATGAACAGAGCTTGACGAGGGGCTTGTCCTTCTCGTGCGATCTGATGGGAGACCGAGCGCGGTGATGGTGGTATTGGTGGTTCAAGATTCGCATGAGGATACATGGATGCAGAAAGTTCTCCCCACCTTCCTTTCTTGATTCTGTTGCAGGAGTAATAGAATGAACGAAATCACAAATGAATCCCTACTACATCTTTGTTTCTCCAACTTGGACTTCTTCGAACGTAGATGGGGGGTATCAATTCTCCGCACTATATATACATGCATTTTCTTTCTTTTACTTTCGTTTCTCCCGCAGCTATAAGAACTCGACTTCGCTCCGCCACGCATCCTCGCCAACACGTCTGAACTCGACTCCCTGACCAAAGTAGCCGGCGTCGTTCCACGCGCGCATGGTTTGAGCATCATAGGAGCCATAAGACTTGCCTTCCGGATCACGACCGTCGGCCCATCTATATTCCCATTGAGCTTCTGGTTGATCATTTGTGCGGTTATTGTTATGATCATCAGAAGTAGCAATGGGTTCTGAGGCAGAAGCGGAAGGAACCCAGTCGTCGCCCGTTTCGCGCTTGTATGCGCGCATAAGGACTTCTCTTTCCTTGTCGTATATGTCCTGTTGGTCGCGCGAGAAGAGGGCGTCGGCGGCACCGGTGATTTCTTCTACGATTGCTTTTCTGCGGGTTTCGGCGGGGTCTTCTTTTTGTTCTTCCTTTGTTTCGGTGCCGTCAATGTCCATTGTGTCGTTGTCGTCGTTTGTCTTTTGTTGCTTCTTTTGTTTCCATTTCGGGACCTTTTTGGGCTTGGCTTTTGGTTTGGCTTGGGACTGTAGGCGTTGCAGGGCTTCCAGCACGGTTTCTCCGACTTCGAGGTGAGAGATGAGGGTGCTGAGGAGGTCGGAATTGAGCAAGGCGTCGTCGGCGGCGAGTTTCTCCCTGCGTAGGGCGTCGCGCTTCTCTTGCGCTTCTCGCGCCTTCTTCATGTCCTTCTTGCCGAGTCCGTCCATCCAGGCATCGTGGACGGCGTCTGGATCGGCGGCTTTGCGGATGAAGTTGCCGGACTCGTCGAATCTACCTTCTTGCCCTTCCTGCTCCATATTGAAGGCGTCGAGTTTCGGGGCGTGTTTCTTCTTGCTGCCGGCGCCCAGCTCGGCGGCGTCTCGGTCGTCGTCGACTTCGAGAGTGTCCAGTCGGTCTCTTTCTTCGTCGTCGCCGGATTCGCTGCTGCTCTCGCCGGAGACGTCTTCTCTTTGCTTGCCCTTGTCCAGATGGTTGATGAGGTTAAAGTCGGCGGAAACATGGCCGCCGGACTTGGAAGAGTGGACCTGGCCCTCGATTTCGTTGATCTCCATGAACCGCACTGCTTTCTTGCTGCCTTTCTTGCCCTCTCGTGACACTTCTTCGTCGTCGTCACCGTCGCCTTGTGCGCCACCTGCCTGGCCTTCATCCATGTCGGCGAACATGTCCAGTTCTTCCTCATCTTTACTCGCCGCCGCAGGTGCTGTGCTCTGCTTGGCTAGGCGGGCTTTCTCTTCTGCTCTTGTGTCAAAGTTCTCTTCGCTGCTGTCTGTGTCGTACCCGTCTAGCTTGACGGCATTGCGCTTGGTCTGCTGGCCTCCTTTGCCAATCTCGTCCAGCTCTAGAATGGCATCTTCCTCTGACGCATCGGGTGCTAGGGTGGAGGGATTGCGGTAGTCGAATCGCGGTTTCTTAATGGAGCTCGACGAGTCTGGTTGGTAGCGGGCGTGCGCCTCGGCGTGTCGTTTGCCTGTCATTTTTGGTCTGATTCACGCCATACAAGATTTAAAGGAAAGGTATGGGCGAGGTGGGCGACTGAGGTTATTGAAGAGAGAATGGGTAGCGTGGATTCCATTATATGTTTTGCCTTTGGCGGGAGCTTCTCTCTTTCTGCGGAGGCGGGAGCTTCACATTCGTCATTCGTCATTGCTTGTGACGCTGGATTTATAACACTCTATCAATCAATCTATATCAGTCTATCTATGTCTGTCAATCAGTCACTCACTCACCCTCTACTGCCATAACAACCCCTTTTGTCCTCACCTTTCTGATAATCTCACCTACTTTAGAACAAGTCGAGGAAGGAACCACAACAGAACAACCTGCTCAGAAAAGCTATCTTAGCTAGCTAGCTGCCTATAACAAAGCAGCATCTTGTGTCTAAATTGTCACTTCACACTTCTGCTGCAATAATGGTATGATCAAATCCCCCTCTATTTCTCTTCTCATCCAAGATCATCACGAAAGAGATACAACCAATTCCCACCACCTGCGTTCACGCTTGCTTGCTTGCTTGCTTGCTTGCTTGCTTGCTTACACACGCACCCCATGTCCACAGTACCGACCAAACGCCTTCTACGATGAGGATCCCATGGGCATGTATCAACGGGCCATGATGTCGCGCGGCGGCAGAGCACGCCGCTTCGACGAGTATTACCGCTGCTATCCTGTCGCCATGATGCCCGGTCCCGAGCGTGATGCCGCCAACCACGGTGGCAAGATCTTCCTGCCCGCTTCCGCTCTCGACAAACTCACCACGCTACACATTTCCTATCCCATGCTGTTTGAGCTCATCAACGGGAGTGTCACGAATGAAGACGGTCAGCCCAAGAAGACGCATAGTGGTGTCTTGGAGTTCATCGCCGAGGAAGGTCGATGTTACCTGCCGTTCTGGGTAGGACGCTCTTTGCCTTTTGTGTTTCGTGCTTTCCACTGACCCGACGACTTTTCCTTTGTACAGCTCATGCAGATCCTCTCCATAGAGCCTGGCGACCTCCTGCAAGTCAAGTCTACCGATCTGTCCCCCGGCAACTTCATCAAACTCCAGCCCCAATCCCCCGACTTTCTCGACATTTCCGACCCCAAGGCCGTGCTCGAGAACGTCTTCCGCTCCTACTCCTGCCTCACCGTCGGCGATGTTTTCACTTTCAGCTACAACGACCACGTCTACGAAATCGCCGTCCTCGAAGTCAAACCCGACGACGGCGTCAAACGTGCAATCAGTGTGCAAGAAACAGATCTCTCAGTCGACTTCGCCACGCCCGTAGGCTACAAAGAGCCAGAGCGAGTGAGCGGGACGAGCACCCCCAGGTCCGTCGGAGGCATGGGAGGAGTAATGCACGGAGGCCAGGGTACAATGGCACAATCCATCAACTACGACTCGATCAAACCCAGCAGTTCCCAAGCAGCCACAGGCCATGCCTACGCCGCCTCGCACTTCACCACGGCAGGCCACAGACTCGTTGCCAAAAAGGGCGGCAGCAAGACAGCCTCTCCGGCTCCCGGAACCCCAGTATCATCAGGCACGCCCGTAGCCGGCCAGAGCGTGAATATCGGCCCTTCGGCAAAGACATCAAGCAAGAGAAGAAACGGGCCTCAGCCGCTGAGATTACCGCCCAACAAGCTGTTCTTCGGCTACGAGATCAAGCCCAAGCCCAGCAAAAAGGACGAGAACGCAGAACAAAAAGAGAGCGTGCATTTCTCCGGCGAAGGCCAGACGTTGAGGAAGAAGAAGGGTGATGGGAAGTGAGAGAATTTTTGTTTCTCTTCTTTCTCTATTTTTTTCTTCCCATTGCTGTTTCGCTCCTGCATTCAATAAATATCACATGATCATCATGATCGGAGGAAGGCGCAAAGGGAGTAACAACGGCGTTTCCTGGTATCTTTCTGGTGTAGTCTCATCATACAAAATTGAAATCGGTCAATGCATACCGAGAAAACATTCTATATCATCATCGACAAAGACAGGCGCAAATGATGCATTTTCCCATGGCGTTGCTTGCTTCTCTCTCTCTCTCTCTCTCTCTCTCTCTCTCTCTCTCTCTCTCTCCTCTCTCTCTCTCTCTCTCTCTTCTCGTCTGGTCTGTTGCTTGGTGCGTAGAAAGTGGAAGTTGAGAAAATAAAGGCACTGTAGACATAATCTCTGAATCATCAAGTCGAATGAAACCAACGCTCGTCCCCTTTCAGTGAAAGTCCCCATGTCCTGAATTACTCTTGCAGGAGAGGCTAGCAAAACCCAAGGGCGCGGCAGGGTTGCGTGGTATACTGCAAAAAGGGCTTGCTTGCTTGGATGTAGATGCAACGGTACAAGTATGATGAATTAGAACAAGTATCACCATTTCACAACTATTTATATTCGTCTATTTCTGTTTACCTGCCTTCCTCTCCTTTCCTGCTTTTCTACTTTCCTTTCCTAGCTGTGACTTATCGGCCGACATGGACATTAAAGAAATTGGGGATGTAAAGTAATACTAGAAGGAGCAGTGATGAAAGAAGTGAACAATAGAAGAACGATGAAGATTTACGATGCGCATATGTACCATTTAAACAATAAGGGGAATGGAAGAACAACGACAATGGACGAGCGAAGAGAACAAACAATCAGGCAAATAACGCATGCGATGAACGAGAAAATCAATCCCTCCGGAGTAATCCCATCCTCATAGCCGTCAGAAAACAAACACAGACGAATAGAATCATGAAACCAAGAATGCCAAACCACCACCCCAGATTACCTGCGTCCATGCCCGGCACACGGACATTCATACCGAACAGACCAGTCACGAGGTTCAGCGGCACCAGAATGGTCGCCAACACGGTGACTTTGGACAGGAGACTGTTGGCTTTGTTGCCCTGGGTGATGTTGTCGACGGAGATTTGCGCGAGGTAGTTGGAGTGACTGCGCGAGTTCATCTTTTCGAAATGCGACAGGTTGGACATCATTGTGACGACGTGGTCTTGCACGTCAGACAGATAAAGACCCACGTCTCCGCGCGGCGCCATGCTGTATTGATCGTTGCATCTTTTGGCGAATCCTTTGATGACATCGGCCTTGCCTCCCAGCAGCCGCAGGAGCGACATGACTTTCTTCCTGCATTCTGAGATCTGGCGGAGGATCTGCCGAGAGTCCTCGAAGCGTGCGACGAATACTTGGTCTTCGATTGCGTCGGCTTCGATTTCGACGTCGCGGAGCACGGGTCCGAATGCGTCGACGATGTCATCGATCAACGCATAACAAATCCAGTCCGAGGAAAGATTGACATAATCTCTGAGACGACCGATACGTTTGCGTACATTGGCCGCGTGAGGGTTGGCGCAGAAGGTAAAGGTCAAAAGACCCTCACGGAACACGACAGCATAAACGTTGATGGGTTCCATGAACAATTCGCTGGTCTTGTCTTCCTGGTAGAAGGATCTGAAACAGACAAAGTAATAAGAACGGAAAAGCTCAACTTTCTCGCGCGTTTCCTGGGTCGTGATATCCTCGCGAGTCAAAGGATGGACGCCAAATGCCTTGCAAATGGCAAAGACCTCTTCCTCTGATGGATTGAGCATATCAAGCCACCAGACACCCCCGTCTGGGCCAAGCTCGAACAAGTCACGGAATGTCTCGCCAGGCATCAGTAAATCACCGAGTTCAGAGGCGTGAACCGTGTCGTCTGCTTCCGAACTGAAGAAGGTGAATCTATTAAAGTTCTCGGGGATGCCGGCAAGGCGATGAGCGTCGGTCTCGCCTGCCTGCTGAGCCTCGACCTTCTCATCAATCTTTTCTTCGCTGGACGATCCGTGTCCGAGGCTCAGGAAGCTGGAGTTGGTCTTGGTAGGCCTGAGGTCGTTGAAGATCTTAACCTCCGATGGGGTACTTCTACTGAGTTGCTGAGAGAACGGATGGGGGCAAGGAGTCCTATCGTGAGTTTCGGCCACAAACTCCTCGAGTTCCTCATAGTCAATCGTGTAGGTTTTGCTGGCATCTCTGTCCGGAGGAAAGCAAACATCATCCTCCACAGAGCTACGTCGGCTCTCAACAGTGTGGGTAGACTTGACCTCGCTGAAAGTAGGTCGACGCCCCCGGGGATGAGTACTGTTAGAGACTGTACGCTGGAGAGTCAGATTGGTCACAGATGGTTGACTGGTAACCGTGCCTGCGCGACGGCGACGCTGGGGAGGGGCAAAAGCGTCGACCGAGTTGGGCGGGGAAGTAGAGCGCGAGCGAGAAGTATCGCGGCTTCTACTGGGCTGCGCATCTGGATCCTGGTAGCTGTTCTGGCGCTCACGGTCGTGCCTCTTAAGAGTTCCTTTGCGTCCGATAGGCGCGCTGAGCGAAATACGTCTCCACGGCTCGGTGCCTTGTTCGGACTGAGTGGTGATCTGGTCATCCTCGATCACGGCGGCCGTCTGTTCGAAATCTCTCGCGATGCTGCCGTGACCCATCTCGAGTTGCGCATTGAGCGCTGCCATATCGGGGCGAGTCTCGGTCATGCTGGTAAAGGTACCACGTCGCGAGCCCGTGCGGTGCTCGACCCGCGGCAAAGACTCTTCCTGGAATCGGTGGTCATCAAGGTCAGACACAGGAGTGCTGAACCTCGTACGAGATCCGGACCTTGGAGTATCGGTCATTTTTGTTTTGGTATTGTCTTGTTTACTGTAATATTAAGTCCTGTTGGATGTATCCGAACCCTTATCCTCCTTACACTGCAATGAGCGGATAGATAGGCGCTTTTGGGAATAGCGAGAGGTGAGCGGCGCGCACGCGCTCACCACTGGATGGCGCTCAACTTGAACGACGGCTTCGCGCAGGGTGCGGCCCTACACTAAGCCGATGGGTACCCTTTGTGGGATTTAATCGCCAGTCTACCCCCTTACTTCCGTAAGATGGTGTCTATGATGATGTGTCTTCTCTCTGCTGCAAGCAGGTTGATGCGATGATGCACTGCCAAAGGGCAGTTATGGAGGCCTAGTGTCGCCTCCGCAGACGACCCTCTTTGGGCCGAGGAGGGGGCGGGAGGAGGAGGAGTGGGAGGAGTTGATGACCGCCAACTTGGTGGTATCCAGCTTGAAGGCGCCGAAACGGCGGTTGAGGTTCTATTGAGAGTAGAGCTGCTGTGTTAGTGGCGCACCTGAACCTGCTGCCAGACTAGGAGGAGAATCCAGGTATGATGCAGGTAGTCACTATTTTCTCAGGGGCGGACGGCTGAAAGGTCTATATAGGGAAGGTCTTGTTTCAATGAGCTTTCAAGCGAGGGGTGAAAATTGAGGTTGTGACTGGATGTCATAAGCCAGATGGCTGGTAATAAGAAACAAGAAAGAGAGAAGGGCAGCGACGACTTTCAGACAGACGTTTGTCCATGTCACGTCAAGGTCAAGGCTTTCCAAGGCTTTCTTTGCTGCTAACCTGGAAGGTGCTGCCGCTGTTTCCCGCCAAGCCCCAATAATGGCTGTTCCGTACCTTAGGGGAAAGAAACAGCGAAAGGAGGGCGGCCGAGGGGCAAAGCGTGCACGCGCAAAGCAATTATCCACAGCCAATAAATCTGCATCGTGTCTGAAAGTCTGCTCGTCTGTCCGGCACATGGGGGGGTTCCTTGTCATCTTATTCGTTGCTGTTGTGTCTAGACACTCGGCCTGCTTTTTATTTTCTGTTCTTTCGCACCCATGTCACACATGGCACATGCATTATCGCAACGCCTGCGATAATTATTTTCACTATGCATCTTGTGTACCTGCAGTCATATCCTTGCATTCTTTTCGCTGCATGAGATCATGACAAGCATCTGTAGCGTCGATTTAGCGGCTTTCGCGTCTGGCCCTTTCTCTGACACTAGTCTGGACACAGCAACCCAAACCACTATGCACAGTCCCAGGCAGCGTGAGTGACATTTCGCGCATGCCTTTCTCGAGAAATCTACAGTATCATCCAGCAGACCTGCAGCTGTACAGCAGAGGTGTTATCATCGATACATTTGTTGCATTCACAGATCATGTGAGCAACGCATGTCGATCTAATGAAGACTCACCAACTCCTGCTTTGTGTACACACATCGTGTCTTATCCGACCCAGAGACTGTATGACCACACGCCTCGCCAGGAATAACACTCTGTGCAGTCAGGCCATCCACAGCTAAGCCTCCACCAGGAGTGGGAAGATTTGCTCGTGTCGTCTCCACTTTAGATGGAATGGGCACAAGTATAGTGCACAAAGATTGTTGTGCTGGGCTTCACAGCTTGCAGAGTGCAACATAGCTCGACAATATCCATGGAATCTGATCGAGTCTAGCGCAAGGCAATCCGTCCGATTGATGCGAGCGGCTGCACACGAGATCTGGACCGTCCTGCTGGGTTGCAAAGTCTTTCTGGACATATACTTCCCATGCAAGCACAGGTCCTAACAAGGTTCTGTGGTGTAGTTGGTTATCACTTCTGTCTAACAAGTATTTTCTCTTGTCCACAGGCGGTCCCCGGTTCGAACCCGGGCGGAATCATGTTTTGCCTTCTGATCGTTGAAGAGGCCCATCTCCTTTTTGGCATGGACGGTATTGTTTTGATGGATATCTACTTATCCAATTCGAGACAAAACATCAAGCCCTCTTAGCTCAGTTGGTAGAGCGCGGCACTAGTATCCCATATACGCAATGCCGAGGTCGCCAGTTCGACTCTGTCAGAGGGCAGTAATAATCTCCTTTTGTGGATGTTTGTGTTTTTTTGTAGCTAGCGATATCCGTATCAATGCTGATCAAGGCTGTCTTTTTCGTTCATTTTTCACTCAATTGGTATATTCGGCGCATGCTACGTGAGATGTGACCAGTGGAAATAACTCATCACGTCATTCGAATGAGGAAGTAGAGATTCCACAGCGCTGGTGAAGCAATAACATGGTGTAGGCGTTATTTCTATGCATACACTCGATGCACATCATTCCAGCAATCACATGCAATTAGACATAACTGAGTGCAATTGAATTACGCGATTTGGCAAGCTCTGAAGCCTCAAGTACCTCGTATCATTTGTGTAACGATGATTTTCTTCTTCAAAACCAGGCCCTCTCACAGACCAGATATCGATGAAAAAAGAGATGAAGTGGCAGCCTGTCAGAAGTCCCACAACACCCACCCAGTCAAGCCGACACGAAGCCAGACACTCGAAAAGGTCGAGATCATCACCACTTCCAGCGATTGAAAGTAAAAAATCGGCATCACTCTTGGGTATCGGGGATATCTCTCATCAGCCAGGTTGGAGTTCTGTGGCTCTTGTGAAGAGTTCAGATAAGGTCGCTAACTTTAGAAAATGATTCTATGAAGTAAAGTCGACTGGTGAGATTAAGAGGAGGGCGAGGGAGAGCAGGCTTATATACCAGGTGGTGGGAGAAGGGGTGGCCAGAAGGGATGGACTTTGGGACGAAAAATTTCCACCACGGCCCACCCTTGCCGCGCATAAAGCCTTTGATAGGCCACTACGGTCTCCACTGCTACACATTTTGACACTCAGTGTGCTCCAGATGCACCGGTAGAAAAGCAAGTTCTTACGTAAATGTGTGCAAGATTTTCCAACTGACCAGGATGATTCGGGCCTTCTCTGAGACGGCTCGCTTAGGTCACGTGCTGTGCTCCCTCTCTCCGGTCTCACTTGTACCCGGCCTACCAGACACTCAAAGCACATGCGCATATGAACAGGCAGAAGAACAATCTTTCTCATATCTTCTACAACAAGTCTGACATTCTATAGCATCGTGACTCGCCTCATGAATCTTATAAGGCTGCTTATAGTATCTGGAGATCTCATGTAGGTATGCCAGAACCAGTACACATCGTCGACGGGCACGTAGTACCTCCCAACTGCAGCATCTCATGATGTCCTTTTCGCACAACACAGTACTACGCCTTGCTTCAGCAGCGTTTTTGAACATAAGATAGTTGTAAGAGATTTGCTGTGGAAAGACAAATGACTCGGGCTACTAGACAAAGCACGGGATCCAGGCACGCAACACCTCCCTGGCTACATCTCAGAGTTGTAAAGTGATATGGTATGTTTCAGTGACCTACTTCAGATGCTGTTCAAGCCAATAGCTATTCTTCGAGGGATTGATTGTTGGTGAATCGAATAAGCCCGAGCCAACGAAGAGGGAAGCACAGCTGACAGGCACGTGATGATCCTTTGCAACATCTCATGAAAACAACACAATATAATATGGTACTATGCTTTGCTTCAGCTGCTTCTGATTCCTTCTCCGCTACTATGGGATATAGTCACCGCGCTGGCTAGGGAGGTCATGTTGACGTTGCCTATGATGTCGGCCTCGTCGTTAGTCAGACCGACGGTTTCTGAAGGAAGAATTGGAGATGGTGCTGGAAGATAAAGTGGAGAGGTGCCGGGGCTGAGATTGTCTTTGATTTTGCTAAGCAGGACTCAGCATGCAAATTTCTGTGGTCTATACGGAGTAGTCGTTGTATCAATACGGCTAGGTGCTTCTAGCACTCCTGCTGTGGGTTGTGACGTGAGCGCCATATGCTCTGAGCTGATAGGCGTGTTGGATACTGCTAGGTCATTTGTTGTTTATGCAATTTGCTGATTCAATCCATATTATATTGCTATGCTGCTCCATTTTTGTCGAGCATTCTTGGTATCGCATTAGCTGGCAGCAGCTGCTCACTCATCGTGCGTGTCGGGCGAGGAACTTATGGTAATAATGAAGTAGCTGGACATATGAGGTCTAAGCCCAGGGAGCGGGCTCGATCTGTTGTCAAAAAAACGAGCAATAGATATATACCATGCCACTGCCACGAAATATCAACGACCTCTGCTTGGTGTAGTTGGTTATCGCGTCCGACTGTAATTGAAGTCGTCTCTTGGTTCACCAGAGATTAAGCATAACGTTGTTATCGGAAGGTCCCTGGTTCGATTCCGGGAGCGGAGATTTTTTTTGTTTCCTTGTTATGTCTGAGGTCTTGGCACCTGACTTGAGGGTAACCCTGGTTCCCTTGTCCACAACATCACTGTCTAGCTTCTGACGATAGCATCATGGTATTTTCTTCTCCGTCTGCGTCGAAAATTACGATATAGCGAGCTATGGTATACTGCTATAATGATGACACAGTGCGCCGTATCATTGTGACTGTGTAGCTGCCGCTGGTGTTCACGAAGTTCACTGAATGAATTCAGATCGACTCATAAAGACAAAGACACACAAGTAGGATCAGCTCGAAACCAACACTTCCCAATTACACCATGAATTTTCACCTATCGACAAACGCGGAGAATTCATGAAGTCAGAGAGGCACTTACCCGACTCGACCATAAGAAATGTGGATTTCTCGACAATGGCGACCCCTGGAGAGTAGCAGCCGAAGCGAGGCACGATAGTGTATCTTTCTGAATTGGCTCTCGCGGCTGCTCAAGAGCCTTCGAGCACTTGATTCGCACCAGTGCTCGAAGTCACGTAGCACCAAGGTCATACTCAGGAAAGCTGGGTTCAAAACCCAAGAATTTGCTCTTATTGCCACGACAGCCGCAGACCAAGCTCAAGATGTGTGGATGTTACGTTGATATAGTGACCTGACACCTTTCTGTGCAGCAGTTGCCATGTGTGGACACGAAAACAGGGGACGGTCACGACTGTTGGAAGCAGACAAGCAGGCACAGAACGAACCACCATCTCAATCTCATGCAGAGAGGCATCGGCACAGCTGAAGCGAGGCATGGTGATATATTATAATCGCCAACTTCCATGAGATGCAGGAGAAGTTTATCGTGTGCCTGTCGAGTACGTGTGCCCTCTCATCTGTGGTGACGTGGACAGTACTCGCGGCGGTTCTCTTTTAACTACAAAAAGTCCTTCTCGCAGCAGCCTGAGGTCTATAAGGACAGAAAGACAACCGAGGAGAGAGCTGTCGCTGAAGCAGAGGAGGCCAGGCTAAGAACACTCAGAAGAAAGCAAAGAAGCGGAGTGCAGACCAACGCCGGCAATGCAGCTCCCCTTTCTACCTCGACGTCAAGTGCCAGCATGATGCAGGCAAGTGCAGTCATCGCATTTTGTGCTTGCAGAAGACGAGAAGAGATACATTGCCGTTGATGGACTTATTTACTACGATTTGTGATACACCCTTGAACAAGACAAACCAGTGAACGCTAAGTGAACGGAAAGAATCCAAGCACAGATCGTTGCAGCAGAGAAAGAAGCGGGTTTGGTATAGTCCTAATCAAGAAACTTACATGTTTCAGAGGTGTGCAATTCCATCCGACCTGGCAAAACCGACATGGAAGGCACTTAATTCGACCTGGTCGATATCTTAGGGAGTAAGACAGGACGAGAACTTATCTCGTGTTTGCAGTCGTTGCGGTAAGACAGGTGGGGACAACAACTGTTACTGGACATCGAAAGATCGTCCATGCGATAGTGTTTCCTGCTCCAATTGCTATGTTTATAGGCGCCGACATGGCGTGCCACGACCGTTGAGCTTGGAAGCTGCTCGTAAGGGAGTTGATCGCCCACAGCCTGAGGAAGGACTTTGCGAAGTTAAGGATTGCTCCAATCCGATCCAGCCTGTATACGACCATCAGGATGGTCAATGGGTCTGCCAAAGCTGCAAAGATCGAAGACGAAATGACAGAGGTAGTAAGGTGAAAGCAGGCAAAGAGCGTGTCAAAGACATGTCCGAGACAAAATTGGCAGAGTGGAAGGGCATGTCCCATTCGGCGAGGAATGATGAACGATACCAAGAGAGACATCTTGAGGCGCGACGTGCCAAGGTGACCCTAGAAGAGAGAGCATTTGATAAGGCAGAGCAGATCAGGCTGGGAAAGCCTAGGATGATATCATCACCGCAGGAGTTGAGCACAAATCGATGCAGACAATGCAACTTTCTCTAAAGAAGCAGCCGACAAGGCGGCCCAAGCAGCTGCTGAGGCTTTGTCCGGGGTGCCTGCTGCCATCACAGAAAGGCTCGAGGTGCACACGACCAAGCCGGCAAAGGGGAAGAGGACCCGCGGGACCCGGGCCCAGATTAAACACAGAGTTCGCAGCCCTCACTCGAGACAGCACGATCTCAATGAAGTCTGGATGAAGAGTCGATGAATTTTGATTGAACAGTGAATGAATTATGGATGAATAGTCAATGAATTCTCGATGAATAGCCAATGACTTCGTCATGAATAGTCCATGCCCGAAACAAAGTTATTTCTTGCATAGAAGACATATCGGAGAAGGAGTTGGCAGAATGGAACAATATGACCTACTCACAACGCAGCTACAAACGGCAAAAAGGATCGACGGCTTGAGGAACGTCTCTCCAAGATGTTGCCTGAGGAGAGGGCGTTCGACATAGCCGAAGAAATACAGCTCAGAAGGCCAAGAAGGATCAGACGGACACCAGCACCGATCGCGGCGGATAACGCAGCTCTCGCCCAAGCTGCAGAAGAAAAGAAGATGCAGGCAGTGATTGTCAATACAACAGCTAGACAGGTCAGGCCTGTGAAGGCTAAGGGCATGGAACGAATTCCAGCACAGATCGCTGCGGAGAATGCGGCGAAAGAGCAGACTGCAACAGCAGCGAACGAAGCTCAAGCAGCAGTTGTTGACGCCGAGCGCGAGCTGGGTCCAGAGACGGCCACACCAGCAAAGTTTAAGCGAGGTAGAACCTCACAGCTCCGTGTTGACACAATGTTTGCAATTGTGCCTTGCAACAACGGACAGAAGGCAACACAAGCATCAAGCGACGAGACTCCCATGATAGCTGACGATGTCGAGGTCGAGATGAGCAAGCCGACAAGACGGAAGCTCAAGTCTCGCGCTCAGATCAACGCAGAGGCTACGGAAGAGGAAGATTGAAGCCATGTGTATATATCAGATAGAAAGACATTCGGTTCGAAGGTCAGATTTGCTGTCGGGTCAAACATCGTGTCAAGCATCAGGTCTTCTAGTGAAGAGGCAATGAGTTCCTAGTGAGCAGTCAACGAGATCCTGACGAATAGTTGATGAATTCGGATGAGCAGTCAATGACTCCTCCATGAATGGATTTTGACCCTCCAGTAAACGATCGGTGACTACCCAATGGATAGTCCATGAATGAAAACAATTTCCTTTCGTACAGGATTCTATGTAGTCGAACTCTAGATGTAGTCAATTGTGTCTCCAGCCTTTCCAAGGTATGACCCCGACTTCTTGGCAGCCTATAACCCTGAGTTGATCCCCAGGTACCCTTACCTTAAGCACCACCTAAGCTATTGCATGTGAAAGGAAAGCAGGACGCACACCAATGCACAACAACATTAGCAACGACATCAACACGACTATACTGCATAATCCACAAGAGAAAAGAAAAAAATGGACGCACTACTCGAACAAGCCCGCTCAGTATGGGAAGGACAAATAGTAGGAGACTCCTATGATCAGCCAGCCCTCAGCAAGGAGTCGTCAACATACTAATGCAATAATCCACACAGGACTACGAAGGGCAACGACTGGTAGACACACTATCAACGCTGCTCCTCTCAGCAGCAGGCGTAAGTCTTCCTGCCATCATCCCCTTTTCCCACCAAAAAGAGCAAAAATCAAAGAACCACAAATCCTCTAAGAGACAAATACACAGTTCCTCGCCTTCGTCGTCGGCTTCGTGACGCAGAATATACAGAATACGCTGTGGATTGGCCTGGGCGGCACGGCGCTGACGTTCGTCGTCTGCGTGCCGCCATGGCCGTTTTATAACAGGAACCCGCTGCAGTGGTTGCCCGCGAGGAATGCGCCCGTGTCGTCATCGTCGGCGGCGGGGGATTATGGTGGGTATACGAGGGGCCAAGGGTTGGAGGGGATTGAGATTACGGTTGATGGGAAGAAGGTCCAGTGATTGTTTCATGGGGCTGCGGAAAAGATGGGGGGTGGTGTCGATGGGCGGCAGTGGAGGTGCGAGCAGAGGATAGAGACAGGTTCTGACACTTTGGGTGTTACTGCAGACCGAGACGTTTGTTTGTAGATTGGGTTCATTCTCGCTATTTGATACCTGGGGCACGTATCATGCTCGTACGGGGACCATCATGCCCCTGTCCTTCGAGGGCGATAGCCCCCTGCCCTGTACTATTCATCTTCGTGAAAGCTCGAGGCGTCATCTCGCGCGTGTGATGGGAAACCCGCGACGCCAACCCCCTTATAACGCCATGCATGCAAAAAGAAAAAAAAAACAGGGCTGCGTGTCAAACGAGCGGTAGCCTCGCGCATATAGTCTGGTCGCGTACGGGACACGCAGAGACAAAGAGATCTATCGTCCGTACTTTTGGAACTCCCAGTCTCGGTTGTCGAGAGGACAGACGTGACGGGTCTTGAGCCATCGGGAGATGCAGTGGAAATGGAAGGCGTGCTATGAGCAACGAGACATGTCAGTAGTGGTCGTGGAGCTGTGTCTCATGATGCTTCAAGAATGCACTCACGTTGCAGATTCCCCATGCTACTGTGCATTCTTCGCTCGTGGCAGAAGCTTGGTTGGCCTGGCAGTCGATGCCTGTTGTAGATGTATCAGAGTCGGCATGTTCGAATTCGGTAGCAGTAACATACATAGATCCATGATGTGGTTACGGCAGATGGCGCAGTTGTCGACGACGATGTCCCAAGCCCAGAGTGCGACGGCGTTCCACTAGCTCGCTGTCAGAATGACTTTGGTGTCGAAAGACGGAAGGGGGCAAGTTACCTTCTTGACTTCGAACCTCTTCTTGCCCTCTGCATCACCGCTGGGAGCGGGCTTGGAGGTCTTGACTGCCTTGGGAGGGGCAGCTGCTGCATCGGCCATGTCGATGTCGGCCATTTTTTGGTGATGTAGTGGCGGTAACAAGAGAGGAGTCAGAGAGGAAGGCGAATGGCTGGTACGAGATGTAAATCAAGCTTGGTGGTTGTCTAGTAGCGAAGCATAAGGTATGTAAGAGCAAGTTGCCTGATCAGTGTTTCTCACGGCAGCTCTGAGGAAGGTACAGTAGGTATTGTCAGGTATAATCCACTCTGACGCCGCTCCGGGGAAGACTGCCCTCACCTTGCTCCTAATCGATAACAGGTCGGAGTAGTCTTGGCATCAGACTGGAATGGATGGAGTGGATGGAGTGGATGGATGAGGCTCAGAACGGATGCTGATTCGCCGGATACGTACAAGTTCAAGTTCAAGTTCAACGTAGGTTAACGAATGACGAAACGCGGCTGCTGCACTGGCCGCGAGGTAATACTTGTACTTGTGGTGTGTAATGAGAAGAAGTACGCAGTCTGGCGCTCCTCAGCCACAGTCGAGTGACTTTACCCTTTATATTACAACTGAAGCTAACCCAAGGCACAGTACAGTACAGTACAGTACAGTACAGTACAGTACAGTACTTGTAGTGGCACCTTCCTTGCTCCTTTTGCTCCAACTCACACTTCTCACACCGGATATGCAGACTGAAACCTCCGTTAATTCTTCATCATTCGTCTCCAGCTCCTCGCATACCCCACATCAGCCTCCATCCGACTCGCTCCTTCCGACAATATCACAACCAGCGACTGCAGCTGCCCGACCTCCTGACTAGTCAACTCCTTGAACTTCAACACGTCTTCATTTCCACCCGAATCCACCCTCGCTAGAGGTCATGTCAGCAACAGCCGTCGCTTCACCTGGTTCATTGCATCATCATCATCATTCTTTCGATATTGATAGCGGACCCCGCCACTCGTCGACTCACATGGCGTCGGAAAGCCCCTCCACCCAGCGCAAGGCAAGAGCGCCGCGTCAGCGACAGCCTCCCAATTCCAACAACAACAACAACAACCAACACACTGCCGAAGTCCAGTCCGACTCAAATCTTGTCTCTGCGCAGACTCCAAAGGCCAAGAAGAACCGCCAGCGCCAAGGAGACAACAGAGGAGCGGCGTCCGGCAACGAAGCTCCCTGCCCCCGAACGACGGGCAAACAGCCTCCGCGCTCCAGACAGACGAATGGCTCGAGGGACTCGTCTGCGCAACTCGCAACTCCGGCGAAGAGTCTGGCCTACGCTAGTGCTGCATTTCACCAGTCACCCGCCGCATCCTCGCTGCCCATGCCAAAGTTCCTGTCCAAGTCGGTCCCTGCACCGCCTGCCGACGCCAGTCTGCAGTCCCGGCTGGACCATGAGACTGGGAAGACGTCGGCTTCTCCGTCGCCTCCGACGAGTGCGACTCCGGAACCACTGTCAAGCCTCAAGTCCCCCCTCGACATGTTCTTCAATGCCGACAGACAAGAAAAGGCCAAGAAGCAGAGCATTACTTCGCTGAACGACATCCATAACTCTCCGTCCCTGCCTCATCGCACACCTACTGGCGGAAACAAGGACATGTTCATGCTGGAACTGGACCAGAATGAAAGCCCCACAGCTCTCGCATCTGCGAGACCCACTCTCGCCCCGAGCATGTCCTCTGCTCCTGCTCCAGTGCCAGCAGGTCAGAACGATGCGGCTGCCGCTGCAGCGACTCAATCTCTCAAGGACTTTCTGAAGCTGCCATCCCAGCGAAGTGCGCCATCACCACAGCCCCAGCAGCCTGTTCAACAGCCAGCTTTGCCGACCGAGTCTCCGTCTCAGCCTTATCTTGCGAGTCCTTTTGTCAATTCTACACCGCAGCAACACAACAACGCTAGTGGGTTCGAGTCCCCGTTTCACTATGGTAACCGCAACCTTTCGCCCTTGTTCCAGGCTGCGAGATCGCCAGACAGCGGACCCGCACCTGCCAACAGTGATTCGCCATTACAGAACAGGAATGCCTCGAACCAGCCCCAGCCTTTCGACCCCCGGGCGTATCTGGACCAGCATGTCCGATCTTCGTCCCTGGCCAACAACTCAAGTTTCTCACCTGTTCAGTCCCAGCATGGTCCTAACCCCTTTCACCAAGACTCGCGCACCTATCCCCAGCAATCTAATCCGATTTATGCCTCACCATCTTCTCGAATGCCTCCGAGCTATGCGCCTGTGCCCCAGACCGGCGCGTCTCAGCGTCAAGCCAACAACAAGCCCGTTGGAGAAGCGGACGTCAAAGACATGGAGGCCAAACTTCGCAACATCCTCAAGTTGGGTTAGCCCGCATACTTGCTCTACTCAACTCTGTTGTTTTCCATTCGGCGTTTACTGGTCCACCGCATGCATCGAGGTTGCAGCGATTTCGCCTCTGGAAGGAGTCTTACGTTGTCTCTTTGCAAGTCTTCTTCTGCACCGGGCTTTCCACGTTATACACTGGCACAGCCCAAAGCTCTGCTCTTGATTCGGAATGACAATTTTTTGTTTTGCTTTACTGGACCGATGCATTTATTCGGATGCATTCTGTCATTTCTTGCCATAGTTTTCTGCTTATAGCTCGATGACGGTCTGATTTGTTAGACGACATGATCTCTTCCTAGCATTAGCGTGGCGCAAAGGGCGTTTGTCTCTGATGTCGATGAAGAGGTGCAGTTCAATCTTCCGCATTGACAGGGCGTTTTTCTTTTCTGATTTACCTTGTCACAAGTGTAGGGAAGGACGGGGGATTACGGCAAGGATGCGACCCAGCATGATGCACACTACACTCATTTAAATCTAATAGTACAAAAAATAAGAGAAAACCATACTCGAACAGGAGCGGGAGGGTGGACTACAGCAAGTGGTCTGCACTCTCGTATCCGCAAAAGAACTGTTTCTAGTCATGGTCCGTTTACCGAGTAGTCCTTGACCTTTCGTCAAGAACTCAACGACCTTTCATCGAAGCCTTATCCTGTATTCAGTAGAAACTCGTCGACTATTCGTCAAGGGTTCATCGACTACTTATGTGGAATTCATTAGATGTTCATCAAAGACTGATTCATTATTCGATCAAGACTGATGGACGATTCATTGACCTTTCATCAGGAACCTATCAACCTTTCATTGGATACTCATCAAATTTTCATCAAAGACTTGTTAATAGAGACTCATAACGATTTATCGAGAAGATATTGATTCTTTACTCGAGACTCACTGACTATTCATTAAAGACTCTTCGACTGTTCATTAGAGGCTTATTAATTGTTCGTCAAAGACTTATCGCCTGTTCATTGTAGACTCATCGACCATTTATTAGAGACTGATCAAGTATTCATCGAGGGGTCGTCGACCAACAACGAGCAGCTTTTACATGTTTGTGGCCTGAACCAGGGGTAAGGTGGTTGATATACTCTGCACAGGCCACCACCTCTTCACATGCTAATTATCGGACATGGCGTTATACCGCAACATGCTCCATACCATCCATTCACATTCTAACCAACCATACCATTCGCTAGCCATTCATCCCCCCCGCGTAAAAGACATTCACCACTCTACGACACCGGTCCACGACCACGACCATGACGACCCACCACATTTCGGAAGACGACCTCTATCGAACATCAACACAATTCAGACTATGGACCTTCAGCCCCGAAGCTCTACAATCCATGCGGCAAAACACCAACACGGCAGCGACAGAGCGAGCGAAACAATACCTGCCGCAGCAAGACGCCTCGACCTTCATGACCTGCGACGAAGAGAGGCGACTAGTGCAACGCTACTGCGACACGATTGCGTCGACGGCAGCGCATCTGAAATGGGCCTCGCACGTCAAGGCCACCGCGATCCAGTACCTCAAGCGCTTCTACCTGACCAACAGCGTGCACACGTACCCGCCGAAGGAAATCTATAAGTCGGTGCTGTTTCTCGCGTCCAAGACCGAGGGCGTGCACATGACGCTCGGCGACTTCGCCCGCAGCATCTCCAGTAAGCCCGAGCAGATCCTCGCGCCGGAGTATAAGATCATCCAGGCGCTGCGGTTCACGCTCGACGTGCGCCAGCCTATCCGCGGACTACGAGGGAGCTACATGGAGCTCGAGAGTCTGGCACATGGCAAGTTCGAGCCGATGCCGTTCATCGCCGCGAGCAAGACGCCGCGGGACCTGCAGCGAGACATGGCATCGCTCGCGGCACCAACACCCTCATGTCTCTCGGACTGGAGCCCGACGTCACCAGGCGAGGAAAAAGCCCTCGTCGCCCGCGCCTGGGCAGCGTACACTTGCGCGCGCACAATCCTCGACAACGCGGCCTTGCTGACAGACGCCTACCTGCTTTTCACGCCGCCTCAGATCCACCTCGCGGCGCTGAAACTCTCCGACACGCCTCTTTTGGATTTTTACATCTCGCTGCACGTCCCGTCGACACACCCTGCTGGTCCGCAGATCCTAGAGACCATCTCGCGCGCCGCGGAGCTGATGCGCGACTTTGACAAGGCGACGCAGATAATGAGCAAGGACGAGCGGGTCAGTGTCGAGCGACGGCTCGAGGACGTGAGGGATCCGAGCACGGTGGATCTGGTGCGGAGACACGAGGAGGCGAAGAGGGGTGGGGCTGTGGAGGGGGTTGTGGATGAGCAGTTGGCTAAGAAACGGAGGCTTGCGAGGGAGGCGAGTCTGAAGGAGGGCGAGGATCTTTTTGGTCCTAGTTTGTGAGAGAGGGTTCCTTTTTTTTTTTTTACTGTGTGTGTTTTTGTGCCATGTAAATACAAATGATACCCCTGGACCTATTCTTTTCTGCTCTTCTCTTTTCTTACCGTCTCTCTTACCTTTTCCTCCTTCATACTCTTTCCAACCAGGACCAGCCGTTCTACTCAACGTTGTGGCCTTGACATACACATACTCGGCGTCTTGTGTGTCGACACGAGACTCGGGACGCATTCGAGGTTGAGAGTCCTTGGATGGAGAGACGGCATGTTTGGGAGGGTAAGACGACACGTTCGGGAAGGGAAGGACTACACTTCCGAAGGGAAACACAATACGTTCGAGAGAAAGAAAAGCAACCAAGCAAACGACATGCAAGAGCTGGGAAAGTGCAAGCACAGACAAGTTCAAGGTAACTTGTGTAAATCAAACTCATTGGCGTCATTTGCATTCTAGAGCGCAAGAAATGCCACCAAAGCAGAAACTACGGAAAATAGAGTCGGCTCTCGAGCTGCTCTCGGTCATCCCTCCTTGGGATCTTTTTCGTGGACTCTCCACTGCAGAAGGAAAGGAGACAAAGAATTGACAAGATCTCGACGAGTCAAAGAGAGGCTGGTTCGGACCGTATGAGAGAGAAAGCCAGGTGAAATGCTTTGGCTGAGACAATTCCTGTTGTACGGTGGTTGTAGCGAAAATGGGTATATTTGACTACCTCCGTGACGTTCTTTCTGGCACAATCTGGCCAACTCCTTTGTGGCTCGTCGTCGCCGCTGCCCAGCCACTCTAAACTGAAAGACAGCCTTTGAGAGGACTCGATGCTGCTGGCTTCCTGGTCAAGGTTTGGCGGGTCTTGTCGAGCGCTCTCTGGGCAACGATCGATCTTGGAACCGAAGACTGAGCATAGATTAGCATTGATGAAAAGTAATCATGATGGAAAACCGATTTACCTGGTAATCTTCCTTGGTCAGGCTTACTGGCGAGTCGACAACCTCGTAATGGCTGACGGTCATTCCGACTTCCTCCTTCATCACATCCTTCTCCGCCGGAAATGCAACAGCTTCATCGCAAAGCTGTGCGCGGGGCGCCTTCAGATCACTTGGCGGGAGGTGGTCTGCTGTGGTCGCCTCGCATTGAGCGAGGGTTTGAGATTGTCAATCGTCGTAGAACTCGTCTTCTTCATCGGCTTCGGCAAGTTGCTCGAAGTTGAGCTTGTAGCGAAGGATGGCACCGATACCACCGAATCCCTTGACGAACTGGTTGCCCTCGGAAGAGCGATCGGTGACAAACTCGAGGGTGGCACCAAAGTCACGGTATTTCTCCGCGAGCCACTCGAGCAGAGGCATCTGGTCGACGATCTCCATCTCCTGTCCAGACTCCTTGTCCATGAACTGGCTGCGGTCCGCCTCTTGAATCTTGTTGGTGTGCAGTATGACCTCGTTGCCCTCGGAAGACTTGAGGGTCCATCGGGTGATTTCCAGGTTCTCGTAGACAATAAGAGTCTCGGCAGCACCGGCATCGAGGGCCCTGAGGGTGTCGTCGACACCATAACAGACCTTTCCGGTGTCCTGGGAAATTTCGTCAAAGTACTTGTTGATGAGCTTCTTCTCCTGGATGAACTTGACGCTTCCCAGAGTCTCGCTGGAAAGCTCGATTGCCTGGTTGAAGCCGTTCTCTCCTCCGTAGGAGACATCGACAATCTTGATGACCTTGCTTCCGAGGCGAGGGTCGAACAGATCGGACTGGTTCAGGTCGTTTTTGAAATCGGCGGAACCGGCAAGAATGAGACCGGCAACGTTGATCTTGTCGTTGGTGATGAAGTTCTGGACGGCAACCTCAGAAACCTTGCGGACGTAGTTGTGGCGCTTCTCCTCACGAAGACGGGCAAAACGCAGAGCAGATTGACCACCACGTCCGTGCTTCTTGGGCAGATCGACGGAGAACTTCTGACGAATCTCACGAGTGTTTCCAGAAAGAGTACCGAACAGGGCTCCATTACCGTCCATGATGATAAAGCCAAAGGCCTGATCGGACTCGAGAAGTTCACTCAAGGCTTCCGTGTGGAATTTGTTGTCGCAGAGGTAGAGCGAAGTGTTGATGGGCTTGAAAGGCTCGAAATCAATGTTGATCTTCCTCTCCTTACCCTCGGAGGTGATGATCTCACCACAGTATACGACAAGACCATTCGGGGGAACCTTGTTGTACAACTTAAGACGCTGTTGAGTAGAAGTGATGGCAGACAAGACCGAGAGACGGTTCACACGTGACTTGATGTTGGACGCAGTGCCGTACTCTTCTGCCAACATACGAGCGATACGCGAGATCTGATCCTTGGGAGCTAGACGATGTTGTCAATATTGGCCGAGGCGAGACGACGGGAGCGAACGTACGGATAATCAGCGAAATCATGGAGGTGCCGTTACCACGCGCTTGTTCGAGGCGCTTGACGAGCTTTTTGATCTTCCATATTTCGATGTTCTTCTCGGCCTCGTTGGCCAGCGCCTGCGCGTCACTCATAGCTGGAGATTGTCTGGTAGAGCGGTGCGATTAAAGACTGCAAAAAAGATACGACAGACGTGTCAGTTGCAAATTCAACAGAGACAAGTAGGAAAGCGCTTAGCGAGGCGGGGTTGGCTGATGCAATTTTGTTGCGCCAAAGAGCCAACCAGCCGTCGACACTGACGACTGTGACATGAGACAGGCAGCAAGGGAATGAGTCAGATAGTACAAAACTTACATGGTCTCGCCGCGAGTGACTTGACAGATAGTAAAAGTGGAAGGGGCGACAAAATCGCTCCTCGTTGGCAAGTACTGTACTGTTAGTGTGAGAGCGGTGAATCCGAAAGACTTTCCGACTTTCTCTGTTTTTGGTGTTAGAGGAGAATAAAGCGAACAAGGCAAATGACAGAATGCAGAGCCCGCCCAACCCACCTCACCAATGCACTACTGCCTGAAAAACGAGCAGCTTCGTCATTCCATCTTGGCGTACCTTATGGGAGAATCCACTACAGCTAAGGCACCCGAGGCACCTTAACTTTCGAAGGGTGGCCGGCCAGCCTCCGCGCTTCGCTTTTCTCAGGCGCAATTCGCAGTAAGCGCTTTGCAGCCGTCCAACAGTATCTCCGACAGTCACTCGTACCTGGTTCCCCTTGTGTTTCATTTGACCATCTCCAATTCCTCTATATTGCAAGATGAAGAAATCCTGGCGCCTCGTCCGTGGTCACCTGCGCATCATGTAACATTGCGATTACATGTCCAACGCTGCTGAACGCTGCCCGAATCTTTAAATGGACACAAGGGCAGGTAGTCTCGGAACGCAATGACCGCTTCCTTCCTACTTCTCGATTGTTGAGTCTACTTTATCGATGAGCATACCGTATACAATACCGTGCTACTACAGTACAATTGTCAAGCGACTCGGCTAAATTAGTTATGCCACTGTTTCCAGTACAGTAGTCTCGACAATCTGCGACACAGACTCCAAATCCCCAGCCAATACCTAGGAGCTGGTGCACTGTACCCATGTCATCGTTGTAAGTGGATCCGTCGGTGATGACCACCCGCTCCACAAGATCTCAGAGCACACGAGCTCCAAACCCGTCAGCCCGTTTGGAAGTTTACGTACAGAAAACTGAGTACAACACCGCTATCCCAGGCGACGCTGCGAAGTATCACCCAAAACATAAACAAATCGTAGATTGCTGTATCTCCTGTTTCTCTTCCATGCCAGGTCTGCGCGCACGACTTGCGGCCGAAGACATCGCTTTTCTTTTCGTTTTCTCCTTGGCTAGCGCAAGCCTGAAAGTTTCCTCCGCATTCTTCGCTTTCCGTCTAGATGGGCCGTCCTTGAAAGATCTCTGCTAGATTGTTACATTGTGTCCCTGCGTGATAAGGACTCAACTTTTCCTTCTCTCCCATAAGATCACACCACTCCCCCTTCTCTCATACCCTCCAGGCTCGCAGACGGCATGCGCTTTTGAAGACAATCGAGGCATTGACCCGTCGTCATCTCCGACCCCACAAAAGCCAGTATACTTGACTATATTGCATTTCATTTTCTAGTTCCATCCGCCGTCGATAGCAGTCGCTTCAACGCAAACTGCTATCGCATACTGTAGAACGCAGATAGTCCTTATTCGCCAAAATTAAGAATGGCCCCAGGAAGACAGCCCATACCGTCCAATTGGACTGACTATGAAAGAGGCGCAGATCGTCGTGGTTCATCTGAAACGCTACAGAGCCGCGTGCAATGGGGCGAGGACGTCAATGATGCACCCGAGCATGCTGTAGGCTCGCCAGAAGGCCACAATCAAAATCTGAGACATAGGCGGTACGCTTGCCCACGATATATATTGCAACCAGATAAAAATACTGACTACCCAATACAGGTCTTCCATGTCTATGCGCATCAACACCATTCGACATGCCGGAGGTGTGAACAGTATCGACAACTTCGCCCGATCGTGGCAGCGTGCTGCTGGCTTCTACGAGATTGCTCCTGTCCGCCACTCTTTCCGTGTCCAGGACGCCGACGAGGACGAGTATGAAAGAGGAGATGTCGCGGAGAGCGGACCGTCGCAACACAGATCACTGCTGCGACAGGCCTTTGAGGAAGATGGTCGCAAGCTCTCCGACGACGCCATCGACGAGACTGGCCTTGTACAGGACGGCGCATCCATCTCTGATTATGGCACTGTTCGGGCACTCAATCGCTCGAGCCCATCGCAAGACAACATATTCGAGATCGAGCCATCTCTGGCCTCGCCATTCGGTGGTAGCTACGGTACTACATACGGAAGCCTTGCCTCGAGGGTCAACGAGCCGTCTATGAGGCATGCAGGACGTCTGTTCAGACAGCAGCAGATGCAGGGCGTGACCGAGCCGGACAAAGAACGGGAGCCATTGCTTGTCAAGCAAATCGAAGAAGACGGAAAGGTGGTCAACGTTGTCGTGGGCCAATCAACCTTACCTCAGACCATCTTCAACTCCGTCAATGTCTTGATCGGTGTCGGCCTACTCGCACTTCCCCTGGCCTTGAAGTACTCCGGATGGGTTCCTGGACTTATCTTCTTTGTCTTTGCCGCCATCTCGACCCAATACACAGCCAAACTGCTCGCCAAATGCCTGGACGTGGACAACTCACTGATCACATTCGCCGACTTAGCGTACGTCTCCTTCGGCCCTGGAGCTCGACTTGCCACGAGTCTTCTTTTCAGTCTGGAGCTTCTTGCGACCTGCGTGGCGCTGGTCGTACTGTTTGCAGATAGTCTTGATGCATTGATCCCCGGCTGGGGCATTATGGAGTGGAAAATTGTCTGCGGTGTCATTCTGATCCCTCTAGCTTTCATGCCCCTGAGACTGCTCAGTTTTACTAGCATATTGGGCATTGTCTCATGCTTTGGCAGTACGTAGTACAAAATTTCCTCACCGCCTTGGAAAAGCTGACACATTTCTATAGTTGTTCTGGCTGTGGTCGTGGATGGTCTCATCAAGCCTGACTCCCCTGGCTCACTTCGCCAGCCCATGAAAACTTTCTTGTTCCCCGAGCACTGGCAGACGATCCCTCTGTCGTTTGGCTTGTTGATGTCGCCCTGGGGCGGACACAGTGTTTTCCCTAATATCTATCGTGACATGAGACATCCTTACAAATACCGCCGCGGAGTTAACATCACATATGCTTTCACGGCGACGTTGGATCTCTTCATGGCTGTTGTAGGCCTGCTTATGTTTGGCGAGGGCGTTCGTGACGAGGTGACCAAGAACATTTTTCTGACCGACGGATACCCGCAGTGGCTCTCTGTGATAATCGCCATCTGTGTGGCCATCATCCCTTTAACGAAGATCCCATTGAAGTGAGTCTGAATCCATGTCTTCGAAGCTGTAAGCAATAGCTAACATCCATGATAGCGCACGACCGATCATCAGCACCATTGAGATCCTGACCGGCCTCGACTCTCGTGCGGTAGCACAAAGCACATCACTTCACGGCATGTCAGGCTTCAACCGCGGACTACTCAAGGCAACAATCAGAGTCGTGATTACGATTCTCTTTGTTATCTTTGCAATCTTGGTGCCTGACTTTGATCGTATCATGAGCTTGCTGGGCTCCGTAGCATGCTTCAGCATTTGCATTATCTTGCCATTGGCGTTCCACCTGAAGATCTTTGGCGATCAGATCTCCAAAGCCGAGAAGATTATGAACTGGACACTTATCGTCATCTCGACTTGCCTTGCTGTTGTCAGTACAATCTTCAACTTTCTGCCAAAGGAGCTACTTGGCACGAGTGGATGAGGATCCGAGGGTCGTTTCTTCCGAATTTCACGTTTCACGTTGTCTGTACTCAGCGCGATGTTTGTTGTATGATCGAGGCATTTTTGCGAATGGGGACTCATTGTATATAAATCCTCCTCTTTTTGATGTTTTTGTTCCACTGCTTTCTTCTTCTCTTTCTCTAGAACAACTTTCCATCAACACACATACTTGTAATTCGAATACGTTTTATTGTTCATGAGATTTATGGAAAACGAACGGGTCTCCTATCATTAGACTTGGTCCCGAAGGACCGATTAGAAAACGTCACAATCTTTATTTATACGACGAGACGTCATCGCCCGAGTCATCTAAACAGTGAAGGAGCATATCTGCTTGTATGCTCACTCTACACGAAACAACCCTCGACCTATTTCGACTACTAATGTACAGCACGTAGCTTCGCTCGACTCCCAGGTGGCTACCTTATATAGAAATAATACAAAGCTCAGACCACCACCCGGGGGGGGGGGGGGCGGGTGCCAAGTAAGAGCCCAAACCCAAATCCAAACAACATTATAACGTCGTTGGAGAGTGAGCAGGTAAGGTACCGTACCCTAGGTAAAGCGAACGGGCGGATGGCCGGACGGACAGATGGACCGCGCTGTGGGTGATCAAGTCATCTACACTATGCCTCGTGGCTTGGGGGCGAGACTCACAAACCCGCGGAGACGTCTACTCTGTCATTGCAGAGGAGATGTGTGAGTCGAGAGTCATGTCTCCGAGGGACTAAGTGCTTGTTTGGTATGTATGTGCTTATCTTTACACAGCAGTCAAGACGGCGCTTTTGTTCTTATCTCTGTCTATTTATCTATCTTTTGATATGGTTTGTAGCATTTTTTATAGACATATATATCTAACTAGCCTCTTCGACTCGACACTCTGTTTTTATCCTGTTTTCTTCTCCCTCCTACGTGGTTTGCCATTGCGAAATTGAGAAATCGTTCTGCTGTAGCCGTCTAGCCTTCCCCGAGGAAATACAGGCACAATAACGACTTTAATGAGGGGGAATTACAGAGCTATTACGTTATTGCAACTCACGCCGCTCTGTCATTCTCTTTTTTTTCTCCAATTCAATTCGGTTGTCTTTGCCTCAACCCCTCATTGATTGCCTATTGGAGACGAAGGGACTAGTTGTTTGGAAATCAATATGGTGCGCGCTTTACTACTGCTTAGGGTCGGTGACGTCTTCGGGTTGCCCTCACTTCTTGCCTCTTGCGCCGAAGATGCGGTGCGATGCGATGTCATGGCTGTAATGTGGACTGGAAGACAAGGCAGGGGGTGTTCAGGTGTGGAGGTAAGTCGTCGCTGCAGTGACCGAGTGTTACCAGACAGAGCCGTGAGCGACTCGAGATGTCAACCTGTTGTTGAATCACAAGCTACGTGAAAACCCTACCCGGATTCCTCGAGAGGGATTTTACGGACGAGGCTTCTGAGTCGGAGAACTCGAAGCGACTTCCATGGTATGTCTACTCGCTAGCAGCTGACCGAGGAGTTGTCGTTTTGTCCTGTCGTCGGTCACCGCCCAAACAGGTACCAGACCTAGACGTCTTTGCCGTTCATTCCGCTGGATCAAGCGATATTGCGTCTTTTGGTCTCCTCTTCTTTGCCTGGTCCTCATATCTTGATGTATTCCACCTTGTAGGCATCGCACTGCTTTTCCCATAATTTCCTTATGCACATCTCACGTATTTTCCATCAACTTCACGAATAATCAGTTCTCCATCTTCGCTACCTGGCTATTCGTTCGATCACTCGTGGCATTGCGAAAAGGATATATAATACAAGATGGGCCCTTGGCTGGCTCGATTTCTTGATTTCGACCTCGACACGTACTTGAACCCTTACCTCCCACATTCTCGATTGTCGCGGCTCCCTGAACCGATATCTCGCTGGCTCGGATATCGCAATGAAGACTACAAGGAACGTCCTGTTCTGCTCGTTTGTGCGTGGTCCTTTGTCGGAACGTTGGCTAGTCTTTTACTTGTTGGTGCTTTGTACCGCTATGCCCCAGGACTCACGAAATACAAGCCTCCTGTCATCATAGCCAGCTTGGTATGTTGAGACCCAGTCGAGCCGTGTCGTGCCATCTGAGAAATGTCACTGACCGACATGCAGGGGGCTTCAGCGATACTAGACTTCAACGCAATCCGGACCCCACTAGCTCAGCCTCGTAATGCATTCTTCGGTCAAACGCTGTCTGCACTCGTTGGCGTTGCCATCGCCAAAGGTTTCCAGCGTAGTTCCGACTTCGATAATTTGCAGTGGATAGCTGGGGCAGTATGCTGTGCTGTCGCATCGATAGTAATGTCTATCACGGGTACCGTTCATCCGCCAGGAGGAGCTACTGCTGTTCTCGCAGCCACGAATGCGGAGATAATCCGGATGGGTTGGATATATATTCCTTTCATCATGCTCAGTTCGGCGCTGATGCTCACCGTGGCTTTATTGATCAACAACATCCAGAGAAGCTATCCCGTGTACTGGTGGACAGCTAGAGATCTCAAGAAGCCGAAAGACCTGGGTGATCTGGAGAAGGTGGATTCGAATGATAGTGCGAAGGCGTTGCGCAAAGCCTCGTCTACTGTCTCGTCTAGGTGTGGAGGCGCGGAGACTATATCCATTAGTGCTCATCATATATATTGGCCAGATAGTCTACAGATTAGCGACGAGCAATTTGTCATGCTTCAGAGGTTACAGGCGGAGTTGCGGCATGGGTTGGCTTTGGACGAGAGGCCTTCAGTGTCAGGACAACATTAAGACAGTAATCAAGCTCCTATGCTCGCGGAAGGATGTGATCGGACGGGAGTGTGTTTCGTAGATCTAATAACAGAGAAACTAAAAGAATGCTAGTCATGACACGCAGCAAACAATATATATCTCACCGAGCAACACAGACAGCGAGACAATATCTTGAATTGTGGCTCTGGGAGGCGCTGTAGACACACGTGATCTGAATCAGATGGAAGCTTAGAGTTCCCGATTCCATCTAGTCTCGGGTTCGGAAAGCTGTCGCCGTGTTATGTTGCACACTATAAGTATATCTCGGCAGGTGTGATGATTTACTGTAGATCTTTAGTTGTGCACAAATGTCAGAGGTACAGTGCTACTGTGGTGCTGGCGTGCCGAATAGCAAAGAGGTAGCCAGCCACATCGAGGCGCGAAAGGGAGGCGGATGCAGGGATAGAGTTTGCGCGGGTCCGCCGCACTGCATTAGCGTTTCCGCGGTAGCTAAAAGTACCTCACTCTATAATCCCCGTTGTGCATCAGACTCGAGACCTTTCGGACATTCCACCAGGGACCTGCGTTGTTGTTCGAGAGAGACACAAATTCTGACTCGCGACGCAAGAAGGTCATCGCGGATGGTCTGCGCAGAGCGCAACAGATCAACATGGCTTAGTAAAGAAAAGAAGCCGATGAATCAGTGACGATGACCGGAGATGCCGAAGAGCGCCATGTCGTATCAATGTTCAAGACAGGTAACTGTATTGGGCGCACTGTGAGATTGGAATCGTCATGGAGGAACTACGTCGGCGCCGGGTGATCTGTCCTGTCGTGCTACACTCGAGCCAAGACGCAGCTCGCCCAGCCACCTGCCACTTGCGCAAGCATAAGTAGTGGGGAATGGTAAATGTACGAAATCAGTTTGTCGATTTGGACGCACTATTGTTTGCGATAGATCGGTGGAGGATGACTTGGGTACGACTTCTACGATAGAGCTGGGGTCGAGTACAAGCAACTGTTGTAGCTTCTCGCTTTCTCTCTCACGTGTAAGTGCCCACGTCTGGTTCAGAATGCAACGATGTTCCCCTGAGACAGCGGCACAGCGGAGTATCCGTTGAACGTTGGTCTTTAGCCTGTGGGACAAGTGTACTGTCCAAGGTGCAGACGGCCGGCTCATGGTCGAGGGTGGGTTTGTGGAGAGAGAGAGAGAGAGAGAGAGCAGGGCAAGGATAAGGAGAGCTAGCTATCTACTGTAGTTTCTGTCAGCGGCCCAGCGTGTGTCAACGGGCGCGACTGTCAATGGGTTGTTCTTGCTGCACACATGTATGCGATCTGAAATTTGGGTAAGCGATCTTTGAGTAGGGCTTGCAAGCTTGATTGGACGCTTGGAGAAGTAATTTGGACGAGCCGAGATACGTTTCTGCTAGCGGCACAAACATACTCGAGCGTGGCTCGCTAGTTCTCCCGAGCCTCCTATCGACAAGGGCAAAACACGACTACCTTTTAGGCCATCTATCTTAGTGCTTTAGTGCTGGACCTTAACTCATCCAACGCTTCTCCTGCTTCCTGTCAAAGTGGACGTGCTACTGTACTCGTACCGCAATAGGTGCCTGTGCTTGCTGTCTCTATCGTGGGCCACTTTCTTGTCTCCGTCTTCCCCCTCTTCTTCTTCTTTCCGAAGACGAAGACGACGACAGCTACGACGAGCAGCAGCAGCAGCAGCGGAAAGAGACGATAACACGGACGAGGCTGGGATCACGCCGTATCTTGAATCTGACTTGAGATCGGGAGCTGTGTCTTCACTTCTGGGCTTTTGTTGCTGCAGCCCAAAGGTCGCAAAGGGAAGCTTTGTTCACTGCCTTAAGGTACCTCACCTTATTCGCTTACCGACCCGCGCTTGCCAGGGAATCTCTGCTGGTGCTGGCTGGCTCGTGATTGCATTGTCAAAGGACGAGCACCTTTTACAGCGCAGCATCGGGTTTCATCTCGACTTTGGCCATTTTTTTCCCTTTTCATTTGCGCGCCTGCCTTGCCTTGCCTTGCCAACCTTTTTGTCTTTCATGCCTGTGCGTGTCGTCACAGTTTGCTGACAGCAAATCGCCGTGAAGTCGCCAGACACCTCTGCCGCCGCCGACAGGAGACAAAAGGACGGAGGAGCCATCTCTGCGTCATATAAGGAGAAGTACGACGTCCCCGAGAAGGAGGCAGTAGCCAAAGCAAGCGGCAACAAGCACCATAATATCAACAAACATCCGCGCGAACACTCGGCGCTTTCCTCACCGCCCTCAGCTCTCTCTTCGCCCTCGTTCCCTAGTTGCTTTCTCTGTTGCTCCTGCATCTGACCTCACCGTCACCTTCACCGTCACCTGCACCTGGCGCCATCATCGTCATTGTCTCTTCTATTCGCACCCGCGATCGCTGTTGACTATTGCTCGTGCACTCCAGCTTAGCTTCGCACCGCTCAAGCTCTACTCCACCAGGCCTGGTATACCTCACCACGCTACTGTTGCTCCTCACCCTGCCCTATATTAGGCATTTATTTCACACTCCAACTGGAGAAGGTCGAGCGTAGAATGTCTTCGGCTGCTCTGCATGCAGTGCCACCGTCCACTCAGTCATATCATGGAGCCATCCAGCAGTCGTCACCAAACATATCTCCCATCTCATCGCTCCAGGCGAGATCACCCAGTGGCTCTGCCGCTCAGAGCCCGCTTCGACCGCAGCACAGCAACCAGCAGACGCAACGGCCATCGACTGCCATGACGACCTCTACGAGTCAAGGCCACAGCCAGCCTTCCCCTTCTTCCCATGTCTCACCTGGCAGCCGCAACACCTCCTACCCTGCGCATGACTCGTCGTACTACATCGATCAGCCCGACTTTGAAGCCTCAGGTTCACCCTACTCCTCTGGGCATCGCCGTCCGCAACCCGACGACGTGTCTTCTTCACCCTCGCGTGTCGTTGCACCCCAGCAGCAACAGCAACAGCAACAGCAACAGCAAACTTACCAACCGCAGTACTCGACCGGTTACGGCAGTGGTAGTGAAAGAGAAGGTACCAGAGAGAGCCCTTCTCAGCCGAGACAGCGCGACTACCCCCCGTCTTCACTGGCAGGCAGCAGCGCCCAACAATCGCCGCCTTCACGATCTGGCCCGTCTCAGAGTCGCTCGTCCAACGCGGTAGGCCAATTGCCAATGGACACTGCTCTTCCCAGAGAGGACAGCACCATCATCAATCGACTAGTCATTGCCGACCCCCAGGAAGACATTGAGCGTGCTCAGGCTCGCATGGCTGAGTCGCAGGGTGCGATGCCGCCGGCCGCAGCGCCTGGTGTCGATGAAAGCTCGAGGGCTGGTCCCAGGAGCAGACAGGAACACCTCAAGACTAGCCAGCCGAGAAAAGAGACCAAGTTTGGCGAGTACATCCTTGGCCAGACAGTGGGAGAGGGCGAATTTGGCAAAGTAAAAATGGGCTGGAAAAAAGACGGCGGAGTGCAGGTTGCTATCAAGCTTATTCGAAAAGAAAGCCTTGGAAACAACCCCAACCGCCTGCCCAAGATCTACCGCGAGATTGCCATCTTGAGAGAATTGAAACACCCGAATATTGTACGTTTGCACGAGATGGTCGAGACAGAGCGCCATATTGGCATCATTCTGGAGTATGCGTCCGGAGGCGAATTGTTCGATTACATCCTCAACCACCGTTACCTCAACGACAAGGCAGCGCGACGGCTCTTCGCCCAATTGGTGTCTGGCGTGGGCTACCTGCACAAGAAAGGCATCGTGCATCGTGATCTCAAGCTGGAGAATCTCCTGCTAGATCGCAACAAGAACATCATCATCACCGATTTCGGCTTCGCCAACACCTTCAATCCTGCCGATGAGCTCGGAGAGGACGTTGAGCGTGGCTTGCAGGACAGAGACTTTGTCAAGAGACATGGGCTAGATCAAATCATGCGAGACGGGCATCGCCGCGGCGATTTGATGCAGACAAGTTGCGGCAGTCCCTGCTACGCCGCCCCAGAGCTTGTCGTCAGCGACTCCCTCTACACCGGTCGCAAAGTCGACGTCTGGAGCTGCGGAGTCATCCTGGTAGGTTCAAAGTGGCTGCACATGTGCCACGACGCAATGGCTAACATCTGTGTAGTATGCAATGCTCGCCGGCTACCTGCCTTTCGACGACGATCCAGCCAACCCTGAAGGAGACAACATAAATCTCTTGTACAAGTATATCGTCACCACACCTCTGACATTCCCCGAATATGTTACGCCGCACGCCCGCGACTTGTTGCGCCGCATCCTCGTACCCGATCCGAGAAAGAGAGCAGATCTGTTCGAAGTCGCTCGTCACAGCTGGCTGTCTGAATACGCCAAGGTTGTCGAGCACGTCACCAGTGGTGCCACTACGATCGAAGACATTGTCAACACCACTGTGCCCACAGGTAGGACTTCATATCTCCCCTCTCCCCAAGCTCTTATACTGACGGACAAAACAGAAGATCCTTACGCAGTACCTCAGCTCGGTCGCAGTGCATCTGTCAGAGAGCCGTCGAGGGCTCAACCCCCAACGTCCGCTGGCGGTCTCAGTGCGAAGCACGCTGTGCCCATCGATGTGGTCGACAAATCCACCCAACAAAGAGAAGACAGACACAAGCGCTCAACACTGCAGGTCGAGTATGTTCCGCCAAACACCAATACTGCAAGAGGGAAGTCCGCAGTGGCGGCGGCGACACCGACCGCGCTACCCCCATTGGAAGCTTCGCCGCCACCAGCTGTGTCTTCTGCCTCGAAAGCTCGCGCCAGAGAGGATGTGACACTCGAGTCGTTCGAGCCTGTTGCACCTTACCAATCAGCGACAGGAGGTCGCCAGCAAAGACCTGCTACGCAAGCAAGCATGGCACCACCACCACGTCCTGGACGGGAGCCTCCGCGATCTGTATCTGAATCCAATGCATTGAACATGAACCCTCCCTCAAGCAGCTCGGGCCGACCGACTACCGCTGGAACTGGTCCCACAAGACTACCATCGCGAGGCAATTCTTATGGCCAGGCTATCGCTCCAACCGTCGCTGCCACCAACGCAGAGGGACGCTTTTCTCAGCCGAAGAACTCGGGATACATTATATCTGGCTCTATGCCTGAAGGGTCCTCCAAGAGGAACTCGTACGGCGCCAGACCTGCCAGCCAGCAAACGCCAGCTGAGTTCCAAGCCCGCCCCGAGGAGCGTCCAGAGAGGTCTGCCCGAGGTCACAAGCGTTCCAACACAGTTGAGAGTATCACGAGCAAGATCTTCGGACGCACAAACTCTCGCCGGCAATCGCAAGGACATGAGGACGCCGTTCGGCCAGAGAAGCCATCACGTGCCTACCCTCCGCTCAGCATGCGCAATGCAATGCCGAGTGATCCAGCTGAAAGGCCTCGCCCATCGACTGATTCTGGCCGGCCATCGTTTAGCTTCAACCGGAAGACCAGTGATTATGGCAGCCAGCAACAACGACAACAACAGCAGCAGCAGCAGCAGCAACAGCAACAGCAACAGCAACAGCAGCCGCAGCAGTCTTCTCGACAATCGAGGCGTTTCTCCTTCCTACCATCTTCTTTCTCGCGCATGAGCTTTTCTACCAGTGCTAAGAATGATTCATATGACGGAAGCAGACGTGGTTCAATGGGACCGGCGCCCCTCAGCCGTCGCAACTCGAAGATAGATCGTGGCATGGCCTTCGGACAGGGACGTAGCAGATCACCAAGTCAAAGCACGAACGGAAGCAACATCCCGGTCTTGTATGATAGCGGTATCGACAATAGACAAAGTGCTCAGCGAAGAATGCCTCAGCAACAAGCAGTGCGTGGGGCAACCGCTCCGGATTTGTCGACCTTCGATGGCGCCATGTCGCAGCAGGCGCCGCAGGCACAGCATCCTCGACAGCAGACTCGCGTCACTGGACAGCCGGGACGCGAGAACACCCCACCACCAAGCGCTGGGCAGCATGGCAGAGGCGAGCAATTTTACACGCCGTCGCAAAGTGTCGAGTCTCAGCAAACGAGTGCCGGCACGGGTCAGCAGCAGCGTTCGATGTACCCAGCCGGGTTCAACGATCACGAGCCTGTTGCGGAATCGAGACCTGCACAGAGACAGCCAGCTGTGCTCCAGAAGAATCGCAAGTTCGGCGAGGCATATGAGCATGGCAGCAACGGTGGCAGCTCCAGCGGTGCGCGCAGAGTCATGGACTGGTTCAGAAAACGTGGCAAGGACAGGAGTGTATGAAAGACCCGTTCTGTCGAAGTGTGAGACGATGGCACCACAAGCCTATTGGAAGTGCAACCTACAAAACCACCAACCTCTTTTTTTCCTTTTCTTTTACCCCCTTGGTCTCTTTCTTTTCATGCCTTCCTCGGAAGGATATCATTTCTTTTTAATTCACTTCGTTGATTGCATCTATTCTGTAGCATCCCCTTGCGAACCACCTAATCTAAGTTGCGCCGGCTCAGCAAGCACATCATGTATTTTGTTCGCACTGAAGCGCGGCGTTATTGGAGGGAAGCAAGCGAACATGGGGCTTGAGCAGGCAACTTCAGTCTGGGTTATACAAGTTTCTTCCCCTTCTTTTCTGCTTTTTGTTATTGGATTGTTTTGCGAGCTTCCTTTTACCTTTTCGACATTTATCGGCCATGGCATGCACATTCGTCAGAGGGCAACACATGTTTCATCGAGCAGTTGTTTTTACCTTGGTCGTGATGCAGTCACTCGAGGCGGCAGATCGGGATGTGGAGACGTCTCGTCGCGTGCTGCAGGTCGCGACAGGGTGGTGCTGCGGAGTGAGTAGAGAGTTGCAGCTGCCTGCCGGCGGGTAGATGGGACGGAGAGTTGCTTGCAGCGGAGACGGGACGAAGAGTTCGGAGCAGATAGACACGTGTGTACTCGAGAAGGCGCGCAGATGAGCAGCGAGGAGAGAAGCGGTTTATTTGGTTTTCGTCTCTCAACATAGAAACCCATCTCTATCTTTGCTCATAGAAGCGAATCGTCCTCATTGGTTTCTTTTGAGGTATGTGAATTGAGCTTTGCGTAGCTGAGTTCCTCTACACAGTGAATAACCTACGAAGTAGTTCAGACCGCATTGCTAAGGCGACTTGCATCGATTGCACTTGTATAAACATGTACGACAGGCTTACGAATGATAAGGTAGCTTATCTCATCGAGGATGAGTCGCTTAGAAGTACTGTACAGTAGCTCAGCTTATCTCACTAGCATTCGGATGTTGATACCCCGCACGAAGATCGCAAAAAACCCCCACATGTTCAGCTGAATTTCCATGTGTCACAACTCGCAATTCTCCACAACTTTCTTCGTGTTTTGCACTACGAGTTACCTTGAGGTGTCAGAGCTCCGACCATAGTGTACAGAGACGCTTTGTGTTTGACCTTACCCTTTGGACATATCGTTCAATCCTGGGTTCAAGATGCAGCTGTCTCCCAGAGAGGTGTGTGTCTCTTCTCTTGTTGCATACTTGACGACATGATATACGAAAAGGACCACGGATGACTGACTTGACACGGTGTTATTCAGGTTGATAAGCTCGTCATCACGCAGCTGGGCCAGCTCGCTCAGCGACGATTGGCCCGAGGCGTCAAGCTCAACCACCCTGAGGCTGTTGTAAGTATACGACGAGATGAAAATGTTATACATGTTGGTTATAGGGATCGGAAGTCACTGACACTGTAGACAGGCATTGATCGCGAACAATCTCCAAGAGGTAATTTTCGTGCACATTTTATTTCATCGGCGACCTCCGCTGACTTGGATACGCAGCTCATTCGCGATGGCAATCACTCGGTCGCGGACCTCATGTCTCTGGGCAAATCCATGCTCGGTCGCCGTCATGTTTTGCCTTCTGTTGTGTCTTCTCTGACCGAACTCCAAGTCGAGGGAACCTTTGTGAGCGGAACTTACCTTGTGACCGTACATGATCCGATCAGCTCTGAAGATGGAGACCTGGAGCGTGCTCTGTACGGTAGCTTTCTTCCCATTCCTGACATGAGTCACTTTCCCTCGGCGGATCCGTCTGAGTATGAGGCCGAGAAGCAACCTGGTGCTATCGTCGCTGTCAAGGAGGGAGGGCGCATCGTATTGAACAAGGACCGTAAACGAATCAGACTCAAGGTCACCAGCAGAGGAGACAGACCCATACAGGTGGGTAGTCACTACCACTTCGTCGAGACCAATCCTCTACTCGACTTTGATCGCGTCCGAGCACGCGGCTACCGATTGGACATTGCCGCCGGCACTTCGATCCGTTTCGAGCCTGGAGACGCCAAGACGGTCACTCTGGTGCAAATCGGCGGCAACCAGATCATCAAGGGTGGTAATGGGATCGCCACTGGCCATATCCACGATGAGGCAATTGCGAATGGGTTCGCGGAGAAATTGCAGCGCATGGGCTTCCATCATACCCCTGAGCCTGGCGCGGACTCGGCTCGCATCGACATGTTCTCCATGGAGCGTGCGGCCTACATCAGCATGTTCGGACCAACGACCGGCGACAAAGTCCGCCTGGGTGCTACCGATTTGTGGATCCAAGTAGAGAAGGATCTGAGCGTTTATGGAGATGAATGCACATTTGGTGGTGGCAAGACCATCCGCGATGGTATGGGTCAGTGCTCAGGACGATCGGACGCCGACTGCCTGGATGTGGTGGTGACGAACGCTCTTATTGTTGACTACACCGGAATCTACAAGGCAGATATTGGTATCAAGGATGGCATTATCGTCGGTATTGGCAAGGCCGGAAATCCCGATGTCATGGAAGGCGTGGACGACAACATGGCCATCGGAAGCAACACGGATGTCATTGCGGCAGAGAAGGACATTGTCACATATGGTGGTTTCGACAGCCACATCCACTTTATCTGTCCTCAACAGGCGCATGATAGCATAGCATCGGGAATCACGACAATACTGGGAGGCGGAACCGGGCCCAGCACCGGTACCAAAGCGACGACATGCACACCCTCTGCTGATATCATCAAGAAGATGCTGCAGGCTTGCGACACGATCCCGCTGAACATAGGCATCACTGGAAAAGGAAACGACAGCGAACATGAACCTCTCCGCAGTCAGGTCGAGGCAGGCGTGTGTGGACTGAAATTACATGAAGATTGGGGCTCCACTCCTAGAGCAATCGACACGTGTCTTGATGTGTGTGAAGAGTATGATGTTCAAGCTCTGCTCCACACGGATACCCTGAACGAGTCCGGATTCGTTGAAACGACAGTGGCAGCTTTCAAAGGCAGAGCTATCCACTCTTACCACACCGAGGGCGCGGGAGGTGGACACGCTCCCGACATCATCTCGGTGGTTGAACATGAGAATGTGCTACCCTCGTCGACAAACCCCACACGTCCGTACACGAAGAACACACTTGACGAGCACCTGGACATGCTCATGGTCTGCCATCATCTCTCGCGAAACATCCCGGAAGATGTTGCCTTCGCCGAGTCTCGCATTCGCGCCGAGACCATCGCGGCAGAAGATGTGCTGCACGATCTCGGTGCCATCAGCATGATGTCCTCGGACTCACAGGCAATGGGCCGCTGTGGTGAGGTCATTCTGCGCACGTGGAACACGGCGCACAAGAACAAGGTGCAGCGAGGCTTCCTGGCCGAGGACAAGGAGCGCGGAGACGGATGTGACAACTTCAGAGTCAAGAGATACGTGTCCAAGTACACGATCAACCCTGCCTTGACCCAGGGCATGGGCCATCTCATCGGCAGCATCGAAGTCGGCAAGCTTGCTGATCTGGTGTTGTGGCATCCGGCGAATTTCGGCACCAAGCCTGCGCAAGTCATCAAGGGTGGCATGGTGGCGTGGTCCCAGATGGGCGATCCCAACGCATCCATCCCGACGGTGGAGCCGGTCATGATGCGACCGATGTTCGGAGCGTGGATCAAGCAGAACAGCATTTCATGGGTCAGCCAGGCGGCGGTAAAGGCCGGCATTAAGGAAGAGTTAGGACTGAAGAAGAGAGTCGAGGGTGTCAAGGGTTGCAGGACGGTTGGAAAGAAGGACATGAGATTCAACGACCAGAAGCCTAAGATGAAGGTGGATGCCGAGAGGTATACGGTCGAGGCTGATGGAATGATCTGTGAGGCCGAGCCCAGCGCGACTCTGCCGCTCACCCAGACGTATTTCGTTTACTAGACTCGGGGGGGGGGGTGACTGCGGTGGGATGCAGTGGAGGAAGGGACATGACGGATGGGAGGATGTCAGAAGACTGCCTTACTCGACGAGGTAGAGGAGATTGACAATTTGGTTTATCACGATTTGCTCACGACAAGGGTGTTGTATTGGACTAATGCATGCTTATCAGAGCTCAATTTTCTCTTGGGCATAGATGTTGTCTTATTGTATATGTTGACTTGCTCCACCTGTGTGACATGTGAAAGCTTGGCGTGGATGCTTGACGCATCGTCATTATTGCTCTTCAATCACCAACGGAGCATTCACTTCTCTATTCTTCTCCATCACTACATCCGACATCAGCTTATTGCAACTTACAGCAGAAATCCATCAAACTCGGATACAGGACCCGTGAACCATCAAATCAAATCCCGACCAGACAGGAGCACACAGAGGATCTCCGATCCGGACGTCGATCCACTCCCACCTAGCTTAGCTCACACAAACCCAACAGCAAGAGACAAGCAGTCCAGCACAACACGGCCAAAGATGGAGCAGAGCCGAGCGCTTAACGCCCTCCAACCCTACCTCGCCCTGTCCAAATCCGCCACATCGTCTCGAGCAGCAGCAGACGTAATCACCCAAGCGACCTCGGCACCCAACACGTACGTCTTCGCCGAGCTGCTGCTGACACGCTCGATCCAAGCGCTGAAGAACAGCGACGAAGCCGACCCGACAGGCATCAAATACTCGGCTCACCACCGCCTGCTCGAGATCTTCGCTTGGGGCACGTGGGCAGACTACAGCAGCAGCGCCACCACCAGCCTGCCGCGTCTGAACGCACAACAAGCGCACAAGCTGCACATCCTGACCCTGCTCACCCTGGCCGCGACGACGACGGGCACCTCGTCCTCAAGCCTGACCTACGCCCGCCTCATCACATCCCTATCTCTCACCTCGCAGCGCGACCTCGAGAAACTCGTCACAGCCGCAGTCTACAACTCGCTGCTCTCGGCAACGCTAGACTCCAAAGCGCACATGGTGCGCGTGAGCGCCGTCGCTCCGCTGCGTGATCTGGCGCCCGGAAGCGTCTCGCAGATGGTGGGAGAACTGGACGCGTGGAGCCAGAGATGCGATGCTGTGCTTGGGGACCTCGAGCTGGAGATCGAACGCGTCAGGCGCGAGGCGGCGCAGCGCAGGAAATGGCATCTTGTGCGTGAGAGGCAGATTGCTGCTGCTGCTTCGTTGACTGGTAGTGCTGCCTCGTCTTCGGCCGCAGCAGGAGGCGGCGGCGGCAGTGGGGGCGCAGGTGCAAAAGGTGGATTCGGCAAGTCGTTGGCTCACCACGGCTCATCGAGTGCAGCGTCAGCAGCAGCAGCAGCAGCAGTAGCGGCCGGCGACGTAATGGACGAGGGAGGAGACGACATAATGGACGTGGACGACGGTCCGGCGAGCGGCAGGGCCAAGCGAGGCAGTAAATCCGGCTCGAGCGGTGCAGCGGCTCGGAAAAGGTGAAGATGCCGAAGGGGGGTTTTGAAGCAGAAGATGTCACGAACAGACAACAGACGAAATGGGAACAACAGACGGCGATGGTGGATCAATTACCATATACCCTCAATGCCTCCAATCCCATCATCCTAGAATGTGTCTCCACTCCTCGTGTCCACTATCATAGTATAGTCCAAAAGGAAGGAGAACGTTTCCGATAGAAAAAACCCCCCGAGGACAGGAGAAGAGCCTTGGAAGCAAAGAAGCAAAGAAGCTCGAAAGGACAAGACACCAGAACGGAGCAGTTAAGGAGAAGAAAGAAAATAAAAAGATTGAGAAAAATTGGCGTCCTGATTGTGCATATGCCATATCCACACTTTCCTCCCTCGGCCTTGCTGTCTCTCTCTATCTTTCCACCCTGTCTCTCTCTCCATCTGTCTTCCTCTCCTCGCGGCGCAGCTGCCCTTGTTCATCGTCACAATCAGCATCTTCTTCTTCTTCTTCTTCCTCATCCAATTGGCCTCGAATCATGGATTCCCGACAGAAGGGACGAACGGAATTTCTCGGGGTTTTTTCCCCCCGCAATACAACACTGGTGATGCTTGCTGTTGATGCTGCGGATGCTGCTGCTACTGTGACGCGCTACGCTCAAGACATGTCTTTCCTTCCCTGCTCCGTAACACTCTTCTCTCTCTCTGACTTGAAGCTCGATGAACAAACAAAAAGCAAGTGGTATAAAAAGTTTCCTCTCCTCGGCCGCACACGTGCAATACCAATTCAACCTATCCCCTCGGACACACAGCACTACCACAAAAGACAGGGGTGGCTCTGACCAGAAAGAAGAAAAAGACCCGCGGTACTGCTACTTCCATCTTTCGTCCTCCTCATCGGAACCTGGCTGAACATCTGCCCATGACCTCACCCTGGCACACAAGCTCGGCGTTGAACTCGGATCCGTCGAGCGTGAGATAAATGTCAAAGTAGACTCGGTAGAAAGTTCCTTGGGGTGTGTCCATGCGCTCAAAGTCCTTTTCCAGGTTTTTACGACTGAGGTCAGAAGTGAGCGTGACGACCTCCTTGATGCCTGTTGTGCTCATGTCAATAACTTGATCGTCTCGTCAGACAGCAAAACAAACTTACGGGGATCCTTTGTGTATTCCGGGCACACGTCCTCGTCGCAGGCGTATAACACATCCTCGTACATGAGTGTGGCACCTGGCGCGACTTGTCTGAAGAAGCTAACTTTGACCGGCTCTCCAATCTTGACTCGTTGCCCCTTTTGCACAAAAATCTGTCGCGTGTACTTGCAACGGTCTTTGCCATCCAAGCTGGGCACACGATACTGCTCAGGATGGTGACCCTCCTTGAACGGTTGCAGAGTCGCCATCAGGTAATGACGACGAGCGACACGGGAAGTAACCACGCGCTCGGTGATACCCGCAGTGACGGCGCCCTTGACGATAGCTGCGACCGAGTCCATAGGTCGCACGACCTTTGTCTGGAACTGTGGCGGCACATGAAGCTTGATCTGTTGGAAGAGATATTCCGAAGATCCGAATCCACCTACGACTAGGACGTTCTAGACACACATCTGTCAGCAGGGCGCTTGATTGATGAAAGACAGAAACCGACTTACCTGTAGCTGGCGGTTTTGTGCCTGAATAGCGATGATCTGATTTCTAACCAGCTCAAGAATCCTGTTGACGACGGGCTCGAAGCATTGCAGAATTTCCTCATTAGTAAAAGTCATGTAACCTTCCTCGATTCCGGCTTCGGGGAATTCAGCCTCGATACCGACATCCACAGCCCATTTCTGTCCATTATTGCGGAAATCTGCCTTGATTCGATTCTCAAAGTCCATGATACACTTAGCGTAGACTCGACCGGCCGTCTTGGATCCATCGGGGAGCTTCATCTTTCTGATCTTGGCGCGCAGGATGTTGGAAAAGTTACGGTTGAGAGCAGTGGAGCCGCAAGAGTCTCCGGAACCAGCTGTGCACTCGGCGACGGTGAAGGGGTTCTCTTCTTCCACCTCGTACGCGATCAAATCAACAGTGCCACCACCGCAATCGACAATGAGAACAGCATCGTGGACCTTGAGGTTCAACAATCCAGTCTTCGAACAGAACATGGCAGCCGCCTCGGGCTCGGTGACAAGGGTCAGACGGTTGTCGTTCTCATCGCGAAGGAAACCGGCCTGGATGGCGGCCGCTCTTGTTGCTGCCTTGCCAGCATCGTTCCAGATGGCAGGGACGGTGAGGAAGTATCTAATGTTGCGCTCTTCTCGCGTGAAGACTTCGCCGAGTGTCTTCTGAAGATAGTTGCGCATGGCTTGCCTTAATTTGAACAGGTAATCGGCGGCGACGTCGATCTCGGATTTGCCCGGGGGAAGTGGTGGAAGGTTGATGGGATCGATGTAGGTGTTTCCGCTCAGCATGAGTTGTAGCTTGAACCACTCGACCTTTTGCACGCCTGGCTTTGGATATCCGGTCGGGGCGAGGGCGTCTGCGATGTCTGGGCCCCAGCCGACGACTTGCTGGTGCTGATCGTAGTATAGTACTGTAGGGATCTGTGACGACGTGTCAGCGCGCGGCCAGGCTATCTTTCTAGAGGCAACGACATACCTTTTGTTTGGTCTGAGTACCGGCGCCGGGCCACTCGACGATGATGTCTTCTTTGGCTTCATTGTTCGTGGCAAAGGCGAATGCGACACCGGAAAAGGTGGTACCCTATACTACAGTGTAAGCAGCAGCACACAACAAAAAAAACATAAGCGCATGGTAGAGACTCACAAAATCGATGCCGACGATGAGCTGGGCTTTGCTCCGCTGTCCATAACCTTCAACATCGCCATATTGTCTGTTATAATGGGCAGGCTGTCCTACCATGTTCGGGGGCTGGTAGCCATACTGCGCAGGCGGTTGCAGAGGGTAGCCAGGTGGGCCCATGGGTGGGGCCTGCTGCTGCGCCTGGGCGGCATACAACTGCTGCTGGTGCGGCGGCATGTGGCCGTAGCCGGTATTGATGGGTGGCGGCATGGGCGAGGTGGGACGGCCTTGCATGTGAGGGGGAGGAGAGACGAGGTTGTTGTTGCTGTTGCTGTTGACGCCCGCGTTGGCGTGTTGGTACGAAGGCGGGCGCGCTGACGGATATTGATTGGGGTTCATGGCGAGCGATGTGTTTGACGCGTTGGCTGCAGCTGCGACCGAGGACGGCGCTTGCCCGAGTTGACCTCCGGGTCCGAGTCCGAGTCCTGGTCGATTCGGTGATGATCCAATCGGTGGCGATGGGGCTCCAGGGCTCTGGTTGCCTGAGATGTGACCGCTGCCGCCAATGAGTCCTCCTCCCACGCCGCCGCCGCTTGTAGTAGATGATGATGTTAGTCCCGGAGCGCCTCCTCCTGGTGGTGGGACCGAGACGGCGCTGCTGTTGCTGTTGCTGTTGCTGTGACGTCCGTTGATGGTGGGCGCGTTGGAGCTGGTGAGGGAATTATTAGACTGTGTGGTAGCGAGGGTATTGTTGTTGTTATTGTTGTTGTGGCCGTTGGCTGTAGCTTTGCGTTTAGACCCGACCAGGTTCCTGAAGCGCTGGTTCATGGACGACATCAATTCATCAGTCACTGCTCGGTAAGGAGCGATCGCGTGCGTCAGACGCGCTGATTGCCAGATATTAAAAGTCTAGACAAACGGAAAGAGGGTAAAAAAAAGCCTTAGCAGCCTTGACTCCCTTGGACCTTTGACCCTCGGAAAAGTGGTGAAGTCGCACAAGCACAAAGGAAAAAGGAAAGCGGGCGGTGACACTGGGCTGCAGTAGCCAATGTTAGTCTGGTATGGGTAGGTAAGGTAGCCTAGCGTGGTGATAATGCAATTGGATTGTGCCAACGATGAGGCCGACAGGCAATGCAAACAACAAGATTAATGCCCGGCTTCGACTTGGACTTGGACTTTCAGGCCAACCCTTCTCTCGAACGGGCGCAGCAGCTTGCTTTGCTTCCTTCGGCCAAGGCGAAATGTCAAAAGCCAAGGAAATGCGAGTCGGGGTTTGGAAACTGTTGGCCAAGTAAATTTTATGAATCACCGAAATGCGCGCAAGGTCAGGTCAGGTAGGCTCGGCTTGGTTCCTTTGCTGTACGAGTGATCGACGCGCGGAGGGGGGAAACGGAGGGGAGGGGACCTCGGGGACCTCTGCTGATGGGGGGCCAAGGGGAAGGGACCTTTGCCTGTACACAGGGATCTTTGAGCCCGGTGGCCTGGTGTCGAGGCGCCTGCACACCAGTACTGTTACTGTACTTTCACTTCAATGCTGTACTGTGCTGTGCTGTAGGCGAGTGGGGACAGAGCAAGGTGGATAACACGGAGTCCACGTCTCCACTATCGCAGGCTCAAGCCAGTCAAATTCCACCGTCTACAGTGAAACATACAGTGACACTGTGATTCTCCACCAAACGCAAACAGGTGGGAAAGCAGAATCTCGCGACAAGGACGATAGGGTCAGGCAAACTTGTAGGTCTGCCAAAAGAAGATAAAGCCAGCAGGTAATAGGCAATAAGCAGATGCGATGCAACCGATTATTTGCTGTGGAAAGAGAGGATAGCCTTGCCCTCGAGGCTGAGATCAGCTGAACTGCCCTGTGCAAGTGTTTTTGCGGAAAGAGGTGGGCTGCCTTTCCCGACTCCTTTGGCTTTGGGCCGGCAACCCTCGTTCAGGCTCTCAGAACCACCTCTTCAGCTAAGAACCCACTAGCTTTGCTTTAGTGATGTGAAATGCGCTGGGTTGCTAGTACAAGTGGTATCATAAGCAGAACAACATGTCAAATGAATGATAGCTTGATCATGGTCCTGGCCCACGGGATCACCGCCCGACCCAGGACAAGCAATCTAAAAGTAACTGGGATCCTGCATAAACAACCTAACCATCACGATTTGTGAAGCGTCAACAACGGTGCAAGGGTCATCGACTTGACATTTCGAGCGTTCTTGTTGCCCAACGTCCTCGCTGGCCATGCAAACCAAGGTTGCCTCGAAAACATCATGGCGCCGCCGCTGTCGTCCCGTTATCCGTGGGCCAACGATTGGTCTTTTGCGAGGTTCCTTGCAGAGTCTATTTACCTACTCTTTTCCTCAGCGCAGCCACGACGAGTTCTAGAAACCCGGCACGGGAACACAGTACCCTATCTAGAGGTGATTGTGTGTCTGAACGTCTGGCTCAGTCATGCCGTTCGGGCCGCCAATTCGAAGTGAACGGGGAGCTTAAATGGTCAGAGAATCATATCATTATTTCTACAACATGAAGTGATTTCTCTCTCGCGCTCTTTTTCTTCCAGCAGTAAACACGTACGATGTGTAGTACCACTGTAGACATGTAGACACACACGACCACGAGAACAGAAGTCGGACATTAGCACACCGGATCTAAAGAAACACTAACTACAGTAGCACCGCCCACCATAGAATGGGGGCCCGCACGCGCCGCGGACGCAATCTACCTTATTATAACAACCCTCACAAGCCGCAATAATATGCGAAGATCGACCGACTTTTAAGATGGTGGGCTCCACTCGGAGGTAGATTATAATAGTCAATTCGACTAGAGGTAGATCACTTCTTTTTGGTCTTCTTCTGGTGAGTACAATCTTGTGGATACAACACAAGATTTTCGCTGTCTTGGAGGAAGAGGAAAAACGAAGGATTGTTGAAGTTACTGTACCGTACCGCTCTGAGTGTTGTTAGAAGAGGAAGCATATTCCTATAACATATATACTTATACACCCAACTTATCATCAAGACAGACATAAAGAAAGACATAAAACGCATCTATAGACCCCGATCCCTATCTCTTCATCCCCTTTCGTATCTTCCGTCCGTATAATAATGAGACATTTTATATATCTCAATGACTAATGCGAACACGACTGTTCACTTTTAGAGTCCCAACGGCGGCACTCGGTGGTACAATAGTAATTATAGAGCAAATGGGGAAGTTCAGGTAAGTAGCCCCCCCCCCTCGTATACACCTCGAGAAAGACCATAAATAGCGAAGATCAGAGAGAAAGAGGAAAGGGGGCATCGGACCTATTGTTGGGAATGTCGGGCTCGAGGCTCGAGACTCGAGACGAGCATGTATGCGTAGTGCAAGCAAACAAGCAAGTACATTGAGTGGTGAGTCAAGTTCAAGTCTGGTCGCTGTCTACCTCCTTGTTCTTGTGGCAAAGAAGATCTACTATGAGCACAGACAGGTGAGCGAAGACAAGCGATTGAAGAGGGAGGTATTGGACCTGGACTTCTTGGCTTACTCGCTTGTTTGCTCAGCTATAGGGAGGGAAGGCGATATATCTCATTTGCTTACCTTAGGATTTCCCTCTCTTTGGTTGATCTGTATGAGTGGTTCTTGTATCGCCAGTGAACAATGTATGAATCGGATCGAATAAATTGATGAAATCGGATACACGCAAGAAAAAGGCAGAGTCTAAGATGTATATGATGAGTCCAAGCATCTATTCGTCGTTCATTTAGTCTTACATACTTTCTATACATTGATGTTACTGTGAGGCTCGTTGGCTTCTTCTATTTTTCTGCGTCCGTCGATTCAAGATCTCTCCTTCATATCAAAACATATCTCTTCTGCTTCCCCCCTTTCTATATAAACAAGGTGAAGAGGTTGCGTTCTGCAAAAATGCCATCATGCACAACCCAAAAACGCCGTGGATATATGCACAACGTGGAAAGTGCATCGCTTGCTGTAAGTAGAAAAAAAAACATATGGGAAAGACAAATGTCCTTGGTCCATATCACACGGAAAATAAATACCAAAACTCCAGTTCAGATTTGCACGAGCATGCATATCGAACTTCTTCCAGAGATCCCAATTGCACATCTAGTGGAAGAAGTAAGTGCTTTGCTTCAGCCTTCTCACGTCGAAAGTTCCCTTTTCTGGAACAGCTGGGAAATGCAACGGTAGCCAGACATATGCTCTGCGCACTTGTTGCTTCTTCTTTCCACTCTTCGATGCAGTCTGCGACGTCGAAGAAGCTGATGTCTCGTCATCGGCGGCATCGTCAACCATTTCAGACACGTCCGCGTCTTCATCCGGAGTCGAGTCCACGAGGGTAGAGACCTTTGCGTCGAAATTCGTAGCTGCCGCTTCGTCTGAAGGGATCTCACCGAGCTTCGAGTCTGTGATGTCGGCAGGAATGGCAAGAGCTTGTTCTGCGTCCTTTTCGGCGGCGAAGATCGATCCTGCCGTGACCATTTCCTCGCCTCGCTTGCGCTCCTCTGGGTTCTCGCTCACCAGCAGTCTGTGTCGTTCAGCCTCGATGAGCAATTCGTTCACCTGATAAGACTGATCGGCTCCCTGCTTCACACCGGGGCTGGCCTTGCGCCTCTTCTGAAAGTCCATGATTTTCTTGCCCACGGAAGATCGAAGATCCACCGAAGCAAGGTACATTGCACCCTTGTAGCGGGCCTCGAACTCATGACGCAGACGGCCGATGATGTCTTCACTGTGCATATCAACGAAGGCATCGCGTAGGATGCGGGAAAGATCATTGATGTCGCAGGCGTGCGTCCAGAAGGAGTCGTGAATAGAAGCGAAAGCAATGCCACGCTCGTAGCACTTGTTCGCCGAAAGCATCATATGCGTCGCGTCCAAAGAGTGGATAAAGTTCGGAGGGAATCCTTGAAGCTGCTTTCGCCTACTGACTGGGTCGAGAGTGGTGGGCTCCTGCAGCGAAAGCTTTGACAAGCTGGTCGGCACCAATCTACGCTTCGTGGTGCGATAAGGTTGGACGACCGGCAGGCGAAGAGGAGTAGTCCAGATCACAGAGGATCGGAAGAGTTGTTTCGAGGAGCTAAGGCGTGCAAGTGACTCGAGAGACCTGCGGCCCTTGCCGGCTTTCTTCGGGTTCACGGCGGCGAGCGGGTCAACGCCTGGGGCTCGTTGCATTTCCTGGATCTGCTCGAGGGTGACGCAGTGGGAGATGCGGTCAGCGCATTCACCGAGCCATTGCTGAATGGCTTGCGCGCCCCTGAACATCTCTCCCAGAGACTCAAAAATCTTCCTGGCTACATACGATGCAAGGGTGAGATGGTCGATCGGATCACTGGCTTTGATCTCGGGGAACAGCTCTTCGAGTTGCCTCTTGACCTGCAGACGAGCACCGTAGTAGGTCACACCGTAGACGTTGGTCATGACAGGCTGCTTCACCACCTTTCTAGTAATGCGCCCGTGTAGGATCTTGGCCACTGGATGTCCTTCCTTAAAGTCGCGCTCGACCTGGGCTCTGACACCATCTGCAACGGCTGTGTAGACGTCTGATGGACGGTCGCCGGGCTCGAGGTTGACCTGTCTTGCACCGATGGCATCGCCACCGAGAGCTGCGTAATGCTGTAGACCGTTGCAAGTACCGTCCTGATGGATAGGAAGGGTAGACACAAATTTGGTCGGATCAGGAGAATCAAGCGCTGCCTTGAGCTCGCAGCACGCTGCGAGTGTCTGCCAAGCATCCTCTGACTTGAGCCACCACCTGCCTCCGCTGAGTGGGTTTGTCGCGGAATCGTAGACGTCGGACAAGTGCTCCATGACGAACTCTTCACGTTCCCGCAGGGACGCTTTGTCGTATCCGAAGACGTTGGCCAGATGGATCTTCAACCAACGCAGGCCCTCCACACCTAATTCCTTGCCATCGGCAAACTTCATCAGGGCGCGCACATTGTCGGCACCCATATGGTTCAGGTACGGCGGGATGGGATATGCCCTGCCGCGGAAGTCAATGTTGTGTGGGAAGTACATCTTCTCGTGGCGGAAAGCCCGGGCAATCTCGAGCTGGAAGTTCTGGAAGCAGCGCTGTGAGTGGTAACCGGAAATCTTGTCCGCTTGCTCCTTCTTGAGTCGTCTGTAAGTGCGCATAGCGTCCGCGTTCGTTTCATCGGCCGGCTTCTCTACTGCTTCCTCGGTCGGTTGCAGGGGAGCGAAATTTGCAATGGCCTCTCCTGTGTTCCATGCTTCGACCTGTACGCGGAGCACATCCTCGTTGATCTGCCACGGGATCTTGCCTAGGACATCCAGGGCAGAGAAGATTTGGGTCAAGTCACCTCTGTTAATTGCGGCGCGGGCGTAGTCTCGAGGAACCTTGTCCGCGGTTCCGAAACGAATGACGGAGGTCGGGTAGTAGAGGTAGCCGCCTTTGCTGAAGTCGGTCCATGGCTCCGGCTCGATGACCATGGGAAGTCGCTTGGCGATAAGGTGGCCCACAGGGTCTCTGTCCAGCTTCTCAATCAGATCACTGCAAGCACTCAGGAGTCCTTGCTTGCGGCCGTGTTCATACACAGTCTTGTGCAGGAAAGCTGGCTGAAGCTGGGTGACGACCTCTTTAGATCTGGGATGCGTGCGGGAGACGGGCATCTTGGCGGTCTCGATGAGTTTCGAAACGAGCATTGCGCCCAATTTCACGCGAATGGTCAAGGGCCACTGGAGATCCGAAGGTTCGAGCATTGCGCGTTTGCTCGGTTTCGCTTCCGAAGCTGGTTTGGCTCGCTTCGAAGCCTTCTTCTTGCGCTCGGCCTTCTGCGCAGCCAGTAAGACTGCCTCGTTCTGCAAACTCTTTCCGATGTTTGCGCTCAAGCGCGCGAGCTTCAATTCCGTGGTAAAGAGACCGGTGTTTCTGTCCTTGCCACCAGCGATGAGTGACATGACGTAGAGAATGGTGGTGGCGGCAACCTGGGGTAAAGGAACAGACTCGAGGTGAGCGCCGTAGGCCAGACGATCATCGTTGATGGCTTCTTGCTTGTCCGCGCGGTCGAGAAGCTTGCGACACTCGGCAAGCTCTTCCTGCAGAACAGGCAGTAGTGCAGAGTACCACTGCCACATCAAGCCACCGATGGGACGGTGAGGATCCAATTCGCTGTGGATACCTAGGGCTTTGAGGTGCTGGTCTTCGTTCTTCCATTTCTCAACAGCGGCCTCGCTGGCACTCTCCTCGATGATCTGTTGACGCTCTCTTCTCGTCAGCGGGGCACGGGCTCCATCGGCATATATGGTTGGGTTCAAGGCCTCCTCGGCGCGGTGTAAGGTGTTCTTCAGGGTGGTCAGACCGAAGCCCTTCTGCTCGGTCTGGACCAGGCGTGGGAGATCCTTGAACATCCCGGGAAGTGTGTCAGGAATATCGGCGTCGTCCTTTCCAGGCAGCGCAGATTCGCCTTCCGTGTCTTGCTGCTGCTGCTGCTGCTGCTGCTGCTGCTTGTCCAATTCTTGAAGATCAAGGTCTTCCGGGGCAAATTCAGGCATGATTTCGACCAAGGTCCAGAGTTGCTCGTCGGTGTAATCCTCGGAATTGATGACCTCATCGACCATCTCATCGCCCTGAGCGACTGCGAGATGATAGTATTGACGAACAGCTCTTTCCAGTTTGACGCCCTCGAGTGCATCCAGAGCGCCACGAATCATGGTGACCAGCACCCTCGAGTCGATGGAAACGTTCTTCGCCATGACCTCATTCTCAAACCAGTCCGTCATGTCCTCAAAGACGAGCTGCCTGCCATGGCGATCCGAGGGCATGCTTCCCAAGCGAGCATCGAGGAATTTGAAGTGGACGTAGGGTACATAGTGGGGGGCGACATTCTGATCGACGAGTCTGTGTATGATACGCTTGCATCTGCCAAAGCGTTCGACTCTCAGGTTTGTCTCGATATTTTCAAGCATGTCTTCCGGCCAGCCTCCTATGCCCATTCTCGAGCGCATGTACTCTTGCGGCTGGGCGACCGACTCTCGGAGGTCAATGAAGGGCAGGTCTGGATCTGAGGACGGCGAGAATTGATCCCATGATTGCGGCTTGGCGTCTGTGATGTTCGGAGGAGGGTAGTGAGGCACAGAGGTGGACTGGTAGGCTTCTGCGGCGGTGGCCAGGTGTCTGGCTTGAGAGTGGGAGAGACTCTGCAGCCTCGATGGTGGCAAGCGTGAGGGGGCGACTGTTTTCGAAGATTGTGATCGGACCTGGGCGGCGTGCCGTGAATGTCTTTCGCTCCATCGTAGCTGTGCAGGACAGAGGAAGGGTAGGTGGAGCGAATCGGCGAGATGTGCAAGTTGCAACGAGGAATGGCGGCTCTGCCTACGACCAGCGGCGCGGACAAGCATTATGTAGGATTAATAAGAAGGGAACGGTGTTTTTATGGACAAGAAGAAGAGGAAAACGAAGACGAAGACGAAGGCAAAATGCCGAAACAAGAGTGGCGCTTCTCGCTAGGGCCAACCCTGCTCTTGGTAGACGTGGCTGTGAAACACCTAAACGCAGACAGAATAGCAAAAGATAGATGGCGCGGAAGCAAGGGGAATTGTCGTCGGGGAAGATGGAAGGGCGAAGGCGAAATGAATAAGATGAAGCTGGGAGAATGGCTCTTGCCTTCTTCTTCCTCTTCCTGCACTTCTTTTAGTGCCTAAAAAGATGCAAGAGCGTCGGAGCTTCAGGGTCTGATCGCAGCCCTTGCCGAATCCGACACTTCCCCAAAGAGACGTGTAGACTTTTTTCTGGAAGCATGGCACGTGCACAATGTTATACCTGTACAAGTACCCTACTTGTACCATCCCAAGGGTACAGTATACAGTATATGAGATGCCTGTAGAAACACATGTCCAAAGGTGTACAGCGAGTGTTTGTATCATACATGTGTCCTACTCTCTATCGTGTTCATGCGGTGTACGTTTAGAGACTTCAAGTTCGTAGCGAGCGACTGATCTCGTTCTCTCGCCACTCAGCAATGTTTTGACGATGGCTGTGTTAAAATGATCTTGCATTTGGGAGTCCTTGCATTTACAAACAGATCAATCCATCTAAATTCTTCAGGTGAGCCAAAGAGTCTGCGCACATGATCGTGTAGCACCTCGTTCGCCTCACTACTCCCACTCTGTTCTCTTCGACGGCGTAGCTCATGATCGCATGGCTCGAATGCCAGGGCATTCTGCAAGTACAGCAATTACTGAGGTGCCTTGCATTCCAATTTCGTTATCACAACCGCCGATACAGGTACCCTACTCCAGGCTGTACTGTGGTGTTATTCCGACTTGCCTTGATGTCAAGGCTTGTACGAGTATCGGAGGCCAAGGCCGAGGTCCACAGCCCAGACCGACATGTGAGCATTGCTCATGCTCTGCATCTGGACTCTTGGATATCTTACTATAGAGAGGCACAAGGGCAGAAACAGGGCGGTCGGAGGTGTGTCATTACTAGGTAGCTTTATAGGTACTTGTAGTTCCTTGCCTTTACCTACTTCGTTGTAGGCAATACTTATGCTTATCCCGACTCTTCCACCTCGTCACATTCGAGGGTGTGTTCGTGCTGTTGTCGTCACAGGCACAAAATAAATCAAGACACGCGATCAGATAATTGTTTTCCTCACCGTTCTGCTATGTTCGAACTTTCTTATTCATCTCTGCTATGAACTGAAAAATCAAGCAATCTTCGTGACAGCATGCTGCGACAACATCCGTCCGAATAAATACAACATCGCCACCAACAAACAATCTCTACCACCATAAAACACTGTCCTCAACCACCACGACACAATGGCCGTACCTCGGGGCCGCAGCCCGCCGAGGACGAGGCATAGACATTCGCGGTCCGTGGAAGACGATGAGGCCATGCTATCTGTACGCCCTGTTCCCTTCTACTTTTGCAACGATGCATGTTAATCCATCATGATCACAGTCCCGCCAGCTCGAGGCATTTGGCCGCACCGTCCATGCCACAGCCTCACAGCTCATCGGTCTTCCCACCACCGGCGAGGTCAATCAACACTACCAAGCAGCCATTGGCGAGATCCACCGAGAGTTGCGTCGTCCTCTGATCCAACGATCCGTCTGGTCTCTGGCTAAGACGAACCCGCGCGAACTCGTCCGCAGCACTCTCAACACCACCGAAATCCAGCATCGCGCCCTGACCCATCTACCCGACGAACTTTTGCGACATGTGCCCGAGAGCAACGCCACTTACAGCCTGTTCCAAGGCTTCCAAGCCAGCCTTCCAGAGGAGGATGCTAAGAAAAAGAAGAGACACAGTCGCCACAACTCCAAAGGTCAGAAACTGATAGACACGCACCAATCCCCCGACTCCTCTCCCACTGCCAACCATGGCCTCGACCAGGTCAAGGACCAGAAGCACAAGCTGGACCACAGGCTGGAGATGATGGGAGTTCGAAAGAACATGTGTGTTTCCGAAATCCGTGAGATTGACACCAAAATCGCAAACCTCAACACCATGCGCAAAATCGTCCTGGACCGCCTGGCCGGACTGGAGTCCGAGGAAGCCGATCTGGAGCACGACATAACGGAAGTGAGTAACAAATTAGAAGACCTGCAAGAGGAGCTCGAGGACGCCGCCGCCCTCGCCCAGAAATCGCCCACCATCGGAGTCAGTCGTCCATCCACATCGTCGGACGCGCCCTTCACCGAAGAACCGGACACGCCAGGCTTCATGTCCGAGAGCATCTACGACAAACTTCCTATGCAAAAGACATCTCCGGTCAAGAAGCGCAAGTCTCGACCCAACCGCCGTATCTCAATGCCTGTTCTGCATGAGCACCTCGCCCCGGGCAGCCGCATCCGTGAGTTCCAAGCCCATACCGACATGGTGACCGCTCTCGACTTCGACCAACCTTTCGGCACCCTCGTCACTAGCGCCATGGACGACACTGTGCGCGTCTGGGATTTGAACGCTGCGCGATGCCTGGGCATGCTAGAGGGTCATCTGTCTTCTGTCCGCTGCCTGCAAGTGGTTGACAATCTCGTCGCAACCGGATCCATGGATGCCTCCATCAAGCTGTGGGATCTGTCACAAGCCGAATACACTCCCCCGCCAACCTCCTCTGCCGCTCTTCGCCACGTCCCACAGCCTTTCGACGAGGATGAGGAGGACGGTGAGGGTAATGGGGAGCCATCGGCCTTGTTTGCAAGCAGTGACGAAGCACCCATCGCCGCAGCAGCACCTCCCGCCGCTAATCTGAGCGAATGTGAAGTCTTCACTCTCTCCGCTCACGTCGCCGAAGTGACCGCCCTCCATATGCACAACAACACCCTCGTGTCTGGCAGCGCGGACAAGACCCTGCGACAATGGGATCTGGAAAAGGGCCGGTGTGTGCAGACGCTTGATGTCCTCTGGGCCGCGGCTCAGGTCAACACACTCAGCGCCCCATCAGACACGGCAGGTGCAGGAGGCTGGTTCCAACCCATGGCAGGAGCAGCACGAGGCCGAACATTGGATCCCGAAGCCGATTTCGTCGGAGCTGTGCAAGTCTTCGACGCCGCGCTGGCTTGCGGCACTGCCGATGGCATGGTGAGACTTTGGGACCTGCGGAGCGGAACCGTGAGCAGGAGCTTGGTAGGCCACACGGGACCCGTCACCGCTCTGCAATTTGACGACGTGCATCTCGTCACCGGCTCCGCAGACCGAAGCGTAAGAGTGAGTGCTCATTTCTCATATTACCATTCCCTTCCTTAATCTCCTTAATGCTGACACTTCCACAGATCTGGGACCTCAGAACCGGGACCCTATATGACGCATTCGCATACGACTCGCCCATCCTGTCCATGCAATTCGACACCCGCCACATCATCTCGGCCATCGGCGACCCCGTGGTCAAAGTCTTTGACAAAGCCGAGGGCCGACACTGGGACTGCGGCGCGGGTGCGGTGGCGGCGCAAGAACTCGAGCAAATGGTCGACGAGGAAGACCGAGTGCGCGGCTTGGGGACTGCGTTGAGCGCCGTCGAGCGGGTGCGCGTCAAGGAAGGGTATATGGTTGAGGGACGCAGGGATGGTGTCGTCGGCGTGTGGTCTTGCTGAAGTCGGCGTTCTAGAGACATCTAGAGAGGACGTGGAAGAGGCTGGACTTTTGGTGTCAGGAACTGAAGAGGAAAAACAGCACCAGCAACAACTACACCCACAACATGAGGTCAAACGGAAAAGAAAAGAAAAAGGAACATGAGGGGCAGGAAGATATTCTTTTTTGTTCTACACACATTGTATATCCTGTACGAACATTATGCACACATCTACTACTATCCATTACATCTCCACACTACTGCAGAAGAAGAAAAGAAAGGAAAAAGAGGGTTCTCGCTTTTACTTGGTGTTCTGACCGCAACATCCCGACAATGTGATGATGAAATATGTGAGCTTCCTCTTGTACTTCTCTACGACTCACGCTAGAATCACTTATCTTTGATGGAAATGCCACACACATGCATGTGGAAGCGCAGGGCGTGCAACTTGCAGAACCTACCTTGTTCTTTACCATACTCTCTTTTCTCCTCTCGAGGGCTTGGAGGGCGAAAGCCACGCTGCCCAGCTCGTGGACAGCATAGGACTCGACTTACTTTTGCAACTCACCGCGATATTCTGGGAGTATGGCAAGTTCCCGGTCCGCAGTGTATGCGGAACCCTAAAGTTTTCCCATCTCCGGAAGCAGGAAAATGTACAAGGATGATAAACATCAGATGTTCTTGTGGGAAGCTCGCCCCTCATCATCAAATATTCCCTTGGTTTCACCGTGTTTTCTCGGTGGATGAGAGTGGTTCTCCGCTTCGTTCGAGATCGACGGTCGGGGTGAAACCCATGAGGGAGATCCAATGATGCGAATCACAGAATGCACTGACGCTCGATTCGCGTAGGTTTCGTCTCTGCGCGCTCTCTGCGCGCTGGAATATCTGTTTGGAGTGGTGGCGGGTCGGGAATAACCCCCTCACAACGGGAGAAGGCTGATTCTAGCCCGGTAGATGGAACATGTACCGCTGTAGCAGCAGCCACGCGGGCGTGAGGACTAGAACCACTGACCCAAACACCTCCTGTGCATGTCTTCGCTTTGCAAATGCAGATATTTGGTTTTGGGCCCATGTCGCGTATCGTCTTGATGTGACGCGCAACAAGAACAAACTCTCCACAGATCGTGTTTCATCAAGGAAAAGCTTTCGCTCTGATCTTCGAATGATGATATCCCGCGGGAGCTGGACGATTAGTTTTGCTTCCTCTCTGGTTCGAAACCCTAGCTTCGTTCAGTATGGCCAACGTGATGCATCTGTCTTGTCTGTCTTGGTACACTCCAGGACTGGCGCGGTGGAGCCAGTGGGTCGCATGGACTGGATAAATCACTATTCGGGAATATACACGTAAGACAGAATTTGGAATCGCATGGATGGATTGAGTAAGGTTCCAGAGAAAGTGTGAGTGTGGAGAACAAGCGCAAGTTCTCTTTAAGTACACTTCCGCGTGAGATGCAATGGAAGCTTGCCGAACATGTGCAACTGGCCTTTCCAGAAAGTCTCCAAACCTCGACGAGTCATTGACCAGAACGCCGGAGTAAGCGGTTTTTGACGGGCTTGCGCTGTTGCTAAGGTGTGCAAGCCATGAAAGTAGGAAGGAGATGAATGAAGAAGCACCGAGGCATGTGGAAGAAAAGAAAACACCATAGAGATAAGCTCATTTGGCGAGGGTCTTGCTTCTCGCATTCTCCCTCTTCGGCGATGCCGTTGCCGGCAGGGCTATCAATTGACTAATAATCCCTTTCGTAGAATGATCACAGCATCGTCGTAATGTAATTTCAGTCACGCTGCCGGACGATCATGACCAAGTACCGTTAAATAACCCCTTTTGCTGTACTTGACGCGACTTTTGTACAGGATAAGGTACAGCCAGATGAGAAGGATATGTAATCGTGCTGCCAGCCTCCAATCTCTAAAGTTTACGACTTATTTAAGCCATTGTGCAGGGGCCAGTATATGGTTGCTCGAGGTGTGATTATTATGATGGGCCACACCAGTGATCCGGCAGTCAGGCGTCACTAGAGACATAGCAGAGTACAGTAGCCACGGCTGGATGCGTAATGAAAATCGCACAGAAACTTCCGACATCATGCATCTCATGACCCGAAACACATCGTCAAAGAGAGATATAGACCTCCTCAATCTATCAAACGCAAAACTTCGCGAGAGTTCATCAATGCATCTAGGTCTCTGAGCATCTGCCCATCGACGAAGTTTCGGTTGCTTGCCTGCCTGCCTGCCTGCCTGCCTGCCTGCCTGCCTGTAATCTAGTCGTGGAGTAGGATGTTGCGGAGATTGTCTTTGCGGTAAGTACTGACAATGGAAAGGCCGAAGGCTCAACGATACAAGTAGCGAGCATCGTGATGAAACGACTAGAACACCTGTAGAATATCTTAATTCGTGGCCTCGACTCCACAGCTTCGGTGGAAATGTCCTTGTCCTTCTCAGGGGCCTGCCGAGGAATGCGAGGCCTTGTGAAAGCCTTGCAGGACATAACGGGATTTATCACTTTCAAGCGGAGAACAACGCTCTTGACTCGAAATTGCTGCCGCTGCGGGTGATTATCCTCGATCATACGGTGTGATGAGAGAGATTACCACATTTTAGTGATGATGTTCTTGTGGTACAACAAGGCGCTATGGGTTGGCGTAATCAGCGTCCTGTGCTCGATTCATGCGTCGATAGCATTTTGGTGCGATGCCAAAGTACAGTACAGTACAATAAGCGATTGCGGGAAGTCAAATCACCATATCGTGGTCAAGACGGTTGAACACCCAATATACGAGCTAGCTCTGAATTGCTTCTCCACAGCTCGTGGTGCGTACCGAGTCACATGCGGCAGATGGATAGAAAGTGATCTTGGCCTACGTCCATCGGAACGGGACCCTTACTGTAGCGCGAGCGCTGGAACATGAGGACAGAAGATAAGGGCACATTGCAGCAGCAGCAAGAGCAGCAGCTCGAGCTTTAGAGCCGAACGTAGGCAAGTAAGAAGATACTTTCACGAATAGCAGAATAGCAAACCAGTGTCTGGTCGATACAGCAGTGCAGGTATTTGTAGGCTCGTTCTCGAGACAGGATAGGGTCAAGGTGGACAGACAACACGGCGGTACCTGTACGTACCGAAAGGTAGGTACTTGTACTTTACCACTGCTATCGCAGCCACAGTATAGTTCCCCTCCGGTAGCTTGATCGATCAATCAAACATGAGCAGTAGTAGCATTGCTTTCCACCAGGTACAAGTCAGCGAGCAGTACAGGTACAGTACTACTACTAGTTGTACAGCTGTTGGACAAGTCGTAGCGAGGGAGATGTTGATCACAGGGGAAAGAGCAATCGGCACAGGCACGCGTAAATACGCGAGGAGGCAAGGGCCATATTGGGACCTTAGAACAGCAGGAAAGGAGAAAAGGCGCGAGATTTCTCCAGATTGCATGGTTGGGTGCTGAGGTGCTTGTCTGACCCTGGCTCGCCCTGACTGTATGTCGCGCCGCCCATTATTGCCCTAGACACCCTAGACACCCTAGACATGGCATGGCTGTAGCCCTGCGTAGCGTAGTCTACAAGCAGTGTAGATTCTTGACTCGCTCGACTCGTTACCTGCCACAAGCTTTTGAGTTCGTCAAGTACGGGCCTTCTTCTTTCCAACTCCATCCCATCTGTGGTTCTGCGCCTCGCCCTGCCTGTCTCTGTCTACCTGCACCTGCCTGTTACCTGCTACCTCAATACCTCATCCTGCCGAATCCAGTTCCTTTTATTTTTGAGTCAACCCAGATTCAGCCATTGGGCACGCCTGATCCCATCTATACCTCTCCGCCATCTCCAATAATAGTTCGCTCCTTTACGGCTTTCATTCAGAGGTCTTACCACAGCTGTTCCCTGCTGCTCTCGACTCCGTGTCGCTTTGCTTCATCTTCTACGACGATCGCCAGGACCAGCCAACCGTTTCTCGCGCTATCGCCGCTTCCGCCCCTCTCTCCCTCTCCACAACGGTCTTCGCGACCTCGAGCAACAACAAAATCCATCTGGTTTCTTTCCTTCCCTGAATCAACACTTTTGTCTCTTGGGTGTTGTTTACATCGTCTCTCAACCCATCAAATCCATCCGCGACCGTTGGTCCCGGTATCATAAGCCGTGATGGCCTCAAAGGTAAGTGCTAATCTCGATTGCAGCAATCGCCCATCGTTCCACAACATGCTCAAGCTCATTAATCATCTAGTTTCTTCGCGAGTACAAATTAGTGGTAGTAGGTGGAGGTGGTGTCGGAAAGTCGTGTTTGACCATCCAGCTCATTCAGAGCCATTTCGTCGATGAATATGATCCAACCATCGAAGGTCCGTTCGATTCTTTGAATCGCTGAATCTCTGACAGTTGCGTTTTGTGCTGACCATGTCGACGACACAGATTCGTATCGCAAACAGTGTGTCATCGACGATGAAGTCGCTCTTCTAGACGTCTTGGATACCGCTGGCCAGGAAGAATACTCGGCGATGAGAGAACAGTACATGCGCACTGGCGAAGGCTTCCTGCTCGTCTATTCCATCACATCTCAACAATCTTTCGAGGAGATCAAGACTTTCCAACAACAAATACTGCGAGTGAAAGACAAGGACTACTTCCCTATGATCGTAGTAGGCAACAAGTGCGATTTGGACGGCGAGCGAGAAGTCTCCACAGAAGGTATGCACATCGTCCTGCAATTCCACCCGGCCCCCCTATTAGAAGCTAATCCCTGTACCTACAGCCGGCAGAGAGCTTGCCCGAAGCTTCGGCTGCAAATTCATCGAGACATCAGCAAAATCCCGAATCAACGTCGAAAACGCATTCTACGACATTGTTCGCGAGATCCGCAAATACAACCGTGACATTGTCGGCGGCACTGGCGGTGCGCGAGCAAATGGTGGGCCCGCCGAGAAGATGGACATGCAAGACGGAGACGACGACGCCGGTTGCTGCAAATGCACCGTCATGTAAGCCATGATCGGTCCACCATGATCGCCCTCTATGGGATATTTCTGGAACAGACTCCACTCGAATCGCCCTTCCACTGGGTCGCAAGCGATCCGTCAGCCTGACGCTATCGGATCTTTTCCTTTTCGCTCACCTCTTCTTCTCTACCTCCACAACTACTTCTACTACTCTTTGCCTTTTGTGTTTTTTCTAGCATCAATTCCCCCGAATCGTTCAATCTTTCTATTTTTCAGATCTATGTTGTTTAGTATTGGTGGCAACCGGTCGGCAGGCTAGCAGGCTTGCGCGCAGGGAAGAGTGCGCGGTCAGAGGTACACTGGGACGGGCTAGCAATGGGTCGTGACGTGGTGATCCTCAGCCACAGGGAGAACAAAAAAAGTGGGACGACACGCTTAATACTTTCAGCTTTCTTCGTCCTTGCATAATGGACACGGGAGGCACAAGCAGCAAAGGGGCATGGACACAGCTTACTTACCGGCTGTCAGCTGCACTGCCATATACCTCGCAAGAGCATAGTCGGCAGAAGACAGCAGCTCTGCGCAGACGATCGGCGTCGGATGGCAATCGATTTTCTATATGATCATAAACGTTTTCCAATTGTAGGCGACATTGCCGTGTCCGCTGCTTTTAAAACACTCCAATCGCTCAAGATGGACCAAGTCCAGATAGTCTCCTGGGTCATCCGACCTAATCGTGTTGGCTCAGTCCCGAACGGAGATAATCGTCGCATGGGTCTGTACATAGTATGCAACTGCATCCAAGACTTGGAAACTTGCTTAGTCTTCCCCTTTGAGCTTGTCCTCGATCTCATCCAAATCCTCCGCTTCTTGTATCTCGATGATCTTGTTGACCTCGGCCGTGTTGCGCATAAGTTCCTTGGCTCCAGCATACAACATCTTGAGTTCCGAGTTGCTCGTCACCGGCAGATAGTAAAGCATGACATACGGAACGGAAAGACGACCCGAGTCCTGCAAAGGCCGATTAGTCCATATCATCGGACACGGAGGTATGATGACACATCACTGACCATAGTCAAGGGGTAGGAAAGCAAGATGAACCGTGGAGAGTGGTCTGGCAGTTCCTCGCCCAGGGTCGACATGTCGGTATACACTTCATCGTCGGCCTTGCTGATCTCGAGAGATTTCTTGTCGATTTGGTCTGCCACGTGCGACGCTCTTAGTGAGAAAGTGCTCCATCGCTTCTAGTATCGTGCGCTGCGCAGCATCATCATCATCGAGGCAAGGAAACCGAATGCATACATATCACCGCCTGGGGATCTTTGGCTCTTGAAGTGCCCAAACGGAACTTGCGAAGTGCTGTCTTGGTCTCCGGCGAGAAGGAGTAGAGTCGTGATTCCGATGCCTAGGTAGTCTCACGTCTTAGTGTTCGCCAGAGGACGTATCGATACTGCATCTGCGTGACATACCATTATTCATATGTTGTGATTCGAGGAAGTGTGTATCACAGGCTATATTGGTAGCTCATTCAATCGGTCAGTACCTAGGATTCTTATATCGCCCACCGAACCACCCCACCTCCCGACACTCTACAGCCATGACCACATCGCACTCCGCTGTCGTGACCCTGGCTTGCCAAGCGTCGTTTCGTCTTCATCTCTGGCTCGTCTTCCAATACATCATTCCTTGTGTGCCACAAGTGAAAAGCCATCCGGGCATTGCTTTGTTTGCCTCCAATCTCCCAAGGGAAGGCAACCTATCTCTGGAACAGCGACGTGGTTCTGTGTCACATCATTCACTATCACATCCATTCAAAGTTTGCATTCAGTCTTGCTCATGTTACAGTAATACCTACAGGTAGGTAGTAGGTTGCCATGGGTCCCTCTGTGAAAAGGTATAGGCCTGAGCCACGATAAGTGCATCCCAAGTGGCAGGTACGACTCTGCATCATAAGTTGGGATAGCCTACGCAAATAACACGGCATTTCACTAGATAAGATACTCTAGATAAGTTGTAAACTGTCCATCTCTTTTTCCACACAACACATTACCACGTCTGCCACATTAATCTGAACATCACTCAACCTGCACTGGACAACATGAACGGGACTCCGATATGTGTCGTGAAGGTCCTCGATAGACAGAAGATGTGGAGATGGATCGCGGATGATTACATCCATGATCCTGGGCGCGAACAACATTCCTATACTGGCATTGTCTTCCATATGCACGAATCTATCTACCATGCGACCATTCCTGCAGGCAATTTCGATCCCTTTCCCTTTAAGAACGATCGCGGCCCAATCAATGTTCAATGGATGGCATACCTGACACATAATCGAGACAACTATGCTCCTGGAAGTCTAGAGATCAGATATGACGACCTGCCTCAAGTGGTCCGTATCGAGGAATCACAGTACAAGCCCTTAGCACCGCCACGAATGAGCATCTTCCGCTCATCCATGTCAAACGTGCACCATCATATAAAGCGTCCACGTTTGGTCTACTATCGCTCTGGCGATCCGCCCAATCAAATCGCCGAGAACTTCCTGGCTGAGGCGCTTATATGTCAGAAGGTCAAAGACAACCCGCACCCTAATCTTGCACGATTTCTGGGTGCCATGGTGGACGAACATGGCCGACTGACTGGATTGTGCTTTACATATTACGCCGAGAGCCTGCTGAGTCGGTTCGGCCGGAGCGATGACGAGGACAATTCCATCAGGGTTCCTTCTGATATAATGATGAGGCGAATCCTTGACCAGTTGGGTAGAGCGTTGAATCATCTCGAGAGTATGGGCTTTATACATGCCTCTATTGCGCCCTCGAAAGTCATGCTCGACGTCCCACCCGGCCACACTAGAGATCCAGCAGTACTGTTTTCCCTACCTGAGGAAGTCAGAGTTGGTCGCATCGAAGGCGAGGTGATCAAGCTGGGGGGCTTCGATTCGGTCAAATACGCTAATACTGTGTTGAGAGAATGCGAGATACACCGTCCAACAGGTTGGTACGATATTCCACTCCCTGAGGATGGGCCTCCTGAGGCACATGAAGAGCTTCATGAAAGGAGCATGGAGAGCATCGAAAGATGGCTGTATGGGAGTAGTCATGTGGAAGGCTCGATGTTCACAGACATGGATTTAACGTAGCTCGGCTGTGAGAAATCAACAGGCACAGGCGGTCGCAACATACAAATTGTCATGATCATGTATGCATTGCTTGTCATGGGATGCATCGGACAGACATCTTGCCCAGTGTATTTTTGTATCGAGGACAGGCTCAACTCAAGAACGAATTTATTTATCTTTCCGTAGTCGTTTCAAGCATGCAGCAGGGGTACCATCAGCAACGCCAATTAAGTTCTCGATCCGCGACGCCATCACCATTCTCCCCATAAATCGATGACGTTCCCGATGCCCGCGAACCCCAAAGTATCAAGATATCTCGAATATAATTCGGATGAACGGTTGACTTCTCTTACCATATTCTACAATTCCTGCCTCTAACAAAGCACATATGTTCGCTCGTCTGAACCAAGTCGTGCGTCACCTGAGTCGTCCAATACCCAACTATCTGCATCAATCTGCGTTCTCTCCTGCGAAATCTAGTATCGTCGGGTTCAGCATGGCAGACACAAGCGGAAAGCGCACCATAAACACTGCGGGATGCATCATCATTGGTGATGAAGTGCTCGGTGGAAAGGTCAGAACCAAAATTTCTTCTTTTGTTCCCGGGACTCCTCTCTCTTAGCAAATGGATTTTATCAATCGTGTTGCCTGAATATGCGCAAGGCCTAGATGCTTGTCTGCTGGTGGCTTTCATACTGCGAGAGTATTATCCGAAGTATCCACATAAATGCGTGTATACTGCTCGAAATGTGGCCACGTTCCTAGTCTTAGGAACTGGAGTGTGATACGAGAGGGGATGAGTGTCATAGAAGCAGCGCCTTCTTGGTGATTGACACATACTACAAAGACTCACGACACACTCCCATACCATAGCATCAAGGCCATTTTGTTCAATCACATGTCCAGTAACTAACGTGAAACCCAAACATGAAAAACAGACCGTCGACACAAACAGTGCATACCTAGCGAAATTCTGCTTCTCGCTAGGCATAAACCTCAAGCGAATCGAAGTCATCGCAGACGACAAGTCCGAGATCATCGAAGCCGTACGCCGCATGTCGAGCAACTACGACTTCGTAGTCACATCAGGCGGCATCGGGCCCACGCACGACGACATCACCTACTCGTCCATCGCGGCGGCGTTCGACCTCCCGCTCGTCGAGCACGAGCCGACGTTCACGCGCATGAAGAAGCTCTCCAAGCCGCATGCCTCTCAGCCCAACTTCAGCTACGATGTGCTCTCGCCCGCGCTCGAGGCCAAGAAGCGAATGGTCATCTTGCCGTATGACGAGAGCGTGCCGGACGAGGACCAGGTCGTCTTCACCGCGCCGGATCTCTGGGTCCCCGTTGCTGTCGTCAATGGGAACGTGCACATCTTGCCTGGCATTCCGAGACTCTTTGAGCGTATGCTCGAGGGTCTCAAGCCGAGGATCCTGCCGCGCTTGACTGATCCTGACGGCAAGGGGGTTTATCGAGTCTTGATCTCTACTCCGCTGCCTGAGAGTGCAGTGGCTGGCTATCTGACTGAGCTGGCCAGCAAAGTAGAGTCTGAAGGTGTGAAGGTGGGCAGGTAAGTCAAACAGACCAATGTTTTTGACCTTGCTGTTGTCCCCTTGAAGCTAACGGATGGCAAAGTTACCCTCGATGGGGCAAGAGCAGAAATACAGTCACTCTGGTTGGCAGAAACCAAGAATACATAGACAGCTTGATCCCAGAAGTCGAAAAGGGCGTCGAAGGCCGGAGGGTGTCGAAGGAAGACGAAGCCGACGATGACAGCACAGTCGCGGGTTCGTAGGTCTTGTGTATACAAAATCTACTTGTTGTTCTTGTACTTTCTCGTTCATGCAGTGATACAGCCTTCTCCCTCATCGGTTACTATAGTAGATTTCTCGGTAACAATTCGATTTCAGTAGAAGTGGTGTTGCGATTATTTGTATAGTAATTGTGCGTGTGATGATCTTCTCTGATGCCCGCGTTGACTACGTCCTGCTACGTGTGAGTGGCCTGACCCGGAAGCGTGAGAGTTCGCATAGCTCGTGCTTGCTGCTCAATGGCTCATGGCCATTGCTACCTGGGCGCGCGCACGCGATCCAGCAGAAGTCATTCCCCGACTCATCGAAGACAGCCTCCTCTCCACCGCCTCCACATATCTTGGATCGGGCTCGTTTCTGACTTTGATGGATCTATCTTGCGCATCAGCATGTGTCCTTTGACTCGTTGGTCTGTATGGTACTTACGGTCTTCGAATACATTGCGGGCACCTGTGATGCCCGCATTTATCACAGTTCTGCGATTGTAGCAATGGGACGTTGCAAGTATGACACATGTACCTGATTCTCTGCCGCGGCTTGCGGTATACTCGCTGCAGTGTAGAGCTCGCAAGAAAGTCACGATCGAGGGTCATGATAGGGCTATTGCTCAATCGGCGGCATTCTGTATTACTTCTTAGTACACAAGTCCTTATTGAAAACAGGAAGTTCTCAGACTCACCCTCGGCTCTGTAAGAAGTCATTGGTGGCAGGGAATGTATTGACGCTCTGCTCCGAGCATTTCGAGCTGATCCAGGTACCGTGTCAGGTACGATATGCGAAAAAGGGCGTAAAGTACGAGCTGGATTCTGGAATTCATCGCGGCGAAGAAAGCCATGCTGCACAGAGGAATGTTGCTCAGTGGCATTGTTTAGTGCCGTGGAGATATCAGTAGTCGACGAGGCTTGACTGGTGCCATCCTCTACAGTCGCAGTGTATCTCGGTTGGTCAGAAGTACCGGGCTTGCCGGTATCTTGTACAGGACTGGGCGTCACTGCAGGATTGTTCGAGCTCTCCGATGCCGTGCCCATGGGCATCGGTGCTTTGCCCTTCCACCGCGGACGCTCATCTTGGCCAGACTCCAGGACGTTTTCCAGGCTGATTGTATGAGTGTCGCTTTCCGACATATGTTCAGACGACGACGGGCCTTCGATATCAACCTCGGGAGGTAGTAACATGTCGTGTGGTGGTCGATCATTCGAGCATTCTTGTCCATCATTTCCTTTTGAACCACCCTGTTCAACCACTTCACTTGGACTTGTTGTTGTTACAACCAAATCATCATTAGGCCGGCTCAGGTGCGTGCTTTCGCTAGCCAAACCAAGACATGCTGCATCTTGCACGAATTGCTTTGTGTCGGCGAGTGCATCTGTGTTGACTGCAAGTGGACTCGTGTCCCTACGTAGTTCTGCCATGCCGGCGGCGCCTTCCATGGTTGACTGCGCAAACTGCCTATCGCTGGAGAGCACGGTCTCAGTCCTCCTTCCCGACGATCGAGGACATCGCTTGCAAATATCGTGACCGCATGCTTTGCACCTTTTGTGCTGGCTGAAGTCCAATCCGCACTCATGGCAGGATCGATGAACTCTCATCCGTGGTGCCCTTTGGACGCGATGGACAACAGGAGACTGCTCGGGTGTTGGAAGATGGTGTGGTTTGATTTCAATGCCATACCTTGCCATGAGCCTTTGCGATCGACTACTTTGAGCAGAAGTGCGTTCCAAGGTCCATTCGCCCGCGAGGTGGCGGCCGCCCGTGAGAGTCCTAGAGTCTACCAAACTTGGATCCAACGATGATGTATCCAGCGAGGCAGGAGAAGAAGCATTAAGGTCATACGCAGCAAGTAGGGAAGTACTGTCCACATTGCTTGAAGGCTGATCACGATGCACATTCGATTGAGGTCCATCTGGATTTTCGTAAGGTGGACTGGTATCCTGTGGGCTCAGTGCATCAATAGTCTCTGCCAGATCACGTCCGTCTGCTCGCCGGAATGGCGTAGTGATCCTCTGCAGAGCTCTCCGTATATGGTCTCTCCTCGAAGGCTCATCTGAAGATGACATATTTTTTGACCAAGTATGGTTTTCTGAATTGTCACAGTAAAAGTCGTAGGTCTTTGACGAAGTGTGAGATGAACGCTCGCGTCAGTGTCAATAGAGGAAGTCCTGAGCCTTGTAGGAGAACCTTTCAAGATCGATCACTGGCAATTCAAGGAGGTATTGTTCTTAAAGAGTAGTAATGTCCGAAAATAGCAGAACGATATGTCCAAGCATCAATGATGATCTTCGCTAGGTCAGAAGAGCATGTTTGTGCAATGAGAACGAGTTGATGACAAGCATACAAGTAAAGCCATACGCAAGTATGATTATCGAAATATTGTCCACGTAGTTGAGCAGCTTTGGGATTATCAATGTTGATACGTGCAACGCCAAGATAAAGAAAAGGTAGGCACTTACAAGATGTCAAGGGACGATTCCCAGTTTTGTGGAAAGAGGTGGGGAGATTCCTGGCGGGTCATCAGGGTTACTTAGAGTCAGCTCACTAAGACAGATGAGGTGAGGGTGGAGAAGCACGGGTTCGACGGCGTCGAGTAAGGTATGCACGAATGAGCGGTACGCAGTGCTCTCTCTGCTCGATTGGATCCTCTTTGTTCGCGTCTACCTGCCACTAACTCTACCTGCAGGCCTAAGCCGGGCAGGGAGTGTCTACACAGCTATCTGTACCGCAACGTTGTATTTCAGTTCGCACGTCTGTAGCACAAGAAGACAAACCATCGTTGTCAATTTGCACTCGGAATCGGTGGAACAGATACCTTAGTGCATTTGACTCGGTCATCACATCGGTGTGGTCTTGGACAGGCGGTGCGTACTCCAGCTGTTCCATGGACCTGGTCCGCGACCCAGAGCCAGGGTCTACAGGAGGGAAATGCTCAGTTGAGCCCCACACGAGCTTGCATTTCGCAACGGGCGTTCCGCCAGACGGGAGCGATCACTCACAAAGCCGACAAAAACAGTCAGTGCGCAAAACCGCGCCCACAGAACAATGAAGCTTTTTGTCGTTGGCCAGACCACACAAAAGTCATTGCTGGCACCACAATTCCCTTTTTAGTCTAACTTCGGGCATAGATCTCGAGCTTTGTGCTCGTTGTTACTTGTACTTGGTGTCGACATGACTCTTGCAGATTACGCGGCTAAATCAAAAGACATTTCGACTTCTATTGTGGATTATCGTACTGTGAGGGTCCGGTCTGAAGTGCACGAAACCCAATATATTGGGACAGACCTGGTTAGCCTTCCGAGATGCGGTTACCGACGGGCCTCCCCGGCCACTATGGTGGCTACAAGGTTTGGCGTATGCAGTACGTCTCAAAGCTTATATATTGTACTCGGAACAAGGTCGCCCTTGGCTTGCTGTCGCTTGCAGACCTCACAGCTGCAAGGACGATCATACACAAGCGAATGGACGAAAGATACGAGCCGCATCTGCTGATCCGTCCACGTGTAGACTATCATAAACGGTGGCGCATGTATCTTATATTGTATGTTTCATTTCGTCAAGTGCAAGCGGAGACAAGTACATGGCAAAGTGTATGCCAATGCAGCCAAAGACGATGGAATACATCATGTTCATGCTTTGACGTTGCTGTTCGCGGCCACTCGCAGTAGTCTCGGGCACTTCGGACCACGAGTCGTCTGCCCGACGCGAATGTGGCTGTTCCTGATTTGGAACATGTGGTGTCGCCATGGTCACTATTCCATCGTCATGTCAAGAACCATGTGGGACTTCGACGTGCCTGACAATCTATACAAGTCCGCTTGCAAGGCGGTTAGTGTCTTATGAACGCGCTCGTTGACAGGTACACACAGGGATGTATCCTTGATCATGACCCTTGGCTCTGACATCAGGGGGTCCTTGTATCTGATAAGATGTAGCAAAGTATCGAATATTCATCGAGTCATTGATCGAGACGTTATACAGATGACTGAGGGCGATACGAGTTCTGATACGGGTGATTGAGAGAATGTCCACCATTTCGCCTAAACGCTTGAGGATGCAGGAGTGAAGGAAGCAGGCGGACGATATTTCACCGTCTAGCGAGCATCGCTAGGAAAATTGGCGATCGAAGACCGCTGTTCGAGATCTTGATCTGGTGCACTAAAACAAAACCCGGACACACTCATGAAGGCTCAATAGCGTGATAACATATTACTTGCACATCATCATCAATACCAGCATATTGGTCGTCAAGTTTAGCGGCTGACAACAGATGGTTCATTCAACATGCTCGGCCACGCGATTTCTGACTTAGGTAGAAACACAACGCTTATTCAAAGCTAACAAGCAAAGTTACCTTTCCACACAGTAATGATCCAATCCTTGTCTTATATGCTCGTCTACTTGCGTTTGACACTGAATGGCTTTACCTAAGTCGTTAGTGGCTGTTCAACAGCCTAGACGTTCGGTGCACGCAAGAATTGTTTCGCGTAAGCATATCTTCAGTTTTCAGAACCTCGACCTTGACTTTATTCGATCAGCAAGCAACGGTGACGATCTGTAAGACACTCCGCCGAGGGGAAACAAGTATAGTGAAGAGTGGCATTGTACAAAGGATTGGCAATCTCGTTACCAAACTTTGTGAGCTGCGCAGAGGAAGCCGTTGCGACATCTTTAGCTCTATTTCCAGGATAACCTATGCCGACTATGGTTTATGCATACCTTAAACTTGAGTCATGGAACGTTGGCGGGTACAATCGTTAGGACCAAGCTGCCTTGCACAACGACTATGTCTATCCCCGGAGACGCCGTGGGTAGTCATATGCCTTCTAAGCGACGGCTATCAAGGTTCTTGACTCAGTGATCGCAGTCTACTGATTCGCCAGCAATAACACAGGATGTTGTGGCGTTCGGTCACAATAGCTGGCACAACAGCTTTCATTCGTTGCTAGACATGGGAAACATCCAACTGCCATTCGCCATGTGCGGCCCGTGTGCTCACCACCCGTGCCATGAAGGAAGAAGGAAAGACATGATTCATCTCAAACACTCATAAAGTAGAGTTCAACCCGCTACTGCCATTTGAGTCCGGCTCGTACGCAACAGCAAAGAAAGCTGACGAAATGGCGCACTATATGTGAATTGGACCCTCCGAAGCGTTCTCAGAGCACGAACAACGCATTACTCCCCGACGCAACCAGGGGTTGACGACAGGAGTAAGAATCAAGATTGCGCCAAACTAAAAGCTGCCGAGTCGAATGAGAATAAGCCGAATTCGAAAAGGCTGTTCCTTAACGGCTTGTGGGGCCCTACTCTATTAAGAGTACAGTATAATGAGACTCACGCACACTTATTCGATCGATGCCCGATCGACAAGCCTGCAAGACTCGCGTCGTGAGCTGTGCACGAACAAATAAACTTGACAGCGAATGAGGCCCCATAGGCTTCTTGATCCCGGCGGAAGAGCAAGGTGTCTGGCATCGATGGTTTTAATCTATCCTCACTTTGAAGGGTACTAAATCGGACAACACAATATCCATACTGGCAGGTAAAGCGAGCTCCGGCCGCTAGCAAATGTCATGTATCCCATTCAAGCAAAAGGTCTACGTCCGTCCTATCTATGCAAATCTCCAGCGTACACTACCACTGTACACTGCTGTGCCTGTACCTAGATCATACAAGTAATGTACTGCATGTGCTGCCCCCACCGCCAGCAATCCCAAGAGAAGAAAAGGCAGAGTCCCGAGCGAACCAGGCCAAGCGTTTCCCAGGGCCCTTTTCCTCGGGTCATGTTTCTTTGGACAATCTCTACCCATTTCCTCTCATTGAGGGCCACCCAGTAGCACAGCGTCGGGTTTTCTGATTATGCTGTGCGTGCGCCAATGACTGGGCTTTTGCGGGGAAAAGAAGTCCAGGGAGAGTTGCTTGACCATACTAGATACTGTACCTTGCTTTTACACATCCCTTCAGTACCTCATGTGCCTTGAATTCAGAGACAGGGAGTACAGTAAGTAACACAGCAAGTTGACTCTTATTATCATCGAAATGAGCAAGCACACAACCTCTCATCCGTGACGAGCAACACACAGATAGAGCTAGCATGAGAAGTTGTTCTCCGCTTCGGTCCATTTCTCAGCACTGGTGCGCGTGGCTTTCTTCATTTCAATACAGGAGTGGACTTGTTTACATTAAATACACAAGTCTATCCACTTTCCCACCTTGATCGTCAGCTAGCTGTAAATTCTCGTGCAGTAAGATGGCAAGCAGCGCCGCGTATTGATGATAGTGAAGCTACTCTTTTGCTCTCTTTTTGAAATCGTCGAATGAGATTACCTTAACTTGGTAAGACAAATTAGAGCCGCATGTTCACACCAACATCATCACCAGCAATAACGATAACCGCAATGACAACATTGCCATTAAAAATAGCAAAGACAACATCGCAGACGACGATGATGATTACCCAGAACAACCTACGCGTACTCGTACCCTAAGTGCGTAGAGTACAGTAGTACACGTCCTACCCTAAAGATACAGTGCATGCAAGTAGACACGAATCCAATCAATTAAACAATCAATCGTCCCGACTGAGACCCCTATCCACTCTTAACTCGATCCTGAGAGAGTACGACATCTCGTTCGCATCTCGCATCTCGAGATTCGCGATACATCTCGCATGTTGTATCTCGCATGGGTACCAGTAACTGGAGGATGATGCACTTGCTGTTGTAGTGTCTTTTCTGCTTGTGGATTACTTCTTTGAACGTATACGTCAATTTCTCGTCTTCATTGTAGATCGATATAACGTCAGTTGTTCAAACAAGAAGATACGCTCTTTGCACTTACGAGCAAGGTGACCAGTATCGAGAATCGAATTGGTAAGCGAACACATCAGACTTCCGTACGAGGTTTAGCATATACAGATAAAAAGTCCGCGAGAACGCTTTGATTATTTTCTTTCTACTCTTAGTCTATTTGACTTTTTCTGTAGGTAAGCATTTTTTCACTATTGTCTGATCATCGACACCTTATGCATTTCGACGATCGAGAGTGCTGTATACTCGGTAGTCGGAGGTCACGACGATAGCGTCACGGCACTATTATTGCCCTTTTGGTGCGCTCCGATTGGGGTGTCGAGCAAAAACCCTCGCTGACGCGGCCGCACTGCTCGGAACGAGGACTTCGGAACGAGGAGGGCTGATATACAGTAGCTTCGCTGACTACCATTTTCTCTCCATGTTCCGCGCTGTCCGCGGTGGCGAGTGGCGTGTCGTGACTAGATTAATGGAATGCCGTGTTCTCCGGTTATGTCTTTGCTAGAAAACCACGAACAGAACAAGAGCTGCTGCCAGTGACAATGCTGTTCCTTCGTCGTCTCGACATGCCACAGTATGAGACTGGGACTAGCATATAATAAAAGGTTGTATGGTGGGAGCAAGAGCATCGCCGAGCCTTTGCTGTAGCGACCATATTGGTAAGCGGATGGGCAGTAGTATAGCAAGTGCGCTGATCTGAACATCGCTGCGCCTTGATTGGCGATGAACACCTGTACGCTATATTGCTGGGATTATGGTTTGTATGTAACGCAACGTATGTGTAAGCTCCACGAAGACACATTCGGATGAAGTGCTCATAACTTGTGCCAATCTTTTAACAGCACCCCCTACAGTACATCGGCGGACGAGTGAGACATGTGTTAGCAATCGACTCGTTTCGAGGAGCATTCCTTGTTCAGCTGGATGTCGCGAACGTTGTTGCGGACCTGCCGACATACTACCGATAATGGGGCCTGCAGACCTCACGCTACTCGAAGTTCCTGGCATATACGAGAGAAGACTAAAAGAAGCTATGATTGACTCCTCCATTGCCAAAGCCAGTCATGCCATCGTGCGAGGCGTCAATGCTGTCCATGTCCATGAATTCAAAGGTTGGATCATGAGGAGCATGGCCAGTTGCATGAGGCATGCCCACAGAGCCATTATTAGCACCTGGTATATGATGTTGTTGTTGTTGTTGTTGCTGCTGTTGTGGCTGCTGTTGCTGCTGATGTAGTTGATGCTGATGCTGAGGTTGAGGCTGTCTGTGCTGCTGTTGATGCGGTAACGTAGGTGGATCGATGCCATCGATGAAAGCTAGATCGCCAGGTACACTCTTGCCCAAAGCGTCTTTTCGCTCGGGCTTCCTCAGATCAGTCGCCACGCCTCCTATGTTGCAGTCTCCTCTGGCGTTCATCATCTGTCCCGCCTCGAGAATCTCGCCCTGCTTCAACTCGTTCTGGTAGGCGGCGAGGCCTTTGAGTAGAGGAAGCAGCAGAGAAGCTTCGTACCATCGACCCTTGACGTTCTTGATATCGACTTGGGCGTTTTGTTGATTTGCGATGTTGTTCCAAAACATGGCAGTTCCTTTACCGCCAACAGTGTGAGGATTGCGTCGTCGCATATCCTCAGCCATGCGGCCAGTGATTCCTGGCTTGATCCAGCCTTGGGGTGTGGGTTGGCGCGTGTTGTTGTGTCTTATCTCTGAGTAGGCGAAAACATCTCCGACCAGGTCTAGGCGCTTCCAGCTCTGCGCGTTGAAAGCAGATGACTGTGTGTGCTCCAGAATCTCTCGAACGACCAGTATACGAATGTCGGTAGGGTTGGGAGTCTTTATACGCACACTGTCACCTACCCAGATCTTCTCGGCGCCGAGGAAGATTCCACTCCAGCGCAGCTCAACGATGCCAGGGGTGGGCTCTGTGCGAGACTCCAGGGCAAAGGTGGTGTATGAAGCGTCGACCTGCTTGGCTGCGAGAATAGAACCATCCACACCAATCTCGCCTTGACCGAAACGTCCTTGCTGTATGGCACGCCAGTCGGCCGTGTCCCATGTCAGGTTCGGAAGATTGTTGAGGGCTTGATTGGTGAAGGGAGGCACACTCCAGGCCAGCCAGGGGCGTAGATCGACTGTGCTCTTCGTCTCCGATGCCAATGGTTCGCCAGGCCATGACAAGGGCTGCACCCTGAAGTATGCTTTCGCCGTGTCATTGGGTAGTTTCCATCGCTGTGTGATGACACCTAGACCCCACGCAGTGCCGCGATTGTACCACACCATCTCGCCTTGGCGGAAGAGGAAAGACTCGTAGCGTAGGTCGATTTCCTGGTCAAGGAAACGGGGAATGGGAAGTGGGCGCTGAACAGGCGGCTGTGGCGTTGTCGGCTGGGAAGGACTGGACATGTTCCGCTGTGTTGTGGCGAGTGAAAGGGGTTGATTGACAGGAGCAAGGTCTCGAGGCGTGCTTTGACGATGTATGGGTTGCTGAGCCTGCAGAGAGGGGGGAAAGATGGAGCTGGAAGCAGAAGCAGCGGGGTTGGCGACGGATCTGGCAGCTGCAGTCGCACTGGTAGTGGCTGTGGAAGACGCAGAAGTTGCAGCAGCAGCAGTGGCAGGAGCAGCTGTAGGGAGAGTATTGCTACTATTGTTGACTTTGTTGATGGCGCTCGTATTGCCGTTGCCGCTGCCGATTGTATTTGCAGTGTTGGCCGCTTGCGTAGGGAGGGCAGGACCAGCAGCAGCAGCAGCAGCAGCAGCAGTAGCAGTGACTGGAGTTTGCGTGACCGGGACTGGCGGCACAGACTCTCGCTTTACGGCAGCAGAAACGGCAGGTTGTTTCTCAGCAACAGCGACAGACAGTGGCGGCGCAGCTGATCTCTCATCCAATTCCTCAGGACAACAGATCTTGCAGGTGCAGTTGTCGGGGTCTCCTGCCTCATCGGTGCAGAGCCACAAGAGATGCGGAAAGAAGTCTGCCGGGCTACGAAAGCGCTTCTTCCGACCCATGGGGTGACCGTAGAGATAGGCGTCCTGTCTGTCGTTTCCTCCTCCGGCGTGTGTCTTGGTTGTCGTGACGCTGCGTCCTGGTTCATTGGCTCTCTTGACGGTCTTGACGTGTTCGAAGAGCCTGTAGTTCTCGGGGAAGGCCACGAGGATGTATCCCTTGTCTGAATCGACCAGGCCCAGCTCTCTCGCGAGCATGCTGCCCAGCTTCCTTCTCCAGTCCAGGTGTTTGGCTTCTTCCAGCGCCACTGTGCGGTAGTAGTCGCTGGTCCCTGTCGCGTCTGGGCTGCTGTCCAACTGCTCGGTGGTGGGTTGGTTCCCTTCTTTTCGCTTGTGCGAGTTGAGTGTCTCCAGCTTGCCGTCCGACCGGCGCACATAGAGAGGCAGGAATCGCCCCATGATGGCGAACCTTTTCGACTGCGCCTTGTATGTGTTGAGACTGCCTTATACCGGCAACAGCTATTGCTATCTGGGTTGTCACAACTGAACCTGCCTTATTGGGGACAAGGTCGGTCGCAATCTCTGATCGCCATCTATCAATATCTCTATCGTTGTATCATGGCCATGCACATTTCTAGTAGGAGGGTGTGAAGACGCAAAGATAAACTCTGAGAATGCTTTTGGGCAGAGTTATGAGATCGCCAGGCACAAAAGCTCCATGTTGACGTACTGTATACTGTATCTGCCTCGTCCCGCATTATTCGCTCTAACACGCGTGTTGGACCCTGGCTGCTGCCTCATCTGCATGACGTTCGTTGCTACGAAAAAAGTATATGAACTAGTCAATGGTCCGTAGCTTCTATCTACGGTTCTGTGGTGTAGTTGGTTATCACTTCTGTCTAACAAGTATTATGTCTTGTGCACAGGCGGTCCCCGGTTCGAACCCGGGCGGAATCATCCTTTTGCTCTTTTTGTCTCCATTTCCACCGCCATCATGACAGACCAGCAACATGTCTAGAGGTGCTGTTTGTTCTTCTTTTCTTTTACAGGTTCGATTTGTTGAAAAGGGAGCTTTGGCTCCTGGAAGGCTGCAGCCGTGTAGTGACAAGTTCGTGTACCCTTCCTTGGTATTGTATATATACAGCATGTACAATATAGCCCGTCCTCTACAGACTGTTGTAGATGTTGTCAAACTCGTCCTGCGCATTCTTGTAGCAATCGTGACCGTAGATCATCTTCTGAACGTCGGCATCCGCCCACTTGTCCGGCACGGACCCCGCCTTGCCGCCTTCTCTCAGCGCCTTGAAGGCCTTGTCTCTCTCCTCCTTGGCAGCTCCCTCGCCCAAGTGCATGTCTCTGCCGTTAGCAGCAGCCAGGTCGACTAGAGCATACGCCCTGTCCTTTCTGCACACCTCGTACACCTTGAGCGCCTTCGCCACACTCTCGGGCCGGCTATCTGGGAGCCGACTCAACACCACTGCCAGCACCGCTCCGTCTTCAATCGCTTGTGCCGCACCCTGCGCCAAGTGAGGTAGAGTAGGGTGACAGGCGTCGCCCACGAGCGCCATACTCCCACATGTCCACGTGGGCAAGGGTGCGTGTACGCGCAACTTCCACTCGCACACTTCTCCCTCGGGCACCATGTTCAGCATTTTCTGCACCTTGGGGCAGAAATCGCCGTACACGCGCAGCATCTCCTCCTTGCTGCCGCGCGTCGTGTATGTCTCATCTGGCGCCTCTGCGAAGTTGGTGTCGGGCTGCGCGGTGGACAGATTATAGATACGTTTGCCTGAAACTGGATATGCAATGATGTGTCGTCGTTCGCCGATCCAGCGAATCACTCGGTCGGCGTCCAGGAGTTCGAGGAGCTCAGGATCTTTGGCCATTTCTTCACGCGGAAGCATGATGCGGTAGGCGGCTTGGCCTGAGTCTACCACGGTGGCGTCGATGCTCAAGTCGTGCAGCATTTGCTTTCGGACTTGCGATTTGATTCCGTCCGCGCCGAGGAGGACGTCGCATGTGACGTTGGAAGGGTCGCCTCCGCCCTTGTCTGTGCGTGGAGTGACTGTGAAAGTAGGCTTTGGGGAAAACAACTGCACGCTGGTGACGGGCGAGGAGAAGTGGAATTTGATCGATGCCGATTCCCGCTTACAGCCTTCATACATCTCGCCCGCGAGTGATGATCGGTGGCCTACCATGTGTGGGTAGCCATATGTATCGCGGATGTAATGTAGGTCAACATTGGCTAAGCTCTCATCCGAAGACCCCTCTGCATAAATCGCGTGCAAGTCAGCTTCCATGTTTCAATTGTCTCGTAATTGTTCTTTCTGCTATCACTGATGCTGGCACTCACGCCTGATACTGGTAGTCAGGAGATCCACTGCATCCTTGTAGATCTCATCCCATACGCCTAGTCGATCAAGGATTCGAGCCATATTCGGGGCCAATTGGATGCCTGCTCCTACGAAACCCAGATTCGAGGCGGTTTCGAAGACATCGATATGTGTGAAGCCCTCTTTTGCGAGTGAAAGCGCGCAAGCAAGCCCGCCCATGCCGGAGCCTGCAATGCAGATGTGCATGTCTTTGACCTTCGTGTCGCCATTGGCGGAAGCCATTGTGAGTAAGGAATATGAGGTTTGTAATAACCGTGATTTAAAAGTATGAGAAGATTCCTGAGCTAATGGGCGTTCTGCTGTTTTGCTGTAGTATGATATGTACAGTTGATCTGAAAAGAAGGTGGTCCAGAAACGAGAAGGACCCAAGCGAGCAAGTGCAAAGGTCAGTGGCGTACACGTAGCCCTCGAATCCCAAAAGTGGACCGCGACATCGCTGAGAGCTTAAAAAGAGGCCTAGACGTAAGTTTGTACGTCTCTACGGCACCGCAAGGCGGTATGGGGATCTTTCCTCCGGCTGATGTTGCTTTTATACAGCACCAAAGCGGGGAATGATGCGACGGCGTCGAAGCGAATCTGCCGCATCTCGAGTCCGACTTGGCGGCTTTGGTGAGGATGGGGGGACCGACCCTGGCCAACCCGAGCCGACCGTCTCCACACTACGCTGTCTGTTCCTCCTTCCCCACGCCGACGTCTCCTGCCGAGTGGGATGAGGCGGAGAGAATCAGATGCGTGTGATGGCACGGTCCGTAGCTTTGTATCAAGGGTACCGTGTGCCAGGTCGCTTTGTCGAGGATGCATATGCATCTTGCATGCTTTCATGCATTGTCCGATCCTCATGTGCAAATCGGAGGACCACGACCACTCCCGCCCTAGCGACCTATGATACCAACTGCAAGGCCTCAATATAGCGATCGAATGCCCGTACCGAACCACGAGATGAACGCCAGCTGGAGCCGCTAATCCTTCAACGAAACGTAGTCGGATGGTAGGAAGCAATGGAGATGGTGGAATGACAGATACGAAACGCTAGAATACAAAATGCATAAGACTCGCTAGAGATGCCCGCTCGATGCTGTATGATATAAATTAAACACAGAACCTACCTCCTGAACTTCGTCCCCGCCGCACGCGTTAGGAGATGTATCCAAGCTCTTTCGTATTATCTCCTCAATGATCATACGAAACCTTCGTATCGTCGTTATTGGTGGGTATGCCCAGATCCGCAAGTGTAGAAACGGTCTGAGGGCTCAAAGTTTCTTCCTCTTCCACTGCCGCAATCCGCACGTCCTCTGCAGTCACCGCATCTCTGTCGTCAGCTCCATCGTCTTCTCTCATTCTTTCTTTGCCCTTCTTACTGCCTACGGCCAGTTTCTTCGGGCTCCTTCCACCAAGCTTGACACCTTTGCCTCCCAGAGGAAGTTGCCCGCCGGTTCCAGGTTTGTGTCTATTGCCTATGCCGATCTCACTCCCGCCTCTTGAACTATTGGCACCTGCCACTGATGCGAGATCCTTGACTTCCCTGAGTACCTCTCTGAATCCTTCTTCAAGTGTGTTCATACGCGCCAGCATGATGCGTCCAACCATGCCCTTCTCCTCTTCTTCCTGTTGTCTACGTTTCTGCTCATGCCTGCGTTCCATCTCACGATCGAAGTCACGCTCACGTCGAAGCTGTTCGGAAAAGGAAGCCGGCAGACCTGGCGACATAGGATCGGGGCCATAGCGATTGTCACCCAGATCCGAGGCAAGATCGAGGGCAATGGCGTTGAAAGACGGGGCGCGACCCATACGCTGTCGATGGTTTAACAGGTCGTTGTGCATATCGAAGCGTAAATTAGGCGATGTCTGTGGAACACTTCGTCCCGCCAAGTTCGGCCGAGATCTGGTTGCTGGAGCAGGCTTTGGTATCTTGCGAGACGCAGGCTGCATGGATGCTGGAAGCGGTATTGGCGTCGACGTTCCTGAATTTCTTGTGGTTTGTGGGCGTGAACGGCGAGGTTCTTGGTCAGAGGTAGTGGAGGAAGTTGGTCCTGATACTGTCCTCTTCGCATCGAATACTGGAGAGAAGAGGATGGTCTGACTCGAAGCGTGGCGCTCGTGCGCATTGCGTCTGGGATCTGCGTCCACTATGCGCGCCTTTGTAGCGTGAGAGATTGACCCGTAGCCTGGGATCTGGGGGATTGCGGCGCCCCCAAAATAATCGCTTCCTGGTTGGTGCTTTGTCATCGGATGATTCTCTTTGTCACTCTCCTCGTCCTCGTCCTCATCGTCCTCGTCATCGACATCTTCGGCGCCATGTCTCGTGTCTGGTGGACCGCCTGGGGTACTGACAGGCTCATATCCTGTGACCGTCATATTGTCACCTTCGCCATCATCGTTGGTCAGGAGTTCATCGTCGCCATCAGCATCAGTCTCTTGAGGTAGGTCATCCCTACTCAATTCAAATTCGGTTTCCTCCTCGATCCGCGTCGGTCGATGCATAATCGTAGATATATCCTCTGGTTCTGATGCAACGGATCGGGTAGCTGTCGAATGTTCACGCCTCAGAGATTTCGAGGTCTGAGCACGACGATAACCTGGCCTAGCGCGGTTCTCGAGCCTTTCTACCACCGATCTTGGTTGTTCGAGCGGTGGACTGGCTCCTCCTTCTATACTAACGCCCCGCATCCAGCTACCAACCACGTTGGTTGATCTTCTTCTATCATCTTCTGGAACCGGATTAGGGGTGCGCACTGATGCATCCTGGTATGGTCTGCGGAACACCTCGTCCAATGCTCGCTCCTTGTGGAACGACACGATTGAAGGCTCTCTGAGGCGGGTGCCTGGACTGAAAGGTCCATTTGCTCTGTTGAAGGCAAAGGCAGGGAGTCTACCCCTTGCGCGCGACTTTCGCTCCACCAGGTCAGTGGGCTCATAGGCGTTCCTAGCCAATAACATCCTCTCGTACACACAGATGGAGAACAGGATGGGGAAGTGGGTGACCTTGATGATAGTCCGGTTCCCCTTGACGAATGTTCGAAACGGCATCATCCAGCGGAATGGCGTGGCAACCCACCCAAACAAATTTGTTGGGGGAATATACGAGAACAGCGCATCCGATTTAACCATGGAAATAGTGTTGACGGCGAAGAGGAATTGATGCTCTTCATTTGCGTTTTGCACGATAGCCATGAATGAATTGGTCAGTACGGTAATCAGGATTGTCACGATGAGGAAGTGACAGATGAACAGAAATATGGTCAAGATAGAGCGGCCGAGCACGTTATACGTCGGCCACATCTCCCACGCAGCGGGTGTGAAACCCATGACCAATTGAAAACTACCTTCCATTAGTAAATGTTCAGTGAATCCGTGTAATGTCCACTTACAGTGCATATGCAACTTTCGATCCGTCAGTCTTGGAATCACTGAATGACAGGGTGAAAGCAACGAAGAACCCGCTGCAGCTAATGACAATCAATATCAAGATGGCAACCATGTCCTGTGCCATCATGCGGAAAGCAATGAGAAGCTGCGAGAAGTATCTATAGTGATCAAGCACGCTGAACAGACGCGGAAACAGCAAGATAGCAGACGACGCAAGCACATCATAAGCCATATTCGCCATCGTGTGTCTGCGATCTTCAGCTATCAGTACCCCGTAGAGGCGTAAGAAGTAGTAGATGAAGAAGAGCAGCAGAATGCCGAGATCGAAAGCATTCCAGACACTCATGATATAGAGCCCAAAGCCTTGTTCGCTAAAGCCCACGACCTCATCAAGCATGTAACCCGCACTCCAAAACCAAAAGACGACCTCAAGAGGGGTAATCTCCAAGGATCTATCAGCTAAGACAGCGAGGAAAAGTCCAAGCATGATGGCGAAGGAAAGGGTCGAGAAAATCTGTCTATATCGAGGGACGCGTAGCCGCGATAGCTTGAACAGGGAAGCATCCTTGGGATTGTACAAGGTCACTGACCGCCGGAATCCGCCCGATTTCGCAGCTTCTGGTGATTTGATGGGCCGAGTAACTGTGCTGGTCTCATTGCTGATCTGTTGACCGTTCTCGATAGCACCATAGCCACGTCTGCCACGGACATATGACTTGGCCGGTCTCCGATGAAGGCTATCTGCAGCGGAGTGGAAGACAATCGTTCCCGCCCAGATAGCCTCAAGTTGTTGCACCACCAGTGGATGCGCCAGAAATCTCTTGGCTTGGGAACGAATTGCGATCTCGACCGTGGAGATTCGAGCACCACGGCCGTGTTGTCGTGCCTTTGCGCCTGGTGCACCCAATGTTGTGATGCCTTCTAGAGGATCGAAGTCGTAGCTTAAAGCATCAATCAATTCACGGATGCTGAACTCTTTCAACAGGCGCATGGCGAGCAGTTCCGACACCATGGCCCGCGTCTTGCTCACACCTGCATTTCCTGGATTTGTCTGCGCTTCTTTCTGGAATTGAAGACAATTGGCAATCAAGGCGCATATTGTTGCGCGATTGAAGTGGTCGGCGAGAATGGTAGATTGGATCGGTTTGACCACAAATTGAGAAATCTGCGGCGAGCGAAGTTGGTCCCACGATAAGGTCGTTTCGACTTTCTGCACAATGAGGATGCGACAGGAATGCGTGATGTTGTAGAGAGGTAGTTGGTCTGTGATGGTTCGAAATCAGTTTGTTTCCGTGCAATTGCTTTACTAGTGCAGCGCGACATCGAAGACTGTGACTCTAAGGTATCGCGATAAGGAGTCAGAGAGCCAGTTGAATCTCAGATCCAATCGTGAGGTCCAACGTTGTTCTACACCAGGATACTTCTGTGTTTGGACAAACTATTGCTGTGGTGGGTCTTACCAAGGTGTTCAGAGGAGAATATGGGAAGTAAAGGTGTATCAATCTCTTCGTCTTCCCCTTCGTCTTCCTCATCGTCATAATCCATGTCGTCTTCGCGATCTTGCTCTTCCTCTTGCTGATACCCAACAGCACGCCTATCACCGTTCTCAAGCAGTGGTCTTCTCACCGCGACTGGCGAGGGCGACCTGTCCCCAGACCGCCTTCCCCTATTCTTCGGCCGCCATAAAGACGAAAACATCACAGCCATTTGAACCCTGGGTTGCGTATGCGACTGTCGAAGATACGATAAGTCAACCTACGATATCGACCTCACGATATATTAGACATTAGTATAAACAATATTGTTATTTATTTAGTCATATGCCGCAAACAACAAGGGCGTCCAGCGGTCATGGCGTATCGATCTAGGCGGGGGAGAATGAAACGGTGCTGGAAAACAAACGGGGCGGTCAAGATCAAGAATGTACTGTACCACTGTATATATTACAACATATCTAATGCTTGAGGGCAAAACCTAATGAAAAGCTGGTCAGAGCCGGTGCGCAACCCACAGATACCCATAATGCAGAGGCGAGGACTGTGGCGCGGTAGATGCGGTGCGAATATCCGAACCCGGGTCTTATCTTCGCTACTATCCTCTGCTGCATATAACATGTCACAAGTACCCCACGATAAGATACCTACTCAAAAACTGGCCATTCGCTGAAGGAGTGTTCTGTACCTAGTAAGGCAAGGCAAGTTCTCTAGATATCGTTGACCGGTTCGATTTGCCATGTCAGGTCGCACTCATCAGGCTCGTCTCCCCGCCCGCTGCCTGTATATATGAGGGACCAACAAACAGTCTGTTGGTTTCGCTCTGTCTACTTAAGCGCCGCCACCACTAGACGGTCTCGCATGATTTGATATATGACTCCGCCTTGTCCTCGGTATTGTGTCCTCACGTGCATTCTACGCGAGATGAGAGCGCCTGAGTGAGATTTGCCGCATTAGCTATTTGGTCGAAACTTCAGAGTGTTCCACCATGGCAAGTAACCCGCTCGCGGGCATTTATTAGCAACCCATTACCTTGGTCGCATTGGGCGCCTGTAAACCTCACGATGGCTCTTGTGATGCAATCGCCGACACAGCCGCTATCTTCTACGTTGACTGACTCCCCTGGCTCTCCCTCATCACTTCGAAGGTAATGATCACGTCTGTGATGCCCAGCTCCTCCCACGTGTATAACACAAGTTTGCAGATCATCCAACCTCGCTCCTCCGCCATCGCCTTATCCGCAGCATGTTGACCCTTCACCGACCGACTCAAATGGTACGGAGAGCACCGACATCGATGAAGATCTACAAGAGGAAGAAATTCAAGTGGAACCAGGCTCAGCTGTGGGCAGTGAATCGACTAGTCCTCCAACACAGGATAGTGTATCTATTGTCCCAAGTGTTAGCATTGATGCACACCAGGCTAACATATTCGTGCCAGCTCGCCAAAATAACAACGGATCTTCCCGCACGACTAAGGGCGAGCTCGGATGATGAACCGCGATCTGTTATTCATGCGCCTACCGGGAGGATTGGTTTCGGTTCATATGTGGGTGATAAGACGCCATAGAGTTCGACTGTGCGCATGCTCATATATCATATGTTCCAGTCAAGAAGCAATACAATCGAAAGCACCTACGGCACCACCGTCAGATCATCGCAGCGTAGCAGAGGTTCCCCAGTCACACCGGACGCCGCAGAAGGTCGTCACGAGAAGGTATATATGTCCATTGCATGCTCGTCTGATTTACATGGTATAGAATGCTGATATGACCTGGGTTAAAGCGCATGTCTATGGTATCTGTTGGCGAGAACGAAAGACCAGCCATTGAGCGAGACAGTACCTCATTAGCATCCTTCAATACCTCGTCATCAGAAGAGGTCCGAGGCTCTGAGTCACCAAGTTCTCAGACCGACACATACGCGGAAGGTTAGTAGCTCATCCCTGTATATCTACATCTTATGGGGAGCTGATGACTCGAAGACGAATCCACAAGCCCGCATCTACATGATATCATGCGAGATCATCAGTCAAGCATGATACAAAAGGCTTCGGCTCGCGAAGATGTCAGCGATACAGAAGAGACAGTAACAGCCGTACCTGCATTACAGACCGCGCTTGGTGAATGTTGGGTGCTGTGCAATACACTTGCCACGCTCAGTTCGAGCCACAGGGATCGTGTATTCACCTCGGCAAGTAGTGCGGCTCAAGAATATGCCTGGCAAAGCTGCTGGCGACTGTGCCAGAAACTCTACGAGAGTTACGACTCGCCCGTCGCTGAGACCTTGTCTATCCTAGAGCTATGTCGTGACTTTAGTCAGGCGCTCTTCGAAGTGCGGCACAGAGGGGATGAAGCTACGGACTCTGTACTAAGGGTGAGCTTCGAGATGAACAACCACCTCTACAACACGCATGACCGACATCTTCCCGAAGCATTCCGCGAGAGGACGCTAGATTTCTACGTTACCATCTGTCACCGCATGATGAAGCAACGAACCACTCTTACCGTGGAGACTGATGCCTTGTTACGGGCATGCTGGTCTCTTGCCGAGATGCTATTCAATCTCCGACAAGCGAGACGAGAGCAGAGATTCAGCGACGATGATCTACTGGGTTCTGCAGTCCAAGCATGCTGGGAACTCTGTGATCTGTTCCGCGAGGGCTGGACACAAGCTCGACCAGAGCGAGGGACCCCTCGGCCCAGTCAACCACAATTCCCGCACAACGTACGAGGAAGCGGCTCCTCGATCCATTCCACGATCCGTTCAACGTCGAGTCTGAGCAGTAGCTCCTATCACGATGCCCCGGCGCTGCCACCCGAGACTCCAATCACGATATTCGACGACACCACGACAGCGGCATCCTCGCCAGCCTCGATGAACAATCCAAATATCTTGGTATTGGGCACTATCAGTAATGGAACCCTTGCTAGCGGTTCTCATCACAACAGATGGTCAAGCAATGCCTCGATTTTGAGCGGCTACGCAGAGTCAGCCGGGTCATCGTCCACTGCAACAGCAAGCAAGCAAGGCTCGCATCTGTTTCGACTGCAATACCTCATCCTCAAAGCAGCCATGAACGCAGGCTTCAACCGCACCTCGGTGCAATCGTTCTCTGTCTTCGTCAAGTCCTTACCAGGTGACGGATTTGGCCCACTACTATGGCAGAAACGACTCCTCCAGCGATACAAGTCTCTAGTCGACGCGGACGCATCGCTTCGGGCTCTCAACAATCTACCAAGTCGGCGTCTGACAGGCACAGAGGTTGCGAAAGCGGTAGATTGGCTAGCGCGAGAAGACAAATGGGCGTGGTTGAGGGATCTTTATCGGCTAGTGTGCGATGTCAAGCCTGAGGAGGTGCTGTCGAACACCATAAAATCAATTTATTTGCAGGCGTAATGGGTGGGGCATGCGGGCATCTGATAACAATGTTGAAGCTATACATTTTGAGATTGATAGCCGCACAACGCGCCAGTGCAGAGACGAGACGAGGCCAGCTCTTCTCTAGCCCAATCAGGCTAGTGTGGAACAGCTTGACATGCTATACACTCGAATCTCGAACCACATGTCGCTTCCAAGATGACATTAAGCATCTCAGGAAACCGAATCACGGTTTATTGAAGTCTGGGCGTCACCTATCATTCAACCTCAGCTTTGACCGATGATATGCCTACTGAGCGTCCAAGTCCGTATAGTTCAGCTTTGCCTGTCCTCGAACAAGACTTCAGTTCTACTTCACTCATATTTCACTTGCTCCTCGTTGTGGACTCAATTCCGATTCATTCCAATTTGACTTTGACATAATATTCGTTACAAGCTCGACATTCAAGCAAGAGTAGGAAACACGCGTCTAAGCAAGACGCGCGCCCGAGAGCCCTGTGGGCGATGCTCTTCTTGCTCGATGTCATCATGATCAGTAGTCGGAGGAGCGTGAGGACCTAACATGGCTAACGCCCTCGTCCGCGCCCACTCTCTTCGTCCGTGATTCGAAACGGCTGTTGGAGGCGCCCGACCTGGCACGACAGCAGTGGCGATCAGCTCCATATCTGTAGATGCTTGTGGGTGGCTTTCCAACTCGGGCAACGTCGAGTCTGCCGTACTGCTGGGTTGCGCTCTCTGGTATCGTTGTCGGTATAGTTGTTGACGTCTGGCGTCCCTTTCCCTCTTGACCATCATATCTGTGATCTTCACTGGACAGTAGCCACGTGGTAATGTCGACTGCTTACACATGGGACATATCGATGCGTTCTCTCGTAGGAAAGTGTCGATACACTCTGGGTGGAAGATGTGCCTGCATGGTAGCTGCCTGACACGGGACTGTGATTCGAGAAAGTCTTCGAGGCAGATGGCGCATGTTGGTTGAAACAGCGCTTTTGTGCTTGTGGTAGCGACGCTCGTTTCGTTCACGTTGACAGTGTCCTTGTTGCCATGTGAAGTGTCGCTCGCCTGCTGCTTTAATGTAGCAGGTGCATGTGATTCCGGGGGCGGGTAGGCGTAGACGGGAAACGTATCGATGATCTTGGGAGGAACGGTGATCTTTTTGATACCAACAGTCCTGAGATCTACCTCGCCGCGTGAGATCCTTTCTCCCAGGTCTCGACGTCTTGCGCGCTGTACGATGTGCATCGCACCAGATGCTACTCCGGTAGCAGCGACGAGGACTGCGAGGACAATGAATGTCAACGCCCATATACTGGGCGTTCCAGATGAGAGCGAATTGGTAGTTATGCTCATCTGGAGCCTGACATAGTCACTCGGGGGGTAGTTGGCTGTCAATGCTGGACCATATGGTGCGCTACTCATGTTCCCCGAATATAGCGACATCTGATACAGGATCGCCATGGCGGGGCCTGATGGGATCGCATAAACCGGGAACGGATATCTTTGCTTCCACTGACCTCCGTCTCCAAGACCCCAGGCGATATTGTTGGCAGGAGGAGGAGCAGAAGAGGACAACTCTGGTAAAAAGAAGACGAAAGCAGATAGCGCAGATTGAAAGGACGATGCTTGCAAGTAGCGAAGAGTACAGTCAGGACTGAGCCAAGGCGCAATAGCAATCAAGTGCGAGTCTTGAGGTAGATCCGGCAATCGGGTGACATTGCTTGGGAAATAGCGAGCTGAGCTGTTTGTGCAGAGACCATCTCCGGCGAGGTCTGGCACGTAGAGGAGACCCGTCCTGTCATCTCCAGCAGAAGCGGAATGGGTAGACAGAGTGCGTATGTCGCCGGACAACTCAGCGGCGAAGGAGAATGAACCATCTACTTGATGCTGGCTGAAATTCAGTGTAAATCAGCAAGACTGTTGCATCATATGCAGCGATGAGTAATGGAATCTGCTGACTGTTGGATACTATTTGGATCGGGATCTGGGTTGGGCAAGACCAGAGTGACAATCTTCAGCGCCTTTGCGGACATGGTGAACGCGTTGGTCGCAACGAGGATGCGCACAAGTCAGAGAGAACTCAGGATCGGCACATGGGAGGCGATGAATCGACGTGCAGAATAAGGTAAAGCGCAGTATACTCGGGTGAATTCGAATACGCAATAGGCTGAATAACAAGACGAGGGTGTTCAAATACTCAGATATGACGATTAGTTACATGGATATGAAAGTCACGGTGTATGCAAGTGCAGAAAAACCAAAGGCTACCGGCCTTGGAGCAGTCCTACGCATCGGTGTAGATAACAATAGATAAGGTATACGGATATGCTCATGAGAAGACCTACTGTACTGTACGGTTTCAGTAAATGACAGCTAGATTCCGGGGACTCTGGCACTGGACTGTAAACACTAAACAAACGGATCCTCCTCGCACGCCCTCACCCCACAGAGTCACATGCATTTATCGGAGCAGCCAAGGCCTGTGAGGCCTCGGGACTAATCTACTGTATCCGTTTGACTACCTTGAAATACTGACAGCTCATGTAACGTATGTACATCTAATGGAGAGCAGACAGAACAGTACTCATGCATCATTGGTTTACAGTACCTAGACCGACTGCCTGTTTGTGAAATCCAAACATTGATGGCAGCGCTGGAGATCGGCAGCAAACGCGACGGCGCAAGCACAGACCAAGTTCCACGATACAAAGTACAAGTACACTGAGCACCAGCCAAGCCAGTGCCTTCCCTTTGAGTGCTTGTGGCATTATTATCTCCGTTTGATCTCCATCTTTCTCTCCGTCTCCATCTCTATTCACACTCACATTCACATCTACATCACTACAAACCTTACATACAACGAAGGTATCGATGAAGCAATAGGTCCATATACTTCCATCTGTATCACGCCTTCTGTCCGCATCACCCCAAAAACCCCGTGACTCAACCTCCACCGCGGCCGTACAAGAGACACCCAACGACAACTGCCTCTCGTCACTGAGCGCATCAAGAGCACAGCACAGTAGACACCGAAGATGCAAAACGTCTCATCGCCCTTGCCGCCCACATTCTAGAAAACAAAAAATGCCGTCTTCGCAGGCTTCGAAAGGAAAAATAGCCAAGTCACGCAGTCGTGACAGCCGTTCCTTGTCTCGCGCCACGGCCTCGCCAGCGCCCATCTCCGCCTCTACATCCACCTCCACCTCTGCTTCGGCCTCCGCTGCTGCCTCCGCGGCCGCTACTGCTTCTGCAGCTGCGCCATCCACTGTGACTGGTGATTCGGCATACCTACATACCCCCCTGCAGTCGCTGCTTGTGCCGCCCAACGTATCAATAGAATCGCTCATCGAGCAAAGACACAACTCCAGCTCTTCAAATCCGCCGTCAGCTGCCAGCTTACATGCGCTGCACGAAGACATCACCAACAAGGTACTGAGCCATGTGCGCGAACGCGCTGAGCTCTGCGACAAAGGAATGCGTGAACTTTCCAAGAAGCGAAAAGAGAGGGAGAGGGCCGAGGAGGATCGCGCGCGACAAGAAGCGAGGGACCGTGACGATGAGCGCAAGAGGAGCGACATAAAGAAAGAAAAAGTGTCGAAAAAGAAAGACGCGCAAAGTCAAGATCAAGGCGCCAGTGACTCCAGGCCTCTGGCTGTAGGCGCACACGGTGTTGCTCGACAGGACGGTGGAGCTTCGAGTAAAGCGCTGCGGCGGTCGTCCTCTTCTTCCTCTTCACCACCACCACCTCCCGCCGTGGACTCGTCTGCTCCTGAGGCCGCGGCAGCCCCAGCTTCCACTTCGGTGGCAGCTGCGCCTTCACCTACTGCTTCAGATGCTAGCCACCAACCCCCGCCTGCTCCCGCCGTCGCGCATTACGAAAGCTTTGGCGACGACCCAACCCAGTTCGCCGACCCCACCGTATACGATATTCGCCCTCTGACGCCCGATATGAGCGAGGAACAGAAAAAGCAGATATTATGCGTCGCCCGTTACCCCCATAGTGATCTCCACGATCTGACTCCTGGCACACCACCCGACATGGACTTCAGCAATGCGAAGCCGTCCAGTCAAATTAACTTCTCCACTTTCCAGGCCTATGTCGAGCCATATATTCGTCCCCTGACGGAAGAGGACGTTGCCTTCCTGAAAGAGCGCGGCGATCGAGTTACACCTTACATCATTCCGCCCCGTGGACCAGCACCTTACAAAGAGATATGGGCCAAGGAAGATGGCGTCAGCTACCATAACTTCAATCCTCACCTATCAGCGAACGATGCACGTGGTTCCATAGAGAACATGACCGATGATGTCGCCGAGACAGACGAGATATCAAACGGGCCCATCATGTCACGCCTCTTACAACTCCTGCGCCATGATCAGAATCCGAATACCAACGATCCGTCCAATCAGCAATCTGGAGATGTGTCTATGGTGAATGGCGAGAGCACGGGCGCCGTACAGGACGCAGAGGGCACCAGCCAGTTCACCACTGGCAATGAAGATGAAACCCTGGCAGCGTTCAAGCCTTCGACCTATTTCCCGGACTCTTCAGCCTTCTCCGGTCAGAAGTTTCCGTTCGCCTCCTTTCGTGACGTCCCCACATTTGAGCAACGTACCTTGCAAGAATTGCGCTATAGCGGCTTCCTGACCCCGGAGGCTGACCCCGAGTATGACTCGTTCTACGACGATGAGGTTGCTGCACGGTTGCGCCACTTACAGAGCGAATTGCAATACATATCTCGTCAGAATGGAGCTCGGAAGGCTCGGGTCTTGGAGCTGACGGAGGAACGCATGGCCATGCAAGAATACTCCACCATCGCCGATGACCTGGATTCGCAGATCAACACTGCATACCTGAAGCGGAATCGCACCATGAGTAAGCCCAAAAAGGGCGTCGGCAAGGCAAGACCTGGTCAAGCTGGGACAGGCGGTGTCGCCGTCACTAGAAATGCCGTCAGTGAAGGTGTGCGAATGTTGATGGACAGACGGAAAGAATGGAGAGACCTCATTGGTCCAGTGGTAGATTTCGGAACCACAACGATACCCAAAGAGACAGTATTCGACAAGGCTTCTATGGATCGCCTTGATAAAGTGGAGGCGGAGACCGGTGAAGTCGAGGGTGAATGACACGAATCATGAAATGGCCATTAGTAAAGTCTGTAGCACCTCGTGGAGAGAATATCACACGTCTTCCTCCCTCCATCTGAAGGATGCAGCTCCCTTTTATGACTGCCGAATATGCGAATTGGGGTTCAACCTGCCATGACGTACTATCGTACAATGCGCATCGACGAGATAGTGGACATGTAATCCAACCGCGAATGCTAGTTGGTCAGAAAGCATCTCAAATTCGGACCTTCCTTCGAACTACTCGAAGGTCGAGTAAGAAGGAAACGCAACGCCGAACGACCAGCAAACGACACCCAAACCAGGAACGAAGTCCTAAAGAATGAAACACGAGACCAGTCTAGTTCCAAGCTGAGATTCCAGTGAGCAACAAATAGAACTACGGCCAGTCCGTGCCATAACACACATCAAGTATGGAAATGCCATCAGCAGTAAGGTACTCGACATGAACATATGTGGTACACATCCAACTACTTTCTCTGTAAAAAAAAATGACACAAAGTCAATAAGGTGCCCTTCTAAAAACTCAATTTACAATTAGGTTGATACCACGTGCCCCATACTACCGGCAGCACGTTCAAGTCACTACATGACTGATGATTCCTGCTGTCAAACCGACCATTTTCGTCACTGATGGCTCAGTGGACAGTAGGTCAGGTAAGAATGAATTGTAGCTGCTGTCTTGATGGACTGTGAGTCGAGTCAGATTGGACTGGGAGTGAATGACGGGAGACTCGGAATGTGATTGTGATGGAATCTACGTGTATGGTAAGGTAAGGTATGTCAAGCTCCATTCAGCAGTATGTCAAGTCCCAGGGAATATCATGTCAGGTTCCAATCAATAGCACGTCAAATGTCGACGGAGAGTAGATCAACTCATAGTAAATAGCATATCAGGTTCCACTGAATAGCATGTCAAGCTGCAGTGAATGAATTGCTTAAATGGACATAATTCGGACATAGCTCCATTGCACGAATACGCGGAGTGACGGCTACCTCCGTTGCGCCGGAGTAAAGCCAATCTCTGTAGTGGCTCGCTCCATAGCTCCGTCTTGCCATTACATATGCTGAGTGACGATTGGCTCCGCAACCCCGCCAGCTTCCAATTACATCGCTTCCAAGGTGTGACAGCAAGTAGTCTATCGCCAGACGCGGGAGGCGAACACGAACAATCCGATTAGTGGCAGCGAACGGCACTTGCCAGCATACCATACCTCTGTACAGTGGAGCTAGCTTGAGACAAAACCTCGGTTGCCCTGTTATGTCAAACCTTCCGTCATAATCGTACACGTTCAACCCATGTGCGATCAGCGACGGGGCTTATTTGAGCACGCAGGCTTGCGTGGGTAAATCGGTAGCGTGCAATCGGTGAACGAATTGGACTGCCTGGTTTGGGGCTCCAATGAGGCTCAAAATATACTTCTTGTGGACCGAAACGCCAAACTTCATCATGATGCATATCCCTCATTCTCATCGTAGTTTTGTACGATCAGCTTGTCTGTTCCGATGAGCTCAATTCCAACGTCATAATAGTGTAATCCCATCAACCTGTGTGAACCCTTGCCTTACCTAAGGCGATGTAGCCACAACAATGTGGATATTCCACGCATATATACGCGGGCGAGGACGCTCCTCTTTACTCTGGAAACCCAATTCTTGCTTCTTCTTGTCTCACAGTATACATAATTTCAGATGGCACCTGGAGTAACAGACGTGATCAAGGAAAAGATTGTCGGCATGACTGAAAACCAGAAGGTTGCTGATCTCCAGCGCAACACTGTTGAGTAAGTCGACCCATCACTAAGTGAACTCTTCACTTTTGCCATTGAGGCATAGCTGACAAGAAACCTCTAGCTATCATGATCCAAGCAACAGAATCACTACCGACTATGGTGTGAAGCAGACCAACACAGACGACTGGCTGAGAATTGCCACCGAGGATAAGACTGGCCCCAGTCTGCTCGAGGATCACGCCGGCCGTGAGAAGATTCACCGTTTCGACCATGAACGCATTCCAGAGCGTGTTGTCCACGCTCGCGGTGCCGCGGCCCACGGTACATTCAAGCTGTTCGAAAGTGCAGCAGATGTCACCTCTGCTGGTGTCCTTACCGACACCTCCCGGACCACGCCTGTTTTCCTTCGATTCTCTACTGTGCTAGGAAGCCGTGGCAGTGCGGACACGGTCAGAGATGTCCGTGGTTTCGCGGTCAAATTCTATACCGAAGAGGGTAATTGGGACATCGTCGGCAACAATATGCCAGTTTTCTTCATTCAGGATGCCATCAAGTTCCCAGATGTCATCCACGCTGGCAAACCCGAGCCTCATAACGAGGTTCCTCAAGCCCAAACCGCACATTCGAACTTCTGGGATTTTCAGTTTTTGCAGTGAGTGTTTCTGAGTCGTTATCATGTCGTTGGCCAATTTGTCCGATTGTTCTTCGATTTTACCGGATTTCTTTTTCTCTTTTCCATTCATTAAAAAGAAACACCACCAATCGCAAGTACAATTACTGACCGTTACTCGCAGTACCGAAGCTACGCACATGTTTGCTTGGACCCAGTCAGATCGTGCTATCCCTCGTTCTTACCGGATGATGCAAGGATTTGGTGTCAACACTTATACCCTCATCAACGATAAGGGCGAGCGCCACTTTGTCAAATTTCATTTCACCCCTCATCTTGGTGTCCACAGTCTTGTCTGGGACGAAGCTCTGAAGATCGCAGGGCAAGACCCTGATTTCCACCGCAAGGACCTGTGGGATGCCATTGAGAGCGGATCCTATCCCAAATGGGACTTCGGCATCCAGGTCATACCCGAATCAAAGGAGAATGACTTCGAGTTCGATATCCTCGACGCCACCAAACTTTGGCCTGAAGAGGAGGTGCCAATCAGGTACATTGGCGAGCTTGAACTAAACCGCAACCCAGACGAATACTTTGCCGAGACCGAGCAGGTCGCCTATTGCACTGGACACATTGTACCAGGTATCGGATTCTCTGATGATCCGCTTCTCCAAGGACGCAACTTTTCTTATTCTGACACGCAACTCACACGTCTGGGTGGACCAAATTGGGAATCACTTCCGATCAACAGGCCAAGATGCCCAGTCATGAATCAAAACCGTGATGGCGCGTCAAGACATACTATCACCAAGGGAAGAGCAAACTATTGGCCCAATCGGTTCGAGTCCACTCCACCAGCTAAGCCCCAGGAAGGGGGTTACGTTGACTACCCGCAGAAGGTGGTAGGTATCAAGACCCGCTTGCGCAGCAAGAAGTTCGGCGAGCACTACAAGCAAGCGCAGTTGTTCTATAACTCTATGAGTGAGCCAGAGAAGATGCACATGATGAATTCATTCTCATTTGAGTTGGATCACTGTGATGATCCGGTCGTCTACAACCGCATGTGTGAGCGCTTGACTTATATTGATCTCAAGCTCGCCCAAGATGTTGCGGAGATGGTCGGCGCGCCGATTCCCCAGGAGGCGGCCATTCCTAACGAGGGCAAGACTGCAAAGGGTCTCAGTCAAACTGAGTACCCTCCTAAGAATGGTCCCACCATCGAGACACGCCGTGTTGCCATCATCATTGCTGATGGCTACGATGCCGTGGCTTACAACGGCATCAAGGCTGCTCTGACTGCTGCAAAGGCACTCCCCTTCACCATTGCTCCTCGCCGTACTCCTATCTATGCTGCTGGCGAGAAGAAGGAGGCCGGTAAGGGTGTGACTCCTGACCATCACCTTGAGGGCATGCGAAGCACCATGTTCGACTCGGTTTACGTACCGGGAGGTGCTGACAGCATTGCTACGCTACGCAAGAATGGACGTGCCCTTCACTGGGTCCGCGAGGCTTTCGGCCACTTGAAGGCCATTGGTGCCACCGGTGAAGCAGTGCAGTTTGTCAAGGATGCATGCCAATTGCCAGGTATAACTTTCAGTGAAGGAGGTGATGTCGTTGACTCATACGGCGTTGTCACTGCAGCGACCGTGCAGCCCCAGAGCTTTAAGGAGACTGTGCAAATGGTCAAGGGCGCAAAGGACTTTGTGGATGCATACTTCTACGCCATTTCGTTGCACAGGAACTTCGATCGTGAGCTCGAGGGCTTGTCTACTATGGTTGCATACTAGGCAAAGTTGCTACAACTCACCCTATACCCATTTAACTATGATTAGATTTCAGATAGTCCTTTTTCAATAATTCCATTTTACTTCATTTTGACTTGCTATTCATGGATCCTTCATCCACATCTCAGCATGACTTGACCCACTGTTCATTCATGTTCATCCAACCTGACTAGCCATTCATTGTACCTTCATCTACATATCGATACAAATTAATTTACTATTCATCTCTGATTTTCACTCTAATCTGACCTGCCTTGCATTTGACCCTTGATCAGAACTTACTGATCATTCTTCATCTTGATCGCAATCTGACCTGCCATTTATTGAGAAATTAGTCTATACTTCATTGGGATCTGACATACTCTTCAGTCATAGCATCATCTCATCCTGACCTTCTATGCATTAAATCTTCATCCACACTTCAATGTGACTTGACTTAAAACACTTGTAGCCATCGATTTGAACTGCCATACTGTTAATCGAATCTTTATTCATAATCCAAAGTAATTTGACTTATAACACTTATGGTCTTGGGTAAAGCTGACCGGCTATTCACTAGACCTTCAATTACGATTTCTCATAACTCGACTTACTGCTCATCTCAACATGACTTTCTATCTATTGAAACTTCATTCATAGCTTACTTGATAATTCATGATCTTCATATTACACTGACTTGCCATTGTTTGGAATTCATTTATGATCCATTATAGCTTGATTTACTCTGCATCCATGTATCTCATTCCGACCTAACCTGCTGTTCAATGGACCTCCACTCACAGCTTACTGATTATCCTCCAAGGTCCAAGTCAAGTTGACCTGCTATTCATGAAGCCTTCATCTGTATTCCTTGGACTCGGCCTACTTTTCGTTCATGACTTCGATCCACTCTCACCTGCCATCTATGGAACCTGCATCCACAACTTTGTCTATTATGCATGATTGCACTTCAACTTGACCCCAAGTTCATTGAACTTCTAACTTTCATCATGACTTGACTCGCTGTTACCACAAGTTTCAACTTGGTCAGCAGGATAATCAAGTATGGTAACTTCATAATGTGTCCTTCAATTCACACGGATTGCGCTCTCAATTTGACTTGAGATTTTTATCTCTTAGGACTGTCACTATCTACTGACCCTTTTGGTCCACAACGACCAAAGCTTTCGAGAATACCTTTCCACAACTATACCACATACAGACCAAGGAAAGAAGAATACCCACAGCACTCTCGTGTGCAGGACGATGAAACAAAAACCACCAAAAAAGCTATGAACGAAACCCTAGTCTTCACCGCCACCATGTCGTGCAACTACACGAGGGCCATTCGGGGGTTCCCTTTGGTTCTCCCACCCCTCCCTTGACCTTGCATATGACAGCTGTTATATGCACATATCCAACGGGTGGTAGCATAAGGGGTTTTCTGCTTGTCTCTTCTATTCTCTCTGATGAGGTTCACACGTCGGAGAGCGGGCGGTTCCACACGTGCATTGGTGGACAGCTTCTACGTCCGATCTGCGGTGCATGCAGCAAAAGCGGAAACAGCAGCAGCAGCGAACACAACGGACATACGCTTGTGGGGATTGCAAGTGGCAATAGAGCATGCAAATGGCGAAGCCCATCACCCCACCTGCTGCGCAAGCAAAAGACGGTGGAAGGCAAAGGTTGCCGTTGTACGTGTTATGTGTTGTGTACCAAGCAAGCTACAAACAACGCGCAGCAGCAGAGGCGTGGCACACACACTCACACACCTACATACACATATAAACGCTTATGTGTTTGTATGTATGTGTGCGTGTCATACAAGGAAAGTCCAAAAGCTAGGGTACACAAACTCCTCGTCGAAGATGCGACGGACCTGCTCCAGCACAAACTTTTCCACTTTACCCACGTTTTTGAGCACTTGTTTGCCGCTCTCGCGTTGCCCAATCTCGCTCTCGACTCGGATTTCTTCAAGCAGGGCGCCGGGTCGTTGCTTGCGCTGATCAGTCGTGGTGGTGTCGCTGCTGCTGTTACCCTTCTCGGCGGCGGCGGCGGTAGCGGCGGCTTCGTCGTCATCCTGAGATTGAGACTGTGAGTCACCTACCAGAGCTTCGGCATCTTCGGGACAGAGAAAACAGAAATGTGCTTTCTTCTTGATGTATGCTAAGATGCCGACGCCGTCAAAGGTAAGACCCGTGATGTTAAGCTGCAGGGGGATTCCAACGAAGCTGGGCATGGGATAGTCAAGGAGAATTTCGGCGGTGAGAGAGAGTTTGACGTTGCCTGCGTACGACACATGAAAGACTATCTGCACGTCCTCGATGCTGCGTTCCGGCTGTGTCGTGGATCCAGGAACAAGTTTTGGGGAGTCGTCCTCCTGTCCATCCGACGATGATCCGTCGAGAACTTCCTCGGGCCAGTCGTGTTGATGGCGCGACGTGGGACGCGATGAGGGTGTTGTCGCTGACGAATGAGTCAGTGATCCAAAGGACATCGAGCGATGATGATTATGCTGATGACGATTGTCGTTGTGCTGTGAATTGTGGTGGTTGTCATGTACCGACTGATCCGCATCCCCAAGAGCAAGTTTCCCTCTACTGGTATCCTGCAAGGTGTTGTGAAACTGTGCACCTGCTACAGCGGCTAGCGGAGTCGTGGTACCAGAGAGACCTGCAGATAGTGGCAAGTGGAAGTATCCAAGATTCGATGTACCTCCTAGTATACCAGGTGTAGTCGCCCGAGGTAAGAGTTGACCACCCAGTATATCCCGACGATTGAAAACTCCCGGTCCGTCGCGATGCTGCGTGTCTGAGGGAAGATTGGCACTTCGCTCATGTCTATCTGTGGACGTGTGAGATCCGCGAAAAGTGCCGGAACCACTTTGATCACCCAACTTTCCATTCTGGTCGCCGATATCCTTGGGCGCCGGCTGCTCGCTATCTTCTAAGTCGCCGTCATCTTCATCGTCTTCTCCCTGATAGAAATCAGGCAAAGGTTCGCAAATATCCTTCAGTTCAACTTTGGGTGATATCTCGCCAAAGTCGAATGAATGCACTTTGACAGACCGTATCATACGGGGAAGTGTGACTTTTTGAAAGCGGTCATCTATGAAAGCTCTGATAGACTCTGCGAGCGCATCACCATCAGGTCCTTGAGTCAAGGATTCCCAATTGATATCTATTGACATGGCGGTCGTGCTGTTGGCGATTGCGATAATGCGTGCACCTGGACCAGCGTTAAATGGAGATGGCAAGTCCAGGCGAAGCTGCTGCACAGATATACGTAACCGACGCACTGACCATTTATTTTTATGTTCAGTCTGGATGATGACTACTTCTACAAGTCTCAATGCTCGATTTATAAAATCGTATGCCACTCATGTCCTGAAATCGAGTATAAATGTATTTAGCTGTATCTTGAATTGCATCTCCAGAGTGTGCTGTATCAACTACCGTGCGATGATCATGGTCATATCTTCTCCGTCGCAACAACCACAGATCACAAGTTTGCTCCTCTTCTTACTTAATCCTGGACCCTTGTCAAAGTCCGCCCAACGATCACAGGCTACGTTTGACTCCAGGACTACCTCACTCTCCCCCCGGCCCGTACTCGCTCTACCTGACATTGACAGCTTGCTAAAAACGTATGCAAGCCCAAACATGCACACGCACCTCGGCCCGTACCGCGCCGTGTGCATTCATACCGGCCCAAAATGTTCCTATTCAAGATTCTGTGCGACCGCTGCTGTTCCACTGTGCTTACTGTGTGGACATACGATGGTCTTAGCCTGGGTGTTGACACCTGACGCATGTCCGTTGTAGTTTCGCGCCTTGGGTAAAAGAACCAGCTTCCAGCAGCACCGTAGGAGCCCAATTGCTTTTGGTAAAGATACAACCCCCCAGAGGATTTATTGCGGCCTCGTTCATTACTGGCACCCGCGGTGGTGCCCCTAGATTACACCAATTCCATTAAGCTGCATTCCATGTATTCGCCTTCGTGTGCTTGTAGTGTATCACTGCCGCAAGGATATAACAAAGAAACATGCTTTTCGATGGTCAGCCACTGTCATATAGATTGCGCGAGGCTCATACCATAATAATCTTATCCTCCGCACTTCGGACATCGTTGATCGTGATAGATTTTTCTCTCTTTGACACCCTTACAGGCTCCACTCCTGGAAGAAACACACGGCGATGTCTCCTCGGCTTGGTGGCCACACGCATAGACATGCACAATCTTGGTGCACATTCCGCCTACTCTGAAGCGTCTTCTTGTAGGTGGTCTGATATGCTGCTAGAACAAGGAGACAGGAGTGAGAGATACTGTTGACTAAAATTAGTCGACGTTTGGCCCCAATGTTCCTTCAGCCCTTACAGATAACTCGGGTCCTATCAGTTCTCTATCAGTCTCCGGCAATGGATGTGCACTGTGCGTATAGAACAGCCTGTGTTCGAACTTCTCGAAGGCAGCGGCACCGAGTCACGTCTTATACATTGAGTCCATCTCACTCAGATACCGATGATTTGGTCAGTCCCACAAGGCCATTTTTTTGGTAGCCGTCGAGCTTGCGAGGCTTTAGTCCATGCTAAGCAAGGGCATGTAGCACTACTGCGAGGACGCGAACTAAATGGCCAAAGAGATTGCGAGACCACCGATGAGTCCAAAGCGTGCTAAGTAGCACTTGCAGCCGGAACGTACATCCCGCAATCTATCGCTAGTTGTGTTTATCCTGACTTTAAATGGCAAGCAACCTGCCCTGCGTTTCATGCCTCTCTCTTACTCATGTTCCGACACTCTGTAACCGGAAAATTTGTTTTGTGATGTGTCTCACAATCTGTGACATTTTTTTCCAGGTGCCATTGACAGCTACTTTCGCTGTACGCACACGCTATCGTGAATGTGCTTTGCTTAGAGGGAGCCCCTTCTGCGCGCCTGTTGAACCACCCCCACCACGGACCTTTATTTATTTAGAGCCTACGATCAGACCCCCCCCCCCCCCCCCACCTTGCTTGGCTGACCTCAAAAGCGAGACCTCCTCACCAACGTAGTAATATATATCTACTGTATCGGACGCGTTACGTGTACTGCGCCCCAGAAAAGTTCGTGTTATAAAGGTGTCAAGAACGCAAACGGTATCTGACTTGCGATGCGAAACAGCACATGCTATTCCGGGTAAAAGCTCATCTGCATGCCATGGGCAATCGAAAGCTATAGTCAACGATGCTGCCGCAATGCAAGCACGCTTCGCGAATCTTTGCGAACATCGGCGTGCGGATAGCAACTATTGACACAAGCAGCTATGCTACCTTGAGTAACCAGGATTTGTAGCGGGATCCGGAAATACTGCCGATGCATGATTGCGCAGTAGCTTGCTGCTCGTCGGATGTCCCGTATCTTATTGGCCTTATGATGGCGGGTGTGCGCATTGTGCGAACAAACGTCCAAGGATGACCACATGAGCACTATTTTGACAGGTCGTCCGTACCTCCCTCCAGTATCTAGGTCACATGATGGGGCGAGCGGGCTCGGGCAGCTTATCCCTACTTTCTCCGTTCTACAGTACAAACTGGACCTACTCGATGCGGCCCACCTCCATTCGTTTGCAAATCGTGATTGACATTACTGTACCTCGGCAAATAAGCACGTCACAAAAACTGATGTTTGCCCACATGATCTGTCGAGTCAACAGACTACAGGCACATGAAAGTATACTGTCACCGATCTCTACCAGTAACAACGCTCATGGGCAAATGGATGTCTACGTACCACCTCCGACGAGTCCCTAATAGCTGAAAGTACGTCACTTGATGCTAGGACTATATACGAGCCATGTGGTCCACCTCATGGGATCTTCGCTTGAGGGATCATTTGCTCGCTGCACTATATTTTTGCTTTGGTATCCTATACCATAACGTGAAGCTATCGACAGAGCCGGCTGAGCACCATCTCATCTCTGCCCTATAACAAACGCACCTAGCATAATCGCTCTTGGCTCGGATGATAGACATGATGTCTTCCGCAATCAACATCCCCACCGGCAGGGCACAGGACAAAGACGGGTTCAGATACCTCAGTCTATCACCTACCCATGGTATACAAGCGAAAGCTAGCTCAAGCTCCCCAGAGCCAGCTTCACCACGTTTAGCCGAGGCTTCTGCTTCGCCGAATGAGCACTATTCGGCTCCTTTGTCTGAAACTCAAGCACTCAACTTGTCGAACACAGCGATGATGGACACTATTGTTCGCACCAGCAGCAATGCGAGTGACAAGCTGATCGCAGAGTCTGAGCAGCAGCGGGTTTTGAAGCTGAGCCATGCACGAGCTGGCGACTCTCATGTCGGCGACTGGGCGCCAGAATGAGTCAGGCCTCAGATGGCAAGGGTCGAGTGCAAGCGGTGACATGGATGCAAGGCTTCCAGTGGGTTACTTGAGGTCTTCTCGGTGGATTTCCTCTCAAGTGACTGCATTTACGGACAAGTCGAAGATTTGGTTCACAGAGTCTTGACAAGGGACAAAGACCGGGAATGAGTGGTTTGATTTCCTTCTTATGATTTGACGGCTACCGGTATGATGACTACTGTCTTTTGTGGATGTTCTATGTCTATGAGGATGAACGTGAATATCAATTGAGAGCTAGCCCATTGCTAGCTCCCACCACTCCCATGTGGTAGGGCTGAATACTCAAGGTATGTGATTGTGTTGTCATTGCCTCTGCATTCCTTGTGGAATTGCAGGAATGCTGAGCAACACAAACATCTAATGAGACCATATATCCATTGCATTTTCACCATTGCAACACTTTGACCACTTTTCCTCAATCTCTTCCAATATTGTCACTGCTTGTCATCATGGCTGGGAAAAGAGGCGCTCAGAAGCCCGCTGAGGCTGGCGACAGCACAGCTAAGAATCAAGACGCCTCTACCACAGCAAAGAGGGGCACTCAGCGCGAAGGCTCTCCTAGACGCAGAGTCGAGTTCCGACTAGACGACAACGACAGCAGACCAACAGCAAGCAGTTCTCGCAACCCCCTGGACACTGCGCCAGCTCTACGTCTAGACGACCACGGCGCAACAGAGCAGCTCCTTCGAGAAACACGCGCGAGTCACAGCCCGTCGCCTCGTCGAGCAGATTTCAAAGGCAAGCAACCACCAAAGCCTTACGCAGGCGCGACGTACCCAATAAACATGGACGCCGACATGCAACCCATGCAATCCATCCACAAACCACCACCATCGACTCCCCAGCAGCAGAAGGAGCTCGACGACGACAACTGGGTCTGCACCGAACTCTTGGCTCTGCGGGCCCAGATCAAGCTCTTCTGCGAAGACCACTTCGACTTCCAGATCAAGTATCCCGTCGAGCCCGCGTTTGCGGCCGCGCCGCGCGAGCTCATCAGCTATGTAGGCTGTGTTGCGCTCGGGGGCTCGAAGGGTCGAGAGGGCTGGAGGGAGTTGATCGATAACATCGTGCTCAGGAGAGCGCTGGTCTATGGCATCATCTATCGTGTGGCCCACGAGCACATCTTCTCGAGTCTGTTCTTTGGTGCTGATCGTAGGCTGATCTTCCGTCTGATGAGATTGGAGCAGGATCAGATGGATATGGACGGCTTCTACCGCGCAGCGCAGCGAGCAAAAGCCATACAGGAAGCCGGCGTGCCCAAGACCGATCTGACTCCGCTACCAGGCGCCATAGTCGGCACAGCGCGCCTGACAGCTCAACTCGAGACCATCCTGAACCCAATCCGTGACCTCGACGACACCGTGCGAATCGCTCGTATCGACGCCGCGTACATCGAAGGCCTACGCTCGATCCTACTCCACGCGGTCAGGATCAACAATTACATGCGCAAGCTCGACGACGTCCTTTACTACTTCCAACCAATCTTCAAGGACGAGGAGTTCGATCCCAACGAGATGGAGTGCGAGAACCTGAGGGATATGCAGCTCGATTGCCCGCTCGACGACCCCACTGAGGCGGCTGTTGCGGCTGCTATGGGCAAACAACCTCGTCGCACGAAGAAGATTCGCGGCGACCCCACCGATCGGGTGCTGGTTCGCGTCATCTGTTCGCCGGGCTGTATCGCGTACAGAAAGGGAGGCGGGGATCTCGCAAAGTATATCTTGCAGCAGGAGAGACTCCATCAAGACCAGTTCCTGCCGCCGGAGCTGCGGTCTAGGTTTGCACGAGAGAAAGTGTATGGCCGTGTCATCACGGAAGAAGATGGGCTGAGATCCAGACGTCTCACCAGGGTAGATTATATTGCTCTCTATTGGTGTTGTAGCACTTGAACTGACTGAGATCCTCTCTAGGCTACTGCCGCTTTTCGATGGGGCAAGCCGCAATTCGAAGATGATGCGCATATGCACAATTATCAGGAGTTGGTTGAGGCTCAGTCTGAGATTTCGAAATTCTGCGAGAGTACGGAATTGCAGAAGGGAGCCAGTGGATGCATCATCATGTGAAGCGAGTGCACTTCTTCGAGGAGGCTTGTCACTTGGTTGCACTTGAAAGGTTGGACGAGATGGCGTTTGCGTTGCTTGGGTGTAGTACCTTTCCCCCTCAAGATAATTGGTTTCGCCAAATTGAGATTTTCGTACTTTGATTCTTCTTCAATGAATGCCATGAAGGATATGCTATTGGGGCAATTGATAGACTTGCGACAAGAATAGTCTCAATTGTGCGGGATGAGATCGGGAAGATTGATTTTACAGATTGGCGTTGCATTGATTCATTAGGGGTATTCGACAAATTCAATAAACTCGCGTCAGCTTCCATCCAACCTTGGATAACCTGACAATCGAGAAAGCGAAGAAACTTATAAGATAGCAAAGGCCCGTGAAAAGGACCAGACCCCAGTAAGAGCCGTCGCACGCAGCCAACACGGCACCGCCAATGGGCAATCCGGTCAAGGTGCCGAAGCTGACCAATGTGTAACACGTCGCATAGTATCTGCCGTACTCCTCCGTATCGCAAAGCTGTCCCACGCAGACGGGCGTGAGACTGATATTGGATCCTGAAGCAAAGCCGAAAAGCACCGAGAACGTGACTGTCAAAGCAAGGATAGATCGGTGGCTTCCGTGTCCGCCAGCTTCCGAGAGAACAGTAGCTGGTAACCAAAATGCCAGCGTGGATACGCAGCAAATGATAATTGCCATGATCATGGTATTGAATCTGCCAAATTTGTCTGCCAGGAAGCCAGGGGCCCATCTGCCTAGACATGAACCCGCGTTGAATATTGCAATGAGATTGTATGCGAATCGCTGGTCCATTGCGCCCGAGCTTAAGGAATACGAGGTTAAGTATGAGATTGGGAGGAATAGTCCCCACTCTGCGAAGAAGACCCCGGCTGTTGTCCACGCGAAAGCACTATCGCGGAAGATCTTGAAATCAGGAAGGACACTGCCACCGGGCTTTGGCGGTAGTCGAGACCGGACGAGAAGATTCGCAGGTATAAGCAGACCAAGATAAAGAAACCCAAGTATCCGGCAACTCCACCCCCAGCCGACCTCAGGCAAGAGTTTCTGCAGCATCAGAGGAAATACAACACCTCCAAGAGACCCCCCAGCGGCAGCGATACCTGTCGCATTACCTCGTCCTTCCAGGAAAAAGTGGCCGAGACTCGAAATGGCGGGCGTGAAAAGCAGACTAGTGCCCATACCACCTAGGATACCAAAATTAAGCATGAAATGCCAATATGCTGTGCAGCTTCCGAGAATCAGCATCGAAGCAATCATGCAAATGCTGCCCGCAAATATGAGAAGTCTGGGTCCTTTAAGGTCGAAATAAGGACCAATCTGGACACCACCGAAAAAGGATAACTAATCAACAGTCAGATCGCTGCAACAGATAGATTTACACCAAGAATATGCCATCATACAAAGGAATACACCGAGAATATCCATGCAATCTCGCTCTCCTCATAGTGCGCCAGCTGATGGGAAGCAATGTAGGCCTGGAACACACCAATTGTGTTCATAGTGCCCAAACTAGCCAGCATTGCACAAAATGATCCGAAGACGACACCCCACGCCTGCCACCCGCCTTCGGGATAAGTGATACCATCTTCGTCGGAAGGGTTCACATCATGAGTGGTAGAAGAGGATTTGATATCACCTCGTACATCTGCCTTCTCATCTGAGCTGTCATGGTGTCGAGGGAACACACTCGATGGCGTCGCCGGTGGGTTAAGGGATGAAATGTTGTTCGATATTGGTCGTGAAAGACTTATATAGTCTGGTCCTGGCATGCTGCCATTTGGACTCGGATTCATATGTCAAACAGGACGCTGATGGAAGTAAACGACAACACCAGAACCTTCAAGACTATGGCGAGAAGGTCTTAAGAAACAGAATCATCAAGCACAGTCGAGTCACAGCCGTGGCAAAACAAAATAATAGCATACTGCAGGTCTTTCTTTTGATTTGGGCTTGGCCGACGGGCTCGGCCGGTCAGTGATGGGGCAAGTCAATGCCCCACTTTAGCCAGAATACCCCATCTTCATGGAGGATGCCAGTACGCCGCATCGCACCACACGGCACTAACGGCGCAAGCATGTCTTCATAGCGGGAATCCTACCGCACCAAGCACACCCTCGTAGTATCTTGACAATAGGAAGCTTTAGGTGAATTGTTGTCGGCACAAAAGCATTAAAGCTTGCGCTGCCAGTGTGGAGGTTTTCGATGAAATATGCACGGTTGATCGCATAATCTATCAGATCAGTACTGCAGGCAGACAAGGATCATCGTTTCGACTTTTTGTCTGGGATTCTCAGCTCCTTCAGGATTGGAGATAGATTGACTCCAACTCGCATGTGTACCTGCCCACCAGGAGAATACCTTTACCACAGTCGATGGATTGCTCAATCATTTTGTTTTGGAAAGATCGGAATACTTCAACAATGCGATAACACCAATGCGACGCGTGTCTACATTTGACCTAGCATCACAAAGTGACTGAACCTCATGCGAATGCCATGGTCCATTGGCAAGAATAGCTTTTGTAGCAGTCGCCCGTCGCCCGTCGCCCAGCGTCACCGCAAGGCAATCCTTCGTAATCACGCAAGTGGATCACACCACTGCAGAGCGAATCAGTTGTCATGACTGAAGCTCATCAGTTTGATTGTTGAGACCAGTTATGCTCCATCACCACATCGATAGAAGGAAGCATAACAACTCGGTCTGGTGGTTGTGACTGCTTGCTTGCAGAACGAGCAAAGCGAATCGGCTTGACTCCCAGGGTATTCGAGCTGGTATTCTCTTTCTGTCCAGACTGAGTCTTACGTTACAGCACTTCCAGAGCAGTGATTGTCGAGTTGCACCTTCTCCCAAGATACTTTCGGTAGGAGCTAAGGCAGGAGCCGCCGGTGCGACTTTTCTCACCATCTCCCGTCTCTGCGACCAAGATCTGACAGATGCAATACAGATTGCAGCTTGCAACGTAATGTATTGAAGGCAGTAGAAGCTAGGATGAAGGGTAGCACATCATGTACGCCAAGAGGGGGTTTCAACAGGAGCCTCATCCGTGCCAGTCTTCTCACGGCTGGCCTCCAGCATCTGTCTCAAAGTCTTGCGCTGCTTGCCCTCGTAACTACTTTCCCGTCTTAGGACTGACCAAGGTTTCTCCTCCCTCTTCAGATCCACATCGCTTAATCCAACGTGAGGCACCCGCTTGGCCAGATCTTCCTGAATGGCGGATTTTGAGTCGATCGCAAAGGGCCCGTTGTAGGGGTTGACATTGATGTGATCTCGGTGGTGAAAGGTAGAGTGATTAATCGTCATCTGATACTGCTGAGACGGGTCACCCAGTCGATGTTGACGCGGTGAAGAGGCGCGCGATTGGGCGGATAACCTCTGAGCTGCTGCCGAGTCTGCCAAAGCCATGCGGTCACTCGACAGGGTGCCGGTAGTATTGACATTGAGAGTATTCGAAGCATCCGACGAGAAGTCCTCGCTGTTCGAGTTCCCGTCCTCGAGATTGTCATGTGCCAAGGTGAAGCGCAAAGGCGAGGCGCGGGCCAATCGTCGCGCAACTTCCTCTTCTTTGAACACCACAAGGAAGGAATTGTAGGCTGGGAGAGCGTCGTACTTGAGGTTCCTGAACATCTCTACCTTGCCGTAGCCTTGAAGCATATGCAGGATTGCGCGGCTCTCGGCCATTCCCTCGGGTCGTGGGAGTACTCGCAGATGCACCGTCCGGAGACCCATGGCGCGGGTCACGCCGGGAATCGCGTAGCTGGCGGCCATTGATGTCTGTACGAGATGGAAGATGGTTTTATCGGATGTGGTTCACGTCTTCGTTGCAGCGACTTTCGCATGAAACAATCATTTCCAAAGCCATTTATGTGCCAAGATCTAGCGGATATAGCGGCGTTATGACTGACGCTCGTCTCAGCATACGCAGGTGGTTCTTATCGGACACTAAAATAAGGTATCCTACAAGATCTTACTCTTCTACATAAGAATACAAATCATTGCGATCGCCCCATCGAGGTTCTTCAGGTAGTAGGCATCAAGGATTCACAGAAAATGCCATTTCGGAGAATGGAATTTCGATTAAGTATGATGAGTGCCAGGCTTGATGCTCTTGGCCTCGGCAGGGTATCTAGCATTAGAACATTGAGTCTTCCTTACTCCTCCAAGAACTGATCCGGCAGATCTTTGAATAACACGCAGCACCAATGTGTACCGAATGTATCTTCGTCTTCCCGTGGAAACATGTCAAATGTCTCCATCAACTTCTGACTGTACTCAGAAGGGTACCCTGAAACATATAGCCGCGTTGCTCAGCGGTCGGATCGAAGCTGCTTGTCTTGCTTCAAATAAGATCTTCATGCCACGCGAGTCAAGCCTCTGTGTGGCCGATTATTGCGCAACCGCATGCTTTTCGAGACGTTGGCTGCGGTCTTGGGAGAGCTCGATGAGCGCTTGCAAGTAGAGGATGAGGGGTTCTGTTTTGACAGGATCGTGTTCTCTTCTAGACTGCTATAACCCTCGTCGTGCCTTGTGTCACAGGTCACATCCTCGCTTGAAGCTAAGGTGCTTGAGGATGAGACAGAGCATTGGTCTTCCGAACGTATCATCTTCTCGACCATTTCCTGAATGCTTCGTAGATGAGATGGATCGCAGAGCAGTCTGACACCTTGCTGACGGCTGACTCTCCTGCCAGAGGGTGCAGAGGATCCGACATATCTTCTCTGTTGTCTTGGCGCGCATGAGAATATATCATCGACTAGATCGATCTGAGATGGCTCAGAACGAGCGATTGGCGTAGCAAGGTGGTGCAGACTATGCTCGCTGAAGCGGAGAGCTAGTTGGCTTATTGAAGGTCGCTGTGAGGGTCCAGTTCGAGTCTCCCGTAACGAGGAGTGGCATGTGAGAGTCGGGCCAGGGTAGTCCTCTTCGTGACAAGGCAGAGAGGAAGGATGACGCGATGCCGTTGCAATTCCGTAAGAGCCAAACATGTTTGCTGTGTCACTATGAACTCGGTGCCCGCCAGTGAAATGCAAGTCTTGACGAGAGAGGTGTGCGATGATTTGAAAAGCAGCTGAAAAGATCGGCAGGCACCTACGTTATGTATCACTTACAGGTGTTTTACTGTTGACAGGTACGCGTACGGTTACATGGACAGAATCCTCTATCCGGCCCAAGTCGGTACTCCAGAGAGTGAGAAAACATGTTCGAATCGCCAGCGATGAGGTTCGCCAATATGGTGGCTGAGAGCCCAGGCCCTTTCGTGCTCGTCTGGCCCAACCAAGATACCTGCAGAAGCCTGACATGGTTGTAAGCTTGATCCGTGCGTTGGTCGGAACGCAGACCGCAACCCAACGTCACTGTACAAAACAACATGTACAGTACCTTAAGTCAGATAGAGTGCGAACCACGTCTACCGCCCTTTAAGACCGACATCCATAGCCGGCTGCTAAAAGGTCTTGTATCTTGAGTGACATTCTCATCTCCCTGCATAGTGACATGTTTCGGCTTTGATCAGCTTGCGCAGCGATGCGCGCATGTCTTTTTCATCGCCGATACTCTCGCCTGCCCGCCCTGAAGCACAAGCATGCTCGATTCGCTCACTCTCAATGCTGTGTAGATATCGTGGTTCTTGACTTCCAGTATCTGAATCATCATCAGGAGACCGAAAGGCTTAGCAAGACTAGGCGAGACATTGACGGTAGGGTTCGCTCATTGGCCCAATCACATAGCAATACTCATGATACATTTAAAGTAATTTTCGAATCAGAGCAAAGAATTTGGTGAGATGCCGTGTGTGGGGGGATGGAACCTATCGATTCGTTGTAACGGCTTCAGTGAAATAACAAGCTATGTCCGCGGCCGTTTAGACTTCTGGACCGCCCGTTTGCATTTTCAGTCCGCAAAACCCGCGATTTAGAAATCTGTGATGTGAAGATCGATCTTGCAATCTTGTGTCGATCTGTTCGCAAATATGAAGAACTCTCCCAAGTCACTCATAGCTCAGTTGTAGTCTGGCAGGATGTCTCTGGGAGCATAAGCTAAATGTCTGTGAGCATACAAGTTCGGCCACTGACTGGTATATTCGGTGCACTACTTTGCTAATCTGACCCGAGGGAAGTGCAGGTAGGCGAGCACCGCGCGCTATGCGTGGACGATCATAGGGATAACAGACCAGGCCGTCAAGCCTGATCGCATAACAACGATCTGAAGTCGATAAGCGGGACCTCAAAGTGTCTGCGAAGCTGGTGGTCCCTTCATTGACCATCATGCTTCACGTTGATCTTCTGACGTTCCTGGCGGTAAATCTCCTCGAATTCGATATCGGTGATAGGTAGTTTTGTGGTAGCGATCTGACGGAGTTTTTCCTTGTCATTCAATTGGCTCCTCATTTCATCCACGGTGGCAGTCAACATTTGCGCTTCACTGCGGCCTTGGCCCTTCATGCCAGGTACGATATCGGCTAGACGGTCAAATCCCTCTCTGATCGCCTGACGACGCTTCTGTTCAGAAGCGATGTGGTTGTTCTTCTTCTCCTGCTCGGTAAGGCGTGGCCTTTCGGCGAATTGAGTGTTGTTGATGGCAGCCGACATGGGGATCGCCGGTCAGCTATAGATAGAGGGATTATGGCCGACTGTGATATGAGGGATGGAGAAGTCCCGATGTAGTTTTGATGAAGTGCTGATTGGATGGACCCGATGACAGCAAATGAACGGAACAATCAACCCTCAAGGATCTAAGATCCAGTCACTTGACACGAAAAGTGTGAGTCCGAAGCTCATCTGTGCTAAAGGACCTAGGTAAACTGAGAGCGAGAGTGAGAGTGAAAGTGACGGGATGATCAACAATGGAGTTAAGACGGAGACAATGTACAGCTCGACTCTGCTCTCAAAGTACTTGTACGGAGTCACGAGTCACGCCTCAGTGCCATATCACATCAAGGTAAGGTACAGATAGAAGTCGTGGCACAATAAGAAAAAAAGACGAAATGCGCGACGCATTCATTACGCGCTTTCAACCTTTTGAAACGCCAAGAATCTCAGATTAGATCTCGAGGTCAGTGCAAGTGGAGCCTGTCTCGAAAAGCAGCCAATGACGGTGCTGCTTCATGTGGCTAATATCAAGGTAAAGCCCCAGCCTGGTGAAGGCATGTGATGGCTGTTTGTAATGATGCCTAAATAATTAAGTGTGAGGGTGAGCTTGTGGCTGACGACACAGGTTCAGGTTCAGGTTCAGGTTCAGGTCCAGGTTCAGGTTCACTGTGGGTGCAGTAACGGCGCTGTGTTTCTTTGTTGTTACAGGTACAGCTGGACACTTTTCACTCTGACACTGCACACCGCAAAAACCGTGATAGCTAATTCTTTACATACTGCTTGTAGGACAGTCGGAGCCGGACTGGAAAGTGTTCGCCTTCCTGTATTGATATACCGTCTTCTGCCCTTTGCCTTGCCACTCTCTGTCCCGAGCAAGGTTCTACTCTTCGTATCTCAGGGCTTGTTTCATCCACATCCACATCCACATCCACATCCAACGTGACAGGCAGGATCCGCATGCCCTGCTCTTTCCTGATATTCTGCAAATCTGATCGTTTTGTCGACTAATTGCCACAGTATCAAGGTGCAGGTGACATCTATCTGGGGAGAACAGCATCTTGCCAGACTTCCGCAGGCAGGAGCTCCACCAGCGCCTTTCATCTCATCCCTGAGCCTCGCAGCTTTGCCTGATTTCGGCTTTTGACCTCATTGCGACGGACAACCTCTACTTCTAGTGCAGGCTGCCTTTTCCCATCTGCTGATCATCTTCCCACTGATCATTCTCGCCGGATGCGATGATCGTGCGCTTGATAGACTGTTGTATTCGAACACTGCCCGTCATCGTCACCATCTCGCCTCTTGTCCAGCACGTGCAGGGCCGTACGGCCAATACATGAGATGTCAACGGCATCTGCCCATTCTTCCATGAATAAAGGCCGTATCAACAGTCTGCAGCAACAGGATGCTTCGAACCTGATTCAGCGCGCCGTCTCCTACTCGCAGCGCAGGCCCGTCACAGACGACGAGGCCTACTCCTACGCCCTTCGTGCCGCCTATCTCTCACATCTCCTTCAACCAAAGGCACGCCGCATCCAGCATGTCTCTGCTCCACACAAACCTCTCGTCTCGCGATCCTCGACCTCGATCAACGACTTCGTCAAGGACTTCTCCCTGATCAGGGACTCCAAGAGCACAAGATTCCCACATGGCTTTACTTCAGAGCTCGACAAGCGTATCACGGGTGTCCTCATTGGCCGTGAGCGCATGCCCGAATACAATGATCCTCTCGTCAAGCGAACCTTTGCCGCCTTCCTGAACGAATTCAAGAACCCTACGTTTCGCAAGTCGATGGAGAAGGACCGCCGTGTCGAGGACTTGTTGTTGATCTTCTACTCCAAAGCTACGACCGAACTGCAAAAGGGCAAGGCTGCCGAGGATGATGCGTGGAAGTTGATGGTCGATCGACACGTTGCTCTGTTTGTTCGCTTCGTCAGCTCGACCCTTAAGAACAATGACTGGGCTCGAGAGCGCCCAGAGCTGAGCAGCAGACTACAAACATTGGAGAGTAAATTGCTCGTCCACTCTCAGGATCTCGCGGATGCTTCTCAGAGAAATGGCGGTACTGGTGGATCCACCGTTGAAGTGGAGATCCCTCGCAGTTCAGAAGCCAAAGATATGCCGATGGCGCTGCGCATCGCCAACATCTTCGGGGTGTCCTACGACCAAATACAAGCGGACATTGATGCCAACAAGTCTGTATGGACCGAGAAGGCGGCGCTTCAGGATTTGAAGACCTACCAGACGCTTCTCAGCCTCAATTCTACAAGGACACTGCGAAGCGACGACTTTCTCCTCGAGGACGCCTACGAACAGTGGAAAAAGGCTGAAATCCAGGACTTGTCACAAATGATGCTTGCCGTGATTCGCTCGAGTCCGGATCTTGCACGGAGTACAACAAGTACAACAGTACCAACCCTCAGATCTCCCACTGGGTCCACGTCAGAGTTCACATATCCCGATATCTCGAGAACGCTATCAGACCCGACAAGCATTGACTCGTCGAGCCTCAACGAGGACATTGCCAGTCTTAACTTGGATCTGTCGCCACAGGATTCCCTATCAGACGATGTTCCATTCATCTTTATACCACCCGAGCCTCGAATGTACTACCGGACCGTTCTACAGAGAGCTTTGGCTAACGACCTTTTCGAGGATCAAGTCCCCGATGCCGATGGCACAGTTCCACCCATCCAATTACTCTCCAAACATTCGATTGACATATTGAATGAGCTCGCACTCCGATGGCGCATTCCGCACACTTCACGCATGGCCTTGTTCCTCGACGTAATTCGAGAGAGATATGAGCGCCAAGAAATCAGTCTGGACGCGCTCGATGCTGCATTCAGCTTCATTAAAGAAGCTCCTGTTGAGAATAAAAAGTCTAATCGCTCAAGTGTAGTATTGCAAGCTACCTTTGTAGACCCTTCCAGGTGGACTATCGCCGATCATACACTGCATACACAGACCCTATCCGCGATACATGACGCTTTACTGCACGAACTATTTGAGCTTCTGCTGCACTGTTACGAGAACAAACCTCCTTCGGTTGGACCGGTCATGTACATTCTCGAAAACAACGTCTATGATGATCCACTTTTTGCGAAAACGCCAGAGGACTTGGACCAATTTTCAGATGCGCTGCGAGAAGCATTGCGTGAACCTGCGCGGAAGGCCTATGACGGCATGCTCTCCAAGCATGTGCCCGAAGATGCTGAGTCGTGGGAGTTCTACAACATAATACAACTAGGCAAAGCCGTGGTAGGACTTGCCGATAAAATACAGAAGCGCTATCGCAAGAACCCGGAGATCATGGGGTATGCAATACAAACACTGGGTGCTTACAACTGAGACTAACACGAAAGTAGTGTAAATCCTCTCACGACGCTTGTTCAGGAGATATTCCCCTCGTTCGCTACTGACGCACGGGACATTTGCGAAAAGATCATGGGCGTGGCGAAGGATCGTGGTGAGGAAGTGCCGATCCAGGACGGCTTCGACTTGTACAAGGAGCTCACACAGATGCGACAAGTGCATGGTCAAGCACTCCCAAGGTAGGAACACCGCAGCCCCTTTCCAATGGGTAGTACTAACCAAGTGCCAGTGTCCCCTTCGCCTTCCATATAGAGGCGCTCCTAGCTGATTTCGTATGGCGTTGGATTGCGTTGACCGATGCTAAGATGATCGAGTGGATTGAAGGCGCCGTTAGGCAGGACGACTTCACCATCAAAGCCGGTCTCGGCGACGCTGAGGAAGAACGCCACACCGTCTCGGCGGTAGATATGTTTCGATCGTTCAGTCAGAGCATTGATCAAATCATGAAGTTGGAGTGGGACGATGACTTTCAATACGCCAAATTCATGACCGCACTATCGAAGTCGATAGGGATAGGTATCGCCAGATATTGCGAATTGCTCGAGCAGAAGTTCGTCAAAGAGATGGACCGGATGACTCCAGAACAAGAAGCAGCAGCGAGACAGACAAGACAAGAGAGGTGGATGCAAATGGCCAAGGAGACGTGGAACAACAAGGAAAAAGTCGAGCCCTTCCAATTCTTGCCTGAGGTCAGTACTCTCGGATTGGATAGACATGTGACCCCTCACTGACCATATTCTGCTAGTCTCTGGTTAAACTCAACGATATTGAATACACCACGATTCAACTGGATAAGTTGGAAGGCGAAATTAATGTAGATGCCTGTGCTGCAGTCATCCAGCAGAAGACGCCTCCAGCGCCCATGAAAGTGCGGCAGACGAACAAGTTTGTCTTCACTATCAAAATCATCGAAGCCGAGGACCTTAAAGCATGCGACATGAACGGATTGAGCGACCCATATGTGGTCCTCGGTGACGAGTATCAGAAGCGATTGGCAAAGACTCGGATTGTATACGGCAGTCTCAACCCTAGATGGGACGAGACAGTTGACATAAGCACCCAAGGACCGCTCAACATCATAGCCACGATATGGGACTGGGACGCACTTGGCGACCATGATTGCGTCGGGAGAACTTCACTCAAGCTCGATCCATCACATTTCAGTGATTATATGCCCCGAGAGTTCTGGCTGGACTTGGACACTCAGGGCAGACTACTCTTGCGTGTCAGTATGGAGGGGGAGAGAGACGATATTCAATTCTACTTCGGCAAAGCTTTCAGGACGCTCAAGAGGACGGAGCGTGATATGACCCGCAAGATCACGGACAAGGTACTACATACAAGATCTTCATGCTTGAACGAGCAAAGCTGACGTTGATTGCAGCTGTCGTCCTATATTCAACAATGTTTATCCCGAAGGGCTTTGCGGAACATGCTCTCCCAGGGCTTATCGATATCGTCTGTTCGAGGCTATTTCCAGAAGGCGAGACCGCAATCCGTGGCTCAAGCACCAACGCAAGCCGACGTTGCGAATGCCCTGAAACCTCTATTTACCTACTTTGACGATAACTTCGCAATCATGAAGCAAACGCTTACAGAAACAGCCATGGTGATGGTGATGACGCGGCTCTGGAAGGAGACATTGGTCACCATCGAGTCTCTCCTCGTTCCACCACTTTCAGACAAGCCGTCGCAGCAAAGGCCGTTGACTCAACAGGAGCTCGACATTGTTTTCAAATGGTTGCAACTTCTGTTCGACTTCTTTCACGCAGTTGATGACGAGTCTGGTGTTGCCAACGGAGTACCTTTGGACATTCTCAAGTCTCCCAAATACCACGATCTACAGAACCTGAACTTCTTCTATTTCGAGTCAACGGAGAACCTGATCAGGACATCAGAATCCATGGCGAAGGCGACTTTGGCGAGGCAGCAAGCGCAGCAGAATCGTGAGCTTAATCGGCTCTCGGCTCCAGCGACTCTCACACAGGGCCACTCGTTCAGTGGGGCAGCCAGTCTTGTGGGTGTACAGAGCACGAGACGCAGCAAGAGCATTATGCTGAGCCGCAATCTGGGCACGATGAAGAAGGCGAAGGAAGAGAAGAGGAAGGAAGCACAGGCGGAACCCAGCGATGATATCATCCTGAGGATATTGAGGATGCGGCCCGAAGCCGAGAGATACCTGCGCGACCGCAGCCGGCAGAAGGAGCGTCTGGCAGCACACGCAGCCGCTGAGCTGATCGTGCGGCAGAGCCTCCTGGCACAGCGGACGCAGAGGACGAGATAACAAGCAGGAATTGCGCGTCATGGAACAGCAAAATGACAGAACGACACCAAAGGGTCGACTTACAGGAGGTGTGAACAAGCGGGCGTTTCAGGCATCTGGTCACCAGGCATGCACGTGAGCAACCTGGTCATTAATGTATATGATTATTGCAGCGAAATCCGATGACGTTTGCGCAAGAGAATGCAGTGACGACGAACGTGTCGGAATCGACCTGATGAGCCAAGTCGAAGAGCCTCAATCCTTATACAGCGATGCGTGTGTCCAGCTGCGTACTCGAATAAGGCACCTTACAGTATATCTATAGAAAGCATGAGGCAAGGCGAGATCACACTAAATCGCTAGTAAGAACGGACGGAAGCCGGAGCAGCCCTGGAGCGGGGAAGTAAGCGAGCGCTCAGGGTTTCCACTGTGACTTGAGACTGCGCGAATGGCTCGGAACAAGGCGAAGCCGTGGACAGCGTACTGTGGTAGCACCAGGAGGGTCTCGGAACTTGGCAAAAGGTCAGACCGCGAAAAGGTGATTGGGCGAGTTTGCGACACACGGGGATAGCCTGAAAGTGCGCGCGCGGCAGGAGGTGAAGGTTTTGCAGATTCTGGAACATGCCCATTCGCCTGTCGCGGCTTCCGCCTGGGAGTAAACGAAAAGGAAGAGAAAAAAAAAACCCCAGATCAGTCTAGGAAAAGGAAGTCGCTCACACTCGGTGTCTTGCTACCATTGTCGTAGTCATAATATACCCAGACACTCTATCTTGCTCTTGCGCCTGACTTGTCTGTCTTGTTTCAATTCCAGAAGAGACAGAAAGACACGAGTCAAAGCTCGCGATACACTGCTCGCTGCTGTGTACCTGTAGACTACTTATACTCTTTCAAACCCCAGCATATAGGCGTAGGTGGTCGGTCATCAGCCGCAGTCTCAGGCTATTACAGTAGCCCGCCACCCTTTCCTCCCACTTCCTGTCCCCTCGGAAGTCCACCCTTCTCAAACACCGCTCATTCGACAAGGGTCCAACATTCTCTTGCAAAAGTAAAAGTAAAAGTAAAAGTGAAAATATCACATGCAGAAAAAGTGAGCGCAAACAGAGAATTAATCCCTATCCTCGACCACCATCCAGCCTGCGCCTGCCGTCTAAGTCGGGCTTTTCTGGTCTCTGGCATTGCACTGCACTTGTATCGTCCCGCACGTCTCACCAGCAGGCCCGGAACTGTTGATACTCATCAGGCACAACTTGGTCCTCTCTTGCCATTAACCGTCCACTCTCTTGCTTTCTTTACAAAATTGTTTCATCGTCATCCACGATTTTGTCGGTTGAGTAACGCCTCGTCACGGTCAGCCTTTAGCCATACCACCTCGCCACGCACCAACGCACATCTTGGCGACATGAGGCGGAAAACAGCAGTGGCAAGTCTGATCTACGCGCGATTGTTTCCCGACCCCGAACCGGAGGAGCCAACGAGTTTCCAGTCGCATCTGGCCCGCAATCTGATCCCCGAGGTCCGTGTCGAAGTCGCTACCTTCTACGGCAGTCTCGACAGCATCGAAGCACGCTATCCCGGACTCAACTACTGTCATCCGCCTCATCGTCTGCGCCTGGGTCGCTTTCCCCATCATGCAAGGCTGTTCCAGGTCATAGAAGAGCTCGGCCTGACACCCACCGAAGTTCACGAACTCGCTCGCTGGGAGGGCACTCTATGGGCAAGGCAGAGGTTCGAGAGAGACGAGGGCATCAAAGTCAGGGATACAACCGGCGATGGCATCATCCCATGGGTCGACGCCCGACTGGTGAAGAAGGCTCACGACAAGGGCATCCGCGTCAAGGTCGAGACTGCCGTCCAAGTCTCACAGCAATCCGAGCTCGACGGCCCACACGACTGTCAGCAATACACTCCGGTCGAGGACTTTATCGATTACGATGACAGCATGGCCGAGGGCGAAGCTGAAGGCGAGGACGAAGTGTCTGCTGCCGAGGTTGATATGCCTGTGCCTGTTCCTGCTGTTGCCGCCGCTACGACTCCGGAAAACCGAGCTACTGCCCAAGATCTTGATAGACGCGTGCTGGCTGCTCTGGCCGCAAGACAGCAAGGCGTCATCATGGACATCAACCCTGAACTAGAAGCCTATCTCAAGGAGTTGGTCGAGAGTGGTCGCTTCGCCTCCAGGCCAGCGGACGGACCCGTCTCCCAGGCTGGTCCTGAAGTCGTCGTCGGTGGAGGACCCGCACTTCGCCAGCCCACCGCTTGATCCTTTTCTGTCCTTATTCTCATCTCTTTCGGTTGTTTGCGATATGTATGCAAGCAAGCATTGCCAGATCATCTGGATTTCGTTTATGAAGCCTGGCGTTGGCGGTGGATGGTGCATGGCGTTTCAAGGTAGCGAATGACCGCACAATTCGGGAACGGCCTTTTTTTCAAATTCAAACGGAGCATCATCTAAAGAAAAAGCTCATCATATGTTTCCTTTGTTCTCAACAAGCGCAACGGGCCAGGCAGGCGAGAGAGCGAGCGAGCGACCTCTTCCTGGTCGCTACACCAAAATTGCTTATACCCCTTCTTTTTCTTTTCTCTCTTTCGTTTCAGCATCTGCTGGACATTTCACAGCTACTACTACAAGTCGAAAAACTACATGAATAGAAATGATGAACCTGCTTTTCCCCCCTCTGTCTCTCCGCTGCTGCTGCTGCTGCCGCTGCTGCTGCTAGACTGTGGTCATGTTCTTGATCGGATGAATATATTGATGCACGGTCCCGGTGACAAGACGCACGCGGAGGGCTGGACTGAGCATCTTTGACTCGTTCTGCCTATATACGAGGTCACTTGTTATGTTAAGTTATATTTCGCTGCCATTTACAAATGACAAGAGAAGGAGAACAAGAACAAGAACAAGAACAAGACAAAAAGCCATGACTAGTGCTCCCCATCTCCCACAAGGTGATTCATCGTCTAACCTTGATACACTATCTCCACGAATAGATTATCATCGTCATCATGGAACAAGATCAATATACAATCAGCCAGCCCTGATGCTCATTTCTGCCGCTGCGCCACAAGAGACGATAAGGATGAAGACGGAAAAGAGAAAGTCGACGAGATGGGACCATCCCTGTTGTTGTGTCGTGAGTACTTTCCCCTTTGGGCCAGACTTCAAACAGCCCTTCCGGTCTGGAAGTGGAGGGAGATAGAGAGGGCACGATACTCGTTGACTACCCTAGAGGATCTATTGTGGGATACAGTATTATCTGTCTTACTCATCAATGTATCTACTCATTTACTAAGGTACCTTACCTTGGCGAACTAAAGCCGGCAAACATGAGGCGAGGTGAGAGGAGGGGAGAGGGGCGATTGATTTGACTCGATATTGTACTGCCTCTTCGCGAAGAGTGGAGTACCAACATAATCACTTGTCTAATTCACAGATATGACTTCGCTTTCTATCCCTGCTGTTACACTTGCTCGTTTGTTCCTTAGAATGAATCAAGGTAGGGCTTGAGTAGTAGGTAAGGTATTACTGCACTAACGCTAGGTGAAGGTGTTGGTGTTGCTGCTACTATTACTGCTTCCTTCCAGTGAGTATTACTCGTACTTACAACCAATTTTAACGTCAAGATGAGGTCCTCGAAGTCGAGGTGTACGGTACACATCAACGCATTACTCGCAGCCTACTTTTCCGTGGGAAGTATAGACTCAAGATGTAGACGTGGATACTGCCTATGCTCAAGGTGGCTTCCGGTTGTGCAATTCTTCGTCTAGAGCTCTAGGAGGTTACTAGTTGATGTAGACCAATGCAGATCAGTCGAGCGTCTTGTACTGTATAACGAGTGTATTGATTAATGGTCACAGAGAAGAATCACTATGCCAGTGATCCCATGATGAATAGTCGATAACTCTCTGTTGCACGATCAATAAGTCCCTGATACAAGGCTGCTGATTTCTCAATCACCAGATAATGAACACTTAGTGAGTAATCAATGAGTAGAGATGGGTTTCTTCGTAGCATGCCCAGCATATGCGCAGATATAAACCAGGCGAAAATGCCGAGAACAACTCAACTCACTTGACCATCCTTCTATCCATCCATCCATCGTGACAACAACTGCCGAACCCCACGCATGACTTCACCTCACGACAACTCGTGATCCCATCCCCCCCATCATCGCACCCTCCTACACTACGGTAATTACACAACCATTACTCGACAGAGACACACACATGCAACGAAGGTCTTTGAGACTTTGTACCATCATCTCCAGAAACTTCCCCATCGGGACTAGCCCCACCTGCCAACCCGCGCGCGGACCCTTGGATGGAGAAGAAGGGCCCAGAGATCTCCGACCTTCAGTGAGAGAGAGCCTCCACAAAGGAAGGGTGCCAATCGTCCAAGTATGACAGTCGATAATTATGTGCTTTATCGCAGCTCGCTGGCGTGCCCCCGCGCGCGCCAATCTTTTGGCGCGGCCTTTGTGCCCTGGTTTTACATGGTCAAGTAGGTGGAATAGCGTGTTCTGCTCATGTGGTTTCGCGGGCTGGATCATCGGTAGGATAATGGTTTTATGTATTATTCTCTGATTTCGCAGCAATACACTACCCTCCATGTTTACCGATTGGGGGCGACGGCCGGAGGGTGGTAGAGATAGTGGTTTTGGTTTTTTTTTGGTTTTCTCCAATTCCGCCGCCGCGCCACCTTTACTTAGATCACTATCCCTGCTGGTAATTGTTATTTCTACTTCTTGCCTTGTCTTGTTCCCGTAGATTAGGGTCCTTGGGGGTTTCCACACTACTGCCTGCTCTGATATACATATATAGTCTGCCTACCTTCCATCATACCTTCGATTAGCAGTTTTTTGTTCTAGCCCTTTTATCCTCGTCCTCCTCCTTTTGATCTTTTTGTATATTAAATCTACCTACTCCTCTTAATTCATTACTGGTCAATCTCCTATTGTCGTATTGCCATATAACACTACGACCATACTGCATCGCGACAGCGTTAGAGGCAATCTCTCCTCCGCCTGGCTCAGTATGGCAATCACTAAGACGAGGTCGAACGAGAAGAATGCACATTCTACCGAGAACTTCCCGACGACCGACGATGTAGCACAGGGCTCGGTCGTGGTGAACGCATCCGGTCACACCCAGGAACTGGAGCGCAACTTCAGTCTGGTGAGCATATGTGCCGTCGGCATCGTGACGGGCAACACCTGGGCTGCTCTGGGAGGATCCATAGTCATCGCCCTTTACAATGGTGGTCCGATGGGAGTCATCTTTGAATTGTAAGATGGAAACAACCCTTGCTAGAACCTCATTGGCTAACACTGTCGACTCAGCTTGGCGGTAGCCATGTTTTACTGGATGGTGGCTGCTTGTATCGCGGAGCTGGCGAGCGCGATACCAAGCTCCAGTGGCGTGTATCACTGGGCTTCAGTCACGGCCGGAAAAAAGTATGCAAGAATCGTCGGCTTCTTCGCAGGATGGTGGAACTTTTTTGCCTGGATCTTCGGTTCTGCCAGTATGAGCTCTATCCTGGCCAATCAGATTCTGGCCATGTGGGGTCTATATCACCCGGACTATGTGGCGGAGCGCTGGAATGTCTTCATCGTTTACCTGATTCTCACATGGTCCTGTTGCGCATGTGTGCTGTTCGCCAACCGAGCATTGCCCTGGATCAACAACCTCGGTTTATTCTTCATTCTTGCTGGCTGTCTCGTCAGTGTCCTGGTGTGTGCTATCATGCCCAGCTCGAACGGGTCTGGATATGCCACGAAAGATGCAGTATGGAAAGATTGGGATAACCAGACCGGATACACCAGCGATGGTTTCGTCTTCTTGGCGGGCATGCTGAATGGAGCTTACGCCATTGGCACCCCTGACTGCGTGTCTCACCTTGCGTGAGTATTTGGCGACGCTGGATCGATATACAAGCGCTAATCCGCAGATGACAGAGAAGAGATTCCAAACCCCAAAAGCAACATTCCCAAAGCGATCGCTGCTCAGGTCGTGACGGGCTTCTTCACCGGCTTGGTCTACCTCATCGCTCTGTTCTACAGCGTCAACGACATCGATGCTGTGTTCAATGCAACCTTCACCAATCCTCTTGCTGAGGTTTATCGTCAAACCACCGGCTCGAACGGCGGTTCCTTGGGACTGCTTATTGTCATCTTTCTTCCCACGATCTGCACTTGCATCGGAACCTATATTACCTCTGGACGCATGCTTTGGACTCTTGCACGTGGTACGTTTTTGTCTCATGAGACATCGCTGTGATCATTCACTGACGTCTCTCACTTTAGACCGAGCAGCACCCTTCAGCAACACTCTCGGGCAGATCTCGCCTCGTTTCGGCAATCCTTTCGCTGCGACAGTCGTGTGCGGGTGCATCTGCACGGTACTCGGACTCATCTACATCGGTTCCGACGTCGCCTTCAACGCATTTGTGGGCAGTTTCGTGGTCCTGTCGACAGCGAGCTACCTTGCCGCTATCCTGCCACATCTGTTCAACGGCCGTCGAAACATCACACCAGGCCCCTTTTGGATGCCGAATGCGATCGCATATATTGTGACTGCGATCGCATGCGCGTATATGCTGGCATTCATTGTCATCTTCTGCTTTCCCTACTCGTGAGTTTTTCTTCATCCCAGTGAGCACTTGTGAATTTTGATAGCTGACACATGTCTGCTTCCAGATCACCAGTCACCTCGGAGACATATGAGACCGCCATGAACTGGACCTGTGTGGTCACTGGAGGATTGACGATATTCATCGCAGCATTCTATCCTTGGCAGCGGAAGAATGGGCTCACGAGTCCCGCCGACACGGCGCGGTCCGCGTCCTATGTGGACGCTGTGGCTGTCGATGACATCTAGTCCGTTATATTGCACTTTAGCATAATGATGTTCTTGCTTTTGGTTCTGTTGTTTTGCAGCTAATGATGCGCACGAGCGAATGGGTTTGTAGAGTACAGCCATATTGTGATGCAATCAAGATGTTTTTCATCGATGACACGGGATATTGCCTCTGTCTTTCATATTACCTTGAATTCTGGCTCGTGTCCGTTGCTTGTGACAGACATTGCAATTTTACCATGGTGAATCCTGACGATGAAATCTGTATACGAACATCTGATCGGAGTTAAAAGATGACCCAACCAATCCCCGTCTAAAGGGTCCCGCCCACATCAAAAGCCGCCTAATCGATAAGAGAAAAGTCCCGGACCGGGTAATATGATTGATGGCTAAATCGGTTACCAAAATATAACACGACGGCTGATGTATGCGGTTGGAGAACTGGTGGATGATACTCTTTTTCCCTCATATGAATAGAAGAGCTGCTCGTTCCTTCTTTCTCGGATGTATAGACAAAGCCGAGGATTGCAGACCTGTCACCGTGAGTATCGTACTTTATGCAAAAGCAGGAAATATTGGCTGCTGACGAGTGAGCGATGATGTAACAGTTTAGAAGCGCAGGTATCACCTCACACCCTCTGTTTACCCCTCGCTCACACCAGGCGGTCTCCGCATAAATAAATATCAGTCGATTTACCCACTGTCAGTGCCTCTGGGTTTGTAAGGACAGGTTAGAGGATATCCTGCCAGAACTCGATTGAAGACAAAGGACAACTCTCTGACCTTTGCAAAAGCCCATTCTCATACACATACACAAAACTCATATCTCCATCTTCTCGCAAACATGTCTGAAGCTCACAAGGTATGTACGGTATACACAGCTCTCCATGCATCTTTTGTGAACCTCGAGTCTACTATTTTTCACGAGAACTTTCCCCTTCTAAACCTCTTCACCTGCTGAGTCTGGCTTTCCTCTCCACAGAACTCGTCCTTTGTGCTCAGCAAACCCCACAACGTGTACTTTGAAGATCGAGCGATCCCGGAAATCAAGGATCCCTACAGCGTCAAAGTCAATGTCAAATTCACAGGCATCTGCGGCTCCGACGTGCACTACTGGGAGCATGGATCGATCGGCGACTTCGTGGTCAAGGCGCCCATGGTGCTGGGCCACGAGTCGTCGGGAGTCATAGAGGAAGTGGGCAGCGGCGTGACCAGCCTCAAAGTAGGCGACAGAGTAGCCATGGAGCCCGGCGTGCCGTGTCGTCGCTGCATCCGCTGCAGAGAGGGCAAGTACAATCTCTGTCTCGACATGCGCTTCGCAGCCACGCCTCCCTACGACGGCACCCTGGCCAAGTACTATGTCCTCCCCGAAGACTTCTGCTACAAGCTCCCCGACAGCGTGCCGCTCGAGCACGGCGCGCTGGTGGAGCCGCTCAGCGTGGGCGTTCACATCACCAAGCAAGCAGACGTCAAGCCGGGCCAGAGCGTCGTCGTCTTCGGCTGCGGCCCAGTCGGTCTGCTATGCATGGCCGTGTCGCGGGCATTCGGCGCCAGCAAGGTGGTGGCGGTAGACATCAACGAGGAGCGGCTGAAGTTCGCGCAGGGCTACGCCGCGACCAACATCTTCCGCTCGCAGAGAGAGACGCCCGAGCAGAGCGCCAAGCGGCTGATCGAGGAGTGCGGGCTGGGCCTCGGAGCCGACGTCGTCATCGACGCCAGCGGCGCAGAGGTCTGCATCCAGACGTCGATCCACGTGTGCAGAAACGGAGGCACCTACGTGCAGGGCGGCATGGGCAAGGCCGACATCACTTTCCCCATCATGGCCGCCTGCGCAAAGGAGCTCACCATCAAGGGAAGCTTCAGATACGGGCCCGGCGACTATCATCTAGCCGTCGACATGATTGCGAACAACAGAGTCAGCGTCAAGGAGCTCATTACGGGTCAAGTCAAGTTCGGGGATGCAGAGCAGGCGTTCAAGGACGTCAAGGCGGCCAAGGGTATCAAGATCCTCATCGAGGGCCCGCAGTAAACAAGGTGATTTTATTCTGTTGTGATGATAGCCGACTGGCGGGTTTTGGCATGCAGCCAGATGGTGGGGTTGGAGAAAGCGGTAGATATCCTAGCTTTACATATGTATAGGAAAAAGCCACCCCCTTCTTCAGTCTTCAATACTTCTTCGCGGACAGTAAGGTATGGGTACTTTTGACACTCTGCAGAGTATGTACTATTGTTTTATTTCTCCTCTCTTCATCTTCTTCACCCCGTAGTCCACTTCGTGTGACGCTGCATGTTCTACTCTCGCCGACAGTCACAGATGTGGCGCTGATATGCCCCCCCCCCCCCTGATCCCTGCCTCCTTTTGCGTCTGGCTACCCTCGCTCCGTGGACATGATGCATGGCTCATCTGGAGCTAGCTCTTTCCTGGGCAAGGGGCATATGTTGGCATTTGTGTCGAACCGCATGATTCGCCGGGGAAGGATCATCTCGTCAAGTCACCCAACATGAGGGTTCGGTCAGTCGAGGCGGAGAGTACTAGAAATGCCAGGGTCAGTATTGGATTGATTCCACCCGCCGAGGAGTGATATCCACAGAGGCAGGAGAAGGAGAAGAGGCACTTACTCAGTGGCTGATCGTGCGGCGCGAAGCGCACATCGTTGACGGCGCCTTTGTGACCAGGCAGCTTCTGCAGCAACTTGGCCGTGTTCGCGTCCCAGATGACCAGACTGCGATCGCCGCTTCCGGCGGCTATGCGCTTTCCTTGAGTGTCCCAGCTCGCGCGCAACAGGTTCTTCTCCATGCCCGTGGGCGCGCCGTCGAAGGTTCTGATCTGTCGGTCTGTGGGCGCGAAGGGTCGGATGTCCCATGTTCGCACCGTGCTGTCGTGCGAGTTTGAGAGAAGGGTTTGCGAGTCCGGCGAGACTTGCAGTGAGGTGATGGTGTCTGTGTGGCCGATCAGGGAGTAGGCGACTGCTTTCTTCCGCAGGTCCCAGACTTTGATGTCGTTGTCGATGCCGCCCGAGTACAGCTCGTTGCCGGCTTCGGAGAGGGTGACTGCGGTGACGGGGAAGTCGGTTTCGATGTAGTCGACTGCGGCTTTTTGTCGCGGGTCCCAGATCTGCGGGGGTTCTTTCGTTCAGCTCTACCGTTTCCTCTTTCTGCTTAGATTCTGCAACGTACGCCGATGTAGCCGTCGTCCGAAGCGCTGAACACAATCTCCTCTCCTCTCTTGCTCACGTCGATGCAGTTGATGACTTCTTCGTGTCCCGGGTGCTTGCGAATGCGCTGCCCACTCTCGAGGTCCCAGCTTGCAATGTGCATATCGGCAGATGCAGAATAAACCACGCGCGAGTCCCGCGACCATTGCAGATCGAGCACGGCGCCTTTGTGTCCGGTCAAGATGCCGTAGTTTTCGCAGTCGCCCGACGTCCGCCACAGTACTAAGGTGCTGTCAGAAACAAGGGGCTCTCATACACATACACGGAGTGAGTAGCGTACATATGTCGCGATCCATGCTGCCTGAGGCTATGAATCGGCCTGTCGGATCGAATCGTGCTGTGAAGACTTCGCCGGAGTGTCCTGCATCGCATCAGCTGGCGCATCCTGCCCGTGGCTGCTCTCTTTCTCTGCTTCCACCTACCAGTGAGTTCCATGACAGGCGAGGGCAGGGGACTGTTCTGGTAGCTCTGCGGTTGACATGATCGCGATCAGCAATTGTTTCATTCATCTTTCTCGCGCGTCCCAGGCTCTGTTCCTCGAGCAATTGGCAACGACTGAGGACTGCGCACTCACCCCGTGTATGAGCGCTCCTCCATTCTGTGAAGTACTTGTGAGGGCCATGCTGTGATCGGACTTTTGTCTCTTGACAATCTGGCCAGACGAGCTGGCTGCGGGTCGCTTTTCTGAAGACATGATGCAGATAATGGATGGCTTGATTATTGTTTTGTGTTGGCGGACAAAAGTTCCATGCAATAATCAATCTCGCCGAATCCGATATTACAAAACAAAAAATAGGTATTATTATTATGTCTAGCGAATGCAAGTCTACAAGGTACAGGTAAGGTAAAGTGATCTACTGATAATAGTAATATTGATTCATAGCACATGTTTGTCTTGTGTTTGTCTCGAGCTCGTGAGGTTCTACTGCCCTGTATAAGGCTGTCTCGGGTGTGTATGGCTTCTTACTGTATCAGTGTAGATTTGCACTAATCGTACATTTACACTAACTGTACGCGGGAGTCCGTAAAGTAAAAGTAAGCTACAGTCACAGCAAGGTAGTTACAGCAGGCAGTCGTAAGGAATCAGAATTAGATTGGCTCTACTGTATGTCGTTTGTGGAGATCCCACCCCTCCGCTCCCCCCAAATTCACATGCCGTGAACAGTCTATAGTCATCTCTACTGTAATTTGACCTCTTGTCCTGCTGGCTACACCATCCCATTTCATTTCATTGCATCTCATTCGCTTCCATCATCCCTCCCTCCACATCCAGTCCAGGCTGTCGATCGCCCACATCCAATACCAGCGTCGACGACAAGCGAATCAGTCTTGATACGGCCGCTCACATACCCGCGCAGCCATGGCGTCCAAACACGCCCGTCTCGGCGAAGAGTGAGCATGGCCACGGTTTATATCTTGTCCATGACCATCTGCTAATTCAAGTATCACCAGAGTATGGAAGTAAGTCGTTGAATGGCTTGCTTGTTCAAACAAATATCGCCCCCCAAGCAGTCGCATTAATACTCGTCCAGGAGCCGTGTGGAAAAGGTCAACGCCGAACTCGTCACCCTGACCTATGGAACCATCGTCGCGCAGCTATGCAAGGACTACAACAGCGACTATGCAGAAGTCAACAGACAACTAGACAAAATGGGCTACAACATCGGCATGCGCCTCATCGAGGACTTTCTCGCAAAGTCCAATTCAGGCGCCTGCACCAACCTCCGCGACACTGCGGAGATGATCTCCAAAGTCGGCTTCAAGATCTTCCTCAACATCACTCCCACCGTCACTGGCTGGGCAGGGGACGGCAAGTCGTTCAATCTTGTCTTCGATGAGAATCCTCTTGCCGACTTTGTCGAGCTCCCGGACGATGGCAAAGCCCAAGACGAGCTGTGGTACTCGAATATCCTATGTGGTGTCCTAAGAGGTGCTCTAGAGATGGTGCGTTCAGACTACGAAGAGGCCCGAGTCTCTGAAGCTCATTTGATTGTTCAGGTGCAAATGCAAGTGGACGTACACTTCACCAGTGATGTACTCCGCGGTAACGACACCACGGAGATGAGAATTAGTCTCATCAAATTCATCGAGGATGAAATGCCTCCGGATGATGAATGAACACACTCACCGAGCAGCAAGCAGACATGGCGCCCAAAGTACATGCGGGTCTTTGCTCGTCGCTTTACACCCGTTCTGAAACATCTACAGCGAGCAAGTCAAGCAGAAACCTACCCTGCGACGCGAATGCGCTACATTTTCTACAGTATTTGGTGGATGCACAACAGAGTCGGGCCAGTCGATGAAAAAACAATATCGCAACAAATCACACCAGAGGTGAGCGACAGGTAATTCTGATCAGATGCAATTACATGTGCTAAGGTAGTCATTGCTGGCCACGAGCCAGCCAACGATCGTCTTCGCCAAGGCCGGTCTACCGCACGTGATCGGTAACTAAGGTACTTGTTTGTCTCAAGATTACAAGTGCGCATGGAAGTTTGCGAGATGGGTCGCATAAGCTAAGAGTTGTCGGAAGTGAGGGGCAAACAAAGAACCGGTAGATGGATCGATCTGATCAGTGAAACGTCACATGAATAGCTCTTTGTGGCTCAGAAAGTATTTTATTAATAAATAATAAATAGAAAAGAAGCGGGTGGAAGTGCTGGTTAAAGTGCCTGAGGGAGGGAGAGAGGGGGGGGGGGCATTTGCTGGGATGCAGCGGGAGGGAAGATGTAGGGAACGTCGAGGGAAGCTTAGCGGTAGGGAGGCGGAGGTGTCTACGTCGATTAGTAGGAGAGCCGGAGGCTGGGCACGCCCCGTGCTCAGGCTCTTTCCCCCAACTGCTCGGAGGGCACGCCAGTCCAGTTTCCTGACTCCATTAACGCACCTGCCAATCCCGTATGGTTATCACACCCAAACGTGAGCCTTATACCACACAACAAATTGATATCTGACGGTGTTTTGGGCCTTTGTCTCTGCGTTGTTGTGCAGTTGTTGTTGATATCTTTCATTATCTGCCGGCTGCGGTCACGTGAATGTGAAACACAAGACTGCGCTGCTGTTCTTCTCCTGCCGCTCCCGCATCTTTGGATCGTTTGAATCGAAAACCGAAAACCCCACGACAGGGTCTCCAGACCTCAGCTCGCTCGCGCCTAGTCTCGACTTGTCCACGTCCACGTCCACCGCTCTCCACCACGCCAACATCGCGCCTCTCTCTGCCGCGAGAGCTGTTCAAAGTCGGCCAGCAGAATAATCCCGAGTCAGACACTGATCACTGACTGCTCCATCGACGCTTATTATCCTGATCACCCTTCACCCTACACTGACACGACGCGCGCAGCCAGGGCGAGCTCTCGTCTCTTCACTCTTCGCTTTCGCACTCGGGAAAGTGAGTGTGTGTGGCCGATACCGCGCTGCTAACCACGGACTGCCCGACATCAACCATTTCAAGCCGTCCACATCGTCCATCGAGTCTCGCGTCTTCGCATCTCAGCGCGACTGCCTCTTCGTCACTCCCAATTGGCACGACTGAACTGCCTCCTGCCGCAACCGGCCGTGTCGCAGTCTAGTCCCCAGTCGTCGTCGTCGTTTTCGTCGTCGTCGTCGTCGTCGTCGTCTCCTGGTCGTCTCACGGCCTTCTTGTCCGATAGCTTCGAGCCTGAACTGGCCTTGACCGCGATACTCCTTTTGGCATGAGCCAACCGATGAACATGAGCGGCATGGGCGCTCTGGGTGGTGGCGCTGGCGCTGGCGCTGGCATGGGCGGGCCTAATGCGCCCGGCGGCCAGGCCATGAGCATGAACAGCGCTGGCACTCCTGGCAACGCGCCTACTGAAAAGGACATCCGCACCAAGTTCCACACCTTCATCTACGACTACTTTGTCAAAACAAATCGTTTCGAACTGGCCCGTGGCATCATGAATACCATGGAGATCGAGTCCGACAGTCCACAGAAGCCCAGTCCCAACCGAAAAGAAGTCAACGGCATCAACGACGCGGACTCCAAAGAAGACATCAAGAGGCCGGACGATCTGCCCGCCGCCCGAGTGCCATCTCCCACCGACAGCCCTTTCATCTATGACTGGTTCTGTCAGTTCTGGGATCTCTATGAGGCTCAGCGAGGCAAGGGCAGTCCGTCGAGTCGTACCTTCCTGATGGGTTCTCAGGTAAGCGATATGGCGACTTCCAAAAACAAGAAACAAAATCTTGCTGACATATACAACAGCAGCGGATCATGAACGAGCGACGCATGCGCGCAGACCCCCAGATGCAGGGAGCCATGGGCGGAATGCGCAACGGTATGATGCCTAACGGAATGGCCATGCCGCCCGACCTTGCCAGAAAGATGATGATGCAAGGTCGCGCCCACCCGTGAGTTGAAAAAGAACTATGCGCCGTTTCGCGCGCCCCCTCGTTCGCTCGTACATGACTGACACAGGTCGTAACCCACAGTGCCCAGATGCAGCAATTGCAACAGAATGCGCTTCGACAACAGATGATGCAGCAGACGCAGATGCAGAGAGAGGGCTCGAATATGGACCTCAACGGACAACAGAGGACCCAGTCGCCCTCGGCGGGAGAGAATGCGCCCTCGCCCAAGCGGCCGCGACTCGAAGGCTCCTTCAACGGTGCACCGATCGGCCAGATGGGTAGAGGGCAGGCTCAGGGTATGCCGGGACAATCTGTGAGTACTTTTGTGATTCTTCTCCTTCCAAGCCGATCGGCGCAAATATGCTGACCTTCCCGTGTAGCAGGTAGAATATGCCCAAGCCGTGCGCCAGAGCATGACGAACACAATGAACTCTAACATGAACAAGGGCATGCCTGGTAGCGCTCCTGTCATGACGCAGGGCTCACCTGCCATGGATCCGGCCAATGTGAACGTCGAATTCATCAACGGCACCCAGATCCGTCCTGGCGCCGCTACGGGACCCCAGGCCGGAGGCGCCAACAGCAACAGCAACCACGCGTTACAGGACTACCAGATGCAGCTCATGCTGCTCGAGCAACAGAACAAGAAGCGCCTGCTCATGGCCCGGCAAGAACAGGACAACATGACCAATGGACCAGGCGGTCCGGGCACCTTCCCGCCAGCCATATCTCCCTCCGGCAGCAGGGCCGGTTTGTCTCCCAATTCCGCTGACCAGATGAAGCGCGGCACTCCCAAGATGTCACAAGGCGTCGTGCCCTCGCCGACTCCAGACGGCGCCATGGGTCAGGCACGCAACTCTCCCGGTCCCGCTTTCGATCCTTCGCAGATGAACCCCAATATGCCGCAGAACATGTTCCCTCAGATGAACAAGATGCCCATCGTAGGCCCCAACGGTCAGATCATCCAGGCGCCCGGCTCGCACCCGGCAATGCCCGGCCCCATGACACCCCAGCAGATGGAAATGTTTGCGCGAGCCAACGGTGGACGACTACCCAACGGCTTCATGCCGCAAGGCCCGCCGCCTATGATGCCTGGACAGCAGCCCGGTGGTCCCATGCCACAGCAACAGCAGCAACCCCCTAATATGACTCCTCACCAACGCAATGCCGCCATGCCCCCACCACCAGCACCTACAGGCGACAACGGCAAAGGCACACAGCCCTCGTCACCGCAACAACAGCCTGCGGCTCCACCTACTCCATCTCAGGGCAAGAACAACGCCGCCAAGGGTAAAAAGGACAAATCCAATAAGGTCGGTCGTTCTCGTCGTTGCATATTGCTGGCTCACATACTGACCGAAACGCTAGAAGGCACCGGCAAAGAAGGGCACCACAGGCGCTACACCCGCATCGGAAGCCGAACAACCACCCACTCCTACTCCAGCTCCACCTATCACTCCCACATCCACCCAGGCTTTCCCTCCGAAGAACGGACAGCCTGGTCTCCCACAAGCTCAGCAACCACAATCGCAGAACAATCTGCCTCAAAACCAGCCCGATCTCTCTGTGGCTGGTGGTCCATTCGGCAATCTCGACGGCAACGACGTGAGTTTTTTTTTTCCTTTCTTGTCTTCATCCCAAAACCCATGACTGATAAATTTTCGCAACAGTTCTCGACTATGAGCCTCGATTTCGGCAATCTCGAAGGGCCTGATGTCCTTGACAACTTCGACTTTGATTCCTTCCTCAACCAAGAAGCCAGCGACGGCAACTTTGGTTTCGATGCGAACATGGGCTTTGACACTGGTCTAGAAGCGGGCGGCGTAGACTGATCCGCCATCTGAAGACCTGGGACTTTCGAAGACCATACGGAAAACGGACGAGTATGTTTTCTTCATTTCGGCGTATACTGTGCACTCATACATGTAGCTTGGTCGATCCCGGCCAGACTATTGTCACTGCATCTGATCTTTCGCTTCAAAAGAAAAAACAGACGACCCCTTGTTGCACGAAATTTTGAACCACGAGGAGCATCTATACCCAAGTTTGCTGCATATTTATTACTGCTCACTGATCTATTGCTTTTACACTAAATATCATCTAACCTTCTTTCTCTTCTCTTCAACTTGAACTTCATTTCCACCATACTGGGACTTTTCCCTTTATCTTCTGCTATTTTTATTCCTGCTGATCGTCTCCTTGCTCTGGGAGAATCGAATCATCAACCACTCTCCTTGTATTAAGACGGCAGACAAGGGTATTCCAGGAATGACGTTTGCCGAGAGGAGAGGAGTCATGGAGCCTGGTGTCGGGATCCGGACCGGCAGCCTCCTGCGGGGGGCTGGAGGCGATGGTTGAACTTTGATCACTACTCTTCTGTAGGAAGGGAACAATGGAAGAAGGGGCAAGTGGAGCAGGCGTTCTTTTTCTGTCTTTATTGTTTTCGGGAGTAATTGGGGGGCGACGTGCCATGGACCATGTCGGGAGGAAGCAAGGGGAGTGTGTGTGTGTGTGTGTGTGTGTGTGTGTATTGCGAGTATTGCGAAAACAATGAGAGACATGTTTGCGTTTCTGTTTTAATTTTCTTTTTCTTTGAATTCCAAAGTGGAACAAAAGCAGCTACTCTGCAAATCAGTCAGTCAGTTAAAGTCGGTCGCGTCGGTCAGCGAGCCAGTCCTCGGTCCAGTCAGTTATCCGGAAGTGCAGCTATCCAGTTCAGCTCTATTTTCATTCGCCTCTTTTTTCTTCCCCTGAAGAATATCATGCCTGTCAGACTGTTAGTTCTCTTTTCCCGTGATTAATGGTAGTAGCGGCTTTTTGGGGCATGTCTTGGACTTGTTTGTCTTCTGCCCCTGCTCCTGCCTGAACAGGACCAACGAATATGGTTGTCTTGTTACTTCCTTCTCCTCTGTCTTTCTGTGACTTGCTTTTCTCTGACTCTGTGTGCGAAGAACGGGTGATGGGGTTTTTTTTCATGATGGGTTCTTACTACTTTGAAGTACGAAAGAGTTTGTTTTTAGTCAATGACTTTCCGATGAATTGAAAAGAAGTTCCCTATGCTTAAGTAATGAGGTCTTTGTGAACAAGAGATGACTTTCGGTTCAGCAGGTAATGACTTTCTACTTAACATGCAAAGACTGTGTAATAAGCAGTCAATGAAATTTCGATGAACAGTCGATGAGTCTCTTATGACTACCCTCTGAACAGTCGCTGACTGAAAGCGAGTTCCTTTGTACTTCCCGATCTCCTTGGACATCAACATAACCGGCTGAGTAGAAGGAAACAACGTGGCTACGTATGGTAAGGAGACAGGTAGGGTTAAATCAAGCTCAGAAGATGTTATCGTCGTCGTTTCAGAGGCTAATTAGTCAGCTCGCTGGCGTTTCGGGATATGTCTAGATATCAAGTGACGAATAGTGAGGAAAACGCATAGGATGGCAATTGCTGAACGGTTTCATGGTTTGTACCTCGAATCTTGCTACGATTAAAAAAATTATCTAGGCTGGAGCACTTTTTCTTCTTTTCTTTCGCGGTCATGTGTCGTGTCTTGCTGTTGTTCGGCAGCAGAACCGTGCATATGCACTACTCCTCTCGCCCACGGTATGTCCGTTTGGACTTCGTTGATAGGCTTCGGGTTCTGGCTGCTGAAATTACTATGGTTGAGTCTGGGTTCGTCGTCGTAACCATCATCTTTGACGTGCCCGTCCCCTTTAATCATCATCATAATGTCGTCGTCGCTATCGCTCTCGCTATCAGAACTAATATACTGCTGATCACGACGAATAGCGCTCGACGGCTTCGAAGTCACCGACATGGACGCTGAGCCCGCCGTGGACGGTCTTTTTAGGGAGGGATCCCTCAACTCAGCCAAGAGCTTTCGCTCCCGCAATAATGCAGACGCAGAAGACGATGAGGGAGGAGAAGACGAAGCCGATGAAGAAGTGGTTTGAGATGATGCTGCTGCTGCTGCTGCTGCCGGGGGTTGGAAGACATGTTTCGGAGGAGGCGGCATGGAGGGTCGGATATTGTTGACATTCGTTTCTGTTGCAAGAGGTTTGGTCTTTGCTTTTAGTGGTGATGATCCGTCGTTCAGTCTTCGTCGCTTGGTAGGTCCTCCTGTGCTGTTGGAGGAGCTCGATGAAGTTGACGAAGGTGTGGCTATGTTGACTGCTGTTGCGGTGGCGACTGATAACAAAAAAAGAAATTAGGATCGAGCTCCTGAACAAAAGGTTGCTCGGTTCGTCAAACTAACCTATTACAACCTCGGGGCTGAAATGTCTTCGAGGCAGCGGCTTGATATAAGCAGATGGTCGATAATAAGTCTCCTTTGCAGCAGGTAGTGACTTTCTCGGCAGACCCTCGTCAACATCGGCGGCCGCTGTTCTTCTTGCACGTCGTTTCTTATAAAGATGAGTATAAGTAGGTCTAGGCCGTCGACCATTACCACGACCTTGCTCATCATCACCAGTGGTGGCGATGCCAGAAAACGAGTTCTCACGACTGCGACCATCACTACCTCTACTGCTACTACCACTACTGACGCGACCTCCTCGAGGCGAATTAGTCAACGACTTAACATTCCGTTTTAACCAGGCAAGTTCGCGATTCCTCCTCGCGAATTCACGATCTTTAATCTTCCGTGCTTGCTCAGCGACCCTGTCGTGCTTGAACGCCAGATTCTCAAACACCTCGAGGGCGCGCGGCGAGACGTAGTTGAAGATCTCCTCGAGCGTCACGCCGGGTACTTTAACGCTGCCGATTTGCACTTCATAGGTCGGCGCGCCCCATTCGGGCGGCGAACGTGAGCATATCGTCGCCGCCGCTAGGGGCGCTTCATCCTCGAGTCGGGTGCGTAAACATGAGGTGGTGGTGTTGACGCCGCCATGTGATGTTTCGGCGAGCGTCATGAATACCGCTCACTGCCATTGTCCTGTCAATACTTATGAAGTCTGGATTGATACAGATAACAACAGGTTTAACATTGTTGTTATAACGACGCGTCGACGCAGCTTTAAGGGCAGGGACCGGGGGGCTGTTTTCCTGCTTGTTCTTGGGCTGTAGAACGAGAAACGCGACTTACGTGATAGTGAACAAACCTGTTAGATTCAACGATAGGTTCGCAGAGCATTTAACAAGTCGAGAGAGACGAGCTATGGGTATAGATTCGATTGACCGTGAGAGAAGATGCTGAAGAAGAAGAAGAAGAAGAAGAAGAAGAAGTGTATTAGTAGAATAATTAAATAAGTCCCAAGTAAGGACTATAAGTTAGAGCGCAGATTAGGTTGGGAAGGCAGGGCAGTGCATGCGGCGTCAGCGCAATTTAGTATTTATTTCATCTTTAATGCTTTATATCCACTGTAATGCGTCTTAGGTCGCTTTTGCTTTACTTTCCAGCAGGTCTTCAACATCTGTATACCTTCTTTAGTGAGAACTAATAGAGATCGATACCAAGAAATGATGAATAACACATTGATATGAAGATGTTAACCATTTATCAAGTCAAGGACAGGGTCTCCCTTCATACACCGCCCATGCGACCCTGTCCAGACACCCCGACGCACGGACCGCGGCGATAAAGCGGGATAAGACAGTCCAAACTTTTGTTGCAAGCAAGCAATTCAATAAATCTACTTTTTCCCTCTCTCTTACAATAACAACATTCTGCACACCACCCAAAGCAGAAACATCATCACATCACACGAGCAAAGATGTCGTCGATGCGCAATGCCGTCCAACGGCGCAACCACAAAGAGCGCGCCCAGCCCCTGGAGCGTCAGAAATGGGGCATTCTCGAAAAGCACAAGGTAGGATTGAGGATACGAGAGCAATAGATTATCTCTGAAGTGTATGGCTAATTGGAACATCAGGACTACTCTCTCCGAGCCAAAGACCACAATGAGAAGAAGCGACGGATCAAGCTGCTCAAGCAAAAGGCGGCGGACCGAAACCCAGACGAATTCGCCTTTGGGATGATGTCGACGACGACCAAAAACGGCGTCAAGATTACACAGCGCGGCAAGGAGAACGGCAACCCGGGTGTGCTGAGTATGGATGTCGTCAAGCTGCTCAAGACACAAGACGCTGGTTATCTGACGACGATACTGCAACAAACGAAGCGAGAAAAGGAAAAGGTGCAGAAGGATGTGATGTTGGCTGGTGTCGGCGTGGACACTGCCCCTGCGAACAAGAAGAAGTCGTTTGATGATGATGGAATGGAGATCAGGGGACCCGTCGAGGACATGGATGCCGACATGGACGACGATGACTTTTCCTTTTCCGATTCTGGAGACGAAAGTGCAGGAGATGATGGGGAAGCAGCAGCCGAGCAAGGGCTGACAAAAGAGCAAATTCAAGTCCGCCGACGGAAGCGTCATGCTCGGGAAGTGCTACAAGGACGTCTGCAAGCCCTAACAGCAAGAGAAAAAGATCTGACTTCGGCTCTGTTCACCTTGGAGAACCAGAGGGCCAAGATGAGCAACACGGTCGGCGGCACGAACAAGAACGGAGTCAAGTTCAAGATCAGAGAGAGAAAGCGCTGAAGTGTATGCACAAGAAGGAATAGACTGGCAGAGCTGGTCAGCGGCTGCTGCGCCTACATGCGACTCGGCATCCGCATTGCTCCATCTAATCTGACCACCACACCATTCATCATTGGATTCTCTATTCCGTGTCTGACGAGCTCCGCAAACTCGTCGGGCTTTCCAGCCCTGCGAGGGAACTCCATGACTTTCTCCAGAGACTTTCTAGCTTTGTCGCTCATCATCGAAGTCATCCGGGATTCGAAGAGAGAGGGTGCGATGGTGACAACACGGATGCCATATGGCGCCAAGTCGCGGGCCAGGGGCAGGGTCAAAGAGCGAATCGCGCCTTTGCTTGCGGCGTAGGCGACCTTGTTGTTTCGTGTCAGTATGAAGACGAATACGACAACACCTGCTCGGCAGCACACTCACCTGGCCGGGCTGACCGTCAAATGCAGCCGAAGATGATACCAAAACAATGACACCACGTTCTCCGTCAGGACCCATAGGTTCAGCGGTAGTCATATGAGGCAGGCATTGGCGAACCAGATCCAGAGTGCCTCGTAGGTTGACGTTGAGAACAAAGTCAATATCAGACAGAGGAAGGGGCTCGTTTTCGCGGTTTATAATCTTGCCAGGATTGCCCACACCGGCAGCACTTATGACACCACCAATGACTTTTTGCGTCTCCGTCGCCCATGCCACAACCGCAGCGACGGCAGCCTCTATGCTTTCGGTCTCGGTGACATCGGTCTCGAAGAAGCGCGATCGTTCGGTGCCGATCGACTCGCGAGCCTCCTCTCCCGAAGCTTGATCAATGTCCAGCATGGCTATGTATGCGCCATGTATATAGAGATCGCGAGCCGTAGCTAGACCCAATCCCGACGATGCGCCTGACAGCACGAAGATCTTGTCCTTTATCTGCATTGTGATGACTGTGGTGTGAAGAAGGGTCTAGATGTAAAACATAGCAAGTAAGATTCAGTTTATCGCTGACATTGTCGAGGTTTGATAGTATATCTGCGTGTAAAGAGTGCATCAACTTTCACGTGTGAGTGATCGGCGGGGGAGCCAGAAGGTCAAGCTTCTTTCTTTCCTTACGCCTAGGTTACTTCCCCAGATCTTTTCTTCCACACCCGCATGAGGAAAGAGTAGGTACCCTAATAATAGTTATAACGACGGTCGGCTATATCTACGCATATATAGGACTTGAGCCTTTGAGAGGAGGGATTTCTGTCTTTCAGAGGAGATGTATAATTGTGGTTTTTCGGTACAAGAATAGAAGAATAGAATATACACTACACTCCACTTACTCTCATTTCGGATTCGCGGCATATGGAGGACTCTTTCAGATCTCTTCTGGATTGCCGTAATGGTGAGGAAGGGTAGGGATGAGTCTTGATGACATAACCAATCTCCACCCAGGTTTCACCGTCGATGGTATGTCGTGTTTTTGAGCTCCCCCGAGATATGGTGATGCAGCAAGACGTATGGGACGTGGAGGCAGGACTTTGACGTGCGTGATTGAGTAAATTTCTCCGACCAAGCCCTTTTACAATCGAGCTCTTTCCTCATTGTGGCAAGTGACATGGTGTGCCTGCCGTATTCATTCAAGGCCTTGCCCAGGTTCAGCGAATCATGTTCTCCTTGGGACGGGTTATCTTTCCATGCTGCTGAACTCCAGAGAAGCCTGACCCGACTGAAACCTCTAGTCCCGTCACTTGACATTCGTCTTATCCTCTTGCTGCTGCTGCTGCTGAAGGTGATGCCTCTGCTTATCCGACGCGACTCTGTTTCCATGCTCGTCCAATCCCCACCACTCGCGATGGAACTTCTCCTGCTCTTTCCGCTTCTCTTCTTTGGCTTCTCTCTCCTTGCGTCGGACGTCTCGCGTGGCGAACCACTCGTCTCGCGCAGCGTCTTGCTCGGCTTGGTTCGCGTACTGTAACATACAGGTGTTCATTGCTCTCCGTTGCGGTCGGCATAGGAAGGGGGCGGTGAAGGTTCGGTTGGTGGCGCATGCTGCAAAGTCTTTTTTTCTTGCTGTTAGTTTCTTATGTCCTTCTTCCTGGTTGTGCATCGCATGAAGCTTCTGATAAATCGTGCAGGGAAGCATTTCATACCTCTGACTTCGTCGGCGCACTTCGTTCGCACTCGCTTGTAGTATATTTCTCTCACTTGTCCCTCTTGAGTGGCGGATAGCGGTAGCGGTTGCCGCGATGGCTGCAGATCTGGTAGTTTTTGGGCCGATGCATCCGACATTGGTGGTGTTGTCGACATTGTGGACGATGATGCCATTACGGGGCGTTGTCGTATGTGTATTCGATTTCTAAGCGGGCTTGCAATCCTTGTACTGAAGCTGCAGCTGCGTGATCGTCGTATGTCGTAGTATGTATGGGTATTGTCAAAGCCAATGAAGAGTATATACTCTCGCTTTACTTCCACTTGCAGAATCGTCAGCGGCTGTAATGATCATGATTTCGCCTCAATCGAGAATAAAGATCCACGAATGGCAAGAGCAGAAACGGAGAACAATCCTCCATCTCTTGTTTTCCAGTCTTCCGTATCTTCTCTCGCTCACCCATACAACACGATGAACTTCAGATCTCGTCGGCTCCTTACCTAAAGTATACCGTAACCTCCGCCTGCCAGTCCTTTCTTCTGCCCCCTTCTACCGAAAGATACGAAAGAACGGTATCAGATCCGCCGCGTATGTGATAGCCCTCGCTATGACCCGCCTGTGTCTTCGTCTCCTCCGTCACTAAAAAAATGACTCAAAAGATAAAACTCAGCCACACAAGTACAGTACAGCTTGACCGAATCAGATCCCCGTGACTGGGTCTCAGTATGTTGGAGAAAAGAGAGATATAAATAACCCCAATCTCTCTCTCGCGAGTGCGTGCGTGAGTATGTATGTCGTTGATCCGTGAGTTATGCAAAGACTTTGTCAATGCCACAATACGGCGCCCTGACTCAGTTAGTCTGCTTTTGTTCTCTGTCTCTCTACTTGTATCTCCTGCGCCTCTTTTCTCTCTGGTGTCGTCCACCTGAGATGATGGATGGGGACTTTGGGGGGGAACTCGGTCCGGGCGAACGAACGCAAGCTCCAGATGGCGATATGAGTGCGTGGTCTGTGCGTTGGCTGCTTGCTGCTGCTGCTTCTGCTGTGCCTTGCGTTGCCCTCCGCCGCCCTTTGCTCTCGAGGCTTAGTGGAGGGTGACAGATAGATAGGAGGCAAAAGACGGGCAGGAATGGCGATGAGGGTTGATGCCAAAAGTCACGCAATTGTTCATCTATAGTTGTATACACCATGCATAGTGGGGTGATTTTATGCTATCTTCACTCGTGCGTGATCACATGTCTTCGAGAGACATATGCGACTAGTTGTTCGCATTGTTTTAATCGTCTACTAACATGGGTCATGGCTATGGTCTCGAATTCTACTGTAGATACAGAGCAAATGCACCTGAAAACATCTGGAAAGCCAACGAGGCTTTAACAATGCTGCTGTGTCGATTGTTAAGGAGACATCTATGTACAGTAACAATGAAAGCTATAAAAACAAGAAAATCCAAAAAATTGCTAGGCTTTATGCTGAGAGCCTGTTCCGTCCCTATGTCTGGTATGCAATGCAGCGAGGGTATCAAAAGATCAACGCCGGCGCTGGTGAAACGAGTGCGAGAAGCCATATCGAAAGCAAAAACAAAATCCCCGTAAGATGTACATGGGGGAAACAAAAAACAAAAATGCCCCACCAAGGGAAGAAAGGCACCCTAGAACGCCGTAACCAACACCTGGTTACCCAATGCCATGAATGATTCAAGAGACCTTGTGCTGTTGCCAAAGCCGTTCGCTATAGGATATGCAAAACATGCTGTCGTCAGTAGCAGCTTAACATCCGGGTCTTGCTCCACGCTCGGAAGCGCACCCAGTGGCTCTTCGCTGCTTTTGTTTTGCTCACTTCGGTATGAACCCTCGTCTCCGATGCTGCACCACCCTGTCCACCCTGGATCGGAAGACTGAGCGTGGGCACGGGACTGTGGCGAGAATACTCGGTGCCTGCCATCTTCTCGTCCAGAGGGGAGGCTTCGGCCACAGCGTTTGTGCTGCGACGGCGATTGACCTTGTCCTCGAAGCTCGACTGATGGTGTGTCCTGTCATCGGCTTCCGATCTTCGTCGGTCGCGGTCTTCCTTCCTCGATCGTTTCATCTCGGCTGTATCTCTCCGCTTCATCTCCAATTTCTCCAATTTACGTGCCTTGGCCGCTTCTTTCTCTTCGAATGCTCTGCGTAGAGCTCGAATGTTGGCTGCTCGGGCGGCAGGATCTTCGGGTTCCGGGCTGCGTGAGAGAAAGCCAACCGCTCTGTCAATCGATGTTCGTGACGAGGGAGTGGTTGATAGGTCGAGAGACAGGCCGGTGCTACGGCGGGAATGGATAGGCTTGATTTCGTGGCTCGATCGGACAGAATTGGCTGACTGTTCGGACAGATTCGACTGTGACGTGCTTGTCAATTTGGTCAACGAGGCGGCACTGTAGGTCTGAGACGGCAGCATTGATGAGGCGTATGGTGCAGATGTCGACGAGACGGTCCTCCTGGAGCGCCAGCGCTCGATGCTAGTGCGACGGAGATCGTCCGTGATGATGTCTGCGCTTTCTTCGACCTCGTCTTCTGAATTTGGAAAGGTAGTATTTGAGAAGGCTGGGGGCGGAGCGTAGGGTTGCGAGACATGTCGCGTCGTGTGGATGAAGGACTGAGTCGGGCGTAGTGTAGTTGCATGCGTCGACAAGGGTGAAGACAGGCTGGTCGCTCGACGGTGATGTGTGGAACGACGACGGATGGTAGGCAAGAAGCCAGCCTCATGTGTAGGGTGCGAAGTGTCCGTGTCGCTATCGTTCATATCGCACAGCCTCTGAGAAGAGTCGTAGTCGCCAGAGGGCCGTGATAGATCAATTCGACCCTGTTCCTCGTCGTGGTCCCGCATGGACATTTTACGCAGGTAGGGCTTTATTTTCTGTGATGCGATTGCTTTACTGGGGTGGTTCATGAGGTCATGTTTGATTGGAAACGAGGCTATCGATGTCGTCGAGACAAGGGATGAGCCAGAGTCGCTTCTCTTATGAAGCCGGCCATGTCTGCTCGCGTAGCCGGAAGGAGCGGAAGTCATGCTTCGACGTGGTTGCGGACGTGCCGGAGCAGTGAATGTGGAGGAGCTGATGATGCTGGAGGTTGTGGTGAGGTGCTTGGGTAAGTATATCTCTGGTACATTCGCATCTGCATTTGCATTTGAACTGGTTCCGCTGCCATGTGCACTGTCGAGCGAGGGGGCTGATGTTCCAGAGGTGATGGAGGATGAGTGCCTCCAAGGTGACGATGTTGAGTGGCTTAGCATTGTTGGCGAAGCCATCATCGACCACGAACTCCCCGGCTAATAATATGATACTTTCGTATCAATAGGCAGAAAGCAAAAGTCGAAAAGCTGGAGACAAGACCGGCGTTGGCTTGGGATAGAGGCGTCAGATGCAGGGATACGCCGAACTTAATCCTGACACTGATACCGTTGTACGAGTACTGTATCCTTACGGCTGTATGGTGCAGCAGTACAAGTAATGGCGTAGTGCGGCTTGTACCTGTACAGTAGTGGCCTTATATGATGCTGATCAGGGCTGCAACTCCTGCAACTTCGAAACGTCTTGTCCCGCAACCTAGATTCAAGTACTGTATCTGCGTATCACTCGTTTCGGGCAACACAGTGAATGATGTAGTCACTGGCGCATCGTCATGGATATCATGTGCTATGCAAGAGAAGGATAAAAGCCTGCAGAGAGAAAGACCAAAGTGGATCAATGCTTCGCGATTGACAATTCCGATGTGAGAAGGAGGGGAAAATGCCAGGGTAGCCAGTCCGACTCAATGTTGGGATCTTCGGCCGAGAAGGGAGTCTATTAAGTGTGGAATGACAGAATGACTGAGGTGATGGTCCACACTGGTCGATAGAGTGCGTGGAGACGGAAGATCCTAATCGGACACGTCGGATATCGGCACCTCACACACAGCAAGGTAATTGTACAGTACGAATGCTTCTTCTGTGCACAAGCAGCACCACAGGGCTAAGGTGTGTAACAGAGATATTGCTGGCGTCCAATATAAACGGATTGGAAACGCAATGACCGCACTCGCAATATCCCAAAGAATGTCGGTCAGTGGTAGTGAAAGGGACACTGGTGTGGTAATTGATTTGCAAGATCTCCCCGGGCTTGTGCGGTCGCGCAACGTGCGAATGCAGTATTTGTGCATATGAAGAAACCCCGCCACAGTCTAGACAGGCCCGTTTTGCAAACGATTCGCCAGCCATCCTTGGATCACTCTGTTTCATGCCCGTTGTTATAGGTCTGCAGTCTGCCCCTCTCGCTCTGTATGGCAGTGTGGCTAACGATTCCATCGGCGGTTTTACTTTTCTTCAACGATCTGCTATCGTCGCAACCGTATTCCGCTCGTCACTGATTGCCCGCACTGTGATTTTCCTGTTTCTGCTTTTGTGCTTTCTGGAATCCGATTTGTTAATCCAACCACCTCCGCTTGTCTCAACATGTCACATGTATTTGTCTATGGCGGCGATCATGGAAGACTTCCATTCTTCCATTTTCTGGTCCGGCGGCCCCGATTCGCTCTGTTCCAGGAGTGAGCATGCCTGACCTTCCGATACACCATTTGCGCACTGAAAGCATGACGTCGCAGAGCTGCTCTTCCGATGCAGGTAAGGTATCATACAGTAGACCTACATTAGCCACGAGATGTCATTCACCACGCCCCGGTCTCCCCGGCCCGTGTGTGGTGACAGCCTCAACGAACGTGCATATCCTTTTCTCTGCTCCTGTATACGACAAAGCTTGTGTGTGATTACTGCATGATATGATCGCATGTACAATAGCACGACTTGGCTTATAACAATTTCGCTATCGCGTGCTACTGAGCAAGACAGTAATGATGTACATCTCAGTGACCGCTAAGGGCTCTGCTACGCACACCAGATCTTCCCTAGTCAAGGGCGGAAGTGTGACCCCAATCTCGCCGATGGTACCTGTCTCTCCCTCCTCCTGTGCTCCTTTTTTTGTCGTCGCGGTGACGCTCTACCTGTTCCTACATGTCTTGCCTCATTCTTCGAACGTCTCTTTTGACTTCGGGCTTGTGGTCCGGAACCTCGAGTGCATTCATCAACTACCGGCGTGTGGGCCTTTGAGACCTTTTTCTCAACCCACAACTAATACCTACCCCACATGTGTCAAAAAGGAAAAGTCCCGCTCGATAAGGCCCATTAATTACTCGCTTATGTACATAGATCCACTTCCTACTGCAGTAGGCTTCGGCCGGTTTTGCACACTTTTTTGAACCTGAAGGATTGCATGGGTCTAAGGGTGGAGTCACCACTGTTTCTATTTTGTTGACCGTAAGCAAAGTACTCTGACCTACAGTTTTCCAGTATCCTCGATCTCTAACAGTGCTTTACCTTGGATCAGAAGTGCGACAGTGAGTTGGTAAGGGGACCAATCGGAAGTTTATGGCTTTAGGAACGGCCCACTTGATGCACGACGCTAAGTCGAGGTCCACCTACGTGCCTTTGAGGTACTATTTACTCCGTTCGTAGCCACGGCCGGTTAACTTTGCTGCTCTTTGTCGCTTCGAGTGCTTGCCAATACGACTTAACAGACGATAAAACTATTTGAACCATGGGTTAATGATACAGCCCATGATAGACTTTCGTGAAAAGAGGAGCTATCTCATCGTGACTCGGGCTACCACGGAGACCATCACACAACGCCGTAGGAGATTCAATAGAGACGACTCTCTTGTATCATGTGAACAGATCCATTGTCGGCAGGACATGCACTTACGGCATTTCGTATAGTCCGTATCCTAGAATTAGGAGTTCGGTATAGACTTTCTACCTACACTTTTGGGCAAGCAATGCTACTTGCACCGGGGTATCAATCTAATTCAAAGGATGGAGAAGGTATGCCAGGTTGGTGTTATGAGGTTCAATCGCTGTCAATCTCAATCACCTCGATACTACCTTTGCTACTCTCTCGTTCAGCACCAGACACTCGATTAGCACTTGTTTCGTACCCAGGCTCATCCTCGGCTGTTGAGTTTTGGCTTTCCAGCTGCCGTCGCTTTCCACAATAATTGCACGAGTGTCAAGCAAACCCGCAGCCTGCAAACCGTCGCGGACCTGTTGCAAGAAATCGTCCATGATGAGTGATGGAGGACTGGCATCTGATCCGCAGATGGGACATTTCCAGTCGTCGACCTCGCTGACTTGCTCTGATGCGCCTCGAAATGATCTTGTGTCTAGGAAAACGCCGAGGTCGAATGCCTCTCGATGCGTGCAATGAACCCCTCGGACTGCTATATCGAACATACGCGCATTCGAGAACGGCTCGAGCATTCCTATGGTCACGTTGGATTGAATGATGGCAATCTCATCACTTCGCGTCTCAGACTGACTCGACAGGTGCGAGACGATTGATGATCGAACCTCTTCAGCCGATAGGTGCTTTAGCGATGCCCGTATTGATTCTTCGGTAGCAAATTGAACAATTTCAATACCGACCATGAGATCAATCGGTTTGACACGATTGGACATGAGATTCGTAAAGACTCTGAGCTGGTTTTCCTCTTTGAGACCTTTCGCGATGTTCACAGGTAGGGATCTGCCATGCTGAAGCTTCCGTCTGACTTCCAAGGGAGTAGCATTGAGCGTGAAATAAAGCCAAGAGGGCCACTCGACATCTTTGATTGACCAGTGTTTCGCGGAGTAGTCGCTGAGTTGGCAGCATTTCAGACGAAAAGCCACCGTTTTCTCGTCGAATGTTGCTGACAGCGGGATTTCGTCCCCTTTCTCACAAGATTGGGGAAGATTAACAAGATGATCACGGTCGATCTGAAACTTGAAGTCTTGTATTGGTCGGGCTGCTAAATTGCTTGGCGGAAGTGCGAATCCGCATACATATCTGTAATACCTTGACTTGGTATCAACATCTACCGAAGCATGGGCAAATCTCAGGGAGGGTTCGCGGAGATGCACTTGGTGAAGTGCTGTCCGTAACGGATCTGGCTGGGCGTATTGTCGCACAGCCGCATCTAGCGGAGGAATGAGCGAAGGCTGCGGATTGGACTTATTCGATATTTCATGCTGCAACTGGTGAACACTCCTGTATTGAGGATGTTGAGCACCAGCACTTGCAAACGAAGCTCTATTGTTAAGAGGATTTACTGAAGTCGATTCCGGAAAGCCACGGGCTCGGGTCGTTGAGTCTGCTGGCATATGTGTATTCTGCAAAGGTCTCTGCTGCATATGAGAAATAGGTACAGCATTCGGGAAGTCGTTCGAAGCCGAATTAAATAAATCCCGGCGGAGGTTCCAATAAAAGGTATTGTGGTGAAGCACATCGGTTGGTGCACTTCCCATTCTTGACTCCGCCTGTTCCTCAATAAAGTGCTCATAAGCTCGCCTTAAGAACTGAGGGTATTGTGGGTGATTCCTGAATACACGACCCCACAGAACTTCTACAGCATAGCTAAAGGCGACTCTTTGGAAGATGAAGCTCCTCCTCATCCCAAGTCTTGCAAGGTCATTTGCGAAGGGCAGAACTTGATCTCGCACAGTGACCATGCATGTCAATGGCCAGTCATGTTGAACTGTCAAGCATTCGGATATGTCATTTAAGAGCAGTGCGAACACAGACGTACCCATCGATTCCTGCACACTTTGAAGGTATGAGGGAAGAGCATCGACAAACCGACGCGTTTGTGGGCCAAGAAGAGTGTCCGTTCCGATAATATCCTCTATGCCGGAGGTATTCGCAGCATTCAAGATTGTAACATCTGGAAAGAGACATCTGACCCGGGGTTCATGTCGTGCCCTCAGGATGAGAAACAGTGTGATGTAGAAGACATCATACGCGTGCGAAGCTATTGCCAGCTGCTGTAGTCTATAGGTATCTATGTGGGACATTTTTCGTTCACGCAGCGCAGCCTCGACGAAGTGCAACAAATTCTTAGTTACTTGCGCATATACAGGGGGCAAGCAGACGTTTTCTGCGTTGTCGCATGTTCCCGGTTGAAGTGCTGTACGATCGGTCAAAGCAGCCACGGATCCGGTGGCACATCTGTCTGTAGGGATAGAGTGAAGGGAAGGAACAGCAGCTGGTTCTTCGCTAAAGGCAGGGGTTGGAGGGAAGTGAGCATGATTAATCGAGGGAAGACCCCGTGAGTGGAGTCCGCCAGCCATCGGGGCAGTTGCTGGTGCCACTGGGCCTGGTATGATTGGAGAAAGAATGTGTGAACCTGATGGACCACAATCAGGCTGGGCGACAATCGGTACAGGCGTCATCTGCGCAATTGGTATGGCGCTCTGAGATCTACTGGCATGCTGTGTGGGCTGAGACACCGCAGTTTCAGGACCAGTGGCATTGGCATTGCGAGATAATTGTCGACATTGTCGGTAATCGTCTGTTCGGACCGACGCATTTTGTAACCAGCTGGGTGTTGGGTGAGTCTTACCAAGCAGTAATTGAGCAGTCGCGTTGGATGTGGCTATATCATGGTACGACTTTTTACGTTTGAGGTGTTGCGGCATGGCGGGAAAATGGACAACAACATGGAGATCCCGTCCGCTCATTGACTACCTGGAAGTAGATTTTCCTCTTCAAATGTCCTAGACGTTGTATGACAGTGCCGTGGTGGAATGGCGCACATTCAGATACTTTTGCCTCCTTCATGAATTGCTGTACACTGCACCTTCCCGAGTTGTCAGCCAAGTAGCGCGCAGCTGCGTCGGCAAACAGTAAGACGTGCCTTCCCAATTAGAGCAAAGTGCATTTAGTGGTCCGGCGCGTAGACTTCATGCAGTCATGAAGACGCTTCACACTTGACATGTCCAGGCAAGGTACCTTGACTTACTTATACTTGCAGATCAGATGCGCGCCTCCGAACACATGTTTTCGCGAATGTCTGTTGTGATTCGACACGATAGACGAACGAGGACGCAAGGGCGCTTCCGCAATTTGACGGGCGTCTTGAACTGGGCACATAAGGATAAGGCCGGGCAAGGAAAAGAAGGGAGTAGCATTGCACTGCAAGGGCTGGCGGGTCCAGCTTTGCAACGCGAGCTACAGCATTCTACTTGTAGCCGGACCCACTGTCGTTCCACTCTCCGTCTCCAGATGTCTCTCGACTACACAGATCATTGCGCCTGATGGGCCATGTCTGGTGTAACAAGTAGACGAGAGAGTGGATGCAGTGAAGATATCTTGGGATGTTTAGACTTGGTCAACAAGGTCCAGCCAAAGAGGGGCTCTGATATAGTAGTGTCGGTAACTTGACAATCCACACCCACGCGAACCTTAAAAGACATATCTCCTCAACTGGCGCTCAGGGTAAGATACTCGCACTCCAATTATAGACAGAGCAAGCCAAACGTCGGTTGATCAATGGAATTTAAAAGATGCAGCGCAAGCAGCGCTTTTACAACGGTGTTTCGCTGCAATTTCGTCCAATGAACGGTCGCGCATGACTCGGCCCAGAGCACACATTACGGTATCGTACTGTGTCTGTATCATCATCACCACTATACTTAGTATACAAACTACATTTGTCTAGACTCTTCTCATCCCACCTTCTACCTTGTCTTGGGTTACTGTACCGGACTTCTACTTTTACTCCACACACATTCAACACATACTGACTGCGCGCGCACAATCATTCATGATCACCACGTCCCATTTCCTGCCTGCTCTCTGCAGTACATCTTGACCTGAGCCCATCTCAGGCACGCCATCGAGCTGGGAGCAGCGCGCATGATGGCCTCTTCAAGCTCGCGACAGCCAACCCATGCGCAGCATCAAGCCCCCCCAGGCTCCATCCTGCTTGTTGTCCGTAAGTCAATCCTCTCTTACTTGCTGTCTTTATCGTGTCATCCTTCCCGCGAACTTGCATTATCACCCTTGCCCTTCTCTCGTTCCATAGCAATACAGCGCATATGATACCTCTTCCGTTACACAAATCACTTTCCGGACTCCTCCTCATCACATTACCCGGACTTTTGGTTGCGATAGTCGACTCCAAGAATCACTCTTCCACCCCCGCTCGGAATCTCCACGCCGTGTTGTTGTCTTACGATGGCCTCGGTCCATGACATACAGGAAAGCTAATTAGCGCTCCAACTCAGATGACTTCGTCGCTCGTAGTCCTGATGAGCTGAGCCTCGCCAAGGGCGATCGCATCGAACTCATCGAACGCGACGATGACTTCGGCGATGGCTGGTTCCTTGGCCGTCATATGACCAATGGTACTACTGGCCTTTTTCCAGAGGGTAAGCGGGCTTTCACTTGAGTCAACAGCTCTCGCCGCTGAGAATCGCAGTCTACACAACCCCGGCACCCAAAGCCACCTTGCCCGTCTCTTCGAACCAGCAACGAACCCCTCGACTTGGCCCCCTGAGTCCGACACTCTCGTCTTTGCCCGCAGAACAGCATGCGTCCGCCTCCTCTCGACCCTCGTCAGGTGCCGCGCCGCCGTCGGCTGCGCAGTTCGATGGCAATGGTAATGCCAATGTCCATGCGAGATACTCGGGCGACCTATCGAACCAGAGGCCTCTCAGCTCGAGCGGCAATGGAATCCAAGATGCCACACGCAGTTCACTATCAGCGAATCCGCCGTCGACTCGCACGACTCAATCACTGGCACCACAGCACAACTCTGTCATGCACGAGACGCTGAGCGTCATCGACGAGCACATCACCGATCTCAGAACCCCGCGACAAAGCCATCTGAGTACAAATCGAAGCAATCAAGACGCCGACAGTGTCTATTCGCATGACGCGCATCGCCTGTCATACATTAATGGACACGAGACAGATGAAGAGGAGGAGGAGCAGCAGCAGCAGCAACAGCAACATCTACACACGGAGAGCGAGGTCATGGCTTGGACACCCGCTCGCGTGGCCCAATACCTCGAGCAGCAAGGGGTCGAGAAGCAGCATTGCGACATCTTTCGCGAACAGGAAATCTCGGGCGAAGTCATCCTCCACATGGAGCAGTCGGCCGTCTTCATCAAGGAATTTGAGCTCGGTTCAGTCGGCCGCCGCCTCAAGACGTGGCAGAAGATCAAGGCTTTGCAGGACGAGACAAGGGCCGCTGGGATCCCCGGGATGGCGAGGAGTATATCGGATTACTCTGCCGCGGCCGATGATTCTATGTCTATGAACGAGGTCGCCCGCACTCGGAGTGCCTCCATTACTGTTCCTCCCCAGAGACCTTCAACGGCGGCTCCTGTTTCTTCCTCTTTTCCCACCTCTGCGGGCTTCGCAACTCAGCCATCACCTGCCCTCGCCGCTCATCTACAATCGTTGAATTCGATCACTGCGCGCCCAGAAAGTATGGCCCGACCCAGCGCTGCCTCCATCCGCAGCCTGAACCATTCCCGACGTCACTCGTCGCTGGGTTCCATTGGTGACGCAGCGCCTCCTCCTGCCACATCCCGCTACTCTCAACACCGTCAATCGTCGTCTGGCGCCTCGCCCTTGGCAATTGCATCTGCAGCTGCTGCGTCCAGGCGCCGCTCTTCCGTGCAAGAACAACCTCACACCTCGATCCCTCAACACAGCGACCACCTTTCCGTCGGCAACTACGGCTTTGCCAATCCCGACTCTCCTGGAGACATCGACCGAGGTTACTTTTCCGGAAACGAAGTTGAGAACCGGAACAAGCGCAATGTTTTGCAGAAACGATCCAGCCAGATGCACGCACGGAACGCTAGCGCAGTGACGGACTCGGCAAGACACAGCACCCAGTTCAGATCGCACGGCAGAGTGGCGAGCGTTGAGTCCATGCGAGCACCCGTTTCGCCCATCTTGTCGCCTGAGTCGGCGCAATTCTCCTTCGACAAGGCCGCCGGTCATCGCGCCGTCAGCAGTCCTCTGGTCACCACTGGCACGAAACCTTTCAGCGCCATCCAGGAACCTGCTTCACCTATAGTCACGAAGCTCGAGTACGGCCAGTCATCCATCACAGCCGACAGTGATGCGTCCTCGGCAAATTACTCGCCGTCTCCAGCATCGCATTCCTTCACCTTCTTCTCGAAGCCACGTGTGGGCGGCTTGCGCGTGGCGTCAGACGCCGTCACGCAAAACGAAAAGAGAGCTCAGAGTAATCTGAAAGGATCGCCAATCACATCGCCCACACGCACAGGTTCCACTACACCGTCTACCGACACGCCGTCGATCGAAATACAAAAGCCAGATACTCAATCTCGAGTTTCTACGGGCTCATCATCATTGGTCGCTCCTCCACCCCCAGCCGCTCGTGCGCGGCCCAAGACAAAGACAAAGAAGTCGACCTCGGCTTATACACGTGGGTTGGAGAAGCGGACTCCGGCAGAGCAGATGACTGGATGTGACTATAGTGGATGGATGAAAAAGAAATCGTCCAATCTGATGGGTTCGTGGAAACCCCGCCTCTTCGTCCTTCGTGGGCGTAGACTGTCTTACTATTACTCCGAGAACGATACCGAGGAGAAAGGTCTGATCGATATCTCCTCACATCGCGTCCTCCCGGCAGAAAATGAAAGAATGACTGGCCTACATGCGGCATTGACCGGTGCATCTTCGTCTCCTGTGATGCCAGCCAACACCACTACCCAGACATCGGCGGCTACAGATCTAGCCTCGAAACCATCCATCGACTCGGAGACTGGGCTTTTCATATTCAAGCTTGTGCCACCCCGCCAGGGATTGAGCAAAGCAGTCAACTTCACCAAGCCGGCTGTGCATTATTTCGCTGTCAACAGCCGCCAGGAGGGACGTCTCTGGATGGCAGCTCTGATGAAAGCGACAATCGACTACGACCCCAGCGGCAAAGTCGTCACCAGCTATAACCAGAAGACCATCTCGCTTGCAAAGGCTCGGGCCAGGAACGAGCGCCCACCAGCCTTGCGAGAGATCAGCAACGAAAGTGCGACCGAGGACAAGGCGATCGCAGAACTGGATGGGGGCTCTGTCGAAAGACCCGATTCCTCTGTCGACCAGACTGGACTAGGAATAGACGGCATCGAATCCAGCAAAGGCGATACCGATCCTGCTACTACTGGCGGTGCTGAGAAAAGCGATGCTGTGACAGGAGTTCGGACTTCGTCCACATGAAATTAATCCGGGTGACATAAAACCAACCTAATAATGTTTTTGTCCTTTAATCTTTTGGATTTCTTTATGATATGAGTCACGACAGGGAAGGTTCTGGCCGTGGGCAGGCTGTCATTGCTGCCTTTTCAAACTCTCACATCAACAAGGAATATTCTTGTATGTCCTCTCCACTGGGGATATTGTTGATCTTGTCGCTTGTCTGATGGACCAAGGCATCGGCTTTCTTGCACCAAACTCTCACTGCATGTACATAATTGCCATGAAAAAAATCTTACTTTAATTATGTCATTCTTGACAACTGTTTCTCTATTGGAAGTTCACAAAGGCTCCTCCGTCAACAAGTATTTGGGATCCGGTCACGTAACCTGATAGATCCGATGCGAGGAAGACTGCCGGGCCCGCGAGATCCTGCTTAGGCGTTAGTGATCCATTTCCAGCGTTGTTGTGACCATCGAGAAGCAGGAGTGAGTAGGTGACACATAAACAAGGAAGCGAAATGGAGAAAAGGCAAAGCAGAACAACGCAGGGGGAAAACTCACATGCGGCACGCCCAACCTCCTCAACGGCACCCGTCCCTCCATATACCTCAACTTCCCCTCATCGCTAAGATCTTCCTCATTCAACGCCGTCCTGATCGTCCCGGGAAGCAGCGCATTACACCTGATCCCATAAGGTCCCAACGCACACGCACAGCTTTGGATCAGCGACGAGACGCCCGCTTTGGTCGGCGTGTAATGCGTCTGTCCTGCTCCGCCTACTAGGGCGCTGATGCTTGAGATGCCGATGATGGAGCCGCCTTGGGGGGTTTGTGAGACCATTTGGCGCGCTGCTGCTTGGATTGCGAGGAAGGCGCCGGTCAGGTTGATGTCGATTGTGGATTTTAGGAGGTCCGGGGGGAGGCTGTGGGGTTTAGAATGTTTGGTCAATGTCTTGGATATGATAGTGTTGTGCGTTTCTGGTGTTCTTGTGTTTGCTTCGATTCCATCTTTCTGTGTCTCGGGTGTGGGAATGGCTCTGGTCCCCAGGGAGAGGAAACTCAAGTCCACTCGCCCCATCACCGCACACCATTCATACAAGAGAAAGGAACCCCAACCAAAAAGCGAACGTAAGTAAAGAAGACGTAGGAAAGATACTCACCTCAGAAACTCCGCAAATTGGCACACGCCAGCATTATTAACAAAAACATCCAACCTGCCCCATTTCCGCACCACCGCATCAATAAACCCCGTCCCCGTCTCGACCTTGGACACATCCCCCGCGAAACCAATGAGTCTGCTTCTTCTCTCATCTGCGTCGTCGCCATCGCCGCCGACTTCTTGCACGAGTGACTCGAATGCGGCTTCGGATGCTGCGTCGGGGTAGTAGTTCACGGCTACTTTTGCGCCTTGTCGGATGTATTCGAGGGCTATTGCGCGGCCGATGCCGGTCACGGCGCCGGTTATTGCTGTTACTTTTTCGTGCAGCAGGGCGGGTGACATGTTTGTTTGTTATTGGGGTTGGATTATGGGGATGCTTGGTTACTTCTTTCGGGTTCGAATATGCGTGTGAGAGATCCAGAGAGGAGAGGAAGAGTGAGCAAGTGGATCGAGTCACTTGGGAATAACAATGAGGCAGGCAGCTATATCATATCAAGTATGATCCGTGGTCTGATGTCTTGCGATTGACAACCGATATACCTTATCCCGGGGCCTCGTGTGTCTCTTTAGGTTCGTTTTGTAGGAAGCAACAAGAATAACGCAGGAGAAGATCACGACCAGGTGTCTTTCGGCACCTTCGCTGTTCTTTATCCATTTCTATATAGTCGACTTACTAACTTCCTCGCTCGGACTCTGTTCCCCGTGTTCCCCCAGGAAAAAGTCGCGGTCATGGTGGAGTGTGGTTTTGGTTTTCCCCACATCTCGGGGTAATGAGTACCGTGAGGAGCGAGAGCGAGTGACTGGGTGATGGGCTGGCCGTCTCGGATTGTTCGAGTAATTCCTTGCATCTCTAACAGGAGCAGGGTGCCTTCTCTGTCTTTTCCCTTCTTGGTAGCCGCTTCTGTGCGACTGTGTTTGTAGTTGAGAAGGTTTCGGTGTGGTGTGTGTATACTGTATTAATTTTGGAAACCTGTTCATTGATATCAATCACTTCCATAATACTACAGCGAGTATAGACTCAAGAATACAGTGACCTCTCGTATAGAAGTCACCACTTTGGATTTTCCAGATCAAGGATCCGGAGACACAATGGCTGAACGCAGTACGTAGGTCACAAGTCTGATTGCGTGAAGAACAATTGAAAAGATGAGGGCATAATCACTTAGGTAGACCACTTCGATTGCGATAGTATTCTACGAATTAATCGGGATAAGGGGGACCCTGTCCATACTGCAGATTTCTAGATATCATGATGCTCCTCCCGTATACACTCAATCGTCGAAGCCACCGAATTCGCCTTCCGAGCCCGAGCCAACTTCTTCACGCTGCTGATTCTTGCTTGCGGCCACGGCCCCTTTCCTGTTGTTTTCCATCTTCCTGATATAACCACTCTTGGTACTGATGCGAGTCTTGCCGGCGCCCGTCTTGGTGTCTTTGCCAGTGGCAGATCTCCTCGACTCGATTCCACGCTTCTTGAGCTGTTGCCTGTCACGTTTACTCGGAGTGGGCAAGGCGTCGAGCAGCCATTGTTGTACATCTTTCGAGCTTCCTGTCGAACCCCGGAGCTTTTGGCTTGCCGCTATAAGATTGGCCACGGTCTTGATGGTGGCAACATCGTCGTCGGTGTAGTATGTAAGCGCGACACCACCTTCCCTGCCTGCTCTGCCGGTTCGTCCGACGCGATGGACGTATGCCGCCGCGGACGTGGGTACATCGTAATTGACGACACCGTTGATACCACGGAAATCAACACCACGAGAAAGCAGATCGGTGGTGATGAGGAGCCAGACTTCACCTTTACGGAAGCGCGTCATGATATTGTCACGAGCCACCTCGGACAAGTCCGAATGCAGAACAGCAATTCTCGAGATACCACCTGCTTCCGGAGGAATATCATACTGCAACTCCGAGTGCAATGCGGCTGCCCGATCGATGGTTTGGGTGAAAATAAGAAAAGGGGCGCGAAGGACGGGGTGGTCGTTGGCGTTCGTAGGGGTTGGGTGTAGGAGTTGGCGAAGAGCCATTAGTTTTCCTTGTTCAGTGGCAGCGTAGATGAGTTGGTGGTCGATGTTGGGCACAGCAGAATCTTTGAGGCCGACCACGAGACGCACTAAGGGTGCTTCAGATAACGTTGAGCCATTGGCTTTCAGTCTTTTCGCACGTGCATCCATAGTCGATTTGACAAGCTCTTCGATGTTCGAGCCCATTGTAGCTGACCAGAAACTGACTCGCAATGCAGGACTAGAAAGCGCGTTCCACACCGAAAGTGTCTGTTCTCTGAAAAGAGGGTCCAACAGAACGTCAGCTTCATCAAGGATCAAGAAACGGAAGTCTGTCCAGCCGGACTCTACAGCTGAGGATGCAGATCCAAGAGCGTTGAGAAGTGCTGCAGGAGTTGAGACCAGGACATCAGCTTTGACCGCTGGGACAGCACCCTCTTGATCCGTCGCAGAATCACCTGCACTCCCACTAAGACGCATGCCTTTTCGGACATTGGTGATCCTGACTCCGGTGTTGAGTGCTAGCTTCCTGCCCTCGTTTGCAATTTGACTCGCAAGCTCCTTGGTCGGAGCTAGCACAATGGCGCGTGAGGCGGGTTGAGTGGACGACGAGGACTGGTCTTGCTTCGAGTGGTGTCGCAGCTGCATGATGGCCTTGATTAGAGGAATCATGAAAGCCAGGGTCTTGCCACTGCCCGTGGGAGCGATGGTCAACAGGTCTATAGCAATAGATTCGGAGGACACATCGACAGCTGTATTCGAAACTGAAGTGGTCTTAGTGGCTTCGGTATAAGTTGATGGATCAAGCAGGAGTGGCAAGGCAGCAAGTTGGACCTCAGTAGTGGTGGTGTAACCCTGGTCTTCAATGTTTTGAGCAAGCGTGCGCGGTAAGTGATGTGTAGAGCGAAGACGACGAAAGTCAGTGACGGGAGAAGGATAAAGCTGTTCCCGATGTTTTGTTGATGAAGCTGACGAGGAACTGCTCTTTTTGTCCGATTTCTTGCTCTTGCTCTTGTCTTTACTTTTTTGAACCACAGGAGTCTCATCAGAAGAGGTATGCCTCAGAAGAGTGACCTTGACTTTATGACTCTTCAACAATTCTTTATATCCCTCCTGGCTAATCTTCTCTTGTTCTACAGGAGCCACGTCCTTCTCCACAGCTACTGGTGCATCAATTGCAGAGGCTTTAGACTCTCCATTTGAATTTGCGCCAGCTCCTCCGGATCCACCAAAGAAATCTAGAGCAGGCGCATTCCTCAGACTCGCATCTTGCACATCCGATCCCCTTTTTCGTTTGCGGTTGGCTGTTGATTTATCCTGGAAAAGTTGTGGATTGTTGGCGGGCCCAGCAGAAGGCCTCAGTTGACCATTTCCATTTCCAGGCTGTGTCTTTTTATTTGTCTTGATGGACCGTGTTAGTAGCCGTAATGGATCCATGACAGGCGTCTGAAATATCTGTTAGAGGTTTGAAGCCTATTGTTGCGGTATGTGAAGTCGGAAGATATTTATATAAAATGTGCACCTTCCGCCATAAACTTTTGTTTCGAGTCTCTGATTTTCCCTTAAGGGAATCGTCCATCTTATCTTATCTGATGATTATCATGTCACGTGCGGCGAATTTCCGCCCGTCGCGACTTGTGCCTAGTACATGATCTTATACTGCTATTGGGGCTTAAGAAATCGGTTATTGGAGTATTGGGACACTGTCCAAGAGCACCCGATCGAAGCATGACATGTATACTGTCTTGTTGCAAGTGATTGACATTTCACGCACGTGTGGCGAAGAAGCCTGTTTGGGAAGGAAATCTGTTCGTTGTCCGTCTAGACTGATGTACAAGTTCTACAGAAATGCACACCCGTCGATTGTGTGCAAGCGCTGTATTTTACACCTCTCTGCCTACTGCATTCCTCCTCGAATCTACCATCGAGCATTCCCACCGACCTTTTGTCATTGTCTGGCACTCCATCTAGTGAAGTATCTAGTGGTGCGCGGTGGCGCTTGATCGGTAGCCGATCACCTTGAAGCGTCCGAGCATCTCACCAACGGTGAAGAAACCAACCACCTCGGCGACGACGACACCGGCAGTCGCGAGCTGCTGGGTGTCCATGCTGCGGAGCTTGCTGAGGGACTGGAAGGGGTTTGATGCGCCTGCTGCGCTGGGGTTTTTCACAGCGTTGAGGATGTTCTGTCCATACTGTTGGAAAGTAGCCATGTTACTGTTATATAATCAGTAAATGAATAATTGATGTTTTGTGACATTGTCGCTACTGACGGAGGGCTCATCTTCTGTCCGTGAAACACGAGCTTGCCGAGCTCAAGGCCGACCTTGGAGTAGTAGACAGTAGGAGGGACGAGGGCTGTCGTTCAAAGTCACGTTAGCGCTCATGATTCGCTCAATGGATATGTTTCCACAGTCTCGGAAGAGATTGCAAGGGTAGCCAACGACGCCCGAGATCAAGTCTTTCGCAAGGAGAGCTGCTCCATCACGCCGGCCCAGCTGTGATGGGACTGGATGTACGGAAGTCTCGCGTCAGGCCTGTCCGAGACCAGAGTCCATACAAAGCAGCCGACTCTTTCTTCACTCGCGACAGACATCGCTCAATGGCAACAGGGTGCTGTGGCGGCTGGGGAGACGTACACTGAACGAAGCCAATCAATTTTCCGGTGCGGCCGCCAATGCTGTTGAGGGCGCTGCCAGCGCTGCTCAGGGCAGATCCAGCGGTGGATGTGACTTTGGAAAGACCTTGCGAAGCGCTTGAAGCGGCGGATCCGGCGGTCTCCTTTGCCTTCGCTGAGGCGGCCTCGGTGGTGGTGGAAGCATGGCGCAGTGTCATGCGTCCAACTTGCGGCCGGCGCAGGATCATACGGGTGACGGCGAGAGACATTGTGTAGGAGGAGGCCACGGGGTGGAGTGCAAAGAGAGGCGAAATGGAGGAATTGAGTCGGTCGACGATCAGCTGTGAATACCTTTACAAAGACCGTGGCCGGCTGAGATAATAACAATACAATGGAATAATCTCACGTCCGTCTTTCTGCTTGTGCTTGCTTGATCTGAACTTGCAACGGCACTTTCCTGACCGAAGGTCCGTGCACAACTCACCACTGCACTGCTGTTGGTCTTCTCTCTCTGTTCATCATGTGCCGTTTTGCAAGGCAATCATAATGTGCATCCGAGTTGCTCTACCTTTTCGTCGACAACCGGAGAAACACCCTACAGTGACAGATCGGGTGCGAAAGGTCATCCACGCATCTCAACTATGCAGCCTTGTTGTTTCCATCTCGAAAAGGACTGTCTTCATCTCGAAAAGGACGGCGGCACACAGTGCTGTCAGGCGCTGTCGGGGCTAGAACTCACATTGTTAATCCCTCTTTCCAGTCACAGATCATGCCCCTGCTTCGTCGATTGTTTCCAGCGGCTTCTCGACTCTGCTCTATCTATGAAGCATCTGTCAGGCGGAGGCTAGAGCAAGGTATGTGAGCTCGCTATGTTGATCATCTCCGGATCTCGGTTTGATGAGCAGACTCGAAACAGAAATACTGGTAAGCAACACTGCAGCATGTAATGGCTCGGGTCGTCGGACCATGCGTGTTACGCATACCTTCTTCTGTATGCATGATCCTACGACCTGCACTTTTCAGATCCGCTGGTGCCGCATCGTTCGCATGCAAAAGCTGCGGCTACACCGTAGGTGCAGCTTAGCACCCTGCTCGACGGAGCACCTCATACAATAGCTCATGGTGTCAAGTCCGCGTGCCCAGGTCACTCGATCGAGATATGTCGTGACTATGAGATACTTCAGTCACTATTTTCCTGCAATCCCACTAACCAAGCCGCATACTATACTTGTACCTCATGCCTGGCCTCCTTATCGATAGCCTCGGCATCATGTTGTACAAGTGTCTTGTCAAAGGTTCCCAATCGGCTTGATTCACTCGTGAGATCGCGCTCTACAGCCAATGGACTAACAGAGGCAATGCCCAGCATGCCCACTGGCCTAAGCGAGACTTGACCAGCGGACAGACTTAGCGAATCGTCTCAGCATTACAGAGACCGCAGCACAAATGCAGAGCAAAAGCACACGACTCTCGAAGCTGCCTCATGAAGAACCAGAGACTCCGACCGAAACCAGATGCTTCTGTGATAGCATGTATCGCTGCACGATACCGACCATGTACTCTATACTCCGTGACCGTTGTAGAGGTGCAGTACTGTAGCTTACCTTACCTTATCAATTGTACCCCATAAGCGAAAACCCTTCGGGCTTCGGGAATCCCGCTTAAGGCATGTCGTCAAGTCGCATGCGATACTATACTTCGCCGCATGCTCGCTTTGGTGCGCACATCACAATAGAGTAGCATGTGTCAGTCGTCGGTGTTGCATAGCGGAACGGGGAAGTGAGTCCCGTTCGATGATCACCGAAGCCACAATCGCGGTCCCCCAGATAATGGTTTAATCCCTCTCGATGTTTTGTAAACGCTGGACGGATCGTGAAAGTCTCAATGGAATCACCTGCTCGTAATACGGGAACGTGAGCTCTGTCGCGTGATATGAGAGGCCCCGAGAGGGTCCAACTACAGCCTCCAAGCTTGCTCCACATCAATGGTCTCGTCACGGTCCAAAGAGGCTACTCGCCAGTAGATACCAACCTTGTCCTTTCCCTGAAAAAGGGTCGTAGAGCAGTGCGTGCAGCGTCCTGCGCGGCAGCCGTGCGCTCACGTTTAATGGCTTTCTACCTGCATGAGAATTGAGCAGTCATGCAAGACTGATTGCGCATCCGCTGACCCACACCCGCTTTCTTCACGCTTGTCGATACTGGGTGGTAATCAAGTCTTACTTGTGCTAACAAAACTACGCCGACCGAACCGATTAGGATCCTCAGACCTCCCGAATATATCAATAAACAGAGCTTACGTCTCGCTTCATTTCCTTTGCCCACATCGAGATTGCGCCTCTTTTTTCATCCAGCCAAAATGAAAGCGAAACAGGATCCTCAACGACACGTCTTCATCCCGCCGAGGTAATCATATCGGTGCTGAATGCATATTATACCTGTCTGCATGCGGTAGGCGTATAGAATAAAGCTTGTCAGGTAAGGTAGGCTGCACCCGGCAACAGAATGCCTCCGCGCTTATGCCATGCTCTGGCGTTGATAATGCGCAAGTGTCTCTACGCACCGCTTGGGCCACCCACACTAGCGCAGGTCGTTGTAGTGAGACCGCATTGCCGTCTCCATGCTCTATCGACGATGAATTGCACTCTTGCACTTGGTTGCGTTCTGTATGTGGACTGGCGAAGTCATGCTAAGCTTGCCTAGAGTCGTCCCGGCTGGAGGATATGAACGACCCAACAGACGAAAGTCGACCTGTCGTAAATGCTTATACAAGTACGGTCCGGAGTAACAGCCGTAGAGCTCTCGATGCCCTTGCGTCTTTTGTGGATAATAATGTTGGCCGAGCCACATCTCCATGCCCTTTACGATCAGTAACAGTGCGCAGATCAGGCCCATGCGCGGCAGACGGTAGACCCCTCATTCGCCATGAACTAACTTAGCTTGCTTCGCACGAGCACTCTGCCTTCCCCACCTCAAAGCGGGCTGGCCGGTTATACTCATGATATGTACGAAAAAGGTGGATGGATGTGGATAGTGCGTGGTGTCCGGCGGATGATAGCTTGATGCAGGCGCCTCAGCAAGACTCCGTCCACTTCTTGACGCCTCTCATTATCTTCTGATCTCATCATGCCATGCCGCTATTATCCACTACGCGAGGGTTCACGAGCCCTGTGAAAATGATAGCCTGCAGCTATATCACCTGGCTGCCCCTCTGGCGCTGCCTCTTTTTCTTCAATGCCATTGCTCAGACTCTCGTTTTCGCATCATGGGCTTGTCTTGGGAGGCGTCTGCCATTGTCTTGTTGTCAGTATCACCGATTTCCTTGATCACAAGTCTTGTGCCAAGTTCCAATGGCACACCCCTTCTTGAGGAGAACGTTTGACTAAACTACGAACTTGCAGCATATTTCGTTATTTCCGTCTAGTCGTCAACATAATTTCGCATTGGACTTTTAAGCCAATCCCAATCCCATTGAATCCCAATTACACCTCGGAAGATGTCACAGTCATTATCCCAACCATTGATGGTGACGGGGATGAACTCCGTCGCACCATCAAGACTTGTCTAGCCACCCAGCCCTTCGAAGTCATCATCGTCACCATTGATGCTAACATCAAGGTTGCATGGCGAATGGCGGCTTCTATCAATAGCAAGAAGATCCGCGTGGTCAGCATTCCTAAAGCCAACAAGCGCAGCCAAATGTGCGAAGCGATCCCCAGAGTCATGACAAAGATCACGGTCTTTGCAGACGACGATGTCATCTGGCCTCCGGCAGTCCTTCAATGGATGCTTGCCCCTTTTGAGGACGAGAAGATGGGTGGTGTGGGCACGTCTCAGAGGCTTATGCGGCCGGACAAGCCTAGCTTGTGGAGCTTTCTTGGCTCTCTGTATTTAGAGCGACGCAACTTTGATTGTTCGGCTTGTCTGCATATGGATGGTGGCCTGCCTTGCTTGTCAGGAAGGACCGTAGCGTATCGCACCGAAATCTTGCAAGATGAAGCTTTCACTTTTGGCTTTTCCCACGAAACTTGGGGAACATACCAGTTGAATGCCGATGACGACAACTTCATCACTAGATGGATCTATACACACGGATGGAAGATAACCATGCAGTATCACAAAGCAGCAGAGGTTCAGACTACACTTGAGGACAGCCCCAAATATCTGAAACAGTGCCTCCGCTGGGTACGCAGCAACTGGAGAAGCAACCTGACAAGCATGTTTGTCGAAAGACATTATTGGTGGTATGTACTATAAAACATTGATTTTTTGATTATGAAGAACACAGGAGCTGATCTTGGCGCAGGACACACCCCTGGACGACATATGCTGTTTTCCAAACGACCCTGACTGCATGGGCATTCGTGGATCCCCTTCTGTTCTACCTGTGCTACAAGGCCACAGAATCATGGTCGCCAGAGGATAGACAGCCAGTACTCATTGCTGCTGGCATCTGGATCTTTGTCTTCGCCAAGTCCGTCAAATTGATGGGCCACTTCATCCGATATCCTGCGGATCTCGTCATGTTGCCAATCTCGATTCTTTTTGGATATGTACACGGCATTGTGAAACTGTGTGGTCTATTCACACTCCACGAGGTATGTTGAATGATTATATGCTGAGTCAAGGGCACACGAAAACTAATGAAGAATAGACCGCCTGGGGTAGTCGCGAAGGTGCAGATACCGATGACAGGTACAGAATGATCCGTCTTCCGCCATATGGTGTCGATGGAGAACAGCCCCAAGTGGCTTCGAGCTCAGCGACATCGTTCCAATATGCGCAGCGACTTCCACCTTACGCCCAGAACGAGATTGACGACCACACGCCCCTTCAAATTCGCCCTCATGATTAACGGCGCATCTGAATGCTGTCCTTCAAGGACCACGCACTTCGCACTTTGCAATTCACCGCATTTGTTTTCCACAGCATTAGATGAAAAAATTGTTTGATAGATGGCATAAGCGTTGCGCTCCCTGCCCAGGATCCTTTGGTCGACGAGCCAGAAGTTTGCTTCAGGAGGATAAAAAAGAAGAACGGAAAATCGGCGCTGAGCTTTCGAGTATACCAAAAGGGTCTCACATCGTCGCCACATTTCACTTCGCAGATCCAGCCGGAAGCTGGTCTAATACCTTTATTTCTATTCACTTTCATGTCGAGTTCGGTTGCCTCCTGAACATCAACCCTCCGCCAAGAGATATGCTCAGCTCCGGCAGCATATGCATACATATAGGAGACCTCGAGTTCGGACAGCATGGGATCTGATATTCGGGTTATTTACTGAGCCGGTCAACATATTCAAGAGCTCAGGAACTTCTGTATTCAGACAACCAAAATGTAAATATAGGTTTTATTGCATGCAGTATGTCAGGTACAGATCGCTGTATGCCCGGGCCCTTGATTATGCACGAAATCCTCGTACGTTCCTGCGCAGACCCAGCGTGGGCCCGGGAGGAAAAGATATGTGGATGCTTGCAGTTGCATAGCTGGGGGGCGATCGCCCTCCGGCAGTCGCGCCTGTGGGTGAGTAGGGGGTGAGCATCTTGCATTTGCTTTTGCTTCACTTGCCTTTCTCCGGTAATGTTCTACATATCAATCCATTCAATCTTCATGTCCAATTCCAGACAAGTGGTCTGAGGCAGGCCACACGTGTAGACGGTGAGGTGGTTACGGGTCAAATTTAAACGTGTCTTACTACTGCACACTCACTCCCAGAACCAAGGGCCGAGGGGCCGACTACATGTCCTTTTGGTAGCTCCTAAGAACCACGGGCTAAGCATTGATCGAAGAGGGTGTGTGCAGGGTATTATCTGCGTATATTGGGAAATCTTGATGATAATATTCCCTGGTTTCGCAAGACAGGACGGATTCGAGTGATCCTTCGTGACGAATCACACATCCCAATCTTAGGCAATATTTCACTTTAGTTTGCGAGTATGTACTCTGCACATATAAACATCCATCCACACCAAAACCACATATCACACGTACTCGTACACATATACACACACGCACACACAACGCTCATACATACATACATAAATACGTACACAGACTAGCAGCTTTTCAATTCACCCGAGTAAACAGGTTTATTCCCACAATCGTACAAAAGAGGTCACTTGACGCGAACCGATCTTCTTGACCACACCAATTTTCTCAGCCCTCAACGACGTCCTTCCTTGCCAATGGGACACCTGACCAAGGGTATCGATAGAAAGAATAGTAGTGCCGGAAAAGAAAAACAAGTGACGCGGATACAGTAAATCAACTAAGGTAATCATTATGATTCCTCCTGCGCCCTTTGGCCACTGCGTCTACCGTATCGCACCTCTGGCTGCCGCAGTGGGGTTAGGTGGTGTGCATGTGAAGACGCCATAGAGTCAGTGCACCGGTCAACGCCAAACCCTGACGCTAACAAAGTAAAGTAAACAATAAATATGCTTGCATATGCAAAGTAAGTGTGGTGGTGGTTGGTTTAGTTTAGTTCCTGTACATAGACCGCCGCCCGTGTATGGTGGATTTACGGGTATATACATACGGAGTCGTACAAGTACATTGGGGGAGGGATGGGGACATGATATTGTCGTAAAGTAACTGTAAACGAGTAGTATCCTTTTTTTGTGGCACCCCCCTCTTCTTCGATCACTCCTCCACCCAGCGAGCCCATCCCACTAATTTCTTGTTTCTCCTGCTCATCTTGTCCACCTTTGTAGATTGCGGCGAACCCTCAAGTCCAGCCTGTGGTCCACGCCCGTGGATTGCGAATTTGCAACATGGCGCGCATTGTTTGATGAGCGATCCGCGATCTGCTCTAGAGACACAACATGACTCGTTCGCTGTCTTTATCGCCGAGAGATGGACCACTTTGACTCAAGTCACATTTTCTCTTGTATAAACCTCTTGGCGCGCAACCGAGAACCTGCGAGGCCCGAACCGCTCCGACGGGAGAATGAGGGCTTTTTTTCCCTTGTGTGTTTCAATGAGAACACGGAAGAAGAAGAATGATATCAACGTTTCGCCGAGGTATCCAAGTACCTCGAGAAGGAAGAAACTTTTTTTTCTCTCCAAGTACAGGTAAGGCAGGTACTTGTCAAAGTACAGTAGCCGAGACTGATCCCTACCCGAACCGCGTGGAAGAGTACATATCCGTACAGTTTCTCACTGCCATGTGTTGACTAGCTTGCGATCCTGCCCGGACATGAATAAAGATACCCTGGAGATATCTATTTAGCTTTCCACTTGGGGCGACGTCGTCTCGGCTTTGACCGTAGCCTGACGAAGGCTCTAAAAGATAGTTGAGGGGCTTTTCGGAGAGATTGACCGTGAGCAGATGCCTAGGTGCATTCAAAGCTTCGCCCGATCTACATACATCGCCTACGCATTAGTGCAACACACCCCCACTCACATCGTCAAACCACTCCAAGCTGAATATGCGCGGTGTATCACTGATTAAGCGATCGGGTAAAGGACTAAGCAGTAACGACGATCGAAATATATACTCCCTGAGACACTATTTGTGGGAACACTTGGGTAAGGTTGACGACATACTCTAGATGCCGCTATCCCTTCTTTTTGGATTCTTGACTGGAACCGGTGAGGATGGAATCGAATGTCCGAGTTGGATCGTACACGCTCACAGGTCGTGCCCGTAATGTTCGAGCACCCATCCCGGGAACTGAAAGAGAGGCATCGACAGCTGACACAGGTCTTACACCTGTTGCGAGCGATGTTCTGCTTTGGCTCCTTCCCACGCGTGGAGCTCCGAGTAGGTTAGATGATATCCTCCCATGTTCTTGAGGGAGTTGCAGCGTGGTTGAAGGTTCCTGTTTCCGAGGACGCCATTTCTCAGCCATTCTCCAGCAATGGCTGCGATAGAAAAGCCCTTCAATACCAGGCTCAGCAAGGTCGGCAGGCAGGTTAACAGCAGTACCCGTCTTCACGGTCGGAACCCCTAACGTGGTGCCTGCAGCAGGGGCAGCATCGTCTCTGGCCCACGGGATGCCAGATCTGGGCGGTTCGCACAAGAAGTACTCTACGTCTTTTGTGTGTTCAACGCCAACGCCGTCGACGACAAGAAGCGGCAGTACTTGCAAAAGGGCATAGATGAAGATCCACTGGCCCATCCGATGATCTATTATATCGTCAAGCTTCTTCGAATGGGCGTGCTTGCGCTCCAGATCTTTGAAAGCTTCAGTGAACTCCAATAAGTCCGTTTCGCTGTTTGACGCGGCTGCTAACATTTTGGACACCTCTTCAGGATTTATTTTCTCAGATGTGTTGTCACTTCCACTGCCGGACTTTGGCATAATCGGTAAGTCGAAAGGAATTGCTGGTTTCACAGGAGGAGATGACCGATTATATTCAGCGAAGATTTGTTTCAAAGCCTTGTACCGCGGTTCTCCTGAGTCTTTCAGATCCGCAGAGGGGTCAATCGAACGGTCTACAAGAAGATCATAGGCCGAGCAAAGATCCTGGTATAGGTCTTTCAGTATCAGACGATTTAGTGTGGTTCCGGGTCTAGTTGACTTTGGTGGCCATTTCTTATAACGCTGCTTGTAGAAATGGATATAAAACTTGCGGGTCGTGGAGAAGGAGTCTCTCCAAATATTAAAGTCGACATGTTTCCGCTCGTGTTTGCTGGAAACGATGCCTGAGAACATCGACGGAAACTCGAGAGACTCCAAGGTTTCATTGACAATCGCCACATGCTTCTCCACATTGAAAGCTGCTCGACTCAGACGATTCATAGTCGCTGGACTGATTAGTAAAAGCGCCAGACTCTCACTTTTGCTGATTGACCTGAATTTGCCAGCTGCATGAGTAAATGCCTCATTATAGAGCTTGACACTCCTCATGCGCTCTCCCAATACAACCCCTTGGATCGTCTTTTCGTCAGAGGTTCGCACATCTGCCAGGCCAAACTCGTCTATGTAGGCTTCGAAATTTGCCACTACGACCTCACCGAAAGAAGACCCATCAACATTTGAGAATTCATAAGATTTCAGATGTTGCGCGATCCTGGTGAAGATGTCGAAGACGGACGGGCAGCGCTCTGTCGCGATGAGCGACCTCCCCATCAAAAATGCAAACAGATTGCGGATGGACACCTTGTGCTCCGTTTCATCCGGAAGATCGCCAGAGCCAGTTGAGGGATTGGAGCTAATCGCCGAGGTTTCCATCGGAATGTAGAGATGTTTGGGGGCCTCGGGGTCCGACTCTCCTGTGCTGTCGTCGACCTTTGAGAGCTCAATCAATTTACGCGAAGTTTGAAACAATGAAGATTTCACTCTGAAAGATGCTGGTTTCTCGGAGTCCTGGGGTGATAGGTACACAAAACAGTCCCCTGTGTCGTCCCATATCTCGAGTACCTGACGGAGCTTAGTTTCTTTTCCGAGAAGATATTGAGTTAGAAACTTCTTACCTTGCGAGATTCAAGTATGTCTACCAAATCGTATGGTACTTTCTCGCGATGGCCAGCAACCCACGCCTGCGGGCCCTGGCTGTCGTCATCCTTGTGCTCTGGGAGAATCTGCTTCCTCTCAGGAGTCTCGGCCACTATACTCGGAGGTGTGAAATTCCTTTTGCTGTGTTCACTGTGCAAGCTGCTTGTGGAGGTGTTCAGTGCCCGGAAGATACTGCTGGTTCTACGGGTGAGCATGCCACTTGCAGTAGTAGGCCTTAAAGAGGCTGCATCTGATGCAGAGCCGGACGAGGCATGATTGGCTGAGGCAGGGTTGAGAAGGCCCGCACCTTTACCATGATCACTCTTCTCCGGCTTTACACTCTCTGGATCAGTAGTAGTACGATTTAATTTGCCCCTACTGCGAAAGTTGAACAGTCGTGAATCGCGAAAGGACATCATATTGTTCAAGGCGGTAGAGGTTGGCTGTACCGGAGCGCCAAGGCTGCGGTGCGGTTGGTGGACGGGCCGGAACGCGAGATGACGACCTCTAACCCTGAGCAACGACTACCTTACTCTTAGTAGAATTGACAACCCAGCTCTAGAATCCTGCTGCACTTGGTATCTTGAGCCCAAAGTAGCGACTAATGCTGCATGCTGTTTGACCAGGACTCAGAAAAGACCGGACGGCCATTGATTGAAAAAAAGAGGGCTTTGCAAATCTCTCGGGATATATGAGTGACACGTTAAGGGCGACGTAATCACTGTATGTGCACGCAACTATAATTGCTGAAGGCATTGACCAATCCTCATCTACGCACCGGCACACTGTGGCAGTCATAATAATATATATCGTAGCTGGCAAAGAAATGAGCTCTTCAATCAATCTTGTCAAGGGATGGCCGAGTACAAAGTTGCTACCGGCTCGCCAGATCAGTGAAGCTGCGCAGTTGCAACTCGCAAACCCCGAAGTCGCACATGCGGGTCTTCTATACGGACCCGACGATGGCTTCAAGCCTCTACGGGAATCGCTCAGCAGGTTCCTGACCACGTTTTATAACCACGACGAGGACGGAGATGCGATTGAGCCCGAGGAGATCTGCATCACAGGGGGTGCGTCGCAGAACCTTGGGTGTATGCTGCAAGTCTTCACAGATCCCCTGTTCACGAGAAGCGTGCAGATTATCGCGCCCGCTTATATGCTGTCATTCCGCATGTTTGCGGACAATGGATTTTCTGGTAAGATGAAAGCCGTGCCCGAGAACGAAGACGGCGTGGACACAGGCTCTCTTAGGCGCTCGCTACAGGAGAGCGAGGACCAGGCAAAGACCGATTACCTCAATGCTGCGGTACGTTTGTGATTATTATCGTCGGAAACTATCATCATGATCCTCGTTCTACCCCTTTTCTTCCAAAAGCCGTAATCACCACTTGAATGATGGACCCTTGCTTTTCTCTTCTATTTCTTACTATTACCCTTTTGCATATTCAAACTGCATTAACGGGGGAAGAACTAATCAATTGACGGTGGGGATCTTGTGCAGACGACCAAGCCACAGCGGCCATACTCCAAGTACTATCGTCATGTCATCTACTGTGTGCCAACCTTCAGCAATCCCTCGAGTCGTTCCATGTCCCTGGAACGACGTACCGAACTCGTAAGAATAGCCCGAGAGTTCGACGCGCTCATAATCGCCGACGACGTCTACGACTACCTCCAATGGCCCTCCCATCCGACCGAAGCCTCCATCCCCATGACGCGAGCCAGCTTCCCGCGCCTCGTAGACATCGACAGGGCCCTCGACGGCGGCGCCTCCCGCCCCGGCGCAGACGGCTTCGGAAACGCCATGAGCAACGGCAGCTTCAGCAAGATCTCCGGGCCGGGCGTGCGCGTCGGCTGGGTGCAGGGCACGGCCAAGTTCGCGTGGGGGGTGAGCCAATGCGGCACGTCGTGCAGTGGCGGCGCCCCCTCGCAGCTGACGTCGACGTTCATGGATTGTCTCTTGCGCCAGGGTAAGCTGCAGACTCATGTCTTCGACGTCTTGTGCCCTGCATACGCGCAGAGATACAAGACGCTTGTCGAAGCGGTCGAGACGGAGCTTTTCCCTCTGGGCGCTAGCATGCCACAGGCGGACCGGCAAGTCGTCGGCGGGTTCTTCATCTGGGTGACGTTGCCCAAGGCGATCATGGCTGAGGAGTTGGCTCATAGATGCCAGGATGAAGTCGACGTCTTCGTTGCGCCGGGAAGCATTTTTGAAGTGCCTGGCGATGAGAGCGTCAAGTTCGACCATAACATCCGTTTGTGCTTCTCGTGGCTCGAGCCAGAGGACATGGTCGAGGGTGTCAAGCGGATAAGAATGATCGTGGAAAGTATGCTGAGGGGTGAAAAGGCGAAGAGCAAAGGAAAGTCGCAGAAGGGGCTGGGTCAAATCAAGTAGTAAAAAGAAAAGTGTATATATCTTTAGGTAGATAGTTATCTAGTCAGCTGTACAAATGCCCGCTCTCTCAAACTCTTAGTTCTCTACTGAAGCATTCCCTCGAGCGACTCTCCCAGAATACCTTCGATCTGTCTGATCCACGCGAGCGTCTCCCTCTCGACAACCTCATCATCGTCTTCCTGCAACTCACTGATGAACGGCAACATCTCAGGCAACAGCGCAAGCCAGTCCTCGCCGAGTCTGTCCGTGAGGTTCTGCTCGCACTTGACGGCCGCCAGTCGCACGAGCGCGTCCTCGTGCCTCATGAGTTTCAGAAGCGCAGAGTTCAGGGCCTTGTGGTGCTCTGGAGACGCCGCTGCGCTCGCGAGGCCTGTGATTGCTGGTATGATGTTCAGGGACTCGCGGATCTCCGGGTCTTTGTCGTGCGATAGCTGTGTCAATAGAGGATGGGCAACAGCTTCGAAGTGGGCTGGTGCTTGCCAGAAGTCTGAGGGGGGAAATATTAGTATATGTGCTCTTACTGTGTTGTGTGGTGGCTTTTCTTCTTAGCCGTGCGCAAACTTACCATCTTGGTCATGTCTGAAACTGCAGGACAAGGTAGTCAGTAGGTTCGATAGGACAGCACGCTCGACATCGCCGTTAGGATTGATATTGTTGAGCATTTCTGCGGCTTGCTCGAGAAGGTAGCTCGAGTAGCTGGTCACGACAGACTTGAGCGCTTCAAAGAACCTTCCGAGGAAGCTGTACAGACTCGTGAGCCTGAGCAGACGACCCGGCTGGTCTTTCTTTGGTAGTCCCTCGGCAGCCCAGGTCACGAGACGCATGAAGAAGGGACGGAAAGTTGCGTCGTTCAGCTTCATGATTGCATCGAGAGTAAGGTTGTTTCTCTGCTCTTCCAAGCCAATGACCTCTGCATCGCTGAGTGCGCCACCCTGGAGCAGAGCTGACTGTCGGCGAAGATCAAAAGACTTTGTAAGGATCGAGAATAGAGTTGGTGCCTGCTTGATCAGAGTGGCCTTTGTCTGGTGGGTAATGATTTTGTGAAGCATATGGAGCGTTTCTTGGGCAGCCTGTACATAATTAGTCGTAATAGCCCTCAAGTTTCGCATGGATTTGCTTACTCTGTATCCACAACTCAACCCACTTTCCAGGGTACCGTCGATAGCCAAAAGAAGATCTTTTGCGTTGAGCTGCTTGGAAGCGAGGGCATAAAATTGCTCGCGGCTTTCTACGCACTTGGGACCAATCACAGCATTGCCAGCGGACTTCTGGGTCAAACGCAGAGCTTGGCCGAAGGTCTTCTCGTAGATGATCCATGGCAGGGTCTCGAGAACAGATGCAAAGAAGGCATACACAGCATCATGTAGGCGCTCATTCTCGGATCCGGACGTGCCTGAAGCATCAAGATATTGAAGCGAAGTGTTCAACAAACCAGGCAGCAGTGACACGAGATCATCTTTCAGAACGTCGACCAGCGTAGCAAGACACATGAAAGAGATGACACGCAACTCATCGTTACTGCTAGTGAGTGCGGCATCAGATGCAATGATCTCAGCGGCTGAGAGTACGGTCGACGGGCCTTTCTTGCCAAACTTCTCGGCGATGATGTCCACGCAGGTGATTGCACTGTGCTTCAACCTTGCTTCTCCATCCTGGCTTATGATGGCGGTGATACTCGGCAGAATGTCGATCAGAGCTACAGTAGCAGCGCTGTCTGCAGGCTTGGCCTCCTTACTACGAGCTTCAAGCGACTGGATGACCAGGAGCTGCAGATCCGTGTCAGGCTTCTGGAGTAGAGACTTGGCGGAGAGGATGTAAGAAGAGGTGGGCAGCAGGCTCAGCGCAGCAGAGAGCACTTGATCACTAGCAGCATGGAAACGAGGCTGATTCTTAAGTGTTTGCGACATAATCATGACTCTTTCGAGCAGGGCAGCATATCCAGACTGAATTGCAACAGCCTCTTCGCCACCATGCTCCAGTCCACGCGTGATCTGGCTGTGAAGTGATTGCGTCTCGAGGAGACCGGCAAGAGACTGCAGCAGGTGAACAATGGACTGTTCCACTTGCTCGGGTGTCTTCTCATTGAAAACGAACACGAGTTCTGAGATTGAGCGCTTAGGCTGCAATGCATCTTGCACGAGATCAAGGTACTTCAATCCCGCCACCAACTGATCGGATGCAGAGCATGAGCCCAATAGATCGGCTGCGAAGGTCGGTACTTTTCTATCGGAAGGATACTTCTCGAAGAGCATGGCCACGATAGCCGCCAGTGAGTCTCGTGGACCGAGAGCAATAACGAGGTGACTGAATAGTCGCAAGCGACGGTGAAGCGGAATATGTTCGAAAGCTGCAGTAAAGCTCAACAGCAATTCTGCAGATCCAGTGAGGAGGTCCTTGTTCTTCTTACGGAGAGACGACGCGAGCGGGGGAACGACACGGGAGATGGTCTGGTCAATTATATGAGCAGAATAATCGTCTCCTTGGCGCAGAATAGTGTTGGTCATGAATGTGAAGATGGGCATGACGCTGTGAAGCACCAGGTCCGGGGCCCAGCTTGCCAAGCTGGCGATGAGCAGCAGTGCAGAGTTGTGAACTTGGGCACTGGTACTGGATCTGACACATTCGACGATGAGATCAGCGCGCAATACCGAGCGATCGACGGTGGTAGAGGGGTTGTGCTCCAAGGCCTCCACGATTGACAGGAGACAACCAAGCACCAGCTGTTGCAGATAGACAAGGCTGGAGCCGATCTGAGTTCTGTAGTGCTGAAGCTCTCCAAGTACATGGAACAAACCCTTGAGAAGGTCAGGATGTCTCTCAGGCTTAGAGCCTTCAACGAGCTCAAGAACAACAGTCATCTTGCGAATAGCCGCATGAAGTGCTACCGGATCGAGCACTTGGGCTTTAGCAAGTTCAGATCTGCTAGTGCGACGGCGCTTGGCGGCTGGCGGCTGATCTTCCATCTGCGCCATGCTAGGAACCGAGTCGAGGAGAGAAGTCAGGACGTCAGTAGGCAAAGTCAGCTGGCGAAGTGTCTCCAGAGCCTCTGATTGTCTGGCTTCGGCGACGTCGTCAGTCTCAGAGCCTAATGCCAGATCAAGGAGGAAGATTGCAATAGGGATCTGCGTTGCGGGCTTCAGAGAAGGCCAGAGCTGTTTGAAGCGTCGAATGGCGCAGAGGGACAATTGTTTGTCATTGCTCAGCTCTCCGGAGGAGATGTTCTTGAGACATGTCATCTCCTCGGTCGAGCGGCTGGTCAAGCAAGCAACATATGCCCCATCGACCTCTTGAACACTGGTTTGGAAGCTTGCACACGCTGTAGAGCGGGTGGTAAGGTCCAGTGTCGCCCACGCGCGGACTGAGGGGATCAACAGCTGAGCCCTTGCACCAGATCCTGCCTTGCCGCCTTGGACCAGGAAGGACAACAGTTGAACGCGGACATCGAGCGATGAGGTACCGACAGCATGACCGCAGATCAACGAGTAGAGAGACGCCCGGAGGGAGGATTTGAGCTCGATACCCGAGGCAGAAGCGCTCTGAGCCTCAGAGCTACCGTTCAAGGAAGTCTTCAGAACGCGAGCTACGTGAGCTTGATCGAGGACACATTCTTCCAGACTGGGCAAGATTGCGGCGGAAAGAATCTTGTAAGCATCCTGACTACTGAGCCATGTGATGTCTTTCGATCTTTCGCCGTAGAGTTGCTCACGACCCCAGACCTTGAGGTCACCAGCGACTTTGCCCTTGTCTCCGCTGGGCTGGTAAAGAGTAGACAGAAGGATCAACAAGTCAGCTGCAGACCTTCGGACGTTCTCGACGTTATCAGAGAGCGCGATCAAGAGGTACGGTAACAGAGCTTGGGCATCCAGCGCTTTGCTGATATCAGCCCTGAGGAGCTCTGCGGTCGCTTTCAGTGCCGCGTTTCGTACGACAGCGGGGGTCTTGGAAGACCACAATCGCAGGAGCAATGACAATCCTGTCACATCAAGCGGCGAAGAGGCCCTGAACGGTGAGTTTTCGAAAAGAGCAGAAAGCTTCGCCTTCGTCCTGACTAGCGCCAGAGAAGCCTGTGCGCAGCTATCAAATAGTTTGGGGTCTGCTGCGGCTAAGAAAGAGTAGTTTCCATCAAGACTTGCTGGAAGAGCAGCCAAACGCTGGTCGAGGAGATCTTTGTCAGATTGCAAGGCCACTTCGGGCTTGTCCAGATCCATCGGGGCTTCGATAGCCGGAAGGTTAGCATCGGGGAAAGAGATCTGGAGCTGTAGTTCCAGAGATTCCACATCAAGGCCGGTGGCAGGTGCTTCTTGTCGTATAAGTGCCAGGTTCGTAGGCGATTCGCAGATGCTTGTGAAAAGACTTGCGACTGTGTTTCGCGGGTGCAGCTCGAGCAGCTTCGGTGTGGCAGATAGGAGCGCGGAGGCGAGGACGGACCTCTGTTGAGAAGTGAGCAAGGCGGGGTCGAGCGAGCGCTGAACAAGGTCGAGTTGATCATCAGACGTGGGCTGATACAGTACAGCCAGGGCCAGGCCAAGGGACAGCTTGGAAACACACTGACGTCCCGCCAGCGTGGATACGTGTTGCGACAAGGCAGGGAATTTGAGGAGGGATCTGGCCACGGAGGTGGGCAGGGCGTGGGATTGGCGCTCCTCTGCGATGACAGCCAAGCAAGTCAGAGAGTCGTCGAGAGTCTGCGCGGCGGTGCTCTTGACTACGTCATGCATGAGGGCATCCAGAACCTTGTCCTGTAGCTGAGCCTTTGTGACGAGAATTGTCAGGATGGTGCATGAACCGAGGAAGAGCTCGGGGACGTTCTTGATGCGCAGAGCGTTGTGAAGGATAGGGAGCACTCGTAGGAGGAGGTCCTCTTCCCGTTGTCGGCGCACGTCGGGGCGGCCAGACTGGGCAGCATCAAGCTGACCATTGATTGCCTGTGCCGTAATACTCGCCCAGAAACCCAATGCAGGGGCGGAGTGATAACCCTGAGCAGCGATGCGGAGGATATGCGAGTTCAAAGAAGAGAAGAACGAGGGATTGGTCGTGGCGGCATAGAGCAGAGCGTGCCTCGGTGGACAAGACAAAGAGGTCATGTATGGGTGAAGAAACTTGAACGCTGGAGAGAGGTTCTTGGGAAGGATCGAGAGAAGAGTGGCGAAGACCGGGTTTGCGTGGTAGGGGAGGAAGTTCAGGATGAGCGATTCAGTGTTGTATTCGTGGGCGCTACGAAGGGTTGTGTCAGTGAATGTTTTAGGAAGGAGCAGTAGCTGTTGAGGAAGGAGCAGGAACGAGAGAGGAAAGAAGTCAAAACTCACCGGAAGCGTCTGACCAGCCATTCCACCGCTTTAATCGCCGGCCTCAGCAAGATGCGAGCACCCACAAGGGCAAGAAATGCATCGATGACTTTGTCCAGCTCTTGATTCTCCTGCGCCGTCATTTGGCCTCGGTCTTCGCCTTTGCTCTGCTCGCTGAAGAGATTTTGAGCAAACGGAGTGAATCTGGGATCCAGCAGACACAACTCCCGGAAACCCTCTGAGCATATTTGATATAACGTGTCAAAGGTCTGGTTTGCGGCATCTCTCGCTTCGAACAGGAGTGATTTGCTGTGCTGCACTCTCTGTGCCTTCAAGTCGAGCTGTTTCGTGCTTGTCCGCGCAATCTGCGCCAACTGCTGCTGCAGAGCCGTCGCCATGGCTGTGTGCGACTCGGCAGGTCTTGCTACAAGCTTCAGGCGTCGATATATACGGCTTCCTCGGAGCCGACAAGCGTGTGAATTCAACGCTGGAGTGGCGTGGTGGTGAAAAGATTTAAGATGGTGTATATTGTTACATGTATATTTTTACTCGATTCTACGTCAAAAGCCAAAGAACTTTTTGAATGCAGCAACTTTCTGATTTCCAAAAGAAGCTTAGCTCCCGCTTCCCCAGATTATGTCCCTTGGCGTTTAGTCCTGCCCATTCGAGGGTCTGTCGTTCTGCACGCACGTGGCGCAGCTTGGTCTGAGATGGACATGTACACTTGAGTGCTGTGCTGTATGAATTCAGGTACGAATGCGACAGTGAGGATTCTGTCTGAATCATATTCGAGATGCAGTGTATGATGGGATATGTTGTTGATTAGACGAGTGGAAAACTGGATGCATCGGTGTGCTTGAGCCCTTATTTGTCGTCGACGTTGATGACTTGACATCTCTCAAGGACGCTCTTTGTGTATAACCATTCAGCCCACAACCCCGCAAGACCACAATACACAACGTGTGGTTATTGCGACACCCTATAAATTGGCGATATCTCTTCTTCATGTCGAGCAGTTTATACCATCTTGCTACCTGTTCCTACATCTTGATGCTCTGTTAAAAGTGTGCGTGAGCTGTCGAGCATGTCTGAACAAGGCAAACCACCCATCCCTAAGTTTTATACTTACAAGGGCCCAGCAAAACGCAATCTGGGCCCCTCGCTGGTAAATGAAATCGACTCTGCGAGTAAACGTCGAAGGACTGCCTCTCCGGATCGAGAGTCTCGGCAAGGCGATCGGCACGCTTCTCACAGACGACATCACCACCGTCATCATGGCCACCGTTCTCGCGAGCACCATGACTCCGAGCATCATCAACACAAATCGAGCATCATCGAAGCGCGCCCTTCTGTGATACGTCCTTCCGACTATGTTTCGCCCGTACTGGCAAGTGATCTATACACGATCGATCGGAAAGGTGATGTTCAAAACTGGACGTATCAGAGGCTCCACAAGTATAGCATCCCACACTATCGTCGGATCGGCTATGGACGCATCCTGGGCTTGCAGGGTTACAAGATCGATCCAGAACTCAGCGTAGAGGACAGAGTCTATCTGATTGATACCCGTCACAATCGTTTAGCACAAGGACCTCGAGCTTTCTCCAAGAAACCGACACGCCAGCAACTTCCTGAGCTTCGCATCTCAGCTCATGTAGAGGATCAAACCTTGGATCCATCTACTGACTTCATATCATTGACCGCAAGGCGACACGCACGGAAGTCTTCGAAATCAGCATTGCCTTCCGACACCCTCGATGCGGTAAGGTCACTGCAAAATTCTCAGCCTTCGCTTTCGCCACCCCCTGACACTGATCTGGAATATGCTTCCTCTGAAAATGAAGATGCCGGCTTTGATCTCGAGACTCGAGTACGACACCAGAACGCAGAATTGTCCAGAGAAGCTAGATTGAACCCGAGCAACCTTCAGGCCTGGCTTGACCTTGCGGCACATCAGATTCATCTTGTTCGCTCCACTACCTCAGTCACTCTAGATGATCTGTCCGACGGCGAAAGGCGCACGCTGGCTGACTTGCGTCTCCACATCTATGAAAAGGCTAGTAAGAGCATACCCTTGCATGACAAGAAAGCTCGAGAAAGCATATTTCAATCCATGTTCGAAGAAGCTTTCCTCCTCTGGGACCTTCCAAAGTACCTTCAGCGCCTGGAAGATGCCATCAAGGAGCTCCCGGGAAGCTATGTTCTCTGGACCCTCGCACTGAACGCTGTTCAAACCGAGCCTGCGCAATTCAGCTTCGAGCATGGTAAAAGGTTCTTCGTTGAGTCTTTGAGGAAAATAGCGCCGATTCAAGCCGCAGGGAGAGAGACGACTAGCAATGAGGTGGAGGATATGAGACTGTACATCCTATTACGATATGCTACTTACCTGAGGGAGTGTGGATATGAGGAGATGTCCATTGCCTTGTGGCAGGCCATTATCGAGTTCCATCTTTTCTCCCCACGCGCCCTCTCCCTTGAAGACACCAAGCCAGCTCTAGAGTCATTTGAAGAGTTTTGGGAGAGCGAAGTACCGCGCTTTGGTGAAGATGGAGCGCAAGGATGGTGCAATTATAGCACAGAGTTCCCAATAATTGATGGACCGACTCGGCCAGCATGTGAGCAAAGGCTACAGCGCAAACAACCATTCCGAAGCTTTGCACAGGCAGAACGTGGCATGGTTGACAATCAACGATTTCCTGCGAAGAGTTCCGATGAGGACAGCTTAAAAGATCCTTTCCGCATTGTCTTATACTCTGATATACAAGAGTGTCTCGTATCAACTTCTGCACCGACCTCTTCTCTTGGTCTGATCGACGCCTTCCTGTGCTACCTTGGACTTCCTGCTCGAAAGTCGTTAACCAAGACAAAGGATCATAGCTGGAGGTAAGTAACATGCCCAATCTTGTCACATGGAAGCTAGCTGACATAATTATAGAGTGCGGACATGGCGTGCCGACCCATTTCTATGCCGCGGTCTCATCGACGATTCTACTGCCGCCAACGTGACAAAAAAAGCGACTGAAGTATCCGTGACAAGTTTTGAGACTACAACCCAGACTTTGTTTCCATCTATCACGCATGCTGAGCAGATGTCGAAGCCAAATGCCATCCATCACTTCATCCGCACAAGTTTGGCAAGTATGGTACAGCAGATGCCCGACGACGATGACCTTGCAGAGTACTACCTTGCATTTGTGTATCGATATTACTCAAAAGACGCCGCCAAGACTGCGAGAGGCATATTAAAACAACGGTCGTCGAGCCTGAGACTGTACAATGCTTGCGCTCTGATTGAATCGAATCTCGGACGAGTGGAAAAGGCGTCCAAGATCTGGACGGGTGCGGTGAAGATGGTGCCTGTGTTGACTGCTGATGCGCAGCAAGAAGCAGTCTTACTGTGGCACAGCTGGGCATGGCATGAGATGGAAAGGGGTACAAAAGACGCCGCTCTGGCTCGGCTTGTCTTCTATGATGCATCAGCAGGTCAAGATGTTTCTCATGCAGTTACCTCGCCTGCGATGCTCAGAGCAACCAAGGTATGTCATTCACGACGATGGTCTACATTTCCTTTCTAACGTTGAATCCAGATGTACAGAGAAGGCTTCGAACATGCCGTGTCGCAGCGTAACGCTCACCTTGCCTCCTTGAATGCAGAATGTTTAGCGTCGATGGCCTATCTCAAAGATCGTGATGCGCTCGAAGTAGCAATGGCTTTGCTGGACGAACACATCGAAGCGGTCAATTCTACAAGAGACATGTCCTTCACGAACTTGACTCTAGAGCTACTGCACCAGGTCAAGGCGCGTATGATCGCGTATCACATCAAAAGGGCACCATATAAGCCATCCTTTGTTCGATCACAACTCGAGGAGAGCATGACGCTTTTTCCCAAGAACTCTATCTTTCTCTGGCTATACAAGGACAACGAATCTCGATTCCGGATCGACGATCGAGTCCGAGCGGTTCTCAGGAACACAGCCACAGACGAAAAAGCAGCGCTGGTAAGGGCCTCATTCGAGATCGATCAAGAAATGTCTCGTCTCGCGGACCAGGTCTCTGGAACGACGGTCGAGTCGGTTCGTGCCGCTTTCTCCAAGGCGTTGCTTCCCAGAGGAAGCCATCTTCGTCATTGTAGGGACTTATGGACACGCTGGTTCTGCTTCGAAGAGCAGATCCTACGACGAGGCCTGGCAGGAAGTCATGGCACGATTGCATCCACTCAGTCGGCTATACGTCGATTGAAGAGTGTCTATCTAAGCGGACTGCACAACCTGCCCTGGGTCAAAGATTGGATTCTCTTAGGTCTCGAGTCCTTCGATAAAGACCAGAGCTGCGGCGGCTGGGCGAGTGGTGACCTGATAGACTTGTATAACATGTTGGATCGAAGGCAGCTGAGGATAAGAGTCACTGGTATCGAAGACTATTGGAATGCATGAGCACATGCTACTTCATTGGACAGAAAAGGACCAGGCGGTGGTATTGTCCTGTTTGTACTCAGTCGATGATAAACTGTGTCCTATATCTTCAAGAACAACTAATTGATGCGATGAGTTACCGTAAAATGCACACGTTGATATATCTGATAAAGACTCTTAATATCGAGTCAGATCAAGAATCATCACGACAATAGAAAAGGCAGATCACTGACACCTGCTTTCTGTATTCATAGGACAGGGTACCCACCACGGACAGCAAGTGAACATCAAGGTTGAACCCTTCCAGCGCTCCGAGCGTCGGGGAGATTCCTCGGCGTATCGTCGATAAGCACTTTAACTCCCGAAAGGAGGCGGTGGTGGAGTAAAGTGGGAAATAACGGGGACGGTGACATGAACATCTAAACCATTACCTTAGCATATCGGAAGCCACATTGCACCACCATCACAGACCCGAATATCCATGCAATCATGACAGATCTGAGTCGAAGTGGTCTCGGCGAGGCCGCTTCATACCAGGGTTTACCGCCCATCAGCGCGTTGTACGTCGCCGTCTTCGAAAAGACTATAGGCTACTCGATTGCGTACCAGCGCTCTACTCCTGGACGTAAGTTGGGACTTTGTCTGCGTTCTTCTTGTCCGTGATTATTGTGTCCACTTCAATGTCTCTTTGGTTACTTAGTGACTCCTGGGAAAGATTCTGAATCATTGACATCTCTGCTTTGCTAGTTCAATTGGATGGTGTGGAATACAAGAGTCTCTGCTCGGGATTGCATCACGTGCAGTCTGATCTAGTGTCCGTAACTGCTCTGCCTGATCGCGAATGCTTTATCATGGGTCCTGTGACTGACGATGCATTGCAGATACTTTGTGCATGATGAATACGCTGGCGTCAGCGCCTTTGTGCAAGGAGAGGCGGCGGAAGAGCACAGAAACGCCAATTTCGCAGCTGTTGGCGTCCTGGTCCCGCTGAGCTATGGTCGATTAGGCCGGAGTTGGTTGCATGCGAAGTCGCTACGAGAGCTGGCACAGTAAGATAAGAACCACCTCAGCACATCTACTCTTGACTAAAGTATTGATCAGGCTTGCGGTGCACGACCTCGGCGACACGAGCCAACTGGACGCATATTGGGAGTCAAATCGAGTCAATGACGAGAGAGGTCACGAAGAAGACGAAAGTGTTTCTAAGCAGAGCGAGAATGTCGGTCGGAAGTCAAGAGCATTCTCAGACGCTGCAGCGCTCGGGAAAGACAGTCGCGACCTCTCAGAAGATCATCCAGCCCTCTCCCTTGCGAGCCACCTCGAGACTTTTGGACCTCTGCTATTCCCTCTATACCGAGCCGCATTACTGCGCAAGCGGATATTGATTCTGACGCAAACACCTGTGCGGCAGGCGTGTGAATTAGGTAAGAACCCTCGGCGCTTCTGGAGACAATAGAAATGGTGGCTGACTCTTCCTCAGTGTATAATCTTTCAGTGTTGTCAAAGATACCCTCACAATCGGTCGAAGCATTCCCACTAGACGAAGCCGCCCTCACTCCCGCTCGACCACTATTTAACATCGGTGTTCACGATATCGATTTCCTTACCAAGACATACAAGAGAAGAGAAGGCAGCGAGGATGAAGTGCAGCTTCAGGAGTCCTACATCGCATGCAGCACCGACGAGATCCTCGCTACAAAGCAAAATCTCTACGACATCTTAGTCGAGCTTCCACCGCCCGAGAAGGATGGCGGAAGAAAGGAGTGGCCGAAGATGCGCAGCGCCGCAGGAGAGTCTATCAAGGCGACGCAACGAGATTTGCGACGATTCCAAGCATTGGAGAAAGAGCTGCGAAGGATCACACGGGCGACCGCAGGATCGGAGTCGGGCGAAGGAGACTCCGATGGAGAGAGTGATCACGACGGAGACAGCACACCCCTCATACAATCAGTCCGACCAGTCTGGGCTCGGGACGACGACACCGCTTCCCTTGCGGACGAGAAGAACCTGGTAGAACCGACCACGTGGACCGCCATGATACAGGAGTCTTTCCTGTGGTGGGCGTCTGCAGGAGAACGGGACACATGGGTAGAAGAGGAGACATCTCAAGACCTGGCATTGCTCGGCGATCTGCCCATGACATACAACATGGAGCGCGACTCTGCTCGTCCGCAGTCGATCAGCGAACCTGGTACAGAAGTCGGCTCTTCGTCTGCAGACAGGAGGACTGGCTCAAAGCGCGACAACCAAGCCAAAGCATTGACTCTGATAGCGTTCATCCACAGACTCACAGCCCTGACTCTGGAGTGCATGGCAGACATGGCCGAGAGCGCGGGAAGCGAGGGCGACGGGTCGACAGATGAGGAAGGGGACAGAGCGATAGGCTTAGAGAGCGACGACATACGACACATGGGCCTGGACGTGTGGAGCAAAGCCGACACTGACTTCGTACGAGAGCTCTTTGCGCTGTACTTCAGGCGCGAGACTGAGGTTCGCGGGCAAGGGGTCGAGTGTTGCGGCATTAAGATCTGCTAGCTGGCACATGTATATTTACCAAAACCGATATGATGTATTAGGGGGTCTCTTGGTGTATTCTGTGGCATGCGTGGTTTGTACCTATAGGTTACAACTTGACCTCAAGCTGGGCAGTGTATGAGGTATGCAATGATGACTTCTGATCCACCTCAGAACACAAAAATCGCAATTGAACCAGTGTTGACTCTTCTCCATCCTATAATCACCATGATCTATCAAGAGAAATACCACCGAGTCACTCGCCATCATCACAATCACATGCAACACCCAAACAAAGGCTAAAACGCAAGGAACGAAAATAGTGGAGCGCGGAGTACCCAGCTCCGTTCAGTCATCCACTCTGAGTGAACGAGGATGGCCTTTGCTTTTTCTTAACGCCGCCGTTCGGGAGGATTCCGTCGGAGTTAAGCGAAAACAGCGTTTCGCAGCACACAGCAAGCTGTTCAGCAGCCATGATGACGCCGATCTGTGCGATGAAAATTCTTAGATATGGTGCTGTGGTCATCCATCCACCTGGCGAGAGGGCCAACCCTGTGAACTGGGATTATTGTATTAGAACAAGTATTGAACTCAGCAGACCGATGCTTAGTAGAAGAATGCAACTGAGATGTCTTCCGATGGAATAAACAGCAAATCGCGATGACGGAATGGCGATTAAACTCGCAAAGGTTGCTGAGGCACCAAGCTAGCCGCTTACCTCCAACCTATCAACATGTACGGAGAGGGCGGTTCAGCTTGCCGAAATATTCCGACGGTCGGGAACGCGATTACAGTTAGTGCGAAGTTTTTGGTGAAGCGACACACGAATTGTTTGCAGTGCCGGAACAGGGCTTTTTGTGGTGAATGTTGAGTTGAGCCTCAATGGCTGCTGCTGCTGCTTTCTTGTTGGTTGCTGCTTACTGCCGCTGCCGCTGCTGCTGCTGGTTGGCGTAACTTCCTCTACAAACTCTTTTGTTACTTCCTCTTTTTGATACCCCTTCCCTTTCTTACCACCCTCTCTCCAAAATCTCCACTCCGCTTTTTTTATTTCTTCAAAAAAAGCCTACAGGACCCTAGTAGTTCATCATGTCTGGCACCGCTACTCCTCCTCCTACCTCTACCGGCTCCACCAAGTTGGACGCCGTCAAGCAGAATGTCGCTGCTGCTGCTCCCCCCAGATGAGCGGTGTTTCTCTCTACTCCAGATTCGCCTTGGCTGGTGCTATCTGTTGTTCCGTCACCCACGGTGGTCTTACCCCCGTCGATGTGTAAGTTGTGGCCTCCGCCGCGTTTGACGCGCTGTCTTTTTCCGGTCTCTACAAGGTCTCCGGAAGTGTGCGTAAAGCTCAAGCTGACTTTCTCCTTCCCACAGCGTCAAGACCAGAATCCAACTCGACCCCGTCACCTACAACCGTGGTCTCATCGGTGGTTTCCGTCAGGTCATCCAGAAGGAGGGCGCTGGCGCTCTTCTCACCGGCGCTGGCCCCACCTTCGCTGGTTACTTCCTTCAGGGTGCCTTCAAGTTCGGAGGTTACGAGTTCTTCAAGCAGCAGGCCATCTCCATCCTTGGCTACGAGAACGCTGCCAACAACCGCACCGCTGTCTACCTCGCATCTTCTGCATGCGCCGAGACCCTTGCCGACGTCTTCCTCTGCCCTCTCGAGGCCACCCGTATCCGTATCGTCTCTGAGCCCACCTTCGCTTCTGGTCTTGTCAGCGGTTTCTCCAAGATCTATAAGACTGAGGGCCTCGGTGCCTTCTACTCTGGATTCGGACCCATCCTCTTCAAGCAGTAAGTCTTTTCGTGTTTCTGCACCTCAATCGCGATCCGCATACTGACTGGCGATCCTCCAGGGTTCCTTACACCATGGCCAAGTTCGGCGTGTACGAGAAGGTCATCGAGGCTGTCTACAAGAGAGTCGACAAGGCCACCACCTCGGACGGTATGCAGACCACCATCAACCTCGGATCCGGTCTCATTGCCGGTTTCGCCGCCGCCATCATCTCCCAGCCCGCCGACACCATGCTTTCAAAGATCAACAAGACTAAGGGTCTCCCCGGTGAGAGCACCACCAGCCGTCTGATCAAGATCGCCAAGGAGCTCGGTCTCCGTGGCTCTTACAGCGGTATTGGTGCACGTCTCTTCATGGTCGGAACCATCACCGCCGGTCAATTCGTAAGTTTTTGTTGTATACATCCAAATCATGTGCGCAAACGCTGACATGTCTATTCTCTTCCACAGGCCATCTACGGTGACATCAAGAAGGCTCTTGGCGCCACTGGTGGCGTTGAGATTGCCAAGTAAGCGTGTGCAAATAATGAGTTGTAATCGATGATCCGATTGAGAGACTACGGTCTTGTTCTTTTGGCCCGTCATTGACAGGAGGAAACTGCTTAAACCAATTCTCTACCTACATACATAATCACGGTAGTAGACGCCTCGGGACTCGGTGGCAAACGCCGGGACCTGGAGGACGGGGATTTGCACACTGAAATAGATGAAGGGATGCAATACCTGAGATTATCATTGCTGGCCTGGCTTGTATTATAGGGTTCTCATGGGACATGCAATGCATTAACGATGCTGTTTGTTGACATCTTATCCCCTCTCTTTTGCTTTCGTGTGACAGTGAAGAGTCTACAAGCACACCACTTGATGTAGGCAAGAGGTAGCTGGAATAGAGGTGGTGCTTTCGCAGTTTCCGTTTGGATATGATGCATCATATGTGCGAAGTCACCGGAAGCGTTCGATATAACGCCGATGAACAGGCACTGTCTAGAAAAGGCGACCCGACTTCTCTCTCCGCAGCAGAGAAGCAGAGATGAGGAAAGACTCGGAAATGGCAAAGAAGAACGCGTAAGGTAGGTAGATAAGACATGAAGATGACCATTCTCTGCCGGACCATACCTTACGTATATACTACGAATCTGGTCATTGTGACGGACGATGATGATGATGATGATGCTGAGGACCACCGCCTGGCGTTTGACACTCTGCGGAGACGTCTTGCGTAAGGCACCTACCTTAGACGTGCAATCCCGCCGCCATACCACGACATAACTAGGTACTCATTGAGAGAGGGAATGAGTGAGTAACTGACTCGAGTCAGTGGACGCGAGATCAGCGAAGTTCGTCAATCAATTTGTTCATCAATTCATTCATTCATTCACTCATTCCCGTGATCAGATGGGGGGGCCTTATAACCGATTGGTTGTCAGCATGGCAATCTAAGAAAGAATATACAGTGCGATAAAAGCCAAAGACAAAGTACAGTAATACTGTACAAGTATCTTCTGTACACACGGATCACAATAACAACACCACAAGCCGTGAGACGTGTCGGCGCCGCCACTGCTGACTTCTTTTATCGACCGTTTTGCGCACGAGCTCGAGAGCCCCGAGCAAGAAGGGAAGAAGCACGGACAGGTCGGCAGCAGCGTCAATGGGATGGAGGGCGAAAACAGACGTTGCAGCATCCAGGAAACAGCAGTCCAGATCTCCAAAAACCCAAGTGGATAAAGAAAAGTGTAACAATGCCAGTCAAAGACATATCCACCTGCTGCTGCCGGGGCCAAAAAAGTGCTTACCCTATTAGTTCCCATGGAGCGGCCGAGGGCAACTGGACTGCGTCCAGATCCATGCGCGATCCGCAGCTGCCGGTATGCGGTCATGATCGTCGGTTCTCCGGATTGGCCCCAACCATATGACGGGAAGGGGAAAGAGAAAACCAGATGGGCGAGGAAACACAGGGTCCCCTGTTGGCAGCTTGGCGATCCGACTCGTCGTTGATTGGGGGGCGTGTGGCCTGCGGGTTTCAGCAATCCGTGCTCTTGTGTGTCTGGGCTTTGGGCAAAAGGGTAACGGGACGGGTGACTTTGTAGAGAAGTAGAAAGTGGGAAAGCTAAGGTACAGTTTGGTAGGGAAGTAGTAGAGTGGTACGTACGTGCGTGTGAAGGTCGCTCGTCCGTTTGGTGAGATTGAGATTGCGAGACAGAGAGAGAGAGACAGAGCGGATGTTATGATAATTTCATCTCCGTTATTTTTCTCCCCATCAGCAAAAGACACTTGATCGAGTTATATAAGAATTACTTTCATAAGAGAATCGACGCAACTATTGGGATAGCCGGATTGCCATTTCCGTGCTTGAAGTCGACGGTGTATTCCTTCCTTCGCTAGTAACACGACGAAATGAGCCAGGAGAGAAAGGGCTCGGTGCCTCTGCAGATGCTGAACAGCAGTCGCGCTGACAGGAGGTCTTCGAGAGGTTCGCCCTCTCCAGCAAGACTCAATGTTCCCAGAGCGCGACCTGTTCTGGACCGCCGACAGCCTTCGATTCGTCTGAGGCGCCTTCCCTCCACCGGCGACCTCAGACAGCCACTCAACCAAGCGCAGGACCAGAGACAGAGATCGCGATCACGAGGCTCGAGCTCGACACCACAAGGACGAGCACGAGGAAACAGCGCACTCGAGCCCGTGGAAGCACAAACAATCTCCGAGAATGTCGTCGACGACACCAAAGAAGGAAACCGACGGCGGAGCATGTCAGAACCGCAGCGAATGCAGAGGAGCGACAAGAGCACTTACAACCTCGCCCCCGACGCTGCGCGCGACTTTGCCAGAAACAGAGGACGAGGTCCGTCCAGTCCAATGTCGCCGCTGGACGAGGAAGCAGTGCGAGTCGCCACCTTGGGCGATGATCCGAATGCGCTCGAGGCGGGCGTGCCCCATGAGGCTGCTCGTCGTCCTGGCCTCAGGACCAGAGCCAACACCGCCGCCCGCGCAGCCTTGGGTATCAACGCCATGAACAACTACAACGAGCGACGGAGGAACAATGCCCAGGAGCCCAATGCAGACAACACCGAGTACGAGAACGGTCTGGTCGACTTCCTCGATGTCGTCGACCCCGAGGTTGCCACTCTGTCTACACTCACCAATGTGCAGAACTCACTGTTTATTCCCGATCTTGGTGGGTTCCTCAATCGACGCCCGACATATACCGTCACTCGCGACCCGAGAGTCGTCACCGAGCAGGACAGCTCCGCTAGCGAGGAGCAGACTGACACGGATGAGGACACGGCGGACCGGGCCCCCATGTCCCGCTCTGTCACCATCACTTCTCACTTGAGCGGCACCGAGGGCCACTATGCCGTCCTGCCACACGGTATCACTCTGGATGGATGGAGCGCTGCCGAGAGGCAAGAGCTCAACGACCATGTGCGACATTTGTTGCATTCACGCAGAGCAGCTTTCAAGCGCGGCATGAAGGGCTTTGGCCAGTATGTCCGACGACGTAAGTTATGATTTCCATTCAAGCTCCTGATCATGCACACAGCTAACCTGCATAGCCCTTGGATTCTTCGTCACACTCTATGCTTTTCTCATCACCATCTTCGGTCTGCTCTGGGTTCTTTTCTTGATCGGATGGATCAGTGTGGGAGGCAGACAAAAGTACCTCATCAACATCATCGACAACATCATGGTCGCTCTGTTTGCCGTCATTGGAGACGGTCTCGCGCCCTTCCGTGCTGTCGACACATATCACATGATCTACATTGCACACTATCACTATCTGACATGGAACCTACGCAAGCAACGCAACTTACCTGACCTTGAAGACCAAAACGACCTGCCCGGACTCAAACCAAAGATTCCCAACGACGACGAAAGCGTGTACGCAGACGGCCAGGAGGAACTCGTCGAGGACACGCACGAGCAAGTGGTCTTGACCCCTGAGCAGCAAGCCAAGTTGAAGCATCACCAGGACAAGTTCTCCAAATCTCACACCTTCTACAAGCCCCACGAGACGAGCACCCATCATGCCTTCCCGCTCAAGCTACTAGTCACGATCGTCGTGTTGCTCGATTGTCATTCGCTTCTCCAGATCGCTCTGGGCACATGCACATGGGCAATCAGCTACCACGTGCGACCCTTCGCTCTGACGACCGTCATCCTGTGTTTCTCGCTGACATGCAACATCACGGGCGGCATCCTGATCAGTGTGGGCGACAGAAAGACACGCAAAAAGGACGTCGTCGAGCGCATGTTCAGACAGCAACTGACGGAGCAAGCGATGCACAAGATCGAGAAGCGCAGAAAAAGAGAGCAGCAGCGCAACTCGGACCTCGAGCACCTCGTCACGCCTCACGAGTCGGCGATTGATATTGAAGAAGCTGAACGAGATGGAAAACCTATCGCTATCACTCACGATGCAAAGTCGCCGATGTCTTCCTCTTCGTCTTCTTCTCCGACCGCGACGACGGGTACGACGGCAGCTCCAGATCCCAAGACTAAACGTCTAGGCGAGGCTTCGCTGCCCGTGGCTGCGACGGCGAGTGTCGCTGGCGCTTACTGATTGACGAGGATGATGATGACGTCCCTTTTTCTTTTTCTTTCTGTTCTTGCTACTTTTCTGCCAGGTAGTCCCAACGAGAATGACTCGAGTGTTCAGGGGAGCAGGGAGTTGGTTTTAGGTTTCTAGTCTGCCGTTCACGCACTGCAAATGGCCTTGTCTGACTGGCTTTTTTTGTAGCCAGCAGCAGCAGCAGCTTTCACGGTCTGCTATCGTCTCTATGGTGGCGTTGGTCGGCGGCGGTTCGAAGAATCTTCAATTTATATTAATTCTGCTCAGCTCTGGGGCTTGCGAGGTGCTACGCATATCTACATTTTCCTTCATGGATGGCACTTTTGTGTACTCTATTTCATTTCACGTGTGCTCTTCCTTGTGATCCTCTTGTTGTTGCCAGCTACTCTGGATGGTTTTGTGATATATTCTTTTTCGGTGGTGCCCAGTCGATTCTGTACAGCCGGGAGCCTGCAGAGTGAGATGAGCCCCTCTCTCTTGTCTCTCAACCCCTTCTTTCTCGAGCAGTGCTCTCTAGGACTGTACTACTTGCCGAAGAAGCTGAAAGAAGTCGCAACCTCTCGACAGATGTACAATGCGGCTCGGACTGGAATACCCAGATATATATAATCAGGGACCTTGACCCCTGTTAAAGGAAATAGCAATGGAGTCAGTTCCTCGCCCCTCTATACAAGTATATATATATTCAATACTACATTTTAAACACCTTCATAGTACTTGCACGGAACGTGACCGAAGTCCGAGTCCGATGAGCTAGGAAAGCAGAAGGGAAATCTGTAGAGTAAGATACGCACATCGATCCGTCGGTATATCGACCAAAGCAATCGGTGCTCATCTGAGGTCGCAAGGCTCGAGACCAGCTGGCTGGCGTTCCAAGGCGACGAATCCAGCCCAGACCGAGACAAATAGCATATCCTTGTTCTGCTATCGCGAGGACGTAGTTAGGATCTAGCCCAAAGAAGCTAGTTTCTGCTCGTATATCGACGACTATCGATCCACTCTACTATTGCGCCCGTTCTTGAGACAGACGGAGAGAGGTCGCGTTCTGTCTCCGGCGTGGCTCGTGATATGTGATATCTTACCTACCTGATTCGTTGCACATTATATAACGACTTGCCCTTTTGTTACTACTCGGTCAGATGTCGTTGATAGCCAGTTCTCTCACCGCTGGTATGCTGGACCCGATTTGTAGCTTTGTAGCTGGGTAGCTCATCTGTTCGAAGCTAGATACCGCGAGTAGCTTGTGACTTGCTGCTCTAACTCTTTGGGGCTAGATGCTTGAGAGGTCTCACCTCTCGCTCACCCTACAGTACACCTCCTGTGGCATCTGGTATGAGTGAGCAGAGAGGTGGATTCGTCCATCTTGCATATCGGTATTTTCTCTTATCATATTAATAGCTCACTTATATTACTTCTTCAATGTGATGTGTAGTTTTTGTACAGGAGTTGGATCTTCATTTGACCCATTAGACAGCGTGAAACTTTGACTGAGAAGGCTGAATGTGTGCAATCAATGCCCTCACCATATTCCCTACAGAAGCAGATAGCCAACTGTGGCCAGTATTGAATAACAGCACAAAATCGAACATCGTGTCGAGAACAGTCTTCATTAGAATAAGGATAGAGAAAAACGACCAAGTCTCGTCGACCATCAGAAGCAAAGCCCGGATTTCACATGTTTAGATGTATGTGTATGCGTCATACTCATCAATGTCGTATATGTGCTCTTCCTCCCTCCTTCTCATTTCTCAAGCGTGAATGTACCTAGCTACTTCGATCAAGCTCTGTGACCGGTTGATTTTTTGTGCATTCGTGACAATAATCAAACCTTGATGGCGAATTGCTTCATGTATTCGTAGTCTGCGACATTGTCGGCCACGGTCTGCTGAATGACCTTGGCTCCTTCATCTCCGTACTTCTCGACCCATTCGGCGTACAGCTGCTCGTCACTCTTTTCTGCTTTCTTCTGTATGATTGTCAATAACACATTGTATAGACGGATGGCAGCCTGCTTACGTGAGCCCTGGGCTTCAGCTCGGTGGAGTTGATGGCGTCCTCGTGGAATCCTCTCCACTTCTCAAACGCAGCCTTTGCCCGCTGGTGATCTTCCTCGGTGTCCCAAGTAAGAAGATCCGGGGAGTACTCGATGCCGACACTCTTGCAGAATGTCTCGATAATGGCGCTGGGGTTGTCAAGCAGATCGTCGGCGTCAATCACGCAGATATCGACGGCGCCCTCTCTTGCTGCGTCACCATTGGTGCTCGCGCCGTTGGTCTGAGGTTGACCGGCAACCTTGGGACCAATCTGGCCAATTTCACGCAAGTAGTCAAAGACCCTGCGCTGCTCATCGTAACCTGCTTCAGCTGGCATGAAGTCGTAGAAGCCGGTGATGTTGTCCAAAGGAGGGACCGTGCACCTAAAGTAGCTGGGGATGCTGTGCTTTGGGTGTCTGATGAGGAAGGCGAAGTGGAATTGCTTCAACACATCCTCTGGAATGACCGTGGGGTTGCCAGGCTCAGCCTCGGTCGAGTATGGATACGGAGCACCGCCATTGGTGCTCGATCCATTGGTGGTAGCACTGGCATCACCGTTGGTGCCTACACCGCGCTTGACCGTGTGCAGAGACGGTGCAATCGATGCTGGCTGTGCCTTTGGAGGTACCAGGTAGTGGGTGATATCCTTGATGAAAATGCGCTTGCCCTGGCTCAACTGTAAGTCATTGAACGCGCTACAGCATGGGTGGTTCAAGAATGGCGGAAATCGAATCGAGAGCGTCGAATCCGGAATCGCAAGCAAGCTGAATCACTCTCTTTCGAGGTCGTACTTGCAAGAGGAATCAACTCCTATGATTGCTCCGAGGACGTGATAGGAAAAAAAAAGGGCATCAAAAGAAGGAGAATGCAGGCAAAACAAAAGCATAGTGTGATTGATGATGGTGAGAAACAACGCAAGCGAAGCCGAGGGTGGTTCACGGGCCTACAAGGGCTCAGGCGCATGGAACATCAATGCAGCCCGCCTTGAACAGGACAAGGGAAGAAGCACACCTCGCTGTTATCCTTCATGATGTCGTCAAAGATGGATTTGTATGTGGAATTGACGAAGCCACTCTCTACTCGAGCCTTCTCGTCGTCTTCGTACCTTGAACCCAATCTTTCAGGGCCAAAGTAGAAAGCGTCTCCAAAGGGCTCGTGGACGCATTTCAGTTTGTCCTGCTGCGTCATGAAAACCTGCAAGGAAAAGTAACACTCAGTTGTCTGCTCGGCCCAAGGACTACATAGCGGGCACTTACCCGCTCAAAGGCGGTTGAGCATGCCCGGGGATGGGTTGCTACGAAAATGGGTTTGGTCGACATGGTCGAAATTAGTCTAAAAGATCGGTAGAGCTATATTTCAAGTCTCTTCCTTTCTATGATATCGAAAAGAAACAAGAAAAGAGAGATTCGTTTGGAGAAAAATGCACACTTTCAAAAGTTAGGGTCAAAGACACGATGATAGTCCAAGCTCGGAAGCAGAGGGCGGAACGAAGTCAGTTTTTGTAATGTCACCAAAGAGTCAACGAAACCTGTAGCTGGTAGCAATTAGGTCCAAGTAGTCGAGTGGTTGAAGCGGGACAATGACGTTTGATTAAACGAGGCTTGCCCACCAACATTAAGGTGTCGGTTTAGCGCCCAAGAGATTTCTGAAAAAAGGATGCCCAGCCAGAAGTCGACGAATAAAGGGACCGAGGCTGCAAGAAAAAGGGTGGATTTCAAACGGCACAGAGTTCACTGGCTGAGCTACTTAGTAGAAGTGATGAGGTGGGTGGGTGGTGCTGGCTCCGCTTGCGTACCTTGCACAGGTACCGTATGAGGGGCAATGAATTCCCCACATGTCCACCAAGCTCATTGTGGAAAACGTCACTCCAGGCCAGAAAAGTCAAACAGTGCTGCACTTTTTCTCGGTGTGTGAACGTGAGTGCTGGGGCACGGGTCATGCGACTTTTATGACTTGAAAGACAGGGCGGGGACAACTTGTGCTTGGTTCTAATCCGAGGCGAAGATGATGTGCACTGCAGCATTGTACAGTAGCGACATCACCAACGCATGTCACGAATCAATCGAGGGTCTCCACTACTACTTGGCGGTGATATGATATGCATTATGATTACGACAAGACTAATTTCAGAAGCGATGGAGTTTCTGGTTAGCTATTGAGGTTTGCTAGCATGGGCTAGACTTATGAGTGCCTGTACAGTACTCGAGCAGCACTCTCCTCATGACCCTGACTAAAGATACACCGGTGGCACATGAGGCTGGACTCGAGTTGGCTGTGCAGGGCATGTACTGTAGACCGGAGAAATCTCGGTTTAATGTCACAAGTCATGATCTTCTATAATCCAGCAGATAGATTGGTCCAGCGAGACAACACTAACCTCGTGACAACAATGACGTGGCCGGGTTAGAGTTCCCATGATTGCATGTGCTCTGCCTCACATATTACGATCTGGTACAGAATGGCCCGGAGTGTTCATGCCCATCCTACGAGCAGTCTTTCTTGTCGCGCAGTCTAGTCGCAGAGAAGCGGAACCTCCACCTCAATCGGCACCGGCATTAGAAAACTCGGCTTGGTAGTACTTCAGCATCGTCAGCATGAGCTGGAGAGATAAGTATCGGACCGCAAGATGCATTAGACGGACATACACACCTCTTTGATGTTCCCTGCCAGCCTTTCATCTCTCAGTCTTGATCTTGGGGGTATCTTCCAATTGTTGGTCTTGTACCACCATCTCCTGATGCGGGCGCCGACTGTCTGCCCACTGAATTGAGCGGTTTGATTCCAATGCCTCCATCCAGCGAGCGCGAGTGTCCACACGACACCTTGTGTAAGCGGCATGAAGACCTGAGAATGTAATGTTAGAGATCCGCAATCAAACCCTCTGTAGCTGTGGTGCGTAGCCATCGTACCTGATCTCTGAAAGTAATCCAGGCAACCCTCTGCCATGATTCAGCATTCTGGATACTGGCGAGGTAGCTCTGTTCGAATCTCAAGTCCGGCAGCGGCGGCAGTTTGTTTCGTCGAGGCACAGGCCGCAATACCGAGACTGGGATTTCATCTTCTTCGACGTCCGACGAGATCTCTGATGGGTCTGGGGATCTGTCTAGTTGTACAGGCTGCTTGTTTGACGCAGCGGTAGATGGGTTTGCATCGTGTTCCGCAGACGGATTCTGGTTGATGGACGCGGTCTGGATGGTCTCGGCAAGCTGTTGCAGGATGTCTTCCCCCGACATGTTTCGTAGGCTCGAGTTTGTCAGACAATTGCGGCAGCTCTGTTCTCTGTATATAGGATTTAGAGTGAATTGAGGTCGATCTTGTTATATATCAAGATGCTATTGCCAGAAGTAAGATGAAAGTGATGATGCGCTCGGTTGGTGGGCGAATGTACTGTAAGGTAACACCTACTGTAGCTTCTGGCTGATCCATCCACTCTCAAACCCCACAATTCGCCCTCGGTCTGCCATGTTTCACCATAATCATCCCAACCCTGCCTACCGATTACACTGCATGTTCCTCCTTCGATAACATTCAGCCTCGAGTAACAATACATTGTCACAGCACCTACCGCCTCTCCGGCTTTCTCTACAGCGAACTCATCAACATGGGTAACGCAAACTCCCAAATGCTCGAGAACCTGGTGCAGGGCAGCAACTGTAAGCTCCCACACATTGGCACCCCCCAACCGCCTATAAGTCAAGGGGAAGAGTATCGATGCTGACAGTGTGTCAAGTCGACCGCGAGGAGGTTGATCGATTAAGGAAGAGATTCATGAAACTGGACAAAGTAAGGAGAACCTGACTTGCCTGACATTCGCCATCTGCTGCTCTCGTTCCCCTCTCCTTTTATCTTATCATCCCGCCGTGTATACTAGATTGACCCTAACGATGAGCGACCACCACAGGACAACTCGGGCACCATAGAGCGCGAAGAGTTTCTCTCCCTACCGCAAGTCAATTCGAACCCACTCGCCACCCGCATGATTGCCATTTTCGACGAAGACGGCGGTGGTGACGTCGACTTCCAAGAATTCGTCTCCGGTCTCAGCGCATTCAGTTCGAAGGGCAACAAGGAGGAGAAGCTGCGTTTTGCTTTCAAGGTCTACGACATCGACCGTGACGGCTACATTAGCAATGGCGAGCTCTTCATCGTCCTCAAGATGATGGTCGGCAGTAACCTGAAGGATCAACAATTGCAACAGGTGGGTTATTGTCCCGCAAAAGAAGACACTTTGCATCCTATCGTGTGGGACTTGGCGGCGACTGACACAGGCGTGCAAAAACACAGATTGTCGACAAGACCATCATGGAGGCCGATCTCGACCGCGACGGCAAGATCAGCTTCGAGGAGTTCACAAAGATGGTGGAGAACACAGATGTGTCGATGAGCATGACACTCGGTACGTTTCCTTTTAGCTCGAGGTACTACGACGACGACGACCGCTTCACATACTGACAAGAATGTCTCCTATACAGATCAATTCTAGTCTCAAAACCTGGAGTCGTTGTTCTTGAGATACCACGGCGTCTGGAGTTTCCGAGGAAATATGTCGCACGCCTGTTGTGGATCAACAGCCTTTTTCTCTTAGAACATACTGGGGTTAGCATCACATCATCTTCTTGAATGCCTGGGTAGAGAGGAGTAATCTAGGAGAGCGAGGCCCTCTTTCCTGTTTGCTCGTGTCTGCAGCCGAGCTTCTTCTTGTTTGCACGAATGACAAGGAACCTTGCATTGTCGAAAGCATGCTATACTCTTATGCAAGCATTCTCTGCTTTTAGCCAAGGCCACGAACGAGAGAACGACCATCACCAAGTCCAAAGCTGTGTTGAGCAAAGGCGAACCAAGATCTCTGCTGGAAGATGCTTATGCGCCATGTCCACCAGGGTGTGGGATACTTGTTGGCTAGGGCTTGGCGTGGTTGCCCCCTACGATTACTTGCATGTGCATCGGTCTAGTACATAGAGAGATTAATCTCACAGCCAACCCTTAATGAATCAGATTTACGCAAGGAACGGCACGCTTTCACACAACTGAGATTGTACAGACAAAGGTTTTTCATTCGTAGTCGAGAGGTCAAACGTACAATGCACAAAGGATCTGCGGCGGTAGAGGTCTGGTCAGACGGTGTTAGTTCAATAGCCCGCGGCACTGCCACCATGATTACTTTTTCGTCACCATCTCATCCGTGAACTGCGCATTCACCTCATCCTGTACGTTCTTGCCAGTCCTACCTCTGCCAGAGTAAGTGGGGCTCTTTCCGAATGGACTGTCGTCCTCGCTAGCTGGACTTTGAGGCACACTGTCGAGGTTGCGACGAGTGCGCTGCATCTGTAAAAGTGAATGGTTAGCGGTCGCATAAAGTCCTGAAAGTTGATTTGTGCATACCCAACTGCGCACACCACCGACTAGCCCCATCGCATAGCCAGCAGCAAAGTCGCTGTTTCTTCCGCCGCCATCGATACTGGAGCGCGCGCTACCTGGGACTTCGAGATGACTGAGACGACTCTTTGGCGTCTCGAATGCACCCCTGGCGGGACTGCCTTGTCTACTCGGCTGCCAGAACTGGCGCAACTCTTTTCCGAGCTCTTGTCCAGTAGTGGTCCAGTTTGTCTTGATCGAGTCTCGAAGTTCGGCTACATGACGCTTGATGTCCAGCTCGTTTTTCTTCAGCCAGGAGATGTTGAGTTCTTGACGAGATGTACCACGTTTGAGTTGGCGCGCGACATATGCCTCGTAGTCACGTACGATCCTAGAAACGGCAGTCAGTTACAGAAAGAGCAAACACATTTCGCTGCGTATGCTATCCGACAGTGGAGAGCAAGACTTACTTTGTGATGATTCCAGTCGTACTCACGCCCTCAGTTCTCTGGGTGACAAGGAACATGCCCTTCTCCTTGACAGGTTTGTAGATGTCGTCGCCTTCATCGGCGCCGTAGGGAATATCATCGTGAGCGACGTAGTCAATCTGGTGGCTTTCCAAGAAATCAACACCGACAACCCACGGGCAATCTTCCACGACTTCATCAACCCATTTGCAGTGTCGGACAGTCTCCGCTCGCTCTTTGCCGCTGAGCACGGTAAGTCCTTTTCTTCGGTGGGTTTCCTTGTCACCAGTGACACCGACAATCAGATAGGTGTTGGGAAAGGCAGTCTTGGCCTGCTCGAGCTGTCGCATGTGACTGTACAGGTTTAGCAATCCTGGATAATCAATGTAGCAAGACAAGTAACATACCCGAGATGGAAAAGATCGAAGACACCGTCAGCATATACCCTCACCGGTCTGCCCTCGGGTGGGGGGTTGGTATGATATCCGACGGGATCAATCAGACCAGCTTTAGGAGGCGCATCCATTCTCATCTTGCCCGCCTCGCCATTCTCACCGCCGTCATCTGAAGACTGGAACTCCTGGTCATCATCTGTCTTGTCCTCTGATGAACTCTGCTGCTCGCTCCGAGTCGATCGCGTACGCTTTGCAGGGGGGTCGTCTTTGGTCGATTGATCCTCTACAGACTTCAGGGAGTCGTCAGGCACACTGTCTACAGTCTTTTCACCAGAAACATCCTGGGGCGCGGGCACTTGCGCTGTCGAATCATCGTTGGCTTGTGACGTCAAGGTAGAGGCTCTCTTGCGCTTAGCTGGCATCCTTACAATCGCCTATCCGTGGATGTGAAAAAGTGTTGAGAAGTCGTGATGACAAGAGTTGCGTTTGGGGGTTGCAGAACAGAAGTATGAGGGTCAATCAAAGAGCAAGAAGTAGGAGGCAGAACTGTTATGATTCCATCGAAAGACAAATGAGTCGATTGGCGGATGCAATTGAATATCGTCTTGAGCAAATGTGGAGACGGAGAAGATGTCCACTGGGCAACCTCTATATATTTTACGTGGATGGGAAAGAATAAATGTGTGTTGTGACACGTCTTATTCCAATGCAGGAGAAGGAAGGTGCAAGGTAATGTAGGGAGGAGCGTAATTGCAGGTCGCGTCAAGGTTACAGACCGCAAGGCCAAGGTCAAAATGGACACGAACAGGCTGGGAAGTTGTGTTGACTTGCACCGCTCCGCAAGGGCGTCATGAGACGAGGGCCCAGCCAAGAAACCGGAACATGTCGCAAATTTTATGGGGCCTGAGCCGCATTACTCGAGTTTTTGTGCTTGATTTGTGCCTTGCACGTGCTTTTGTGCTCCCACCTCACCTTTGCCCTCTGCTTCACACTGAGCTCACTCTGGAAGAAGCCCTGTCGGTTGTCCAGCTTTGCTTGGCTTGACGCACCGTACAGTTCCCGTGCACCTCGGGGTGAGCTCGAGAACCTGTTCTCATCCCCCAATCTCAGGTACCCGTCTAGAGGGACAGTACTTCTACCAGTGCTACTTGTACCTGTGCAGGTAGATCTCACAACCTTATTTCCCGGTCCAGTAGATCCTGTCAGACTTGGTTGTCTAGATCACATTGTAGAGATACAGTATCAGCCATAATGTCAAGGCATATATCGCCTTTGGTGGACAGGACATACACTTCGAGGACAGCAACCCACTACTACCTATCGACCATCTACGGAACGATGTAGACATGTGGGAGCTCTATAAAATGTGTGCTCGGTGTTGTGGATACATTACCTCCGGGAGAGAGGTACAGTATACTATTTTCCGCTTGACCCCTCACATAGGTCCTCTGGCAACATAGTCTACGTGCTCATGTCGGTCTCCGTTCACCTTGTGTGATTCAGCCAATGGCTTTTCATTCATTCAGAACTGTCATCTCGACCCAAGCATATCGGTGATTGTACAACAACAGGCGAGATATGAGAACGAAAACCAGCTTCCGCAGCATTGAAAACAAAAGAAATCATCGTGCTCTCACATCGGGGTTCTCATTCCCGTTGTCATGGCCGCCCGCTATCCTGACTTCTGTTGTTTTTCTGCCCTGCTATGTGGGTATCTGTTTGATTTCTTCCTCGTTTGCGAAATCGAACATAAAAGAAAGGCTGCATCGTGTCGTACGGGCTATGATTATCTAGCAAGGTCTGAGAAGGGCTTGATCATCGTCGTCTCTCCGTTATCCGTCATGATTCAACTTCGTGACCGGTACGTCGACTCCTTCACTGTCGAAGGCCCATTTAAGCCTTGTTGTCGGCAACGGCTTTTAGTTTTGGATCATCTCCGGCCTGCGCCGCACCAGTCTGAGGTGCAGAAGCCTTCTCGCCCTCCGTCTCCTTGCTTGGTCCAGGGGTCTCCTCTCTGGCACTTTGGCCCTTCTTGACCTGGCTCTCGAGGTCCTTCTCTTCGTCCGAAGACTGGTCGAACATATCGGCGTCGTTATCATTATCTGCGGATTCTGTCAGAACCTCAGTACCATCCCGGAGGAGGATGATGGATCCTCCCCTACCACCAATCATGCGAGTGCGTTGGTCTAGGTCCATCTCGTAATCATCTGGGCTGTCATCAAATCGATGGTGAATTCCGGGTCCTCTGAATTCGGCTGTACAGGCTACGTCAGACACATGACCGTCACCGCATTGCCTGTGAGTGGGATACAAGAAGGAGACACACAACACACGGTCGCGTCCATAGAGGGGTATCAAATCCATAGCGGCTATCGACGAGGGAAAGAAGGCATATTACAGGAGGAGAATCAAGACTGACCATATTCGGGTGGTGCGCAGGGACCATCACCTTGAGCGACGCGGTCCGCAATCATCTGATACCACTCGTCCTTTGTTTTGCCATGCAACAGTCCAACAATGGTGATGGTCATGTTGTCACAACCAACACCGCCCGTCTCGCTGTTAGAAGCCAGGCAGTTGTCCATCATGTTCTCGCAAATGGCAGAGAGCTCTTGCTTTGAAGCGATACCTCGGCGCACAAATTCCACAACGGCTTGCGAAGACTGGCAATCCCAGATACCTAGACAGGGCCAGTCAGTGACTGCTCGACCACGTTATAGCAAGGAAAGAAACATACCATCACAGGCAAGGACGATGAACTCGTCGTCGTCAGTCTGATCGTGAACAGTCACGTCGGGGAAGGCAGTCACAATCTGCTGCTCAGGCGGCAGATCGGCGCTCTTCTTGAACTCGAAATCTCCGATGGCTCTGGACAAGGCCAGGTTGCCGTTGACACGGCCAAAGTCAACGAAGCCGCCGGCAGCGCATATTCTGGCTTTCTCGCCTGTAGCATAGATGAGTCAGTGATCCAGTTCAAGCCGCCCGATGTGACGGTGGGACTTGCCTTCGTTTTGAGGCTTGTGGTCGAAAGACAGAGGTTTCGCTCTTCCCTTGACACCCAGGACAGTTCTTGAATCTCCGGCGTTGGCCTGACAGGGTTAGCACTCAAGCATCGTACAAGTGACATAGGCGAAGGGCCGGTGGCTGCATACAACGTAGATTTTGTCCTTGGTAACGATACCGACGGTGGCTGTGCAACCTGAGACTTCCTCCTCATACTTGGGGTCTGTGTTCGTGGTGGATCAGCATAAAGACAGGCTCGTAGGATGGTATTCTGGACGGACCACTCAGGATTGATCTATCGATGGCGAGGAAGCCGTCCTTCAGGGCCTGCTCAAAATTCGCGCTCTTGAAAGCCTCTTGCTTGGCGATGATGTTGTGAAGATGTTCGCCAGTGTACAAAGCGACCTTATCGCCTCCATGGCCATCATAAACACCAAAATAGCTGATCCGGAGATCGGAATCGACAGGCTTCAACTCTTCATCGCCCTGGAGTGGTTGTAGATCGAGCACGCATGAATGCGCATCCTCCATGCTTATTCTCCATCCCTGCATGCTGGAGATACCGTAGATGATGCGGTCATCTTGGCCATTTTCGGAATGCTGTAAGCGCACGCAGTTAGCAGATGCCCAAGCGATGCGGATCGCAGGTTGCGAGAGCGACGGTGGGGGCGGGTAGCGGTGATGGCCTCAAGGCTTCCAAGCAAGGACAACAAACGCGAAAGCCTTGCGCAGAGGTTGCAATCAAGCACACAAGTCCATCGCCACGGTGTATTTGATTGTGCAGCAGCACTCGACAGCGATGTACCGAACGCCAAGATTGCAATGCATCCTGAAGTGGGATGAAGGACACAGATGATTGATTGGAAGAGGCAGTCTCTGGCGGGAAGCGAGGCGGGAAAGGGACGAGAGTGCAGAAGAGTCATACCTTGTCCACAACGGGCTCGGAGAGAGTCTGACCCATGCTTGATGATGGATTCGGAGGGAGTTGTAAAGATTTACGACTCCGAGAAAGCGTGGCAGAGACTCGGTTCGATAGTGACTGAAGAAGAGGCAGAGTCAGATGTGCGGTGCTCTCTTGCTTTGTGGAGAAGCGATCTTGCTCCGACGGCCAGAAGCAGTAAGGCAAAGTCTAGGGCGGGGCTACGTTGACTCTAGACTGATGAGAATCAACAATAATAAAGGGTAAATGCGGACACAGTCACGGCCGTTCTCTCTGCTTTGTGTGCTCTGGGCGCGTGTTCAGATACCTGTAATCAATAGGCAAACACGGATCTTGTCTTACTTTGTGTGTGAGAATGAAAAAAAAAATTGACCTGTACCTGTATATCTGACACGGGCAAATGATGATAATGTTCTGCTTGATAGACGGGATGTTGGATCGGGCTGTGCGTTACCACAATACTGTTGCAGAGAAGCTCGCGTGCTGTGGGCTGGACTGTTCCACGCAAAACCCACGTTGAGGAGGGGAGGGGGGCGCAATGTGCAAGAAAGACAGCGAGAAAGGAGGGAGGATGACGTGCGAGGCGACATTGCTTGGCTTAGGTTGTCACCGCTGGCACTGGCTTCAAGTTGCTTGCATTTCATCATCATCATCACAAGGTAGACGACGCACTGGCTGGATGGCATCACCTTACTGACAACATTACCGTACACAGTACCTACCGTACAGCTACCATAGCTTGTCCTCGTATTTCGTCTTTATTCTTATGTACAGTGCATAGCATAGTAATCTAAGTATTTTCCTGCACGGCTTCTCCATCCAGGTAGGATAGTTGCATTCCTGCACTTGTCCAGTCGCAGCAGTAGAAGCACTGCACTTTGATATCATTGTACTTTATCCCTTTTTGTTCTTGTATAAGTTCGGTCTTTGCTAGTATGCCATCAATGCGGAATCCGCGAACAGAGCGATTACAATCGGAGGGATCATTTGAGCTCATGGTCAACGCATGGTGTTGCACAAGAATACATCTCTATATCGTTACATAGTCAGACAAGGCCGCAACCCTTATTGTACAGAACTTTTTGCAGCACATTCCTCGACCCGGCAGCCTGATGTCCCAGCACTATAGGCTGCGCCGCGTTCATTCAGTGCCTTCGCTTGCCAATATTCCAACCCCAGCTCCTCAGTGTCTTGACCACCTTTGGCGTGAGGCCGGCTGTTAGGGGAACGCGAATGAAGATGAGTGATTTGTGTAGAGCGTATGCAAGAGCAAGCTGAGTCCATATTGCTGGAAGGCGAAGAGTGGTCAGCTACTCTGCCAAACTTAACTCACTGCACGTACACTTACCTGCGGAACCAGTTTTGGCTGCTCCTGCTCCCTCGCTGTTCAATTCTGCTCCTTCTCTGCTAAGCTCGGTCTCGCCTTCGCTCGGCTTTCCTAGTATCTTTGAACGAGCGTCCGGGTACACGCTTTCGACTCCTTTCCAGAAAGTCTCCAGTACCACATGCTCCCAGTGGCCTATCCTGTCCGTGCCGAGCCACCTCACGGCCAAGAAACAGAGCGGGAAATCAAGCGCGGAAAGGCCCAGGTATACTCCTAGTGCGGACCAGCCATATTCTCTTGAGAGTTTCTTCATGCGCGCCGACAGTGACGAAGGCTCTGGACTTCCCAGATGTTCCGTGGGATTTGGTGATGGCTTAGAGCTCTGCCATCGGACTCCTCGCTTGCCAGGGGTCCATTTTACCCGTGAAAAGAAGTTGGTTGCTGATTGCGTGTGATTCGTACGGTACGAACCCACCTCTTGTGCAATCTTCCATCTCTGTATAGTGTTCCAACTCTTGTAGCGAAAGGTGCCGGGCGCGAGTGCCTGTCGGCCAGACAAAATGCCGAAGCGCTGCTGCAAAGGCCTCAAGAACTCCATGTGATTTGTTTAACTGCCAACAATTGCTTTGCTCTGTTAGATACTGCTCTAGGTTTTGTAAGCTGAGTGGCTACGCCAGCAGGACAAAGAGAGTAATACAGCTTCGGATACCTACCTCAATTATCTTGTGGCCTTACTTACGTGTTGGTGATACGATTGAGAATAATGCCAAGTCCTCTTAGGCTTTCTCTCCGCTCTTCCAGCCGGGAATAGCGGACTTTATGACTGGCTTCCCCTTGTAGAGTCCGACATCCTGAGGCTGCGGCTCATCCTGCAATAGAGTGGTTGCGCTCCATAAGGTAAGGTACTTGTGCTTACGAAGTATCAATCCGCCGAGACATGATCTGGAAGTTGTTATTGTTGCAAGTTCTCATTCCCACTATATAGACAACGGCACCTTACATAATGATTAAATAGGCTGTGTGGAGCGTTGATGCTCTGCTACGCGAGCAGCCTAAGTGCATACCTTATGATGTTTAATTACTCAATATCCATCCCAGCTATCTCAGATGTACAATGCTCGTGTGGGATACTCAATATGGAGTTCCGGAGTTGACGATCAACAACTCGATTATGAAGCACGATCGACGGACTTGTGGATTCTTTATCCGTCCATGTTCGTATAGACTGCTCCCATGACTATCACATAAACGCAATTGTGTCAAGGAGCGCGATATCATACATCGCTATTTCAAACCGCGGACTACGTGTACAGTCTTATCTGGCAGCAACCTTGAAGACAATCTCATTCAGCTTGTCTTAATCTATACAGAACGTTTGCTCATCTTCTGCTATCAGTAAACATGCCCGCTACACTATCAGAATATCAATATGCTTGTACAATAGTAGAAGGTCGTGCAACGGAGGAGATCTACATATTCCGACGGCGATAGTCGGGACAGGTCCAAGAGCCAACCAGATCCCTTGTCAGAGGCAACATGAGTCAGGTTACCTGTCAGGGCCCATCGTGTATCGATACCGCATGCAGATTGGAAAAGCGTGGGAGTTTCGCAGTGCCATCTCGAATAGAGTTTCTGCGGAAGCGTGCCGAGCCAATGCATCATGGTTGCTGTACTGCTGGCCTTGGTTTCGCTATCGCCATACACAACCTTGTCGAGGCCAGGTTCTTGAGATTTCATAACTCACAAGGTCCACTATACTGCTGTCATGCTCATGGAAGGGCCCATTGGCGCTCACCACACGCATATGTTCGCATGTCGTGCAGTGAAGGTTTCACTGACCTGCTAGCTTCTCGCTCAGTCTGGACATCACAATGGCAGTTGACGACTATGGCGCATGAGTTGGCGCTAAACGCTGCGTCTATTCAAGCAGGTGCCATGCACCTACCTGTACGACAACTTCGAGACTTAGATTGCATGGACCCACCTAGACTATTATGGCAGGACCTTATGATTTGCGTATGGCAGTCTGGCATGCATATCTACCTGTTGTGCGACGGCATGTCATTCTGCTTGACACCCAGCCTCAGTGCCACGAGTAGTCCTTGACAGCCTACCTAGTGCTTTTTTCTGTGCCCTTCTGCAAGTTACGGCTTGCATTTACCTGTTTGGTCATCAGAAACCTTTGGTGCTCTGCTATCCGGAACATCAGGCACTCACAAAATCCCGAGTGTCACTGTGTGCACTACCGACATCGCCGCCTCGAAAAGCTTCGACTTGTGTCCGTAGCTCGTGGCGGGCTAAGATCGTGGTACAGTCGCTACCCCTAGATCATCCGTGGTACCACGTGCATCTTGAAATATATAAACGAGCGAAGCTCCATCTCGTAGGCCGTGAGTTCCCTGTGTTTCAGACTTCTCCCAAATGTTATTTCCTCCAGACGATCTTGCATTTCACAATTCACTTGGAGACTGTCCTACACCCTCAGAACACTACATCTTCCATCCCTCATATTCATCCGTAAACATGGGGGTGGAGCAACCTGGCGAAGTGGGGCCATTGGACGCCCAACGCGCTCTCGACATAGCTCGCAATACTGAGGGTGACCTTGATCCGACGATCTCGGACTACTTGGAAGAAAGACTTCAGCAACTCTGGGCCTGTATACAAAGAGAGCCAGACAACTACATCCTTACCAAGGACGAATTTGCCATCTTCAATTTCTTCATGGTGCGCTTTGCCGGATCTGACCTGGCGGAGAAAGCTATAGCCCGCTACTGGAGAAACTATGAAGAGTAGAGAAAGAGCCAATGTCTAATTGCTGTGCTTCTCGGAGAAAATCGGTCATGATGGTTGAGAGACATTCTGCCACCGACTGACAATCATGCACAGACAGGTCCGCCTTCTTTGAACCGGATATCAGTATGCGCACATATCAGCCTGGGGACGCCCAGGTAGCTACGCGTCTAAGTGATGGGGGCAAGGCGCCTGGCATGCTCAATGCCGCTCGTGTGACCGACCCACCTAATCACAATCGAGCCAATAAACGTGGATTCGGCTCTCAACGTATCACGGTAGCTTTGATTGCATCCGCTATTGTGTGTCTATTCTGGGTCTTGCGTACATCGTTCCCTGTCTGGTCACCTTGGTCGTGCTCCGAATCTGTTCCTGCAGATGGTGCCGACGGAGCGTCGCCCATATGGACTAGACGCAGCCTAGATGTCGTGGCACCTTTGCTGGATGTTTTTCAAGTCTCACCACCAGTTCTTGTTGTTGGTAACGATGGAGCTCTCGAACTTACTGATGGTACTACAAACGGCAGCGTTGAACTAGAGCCACAAACAAATGGCTCTTGCCGTGAGACTCTGCTCGTGCATTCATTTGCCTACTCGTATGGGTCGCCGCATGTGGGTATGATAGAAGCTGCAGTACTCACTATGCTCGAATTATAGACTGATGAGCATAGGCGCGTACAACCCTCCGAGCTGCAACTTCAACCGCGTGACTTGGAACTTGAGTGTCACGTCGGCTGGCCGGCAATTCGATCGCTTGGGAATTGTCTACTTTGGTGATATTGAGGTCTTCAGAACAAGTACCGCCGAACCCACAGCCACGGGGATCGAATGGGTGTACCTAAAGGTAGTATCGAATGCCTGTTATGTTGAGCCACATGCTGACACTTCGTAAGGATATGACATCGTACTCATCTCTTTTTCGGGAGCAACAGAAAATCATCTTCGATCTTGGAAACATAGTCGACTCCACTTATACAGCATCGTTTAACGTTACTCTGACCGCAATTTATTTCACCGCGTCTTCAGACTCAGTCAACCTTGCAGATCTAATTCTTCCGATTTCAGCAGAACAATCAGCCAATGATGCCGCTAGCGTGTTTACTGTTCCGTCTGATATTGCCTCCAGTAATCTGAGCTTACCCCGCAACACTCTTCGGGCCGTTCTTACTGTGGCAGCGACGGGCCAAAGTAACGAAGAGGTTTGCCTCTCTCTCACACATTAATGAGAACTTTTCATCCACTAACGAACTTCAGTTCTGGTGGAGCAACGTTCCCTCAACCAACACTGCTTCGTTCCCGCAGACTGGTGCTCTGTATGGCTACAGTCCCTTCCGAGAGGTTCAACTTTATATAGATGGCCTGCTTGCTGGTGTGGTCTGGCCTTTTCCGATCATCTTCACCGGCGGTGTTGTTCCAGGGTCAGTGCAACCGGATGGATGCAACGTGAGCAGCGTACTGACATCTTTAGGCTTTGGCGGCCTATAGTCGGAATCGATGCCTTCGACCTGCACGAAGATGAGATCGACATCACTCCCTGGCTGGGCATACTCTGCGACGGCAATAGCCACAATTTCACCATTCGAATTTCTGGCTTAAGTGAGGCTGGAAATGGTACGGTTGTCCTCTCGGAGACTACAGAGAGCTACTGGCTCGTGACCGGAAAGGTGAGACTGACAGTGCCGAACTGTGAGAATCTTGCTAATGGGCAAGTAAGGTGTTTGTTTGGCTTGACGCAGAAGATCATGTTACTACTGGTCAAGCTCCTATCAGGACTATGCCTCCACCCAGCTTTCATATGTCTTCGGTCGTTGGCCAGGGACCAAACGGAACCAACGAGACACTCGCATACCACGTCACTGCTCAAAGAGAGTTCGCCTTGGCGTCCACCATTCGCACGTCGCAGGGCGATACCCATGCGACGTGGCACCAGTCGCTTTCTTTTTCGAACGATGGAAATTTGACCGATGCTGGAAATGTCCAGACGAACAGCCAAAACACACTAGGTTACGATGTCTCGTCGAGCGGATACGCGAGGAATATCGAATATCCTCTATGGGCATATACCGCATATGGCTACATTGAAGACAACTTCACCATCACAGCTGATCTGAACCGAGGGAAGACGGTGAAAACCGTTGGACAATCCGTTTTTCCTACGGGACTCGAGTCTTTTGTTCCAGTCCGAGGATACACATCCCGTGTTCTGTCCTTCCAGGGGGCTAGTCTGACCACTACCCAGAACGGGAGCGCCACTTACTTGGCAAATGAGACATCTTCCACGTCGTTTAGCTTCGGCCATACAGAGCAAGACATGGTATTCAGTGGTATCAGAGTTGATGCTTCGGAAGACAATGGATTCCCCCATATTGAGGCAAGCACGGAGCTTTATCATAGATATGTGGCTGCTTCCAATTCAACTGTCGTGGAGGACGAAGAGAACCTTGTCGGCTCCAGTGTCAAGCACACTCATGATAACGAAGCGAACGAGCAGGCTTTTGCAGCTCCAGGTGTCCGATCGATGGTCGGTAGAGGCCCTAGCCATGACAGTGATAGACGCGCTTAAGTTTCGCATACCGCGGTTGGTGTGGATCAAGGGCGGATACTGTAAAGGGCATCCATCACCCTGTTTCATTCGTTCGGCAGACCGTCGGGGTCTCGCCTGCTAAGTCTTTACTTGTACGTCTTCCTGCAGATCATATAGCCGAGAACGGAGTTCCTAAGCCCTGGTTTAAGGCTGTTGCGAAATTGTGAGCCGAGCGAGGTCTATTTGTACACCTGTGCAACAAAGGACTGTAAATAATGTCGATTGAACTTCGCGTACATGCTACGCAAAGCTAAAAGCGTTATTTGACTTGATACACAAGGCTAGAGCGCCCCTCACCTTACACTGCGTGCCTTAGTCCCGCACGCTTCTGTGCCACAAGAGGCACCATCCTACGCGCTGATGACAGGGAGATTTAGCTAAGTCTAGGCAAAACACGAGGTACAGAACCCGTTGCTATTCTGTATGCATATTCTATCCACTGAGAAGGCCATACTACTGCTAAGCGGTAAGACGTATCCGGCATGTACTCTGAACAAGAATGCTTGTGAGATCTGAAGTTTCGTGCCAAGCTGTATAGACCAATTGCCTCATATTTCTCCATCTTGAAGAAGGGTAGGCGTCCCCGTACGGCGAGACAGCTGCTATATGCAATAAGGCCGCAACGCGAAGATTCATCGCGGCTTCCAACCAGAGTGGCGCGTCGATCTTTGACTCGAGGCCACCTCAGCCAATACTCGACCGGGAAGAAGAATGTCACCGGCGAGAAAGAGCATGACTCCGGTGCAGCATTTACTTACCACATACATACTGTAGCGTACGAGCGAAAGGATCAGGTCATGTCGCCATTGCGATCCGGTCGGACTTTAGTGGGTCGGGCTCGGAGTCTGCGGTGGCAAGTACTTGTACAGACGAGAAAGAAAAAGGGCCTTTCATTTCCTTTAGAGGTTGAAGGATCCGGCCTTGACACATCAGTTACCTTGGGGCTTCAATGGCAGTAACAGACCAGGAATACGAAGAAGCCATCGACGGAAGCAAGCCGACTTAATTACCAGCTGACGTCTTGACAAGCGGCGGCAGTCAGCCTTTGACAAGTGCAAGGAGCCGCTAGTCGCCCGTCGGCAGTTTCACTGGCTCGGCTCGAGCCGCCGCTCAAAAACAAGAAATTATTTCCACGCATCCACAGCGTTTGTACAGCAGTAGTGCGAGTGTACAGCAGTAGTGCGAGTGTACTGTATGTGCAGATACACCTGCTTGCCGTGTGGGACTACAGAACCCCACCCCTGGGAACGGCATCTTGAGGACGATCGCTTTTGGTTCGAAAAGCTTATGCACACGCCATCTCGTAAAACCTTGCAAGGGAAGGTACAAACAGCACAGCGTTCACTCTAGGTACTTGTGTGTGCAACTGTGGAATTTGGTCCGCGCTGGTTCTGTGCCACACTCCGGATATCGTACAGGCTTTATTTTCAGACGCATGGCCCACGGCTCACTATCCGCTTGAGACGCACTGCATCGTCGCTCAACATGAGGCGTGCCCACCAACCGGAGTGAACGCCATCGACGAGAGCACAGCATGTACTGTACAGTACCGAGCCACATGAACGACGCTGCAGTAAGGCGTGTAGAGAAGCTGTGGCGTTCCAGCGCTTCCTGCGGTGTCCTTACCACGAGGCAAACATTGTGAGACCCGGCTACGTACAAACTGTCTACGAGTAAGACACGGAGCATATTCGTTGATGTTTTATCTCCGTTGGTATATTTGCAGTATCACCATGACAAACAGTGCAAGCATCAAACAGTACAAGCATAAGCAAGACGCAAGACTCGGCCTCGTATCCAATCATGTCTACTTCCAAGCCTCCGGAGTAGGATTCCGGAATATCCCAGACGAGGGAGTACAAAAGTGTCAGATCACATCAGGCATCACACGAACTTCTGCTCGTGGACACTTGCGCCCATCCATGCTGCATCACATCTATCGTGTAAATGCACTCACTGTACACTAGACACAGCACTCAGAAAGTACGCCCAGCCTTACTCTAGATGGCAAACAGCATCGCCGTATGCATCCTTCCCATTACAGGATCATGTTCAGAACAATACCGGGGATGCAGCATGCAACCAAGGCTTTATGTTCCCCTTCCAAGTCAATCTTCTCGTTGAGTGCCCCGCAGAGGAGCGGCGTCACAGCGAGTTGATTGCACAAAGTACAGTACAGTAGCGTAGGGGCAAAAAGATTGGGCTCTTGCGCTTGAGCTCGCTTGTCTGCCTGCTCGCTTATCTTCCTGCTTACCTGCTTGCCTTGTTGCCGGATCAAGTGAATGACTGACTGACAGTTCTAAATTGAAAACACGACGACAGATTCACAGGTAGCACTGATAAATTGCAACACCAGGTCAATGACTGCACGATGAAAGTGGCGCTGTCATCGCTTGCCTACTACTCCTCCTTCCTAATACTGCTCCTGCTTCTGCCTTTACAACAAGTGCACCCAAACGAAACTTCGTTCGCCATGCCATGAAGCAAAGTGAAGGTATCTTTTGTCCTGTTGGCCAAATTCACTTATTCTGCATTGGGCCTCCCGCGTTACATTAAACTTCACAGCACTACCTCGCACCTAGACGGAGCCCGACGAGACAGCTACGTTATTTTGGGAGACAGATACTAGGTAGGTAGGTATGCAGAGATCACGATTAGAGCCTAGGCGTCTACTCATAATCTCGCTTGCTGGCCGACTGCCTGACTGCCTGGCTGGCCGGCAAGCCGTCCTCGAGTCATGCATATGCTCGAACAGTCGATCCGATCTACACCGAGTCATGCACTCACGCACGCACGCATGCATGCATGCGTGCATGCATCTACATCCATGCTTGCACAGTGCATAATAGTGAACTCGGTCCCAGTCCAGCCCAGCCAGCCCACTCCATCCAGCCAGACAGTCGGTCAGATAGCGGGACAGAGACAGATGAACAGATAAAGACGACAATTAATCCCCACCCCTTCTTCGCTTAAGCAAGAAAGTGATGGCTGTTCGAAGAAGCATGGACTCAATGAGAAAGTAGGTAGGTCTGTTTGGATTATGAATCTTGCGAAAGGACATATAGACCAAACAGGCCTAGATTGCTATGCAAGAATCTACGCTATTGTATTGCATTCGAAACTTTCGTTTGTGGATTCTTGTCATTTCCTTCGCCTTTGGTCTGTAGGAAACACAGCATTGGAGTTTAGGAGGGTGCTTGCGATACAAAGTGCAGGATTATGTATACGCCACCTTGCAAGAGACGAAACAATTACAGACCGACTGATCATTTACAGAGAAGTCTCTGGGCTCAGCGTGCTAGACCTCCCCTCCTAGGGGAGTATAACATCTTCCGTCCCATCGCTCTCACTTCCACCAGAACTGTCGTCATCTCCTCGCGAGTGTCGAGACATGACCACCTTTGCCTGTGCCTTTTGTTTAGCCGAACTCGCACCCACGATCTTGACTTTCTTCTTGCGCTTCTTGTCGAAGATGGACAAGTGTTTCGACGGCTCGATTGTGGCTTCAACGATTTGATGCGATGATGGTGCCGGTGAAGACTCGGACACGGAGTCGTCGACTAAACTGAGTGCTTGCAGTTTTGCCAATCTATTGGCTTCTTGTATCGATACCGTCGTTGCGGGAGAATCGGTAGTCAAGTCTAGGAACGCGCGAGGTTCAGGTTGTTGGTCTTCTGATATTGGCGACGAGGGTTCACGAGCTGCACTTCGGCGAGGTCCTCCTACAGACTTGCGTTTCTTGCTCGTCGTGCGTGGGGTGTTGTTGCTCGGCTGACTGCGGTTTGGCCTCGTGTCCTTGTAGTTCTCTGGCAGCTCGTCAGGTAGGTCTGGGTCGTTCTGGTGCTTCTTCTGGATGTACGACGATATCCTCCGTTTGCCATTCGTGACTGTTCTTGACCCGTTGTTTGTGTTGCTGATATCCTCTGCGATATTGTCCTCGGAGCCGTCCTCGGATCCCAGATCGACCTCTTCGTAGTCCATGACAGGATTGCGGCGTCGCTTTGCGTTCGCTCGCTGTTGTCTGTCAGAGCGCATGCTGAAGTCTTCGTCTTTTTCAACGCGGATTTTTGCCTTCGAGCTCATGATGCCTTTTCGTGCCTTCTCGGTCGCAGGCACGACGTCTGAGCGAAGCAGCACCGTTTCGTCAGGTGCGTCGCCCTCGTCGTTGTCAGCAGTGGGTTCGGCAGGGTGTTGAGCCGCCGAAGAGGCTTGCGGTGCGACAAGATGTGCGAGGCGAGACCCGGAAAGTTTCAGCTTGACCACTCTCTTTCTGCCTTTCAAAGCAGCTTGGACCGCGATGAAACGACCTTGCTTCTTAGCCTCGTCTAATGCCTTTCTCTCTTTCTCTTTCTCATACTGCACGGTAGCTTCGTTCCTTGGCCTGGCTCCTTGACTCGTCGTTTCGTCGGCAGCGCGACGCTTCTTTGGAGCAGCATCCATGTTGATTTGGTCGTCTTCATCCCCGTCGCGTGTACGCTTCTTGCCTGGGGGCTTGAACGGCCGGTAGATAGATTCTTGCGGCTGAGCATCGTCATTGTTTACTTGAGCAGCCTCTTCGGGGTCTGGGTAAGCATAGCCGTCGGTCGCTTCCTCTGTTTGATACATAATTGCTGACGGTGCCACGAAGCCGCTTGTCATGGCGGGTGCATACCCAGCTGGTACGAACGACTGCTCGGCAACTGGGTTATACATTGTAGACGAGGTCCTCTGGATCGGTCTGTGGCCTTGAAGCATAGCTGAAGAAGGTGGGAGAGACTCATTTGCATGAGAGAGCGATTGTAATAGGTCTGACTCGCTCCGAAGGGCTGGGTCAAGCGCAACAGCTTCCTGTCTGCCAGGTACTGCTTGGCCTGGTCGCTGTTCGGACGGGATGCCATCAGGCGAATACTCGAATTGGACCTGTGTCTCCCCTGCGGCACCCTCCTCCTCTTCTTCGTCGTCGTCATCATCGACCATTCGTGGATCTGCCGCCTTCGCCCGTTGCGCTTCTTCCCTGGCGCGCCGGATGCGGGCACTCTCGACAGCATCCTCATCATCACGGAGCCAGGTGAGGTTCGAGACGGAAAAGTCTACCAGACATTCCACGCTACGAGCATCGGCCACTTTCTTCGTGTCATGTCCGAGGAGTGTGCCTTTGGGTTCGATGGGAATCTGCTTCGGGTCTTTTCGACAGGCTCCAGCAAAGCAGACGTTCATACAGTGAGGACATGACCACTGTGGATTCTGCATGATGTCGAGGGGCATCATGTCCGCGCCTCTGAACAATGAGCCGTAGCACCACCACCTGTCGCAAGTCGTGCACTTGGCGGATTTCCAGTTGGGATGTCTCTTGCAGCAAACATGGCAGGGACTGTGTGTCTTAAGCCACATCTTTGGGCGTTTCTTCACCGTCTTCTTGACTCGTCCTTCATCGTCGACAATGATATCCTCCTCACTCTCTTCGTCTTCCTTGCGCTCCTTGGGCTTGTTGATATCAACCCAGGGCCGCCTCTTGAGCTGCTCGCGACACACTTCAGCAAGAGTCTTGTGCGGAAGTAAAGCCCGTTCTTCGGCGAGGGTCCAGGGTGTTTTGTTCACGTTGATGTTCCCACCGTCAAGGTCTATGTACAATTTCCTCCAGCTCTCGTACTTTTGAACGAGCTCTTTCCACTTGAACTGCTCTGTCCACTTGAGATTTGAGATGCAGCCGCATGACCTTCCCATGGCATAGCAATCCATACAGACGTCGTAGGGCTCCCCTTCTTCGTGGCCGAGGGCATCTTTACAGGATGGGCAGGAGAGAAATCGATTGAGGATGTTACCTCGACAGTAGGCGCAAGTGACGTTACTGTCGAAAGGTAAATATTCGCATCTTTCTTGGGGACCATCAGGCGAGAACATCTCCGAGAGCATGATCTGCTTGAACAAGACCAGCAATTGCTTAAAATTCCTGCTCAGCTGCTTGATCTTGTAGCTATTCATGAGATCGCTGGCAGCTTCTTTGGGCAGCTTCTCCGCTTGGGCTCTGGCGGAGGAAAGCAGAGATGAGTATTTCATCAGAGTGTAGTAGACAATGGCTTTGTTCTTGTATTGCTCATCTCTACATACAATTCGGGCCTTTGGCAAGGCTTCGTTCAGAGCTAGTTGCAAGGTCTCGACAGTCGTACGATTCCATGCGACCTTCATCGTCCGGGTACCTCTATTCCAGACCTGATGGGGAGCCAATGGCGGAATGAGAATAAAGTCACCGGGCCTCTGGTCGACGACAAAGACATTGAAGGGTGCCTTTTTCCAGGCCGATATCTGGGCAAAGTGAGATTCGACTTCGATATCGTGGCCGAGAACGGACAGCCAATACTCGGAGACTGTGTTTCTGTCCTTGGATTCAGTCATGAACCAGATGGATGAGCCTGGCTTTTCGGGTTTGCCGTCTTCGCCTACGTCAGCCGAAGCCTCGACCATGATGTTGTGGCCAAGAGAAGCGCACATCTCACGGTGAGCCGGCGTATATGTGCCCTCATGACCAACATAGCACATGAGGTTCTCGGCGCGCATCGCAGGCGGCAGACTACTCATCAGATCGCCAGCTCGGGCTATGCCACGACCCATCCTTCTACCTGGGAGATTGGAGCGGGATGCGAGAGTGGAACCAGGGCCACCAGGCTCTCCGGTGCTATCATTAAGATAGAAGAGCGAAGGCGGCATGTGTTCTTGTAGTTTGTCATGCCAGACTTGAGGGCAGTCGATGTCTTTCAGATAGATGCGCTGGCGCGTCTTGTCCTTGTAGTTGCGGGGGTTCTCGAAGAACTGGTTTGCAAGTTTGCCCATGTTGTTGAGATAGTGAGCGATGCTCAAGGGTAGATAGTCTTTGGTGGCAAGATTCCGCGACTGCTCGACTTTTGATCCAACATTGTCGCGCAGCCATTTGGGAGTGAATGTCCATGGATCCAGTAGATTCTCGTAGCCGTCAATGACAAGCGGATAGCCGCGATTGATGACATGGTGCTGCACAAGTCGCTCGAACTCTTCGATTCCGTTGCGGGCAATCTCTTCGCATGATATGCGGTCGGCGTACTGAAAGTTGGGCGTATGTTCTACAAGGGCGTTGATGTCCAAGTCGGGTGGGATGGGCTCAAAGGCCGCACGAGGACGTTGTGCGGGCATTCAACCGACGACCCTGTAGTCTGGAAGGCGAGGAAGATGGCAGATCAAGGCTGCTGCACACGATAGGCACAGATCGGCGCAAGAGAGACAATATGATCACGACAGTGGGATCAGAACAAGAGTGAGAGGCAGATGCACGACCATCCGTTGGACATTGCTGGCAAATCAAACTACCGCCGTACACGTCTGAAGGCGATTCCTCTCTGCGCCCGGGTCTCTGAGATGTACACTACAAGCATCACCAGGAAGCTCACCTACTGTCTGTCATGAGTGAGGTGAAGTGTGTCCTTGAAGATGCGAGGAGTTGGACCTTCTGCAAGTGAAGTGGCGTATACAGATGTGGAAGGCGCGTTACGTTGTGCAAGTACTGTAGCTATCAAGAAGTCGAAGAGCGAACCTCCTCTATCTCTCCTTAGACGCGATCAATCGTGCTGCAGAAAGATGATACCATTATAAACTCCGGTTCGATGTGACTTGACAAACCACGGCTGCTGCTTGCTGCATCCAGATTAAAACAAGACTAAACCCGAAGTGGTCAAATTGGAGAAAGCGGGAGCCGCCGTAGATAGAGCTTCACGGAAGGCAACTGCACGCGTCTTTCGCTTTCGCTTTCGAGCTGCAGCACAGACCATGATACTCATGGCGGAATGTCCAACAGTACCGTAGTTGCACCTCTCACACTCACTTCGAGGTACTTCGATTGGATCCGGAGATATTGAGGCGCATCAATCATTGGACATCTCAATCATGAACTAGTGTGGTCTGTGTGTTGTGATATAGACTACGTGGCGATCAGCTTGATATTGGCTGTGAAAAGTTATTCGGCCTGAGTGACGATTGCGCGTGGCTAGCATACTGTCTTCTTTCGAGTGGATGATCATTGAATAAGGTACTCAACATGCTGGCAGGGTGCTCGGTGCGTGCAAGCAGCGGGCGCATTGCACCTTCAAATCTTACTGCGATCAGACGTGTAAATGCTCGTCTATCAACACTGGCATATTCTTCACAGCCCTACAAAGCGTCTAGATCACCGGCGAGACATCTGGCCCTAGCCTCTATATCATCATCGTCGTCGTGCCGACCTCAGAGTGCATTAAAAGCAGCTTCGCTACCGCTACAATCGCCACACCGTTCCATTCGACTTGCATCTTCCCAAGGATCTGCACTTCCTTCAAAGAACGACACTGATGTGCCTGCTCCGTACACGCCGCCGACCACCGGACTCTTGTCATACTTGCCCGCTCGTGCTGTTCCATATGCCGAGCTTGTGCGCCTCGACAAGCCTGTAGGCACCTACTATCTCTTTCTTCCATGCGTCTTCGGCACCCTCCTCGCTGCACCTTTGGTGAATCCCATCGCATCGCCCGCTTCTGTGCTGGGCTACTCGGCGCTCTTCCTTGCGGGAGCGGGAATCATGCGCGGTGCAGGGTGCACCATCAACGATCTCTGGGACCGTGATTTCGATCCTCAGGTGTCGAGAACGCGACTGAGGCCGATCGCTAGACGAGCAGTCACTCTCCAGGCTGCCCTTGTTTTCACCGGTGTGCAACTTCTTGCCGGACTGGGTATTCTGTTGCAATTCCCCATACAGTGCCTGTACTACGGCGTACCATCGTTAGTACTCGTGGCTCTGTATCCGCTGGCGAAGAGAGTGACGTACTATCCGCAGGCCGTGCTTGGCCTAGCTTATTCTTGGGGTGCGATCATGGGGTTCCCGACCATGGGGGTTGATCTGCTGTCGAATACTGCCGCGTTGCAGGCAGCGGGATGCTTGTATGCGTCCAGCATCGCATGGACCATCATGTATGACATGATATATGCACACCAGGACATCAAAGACGATGCCAAAGCAGGCATCAAGTCAATCGCTCTAGCCCATGAAAATGAGACCAAGTACGTGCTGAGCGGTCTCGCCGTGACCCAAACATCTCTGCTTGCAGCGGCAGGTATCGCAGCGGGTGCCGGGCCACTGTACTTTATCGGAAGCTGTGGCGGTGCAGCTTTGACCACCGGGTACATGATCTGGAAGGTGAATCTGAAGAGCGTCGAAGACTGCTGGTGGTGGTTCCGCCACAGCTGTTGGTTCACTGGAGGAGCGATCACGTTGGGTCTCGCAGCAGACTATCTGGCGAAGTACTTTGATGAGAGTAATGACGCTGACGAGCCTGTCACTTCGTGAGGGACGTTCGAATCTGGCGGCCATGTATGATTAGACACTCGTACTGTTGATAGGCAGCAAAACCGTATTCCCTCGCCGGAAGTCCGTACATGTTCGACCTCTTCGACTCGGCGCCGAACAATAGACTTGGCGGGATAGCTGCTGACAAGTACCCATGCAGTGAACAGGCGGGCGAAGAAGCATCGCATCCATTGTCCCTCTTCTTCCTTCTCTTTACATCCGGAACGTGCAGTGTGGCAAAATGCCTATAGACTCGGCAGACTTGGCGATTTGCGAAGAAACGGAGGAGCGCGGCTCAAAACGACGAGGACGTGATTCCCGAATGGATGGCTGGAACAAATCCTACTCTTTTATATATTCATTCATATGTTGCCGCGTAAACATCACTCGTCCTTCTTTTTCATGTTTTCATATTTTCATGGCATGATGTTCTCCTTTTGTCTCGCGCGATACCTCTTGACTCTTTGGCACTTTCTCTTGTCTGTTCCTTTCACTTTTTTGCGGATATATTCTCCCAGTGTTTCCGTCACATCAGATCCTGCGAAGCTTCTTTTCTTGTCTCTTCCTGTTCTTGTTTCTAAAACCAAATATAATTTTTCTCTGGAAACATGCCTAGAACGTGAAAACTTTGTCTCAAAAGTAGTGAAGCATGCAACAAAAGACCAGTCGCGAAATTCTGCTTGTCCCCGTCTCCTCTCATGATGCCGTGCCCCGTAATCTTTCCCGAGTTTAGTAAAATCGCTGTCGCTCGCTTTCTTGCGAGACGGCAAGAAGGTAGGTCTTGGCTGGTTAGAAGTAAACTTCGAGGTCATGTATCAGGATGTTCTTCAGTAAGGCGAGTAGCCTCTACCGCGACCACCACGGTAGCCTCCGCGGTAACTATGGATTTCGTCAGCATCTCTGCAAAGTCCTGAGAGGGCGCGAAGGTAGCACTTACCCTCCTCCACGAGGAGGATATGGAGGCGCGCCGTAGCCTCCGCGACCACCGTACATGGGTGGAGGGCCGTAGGCACCGGGTGGGCCACCGCGACCGCGGGGACCTCCACGGCCACCACGACCACCTCTGTTCATACCAGGCAGGTTGGTGCGCTTTGGGACAACCTAGTTGGGATATCGGTAAGTATGGTGTTATGCTTTGGGGATGTGCGAACGAGGCGTGACTGACTTTGAGGTTGCGACCGCGGAAAAGACTCTCGTTCAGGACGATGGCATTGTTAACCAAGCTGGGCTCCTGGAACTCGACATAGGCGTAGCCCTTGGGGTGGCCGGTGAATTTGTCGAGCAGGATAGTGACACGATTGATGTTGCCACAACTTTGGAAGTGAGCTTGGATCTCCTCGGGCGATGCGCCATAGTCAACGTTGCCAACGAAGATGCTCCGCGCATCAATGTCTTCCTTGTTCTCGCGCAGCCCCTCCTGTTGCTGGTCCAGACTGGCCTGCATCTCACGGAGCTTTGCTGCCTCGGCTTCCATCTCTTGCACTCTTTTCTTCATGGCTGCGATTTCAGCCTCGTCCTGGTTGTCATCTTCGGGAACCTCGACAGGCTCCTCCTCACGAGGGACACCGTTGTCGGACATGGCGAGCGTGTGTTAAGGATTGAATACGATGTGCAAGTTGATCGTCTGTATAATCGGTCAGATGCATTGCGCGATATGACGAAACAAGTAGTATGGTGTCGAGGATGCAGGGGAAGACGCGACGGGCCAGCAATGTCCATCACGTAGAACGACGGAAACGTCTCTATATCGTGCTGCGCATGCGCTTTATATCCTGTACGTACTGTTCTGGATACAAGTGGCACGATTTGCGGATGGCGAGTGACCAAATTTGTGGGCTCAAATATGGACAGCGGAGATGAAAATCGATGAAAGTGAGATGATTGCGCAATGGATGGGTAAATTGATAATGGATGATGGATGGCGCTTGACCAAGATGGAGTCAATGATGGAAATGGATGGCCAAGCCCTGTCCCGTATTGTACCTGTAACTGTGCCTGATTGTGTGCGCGTAGATATAATTATAAAAGTCAAGGAGAGGTAAGGTGGCCAAGGGGTAACAGTGTAACAATAGTAGAGCAACAAGAACTCCCGTGTCACACGTGCAGCTGCTGTGTGTACCTACTTCAACAATCACTGCTACAACAATGACAATAAATCATGCCTCCCATTATTCCACCTCAATCTGCCCGTCCTTGAACGTCGCCTCGGCCTTCTGCGCTTGACCATTCAAGATTCCCGCACTTGTGGGGAAAGATGAAAGATACTCGGTTCGCTCCAAATTTATCTCCAATCTCCACCAATGACTCGAATGCTACAGTACAAGTACCTTGCAGTCGCTATACCAAGGTAGGCTGTTGTCTTACAGTACATCGTGCTACGCTGTAGTGATGGTGTAGCATCTCATCTTATCACTGCTGTCACTGCGCATCGCTTGTTTCTCGACCTTGATTGCGGGTCTGTATGCTGTCATATCCCGCATGATTCTTGTTTGCCTGAAGGGTTCTCCCGCGCAGCCGATATAGTAGGCAGGTAGTGTACTTGGATCTTCAAAGGCGGTGTAACAGATCTTGTTGCATGGGAGCGTTCTTCTTTTGTTCTCGTAGATCAACCTCGAATTTCTTCAGTGAGAGTATTCCAAAACACTGTTTGAACTCAGATCGACATCCATACCTGAATCAGCTCATCTATCGCCACTTGTGAAGCACTTGCAGTACTTGATTTACCCCAAGCGCCCTTGGAAGGAGCGATCGAAGCCTACCCACTCAAACACCATACCTACCCAAATCACATCTGATACCTCTCGCCAGCAAACCAAGTCTTGAAACCTCCTCACCACCTTGTTCGTAGCCCATCAACCCGACTACCACAACAACTCTCATCATGGACCAACAACAAGAACAAGAAGAAGAACGGCAATCCCTCCTCCCCTCCTCCCCATCAACAGACTACGCGCCCCCTCCCTCGCCCATCCTGCCGCGCCTACGCAAAAAGACCAAGTCCTTCCTCGATTCCAAATGGGGCCACTACTCGATCCTACTACTGGTGAGCCTCGACGTAACGAGCATCTTCGCAGAGTTCATCGTGCAGATCTTCACGTGCGAGGGCAGGATCGAACGCGCAGAGGGGGAAACGACTCTCGAGGCGCTGAGTGTTGTCGGGTTGGTGTTTTCGTGCGTGTTTGTGCTGGAGCTGGGGCTTTCGCTTTGGACGCTTGGGTTCAGGTATGTGATTCTTTTTCTGATGCTGTCCTCTCCGAGAATATATATGTATATTTCGAGTACGTCTGCTTAGACTTCTTTTTTGCGACAAAAACAGTTATTTCCATTCCAAATTCCGCTGCTTCGACGCCGTTGTCATCCTGACAAGCTTCGTCATCGACGTCTTGCTGCGCGGCGTGCTCGAGGAAGTCGCCTCGATAGTCATCGTGCTGCGCTTGTGGCGCGTCTTCAAGATCATCGAGGAGCTGGGCGTGTCGGCCCAGGATCACATGGAGGAGCTGCAGACGCGTCTCGAGGCTGCCGAGAAGGAAAACGATAGGTTGCGGCGGGAGTTGGACAAGTGAGGAATTGATTCATGAACGGGATGTTGTGATTGTTATTGTGGATGGCAATGGAAAATCCGTTATTCGTCTCTACATACTCTACTTCGGCTGGACCGTACTATGGCCTTGTCCATTCGCAGCTTGACAACGTCGTCTCTTGACCATGAATAGGAAGAGAGATCCATGAACACGTCATTCGGCTTACTCCTTATTGCGCGCGCACCATCATCAAAAAGTCATCCTGCCAGCAGGCCCAACCCGCGTAGTGCTCATCAGCATATTGGCAAGGCAGGCATCGTTTTCCTCTTGTATCTGGGGTTTGTGTCGGTCACTTTCGTCCTGACCAATCCCTCGTAACACCTGCATTGGTTTGCCGGCGACCACTGTGTTTGCACGCACGTCCTAGAAGGTACCGTCAGCGATGTGTACTCTCATGCCAGCTCCTTTCTGAAACGTCACAATCTCACCTTTGTCACTACCGTGTCGGCGCCTATGACACTGCCTTTCCTGATTGTGCGAAAAGGCAAGATGGTTACATTGCCGCCGATCCAGCAGTCTTCCTCGATCGTGATGCTTCCACCATACCGCAGGCCCTGGGAGCCATTGCGCAGCTTCGGGTCTATGGGCGCCGTCATGCCGTAGAACTTGACATTGGGTCCAATGACGGTCCGACTGCCTATGGTGATTTTGCAGGGGTCGAGCATGACGCAGCCTGCGCCAATCACCACGTTGTCGCCGATGTTGATATTGTAGCCGTATTGGCAGCTGAATGGCGCTTCCACTATCACTCCGCTTCCGCAGGACCCGATCGGCTCGTTGGGTCCGAGCCATTTCGGCTGTAGGATGTTCAAGAAGCGCTCGAGGCGCTCTCGGGGGCCCGAGCCATTGGATGCTAGACAGCACTTGTTGTAGCGCTCTAGACTCAACTTGCATTCATTGCGCTCGTTTAGGAGTTGCTCGTCGGTGTAATGACGGTACAGCCTTCCCATGAGCATCTTGACCTTTTCAGTGACCAACGGGCCGACGTATCGGGGTTCTTCGCTGGTTCTCTCGTTGCCGTATGATCCGGCATTTATCCTGAATTTGCTGATGCCGTTGTTACTCGCAGTTGTCGAAGCATATGCGGAATCATGACGGGGTGAGACGCCAGACGGTGGCTCTGTCATGGACGGATTGTGCGCTGAAGCGGTGCTGGCTAAATGGGCGTGATACGCATGATGAGGCACAGAGTCGCGGTCTGCGTGGATTATCTCGGTCGGCTTGGGCCAAGGTGTGTACGGGGCTGCTAATTGTGGTTCTTGCTGAAGTTGTCGCGATCCCTCCATTGGGGACAGAGTTGTTTGTTGGCTACTTGACCTTTCTGGTTCCTGCATGACGGTTGTGCTAGAAGGATTACGCAGCGATAGTCAGCGCCACTTCCTGAGATTCTGCGCGGGATCCCCTCCCACGCAACATGAGAGATGTACTAACGATGGGTATTGATTGAGGGTGTTGAACGTAGAAATCGAAGCGACTTTGCTAGCGATCACTCGTTGTGGTTTATGCGATCGAGTAGCGAGTAGGGCCTTGGGCCCGTAACCGTCGCAAGGGAAGCCGCCTCGGATGCAATTGTTACAGATCGGTTTGGTTTCATCACATTTCTTCTTGCGACGCCGACAGGTACTATACGATACACTCTCAGTAAGATTCCTAGCCAATACTTCACAATTTTATCATCTCTCGCTGTAACCACAAAAAGAAGTGAGACTCACTGGCACCCTGTCTTTGTTCGTTGCGAAAATATCCTTTTTCGAACTGGCTTCCTTTGCTGGCCCGGCTGATCTAGGGAAGGATTGTTTCGTGGAGTATCCTCGTCGCTGTGTTGTCGATGGTCTTCGTATCCCTCCGGATGACTACCCTCGTCATCGTCATCGCGCGAATAGTTGTCCTCATGGGCGCGGAGGTTGTGCTGCAGATTCTCGGCGAGCAGCTTGTCTGCGTCATCTGTCTGGTCTGGGCCATGAGCCCATTGAGGAGTTCTGCTCATCAAATTAGCAGGGTAGTAAAGCTTCAGTATGCATGAATTGGCATACTTGATCGAAGTTGAAGTGGCGCTGCCAGCATTGTCACCAGTGCGGGTAGGGACATGATCCGGGCCTTTGGTTGTACTCAGGGGTCGTTCTTGTTCTACCACTTCGGCTGGAGGCGATACTTGTAGACCACGCTGTTTTGGAGATCTGCTTGGACTCGATGACCTGGGTGATCGTTTTCGCTTTCCCGGATTATATCTTGGCTGATTTGAAGCCTCCCTTTCATAGGTCACAATCGCACCTTGTTCGCGCGCGTACGGTGCTTCTTCTCCCACTGCGACATGTGGTCGGATGCGGCTGTGGGAAGGATTCTCCGTTGTCTCTTTATTTGATGATATCTGGTGGATGCTGCTGTGCAGCTCGGTATGCTCTGGCCGAAAAGAGGTCACACGAGATAGTGGTGGACTAGTACGATTGACAGGAGTAAATTGAACAGCCGAGGATGTCTGCCGTCGGCCATCACTGTCGCGAAAATTGAAATCTTCAGATCGTGGCGCATGTTCTACGTCCGCCATGGTATCTCACTGTCGCAGTAAAGCTGCTGCTAGCTCCCGCGCATGGATTCGGATCTGCACCCTGGTTTGCAGCTCGTGGAATAGCGCTGTGCTGGCAAAGTACTATAGAGGCCAAAGATGCCTTATATGCTTTATGCGAAGCAGCCACTTCCCTCTCCAGTGTATCAGTGCCAGGGCCGGCTATGGAGTAGATGACTACAAGGCGGATATGTATATTGTGAACAGAGCACCAGGGAGGCAGGACTTTGTGGGGGAAGGAAGGAGGATTCGGGGGATGAAATGGAGACTGGGAGACAAAGGAAGTGGACAAGACGGAGCAGTGGGGTGAGGATGGACAGCATGAAGCGCGTTGATATGCCGGCGCAATATCAGGTGCAGAATCATCAAAGAAGCTGCGCTCTCGCACGTGTGATGGCTGTGTGTTTCTGACTTCTGATAACGCTGCAAGGTGAAAAGGCGAGGAACTCTGACTTGCCAACCTACCCGCTATACAGGCGCCACCGGCATTATTGGATTCCTACAGATCAGCCTGCGGGCGCTTGATGTGAAATGGCACTGAGTATTGGCCCGCGATAGGCGGATTGGGATATGTTCGGCACAAACAGATGGTAGGGTAACCTTTGCTGGTACAGTGGGTTGCATATCATGGTGATGTCTTGGTCACGCACGTACCCAGCATACGGTGCGATAGGTGGCGGCGAAGCGCCGGTAAGGACCACCACCTCATGTATTTGACGCGAATGCCGCCAGGACAGCGCGCCTGGCGTCCCTGGTCTCCCTTTTGTTGCGTTTGTATGCACGTGCGACCTGATCGGGAAAGAGTTCGAGTGCATGCATTTCGTCGAGCGACCAATGGGAAGGGCCAGACAGCTGAACCTGCAGCTGGCGGTGGAGCAAGAACAATTGATTACCCCATGATGCAACTATATATATTAGCATCTCTAGCTCACGGGACACGTTCATCAAGACGTGACACTATACTGTACATGCATAGCCAGGAGCATTGCTACCATCGTGTCAACTGGCGTGCCGTGGAGATGGTCGAGTACAAAAATACATGTTCGGTCTTTCATCCCTTCGGCAGAAGTGTTCGTGCGCACAAATAGCGGGATTCGACAGGTCTGTCATGGCGCGCAGTAAGCGCTCGCTGACGAGACGGTAGCCAGTGATGCTGCGATGTGCCGCCAGGTCATCTCGTTCGGTTTGCGAAGGAATGCATGATGGGGCAGGGCGACAACTTTTCGGCATATTGTCATAGACGCGGTGGTCCGGTGCGTGAAGTGTCCCTCTGGCCTTTTAGTGCACTTGGGGGCCACCCAATGGAGTGCGAGGGCCTCGCTCGCATACTCGAACGGACTGGCATGTCTTTAGCGAGACGTGTGCTGTGCAGTCCAGGGGTCTGCCTAGCAGACGATATGCTTACAACATGACACTTCTTGTAGTGCCAGTATGCTGCAGCGAATCATCGTTGCGGTCAGCCGCCGTGACAACCACGGCTCTCCTCATGCTCGCTTGAGAAGATGCGAGCTGGAGCGAGCCAGGCGCCCTCGCTATATCAATGAAAAATTGTATGGAGTAGCCATGTGTGCTTGCACATACTCCGCAGTAGAGTGATACCGTGCCGTACCGCACATCTCTACGCTACTGCTGGCAAGCACTATCTAGTTCAGCATGCGCGTCTAATGAGCTACCATATCGGGAAAAGTGCTCGACGCATTGTGCAGTATTGTGCTTGTACACCATGATGCTTTATAGTGCTTCATATGCAGTCCTGTGCCATGTAGTACACACACATACTACATTGTACTGCACGCCCAGGTTGGATTAATGCGAGGGAGGGAGTTCGGAGACGCATTCCGAGCACGAGCAAGAAACGCTCGCATTCATGCATCACATTCAGGCCAAGGCGATCGTCGAGATTGTCGAGTTCCTCAATCGCCTTTTTGTGATTCAACACGTGGAAGTGGACAGCCACGTCTATGGAGACGTGATCTAGATGGCAAGATAAGCTAAGAGGTGTCCAAGCTATGTTATAGGAGAGAGGGATGTTTGATGTCGGAAATTGTACCACGAATATGGTCGTGGCTTATACTTGCACGGGAGATGTGTCATATCATCGTTTTACACGGCGGGTGATCATCGGGAGATCTGTTTGCCCGGAGAAAGACTTGCCTGGTAAAGTAATGGTATAGCCAGCCATAGTGTATCCTCTGGCCTTCACATTTCGCTGGCCCCGTCGAAACCCTGACCAGCCTGCGACTATACACAGAATAAAAGGCACCCGGAGCAGATCGAGCGTCAGAAGTGTACGCTCCGCAGTCACCGCCAAGTTCGTGTCTCAAGCCACTGAACACTTTTTTGCTGCAAAGCAACATCATCATCGCCCGATTCCCACATAGCAATTGGAAAGCACAATGCCGCCATTCGCCTCGCAAGCATCAGTAGCAGCAATGGCGCTGTTGCAGACCCCATCCTTCCTCCTGCCATCCGGCGTGCTACCGACGACATTCACGAGAACGATCAAGACACTCAACCCCAAGATCCGCCCCAGCCGATTCAACACTGGCCTCGACCTGCCCGTACTCGGGGCCTCGTCCTCGGCCGCTCTCGAGAGAAAATCATACACGCTGCCTCGACGCACCGGCGCATTGGCTACCAAGAAGGGCATGACTGCGCTGTACGACCCGGAGACCGCCAAGCGAGTCCCTTGCACCGTCCTCCAGCTCGACAGAGTCCAGGTGGTATCACACAAGACACGCGACAAGCATGGTTACTGGGCAGTCCAAGTCGGCGCTGGAACAAAAGAGCCGCGCAATGTGACGAGGCCAGAGAGGGGTCATTTTGCTGCTAATGGTGTGGCGCTGAAACGTCACGTGCAAGAGTTCAGAGTCAAGGACGCTTCAGGCCTGCTCGAGGTCGGCTCCGTCATCAATGCCGACTGGTTCAAGGAAGGTCAATATGTCGATGCCAGAGCAAACAGCAGAGGTATGGGTTTCACCGGTGGTATGAAGAGATGGGGCTTCAGCGGTCAGCCCGCGAGTCACGGTAACAGTTTGGCGCACAGAATCATGGGTAGTTCTGGTGCATCGCAAGGAAGTGGAAGCAGAGTCTTGCCAGGCAAGAAAATGCCTGGAAACATGGGTGCCACTCAGATCACCGTACAGAACCTGCGCGTTCTGAAGGTCGATGCCGCGAATGGTATCGTCGTTGTCCATGGTATGTCTGCCTTTTTCACTAATTGTCCGCTGCGTTTGTTCTTCCCATTGGCTGACTGAGTTTTCTTTGCAGGCAGTGTGAGTGGACCGAAGGGTTGCATCGTGAAGCTCCAGGATGCGATAAAGAGGCCAAACCAGCCTCTCCTTGCTGAGTCATAGAACTTCATCTTCCTGACGGCGTAGGACGATTGCTGCACAACTACATATTCTAGATTGGGCGACATGAAACCGTCGTGTGTATATACCCTACATGTATGATTAAGATGTCAGTTGCCGTTGGGCGCCAAGAAATGCACACTTCACGCAGAAGGGGAAGGAGCAAAACGAAAGTTGTTTTTAGTGATAATTGGTGTACTCTTGACATCGTTTCTCTATCCCCATGCGTCGCCCCAATCATCGTCGTCATCCGCTTCGGTGTCGACTTTCTTAGGCTGCACTGGTTGTGCCTGTGTGCGAGCAGTAGAAAGAGGCTTTGCTTTCCTGGGTGCTATACTCTTTGCCGCCATGCTGCTGGTCGCCCCAGTTTGTGGAGATGTACGAGCGCTTGATTTGTTACTGGTGAGACCCTTTGGCAATGGCTTCTTTATTTGGGATTTCGCCTTGGCTTGCGCGTCGAGCCAGCCAGCAAAATCTGGCTCCCCTTGGTCGTCAAACGCAGTAGTACTTGTGCTCGTGGCTGCCGCATGCTTGGGCGTATCGTCAAAGTCGCCCCATACATCTGCAGCATCCTCATTGTCGTCGTTGTTATTGTCATCACCCCAGTTGCCGGCAAATTCTTCGGCTTCCACTTCTGGCTGATGAACGTTGGAGAGCTGGGACGAGACTCTGGGAACGGTAGGCGCAGATTGCAAAGGCACTGGGGTAGGCCTGATGCGACTCGGCAAGGCGCCCTGCGCCGAGGGAGGCACGGATGACGGCCGCTCCTGTGCTGTGTTGCCAGGCTCGGCATCCTTCTTTTGTATTTCTCCACTTGCGCCTGCGACTTTGTTTGTGAAGGATGAAATGGCCCATCCTGTCCATGAGTTGTCGTTCTGTGGTGTGCCCATACGGGGTGGCGCATTTGCAGCGGCAACTCCCGGTGGTGGTGCAACACTATCAGGCATGCTCTGACCGTACTTGCGGATTCTCTGCAGGAAAACATCTAGAGCCTTGTTGGCTTGATCACGGACGATCCTGAAACGGGTCAGTGGACACTGTCGACAATATAGATGCTCTTCTTACTTCTCTTTGTCGATCAGCGAAGGGCAAATGGCTGGTAGAAGTCTCCCAGCGCAATCTTCTTCCGTATAGAGCTCTACCGTAGCTGCTAGAGCCATAAGGGATGCATTGCGTGCATGCACGAATGGATCTCGTAGAGATCGAGTGAAGGCGGCTGTGAGTACCTTGGTTCGCGACTACACGCATTTAGAAATCGTTTCATGGATGGTTGCACAAGACTGGGACTTACATTGACTCCGAGGTTTCTTGCAATCTTGCCAAGACAGATTGTTGTATTCGTCCTGATCCCAGGTTGTTCATCATTGGCAGTCTTTGCTAGGCATCGTAGCAGCTCGCCATTGATAGTGCGGTCAGACAATTTCCCGATGACAACAAGCACGGCCTTTACGGTCTGCTCTCTAACGATGGGCGCCAGATCTGTGAAACCTGTGACCTGTTGACGATGTTAGTCTCGAGCATGCAGATGCGAATGCGAGATAAGGCGATCTACCATTTGCGGGAAGATCTTGTCATTGACGATCTTTTGGTTCAGATGATCAATCATCAAAGGTAAGTTATCCAATAGCGACACGCGCATAGCTCTATCGGGACTGTTGAAGAGTCGTACAATAACAGGCGTGATCTTAGCATCGTATTCGTCCTCCGGGAGCTTCTTGCTGATGCGCATGACTAGTGCAAACACCTTCGGGCCGCCTCCGCCAAACTCGACCGATTTGAGAAGCTCTGGTAGGACTTTGACCTGGAAGAACTCTTCGGGGAAATCATCGGAGTCAGCAACACTATCGAGTTCTTGTAAAAGCTCTTCGCGCTCGGCCTCTGACTTGAGACCCAGGTTATCAATGCCCTCCGTGAGCTGTATCAATGGTGTGTCGAAGAACGCTCCTGATCTCTTGCCTTGTTCGAAGAAATGGCTAACGCTAAGTCTAGTCTTTGGGTTTGCGTGCGCGAGTCGCTTATAGGAGGCTTGCATGCTGTGTGGTACACCCTTGGTTTGACCGGCCTGGTCTGCGCCAGAGTAGGTGCCGTTAAAGACTTCGGATACCAGAATGGCATAAGAGTACGCATCGACCGCAGGCAGTGGGTTGCGCTTGATGACGTCCCAACCTCCTTTTGCTACCTCAGGAGGGCTATAGCGACCGGAGTCCGGGATAACATTGCCATATGACTAGTCTGTTCAGTAAAGGACTTTGGAGAGGCTGCAGGTGGACACCAACATATATGATAGCGTCATCTTCCTTCATGGAGCTCAAGACATCTAGTCCTCCTAACTTCCATTCACCGCTCTCGGTCGTGAAAACCGATGTTGTACGGACGCTTCCATGGACAGAGCTCGCTTCCTCGTTTATGAATTGGAGTGTCCTCTAGTTGGCATTAGTCCCGGTTCACCATATGTGGACAGCAAGCATCAATACCGCAATGTTGTGCAAGCCCCATTTGATGCTCTCTTCAGATAATGATTTTCTCTTGGTCTTCCAGCTGAGGGGAGTGATGCGCTCCGTTGCTATGTAGATGTAGGCGTCTGTCTACCTTGTCGTTCAATAAGCGAAGGACCATACAAGCCGATTCAAGACGACTACCTCAACAGTATCCAAGACTTTAATTATTCCAGGGTGTCTAAGCGTTCTGAATTTCCGCAAGGCGTTCTTTGCCAATGGTAGACAAGATTTGTTCGCATTCACGTCGAAGGAAAAGATGCTGCACTTCGAACCATCTTCCTGTTTTGGTGTCAGAAAATCAAAGGCACATACCGGGGGGCGACTGTAACATTACCCTTTTGGTGCCATTGTGTAAGGTCCATATTGACTGGTCGAGGTCGACCTTGTCGCCGAAAGCGTATCCAAAACTGGGCCCTTTCGATATAGCTGATGCGACAGCTGATTTGAGGAAATCCATGGTAGATCACTTCATAGATGTTGTCGAGCCGTAGCTACAGTTTACTAGCTTCATACATAAGTGCAGAGGTATCTAAGGTAATGTTACCACGTAAATAGATTGGGCGCCAGGAGAGGCGGGCAGTTGACGGCAATGTCGTGACGTTTCTTATCGATAAGGTCAGCGACTCCTTCCCAACATGGCTCGTGGGGGTCGCAAGTGCCTATATTTCATGGACCGCAATGTGGTAACTGAGGTCTGTGACGGCAGGTCCACAGATCTCACTCTTCGCATGTCACATGCGGCTTAAGTCTATATATCGGGCATATATCCTGACTGGTCCGGCGTCCTTCGTGACTCTTCGCGGACCTCGGAATTACTTTTAAGGTAAGACTACATGCTCATTCTCATCCACCGAGCCCTTTCTTTTCAGTCACAACGTTCGTCTATGATGATCTCAAGGTAAAAGGTCAGACCGTCGTTTCGTCTAACATGCACTCCGGGCAATAGCATGGTGCATAGCCTTGCGGTTACTTCCAGACGTTCCCTGTCAGCTCTACTACTTCTTACGAAGACTTCATTTCCGAATGCTCCTCATACTATACGTAGATCAGCAGGTAGGCTCTGGAGTACATGGAATATCATTCACTTAGTGCTTGCAATGGAATCGTGCAGTCCCTCTCTTCATGGCACGCGATCAACGGCGCCAGCGCACATGTCCATAGCACGCTTGCAGTCCCTTGTGGACTTGCTAGTGTCCATAGGAATCAGAGCCTGTTGGATTGCAAACCCTCGGCAACTGTGTTGTACTGCTTGTCCATGCATCTTGTCGAAGCGACGAAATGATGTCTATTGGAATCAAACAGATCTGAGACACTCACCCACATCACAACATTTCTCTTTCCCTTCTTACTGAACCGAGATGCTGACTTACATCAGATGCGTCCGAAAAAAACGTCAATCAGGTCTAATGCCCCAGCAGCCCACAAGAGGGATACGATTATGGATCGCTCTAGCCTCTGTGGAACAGGAGCCGACATGGACGACAAAGGGGCGCCTATCTCTTCAATCACGTGAATTAATATGATTGGTCTGAGACACCCGACTCTGATATCTTTTCGCATTATTGGCCAGGAATATCTCTGGAATTTTCATCAGTGATGTGCACGCTACTTTGAAGTGAGAACCTTAAGTTTACTCCCTACATAATACCGGTAAATATGTTATGCGTTGATCTCTTGAGGGCTTCTGCAAACCTCCTTGATCCATGATGCAATGAAAGAGATCCCGACCCCAATAGTCCATCGAGTCGTGTAGTCGGGGTTTCGTTCGGCTGCGATCTAACTCATTCATCCTCATTCTCATCAAAGTGTTCGGTTTCATCAAGGGCTACCAAGACCTCCTCAACCTCGCGTGGTGATGCAATCCCCCATACTCCCCCGCCCTTGACAGCGCCCTTCATCCCTACTTCCTTTCCTACCAAGTTACGACCAACCTTACCGGGCCCTATCCCCACCCACCTTCTTACTTTCTCCTGTCGGTGCAGATATAGTATACTCTCATGCCATTGCACCGTTTCCGCGCACTGGCGTGCTAGGAGGTCCTCGACCTCATGTTTGCTCGCGAATGGTCGAGCTGTGACATTGCTGACGCAGGGCACGATGCCAGGGAATGTAACAATATCCTTTCCTGACTTTGAGGGCATAGAGAGTAATCTCCTCATCACCCCAGTAGCAGGCTTCATAAGGGGACTATGAAACGGGCTGTCCGCTTTTAGTCGCACAGTCCTTGGGTTATGACCATCGAATTGTGAGATGTGAGTCAGCAGAGTCTTGATGCGCTCTATGCTTCCGCTCAAGACGATCTGGTTCTTGCTGTTGACGTTGGCGATCGATACCTGCTGCACAGAAGGTAGATCATAGTCCTTGCTCGAGTCGGCTTTGGAACCTGACGAAGACACATCTAGGAACTCGTAGATGGCGTTGACCATTCCCTCTCGCTGCTCTGGCTCGCAGACTAAAGCGACCATGCCGACCTCGCCACCAAATTCAGCGCGAGCTTCCTGACTACACTGTGCCATAGACTCTGCACGACGCCGTGCAAGCCGCAGTGCATCATCTTCCTGAATGTATTGCCCGGCCACGAGCGCAGCAAATTCTCCTAGGGAATGGCCGAGAGTGATATCGACCCTGTCTGCAGTCTCAAAGTCGAACTCCCGCTCCAAGACTCGTAGAATCATGATTGAAGTACATAATATAGCCGGCTGCGCATTTTCGGTGGCAGTCAGACTTGAGTTTGGCCCCTCGGCAATGATTCGAGTGAGAGGCATCTTAAGCGTGTCGTCTATCTGCTCCAGGATAGGCTTCACTGTCCTAGGAAACGCCTCGAGCCACTCAGTTGTCATACCGACTCTCTGTGTACCTTGTCCAGGAAAGAATAAAGCTGTTTTAGGCCGGGACCTCGTAGCTGTAGTGTAGCGACGCAATGCATTCTTCCATTGGTTAGATGCTGGCCGTAACATGATCGGTAGTTCTGCTTTGAGACAGTTCATTGTAGTGTTTGAAGCTTCAGACTCTTATGTCCATCCGTCCATTCGATACATATTCAAGCAGAGACCAAGCACCTCAACTTCATTGCGTTTTCAACATGCATATCCTGCAGGTTCCATGTCCATATCGTGATGTTAGCAGATCATTGATACAATAATGAAGTGCCTCAATCCTACTACAGCTCCACATGTCGTGAGGTCGTTTCCCCACACGTGGTCGACGACATTGCCAGGAATTGCCGAGGCCACGGGCCATGGCCTTACGGCAAGTATAAGGTATTCCTACCTTACCTGTAGAGCTGACTGCCACCGCCCTTCGAATTCTCCTTACTCTATTATGCACCTGTATCACTGTACTGCATGTACTACATCTTTAACAACAGAGCAAACTTACAGACACGGGTATCGGCATAAGTCAAAGTCGAGGTATACTTCGGTCTTATAACTTACAACGCGAAGGCCCCCGACGGCCTTGTAGCTTATCATGGACGTCGTGGGCGGCCGGCCAGCTTCATAGCTGCAACCACGGAGCTCGCCGATAGCCTTCTGGACCTGACCTCCGCCTACACATGTGGTATAATAGCATTAAAGTAAACGAGGAGCCCTCCTGGTATGCAATCGTATTGCTGATCGCTCTTTACAATTCTCAATTGAATCTACAAAATGCTGTACCTACACGCTACCATCATTACCGTGAGCCGAGCTCGTGAAATCATCGAGGATGGAGCTATCCTCGTACGCGGGTCAACTATAGCTGCCATTGGCAAGTCGAGTAGTCTAGTGCACGAGTATGCAGAGGAAGAGCGTTACGACCTCGAAGGTCGCATCGTTATCCCTGGGCTCATCAACACCCACATGCACACAGCCCAGACTCTGTTGAGAGGTAAGTAACAACGAAGAGGGAAGTTGTTTCGCGATCTTATCACCAAAGACTGTTCTGTGTCTTTTCTATTCTCAAGACCTCTGGTCATCTATGTTCAGTGGCGTGAAACCATTGATTTGTGTGTTAGGTACCGCTGATGATCTGGAGCTGGTTTCCTGGCTGTGTGATCGCATCTGGGTGCTGCAGGGTAATTTCACCGCCCAAGATGGGTATGCAGCTGCCAGGTTGAGCATAGCGGAGATGCTCAAGTCAGGCACGACTTGCTTTCTTGAAAGCATGGTAAGTGATGTATGAAAAGGGCAGTCCACGAGCGTAGCTAATGTATTCAGTTTGCGGATCGCTACGGCTTCGACGGTCTCTGCAAAGCTGTCGATGAGAGCGGCATCAGAGGATGCCTTGGAAAGATCGGTAGGGTCAATTTCAAGGGATTTTGATACACGAGCATAAGCTAAGATTCCTACCAGTCATGGACATTGCAACGTACGCCAATGATCCGGCATGGGCGATGCATCCAGGATTGATCGAGAACCGCGAGATCTCCCTTCTCGGTGCTGTCAAGATGCACGAGAAGTGGAATGGCAAAGCTGACGACCGCATCCGAGTCTGGTTTGGGGCCAGGACACCAGGCGGGTGAGTAAATGTGCAACAACAGCCTTGTTCCTGGCACATCTAAGAGGGGTCGTTTAGTGTCTCTGATGCACTCTATCGGGAAATGTCTGCTTTGTCAAAGGACAAGAACATTCCAATCACCATGCACTGTGCAGAAGTCAAGGTACATTTGTGCTCCTGTCCTTTCCACGTCCCAATTAACTCTTTTTCTCAAAGGCTGACAGGACGTTTTTTGCCTCTGTCAATCATACACCAATGTCCTACTGCTCATCAGTCGATCTCCTTGGGCCCAAAACCGTGCTCGTGCACATGACACAGCTCGACAACTCCGACATACAGACACTGGCCGAGACCGGCACGCATGTCGTGCATTGTCCCAGCAGCAATTGCAAACTCGCCTCTGGCATCTGTAGGGTACCCGATCTACTCAAGTCCAATGTCTCCGTTTCCCTAGGCACCGACGGAGCTCCGTGCAACAACACCTGCGACATGATGCAGGAGATGCGCCTCGCGGGCATCTTGCACAAGGTCGGTCCTCTTCCTTTCATCTCGGCGCAATAGCAACAACTAACCATTCCACCAGGTCACACAAATGAATCCCACCGCAGTGCCCGCCGAGACAGTGCTAGAAATGGCCACGATCAACGGCGCCAAAGCGCTCGGTCTGGCGGACTCGATTGGCAGTCTCGAAGTCGGCAAAAAGGCAGACTTTGCAGTGATTGACTTCAGAGCGGTTCATCTGCAGCCGTGGCACAGCGCCGTGAGTGCTGTCGTGTACAGTGCGACGGGCAGAGACGTCGAGATGGTTGTCGTGAACGGCAAGGTCGTCGTCGAGGGCGGGAAGCTCGTCACCATGGATGAGACTGATATTTGTAAGGAGGCTGCCGGCAGAGCCAAAGATGTCGTTGCGCGTGCTGGGCTCACCGAGCAGGTCAAGGCTCGGTGGCCGACTATCTGATGAGCTGCAGGGTTGTTTTAGTGTTTCCTTATGTAGAGGTGGATTGGTTGGACAAATTGAGGTTAAGAGGATATTCTAGCTGCTTTGACATACCATGTGCCCATATGCATTATTGTTCATAAATGCAATTCACATTCAGAGATGTCCACCCAGCTGTTGAGCTCCACAGTATGTGTACAGCTTGGATGTAGCCTATAACACAGATCACGAACAGGAGACAATGAACATAAGTAGTTTCGACTTGGGATATCATTATCATTCAATTTATTTACGAATCACATAGCTGAAAGCCCCTCCTGATCCATACATCCTTTTTGTGTCGGTCAAGAGAGGCGAGCAGCTGTAAGCGACGCAAGCGCGCAACGCTTACCACCAGTCACCCTGGTCGTGCATGGCGGCGGCGACCTTCTTGAAGCCAGCAATGTTGCTTCCGGCGACGAGGGAGGGGAACTCGCCCTCGGCGGGAGTGACGTACTCCTTTGCGGTCTCGAGGCCGTTCTCGAAGCAGTTCTTCATGATGTCCTTGAGCTTCTGGTCGACCTCCTCGGAAGTCCACTTGATGCGCTGCGAGTTCTGAGCCATCTCGAGGCCGGAGACGGCGACACCGCCGGCGTTGGCGGCCTTGCCGGGTGCGTACCACACGGCCTGGTTCTTCTTCTCCTTTCTGGTCTTCTCGAAGATGTCGATGGCCTCCTGGGTGCAACCCATGTTGGAGCCCTCGGCGACGAACTTGGTGCCGGCGGCGATGAGGGCCTCGGCCTCGTCGCCAGAGACCTCGTTCTGGGTTGCGGAGGGGAGGGCGACGTCGACGTTGCCGCAGTGCTTCCAGGGGCGGGCACCCTCGATCCACTTGAACTTGTTTCCGTACTCGGAGCTGGAGGCGAGCTCGGTGAGCTGCTTGCGCTGAAGCTTGAGGTCGGCGATGACGTCGATGAGCTCAGGAGTGATACCCTTCTCGTCGGTGGCGATGAGAGCACCCTTGGAGTCGGAGAGGGAGACGACGGTACCGCCGAGCTCTATAACCTTGAGGGCGGCGTATTGTGCGACGTTGCCGGATCCGGAGATGGTGACACGCTTGCCGGCGAAGGACTCCTTGCCGCCAGATGCGTACTGGATCATGTGCTGGACGTACTGTGGATGACGGTATGGTTAGAAGAGACTTCCCAAGAGGGAGATCAAGTTTCTCTCGCAACTCACGTAGACAAGACCGTAACCAGTGGCCTCGGGTCTGATGAGGGAACCACCCCAGCTGCCACCCTTGCCGGTGAGGACACCCTCCCACTTGTTCTTCTCGGCGCGGTAGGTACCGAAGAGGTAACCGACCTCACGACCACCGACACCAATATCACCAGCGGGGACGTCAGTGTCAGCGCCAATGTGCTTGTTCAGCTCGCGCATGAAAGAAACGCAGAATCTGCGGATCTCGTTGTCGGACTTGCCCTTGGGGTCGAAGTCGGCACCACCCTTGCCACCACCCATGTTGACTGCAAGTGGATGATTAGCTTGATTGATTCATCGGCAGCGCGCAGCATGTGCATCCAACTTACGGCCGGTGAGAGCATTCTTGAAGACCTGCTCGAAACCCAGGAACTTCAGGACACTGAGGTTGACAGTGGGGTGAAGACGGAGACCACCCTTGTAGGGGCCAAGGGCAGAGTTGTACTGAACACGGAAACCACGGTTGACCTGGACCTCGCCCTTGTCGTTCTCCCAGACAACACGGAACTGGATGACGCGCTCAGGGATGGCGGCGATCTGGAGGGCCTTCTTGTACTCGGGGTTCTTCTCGAAGAGAGAGCTGTTCTCGAGAGTGGAGGCAAGCTCTGATGAAAGAACGAAAGGTCAGCTTTGTTTGTGATTGATTTTGTTTCATTTGTCGCTCTCGTGCGTATCATGCAACTTAACCTCTGCGACATGGTTGTGATCTGATCAAATCATGCCGCCGTCGTGCCTGACATCACACTGCATCCATGCACGGAAGCAACAAACAAAAAAAAATGACTTACCCTTGTAGGCCTGCTCGAACTCGGGCTCGGAAGGAAGGTTAGACATGTTGGTGGATTGATAGAGCAACAATTGACTAGAGATCTAAAGTGAAGGAGGGATGGGGTGTCTCGAGTGGAGGTGAAGAGGGTGGCAGTGGTTGAGGAAGCAGCACTGAAGCATCTTAAGAAAAAGCATCCACAGTGCGCGCGGACCCTTGGAGTTCCCTCCCGATACAGGAGTGAGTTGTTATAGCGTGTGCCGTTGCAAGCATGTGTTTCCAGACCCGCTCTCGACCGCTGTAGACTGTCGCCCCCACTACCACTTTGAATTGCCTGATAGACTTATAAGCTACGGCCGATTTCGGCTCGACCCCGCCTTCTACCAAAGTCGCCCACTTCCACGGAAAGTGGCGTGGGCGGTGGAACATATGCACGATAAGAGACACGGCGCTGGACGCCGATAGGCATTGTCACTAAGTATGACCGCTGAATTCATATAAGAGTTTCATATTGCCAAGAATGCCACTGTTGGAAGTGCATACCTGGCAAACCTTCTATGTACAGGCCTCTTCGAAAACCGTAAAGTGGTCGGGCAATACACTCGCCAGGATTGCCTTTTGGAACCTAGTGATGTTGATGGTAAAGCTTATGACATGCATCGTTTGGTCATACAACCTAGGGCGCGTCGACAGGATCCCAGTCTGGATTCGTCAGTTACGGAAGCTTATCATTGGAGGGGACGGGAGGTCCGAACATACCTGTCACAAGATATTCGTCCAGTCCATCTAGGGTCTTCATGTCACTCTCCTCGATGGTGATTCGAGAAATGTCAGCATTCTCCGCAATGCGCTCCTTCTTCGTAGACTTGGGCAGCGGAACAAAACCATGCTGGCAGTTCCATGTCACCATGAGCTGCGCAGGAGTACATTGATATTTCCGGCTCAGGTCGACAATTACGGGATGCTTCATCCTTAAAGCCCGAGCTAGTGGGGCATATGACTCGACCATGATCCCGTTCTGCTGGCAAAAAGAGGTGATCTCGGTTCGCGTGTTGAATGGGTGTACCTAGCGCGAATCAGTGAAACGCAATCAAATAATTGAATGCTGCCATAGTTGTACTTACTTCAATCTGGTTGACTGCAGGCAAGAGGCGTGGCTTGGACTCCAAGAGCTCCTTCAGATGCTTGACGCCATAGTTGCTCACCCTATCGATAGTTAAGCAGGACACCTTCACCTTTTCAAGCAATGGTCTCCAACATACCCGCCAATCTTGACCTCTCCTGCTTCAACGGCGTCTTCTACAGCTCGCCAACTTTCGAGTCTGGCTCGTTTGCCTCCATAGGGCGAATGCAGTAAGAAAAGATCTATGTATCCAAGACCGCATTCTCTGACGCTTTTCTTGATGCTCTTGCGCGCCGTCTCATAATCAGAGTTACTGGCAAGCTTGTATATCGGGTGAGCTGAGTAGAAATCATATGTGCGCAGTGATCTTATACCTTGGATGTGTAGTGAATGTCCTCTCGTGAAAGCTTTGACGTGTTCTTTGGAGACTTGAGAAAGTCGGTGATGGCGTTTCCTGTATCGCGCTCATTGTGATACATCTGCGCCGAATCAAATCCTCGATAGCCACTGTCAACGAAGATTAGCCAATACAGCATCGCTTCGAACGTCTATGATCTAGCTTGCCTTTCGAGGGCCCATTGAACCGCCTTGTATGTTTCGTTTCCAGATGTCAGATACACGCCTAGATGGATACCGCTACCAGGAACAATTAGTCAGTCTTCGACCGTCTTCGCCAATTACCAGTACGCACGGCATGGTCAAGCCATTGTTCAGCTGTCGGGTCTGGTCAGCAGTCTACCAATCCTACGACTTCTTCAATGACTTGCCTTGACTATAGTAGCCAGGGAATAGGTCTTTTGAGACATTACGTTATATCTGCAGTAATCAGTGAGGCAGGTTACTCCTTAGATGCTGTCGAGGTAGCTTGGGTCCGCAATGGATGTGTCCTACCTGTCAAAGTCACAGTAGTGTAAAATATACAGAGCACTCGAGCAGAATGCAAGCTGCATCTATCGCAATGATAAGTACTTCGGTACTCGGTCAGATGTGATATGGTAAAAATACGACTGTATGACGTGCCTATCTACTCGGGACAATTTATCATTATGGACACTGGATTACCTCACATGTAGATCCTGTCTCTCTTGTGCAAAGGAACCACACCGGACCAGTCTGCTCACACTTGTGTTTGTAAATTGCTTTCTACGTGGAAGCAAACATTTCCTAGTGTCAGTGATAAGTTAAAGCAACCCCGAGACGATAACAGTCCTCTACATGCAGTGCCCGCCCAGGTTTGCCCTGCAATTGAGGTAAGTTACAGTACTGTCGGTTGAGATGGTACCAGGGTCCAAGGTTTACCAGCCATCTCATCATCGACTTCTTCCTTCGATCAATCAAGAGCTCATCTGCTCGGTTTTACTTGTATACGACACGATGCATACTCTGTCACATACATCTTGGCCTTATGGAGACTTGATTCCCCATCGCGTGCCCTGAAGCCTCCAAAGATTGGTTTGGTGCATAATTATACGCGAGAGGACTCATCGCTTAGGACAAAGAGCTTGGGGTTTGCCGTTCCTTTCGCTGCGTATGGTACATGCAGTATAGCGCCAGTCCTTGCCATTGACACTCCAAATTATGCGAGGTACCCCCTAGGCTTTATTCCGTCCGTCTGTTTGTCAGACAATAAGCACCATGTCATACGCCAACAGTGGCGCGTACCCTCAAGCGTCCAGCTCACACTTCCAGCAAGCTCCCAACCCGTCCCGAGCACCTCGCCCTTCCATATCCTCTGACTTCGACATTCTTGAGTGGTATCCTGCATACGAATCGTGTCAACGGTATTTTCTCGATCATGCCCAGCACGAGCCGGGAACGCAGGCTCTGTGCGCGTTGGTCAACATCCGCTTGCCATTTCAATGGACCGTAAATCCTGTGCACTCATCGGCGCCCGGTTCGCAACCTAGCAATCTATCATATTCGTCCTATAATGCAGGCCAATGGCCGCGTCCGACTCCGTCGCCTTCAACACGTGGTCCTCCCAGCGCTACTCAGCCAACACCCGCATTTGTCTCTCTGGTACCATATATCCGCCGTCTCGTTGTCACCGGCTTCGACAAGCCCGGTATACTCCATGGCTTCTTCGGCGATGCATATCAAGCCGGTGTTGTTGCTTTGCAGGACTGCGAACGGCGGAACTACCTCTTCGCTGCGAAACATGGTGGTTGGAGATCATGCAAAAGACAATATGACATGGATGCCGAACAGACTGTGCCATTCCTCAAGCCACTCCAGCAAGTACGGGCGGAGGAGCTTGACGCTGCAGAGGAGAGCTGGAGCTCATGGCTAGCTATGGAGGACTGGGAAATCGGGCCCCGAGATCCTCTTACCAACGAAAGGAGAGCCGAAGGTGCTGCCAGAGGTGCAGGTGGCAGGTCAGCAGCGGGGTCTGCATGGGCCTCGAATACTTTTGATTCACATCTACCTGATAGCTATTAGTACTTGCATTAGCATTCACGTTCAGGACTACTTTTGGAGGATTTCACTACGATTTTTCACGATACAATTGAACAAAATTTGCTTCTTCTCGCAACCACTTCCGTGAACAAACGTGGCTGATACTCCCTATTACAAGCTGTCCATCTCTCTCTGACTTGACTCTGAACATTGCTGGACATTGTATTCGAGTCCTTAAGGTAAATGTGTACCTTACTTTGATGTCTAGCGATCTTGCCAAGACCGATCCTCTACGCGTAACTTCTCTTCGTATCCGCCAAGCACGCTTACCTACCATCAGATATCTAAGCATCTAGTCAATCACTCCCAGAGTGTTTGCATATATATATATCCGATTCCCCAAGACACCAACGTCGTCAAACATCTCGATACAGTCTTGCTGTCACATACTGAAGTGCCGTACCTCAGGTCGTAGTCAGACTTTTCGCGCTATGCACTGAAGCGATCGCCGTAGTCGCTATTTCACTGTCATTATGGGCGCCCCGGTGCAAATAGAAGATGCGAAGAAGCAATGGACATCCCTTATCACCGTGGCCTTTCGACGACGAATACGAGCTGATCAGCTGACTGATGCCTTCGCGGAACTATGGCATAAAGCGCATCTTCCAGGCGCGGTCATTGTATCACTCATCCTTACTTCAGGCGCACGCCTAAGCAGTGGCGTGGATCCCCTTGTACCTGCTTACTTGGATGAGGTGTTAAAGGTTACAGGCGTCGAGATATGCGACGTATTAATAGCCTTGCTGGCTCAGACACGGTATGCCAGCAATAATTCGGTCGACCAAAATGATCCAAGCGCGTATGACCTGCTTCTCATCGAAAGTGTGTTCGCCTTGTTGTTACGGCTCACTGTCAATGGGAAGCAGCCAAGGACTGCTCAGGAATCGCGCAGGGGAGCTCGAGCCCTTGCTGAATGGCTGACAGCATGTAACTACCATGAAACCTTGCTCCAGGTTCAGTCCGAAGGACTACGAGCTCCAGATCTATCTGTTGTCTCGGCACTCGAAATAATTGCTACTTTTGCTATGTCATTGTTCGCCAACCAGATCGCCAGGAACGATATGTCGAATCCGCGATTTCGAGGTGAATATCGCCACTATTGACGATCCATGTCCACTGCTAATCGACTCAGATATCAACGAGAAAATGGCATTCGCTCTGAACAATTTCGCTGCCCTTCTCTCGCAATGGAGCTCATCACAGATTCCTGCTAGATTGCAAATGATTGCGAGGACTCCTCCATTTGCAAATGGGACACCCGACTTTTCCATGTCTGAGATTGCCACGGCTGTAGAAGATCTACCTGTCAGCATCTCCCGCACAGATATCTACATATATCTCAATGCCGCATTGTGCGCAAGACCTCTCACTGATGATCTTACTTTCCTGAGCTATATGCATTCGAAATACCAAAGTGACACCCAGTCACTTATGATGGATCTTATTGTGTCCTCTTTTGATGCATTTGCGAACGCTCTCCACCGCAATGAACCTGTTCAAGTTCTCCTCTGCTACCGCTCATTTATCGCTAACAAGCTGCCCTTGCTGCTTACATCATTGTCTGCCTCTCTCTTTCCTGCCTCTGGTAGTCAGATATGTATCCAGACGGCTATGGGACGCATAGACGTGCATCCTTACCCACCGTTATCTTCCGAGAATGATGGGATTAACGAGGCGCTGAGAGGCAGTCGTCAAGAATTTTTGCATGCTTGTGTTATGCATCAGCTAGGCACAGATTCTCTCTTCTCAAGCATCACAGGGGAACCGGGATCCGCGCACAATGCCCGCTCAGTGAAGTACACGAAAGAGGGCCTTGCTGCTCAGTGTGTATCTAATGTACATCGTGTTGATCAGCTGGTTCGCGAGCTTGATGCAATGGGCGGCAACGCTGGAGCCATATCTGGGGCATTAATCGAGGTGAGCATTATTCGTTGCCTTTGCGTCATGAATCTAACAAGTGGATCAGACAGTGCAGCATTTGTGCAACATGAAGGAGACTATGTCACTAAGGACCGTTTGCAACGCAATAACTAGGCGCTTGTCTCTGCTCGATGTCATCTTTCAGTACGCTCAGCCTTTGGATATACTACAACCCCTTTGCCGAACTCTGCATGAGTGGTCTCACGACGAAGATCAGAGTATGACTTTTCGAATCCGCATGTTCTAACATACCGGCTAACGCTAGATACAGGCGAGTTTCAACCACCCTACGAAGAATTTGCTTCTATTCTTCTGCTAGTATTGGCCACGATCCATCGCTATCAGCTGTCGGGTCCAGACCTAGGTTTGACAAGGGACAATTTTGTCATTCAACTACTAGCACAGATGTCCGATAGCATCCCGACCAGCAAGATGACACAGGAACAGAATAAGCATTTGTCCAAGTGGATGCAGGGTCTATATGCAACCGATGAGCATGGCGAAACGAACGGCATAAGCGATGAGACTATGTCACATTGTCCACCTCAGGCTTTTTATCTGCTTGTGCCTACTTTACTGGAGCAAAGTATACAAGGCTGCAGGGCAGGATACCTTGCGCTCAATACATTGAAGGGCGGACTAGAATGTAAGAAGCTCTTGGTTTTGTTTCACGCCCTGGATAACTGACACACCTGCAGTCCTGCTTGAGCCTTTCCTCCTACCAGCACTGATCGGAGGGCTCAGATGGCTGACCAAACATTCATGGGAAGACCACGGTGATGCCGACGTTCTCATCGATGTTTTACATAAATTGTTGCGGCCGACGTCCATTTCTGGTGACGCGCAGGCCATGCACCAGACAATCATTGCGATGGTAGCAGCTCCACTTGAACGGTCACTGCGTGAACTGGACCGTCGAGTGCCGAATCGCAAAGAGATCGCTTTACTGATAGAGGCGCTCAAAGCTCATTCACACAGCCAGCGGTCCACCGGAGGCAGTATCGCCGAGATAACTCAATGGACTTCAACACCAGGTGGAGGGCTTCGACAATCAATTAAAGATGTCATCGGAAACTTGGTACGGTGGTCAAGTCAGTCATCAATCAGTCCCGTGCCACCAAGCTACACACATCGAATGATACTCGTGGCCATCGAGTCTCTTGGAGCCGACGAAGTCTTGGAAGTCATCATCGAGGAAGTGAAAGCACAAACACAGATCGGGTTTGGCTCCGCTGCACTTGAAGTCGCCACCGCACTTGTTTGCGCGCCTTCGCATGATCAAGGGAACACAATGCTTCCGTTCGAAGACAATACAGCACTAACGTCACATCACCGCCGCACCCTGCGCCAGGCACTGAGACACAAGCTCGAGGCACCAAAAGAACTTTTAAGCATGCAAACCGAATACGTCGAGACTCTGATCCGGCTAGGTCGACGAGTAGATGCTCAATCCGCCGTAGCACCAATCAACCAGATCGCCATGCCCATGGCAAATCTCGACTCCCAAGATCTCATGCAAGACATGGACATGAACGGGGCCGACATGACCGCCGACGGCATGAATATGCAGCAGCAGCAACAAGCACAACCCACGGAAAGCATGCACCAGGACAACGACCCATCCGCATTCGCCAACCTAGGCGGCTCTCTCGACCTCTCCAGAGCCGCGGCAGCAGGTCTAGGCGGCGTCGACATCAACGACCACCACAACGCTGTCCCTGTCGACCTCTCGGCCCATCTCTTTGACCCCGGTCAAGACCTCGACTTTGATATGACGGGCGCTGCCGGCTCGCAGAACAATAACGCGCAGAACGGCAACAACAACTCGGCTCAGAACGCCGAAGACGACATCTTTGCCGGGTTGGACATGGGCGACATGGGCGATATGGGCGACGACGATTTCAACTTCTCGTGAGTTGAAGAGAATTGGTTTTCGTCTGTATGAACGACTGGTAGGTAGTCATAGACAAAAGAGTCGCGCAGCAGTGGACTTTATAATTAAAACCCGAGGAAAGAACTTCTGTAACATGTGTGGTCAATCGGGAACCGTGTATGCGTGCAGGTGTTGTCAGCAGTGCAAGTGGACTCGATACCGATCAAGGCCAATTTATGTGCAAGCGCAGAGGAAGAAGAATGATTCGATACGTCGATTATCAAATGAAACGACCTGGTAGACCATGAATAGGACGTCTTATTGACATCATCTTCGTCGAGATGCATTGATAGCCAATTCACAACATCACACTTTCGAAGCTAGGTTTGAGGAACAAGAAGATAACATTCGCTCACGGTGCGAGTGAGACCCTGTCCTCTTCGTGTATTTATGTATCTTCGTACGCAATGGTCCTTACTTCTCCTGGATAGTGGTTTGAGTAAAACAGCTGTATTGTATATTTACTGCTGTGTATCTTACCATACACTCTTGATGGTGCAACACGCTAATAGAGTAACACAGAGCAGAACCTCGGTATGAGGAAGAAGGAACACCGTGAGGTGTCTTGAGTTGATTCTTGCCTGATGTTTCCTTTTTTTATGTTCATGGAAGGAAGTGAGTTGCGTGTATTTCTTTGTTTAATTCAACTTGGCTTGCTTGATTTCGCTTATTTGCTTGCATTTTGTGTTCTGCTAGTCCTGTCATCCCTGTACTTCTCTCAAGCTGTAACGAGGGGGATATATATACTTTGTGTCCACATATCACATGAGAAGACAAAATGGTGGTCAGGTGTACAATTTCCGTTCCCTTCGACTCTCGAAGATGATCCTTCTCAATATTCGCCATCAGACCGCGACAGACCTAAAGATGCTGGGTCGCTATGACGCGCCGTTCGTGAATTCATGAATCCATTCATTCCGTGTCCCTTGCCCTCATATATTCACTTGTTGCGCTGCTCTGCTGGCTCCGTATTTGTTGGACCCATGAGAACCTGCTCCTGCTCCATCATCATCATGTCGTCTCTTGCGACGCTCCCATCTCCTTTCCCCACCAGAGCGTGATCTTTAGGCGAATTCAACGCGAGCGTGTTGCCCGCAGCGAGTAGTGTAGCGATGGACGACGACGATGCGGCTTTTGAACCACTGTCGGCGTACGCGGCGTTTATGTAGCTTCTGGTCTCGTTGACGTATCTTGCTTGCTGAAGTCTGGAGTCGGCGCGAGACAAGGTTGATGGAAGAGGCAGCATGCGATTGCTTGTTATGTTGCTGCTGCTCCACGGTGCGGGCTCGAGAATATGCCCAGTACCGGTATCGGGCTGCATTTCTTCTCTTTGTAGTGGTGGGAGCTCGCTGTTTCCTCGGGGAACAAGTTGAGGTGCGGACGGTGGATAATCGTTGTCAGAGGGTTGTGGTAGACGAGTTGCTGATTGGCTGTGCGGAATGGCATAGTTGTGGTTATTGGCAGAGGGATATCCGTGACATGGCTGATCCGGTACGGTATGTGCTGGAAATCCTTTCCATACTGTCGAGCCAGTGCAACTATCTGTCCTGGGCGTTGGTATTGTCAAAGGTGTGCTGTAAGTGCCCGATGATGAAGATTCGTCCCTTGAGAGCTGCAGATCTGGTTTTGTTCCAGGATATGACTGTCTTTGCATAGTTGGAGAGTAATGACTATGCCATTGATATTGATTCGGCGATTCTTGTTTTTCACTGATAGGACTAGACTGAGCCACCCAAGCCAATACACCGCTATCCTGAGCGCTGCTTGGGACTGTGATGGAGCTGCTGTGCTCGACTTTCGATCTTTTGTTTTCTGTGATTGTCTCAGTAATGCAAGGCGCAATAAAGGTCACGATTGTTGAGCTTACCTGATTGTGATCCGTGTTTTGCCTTGAAGTCAGCAAGATATGCCTGATAGTCGGCGTAGTGAGTAGTCCTTTTGTACTCTTTCAAGTCTGCAGCATACTTCTCCTTCGTTGCTTGCGCCTCCCGCTCGCATGGTTCCTTCTCAGTTGGAGCGGAGTTCTGCCAGCGCTCGCCAACAATCTTAGCGATCTCACTGAACCCCAAGTCCTGACCTTTGAGCTCGTCTCTCATCTCTGCCGATTTCTGAGCTTTAAGCAATTGTAGAAGCGACCATAAATTACTTACGATTGGAGAACAGCACATAAGCAGATGGAGGTCTCTCTGGAGCATGCTCATCCGGCTGAACAAAGTTCAGAATTGTCAGCATCAGGTAGGAAAATCGACCCCAGAAAAACATGGCTCTGCTTCGGTCCGGTATGCACACCTGGGGATAACCCTTACCTTGGGATGTCTCCTATATCTCCGCTTCTGACCACCGAGGTTGCTGAGATTATTCGCGATGCGTGATCTCTGCTCCCTCGCAAGGTGATCATCTTCGAGATCGCTGCGATATGTCTCCTCGCCCGATCCTAGTCGTGAAGGCGCGCCCAGAGTGACATTGTCCCTCGTTCGTCCTCGGGCTTCAATGATGGCCCTTTGCAGTTTCTACATTGGAATGTGAGCATGCGTGTCCGTTGACTCGGCAAACAATGGAAGAGGTGGAGGATCGTCTAGTTGCACGTTTCGCATCTACATACCCTTCTGTGGCCTAGTTTAACATGTAGGGTATCTCTGGGAACCTAGTCAGCAGACGGATGCGAAGAAAATAGTACGGTGGCTGTACAGGTCTGACTCCGTTATGTCACATAAAGTCTCCCACGAGTCAAAGCCTTCATCGATGAACACTTGGAGATACTGGGTCAGACCCAAATGCTCCAACATGATGTCTAGTCCTGTCATCAAGACTGGAGGAGTGGGGGACCGGGAACTGTTATTTTATGCAGCGAGGGAGTTCTAGCGACAGTTGAAATATTATCGGGTTCAATGGTCCCAATGGCGCTGCTAGTCACAGGATGCTCGGGGGGTTTGAGAAAGCTTTCCAGGATGAGCGTGGCGAATACAATCCTTGCCCATGTGTAAGTCGTGACACGTGCATGGATAGCTGTTCGACACACTGTTGTCATAGGGCGAGGCAGGAGGTATTAGACACGCTTGCACAGCAAGCTTTACAGTACGACCGGCAATCAGGACTGGGGAGTCCAAGGGCGATTGGCAACATCAGGCATAGTACGTGAACACGTCTCCACTAATTCGAGTCGTTGACAACATGGGAATCTCGCTAAGATGACGTTGGAAGTAGGTCAAAGCACTGGTTAGAAGGATAGATACAATCGTGTGAGGGGTGGCCGGAGTCTACTCCGACGCCGACAAAAAGGTAGCGTATCCGCCTGAAGGGGGGCCGTACATTATCATCTGGCGATTGGCGAGGCTTCGAGACCCAGATGCACTAGATTCGGCCCACTTCTTGTGGGAATGGCATGACGAAGAGCATGTGCATTGTACTCAGTGATAGACAGGCCGCTGTATGTAGCAAGCGCATCTCAACGAGTGCAGATTGGAGCCGGAGGTTAACTCCGTCGGCTAAACTGGAATTTGTTCCTGACACCTGGGAGTTCACTCACCACAGGCGACCCGAGGGAACTACATGGAGACGAGTCAGAACCACAAACGTGCGTACGGTCGGGACACTCGCGCAAACAGCGTGTGGGACGATAGGTGCAAATGTTGACTGCATCTGGTTTGGTGAGGTACCTTATCTCACTGTACTTGCGCACACGTCGCGCTGAACGGTTCACGAGAGGCTGAAGCAAGCGTCTGCAGCCAACGGGTCGAGGGGCGCACCTACGTCCGGTCCGGCCATGCACCATAGACGGGAATACCGCATACGGGAGGACTGCAGACGAGGAAGTACCTTGATTGATGGCACAGGTACATTTTGAAGCCGTGGAAGGTAGCGCAGCCTAGACCAAGTGTATGTGCACCGTGTATCATGTATCTGGTCTTCTCGATCATGTGTTGTACTCCATACAACTTGCAAATTATACCTGAATATATACATTGAATATGTCCTGTCACTCTGTTACGACTCTACGAGACATTTTGGGGAGAAATGCACGCATGTCGCACTGCCCCACTATCCAGCGCTCGGGCGACGAACGCTTGCGATGACACATAGAGCACTTGATTATATACATTGAGACCGACGGTGATACGATTGGAGTAAGTCGAGAAACACTCGTGGGTCAACGTACATCCACGGACGAAGGTTTGAGACTTTGCGGAATCAGACTTTGCCTTGCTAGGGGCGTGTTCTTGAGGTGCAGCTTCGTCATCTCCAAATAGAGCCACTGTCGGCCCACGAGCGGCTCATTGAGGCTGGGTTTTGCTCATTGCGTGGTCACAAGGGGGGTCGCATATGTGGAATATTGAAAGGCATCAGACTTTCGATGTCGGTAATAAGCCTCCCGTGTCGGCATTAATGTGATGCTGCATGTGTGCGTCTTGAATTAGCCAGTTTTACTATGTTCAGTAGCAGAACACGTTCATCCCTGTAGCGGTGGAGTAGACTCCTGACTTCGCTATACAATCTGGGAAGAATGGCGCATGTATCTTTTGTGACACCGAGCTTTCATCATGTTTGCTCTCGGCCATAATGCACGAGACATGCCAACGAATGCAATCTGCTCGGGACTGCATTGGACGTCACGTGTGGCGTGTAGACTTTCTCCAAGATAAGTCTCATCGCGGTTGACTGCAACAAAGTCCTTCTCTGTACAGTGTACCCCGACCAGGTCTTCAAGATCATGCAACTGTACGTTGAATTGGAAGACATGATTCAGTCGAAGCACGTACCAATGGATCGTGAACCAATGCAAGGAGCGGAATGGACCATTGCTCCAACTGTCGGAGTCTGGCGTATTATGGCGAGCTGTACAAAAGGTTGCACCTGCGGGCGGTGAGCACAGCTCTGAGCCGCAAGTCTTGGTGTCAAGGGAATGCCTCCGTGACAAGACCAAGACCCATTTGGACTAGTAGGATTGCGACTTGCTTCACTGGGATATTGCATCGCAACATTATTGGGGTAGATATGTCGGGTCTCTTAGTCCCAACAGCGACGAACTCAACGATGGTATCGCGGTAACGGATCTCCCTCGTTATCGTCGAGATCATGATCTGCATTGTCGGGAAGTCCGGCATCTGCAGCTGCAAGATTGGGTGCAGAGGGCCCAGAATCACCGCCAGCATCCGCGTAGTCCAACGGTTGCGGAGGAGCGCTCGCGTTAAGCTGCAATTGTCTTCGTTGTAGCTCCTGCTTATCATCGCTATGTGAAAGTGGTGATGACCGACTACCGGCGTGAGCATGCTCCACTGATCTACTAGTAGAAGAATCGATGTGTGGGGAACCGTAATCGTACCGTGGAGAACGTCCTTGATTGCGCATGCTTAGGATGGGTGTGACAGGCTGTAACGACCGCGACTCCACTTGTTCGATGTCGAAGACGTCAGGTCCAAGGAGCAGGACTGGAGCAGATGGGCCTGATTCAACATCGTCAGAAACATTAGCAGCCAAGGTTGCCGGCGGCTGGCTAGGCATCAAACGCGCTTCAGCCAGGTGCAAGCGTTGTTTTTCGGAGAGATGTTCCTCGCCGTCCATGGCTGGAGGCTGATACATATGCGGAGGATCGTAATACTCGTACTGTTGATCATAACCAGTATGATAAGGATACTGGTAATGAGCATTATCGTATGAATATTCTGGATAGTGGTAGCGGTTTGGGTATTGCCAGTAGGAGTCGTCGGCCCATTCTGCGCCGGCGCCTGTGTCCTCACCGTTCCAGGTATGGGATTGTCCTTCAGGGTTTTGCTGCGGGCGAGTTGGGTCACCGTCGTGGTTTGGCGTGTCATCGGAACGCATATTTGATGTGTCAATTACATAGTCTCCTCTGGGCGGGGATACGGCCCTCGCTTTCCCTTTCTTCCGCCTGCTGTCAAGAGTGCCGACGATAACCTCGAACATAGAAGTAACGACACTCTTGTCGCGACGTATGGGAGCGGTGTCGAGGATACTGGGAGCTTGGATAACGTGAAGAGAATTGTTTCCCTCGCTATTTGCAACGAAGGTGGACTCTTGCGCGTAGGCCGAGGCACCACCGTACGCCGCGGCGGTGCTCCTCTGAGAAAGGAATTTCTCGCTTCCAGCTAGCTTGCCCTGAATATCTAGAACGACCTCAATGTAGTAACGAAAGCTGATCATGGAGCCCGGAACGGTGTTGATGGTAGGAAACGCATCCTCGGGTACAGTCACTTTGGCGTTGATCTCCGCTTTAAGGGTATGTGGGTCTACGATCAGCGGGACAATGGTCTGGGCGAGATCTTTGCGAAAGACATGACTGGATCCCGCACCCGAGAGGGACAACCCACCCAGGCCGGTCAAAGACTTGGGATAGTAATCTTCGTATTTGCGTTTCTGGCCATCAGTCATGGGGCCTAGAGGAAGAGCCGGGTGCAAATCGGTGCGTGCAAGACGATATAGCGTGATGATGACCCCGCTCATGCTCTTGACATGCTTGGTGTGAGCGACAGATACCCTGATAGGGATGCTGTCTCCTCTCAAGCAGCCACCCTTGAGGGACTCGACGGTGGCAGTGATGGTTCTGTCGGCAGTCTGACTTATGGCGGTAGATCTGGTCGAGCCCTCGCTGGTACGTTGCAACTGCAGCAGAGAGCCGGAAACGGATCTCCGTCCAAGGCTGCTGCTATCGAAACTCGCTTCTTCGCTCAACGAAGGCGTGCGAGAAGTGTCGGCCCCTGCCCCAGATGTCGTGGCGGCCGAGGCAGAAGCAGATGCCGCGATAGATGGCGGCGCGGGCACTGTGGGAGACGACGACGCTGCGGTGGGATTGGAGGATGAGGTGCTCTCACGGGTGCGCGCGGAGAGTGAATGGTTCGGGTGTCTAGAATGCTTGTCGGACGCCGCGTTCCTCGCAACACCCCTGGGCTTGGACTTGCGCGTCACGGGCTCGAGAGTGATGGTCCTTGATTTGGGAGGCAGGAGGTCGGCAATGTCGATGCGCTCGCAGAGGAACAAGCGCTGATCATGGGTGATGGTGGGGTTCATGGTGGTCGGGCGGGTCAGGGTGGCGGTCATCAGATAGGATATGGTGCCGCGCTCGAATTCGATGCTGCTGGGCAGATCGACGTCCTTGGGAAAGGCGACCTCGAAGTCGAAGCGATATGATCCCTCGGCGAGTCTGCCCTCGCCACACAAGACGACCTCGTCCTCGAACAGAGAGGCGAAGCCATTTCCAAAGTATTCGCCCGACTTCTTGCCATGTGTGCTTGCGCCGCGACTGGCGGATCCGAGTGAATGGGCAGGACGGCGCACGGCATCGCTCTGGGGGCCGGGGTTCCGGTGGACCTGGACGAAGCCATGCAGGCAGACGGAGATGTGGGTGAGACGGAAAGGCTTGACGACCTTGACGACGACGGCGCCGGTGACGGATTCGCCGGGACTGTACTGCTTGTGCGGATCATGCGCCTTGACGGTGAATTCGGAGATGCTGCGCGTCTTTTGAGAAAAGGGAGATGCGACCTTGTATAGTATGCGCCGAGAGGCAGAGGGCGTTTTGAAGATGGAAGAGCGTTCAGAGCTCGGGGTCATGCTCGAGGCCAAGCTTGCCGCCTTTGTGCAGCATGGATATCGACGTCGACGTCGATGCCGGATGAATGACTCGAACCGGGCAGCCAAGCGGAGGCGAGCAAATCGGATAGAAGAGACAGAAAGACAAAAGATGGAGATAAGAGAGGAAAAGAGACAGGGAAAGATGGTCAGGAGGACATCCCTTGGGTTGATCTCACGGCTGTCCTTACACGCTTCCGTCTACCTGACGCCGATCCACTTGTCCGAGCTCTTGCCTACCATGCACCTGTTTCGATCAATTGCACCGAGACGAGACACGCGCGCGCCTGAGCTGTGCAAGGATTAGTTTATCAAGTGTGTGTCGGGACAGAAGTGTCGGCAGGGACGGAATCCCAGTCCTGAGTATGTAGACGGAAAAAAATCACTTGGGATGTTGTGTATATCTGCCTCAGCAATCAGGTAGTGATCCGTACCACAAAATAAGGTCTGTACGATACTGGAGACCTGGATCTGGAGATGCTAAGCTCTACCAGACATGCAGTACGGTATCGTGCGGAGTGAGCCGAGCGCAAGAGGGGTGAGAGGGTCTTCGAATCAAGATCAAAGCCCGTCCGCCATTATTATCGGCCGTTTCGATAATTGCGGAGGCACTCAGTGGACACCCAGTGGACCACACGGGACGGTGAGTCTGGGGTGAGAGACGGGGCTGATGCATGGATCGGATGGATTTGCATTTACACTAATTACGGTTTTTAGCAGTCCGGTACACGTCCCGTCAGGTGTCAATGATGGACCCTTGGTACAGAGGAAAGGCATACTTTGTAGGGGACATCAGATGCATACCTTACCTACAGTACCTCGCCACTCAGGTAGAAAGGCAGGCGGAGAGGGACACTTGTGCAGTAGATGATCATCACCTCACGTCGACGCGGAGCGTCCATGGGTCATCCCTGCTACCGGTACTGTAGAGAGAAACAATCATCTCGAGGTTTCTTGATGTCAACACAGATCGTCCAACTGAATGTATCATTCTGGAAGAATCTTGTCGAACAAAAGCACGCACCCAACAATACGAATGTAGATCACTACACTGGGCCTTACGAAGCACGCTCAGCCACGATACTGTACATGTCTACTAAATCAGAAGTCCAAGAAGCACCGTGATCTCTATATTGTGTTGTTCGCGAAACCAAGAAACGTTGATGAAGCCTTGACCACGCGAAGCCGAAGCCGGACTGTGCGTTTCTTGTCTGCACTTTCGCCTTGGGAAACCCTTTCAGCCCTTATACTTGTAGAGCTTCTTGTCGGGTTCAGTAATTATCCTTCTTTTCGCTTGAAACGGAAAGAGGGCTGCGACCGCGAAGTGGTACCGTTTCTAAATACGCAGCTGAGGCCAACTAACAGCCGCTCATTTGACCCGAGAAATGAGATCTGCCTGTGCAGTACAAGTAGGACCACGCGGTTCATCTGGCATAGACTTTGTGACGGTCGCGCGCTGGGCGAGGGCGCCAGATCTTGCTGGGCATGGCTTGGAACGGTCAGGGCGCATTTGAGCAGTGGCTACCTGTGCCGCCATTCCATTGGCCCAACGGCGTTTGTTCAGCTCGTGGACAGAGTCAGAACAGCGAGAAAGGCTTCCTCACGTTTCGCAGGAGCACAGCTATACGATGGCCGACTAGCCCGATATGCTCCTATCGTCCCAGCTCGTCTAGATAGTTGCTAGCAAGCTTTTGTGGTGCTCTCTGTGCACCCTATCTATGCTCTTGTTAGTGGCATCTTCTCTCCCCCCGAGGGCGTTTCCGCAGCACCTAGCAAACATATAAAAGTCAATATTACAGCCTCAGTCAGTAGGTACCCCAAGAGGAGGAGGTCAAGAGGTACAGTAGTAGCGATACTTTGGAGTAGTACTTAAATTACCTCCCCTCCCATACCACCATTTCATCACTATTTCTCCATCGTCCTTCGTTTCCTTGTATCCTCTTCTTTTTTTTTCCCCATAGACCTTCATTCATATCTACTCAACACATCAAGCATCTGCAAGAATGAAGTACTCAAACACCATCCTTGCTCTCGCGGGTCTTCTCTCGCTCGCCCAAGCCCAGAGCATCCCCGGCCTCCCCTCATGCGCAGGCAGCTGCGTGCCCGCCGACTTTGGAGGCTGCGGACAACTCGACGTGAAGTGCATCTGTTCGAACAGCGACCTGATCGCCAACCTAGCATGCTGTGTGTCCACAGCGTGTAGCGAGGCCGACCAAGAGAGTACGTTTCCATCCCTCCTACCTCAAGCTTTGTGTATATCCAGAACCTAACCATTTTGATCTTCACAGCCACAATCCAATTCGCAGACTCCATCTGCGCAGGCCAAGGCATCGCGAACCTGCCGACAGCAGCAACCTGTGCGCCGGGCGCAAGCGGCGCCTCATCCACCGCCGCCGCCTCATCTGCCTCCTCAGCAGCATCCTCCGCTTCATCCTCCGCAGCATCATCATCATCATCATCAATCACTTCCGCAACAGGCAGCGCAGCATCGAGCGTCTCATCGCTCGTGTCCTCGGCCAGCAGCGCAGTCTCCGCCGCTTCGTCCTCTGCCGCGTCTTCGGTTGCTGCTGCGGCGACTTCTTCCGGCGCTGGATCCGTCACTTCTGCTGCTGCGTCAGCTACGCCGAGTTCGCAAACTGGTGCTGCTGCGCCTGCGATGACTGCGCGTGGGCCTGGGGTCGTGGCTGCTGTTGCTATTGTTCTTGCTGCTGGGGCGCTGCTTTAGGTGGGGTATGGATGGCAGTTTCAGATCTGTGGTTCAGTACTGTACTCTGATGTTTTTTCCATATACATGTATATACACATATGTATCGGTGTTGAGCATATCAAAGGAAATGTTCGTCATCATGTGATGTTGTGAATCAATAAATGGATTCAGATAGACTTTTGTTCATATAAGAATGTTGTATTTGTCATTTCAATTCGTCTATGTATACTGACTACTAAAGCCATGTGGATACTACAAATCTGCAGTCCACCAGGGGTGTGTGTACGTATGTTCATGCTTGCTACCGTTCCCTCGACCCCAGAAAACCCCATAGATGATTGAATCCCCATGCTTGATTACGCCAGAATATATCTGTGGCCTCTCCTTTCCCTCATCCGCAATTATTAAACTGGTGCTTGTGTGTTGTATTAGATCACACCTATTCCCCTCCTGCCATTATCTTGTCGTCGTTAATCATATAGATGAATAATGCTGCAAATCTCTGTCGGTCGTCAATCCCTTCACCTACTTCTCCCACTTCTCCGTCTTGTGCTTTTCTTTCTGGCTGAATCGTCGCTTCTCTATCCGCGGACCAAAAACACAGGCACATCGCTGAGGTCGACTCCGTAGCTGTTGCTGAGCTGTACACTTCGTCTCTTGGCCGTCTGGTCGCTGCCCTGTCTGGTCCCTGCGCTGCCGCCGAAACCGTTGCCTCTCTCCCACCCGTAACCCATGCCGCCCGAGTACCTGTCGAAAGCAACATCGGCAGCATCCGGTGCGGGAGTCGTGTAGCTTCTGCGCATGCTGAGCTGCTGCGATCGGTTGTGCATGTTTTTCTCAGAAGGTGCCGGTCTGGGGGTATAGAGCGGATCGCCGGGTCGATAGGCGCGGTACTGCACAGGATTGCTGTAGGGCACGGGGCTCGATGCCGCCGAGTGATACGACATGTACGAAGAGGTCGACTTGGAAGTCATGTACGATATTGCGCTGTCAGTCCTGTCCACGTCTTCCTGGGCGGCGATGTGGTCCGCTGGGTTTGGCGCGTGGTATCTAGCGTAGGGATCGTCGGACTTTATGTTGTCAATGTGTGCTTCCATCTCAGCGCTTGTAGGCGTGATGTATCGCGAGACCACAATCGAAGGAGAGTGTCGAGGCGTCTGTTGTGTGCTGGCTTGCTGCTGTCGAGAGGCAGGCGCTGCATTGGCCCGGCTTGGATCGTAAGCGCGACGCTTCTCTGAAACAGGGGTTGGTACCTCGCCAGCAATGCTATGGCGCTGTAGAGGAGTGTTGGCTCCAGACTTTCCTATGTTCTGATTACGTTCGCGCCACAGCCGAGCTTGAGTTTCCCAGCCTGGCCAGCCAGGGTGCAATGCTGTTTGTGATGGAGACACAGGTACTTCTACCTCGTCCTTTTTGCTGTCTGGCAGAGCAACTTGCGCGTTCTTGGAGGGTGACTCCATACCCGGGACTTCAGGGATCGTTTCCTGCAAAGGCTTGACACCCTCACTTTCATCGAGCGCCCGGCGAGCCCGCGGGGTCAAAGACTGGGCTCGGCGTCGGGTCTTGGGTCTTTCCATCATGACAGGAGACAATCGGCCTTGAGCTTCTCCACCCTCGAACTTGATGGTTCCGACTCTGTACGGCCGTGGGCGCTCCATCGGCGTTTCTTCGTTCGAGCTGCTGGAGGCATCTCCGGTGGCGCTGGGAAGAGCGCTGGCAGATCTCATGTGCTTTGTCTTAGAACTAGACGACTCGGGAGTTACAGGAACAGGGATATCCTTCGCGATGGCATGCTCGCTATTGCGTCTTGATCTGCTCAAGCTACGAGCACGGCGATCATTCGCTTGTTGCTCAGCCACGTCTCGGCTCTTGGACCGGGCATATTGGGCAGCAGTCTCGTCGTCCATGCTCGCAAAGGGTCGGGCAAACTTCGAGCTGATCTGGTGTGGATGCAATTGAGGACGTGAGGCATCGAATGACTGCTTGGCCTTGGATTGACGGACTGCAATGTCATACGGAGATTCACCGAGGGATTGTGTGACAGTGCCAAAGTCAGAGATGTTGGGCATCGGCTCATCGCTGACCATTGCTGCTTCAGGGGAACGACGTCGACTCTTGCTTCTGCTGCGGCTCCTGAGTCGACTCAAGAAGCTCCTCCTCTTCTCGCCCTTTGGAGTGTCGGAATCAGTCTTTGCGGATCTGCCACGGCCTCTGTCCTCGTCATTGAGTTGCTTCAAGCCATCCGATGCCGTCGGAGAATTTCCTGCTTCTTTGCGGATTGTCTCGTCAACCGAAGTGTATGTCTGATCCAAGTGGGACATGCCCGGCTTCTGGACCAGACGGCGGGAGAAATTCACCTGGACATTGTCGGGAACGCTTGGGAGGGCTTCTTCCTTGACTTCTTCCACTGGCGCTTGCACTTCGACCTGCTGCGGTGACTGCGTCCGTGGTCTGATTTTCTGCAACTTCTTGGGCTGCTTTTGAGATTTGCTGGATCTAATGTCCTGGGCGGACGCCGATGGAGTAACATTCGTTGAAGGTGTCGCTGAAGGAAACACTGAAGCCGGGTTGCTGGGGAATGCACTGACGGCGGGTCGCTCATGGAGGGGAGACTTATCGAGTGACTGTGGCTGATCAGCTGTGATAGCGATCGCTCTTGGCTCGCCATCCATTGAACCCCTTGGACTCGCAACAGCAGTCTTGGAGGTGTCATCAATGTTCAGATTGTCCGTCTGTGCCTCAGCCTGCGCAAGTCCGGAGACCTCGGAGTTGTAGCCACTGTCAATCTTGGCTTGCATGGAGGATCTCCGGGGCGCTTGCAGGTAGGTACGATCGAGATCAGGACGGCTGGCGCTCGAGTCCGAGGCTCCAGAGGCCTGGCGAGATCGCATTGGGGAGTCAACACCTGTGAGCTTCTTCAATGCGTCGTTTGGCGTCCCGTTAGTCTCGTTGACGGGTGAGTTGTCTTCCACAGTGCTGAGACGGGTTTCTTGAACAGCTAGAGGTACATTCTCAGTGTACACATCCGGAGTAACCTCACACTCTGTGATATAGGCTTGTGCCATGTCAGGGGCACGCTGCTGCAATCGAGGGTTTGAAATTGTGCGAGGGGACGCGCGCGGAGATTGATGCACATAACGTCCATGCGTTTGCTCGGATCCAGTGCTGATGGTCAAGGGTGGCGTGGACACCGTCTTGGGCAGGACGCGGCTGCCGAGAGATCTGGATTGAGGCGAGGACCGGAACATCGAGTTGAGTTTGTGGTCAATAGCCTCCGAAACAGATTCACCTTCATTCGCCATCGCAAAGCCATCGGGAGCGGCAGGGCCGGTAGTGGGGTCGCGCATTCCTCCTGATTGCGCGGAGAAGTCCATGATTTGATTCGGCTCTGGCGAAGCGGCGCCATTCATGATGCGGAGTGAGCCGAGCTGGTATGTTCCTGTGTGGGTGATATCACAGTCAGAAGGTGTTGCAGCGCCTGGACGGGGCACCATCCTCCTGATTGGTTGATCCAGAGCATCGAACCCACCTTCGACGAATTGATCCCAAGTGTTCGAGTCTTGTTGGCGGCCGACTTGGGAGGCCGAGCGACGGCGTTCCTGCTGAGATGGGTGTCTGCCTGGTTTCCTCTTGAGTGCCTCGAGGGAGACACGAGTGGCAACACCGGCAGGGAGCAGAGAGCTGCGTCTGATCAAAGGCGAGATGGTCTCCACTGGCTCCTGAGCTTCCGAGATGGGGTCTGCCATCTCAGGATCGACAGATCTAGTCGGGAGCAAGGCCTTGTGCAAGGCAATAAGATCTTCGGGAGAAGCATTCTTCTTCAACTCTTGCAGGAGGGCAATGGCAGCACTGATGTCCAATTCGGAGCCATCTACGGCGACAGAGTGGCGCTTGGAGACGCTCGGGGTGCTGTGGAAAGAGCCAGACGCTCTTGTGAGGTTAGGAACAGATGCAGCAGGGAAACCTTGAGAGTAGACATCGTCTGGAGAAAGACGCTGCAAAGGAGATTCATGTGAGTGAGCCAGTGGACTCTCATCATAGTCGACGTCGACTCCTGGACTGGAAGCCTTGCTCGATCCGAACTTGTTAGAATCACTGCATTGTCTCGCAATTCCTAGATGTGCAGAATTGGTGTTGGTTCGGGGTTTAGTAAGACGCTGAGGACCAGAGGGTACTGGACCATCATCTTCTTGCAGCGAAGGTACATTGCCCATGCTGTGTCTCTTGCTATCTTTCTTATCGATGTCTATCAGTGGAAGTTAGCAGTTGAACTGGTAAGATTGATTGGGTGAGTGAAGAAGGTAAAAACCTTTACTGCTCTGGCTCCTGAAGAGGCCGGTAGGGCTTGTGAAGGCCCCGAAACGTCCACGCATTAGTGCTGCTTGTGTGATGGTCCGGCTGGCAGGCCTCGTGAGGGGAACTGTTGTATTACAGTTCTATCACAGCGTGGCGACCAACGGTCATGGGGGGTGACGAGTAGATCGGGGCAGTGTTACTCGCTTAGGCGTGATAATCAAATGGTACAATGCTAACACATGAAAGTAGTCACAGCCACAGGGGAAAATGTGGGATGAAACCCAGGAACAATCGAAAAAACGGCGAGCCAACGGGTTTTTGAGAATAGATGGCAAGCGAGGCGAGTATTGTCATGTCATGGGGAAAATCAAGTATGGAGAAACGGACGAGTTCTTATGCATTGGGTGATCTCGCTATCTAGTGCCTCTGGTTCGAGGTAAACAGGTTCGACTGCTACAGTATCCACCAAGTCAGAGCACGCAGGCCCCGGTTCGAGATGGCCGCAGGCTGGCGACCTGCCACCGACGGGAAGCAAGCGCTGGCGTATGCGTGTTGCTCTGGCCAACCAGCGCTCTGTCGGTGCGTTTCAGCCTCACGGAACTTGGTTTGGCTCGGATCTAAAAGACGGTGCTAGGACAGGACGGGACTTAAGTGTGGCACAGTCTGCCACGATCTCCAGTGAACCTGGCAGATAATAGGCACAGCCGGAGAACGTCAAGGCATATTAAGGCAGCTCAAGGTGCGAATCGGCGCATCTGGCAATGGAGGGCAATGGAGAGTCAGCCTTTTCTCCCCTCCTCAACGCAGGCTGGTTGTCATGCCGGTGGCCGTGTCGCTCCAGCGTGGTTCCACTCTGAAGGACGGAAAGTGGCAGTAGCATGCGCATGTCTGAGGCAGTTACACAAACAGCACAGAATGGAAAGTGAAGGCACTTCCGGGTCGTACCACATACCGTGATAGTCAATGTCATCGAGATAGGCCGGATCACTCGCACAAGGGAACCCCCTGGTGGACAAAGAAAGTGTCGGTGAGGGGTGTTATGGGTTGCTAACTTATCTGCTACTGCCTTTGGGAGGTCCTGTGTTCAGTCGGCACACGCGTGTATCGCTGGCTTAATCTATCGTGTGTATAAGAAAAGAAGATTAGTCGAATTTAATCGATCGGCAATACTGTGGGTGAACCGAGCGAATGACACCACAAAGGCCAAGCTGTGCTAGCTTATCTACCGTACTGTACTGTACGTAGTGTGCGGGACGCGGAGGATTGTATGGTGTCACAAGTGCAGATTTGATGTGGCAGTGCAGACAGGTACAAGCTAGAGTACGGTGCCGTGACCAAAGAAGAGCAAGATAGGAGATTTTGCAGCAGCAAGTGGAGCAGCAGGGGTTGTTCTGTCCAAGAGTATGTTAAGGTTCTGCAGATGTCTACAAGTGGGAAAGGCACTAGCGGAGTATGGTAGGAAAAGATAGGTGGAAAGTAAAGAAGAAGAGGGAAAAAAACAAGTGGCTGTGCTGTATGGAGCCGCGCCGCATGTCTCGGACTCGGCAAGCGGAATGATGCGAAACGCCAAAACGCGGTTGACTGGAAGGAGCAAGATAAATGCTGTGATCCTATTGGCTGAAGGCAACAAAACGCGTGTTGAAATTGGAAGGTTCGCGTCAGACAATTGTATGTCGTATGTCGTGCATGTCGTGTTGTGTCGTGTTTCTCTTTCTTCCACTCCTCCCTCCCTCCCCTGCCACCACTAGCAAAGCACCCACCCTTAAACACACTCACTCGCAGCTTCTGGACTCGCCTTTCCGTCGTCTCCACTTTCTCAACAAGCTGTGCATCTCGGCATACCCAGACCACCCCCCGTTCCTTTATCGTGACTTCCCACCCTTCGACTTCCAACCCAGGCCTGATCAGAACACACCCAAAGCGTCGCTACCGGGATCATGGCTCTCCTGACCTACAAATCCCTGATCAATTACGAGGAGCAGCAAGGTGTGTCATGCCACTCGCTCAATCCGAGACGCTATCTCTCTGAGACTCGGTCGATGGCATGCAAGCAAGCTTACATGCAATGCAGCTGCCTTTGAGGACTTCCTGCGCTCCTTCAAGAGTTCATCGACAGAAGCCGCCGATGCGCTAGACGACCTCAAGCTCAACGAGCAGGATGACGATAACGAGTATGACTTTATGGACGAGTCAGAAGAGGAAGGTGCGCAGCAGCAGCCGGGAGAATCAGGAAGGCGCACGCGGCAGAACAGATCAAAAGCGAAATACATGAATTTGCTGCAAAATGTGGCAGATCGCAAAGTCGACGCTGTGCTGATCGACCTCGACGATCTTGACCAGGTATTTGGTTTTGTTTCACCTCTGTCGATGACTTGGAAGCTGACATGGTCCTTTCCTGCAGTATGAGAAAGCGCTGGACGAGACACAATCCCACCTCAAGCTGGTGTCATCAATCGAGAACAATGCGCTACACTACATCGAGATCCTGTCACGGGCAGTCGACAAAGTCATGCCGGACCCCAAGAGCGACCTGAGCTTCAAGGACGACGTGCTGGATGTCATCCTGACTCAGCGCTCCAAGGCCAATGAGGTGCAACAGCAGCTTCTGGACGAAGGCGCCGACACGAGTGCCTCGACAGCCCCAGACAACCTCTTCCCTCCCGCCCTCACGCGCCGCTACAACCTCAACTTCAAGCCCATGACCCCCTCCGGGTCCAGCGCGGAAAAGAGTGGGAAGGCATTAGCCGTGCGGCAGGTGCGTGGCGAGCATCTGGGCCACCTCATCACGGTGCGCGGAATCGCCATCAGAGTGTCGGACGTCAAGCCCGCAGTGCAGGTCAACGCATACTCGTGTAACCAGTGCGGTCAAGAGGTCTTCCAGCCCATCACCACCAAGCAATACACGCCCATGATCATGTGTCCCTCCAAGACTTGTCAGGAGAACAACGTCAAGGGCGAGCTGATCCACTCGGTGCGAGCTTCCAAGTTCCTCGCCTTCCAGGAGATCAAGATTCAAGAGATGGCAGATCAGGTTCCCGTCGGCCATATTCCCCGTCAATTGACTGTGCACTGCCACGGATCGCTGGCGAGACAGATCAACCCGGGTGACGTCGTCGACATTGCCGGCATCTTCTTGCCCACTCCCTACACCGGCTTCAAGGCCATCAAGGCGGGTCTGTTGACCGACACCTATCTCGAGGCCCAGCATGTGCACCAGCACAAGAAGAGCTACGACTCGATGGTCCTGGCTCCCTCGATGCTCCGGCGAATGGAAGACCTGGAGCGCTCTGGTCAGCTCTACGAATATCTCAGCAGATCCATCGCCCCCGAGATCTTTGGTCACTTGGACGTCAAGAAGGCTCTGCTTCTGCAGCTCATCGGAGGTGTGACCAAGGAGGTCGGCGACGGCATGCGCATTCGTGGCGACATCAATGTCTGTCTCATGGGTGATCCCGGTGTTGCCAAGTCTCAGTTGCTCAAGTACATCACAAAAGTCGCTCCCCGTGGAGTCTACACGACCGGTCGTGGATCTTCGGGCGTTGGTCTCACTGCTGCAGTCATGCGCGACCCGGTGACTGACGAGATGGTGCTTGAGGGCGGCGCGCTTGTGCTGGCCGATAATGGCACCTGCTGCATCGATGAGTTTGACAAGATGGACGACAGCGACCGAACCGCGATCCACGAAGTCATGGAGCAACAGACCATTTCCATCTCCAAGGCAGGCATCACAACGACACTGAACGCACGCACATCCATCTTGGCGGCAGCCAATCCGCTCTATGGTCGTTATAACCCTCGCATATCTCCAGTGGAGAACATCAATCTGCCCGCAGCTCTCCTCTCTCGTTTCGATGTGCTCTTCCTCATCCTAGATACCCCGAGCAGAGACGCAGACGAGGATCTCGCACGCCACGTCACCTACGTCCACATCCACAACGCTCACCCCGAACCAGCAGGCGGCGGCCTGATCTTCTCCCCTCAGGAAGTCCGACAATGGGTCGCTCGCGCACGTACCTTCCGTCCACTCGTTCCCAAGTCAGTGACAGATTACCTCGTGGGCGCCTACGTGCGTCTGAGACAACAGCAAAAGCGCGATGAGAGCAACAAGAAACAGTTCACACACACCTCCCCGCGTACCCTCCTCGCAGCCATCCGTCTATCACAAGCGCTAGCCAGACTGCGGTTCGCAGACGAAGTCATCACCGACGATGTCGACGAGGCCCTTCGTCTACTCGAGATCTCCAAGGCCAGTCTGTACGAGGACGACAGGACGAGGAGAGGCGACATGAGCGTCAGCTCCAGAGTGTTCAATCTCATCCGTGGCATGCGTGAGAGTGGAGCTGCAGCCACAGGAGAAGGACGGGGAGAACTCGATCTCAGGAGAGTCAGAGAGCGCGTGCTCGCCAAGGGATTCACCATTCAACAGCTCGAGAGTTGTATCGAGGAGTATGCGGATCTCGACGTAAGTCTTTCTTCTTTTTTCTTACATTTTTCCCCTCGCTATTTCAATCCAATCTCGGAACGGGACTATACTGACGATGTGAACACAGATCTGGCAAACCGCCGCCGAAGGAACACGACTTGTCTTCATCGAGACAGACGAAGACGACGCGGACATGGACGACGAGTGAATGTCCCCGTTTTGATGTTGCTTCGTTTTGTTTCATTCTGAATACACCACCCTCCTCCATAATCTACTTGTTTTTTCGTTATTCTATTGAAGGGATAGGGGAAAAAAGGAAAGGTAACACCACATCTAGGCTACCACCAACGCCTCTCTCTCTCCTGATGTGACGGAAGGGGAGGTTTGATCATGAATACCCAATAAATATCATTATTTATCGCATCAAGTTACAACAACAGCATTTCATTCTTGTTAGAGCTCGCCATGTCTAGTGTATCGATCCCAAAGATTACTTTAATGAGATGATGACCGGAAGAGACGGGGCCACGAACATCAGGATCTTGAAAAGGACCAATGTCGTTATGAATTATAATGTTGCGTTTCATTGAGTGATGTCTCGATCGCTATAATAAGAATAAATGGGGTGCCATATCAACTCTATCCCGCTGTCCTAATCTGGTCCACAGTAAAGTAGTGAAAAGTAAAGCGAGACGAGCACGCCCGATGCAGGATATTCTACTCCGCTCCCTTGTCCTCAAAGTCAACGCAAGTATAGTAGAAGTATGTCCAAACCCTCAGGGTACTAAAGGAAATACCGAGAGTAAGATCTGTTGAGATATCTTAGCTAGAGAAGCACAAAGCCCGACAGCGCAACAGCGTAACAAAAGCACTACTTTTTCAAGGTAGTTATGTGATCTGCCGGGTAACCCTGTCTGTAACACACTATTGTTCACCTCTGTATACTGTGCTGTACCTACTTTGGATGTACATGCCTACCAAGGTACAGTCATCAACCTTGTACATCTAATAGTACGTGCTCGCTCGAATATCTCCGTAGGGTCTGCCCCGATGCATGCCTTGGATAAATCACCGTATATTGTGTACTTATCTGAGTCGAAGGAGGAAGATGTTGGTCTCGATGAAGGCAACACATAGTCTACAGACACGAGAACATGATGGAAATATCTATCGCTTCGTCGCGAGGTATGCTGCTTTTGTGTAAAAAGCCGAAGATTCGAAAGGAAAAGGGGAAGTGAGAAGTGATGACATTATTATTGATTTGAATTCGTGTGTTCGTATCCGTCTTGTTCATCTTTCTGCTGCTTCCTCCTGCATGTCATACGCGACTCAGCATTTTCATCTAACACGCAAGCAATCATCTAACTAAACAGAAAAAAGCGACAGACACAGCTAAAAACGCCGGAAGTCCAGTCGTGAATCTCGCTATGATTTGTAGAACAACAACAACCCCTTTGACCCTGCGTGAAACAAACTCACCAGTCTCATTCTCCTCGTGCATGATCGTGACGAGGGAGAGACGTTGTGGTAACGGGAAAAACAAAAAGAAATGGTCGTTAAGATTACACCACCTCCTTGCCCTGGTGCTCTATCCAGCGAATCTTCTCCTCCTTCATGCAGCGCTTGACGTAGGCAAAGGTACACACCGTCCACACGCCAGCCCAGATGAACGGCACCGCCCATCCAACGACATAGGCGGCGTCTCTCTGAATAGTGAAAATCAAAATAGTGATGACCACCGCTGCCGTCTCTGCACCGATGCCCCAGAACAAGGTCAATCTGTGGAGCATCTGTCTGAAATCGTGACTGGCTTCATATCTCGCGTTCAGGCGCTCTCTGAACTCGACACCACCGGAACCGTCGACTGCCACGACATCCTCAATGATCCAGTAGATTCCAGGTCTGATCCACGACTTGGCAGGCATGGAGGAAATTCGGAATGGCGCAGGAATGCCGAGTAGACGCATACCGTCCTGGATCAGCATCTCTGTGCCAAAGACGTAGAGCAGAGAGGTCACGGGCATGGCAAGCAATCGGATGGGGGGGTTTTCGGGGACGGTACCACTGCGCATCAATATTAGCGAAAGGGAACTCAAAAACAACATCAACAATCAACGTACACGATGAGCTCGATCATAATGATGACCCATGCGAGGGTGAAGTTCCAGTGAAACCAATCAAGGTATGACCGTCTGCCGCCGATCACGCGGCACGTGCTGTCCTTTTTGAACAGACGCCAGAAGCGGACAAAGTATTCGAAGATACTGATGCCTCCCAACGCAGCCGTGACAATACTGAAGACCGTGTTCGGAGACAGATTTGTTCCGTACCAGAGACCAAAGTACAAGCCGAGGGGCATGGCGATGGAATCGATGAGAATAAGCGTCCAGAAATAGGCGATACTCTTCTTGCGGGAACGGAGATCATATTCGAGTGCAGGAGGACCCAAAGTATTAGCTGCATCTGTCGTTGTCCTCGCCGGTCCTGCTAAACTCGTACGAGGTGCCTGAAATGATATTCGTCCATTATCTGATGACCGCCGTCGTCCAAAGTCGAAAGTTCCTCGTCGTTCTGAGCCACCAGAGTCGACTCGTTGCGGAGGTTCCGGAACCCCACGAGCAAATTGAACCGACGGTCGAGGCAACGGAGCGGCCTCGGGCTTTCGGATATCTGAAGGCGAATCAATGCGAGCTGGGTCGCGTACAGATGCTATATCGCCTTCCACTATTGACGCTGGTGTGGATGCAGATCTGGTGGAGTCGGTTGGTATTATGGGTGACGCCGATGACTTCTCGTCTATGACCGACGACATGATGACGGTCGTTGTGGTTATCGAATTCCTGGTAGTGAGGTAAATAAAGAATGAAGCGTTGAGATTATCTGTATGCGACGCTGAAATTGTCAAATGTCAGTCGACAGGATGTATGCGACACTGGTTTCCAATGGGCAGGGTGTGTGACGAGCAATGATATAATCAATATCAAAAGAAGCAATGTCGAGGCGGCTTATTGTTAATTATAATGGGGACCGGGGAGGAAAATGTCGATGGACCGGAAACTACAGGAAGTGGGTTCAAGTGGAAATGAAATGGGCAAGTACGAGTGCGGATAAGATGGACGATACTAGGTAAAATTGTACTGACCTTAAACGATAAAAAGTATCTGTGTATCTTGACTTACGTCGTTGTCTACTGTGAACCCGCTGCCATCCAACAGTCTTTAGATGTTCTCGCCCTTTATTGACCCTTATGCTCACGAGACGCTTTGAGCACTTCCGCTCCAGCCGTGACGTTGGGCCAAATGGTGTTGACGTCACGGCCCGCCCACCTTCACGTGTCCGAATCTGGCGATCGCCAAGAGGCGCGGAATGGGAATTGTCGGGTGCATACCTATTTTGCTGCGTCTCATCTTCGATCTATGGGATACCTTGCTTGTATGCTGATATCCAGAGCAAGGGGGCCAGGGGATGAGAGCTGTATAAGAGCTCTGTGAGGCCGTTCCGCAACATATCGACATTCCATCTTCCTACTTCTGCCTGTATGGAGTAAAGTCCCCACTTCAGAAGAGCCAAGGTATTCTGGGTGGACAGGTATCCACACGAAAATAGGCCTTTCACAGTACGAAGGTACCGGTACGTACTTGTGTGATACTGTGGGGTAAGGGGAGTAAGGGCATTTTAGGGTGAAAGTACGTAAAGGTAAAGATGCACTTGATCTAGGTTTGTAGGGCGACAAATTCTCTCACATCAGAGCCAAGCAAGCGTCATGAGGCTTGAGACAAACCACCGTGACCAGTACCGAGAGTTGTTTCTCCCCAGCCATCTGCTGACTTGCCGATAGCAGACATCATCACTGGCACCATCTTCTCCAGTCTTCCACCTTTCTTCGCAGCAAGGCTGACATTGCGCATAAGCTGACCGACTTACTGGTCTGAATATGTGATTACGGCACCTACAGAAGCAATGCGCTTCACGTCATTAATCTACTTCGTCTGCAGCGCGATTCAGGTCGTGTCATCATCGCAGATCCCTCTCGTGAAACAGCATGTGCCCACGAGCAGAGCCGTCTCTCCACATCTATTTAGTGAGCTCGAAGAACTAGCTCGTGTGGTTGACATTACCTACTGTGTCGGGCTTGGCAATACCGGCATCTCTAAGCCGTTCACATGCCTTGGACGCTGCTCTGATTTTCCTGATTTCGAGCTTGTCAAAGTGAACCACTCACACGTCTGACATAAACCAAGTACAAGAAGGCTAACGAATGTTCGTAGACATGGAACACCGGCCCGCTGATGTCTGATTCTTGCGGCTATCTTGCCCTCGATCACTCTGCAGCGAACCCTCGTATTATTGTTGCTTTCAGAGGAACCTACTCCATTGCCAATGCGGTTGTAGATCTATCTACTGTACCTCAGGAGTATGTCCCATATCCTGGAGATCCATCCTCGACCCCGGAAGGAACACCGCCATGTCACAACTGCACCGTACATGGCGGGTTTGACCAATCCTGGCGCGTAACTTCTCCCATAATCCAGCCTGAGCTCGAAACACTGTTGGCAGTCTATCCAAAGTATACCTTGCACCTCGTAGGGCATTCACTTGGTGGCGCGGTAGCTGCACTTGCAGGGCTCGACTTTCTCTCGCAAGGATGGCATCCTCTAGTGACGACCTTTGGCGAACCCAGGATCGGTAATCAAGGCTTGATGAACTATGTCGACCATGCCTTTCAGCTGAACCAGACAATACCGACTTCGCCTGGTGATGGCTCAGCCTGGACGAGAGATTACGAGGAGAAACTCATGTTTCGACGAGTCACCCATGTGGACGATCCGGTTCCTCAACTGCCACTGACGGAGTGGGGTTTCCGCATGCACGCCGGGGAGATCTTCATCGCGAAGTCAGAACTATCTCCTGACATTCAAGATGTCCATCATTGCTTTGGTGACCAAGACCCGACTTGCATTGCAAGTCAAGATCCTAGTCTCCTTACTGGCACCGGATCTGCAGCGCGATCTGCTGGTGAAGCGACCATTCCAGCAGTTGTTAGAAAAGCGTCTTTGTGGAAGTCTATGCAAGGGGGAATTACGATTCCTGCACGGTATAAGCTCTGGCAAATGCTCTTCGCCCACAGAGATTACTTCTGGAGACTCGGTCTTTGTGTTCCACCTGGAAGCCCTTGGGGTTGGAAACAGGGAGTTGAGGAGCAACGTGAGTGAAACGACTGTCGTTGGCGTGTCTTTCGGCGCAGAGGTCTCTAGCATCCCAAGTTCTGTATAATCTGTTGTTATTTTATTTGCATGATGACTTGTCTTCTGCAAACATCACAAAACGTACATTTGTTGCTTCCATCTTGTTTCGCCCTATGATACGGAAAAGCTACTAGTAGGACCATTAGTACATGTCTCTGTATCTCGCAATATTTCAATGATCCAGAGCATACAAATGACTTAAAGGTCGAGTATGTTTCGAATAGGCACATTGTTCAGAGATGTACCAAGCAAGGTCAGGTAGTGCAGTGCTCCGTCTCCCGATGGGTCGAGCGATTCGGGAGACGGAGCACAGAGGATCAATAAGGTGAACAGGTCGGATGCCGTCATGCGGGTGGCCTCGTGTGCGTGGCCATCCTGCAGGGTGCCGTCCAAAATCCCAAGGTTGAAATCTAGGTCTACCCTGATGATCTCGAGAATGCGTAAATCCGTACAGTAATCATACTAAGTAGCTGCGAAAGTTGAGGAATTGCACCCTTTGTACAAGTGGAATGCGATCTTAGCACCTCGGTCACTTTTCATTTGCTGAATCTCCAGATATGGTGAATCCCGAAAAAACGTGGCTGCGATACCTTATTCATACAGGATATAACATTTAGCTCAAATGCAACACGGCGTCACTGTTACATGTTTCCGATGGTACCTTACCTTACCTTGATGTGCACCTCATCCAAGACAAGACACATTCTACAGAACCTCTGTAGGACCACCGACTTCGCGATATCATTATATTCGCGTTCGCTATGATAGGTGGACCCCGCGTGCGCACGGAGTCACCAGGCCTGGCCTGAATGAAAGCGGAGCGGCATACCCGTCCACTTCTTCCCCTATGCGCAGGATTACTCGATACCATTCCCCTATGCGCAGTTGCAAGCGATTGTTCGCACCACGGCGTTGAGAAGATGCAAAATGTCGTGGTTCAACAATTATTCCCTTTTCCTTCTTCATCTCTACAGTCACAGCATATCCACGCTGCTTGCAGAACAACAACTTCTCCCACCTTGAACAGCGCTTCAGTTGTCGGTTTCTTGTTCGTCACAAAGTATATGCCCAAACATCATCTTTCTACCCCACTACCCCACCACCCTTCCCTTGTTCACCACTCTCCGCCACCCCTGTGAAGCAAAACCGTCTTAGCCCAATATGGCACCTATCGCAGTCGACAGCAACGGATCGTCCAATGGCGCATCTCTCAATGCCAAAGCCCCGACTTTCGAGCCTGTAGGAAACGTTGCCACGGATCACTACCACGCCGCTTCTTCCGCTGCTGCTATCTCCACCGAGGCGGCTTACGCTGCTCACAACTACCACCCATTGCCTGTTGTCTTTTCGAGAGCGCAGGGATGCGATGTGTGGGATCCTGAAGGTGAGCTACAAGTGTCTGGCGCACATTCTCTGTTTGTACCAATCACAGATTCGAGATGCGCCGCAATAAATCTATTGATCATCAAGTCTAACTGACCCTCCCAGGCAAGCACTACCTCGATTTCCTTTCTGCCTACAGTGCAGTGAACCAGGGCCATTGTCACCCAGAGCTTGTCAAGGCCCTCTGTGATCAGGCATCTAGACTGACTCTCAGCTCGCGCGCCTTCTACAACGACGTGTTCCCGCGTTTCTCCGAGGTCGTCACCAAGATGCTGGGATTCGACATGGTGCTGCCCATGAACACCGGCGCAGAGGCTGTCGAGACTGCAGTCAAGATTGCAAGGAAATGGGGCTACAAGGTCAAGGGCATTCCTGAGAACAAGGCTCTCGTCTTTGCCGTACAAGAGAACTTCCACGGCAGAACGGTATGCGCCCTTTCATTTCTCTTTTATAAAGTTTTCGTGTTGTTCACCGCTGATGTGTTACAGTTCGCCGCCATCACCATGTCGACGGATCCCGAGTCCCGAGAGAACTACGGTCCTTACCTCCCTGGTGTTGGCTCAAGCATTCCCTCCACTGGTGAGCCACTTCGCTACAACAACGCTGCAGACTTAGAGAAAGCTCTCGAGGCCCACGGAAAGGAGACTGCTGCTTTCCTCGTCGAACCCATCCAGGGTGAGGCTGGTATCGTCGTCCCCGACGAGAAATATCTCCAGGAGGTTCGCGCGCTTTGCGACAAGCACAATGTGCTGTTGATTTGCGACGAGATCCAGACAGGTATTGCACGCACAGGAAAGATGCTGTGCCACGAGTGGAGCGGTATCAAGCCTGACTTGGTCCTTCTCGGAAAGGCCATCAGTGGAGGCATGTACCCCGTCAGTGCTGTCTTGGGCAGCAGGGATGTCATGCTCACTATCGAGCCTGGCACTCACGGCAGTACTTACGGCGGCAACCCTCTCGGCTCTGCCGTTGCCATCAGAGCACTCGAGATCGTGCAGGAAGAGAACCTCGTCCAGCGCGCTCAGGTTCTCGGTGAGCTGTTCAGAAAAGGTCTCGGTGAGATCCAGGCCAGAAACTCCATGATCGAGCTTATCCGCGGCAAAGGCCTGCTGAATGCCATCATCATCGACGAGAGCAAGACCAACGGACACAGTGCATGGGATCTTTGCATGCTGATGAAGGAGAAGGGCCTTCTGGTAAGACCACCCTGTTACATCTCACATGTCAAGATATTGCACGCATCGTCAAACTTGGCAGTGCGAAGCAAATACTCAAGAAGACCAACCGCTAACATGTTTCACAACGAACAGGCCAAACCCACGCATCAGAACATCATCCGTCTTGCACCCCCACTTGTCATTTCGGAAGAACAGATTGCGACAGCGTTAAGAATCATCGGCGAGGCAATTGATGAATTGCCTAACCTCAAGGGAAAGAAGGAAGAAGAGATTCTCCCGGCCGGCGAGAAGAACATCCACATTGGCGTTGACAACTGATCAGGTGCTTCTTTCTTGTACAAATACCATGCATATCTAAGCGATACACTCTGCTAAAGGACGACGCCTCTTTGCTGTCTAAGGTAGGGTAATATTGGCCCAATGGACAATAACGCGGGAACGCAGCAGTGGCTGTGGCACGCATAGCTATCTAGCGTTGCCCAGCCCATGTCACTGCGAACTATAAGTGTCGATAGCACGTCGGCAAACGTGAGGTCCTCGAACACGGCCAAGAATTGCACGCCTCAGCTGTTTCTCTACCAGTAAATACCTCTCAGCTGTGGGGTTTTTCTTCGCATTCATACATAGCAAGCAAAACAAATTGTTCCAGTTCCTGTCCAGTTCCTGTGCCATGGTGTATCAGTGCGCCCGTTGATATCCGGGTTGGTTTCGCGGGAAGTGACACGTTGTCTCTGGTATCAGCAGAGCGTTCCACATCTGGTCTTCTATCGAGCTTCTTCTGGCGCGTCTAGACATCCGTTGAGAATGATAAGCGTTGTCGCTCCTCAGCTCACATAAGTTTTCACTAGGCTAGCGTCCGCGGAAGTCACTCCTCACCACTTGGCAGCGAAGCAGTGCAAACAACCTGAGATATACTTCTACCCCAGATCTCTTCCATTAACGCTAAGATTATGCTCTTGCAGAAGTTTAACTAAAAAGTGGACGGACCGGGGGTACGTGCGTATTGGTCGCTTTCCGTCTCGATCCCATCTATTCACAGACGGTCTCGTTCTCAAGTTCATGCCTCGCGGTATTGTACGGAAGGTGCGCAGCACAAGCAAAGGTATTGATGCTGGGAGATATCATATAGATGTGGATCCGCGTAATCCGTCGCATCAGCATCAACAGCACAGGGATGAATTCAAACAAGACTTGGATATATTGCAATGAGGGGGAGGATTGGTTTCAGAAGATTGAGCAATCCCTTTTTGGCGGCGCCTGATGATGGTCATCAGAGAGAGAGAGAGAGAGAGAGAGAGAGAGAGAGAGAGAGAGACAGCAGTGACAGAATAGCGGAAAGCACAGAGTCATGGAGGCGAATTAAGAGAGGGGAAACAGATGATCGAATCTGTGGACCGACAAACTTCCGTGTTTTAGGTTTTGCATGCAACGCATCGAACCACAGACACGTGCCAGCAAAGACGACAACGATCTGAAACCCGCGCGGCACACTTGTCAAGTGTCACTCACAAGCGAGAAATATAAAGAGCACTACTGTAAGCCCGGTAAAAAGAGCGCGCCCGTTGCGGTACACGTACAAGACGAGTACGCAGCTGGGTGGGTGGGGGGTGCGGGCTAGAGTCTCGTCTTTTCGCTGAATTATAGTGGAGATGGAAAGTTGGACGTGGTTGTTTTTAGGTAGATCAGGGGTACGCGAATAATCGGGGAAAGAGAAAGAGGCGCTGGGCCACGCCAGTCCAGGCCGTGCCTTAGCCCGTGCCTTAGTGGCTCTTTTAACACACATGTGCTCATATGGCGAGAGCAAGCTGCGCTGCGTCGTGGTGGGTTCGGTGATACGCCTCTTTTACATTACGAGTCACTACTGTATGTCGTAGTCGTAACATTCTCTGATGTGGATTTACCAGTGTACGGCTAGGGTGCTAACTGTGTTTCGCGTGCCAGGTTCTTTACTGGCAGATAGAACAAACCCAAAGTGTAAATCGCCCGTCAGTCCCAAGGTTTTTCCCATATTGCCTAGATTTCGCCTTTCCCAGTATCTTTCTTAGCCTGTGTCACCTGTTTGGGCGCAGCAAGAGTGCAGCTTCCCTCTTGCGTTCTCGTAATAAGTTTGCGAGATTCCCACCCCCCAGGTGTTCACATGCATCTCCTTCTTTCTCCAATCCTTTTGTGAGAACGTCGTCCACCCCCAAGCCATTCCCAATCATCTTTGTCTTTGAAGATAAGAAAAAGAGAGACTATCGGTCCTGCTTTTTTTTTTGAATCTCGGGTAGCGAGTCAAACGAGCGATTCTGCCCTTTCGACATCCACTTTTAAGCTCGTCAGCATCGACGATCGAATTCCGTCAACCTTTGTGGCATTATACATCTGACCTCGACACATCGTCGTTGTCACTTCAAGACTTTTCTCTTCTCGATATCTTCTTCCCGTACAACACATCGCACACCGTCGACATGTCATCCAACCAACATCCGAGTGAGAAGGTCACCTTCGGTGCCGTCGTCAACTCTGACAATGCCAACCGTGAACAACACGACAAGGCCTTGACGCCTTCGTCACAATCACCATTCTATGCTCATCCTGCCGCACAACCTTCTCTTCAATCATTACCGGACGAGAAGGAGGTCCTCGTCAACGTATACGACACAGACCTCGAGGCCGGCTGCCAACGTACTCCAGAGCTCACACCTCAGCCATCACACGCTGCTCTCGACCTTCCCACAGCTCGTCCAGTCGCTTCGTATGCCAGCACTGCCGGCACGGGCTTCAGGAAGAACCCGGAGTGTACCGTGTGGCCCACCAAGGAAACCCTTCGTGACAAGGCCAGACAGCAAAAGGTCAAGGAGAACGAGAAGAAGTGGGGAGGTTCTCTGAGGATCAAGTGGGACGGCATGACCAAGAAGCAACGCATGATCGTCAGGGGCCTCGTCTTCTTGTTGATCGTCGCGTTGGCTGTTGGCCTCGGTGTCGGTATCTCGAAGGCCGTCCACGGAGGCGTCTATGCCGGCAAAGGAGTCTCTCACTCCATCCCAGACACCCCATAAAGCGAATGCTGAGACCGAGCCTCGCATTGAAGCTGCGGCTATCGGTTATTCTCACGATTATTCCTGTCAATATTTCCTTATCTTGGGTTGGACAACACTTGTTGCATGGAGCGGGGCGTTGCTGGGGGTTGGGCAAAAGACCATCTCGTACGGGCGTTACATATATATCCTTTTGTTGGCCGGAATCAGGGCCTCTCGGCGTTCTGTATTTCCTTTCTTTTCTTCCTCGTTTCTCCTCTTGTTTACCTTTATACAATAGTAGGACTTCAGAAACGACAGAACCCGCTGGCCAGTTGAGCTATGCAAACCTCAATCCTGTTGACTTTCCTTGTGAATATGCACCGCGCTTGAAAGGCTGTTGTCGAACGGTCTATGGTCTTATGTACTGCACTCCACTGGGTATGTTTGGTCGGGTTCGTTCAGGACGGCTTCACTGCCTCGTCCATTGCCCGTCCATTGACTCTGTCATAGACCCACTTCAGACTGAGCGTGCTAACGGTCATGACAGCCGCGCTTCCAGCAAAGAGACCAAGACGGCCAGGAGGATCCAAGACGTCGAAGATGGGATACGGATACCAGCCATTGTGTTTGAAACAAGTCTCGACCCAGAACCAATAAGCGACGGCAATGACACCGCTCAGGCCAAACGCCGGCAATGCGCCCACGGCGTACGGCGGCGAGAAGAAGAGCAGGTCCAGAACCAACACAATGGCCGGCACCGCATGGAACGCAAGATCAACATGCAGCGGCAGCACGATCGCCCAGTCCGGCATGACGAGCTTCGGATCCAGAGTCCAGAGGCCCCAGTACAAGATGGAGATCAAGACCTCGAGAGGCGCAGAGGCGACAGACAGGACATTCTTGAGGGTGAAGAGCCGTCGGCTCAGCGTCAGGTCCGCGAGAAGTCCGACGAGGAAAGTCAGCGTGCTGAGGGACAGACCGATGATTGTGAGGTGTTGCCAGTGAGAGCCGAAGGCCTCGGATACCGGGTTCGGGTTGCTGATTAGCCAGTTGAAGGAGTATGCGAAACTAGACAGGCCGGCGACCTTGAGAAAGCAAAGTCAGTCAATCGGAGCCGAGGATCCACAAAGTGTGTGCGCTTTTCGTTTTGTTTTCGGTCTCTGTAATCATACATGGAGGAAGGCGGATAAGCCTTTTGACGGTGAATGCAGACGCTGCTGAGGATGTCGCTCGGCGAGCCGGTTTAGTGTATCTGAAGTCATGGGTGTGGAGAGAAACAAGGAAAACGGACAGACAAGGATACGAAGAGAAAGACACAGAGGTAATCCTCGAGTCTTTCGAGTTGCGGTTCGATTAGAAATAGCGGCATACTTTTTACAACATCATCATCATCATCATCAATCGATCTCTGTTCTCGGATCCTCGGATGCTTATATCCGAACACGTGGGGGAGAGTGTTGGCCCCCGCGAGTTCCTGCTTTCTTTGCCGCAGTTCCGTTCATAAAGGTACCCACCTTGACACAACTGTATCCGTAACGAGGTGTCAGCCATGTCTACCCTTTACCAGTGGGCTCGAACAACAGAAAAGAGCAGCGCCAGGTCGGGCGGTGTATGTGTAGGGATACATCTTGCACGGCAAAGGTAAGGTAGTATAGTATGGTACAGTACCTCAGGTACCAGTGACTGCATGGGCAAGGCTGCGTGCAAGAAGATGGAGAAAAAGCCGCCGTTAGCCACAGAAAAAAGCTTAGATAAGGTGTCTGTCGTATGCGCATCCTATCCTTTCGTTATCACTAATATCGTGGAAAAGTAGAACGCACAATGGATGTTGTTTTTGACGAGCCATCCACACCTGTTCCTAAGCATATGGAATACACGGCATCGCTGACTGCCTACTCGCTGGAGACCGCTGATTGAATCATTTGCGCTAGAGAAGTTTCAAGCAGAACACTTTGTTATATACTCTAGTATTGTTGCAATTCGAGCCGAGCTGCTAAAACCTAAGAAAGAATTATAAGAAATGTGAACGGACCGAAATAAACCTACACATCTGAATCCATCGTGGAGATTCTTGCATGGAAGAGCTGGACTTGCCGAAGTCGTAGTCATGCCTAGACATAAAGATACAAATGCGCCGGAACCGAAGAGGCGATCCAGGACCGGGTGTTGGCAGTGCAAGGCGAGGAAAGTCAAGTGCGGCGAAGAGAAGCCACAGTGCACAAACTGCGTCAAGCAGGGAGAACAGAAGTGCGACTATGGACTACGTCTGCAATGGGGAGGTCGGTCGAAGAAGGACCAAGATGCGTTCGCGGCCAAATCTCAGGTAGATTTCGCTGTGAATTGGACGCCTTCGCCTTCTGCGCCATCCACACCCATGGCCACTGCATCTTCCCAATCCTCGAGGCTTTCGCGTCAACTCCCGCCAATTGGGTCCGGAGAGGTGACATTCAGTGTCCAGTCTCCACGATCCAACACTCCAGGATCGTCGTCACATGGCCAGAAGCTTACGCTCGACCCTCAGCTGAAAGGGAAGGAGCAAGCAGTAATACAGACATCGCCCGGCAAGACTGTGTCAGAGCAAAATGTGAGAACTTGGCAGGCACAGAATGAACATCTCGATTCAAACAGACAAGGTCACGTTGCAGACCCTTTGCGTGCTCCTGCTTCTCACCCTCACCAACCTAGCACATACTACCGAACGCAATCTAGTGAGACTTATGCTCCGCCACCCGCGAGCCTGCACTCTGCGCCGTCACCGATACCTCCCACCGAAGACAACGCGTCGGAGCAACACCGGGCTAAGCGAAGCAAGACATCTCACACAGATACCGGAAACGCACTACCACCTCTGTTCATAAAGCCAGACCTGCCTGTCGCCTCGAGTAATATTGGGTCGCCGTTAGATCAAGCTACCCCTAGTTCGGCTGTCTTTTCTTCCTTCTCCCCCAGCAGCCATGTGTTTACCCCGGCCAGCCCAGACTCTTCCATCATGTCAGAAGAAAGCGATGCTCGCTCTCATCCCAGATTGATGTACAGCAACACACGGGCATCGCCGGCTGTAAGGCGACTGCCTGTAAGTTCGCTTTTATCGGGGTCTCCAGACGACGCTTCTAGCCCTGTCGCACACAATTCGAGACCTGGAAGTCGACCTCGAATAGATCATGAAGGCTCGACCATGTACGGATATGACTACGGCCGACCAGACTTGGACATTGCGAAGAACGACGACGCCACGGGCATCATGCCATATGACTCCGGCTATGGCGGTAGTACAGCAAACTCACCTGAGGGGTATTCTGCCGCGACCTCTGCGTATCAACAGGCATCACAACGGACTACAGCATTTGAGAGCGGTGGGTACTATGAAAAACCTGTGCCAATCAGGATATCAAAGGAGCTCGAGCCTTTACCTTCGTATCTTACCGAAAGTCCTATGAATTTGCTGTACTTTCATCATTTCTTGAACCATACCGCTCGCGTTCTCACTCCTCATGACTGTCCGGACAACCCACTGAGAACGATACTTCCCAAGAGTACGACTTGTCCTTGCGCTTTAGCCAATGCTCGACTGACAGTTTCCCAGTGGCCATTAATCATCCAGATCTCCTGAACCTGCTACTAGCGTATTCAGCATCACACAGGGCGAGACTTCTTGCCCACGCCGAACCGAGAGATCGAATAGCATATTGGGTCCGGGACGTTTTCTCAAACCTGCGCCATGCACTCGCATCCCAGGTGGTAGCTTCTGACGCCACATTAGCGACGGCCATTATGTTAGCATCTCGCGAGATCATTACACCCAATACCTTCGAAGTAGACATTCCCTGGCAGAACCATCTGGGCATCGCTCGGCAGATGATCATCATCCGAGGGGGGCTCCAGGATATGGGTAACAATGGAAGCGTTTTCCTGAATTTCCTCGCGCGATGGTTCGCGTACTTGGACGTTATTGGGTCTCTCAGTGGGCACACCAATGACATACCATTGTCCGAAGCATATCCCTCAATTTCCCAGGGTGCAGTCACTCATAGCGAAGAGACTGACAGTCACGGGTTTGCGATCGATTGCTTCTTCGGATTCTCCAATTGCTGCATATCACTCCTCGCTCGCGTGGCCAAATTGGCGCACGAGAGCGACAAAGAACGCATCAACGCGGACCGACAGATCAATCCAGACTGGCGGCCGTCCGAAACAGCGAGGGTCCAAGCGCAGGCTCTGGTTGAAGAGTTGCGTGCAAGCGGAGAGCATGTCTACGCAGGATGCAGACACAGCCCGGGGGTGGAGCTCCCCACCAAAGAGCCACTCGACAAACAGGAAATAGTCAGCGTCAACGAGGCGTTCCACCTTGCCGGTATGATACATGTCTATCGAAGAGTGTTGGGAAGATCGGGCAGGGAAGAGGAAGTGCAAACATGCGTGCGCCAGATCATCAAGCTGTTGAGCAAGATACGGAGAGGTGGAAGCGCGGAGAGCTGTTTGTTGTTTCCCATGTTCACCGCCGGCTGCGACGCGATCGAGCAGGAGCAGCGCGCTGTGGTTCTTGAACGATTGAAGCTGGTGGAGGGGTTGGGCATGACACACGTGAGTTCCTTTTTCCTTTCGTTTCAGACAATCACGGCACATTGAGCTAAAGTCAATTGACAGGTAACAAATGCAAGGCTTCTGATGCAGAAGAGCTGGGAAAGTGGAAAGCCGTGGGAATTGCTCGTGTCTGGAGAGTTCTTCGGCTGAGGTGTTTCAGTGCTGTACATACCTAGTGTTGATACTGTACATATACTGTGGTAAGGTTGTGCACACCTGGTGCAAGCGACCTACCTTTTCGCCATCTACGGTAGAGCCAGACTAGATGTGTGGAGAGATGACATAAAAGTGTCACAATCTGCTTGCTTTCGGGAGATGGTGTTTTTTTGCATCTTTTGATCTTAGTTTGGTGCATGATTCATGAGAACGCGAATCGAATGGTCAGTCAATCTGTCAATGGTTGGGGAGATAAGGCCAGTCCAAGCGGCGGGGCCGGGATGATAATCGAAAGAGGTAAAGCAAAGTAAAAAGCGTGGGATAAGTCGAGTCTACGGCAGTCTAGTGCCAGTGCCTGTAGAAGCTGTCTCTCTTTTTCTTGTCTATCTACCCGAATGATGGATTCCCCCAAGCTCCACTCCAATTGATTATTCAGGGTAATTAACGTAACGTTTGCGCCCGCGCCATCTACATACTGCACCTTGGCCAACCAGACCAATCCACCAAGTCGATTATTATCGCTTTGCTTGTAAAGTCTGTCTTGGCCGCTGCTGTTGCTGATGCTCGTATCAGATTGTCGTAATCTTCTTTACTTTACTTTCCTCTGACTAGGCTTTCACCATATCCATACAAGACCTTTGAAAGTCGCATAAAAGCTCAGCAGTCTAGTCTGGACATAACAGAGCAGGGATAAGACACCGGCCTTACAAGTAGAGCTCTCCACAGACACATATATATCTCTATCCTCTCTGGACTCGAACACACCCACCCCTCAACCATCATGCCTAAATCCGCTTCGCCATTCGCGACCTTCCTCATCATAGGACGTAAGCATCACCTAGCTCATACAAACATTTTGATAACAGAAAGAAAGACTGACACTCCCCTCCAACAGCGGTATGCTTCTTCCTCGGCCTGCTCTTCGCATCCTTCCCCTACGACTACAACGTGCTATGGACGACGCCCTCTCTAGCGGCCGACGCAGCGCCCGGCTCGGACCCGCGCGAGCCCTACTACACGCTGCTCGAAACCCACCTCAAGTTCCTGCACTCGTCGCCGCCCGTCATCAGCCGCATCCTGCACATCGTCATCGGCACAGGAATCCTCGGGTTCCTCATGAAGCTGTACAAGCCGTCCGAGGCCAACATGCTGTTCGACGGCGCGAGTCTCGTGCTCTACATGTGCGGCATCACGGTGTACATTGCGAACATAGTCAAGGGCCTGCGCGTCGTCACCAACGGGACGTATGGCAAGGTCGAGCTCGTCGAGGGCGAGAGCATCGCGGGCGCGACCGGTGAGGGCCCCGTGGATGACTATATCGGTCGCGAGGACAGTCTCAAGGTGCTGGCGGCTAGCAATACCATTCTGGCGCTTGTGTTGATCGGCGTGCTGGTTTTGCAGGCTGGGCAGTGGTATGCGCAGAAGAAGGAGGCGGCGGAGATTGCGATGATGGACAAGGCTCGCGATGAGAAGAAGAGTCACAAGACGCAGCAGGCGCAGGCCGGCAAGGGCGAGAGCAAGAAGAAGCAGTAGTTTTATATCTTTCAGCAGTGGAAAGGAAGGGACTAGAGGGGACGGTGGAGTCCTGTCAGATTGGTGTACACAGCACCTTCCCTGGCGAGATTTGTATCTTTTTGGTATTTGACAGTCGATATTTGCATCCAATAATAGGGGAGAAAACAGGAAAATGGGTCTTCAAAATACGCAAATCCTTCCTAGCCATTGAGAAGCCTGTTTTGTGTATGACAGACTCGCTCGCACGTTGGTTTACGCATCTGCTCCTTCCTGTGCTGTCAACAAGCGTTGCCTCTGGCTTCGCTGCTGTATACAAGAGCCAACAGTCGCCAACCTAAAGCATTTTTTTCCTACAGCGCTACAGTCATTCGACTGACTGGACGCATGCGATGAACTGCACATACCCATCGGATCGTTCATGTCCACCCAATGGACAAAGTTTGTGTGCATTGCTTTTCTCCGCGCTGGCACTGTCAAGAAGTCGGTAATCGTGATTCGTTCGGTAGAGGCATCTCCTTGTCTCGTCTCGGCTCCTTCTATGCAACTCATTCTTCAGGCATGCCACCGGGTATAAGCTGTTGGGTTTTCCAGAGTCAGTACACAGCGCGAGACGGCGCACAGAAAAGACCGGACGGCATACGTACCATGCAGATGTTGTTGCCGTTGAGCAGGATCTTGGACATTTTGTTTGCCGAGCCCGTGTAGTCGCTTTTGGGGCGCTTGTGGTCAGCTGCTTTGTTCGTGCGTGTTTGCAGTCTTGTATGTGAACAAGAAAGAGATATACGCACTATTCTGTCACGTCCTCGAGCACCATGTCTTTGCAGAGCTCAAGTCAGCAAGTCGTCTTTTGCGCTGTTGGCTCTCGTGGGCCTGTATGTAAACTCTACTCACTGACGAAGTCATCGAAGCCTAGCAGGGTTCCACTGAACTCTGTACGGGTATTCGTGGTCAGTTTCAATGGTTCGATATACACAGATGTCCTTGATTGGACTAGGGATAACGACGCAAGGTGGGTTGCGCATTAGTGAATGAATGGATACCTTTGTCGCCCTTCATGATGACCCAGATCCTGGACCCGACGCACTTGTCGATGAGCTCTAGAGGGAGTAGCTGCGTCGCCATCTTTTTCTTGGTGGAGTGTGTTGTTTATGAGCAAGGTGACTGAGTGATTACAGTGAATATAGATGGTTCTTGCTGTTCTGGAAGCGCTTCGGTCAGACTTGCTCCGAGAGGCCAAGCGCCGTCATTCTCCAGGCGCTGGTACTATACTTTACTTAGCAGGTACAGTACTGATATCATTCCTCTCGTGCCATGTAAATTAATTACTCGAAGACACAGACCCGCCACGCGCAATCATGACTTGCACATCCGCCTTCTAAATCTCGTCATCTTGTCCATCCAGGTGCTGCAGCAAAAAGAACCAGTCTTCATACACTGGTTGGCAATCTTGAGATTATACCTTGAATATATCATTGATTGCACTCCGAATACACCGCTATCAAAGGAATAACATCACACTCTCACCAAACAGTGTATCTACGTGATCATACACAAGCAGCAAGTCTGGTGTCGTTCACTATTCCATCCCAGTCACGTGGTCAGGCGGGCCTGGCTTCCCTGCTATGGAGGGATATGCGTTCATCTGGTCGGGTCGCTACAGCACATGCTGCTTCTCTCCATCGACCGCCGTCTCACTGTGCACCTCGAGCCAGGTATGACTCGACTAGCAACCCCATAGCTCTCGAATGCACCGATGCTTCAGATGACATGTCACAGACATGGTGGGTTCACCTCCAAATTACCATCCACGAACCCCAGCTGATAACAGATGTTGTAAAAGTGGCGACCCAATGTTAAGGGATGCTTTTCCAGCATCGCGCGCGGGGCTCTGGACGCCTTCCACCGCCATCGTCTTTGCGCCGACTGATACCCCAAGATTAATGCGGAAGGACTTTACCTGGAAGAGAGGCGACCAGATCATCTTTGGGCCAACTCTGCCTCATCAGCATGCCCGTAGCTTCTCCACCAAGAAGCCTGCTGCCGTCAAACCATCTGCACCTGCCGTCCCTGCCTATCAGCCTAGACAGAAGAAGTCTCTGGGAGATGTTGCGAATCCTAACGATCTCAGCTTCCTTGGCTCTTCACTACCAAAACCTCGGCCAAAACCTGTCCATGCACGAACGCGGACTGCGAATCCAATCGACACACCTGCCTCTGCTGCCTCGGCGCCTTCCGAGTCCCTCTCTGCGTCTACTGCAACATCGGGTTCCTCTACACCACCAACTTTCACCTTCCCTTCGCAGTCTGAGCACCCTTCACCCGTCGGGCCAGCAGCTGCTCCTCCTCCAGGCCAGTCCGACCAATCGACCCGGTCTGACGAACGGCTCAACGATTCCTCGACAGTGCCTACTCCGCCTGTCAACTTGACCCCGGAGCAGCAAACCCAAGATGCGCTCAAGTTCGCCGATCTCCGTAGTACTTTCTCCTCACCGGACCAGCAGCACGAGCACAACGAGCGTGCGCACGAGCGCCTCCGTCGTGCCTTGCTTGCAATGGACGCCCACTCTCGTTCGCAACAAATGCAGATCGCGAGCCTGCATCTCGAACATAAGCAAAAGCTGGATTCGCTGGCAGCGAAAAACAGTGCGGAAGAGGCACAACGGGAAAGAACCATAAAGGCCCTGAACAAGAGGATATCCGAATACGACACTAGACTCGTGAAATTACCACATGATTGGCAGACGACTCTGGATGAGATCAAGTCCGTCAAAGATGCCTCCAACCTCCTCAGAAAACGCGAGGCCGCTCTGCTTGCCGAGAATCAGCGCCTGCGCGCCGACCTCGAACACGAAAGGGATCCCAGTAAGCGTCAGTCGCAACGCCTGTCCAAGTTACAAGAGTCTAGGATTGCAGAGGAAGAGCGAGAGAACGATCAGCAGCGGAAGAGAAACCGAGCCGCTCAGCGCGCCAACTATGAAGATTTCAAGTCCGTCTTCAGCTTACTCAAGAGAGACGTGCGTGTCTTCGAAATCGTTGATCTCGAGGCTCAGGTAAGACTCGAGCAGAGAGCCATGAAATACTGGAAAGAAGCCTACGCCGGCTTCGAGCTGTTCGTGTCCAAAGTCAGGGGCAAGAGGACTCCTGGACTCATCGATCTGCAGTCGGACGCCAGACGTCAGAGACGGAACGCTGTCTTCAGAACTCTCTTTCAGCATCTGCAAGAGAGCCTTGCGTCTTCAGCGACCACCGTCAGCGATCTCGATGACCGTAAATTCGAACTTACGACTAGCACATCGATGCTGCTCAAGTCGCATGCACATGACGTACGACGTTACCTGCGCCATCTCAGGCTACACCAGGGCCGGTCCCCTGGCATGTCAGCACAGGAATTGAGTGCTGATGCCATTGCTATGCCCACCGCTGCACCTATGCGTGATCTGGCTCAAATGTTCTATGTGCAACTTTGGCGTCTCAAGCGAGATCTCAATCGGCGCCACATACCCAGCCGCAAGTTGGCACAGCAGTACCAGCATAAAGATACTGTTGGGATCCAGCTTGATCTGCTTGAGCTTCTTCGCGAGCTCGACTCCAGTCTGTCCAAGGCCAGGCTGGCCGACTGGATGCAACGACAATCTCTCGCGAACGCCGCAGCCCTCAGCATTCGACCTATGATGACTGAGGAAGAGTCGATGCGTAGGAATTTCACAAAGGCCCACAATCGCCTCAATGCCGCAAGAATAACTACAAAGCAGCAAGGACTCACCCTCATGAGCGATCATTGGGAGATCCGTCGTCTTCTGGACGAGCTACAGGAGATCAACTTCCGAAACGTAGGCCTTGCTGAGAAGCATGGCCAGCTGAGTGACAACGAAAAGGCAAAGCTGAACGCCTTTGTCAATGGCGATCTCAAGCGTACTTGGGGGCGTCTAGGCATTTGGTTGGAGCAGTTCAGGAGTCTTGACTTGCGGCCCACCCTGGACATGTTAAGGTCTCTGCAAGCTGGCGATCTCCGTCGAGTACAAGTGCCCGAGCCCGCGAGTATCATCCCTATCGCCGTTTCTGCTCCAGTCTACACGAACCAAGTGCCTGGCTCTCGCAAGCAGGATACACGCGTGTCGCAGCCGACAACCGAGGGTCCAATATCGAACGAGGATCACCGTCGAGACCGTCTAGTGAAACCAGAAATCCGTAGCGATGCTGTGGCAGTCCTCAAGGAGCAACCTGTCGTTTTCAACAGTCCTATGGACGTCGTTGTGGCCAAGAATCCTGCGCCTGTTGAGCCATCACTCGACACTGCTGAGCCTACCGACAATACTGCCGAGTCTGCAGATAGTGTGTATAAGCCCATACTTGCTCCTGGAGTCGACGATACTGCCGTCGCGGATATTGTCGCGTCGTTAGATGTCGTCGCGGATGATGCAGCGTCGTTAGATGTTGACGCGGAATTCGATGATCTCGAGTCTGGCATGGAAATGAACTATGAAGCCCCGCCGGGTCTTCAGAGACCAAGGTACAAACACGCTCGGAAAGCTTTGCATGCTTCCAGGGGGGCGACTTCGTCGAAGATTCAACCCCGGCGCGGTGTACTGCCTCCCCCGGATTACAGCAGTAGAACACGTCGGCGATCGCTGGTGTTCAGACCTACCAAGCCTCGTAAGCATGGTGGTTCAACGGGACAGGTCGACATTTCCGAACGAGTGTGGATGAGTGGACGGCAACGATCTGAGATCGATGGTGCAAATCTGGACTCCTTGCCTGATCTTTCATCTGGTAGGGACACTCGCGTCTTTAACGTTTCTGCGACAAGCAAAGTGGACGATCAGTCGCCCGAAAAGCCACTGAGCAACCAGGTCATTGACAAAACTCCACCGAAGGCCAAGACACAAGCGCATGTGCCGCTGACGTATCAGATCCCGGCAGATCATCTACGAGCTGCTTTTCTCGCTTCAAAGACCAGTGGTGCTGCGTTCTGGAAGCACACGCTTTACAAAGGGCCCGGTGATGAGAAAATCAAGATTCACTATTGCACTAAATTCGACCAGGCCGAGAAGCAAGCAAAACTTTTCCTTGATGAATCGGTTCTGGGATTCGATCTTGAATGGGAAGCTGGTGCTAAAGTCGGCACAGCATCGATCAAAGAAAATGTGTCGTTGATACAAATTGCCAGCGAAGATCGAATCGGTCTGTTTCAGATTGCATCTTTCAATGGTGACACTCCAGAAGTCTTGATGCCGCCATCTCTGAGGGCCATTCTCGAGTCTCCTTCGACCGTCAAGGCAGGGGTCAACATTTCGGGTGACTTCACAAGACTCCGCAAGTGTTTTGGCATCGATGGACAGGGTCTATTTGAGATCAGTCATTTATACAAAGTCGTCAAGTACTACAACACAGATATTGCCAAGATTGACAGGAAACAAGTCAAGCTGGCAGACCAAGTGCAGGATGTTTTGTATCTGCCGCTAGCGAAAGGAGCGGTACGAACGAGCTCCTGGTCGCGACGACTCTCTGCTGAGCAGATCGAATACGCCGCGACGGATGCATATGCTGGTTTCAGACTTTACGATGCCCTTGAGGCGAAGAGGAAGGCCATGGTTCCTGTGCCACCGAGACCAGCACTGTACGAGCTGCACATGCCGCTCGTTCCTGACGCTGACAAGCTTCCGGGCAAGGAGACACAAGCTACGACACCTACCCTGCCAGACCTGGTCGCTGTGATCCAAGACCAAGATGCGGATCAAGCAGCTGCGAATGGGCTCGATGACAGTGACGGAGATGAGTCTAGTAGCATCTATCATAGCTGCGACTCCGACGACGCCGGCGCTGCTCGAAGCAAGTCGTTTGTTTGATTTTGCTGGAATTTGGCTTTCAAACTGCAAGCTTACATTGAAGATAGCACAAATGACAGAAGGCCACGCTCAACTCACTGCTGCAATGTGCGGTAGGTTTTCGATCCTATCTCAAGGATCGTCAAAAGAAACAGCAATACGGCTTGTGACATATCCCGTCTACACTGTCCCCGCGCAGACTTATCATAGCATCTCAAACGTAACAATAGCCATAAAACGTAATGAATCTATTCTACAATCTCTACTGTCCTTTTTCTTCCAGTACATGAAACACAAAAAACCAGGCCCTCAAACCATCAAGACACCAGCCCACTATCCGCACATCTCTCTCTCGCCACGTTCCATAGCGTCGTTGCAAGGCGCATATACAGTACAGTAGGTCTATACTTATACACGGCACGGCACGGTATCCACTTCAGATGGGCATCATGTACTGTATATATAGAAAAAGGCACATATACAAGGTTCATGTACAATGCCCGCATGCAATTGAGCCGATAAGAATCGAGTCTTTCCGGCCCTTTTTCTTTTCTTTCCGTTCTTTCGTACCGAGAAAGCTGTTTTGGCTCTACTCAGACCTGCACGATGGACTGCGCTTCGTGATAAAATACATTGTATTTACACAATGCATTTGTTGGTGGTGGTCCGCTGAGCTAATATAGTTGATCTCCCGTACAGGTTCGTCTTAAGTCGTCTGCGGAGTACGGAGACTTTCGCCCCTGCATCTGAACACGAGGAAAGGGGGGGGGGGGGGGGAAAGTGGTAGTGGACTTTAGTGGAGGATGGCACGGGTATGTATGGTTATGGTTATAGTTATAGTGTAGTATTGTCAATATCGATGAACCAGTGCAGTAGTGCAGATACTCGTACCTGCACAGCAGTACAGTACAGTACAGTAGCTCGTATCATTCGTCCACCCGCCTTCGCTTAAGGTACAGAGAGCCCGTTCGGTCACCCGTTCGCTACACAAGGTACTGTACCTTGTTGTATGCAGGGAGGGTACCGTGAAGTACGGACCCAGCGCACACGGGTCGTTTCTTGTGTCGTCGCTTTCTCTTCGCATAACTAATGTACAGTACTTGTTCACGCACGTACCACCTACAGTATGCAACCCACTACTACGCACGTGAAATGCGGCACTCGGACGTGGGACTTGGGACTTGTAGATCTCTGAGTTAAGACCAGATCAGATCACAGCTGAGAAAGAGCGAGTGCTAGCTTCCGCTCGCTTATGATACAGTATTGTGTCTCTTCCATGACTCGGCGCATTTTGTCCAGTAGTCGAATGCATATACTTAGGTGATATCTTTTGATGAGGGACGGTTGGGTTCAGAGTATTGCGCTATTTCCCAATGTCAATGGAAATCATAAGATGCTATGGTCAGACACCTTATGCTTCCCTCAACCCCCTGCGCGCAACTTTCCTCTTGCACAGCATGGTACAAAAGCACCTATGCTTATTCCTGTCCCAGCAAAGGAAAATAGGGACATTAATCTCCCTAGCCCGCAACCCAAACTTTAGCTGCACAATCATCGATAGCCCCCCCCCCCCTTAGCCTCCGCCGATAGCGTGTATGCCCATGATAGTACGTGCCTCACCATTCAAATCCAAGTAAAGTACTAGTACAGCACAAGCACAGTAGGTAGTTACATGCAAGGTCCCCACACGCACACGGGAGGGGACCTCGAGAAGTCTCGGACAATTCAGAGAAAAAACCCAGCGTGAGTTCGAGACCGTTTGGCTTTCCATCGCGTCGATCACAAAAAATACCGGATCCAAAAGTCTAAAGTATCGTGCGCGGAACAAGTCAAACGGGACGACATGCACGCACGCTCGCACGCGGCAGAGTCTCACTTTTCGCACCCTGTCTGCTTGTGCTGAGGTGCTTGTCCTTCTAGAAGATAAACTGTTGAATCGAAGAGCATGCATGATAACGGGCGAGAAGGAGAGTTGTGAGTTTAAGACTAGATCGACAAGAGCGGCTGAACAGTAGGTCCTAGCAGTTCATGAATTGTGGGTTCTCTTGTTTTTCTGCTTCTTTCGGTCCTTTGAGTTCCATAGGTGATGTTGAGATTATATCCTTCGACCGAGGTCATGCTTGTGAGTTTCTTTTGTCCTTTAGCAAGAATTAGCTGCAGACTGCATTGCAGTATGTGTCTCGGAGCTTGTCAGCAATATGCGATTTAGAATCTCATATTCACCTGCGAGAGCGCATCGTGGATCAAGACTAGTAGCCGCCGACACCACGAACCATACCCACCTTACCTACTCAGAACCCTCAGGGGCAAGGTAGGCGGCAGTACAGTACAGTACAGTACAGTACAGTATATTGCTCTCCTCCCTCAAAAACCGATGAACCAATCCCCATAAACCAACCGAACGGAAACCCCCCGAAGAACCTTCAACGCTTCCTCGTCGCAAGCTCGCAGCACGTTCAGCCTTTCAACCCACCTGACCTTATTTCTCACCCGCCCGTCTCTTATCTCAGTTCCCAACTTCGGCGGTCGACTCAAACACGGGCGCGCGGACGCTACCGGTGCTAAGCTTACCTCGAGTTTCTGAGACATCTTTGTACCTGTTCTGGTTCAGCCTGAGACCTACAGGACCTTGACTTGCCTTCTTTTGCTTTGCCTTGGGTAAGGTAGCTTAGGTGTGGCAGAGGCGATGACGGTGGGGGGTACAGTAAAGTACAGTACAGTATACTCAATGAGTGGTTGATGTCATTGTCATCATACTTATTGCTATACTACTACTACTACTACTACTACTACTACTACTACTGTACGATGTCCACCCATACTCTATCGACTCGATCGACTGACATCCATGTCAACGAACATTTCCCATCCTATCTCCACGTCGATTATTCTCCTCATCAGGTTAGTATGTACGTTTCTCGGCATTTCCGGCATTGAACTGTGAGACAACAGAACCCGGTGCGAAAGATCTTCTTTTTCCTCTCTTGCGTGCTTCTCCGTTTCATGTCGCGGCAAACGACTCAGTTTCTGATTCCCGGTGATCTGCGTGGGGTTCGTTCTACCGTTTGTAGTAGTAGTGTCGATCTGCTTTGCACGGTTCATGAATTCGTGAAGGGCAAATGCATGGTGCTTTACGCTTCTTTTCTACTACAAATTATTCCAATTCCAGAGGCAAGAAACAATGTAATCGTGTCAGAGGACTCATACTGGATATTAATGGTTCTAAAGAGAAAAAAAAGGAAATCTATCGTTCGTAGCATTTGTAGGAGAGCGAAAACGCCTTTTCAATCCTAGCAAAGTGGGACATATGTAAGAAAAAATCAACATTAAAACATCGTCACAAGCGCGCGGGGAGAACAATAAGCCCTCTAGCAGCCATTGTATCCCTTCTCCTGCCACATCTTGACACTCTTGACGGTCATTTGACCGTTCTTCTCCCAGGTAGGGTACCACTGGTTTCTAGCGTTCCAGAACTCGCTCTTGGCGTTGGGGCTACCATCGACCCAAGGCTTGCTCATAACACCATCATCGAACCAGCCGTTCGTACCACCGACGGCAACGTTGAGAATCAAGTAGAACTCCTGGTCGAAGGGAGTGTTGTCCTTGCCAGTCTCGGCCCAAGGGTTCGCAAGACGGGTACCATTGGAATCGGCAGCAGGGAAGTTACCCTTGGTCCAGAACGGAGTGTCGAAGCCAACGTACATGACTTGCAGGAGACGGGTATCAACATAGGTGAAAATGTACTTCTCAGACCACTCCATTCCGTACATGTGGAATCCGGCAGACCAAGTAGTGTGGAGAGCCTTACGCTTCTCGTTGTTTCGGAACCAGCCGTCGTTGTCGGGGTCGGGACCCCAGTGGAGAGTGCTGCTGACAATGTTGCTGCCACCCTGAGGATAAGTGTAGTTGTTGCCGCGACCCTCAGCGATATCAATTTCGCCAGATGCAGGCCAATCTCCGTAAGTGTTGTTCTTGGGCAACATCCAGATTGCAGGCCAGAGCCAATCACCGTCGGGCATTCTAGCTTCAACTTCGATACGTCCAAACTTGATTTGAGCGCCGTTCCGGGTGCTGACGCGACCAGACTTGACAGGGTTGACAATGGTGCCGTTGGTGGTGTTAGTAACAGCGACACAGTCGCTCCAGACAGTCGAACTACAGCTGCCATCCTTGAGCAAGTTGATGACATTATTGGTCTCGAGCAGGGCCTGGTCCTGGAGAGTAGGCTTGATGACAAGCTGTCCGTCCTTGATGAAAACGTTCTCCTCGGTGTTGGTGGTTTGCTCGAATTGACCATTGCTGCGGGCTCTAGTCAGCATAAAAGCACAAAATCATGATATCTTGTACATACCCAAAACCGCCGACCTCTGCTTCTTTCATCCAGATCTTCTCATTGAATCCGTTCGAGAAGTCATCCTCAAATACGACGCAGTATTGCTTGTTAGACACGGTCTGGAGGCCGTTGTAGATCAAGAATCCTGTGAGGCAGAGTCCCAAGAGAATGCCAATGCAAGGAATGATGTTGACCCATCTCTCGCGAGGATCTTTCTTGCCTAGCCAAGGCTTCTCCAATTCACCCTTCTTGACTCGGCGAGAGTGGAAGAATCTGTTTTGGGGCTGGTTTAGTGCAGTAGATGAACCCGACGCTGAAACAGGCACTGATCCGTACGGGGTTGCGAAAGGATTGGCCTTTGGCGCAGGAGTGATTGCCTCGCTTTCCGGAGTACCAGGTCTGGGGGTGACATCTGCCGTTGTGATGGCGGTGCCATTGTGACCGTCCATGATTGAAGCGAGTCCGATGCTTGTAAAGAAAGTTGTTTACTAGATCTGCACAGATACTACTATGCCCTCGGGTCTAGTGTAGGAAAGATATAACACAACAGAGTCTGAAGATGGATATGTTGTAGGAAAGAAAGGAAAGAAACGGCGATGGAAGGCAACAAATATGCCATGAGCTCTTCCGAGGTGGGGGTTTTGAGCAACGTGCCAACCAGAGTTTACTGTCTCAAACCTTATGAGCCGACCGATATAGCACTGACCTGATGAGCCGGAGGCGCGCCTGGACTGATGCTTGAGATAGGACGCTACCGTTGGGATGGTGGCTAGACAGAAACGGCCTGAAGAAACTCACTATCATACCGAAAGCCATTCTGTGACCGTGCCGAATACGGTTAAGATGCACTTGAGCTGCACGTCTACCATGCCAACTTGCAAGGGTTGTGCCGACTAAAGTCAAGCACTCACTGCCGTCGTAAGGTACCAAGGTTGAAGATTGGCGTATTGGGGCTCTGGTGTTGAGAAGCGACACTAAAACAGTAAATCGAAAGTGCCTTGGCCTACAGTAGCGCCCGAACAGTCAAAGGCCCCCCAACGCCACTTCTTGTTTCGGTCCAGAGCGAAAGTGAACCACCATAGCCAGCCACTGCTTGCATTGTCATTTCACTAATTCCCACCACTTGTACCAACCTTAACCTTGGCGGGTTCCTTGTTCCTGCGCAAGTCGCCGAGAATCCACACCTTGTTCAGCTTTCAGCGCACTCAACACTTCTCCTGTGAACGAGAGCATGCGTTGGTCTGCGCCACTTAATCAAGCAGAGATATCTACCAGGCCGTGGGCTTATATTCGCGAGCCTACTAGCGAATCTATGCTTGCATACATCACTCAAAGACACGGGAGGATCCAGCTGATCTATGCTGGGTACATTCCTTTGCCGAAGCTGGAGCAAAGTCGATAAGACTCTGGTATCAGTGCATCACGGACACCGAGTTGGCGAAAGCTCTCCCACTCGTTCGCTGTTGATCTTGATGATGATCCAAAGTCATCAGGAGTCCATCATGGCACCGATAAGATGGATCAAGCTGATTGACGCCCGGGCCAAAATTCGCTGATCATGTGGAGACCGTCCGACACGAAATGTTCTCGATCTGTGTTCGTTCAAAACCTTGTTCCATCGCCATGCTTCCAGATGTGCAGACGTCTGCGTCGGACGGATTGTGCTTGCTCTGCGTTCACAAGTAGTTGACGTTGCCCTTGACTCGCGATGGAATCTCCAATAATACTTTTACAGTGCATGTCGTATTCATCACACTACATGCTGTACACCGGAGCGGGCATCGAACAAAGTGATTCTGAAAATCGAAATCGTACACAAGCCATTAATAGCAAGCACGCATCAGAGCCGACGCAGCGGTCTCATGGTCGACCATGAGCAGAAGGTCCAATATATCCATACCTGCTTTTCAAGGCTTTTGTGACCTATCAAGATGCAGGGCTGTAAGCGACTGCGATAGGTAACTGTAAATAGATCCGGGAGCCCCTAAGCAAACGGAGAATTTTTCTGTTGTCCAAAGACCGGGACACCGGAAGAATGCATAACCCTTCATACTGCCATGCACAAATAGATGCCGCGAGTTCATGTGTATTTCCCAGAACGCCAAGACACTCAGGCTACCCACCTACTGCGCTATATCGCCGAGGCACGTCGAAATCCCCCCGGACGGACCATTCCGACCAACCGCATTCTTCCCCACCTTTATACCTTACCCCACCAAGCAACGAGGAGCAAGGTAAGGTAAGGTAGACACCTGACGTCTGTTTAGGAGATGACTTTGGAGATGCCTCACCGGATGATGCTATGTCTGAAGCTATGAAGTATGTCAAAGGGCATTACCGAGGCACTCCTCGCTGGGATTCGAGCACTTCAAGCTGCATCAACCGTAGTTTCTAATCTTCAATGCTTTCTCTAAGAACACCTTACACTTCAACATAGTAGTATCGTACAGTGCAAGCTGCACCATCAGATTGTGAGATGTCCTCTTTGAGTACCCGTGGCTTTCTCCGCACGTTCAAACATCTTTCCCGTGGTGCTCGCGTCTCCTGTGCACCTGCACAAACGACAGCGAGACTCGCAGGCTCCCCTCGCCGCACTTACTCACCGGTTTCGACACAATTAGCTGGAAGAGCTAACTTCTCTACCACCATGATTCCTAAAAGTGATGCAATGGCGGCTCCGGCGCCAGCACGCGACTATGATCAAGAGATTGTAGACATGGCTTCATACATACATCACTACAAGATTGACAGTGGTCTAGCTGTAAGTCGAGCCACACTGTCACAATGGCGCGCCGAACTCAATATGCTGACCTTTCCAAGATCGACACTGCTCGGTTCGTTTTCCTGGATACTATGGGCTGCGGACTCAAAGCTCTCGAGTTCCCTCAATGCACAAAATTGTTGGGTCCAGTAGTGCCCGACACGGTGGTGCCGAACGGCACAAAGGTCTTGGGTACTCCTTACCAGCTTGATCCTGTGTTGGGTGCATTCAACATTGGTGCCATGGTCAGATGGCTCGACTTCAATGACTGTTGGCTTGCAGCTGAGTGGGGACACCCCAGTGACAACTTGGGAGCTATTCTAGCGGTTGCCGATTGGATCACAAGGACTAACAGAGCCGGTGGGAAGCTCGGTAATGGAAAATTGTTCACTGTCAAGGACATCCTCGAGGCTATGATCAAGGCACACGAGATTCAGGGCTGTCTAGCACTAGAGAACTCGTTCAACAGGGTCGGTCTGGATCACGTTGTTTTGGTCAAGGTGGCCTCGACTGCCGTGGTCAGCCAGATGCTTGGTCTATCCGAAGGACAAACTCGCGATGCCATTTCCCAAGCTTGGTGTGACGGTCAGAGCATGCGCACATACAGGCACAGCCCCAACACTATGAGCAGAAAGAGTTGGGCCGCCGGCGATGCATGCGAAAAGGCCGTCAATCTATGCTTGAAGGTAATGAGAGGTGAGGGAGGCATGGCTACGGTATTGAGCGCTCCAACTTGGGGATTCTACGACGTCAATTTCAAGGGCAACTCCTTCAAGTTTCAAAGGCCTTATGGCAGCTACGTCATGGAGAACGTGCTTTTCAAGGTGTCCTATCCAGGTATGATTGACAAAGTCACAACAGGTCGAATAGATACTGACGATATCGCCTCCAGCCGAGTTCCACTCTCAAACCGCCATCGAAGCAGCCAAGCGAATCAACGCGAAGCTTGCAGCCATGGGAAAGAGCGCCAAGGACATCAAGGATGTGACAAACCGCACGCATGAGGCATGCATACGCATCATCGACAAGCAAACGAAGCCCATGGACAACTTTGCGGATCGCGACCACTGCGTACAATACATGGTGGCGACTATGTTCGTCTTCAACCGCCTCGAGGCTTCCGACTACACAGACAGCTCCGAGGCGGCACAGAGCGAGCTTGTCGAGTCTCTGCGAAGGCGCATCAAGTGTGTCGAGGACCCTCAGTTCACCGCAGACTATCACGACCCGGAGAAGCGCACGATCGCCAATGCGCTTACGGTGGTCTTGAACGATGGAACTACAATCGAAGAGGAAGTCGTTGAAGCACCCCTCGGACACAGGCTGCGCAGAGAGGAGGCCAAGCCAGAGATCCTTGCCAAGTATGAGAGACACCTGAAGCCGCACTTTGACAAGTCCAGAGTGCAGGAGCTGGTCGACCTCGGCAACAACCCGGAGAAGCTCTATGCCATGGAGATTGATCATTACGTTGACCTCTATGTCAAGGACAAGATTTTGTAGAGGAACTTAGAGTGTATCCAAAACACGTCGAGCGTTGTCTCGAGTCGTTGCCATATTGCAGACAGAACATTGTTCGCGTAGTGAAGGCGGGGTCTCCGGTGCCAGTGCTGTCCGTGGCTATAACCGGGGTGAAGAATCATACTTTGCGGTGGACTTTGCGTCCGGATTGTGGGGTTGAAAATGATGATCTGGTAAGTAGGTAAACATTGGGAAGAACCGTGAACAGAAACTCGATCACGGCGAGCACGAGCATGCAGTGACGCTGTCAGCTGAGGAACAGTACTGTATGGGAGAAGGGTCGTCATACAGTTCCTGCATGCTACAGCAAATACAATAATCATATCCCGTACGAACGAAGACCACCGAAAAAAAAAAAAGTCGAGATAATTACGGCAAAGGAGGTCGGAAACTCGGGGTTAAGGGACCACAAAGGGTTAGGCGCACAGTTCCGGGTTTGGGGCGAAAGTCGAAAGGTGCGGATAAGGATGGCAGGATGGCGGGCGGCGGGTCAGCAAAAAATAATAAAATCGTGTTGAAAGTCTCAAGCCCGACAGTTTTTCAATCTTTTGCAGGCTCTGTTCCTTTGTAAGCCGCTATTACTGCGCTACTACTTATCTCATATATACCTTATCTTTTTTTTCACATAAGGGATCCCCCTCTCACTCTCTCTTCCACCCCCCCTCTCCACTCTCCACTCTCCACTCTCTTGTCTTTTCATTTGGTGGTTGTGCATTCGTCCGAGTTGACATCTTACTCTCGACGAACTATTGCAAACACAACTACGACGCTGTTCTTCGCCGAGCACGTCCGCCAGGCGCCCAATACCCGAAGTCTCATAATTCAGCCTGACCGCGCCCCACTTGAAATTTTGCTTGATTGAGATACCCCCTGTGCGTTTATTTTTTCCTGTGTTTGGCCGACACTTTCTCAATTCCGGCTTTTGCTTGATTTTTGCTGTCGTCTTGTTTTTTCTCTCGCTTTTCTACGAGAAAACAGATGCCTCACCAGGAATCGCCCCCGATGGCTTCTCCCACTGTTGTTACGTCCAAGAGCGCGCCTCCTGCCGCCGAGGACGTGGCCGCAATCACCAGCAGCATCTACTCGTCAAAGACCTCGCAAGCGGCGCTCGACGCTGCCTACACGCTCACCGATGTTCTGCTGAACTCGGTCGGTTTCCGCGGCCTCGACCAGTACGATGTGCTCAAGGAGGTCAAGGCAGCCGCTGCCAACAAGAAGGACCCCGCTCGTCGTGAGGGTGCCATGTTCGCTCTCGGTGCTCTTTTCGAGCGCTTGCCCCCCAAAGAAAGAGTCAGCGAGATCATCTTCCTCACACAAGAGAGCCAGCTCGTCGTGGCCGCTCTCGACGCCATGTCCGACAAGGGCTCGAGCGTGCGCGAGGGTGCGAAGTACGCTCTCGACACTCTTTTCGACCAGCTCGGCCCCGAAGCCAAGGTCCTGGGCCTTCTCCCCATCCTGAACAACTACCTCAGCAAGAAGTCCGGCAAGTGGCAGGGTACCGTCGCGGCTTACGAGCTGATCGGCCGCATGGCCGACAAGGCCAAGATGGGTATGGGCAGCCTCGAGGAAGAGACCGTCAAGGACATTCTGCGTGACGCCATGGGCCAGCAGCTCCAGGTCCTGATTCCCGTCGTCGAGGGTGGCATGCACGATCTCAAGAACGAGGTCGCAAAGCAGGCCGTCAAGACGATGAACTCGCTCACCACCCTCCTGCAAAACGACGATGTGGCTCCCCGTATCCCTCTGCTGGTCAAGGCCATGGAGAACCCCTCCACCGAGTCTCTCCAGAAGGCCATCCACGCCCTTTCCCAGACCACTTTCGTCGCCATTGTCGACTCTCCTGTCCTTGCGCTCCTGACCCCTCTCCTCGAGCGTTCTCTCAACAGCCCCACCACTTCCCAGGAAGTCACTCGTCAAACCGTCGTCGTCGTCGAGAACTTGACCAAGCTCGTTCACGACCCCAACGAGGCCAGGACTTTCCTTCCCAAGCTCAAGCCCGGTACCCAGGCTGTCCGCGATCGTGCCTCTCTTCCCGAGGTCCGCGAGATCGGACAGAGAGCACTCGATGTCATCGACAAGGCCATGGGCGAGCAGGCTGACGCTGTCACCAACAACGCAATCTCGAAGACCAGCGCCTCCGATGTTGCAGCTGTCATCGAGGAGAAGGTCAAGGCCAACGGCGGGCTCCTTCAATACACCGGCGACTCCGACCTGTGGGCTCTTGCCAAGCCTTACCTCTCCGCCATTATTGCTGTGGACGTGAACCTCCGCAAGCTCGACCGCATTGCTGCAAACCTCGAGCCCTACCTCATTCACCTGATGAACGACGGCAAGGCGGCTGCCACTGCTGAGGCCGTTCACCAGTTCTACGTCGAGGAGGACGTCCGCAAGTTCGGTGCTCCCGCCCAGGTCGACGACGGCGAGACTGAGATCGTCAACGCCACTTTCTCTCTCGGTTACGGTGGTATGCTTCTGCTTTCCCACACCAACCTGCGCCTCCTCAAGGGTCACCGCTACGGTCTCTGCGGCCGCAACGGTGCCGGCAAGTCCACACTCATGCGCAGTATCGCCAACGGCAAGCTCGAGGGCTTCCCTCCTCAAGACGTCGTTCGCACCTGCTTCGTCGAGCACAACCAGGGTGAAGACGCCGATCTTACCATTCTGGAGTACGTGTCCAAGGATCCCGAGCTTCAGGCCGAGGGAACCGACAGGATCGTTGCCGTTCTCGAGGAGGTCGGCTTCAGTTCCGGCCCAGAAGGCCGTCAGTCGCACAAGGTCGGCTCTCTCTCCGGAGGATGGAAGATGAAGCTCGCTCTTGCTCGTGCTATGTTGATGCGCGCCGATGTTTTCCTGCTCGACGAGCCCACCAATCATCTCGATGTTGCCAACGTCAAGTGGCTCCAGGAGTACCTCAAGACCCACACCGACATCACTTCGCTCATTGTCTCTCACGACTCTGGCTTCCTTGATGAGGTGTGCACTGACATCATCCACTACGAGCAGAAGAAGCTCGTCACCTACAAGGGTAACCTGGCCGCTTTCGTCAAGGTCAAGCCCGAGGGCAAGAGTTACTACACTCTTTCGGCATCTCAGGTCCAATTCAAGTTCCCTCCTCCCGGTATCCTCACTGGTGTCAAGTCCAACACTCGCAGCATTCTCCGTATGACCGACTGCACCTTCACCTACCCCGGCTCATCCAAGCCTTCTCTCTCCAACGTCAGCTGCGCGCTCTCCCTCTCTTCGAGAGTTGCCATCATCGGTGCCAACGGTGCCGGCAAGTCCACCATGATCAAGATCTTGACTGGCGAGAACGTTCCCCAGCAGGGTAAGGTCGAGAAGCACCCTAACCTCCGTATCGGTTACATCAAGCAACACGCTCTCGAGCACGTTGAGATGCACTTGGAGAAGACCCCTAACCAGTACCTGCAATGGAGATACGCCAACGGTGACGATCGTGAGGTTCTGATGAAGGCCACGCGTGTCCTTACTGATGAGGACAAGGCACAGATGGAGAAGTACGTCGACGTTGGCGATGGCGTGCCCAAGAGAGTCGAGGCACTCATCGGAAGACAAAAGTGGAAGAAGAGTTTCCAGTACGAGGTCAAGTGGGTTGGCATGCTTCCCAAGTACAACACCATGGTCTCCCGTGAGACTCTTACCGACTTGGGCTACCAGAAGTTGATTCAGGAGTTCGATGACCACGAGTCCAGCAGAGAAGGTCTCGGTTTCCGTTCCCTCGAGCCCAAGGTCATCTCCAAGCACTTCGAGGATGTCGGTCTCGACCCCGAGATTGCCAACCACAACGAGATCAGCGGCTTGTCTGGAGGTCAGAAAGTCAAGGTCGTGCTTGCCGGTGCCATGTGGAACAACCCTCACTTGTTGGTTCTCGACGAGCCTACCAACTTTTTGGACAGAGACTCCCTCGGAGGTCTCGCTGTGGCCATTCGTGACTACAAGGGTGGTGTTGTCATGATCTCCCACAACGAGGAGTTCGTCGGCGCTCTTTGCCCTGAGCAATGGATTGTCAACGATGGCCGTCTGACCAGCAAGGGTCACATGGCCCTCAACCTCGATCGCTTCGAGGACAGCACCCCTGCCTCGTCTGTTGTCAGCTCTGCAGTGCCCTCGTCGACCGCATCTCCTATCGGCAGCGCCGCTGTGAGTGACGCAGAAGGTGACATGAAGTTCAAGGCCAAGAAGAAGAAGAAGATGACCAAGAAGGACAAGAAGGATCAGGAGGTCAGGAGAAGATTGAGACACAGTAAGTTACCCTGTCATGTACACGTTCGTCAGTTCTCAGCTAACACGCAAAAAGTTGCATGGTTGTCCACTCCCAAGGGAACTCCTCACCCTCCCGATACCGATGACGAAGAGTAGAGAGTTTTACGGCATGATACGGCGTTAGGTTACCGGTAGAAACAATTAGAGGTTGGGCATCAAAAATTGCATCTTTCATGTTTAGTCTGTCTACACAGATTGCTTGGCTCAGTTATTATGCGAGTCGATAGTTTTCATGTACAAAGTCGTGTTGCACACGCGATCGCACTTTTTGCGATGTATGAATTTACTTCTACTATCAATGTTGTTGCCTCGGTGTTTCTGAAGTGTCTTGATATCGAGTGACCTTGCTTGTGCTGCCAGTCTTGGTAATTCGTAGTTCTGGCACAGGGATCCGCGTAATATGGTCGAAAGCGCAATCGATCCCCGCTGTTCACCTGCACTCTGCGTATAAATACATCTTTATGCCGGTGATCGCTCCAGCGCAGAGTCATTTTGGCACTTCCCAACCCACTCATGTCGTCGTGTGTCGCGGCGATGCTTCGGGCATATGCGACTAAGCCCTGTCATTGCGGCTCAAATATCGAGATCCGATCTGGTCCTGGACCCACCTGCTGTCACATATTTTAGCACATGTTGTCATCATCACGACGCACGACACACGACACAGGAAGAAAATTTCGTGATCGCTAGTACAACGATCCGATCCTTCGGTCGAAAAACGAGGCAGATGATTCAATATGCCTGCAATAAACATAGATTGATGAAGCAAGCCCGGTCGCCCCGCCCCCCGTTATCCCTCGGGGTGGAACTGAGTAATGATAAACGTGAAAGACGTAGGCTTCCTTATCTCTCCTGGTCTGGTCGCATATATATGAAATCTCCAGAAAGTAGGCAAAAGTACCCACATCCCGAGCAAGTAGGTGGGAACGTAGAGGTCATTATTCCGCAGCGCGAGCCAGCACAGTTCCTGTCCAAATTACATAAGATCTCAGGGCTAGAGCTTGTCTTGTCCCTGTATAACCAGTGCTCTCAAGCATATAACTGTAGCTTTGGTTCGTGACCGCCGTCGTCAGACTGCGTTGCAAGCACATACTCTACATCACCACTAATGGAATCCGAACGACCACCTCAGCGGCCGGGGTTAAGTCACTTCCGGCAGAGAACGGTGAGCTCTTTGGGACCTCGAACAACACAAACATCCACGAATCATGGTGGCTCTTATTCACTTGCTGGACCCCAGGACAGAGGCCAACGTCAACCCCCAAGACATGGCACCTACGTCGAAGAAGGCTACCGAGATTTGAATCCAGAATATGAACGCACAGTACACAATCCGGTGTTTTCACTGGCTGGCAACCAGCCGCATACCGTCCGAGGATTCATGAAACGTCAAAATTCGGATGCGAAAGCCAGACCAGTTGGCAAGGAAGGAGCGCAAAAAGGAGAAACGGAAACGCCACCCCAATTGCAAAACATCGAAGGTCGTAACAATACCGACCGAACTCAGGAGCCAGCAACGCCAGGAAGTTACGATGCAAACGATGGGCCAGCCATGGGTCCCGAGTCCCCTGGTGTACCCGGTGGGAATATCCGGATGAGGACCGCCACAGCACATCACCCAGATGGACGACCACTCGGTACCATAGGCGAAGAAGTACAATTCTCCCCGTCCGACGATGATGCGAAGACACTCGCACCAGACGACAACCCCGACGACAGACCATTCAACCCTTGGGCGGGGATCAGACGAAAGTTCCAGGATCCCCTAGGCGAGTGGCTGGGCACAACAATCCTCATAGCGATCGGTGTCGGAAGCAACCTACAAGTCGCAACATCCGATCAGCAGAACACATCCTACCAAACAATCTACTGGGCCTGGGGACTCGCAACCATGCTAGGCATCTACGTCTCCGGCGGAAGCTCCGGTGCGCACCTCAACCCTGCTCTATCCATCATGCTCTCCGTGTGGCGTGGCTTCCCAGCACGGCGTGTTCCCATCTACATCCTCGCCCAACTCCTAGGCGCCTTCACCGGCGCTCTGATCGCAATCGCCATCTACAGAGATGCAATCCTCCACCTCGACGGCGCCCTGATACCAATGTCGACCGGCGTGTCGATCTACACGCAACCGAAAGAATGGGTACGACCCGCGACCGCATTCTTCACCGAAGCCGTCGGGACAGGGCTATTGTCCCTCGGCATCATCGCGCTGGGAGACGACGCCAACTCGCCTCCTGGAGCCGGTATGCACGCGTTCATTATCGGGCTTTTGGTCTCGCTTTTGCTCATGGCATTCGGTAAGTCTCTGCATGAATGTTCTTCCCACAACCCTTTCCCACCATTCTTGGCTGTGCCGGCTCCTCGTACCCGACGGCTTTTAACACTTAGTCCGCACAGAGCAAAACACCGGCGCCGCCTTCAACCCAGTCCGAGACCTCGGCCCCCGCCTCGCCGCAATGGTAATGGGCTATCCGACTTCCATCTTCGACGCCGGCAACGCGTGGTGGATCTGGGGCGCGTGGGGCGCCACCATCACAGGCTCATTGCTCGGCGTGGGTGTCTACGATTTGTGTATCTTCAAGGGCGGCGAGAGTCCTGTCAACTATTCGAGTAGGAGGTGGAGGCAAGAGGGGTTGAAGGCTGAGGCGGGCTGGTTCTCTTTTCTGGGGGAGCGGAACAAGGTCAGGGATGTCGAGACCAAATTGGAGAATGGCGGTGTGGTATGAGCTTATTGAGGAGAGAATCTTTGTACGAATTATGTATACGTACACGTTTTTGTTTTCTATATGAGCAGTTCACATGCTATGCTCTAAAGTAAAAGAAGAAAAAGGCTTCGCATCATGATTTCTGATTTCTCTGACAAGGTATTTTGTGTCCACGCCACTATAGAATATCGGAATATGATAGCAAATGGCAAATCGAAACCATCTGCTGCCACCGCCAACAGCCAGCCTCTATTGCCTGAGCGCTACACCGATGCTAGACAAATACTTACAGCGGTCCTGCTGGTCAGCCGGCACGGCCTCCATGTGGGTATTGTTAGTCTGGAAGTAAAGTCTCTGGTAGCTGTCATTCTTCGTCCACGCGTCCCAACTCGGCGTGCCCGGCAAGCGGTACGTGTTCGGGTCGAAAGACCGGATGAAACTCGTCCAGTATGCTTGGACTACGGGTCCTATGGCGGCGTTGGTCGTGTTGTAGCTTGCTGGGGCGGCTTTTGTGTATTGCGGGCCCCAGATGGCGTTGAGCTCGACTGTGTGTGTGACGCCTAGACCTGATGCTTCGCTGGTCGGGTCGATGACATCCCAGTGGTCTAGACGTCGCCATCAGATTAGTTCTTGCATCATGCACCTTGGCTGCGGAAACAAAGAGCTTATCGGTCCGTTACTCACAGTTGTAGTTGTTCTTGATACCGAGCTTGGCGTAGATTCCAGAAATGAAGATTCCAGGACAGATGTATCTGATTTCGCCATATGCATTTGATAGCTGACGCCAATACGCGCCGCTGCCATTGAATTGCTCGGCCAAAGGATAAAGCGAGTTGACCTTGGCAAGCTGCTTGAGCGTGAACCAAGGGAACTGATTCTTCAAGAACCCGTCCGACTCGGCGATGGAGCTCGTGTTACGGTATGCGAATATAGTACCCTCATTAGTGACATCACCGTAGATGGCGGGCAGCTGGACGAATTTTCCGTCGGCGTACGCCGCATATGTCAATTCTTTGATGAAGTCGTTGTCAAGGGTGGGACCCCACATGTACAACGGGGCTGCAGACGCGCCCGGGAATGCAAAGGGATACGACTGTTGCTGCATGATGGTGGCGTTGACGCCACGGAGGCATGCCAATGTGTCGTTTGCGCTGATGCAGCCGGTCTTGATGACCAGCGAGTCGTACTGGTATTGCGATTCTGACACACTTCGTACCGCTGCGAAGGATTGCGATTCGGCGGCCGTCGCATGGAATAGTTTGTCGTCTCTGCCGCCATATGCTGTGAGCTGAAGGTTGATCGAGGCTGCACCGGCCGAGTCTCCTCCCACGACTACATGGTTGGGGTTGCCGCCAAACTGAATTTATTGTCAGTCAATTTGTCGTGCCAATGCAATTTCACAGCGATCTGTGGTTTTCTTTTGGTTGTCGCGACCTATGCGATTGTGGCCCCTATAAATTCTGGAAGGTTGAGGACTGGGTGCTCACTGACCTTGCTAATATGCTTCTGGATCCATTCTATTTGGTGTTAGAGCTGCAAGAAACGTCCTTAAGAGAGGACTACAACATACCAAGTGCTTTTCGCTGGTCCTTGAGACCATTGTTGTAAGAACCGGCCTTGGCGAGTTCCTCGCCTGCAAGGAAACCATATACACCGACTCGATAGTTGATAGTAACTATAACAATATTGCAGCCAGATGCAGTAATGAGGCCGCTTCCACTACCGATCGACAGTCAGAACGAGATGCAAGCCAAGAACACCATGGCTGCAGATTTACTTCAGATTCGGGTTCGAGAGCCCGTTGAAACCACCACCTTGGATGAAAAAGTAGACAGGAAGCGCAGATAGCTCGGTGGCGTTTGAAGGCGCGTATACGTCGAGGAAGAGGCAGTCCTCCTGATTAGCATCGGTTGGAGGTCCACCACCTGTGGCAAGACAAAGGGGACCATGCTATTCCAACCCTCGTCAGTCAAGGCAATATCTAAAGTCACGAATCGCAAGTCACGTACCGTATCTGCCTCGACAATAGAATACTCGATCAAGGGATCTTTGGGGGCTGCAAAACGTAGATTGCCAACCGGCGGAGCAGCGAATCTAAGCCCAAGAAATTGAGTTATGCCGTTCGGCAACGCCGTGCCTCGATATGTAGCATAACTGAGTTGCGCAAGAGGGTTTAATGCCACAGCGATTTGTAAGAATAGATACACACTACTGATGGAAGAGAACAACATGGTGTCCGGGCGGGATCAAAAGCGACGATCCTACATTGTGCGATATGCCCTCCCTACACCTCTTTATATATATCTCGACCTAACCCTCCTCATGGCTAATGCATGTCATCACCTGCTTGCTTCTTTGCTCATCTAATCTTCGCGAGCGGGGCTAGGTGACCCTACGTATGGCACACGCGTTCGGGGCAAAGATATGAATTGGCTTCAACGGCTCATCTCTTATTCAGAGTGCTCAAATACCCAACCTCGTACAAAGGAATGGCGATGATACAATTGCCGGTGGGCGAATATGTTACTCCACATTCTGGGGTCGGAGTCGAAACGCTTTTACCGAGGGAAGCAGCATTGTTGTACTAGCCAGACTTGGCTCACGAATTGCGGTGCGCCTAACAACTAATCACTGACAGAACCCTGCAGTGCATTTACTTGGACAGCGCTAAATGCGCATTGCTCTTCCCCGTGATGCAGGCTCCGGTCGCGGGAGCTTCAACGCTTTTTGATATTGCTCCACCACCTGCAAAATATATCCCTTGTGTCATGACGCGACTTGGTCACTTGCCAAAGTCATATGAACCTTGCACTTACTGCAGGTCCAGCAATAACATTCCACGAACACTTCCCTAGCAGGATTTCGAAAATACTTTATCTGAGTGAGGTAAGCTTACCGAATATATAACTATGTGGTGGACAAGATGACCAAATTGTTGAATATACGGAGTGACGTTATAGTTGTCCTACATATTAACCATTCTGCGTTAATCAGAACTTGGCAAAATAGATGTGCATGTACTTTTACAGCACATGAAGGACAAGACCAAAGGCATAGTTACTAAATTAGACAAGAGGATTATAAGATTGTGCCAATCTTGAACGGTGAAGTACAACTAAAAGAACCAAACTCAACGCATACAACGTATCAGTACCACTTGTTCAGCGATCGACCTGCCTCTACCTCCTTTTTCCAGCAGGAGCGATCTTCTCCAGACACGCCGGGTCCTTGGTACACACTTCCGTACAAGCCGCTGGCATAGCTGTCATTGTCCTTCGACTTGGAGAACTTCTTGCGGTACCACTTTCCGTAAGTCAACAGGTAATACAGCCGGAATGCAAGGAGAGCAAAGGTGTCACGCTCAAGATCTTCCGGATAGTCGGCGCCTAGATCCACTGCTGCGGTGATCCCTGAAATGCATGCAACTTCGTGCGCATTGACTAGAGTCCAAGCAGCGGCATAACGCGTGTGTTTATGCCCGTTGAGTAACCACATCCAGGGAACGACAAAAATATAATGCGTGAACGAGTGGCAAAGCTGATGCCACCAGTCCTTCCTGATAACCTTTGACTCGTCAATCTCGTCGATCGGCCATAGGTGCCCATCCCGGTCCTTGTTCAAGAAGATGGTTTGGAAAACTGCATTATCCAGAGGTACGTGCGGAGGGAATTGAGATTGGTAATTGGAAGCTGTTCGACATTAGACAAATCGATGAAGTGAATGTAGTGGCTATTCTTACCGTTGAAGCTCATCTCAAGTTTTGTAAGATCCTGCTCATACATCTTGATCAAGTACATCGGTTTAAACTCTTTCTGCGCCATCTTGAGTCTTGCTGATTGGTCTACACCTCCTAGTGTGCTAACGGCCTGTTCTTCGTTGTAAACCATTTCATAATGCTTGCGCATGTAGTCAGCGTCGCAGTGAGTGACTGTTATGTCGTTCGCAAATTTTGCAGAGCCAAGCACTTTGTTCTCCCGCCAACTAGCAGACGGTTTGAGGACACGTTTAGCTGTATCCGTCCTGTATTATTGATCAGCACGGAGCAAGAGATTGTCCTTCATCGACAGGAAACTTACAAGGTACAGAGGACAAGCTCATCGTACTCTTCCTCCACTTCCTTCGCATCGGCGTCTCCATTGTGGCCTTCGACTGTATTGGGCACCCAGGCACTGTCCTGCGTGTGGCCGTCTTCCGCTGGAGTTCTGCTAATCACACGCACCACAACTCCGTTCTTATCGCGCCGTATGACGCCTGTCAATTCTGTGGATAAGCGAACTTTCACGCCCTTCTTTATGAGGTGTTGCTTCCAGTCGCTGTAGAAGTCGCTCAGATTTGGGAAGACCACCATTGGGGGCAGATTGCTCGCCACACTAGTTTTGTCTGGGGGGTACCACATTCCATATGTTGGACTTGTGCATAAGCGCTCAAGTACCATGCTAGGAACCTCAGGAGCGTAGTTTCCTGTTCCTAAAAACAACGCCACCATTGGCAGTGCGACGACATTTGCGAACTCGTCGGAGAATCGGAAAATCTTGACGAGGTACTTGATCGGAACCAAACCAAAGATGACCTCGAACCATCGAATGATCTTTAGCATAGTGTAGAAGCGTTTCACCTCTTTCTCGTGTTTCTTCAGCATCATGGTCGAATAAACATTCGTCCAGAATTGCTCATCCTTTCCGAAAGACACTTGTAATTTGACGGGATCCGCTCGATGGCCCATCCTCGCAAACATGGTCAATGTGTGGTGGAATATGTATGATCCACCCTGGACGCCTTGATTCAACCAGCTAGCACCGAACTTTTCCTTATCGATCGGTATACTGTAGGCTTGTCCACCACAGTAATCGACCGCATCAATGATCGTGACATCGAATTTGTCTGTGTGCTCTGCCAGATGGTGCGCGCATGACATGCCTAGAATGTGTAAACAGCGGTCACAACAAGTGACAATCTCAGGTGAACCATACCTGCGGCGCCCGCCCCGACGACCAGGACTCTCTTCTTCTTTTGTTGCTCCATTTGTTTTCCCATTTCAAATGTCTGCTGCGTGGTTGACTGTGGTAAGAGAGATTCGGTGATTTCTGGCATTGTCGAGACAGTAGAAAAGTCGGCAGCGCAGGACTAAGTAGGCATCATTTCCCCCTCAATTTTTCCACCGGTGTCGTTGAGACATATACTGTTCATCATCGTTAATGGCTTGACATGCGCTAAGTGGAATGTGAATGTACAGACGTCATTGATCGTACCAAGTCTGGGGTAGATCGCGTTTACACGGGCTTGTAACCAAGATTGAGTTCAGTCGCTTAGTTCTCAGATCAGGGCCTTACCGATGCTTCGTCCGATTGCTTTCATGGACTGCTCAATACCTGATATACGATTCATTGCGGCACTGCATGACAAATTCCTGAGTGCGGCGGGTCATTGTTGTCGTCTCGACACATTGCGTTGATTCCAGAGTGCTGCTACATGTGGATAGACTTGATTCGCGTCTCGAAGAGATCAGCAGATCAAGCCCGTTTCCTGCGATGCACAGCTGAGGTTCCTGACTCTGGGTGGCTAACGCATTGCAATCGGTGACTATGAGGCGACGGTGGAAGGGTTCGCCAAAGAGCATTCGTCAGCAAGGCACAGACGAAGTAGTGAAAATACTAGTATCATGAGAATGACCACGGATAGTACGAAAACAAAGCCTCACATAATCGTGGGTTAATTCTGCCAAAACTTGATACTGTAGAAACAAGAGTCTGCAGTGGTATCATTCACCGTGGTAAGAACATAACTTACCATGGCTGTTGCCTCTCAGGTCGAGTTTTTATCACACAACCTGTAGGAACATGGAGACCTTGGACAACTAAGTTTGATAATGCTCCTCCCACGGCACCTAAACCATAGCATTCTACGACATGCAAAGTTTGATACAATGCGAACCGACCTGTCGAGTACACCACCGATATAGCCCACATGATATGGTACTGTTCACTAACGAGCCGGAAGAGACAGGGACATGTGGGAGCGAATAGCTGCCCGGGTGTCACGACGGCAGGTATTCGAGGATGGCATAGTGACAAGAGCAGCTTTGGACTTCATACCGTGCATCTCAGCCTTCGATGGGGGTGGCCCGCGTGTCAATCGTAGGAACCTATAGCGTTTAGGTAGCCGTGGTCTCGGGGTACGCGCTGCGAAGCGGCTCTAATCCACCAGCATATCGTGAACGATATCGATGCATATGATAACGGAGCTGGTGGGAAGCTGACCATAGGCATTGATCTTCAAAGACAGAACTCTGACGACGAACGTTCTGATCACGCAGATGCTGCCCCCTTCAAGCCCTTCAAGGGCTGATTGCCATCTATTATGAACATGAGTGCAACGGCGGATTAGTTTCGCCGATCACAACTTATCTCGAGGCACACCCACCTGTAGTCGAAGCACAGCCAGAGCCGCGCACATACAATGCCAGGTGTGCATGGACAGGCGGAAGCTCCACAGCATATTTGCCGCGACGATGTGTATCCGAGGCTCTTGAAACCTGGCGGCTTGGGAGTCGAGTATGTGTGTCAGCACAACGAAACTATAAACGAGAAATTTGACTATCGTCATAAACACCATGGAATATGACTGCCTGTAGATGAATGCATGATAAGGAACTGGGCATGCTGTGTAGAATAGGACAGAGACGTTACGATACTGTCTGCGGCGCGTGATGGGAGGAGTCCCGCCGTTGTCGATTCTGCGTTCTCACTGAAGAATCGAGCCACCTGCGATGAGCGTCGATGATGCAAGCAATCTATGTGGTACGAGGATAATCTCGAATCAACATACATGTCAGAGGAGCTTGTTCCGCTGCGATATTGTTGTTGAGATATAGACATTAGCAGTGTAGGCATGAGGCTGGGCCATCTCGGTTGTGAGCACCAACGTGATCGCCCGAGTGCAGCAGCGAACGACAAGTTGTTGAAGGTCCTCTGGGGCATCCATCACCGGCCGTGGGTCTGCAAGCCACATGAGCCTCTCTGGACCAACTTATTAGAGTTGCGCGTGTTTCAGGTTCTGTCCTGCTATACTACAGCCTTATCTTGTGACCTTGTTGAAACTGTAGATAGGAGCATGTACACTAGCGATGGTAGGCGAAGTTGGAGAAGCTTGCACACCTCTGTAGATATGATAAACGAGGTTGGGGAAGCTCACACTCCTCTAGGGCCATCTGGCAGTGGAGATTGACAAGATGATATTCAGAGGATAGGTTGAGCTTACTGCGCTAAAGCGGGTGATGCTGTGTGTGTGTGTCTACAAGATGGGGAGATACGTGCACGGCCAACGCCATATCACGCAAGCCCAATGGGTAAAACCGCAACCCGCCCACTGATCGCTCCTTGTGCCGCACGGATAGTCGAAGTACAATGTACATGTACTTCTAGTTGCAAAAAGTTCTCTATATTAGCGCGCGACATATGTCAAGTCACTCAGGTTGACCCCTCCCCCACGCTCGCCATTCGCACCCCTGCCGCCACCAGAAGGACCGAGTGTTCTCGAGTTGATTGGGCTAGGTGCATGAAGCTGCAGCGTGATCCCTGTGGCTGCGCGTGCCAAAGCCGTCCTTCTGCTCGTTGGGCCAGAGCAATAACATACATAAGTTGCTTTCGCTCGTCATATCGTGCAATTACTCTTACACCCGACTTCATCTCCCTCCCTGAAAGAACCAAGCATTTTCCTCCCTATGCTATTTGTGGGGTATTGTTTCGATCACACACTAGCACGACATCTTGGTGGTACATTGATGAATCATCCCGCATATTACTCATAATCTCAGGAAAATCGTTTGATTCCCCTTATAAGCCATCATCACCTTCCAGACTTCTTCTCTATCATTCTCATCACAAATTACATACTCCACAATGGATTGCTTCCCTGATTTCTGTCTTGCTTGCGACAAGCAAACCAGCGATGGTCTATACTGCTCGCAGGCCTGCCGGCTAGCCGATCTGGAAAGTGCCGGCAGCTCAGCCCCGGCTTCTCCTTCCTACTCAGTCGAACAAGAACAATGGCAATCACAAGGATCATCAGCTCGAAACTCGATCATCTCGTTACCACAAGCTTTCTACTTCAATTCAATCAAGACACTCAGTGAGACATCATCACTCGAGTCATCCGAGACTCAGGTCAGAAAAGTTCTATCACCATCGAGTTCTCGTAGCTCCATGTCTTCAGCTATAAGCAACGCCGGAACGCAGACTAGCGCCGCTGTGTCTCAGCAAGCCCAACACGAGCTTCAAGGCTATGTCAGCTCGTTTGATGCCATCCGCGAGATGAAGAGACGCTCCCTAAGCAGCAACTCTGGATATTGATGCTTCAATGGGGCTGCTTCATACAGAGGACTATGATATCCTGACGACTTACACGACCTAAACATCGCCAATATGGTGTCTTCCTGACCCAATCGGCTACCAAAAATATTACGACATTCAAAACCGACTCTCAACTATTTTTCAAAAACTTCAGCAAAAAAAACTTCGAGATGCTTTCGCTATCAGCAGCAACATCTAAGCATCACAAGGAAGATGTCATATCATTGCATTCGGTCTCTGGCGCAAGGGCAAATCATCAGGGAAAGGCGCTATTCAACTGCATTACGGAGGATACCCATGATCTACTAGCTTTTTCTTTCCGCGATACTTCATACTTTTCAATCATTGCAAGGGTGCATATCACAGGAAAGCATCAAATGGCGCAAGTGGCTCCTAACATTGTTGAGCCCACAGAAAAATATTTCTTATAGTAACATAGATAGCAATACACTGATCTACTGCAGCAAGTATACTGTCCTTGAACGCGACGTTGGAAACGCTTTGTGATCTTGCAAATGTCCTTTTGGAAGATGTGATCCAGACCTCACCGCCCCAAAAAGTCAATTATTCGTTGACGAAGATACATGTCTACAAGCTACAGCTCTACAACAAGAAGTATAGGCGTACGAAGGACTGGGCCCAGCCAACAGGGGTGGACACTTCAACGTGCCGCCTCAAGTTTACCCTGCCCTCTAATCTACGACGTTGAACGGGACTGGCCCGTGCCATGATATTTTAACTTTGTGAGAATCTCCTGTAGACCCGTAGGTACCAGTGGTAGGAATGTGAGCTACGTCGGTATGCATCAGCTGCTCGCACTTTTCTTTCGTACAAAGGCAACAAGTACCGTAGCAAGGTTCTGCCCCCTTTCCCCCACGGGCCGAAAGTGGCTCGTGCGGCGCTGCGGCAGTGTACAGCACGAAAGTTTGCAACTCTGCGAATGCTGCATTGGGAATCTAGGGGTCTGCGCAAGGCTTTACGAAAGGTCAAGGAGTGGGTCTCGTGAGCGAGACGGAAATCAATGGCGGGCCGTGCATATTGACAAGTGACGCAGGTTCAAGCCCAAAATCTCTAGTAGGACAGGGCAGACGTAAGCGGCAGAAGGTGGAGTGGTTTCAGAGCACCGACACAAAAGTGCTATTGACTCGGGATGCTGTGGACTTGTCTTCATACATTACTCGCGAAACGCCATACGCCAACATTGTGGACAGGATGAGCATGTTGGAGATAAGACGCATATGCAATAATAACACAGTCTTACAGTACCTGCTCCCCACATGGCGTGATCATGAAGTCACTGCCTTGTAGCCAGGAATTAAGGCACTGCAGGGTCGCTCATCTCACTCTTCACCATGTTTTACTTCGAAACGTCGTCGCATTGCCGTCGTCATGGTCTATCAATCGGCGACCGCAGACAAGTCTGGGGATGTGCTCGGCAACAATGCCATGGCAAAACGCTTGCTGTGCTTTCCGTTGAATTGGAGCCCCCAAAACGACCAATGCTGACTTGTCAAAGTGCTAGTGGTCCTCTGCTAGCGGACATGAGTCGGAGCCATGGTCCACAGCGTTGCAGGCCCAATCATCTTGTAGTTCATCCAGAGAAATGAGCATAAACCCGCAGTTGTGCAATTCGCGCCTTTGCCCAGTGGGAGACGAAGACCGGGGCCACGAGGGCTTGGGATTGGATGGTCGCTTAGTCGCTATCAGCGACTACCCACGACGCCAGAACCAAGATCGCTGATACGCCCAATCATCAATTTCTTTACCAGACTAGGCACGCACATATCGAGCCAAATTGGAGGGCTGCGCAATATCAGAGCTATGATCTACGAGTCCCGCGACGGGGTCGCCCGCCAGCGAGTGAAATTGGTTGCGTCAAAGACCAGCTTACCCAATCTCGCCGGTATCTTTTGATTCGTCTGTTATACACCACTGGGCGGTTTCTCACCTTAGCTTGCTTTTCGGCCGGACTTTTCGGACGGGGGGGCCATTGTCATTCTGCCACGAATACTGAGCAAGCTACTGTGTTGTAGGACGGCGCTCGACGATCCGGTTGGTCGCAGAGATCAGCGTGCCTTCTTGCAATGGCGTAAGCGCCATCATTTTGTTGTTAGACTACAGTAGTACGACTACTATTCTGTCCCAGAGTGACGCTATATTGGTAGACTGAAGGAAATCGCAGACGCACTGTTAATGAGGTCGCCACATAGATTAAGGTCAATCAACGAAGCGTGAATCGTGCGCCTGTAGCGCACATCGCTCCGCCGAGAGACGACGGAGGAACGAGCGACTCTGCATTGCATTTTCATGCATGACGCCTTTCGATATAGTGGCTCCAAATCCTTTGCGATCGAGATGCCGGGCTTGCACACAGACACCTGTGTAGACACATTCTTTCCCATTTCCCCTCCTTTATGCCCGACACCTTGCATCGATTTTTGAAGTGCATGGTGAACAATTCACCACTTCCCACCGTACCTTGATGGTTCCTGATCAACAGCATCCGTCTTCGCAGCCATTACGTGGCAGAGCATGAGTGGAAGCGTGTCGAAAAAACCGACTCCTCGACTTTTTCTTTGCTTTTCTGTTGACGAAACAAAGAACAGCAATCTGTACCTCCCCTTTGTTTCCACTCAGAGAGAAGAGGAGAACTTCCCCCCTCCGTTCAGCGATCAATTGACGCCCATGCGGCGACTGCTTTCGCATTGCTATGCGGCTGTCTTCTTTCAGTCATGTGCGCATACTCTACGAATACCAGCAACTCTTCTCCTGGACTGGGACTAGGTCTCAATTGGCCCAAAGCGCTCTTCTGCGCTTCCTTTGACGTACGTACTATAGGTGTCGGCTGGCCGGCTGGCTGCCTTCTACCTATCAATCGATCTTACCAAGTGTACAACAGTACATCGTCTTAGGAAAGATAAGGTGGCACAGACAAGAAGTCCACCAAGGTAGGTACAGTCGTCACTACTGCTGCCACTGGAAGCGTGAGAAAGAAAAAAAGCAAAAAAACAAATCACTACTGTAGACGAATGACTCTGTTCCTTCCTTTGCCTTGAAAGTCCAATTGATCGGCAATTCAGTCTGCTGCAAACCAAAGTACCGAAGATAGTGTCCACGGCAAAACAGCTCTCTGTTTAGCCCCCACGGACGGTACGCGCAAGCAACACCGTTTGCAATCTCAACTAGTCAAAATGCACACGTGCTACTGGAGCAGTCAATCCCTCACGGTTTAGCTTCTGTTGCTTTGTTTACAGGTGCACGATATGCGAGGGGCTTTGAGATAAATAGCTATACAAAAGGCTACTTTGTACTGTATGGGACTAGCGTCCGTTGGCGCACGAGGGTGGCAGGGATGGCAGGGTGGGTTGGCTGGCTTTGCTCTGCTTTACTCTGCTATGCCTCTGGCTCTGCTCTGTCGCTGGGCTGGGTCTGCTTTACTTGCCGCCGCACTGCAAAGAGGCCCCACAAGGACAAAAAGTGGAAATGGGGACTGTGAGAAGCTAAGATAGATAAGGGTACAGTGGAAAGCTAATAAGCTGTCTACTGTATCATTGCCCAGCGCGTCATCGAGCAGCCTTCGTATCCGTTGTGTACATGATTCATTCTAGCAAGTGCAAGAGGGACACAGAGAGAGAGGAAGAGCAAGATAAAGCTAGCACGAGACGGGAATAAATCATCGACAAGTTCATTGCAATGGATTAGAGGGATTTTCCCATCTGGGTTCTAAAATGACTCTATCGCTGTCTTCCTTAGCGCAATTGCGTATCTCTGTTAAACCCTCGTCTTGAACCTCGTGTGCATATCTTCATTTCCGTCAATCGTCTTGATGATCTTCCCTGCTTGCCGAGAAGCATGGCATGGCAGCGGCCGCGCGGGCGGTCCTCTCCGTCGCTACCACTAAAGGCACAGAAAGACCTGCAAATGCTCGGTAAAACGACAAATGAAACTTCCCAGACCCGTGACCAAGAGGGCCGAGACTCGTCACGCTAAACAGGGTAGAATCCATCTTTCATGCAAGATAAGGAAAGACAAGACTTGGTGGAGGTGGTCGTGTTGTGGAATCAGAGTCTAGGTAGAGTTGGCCATGTGGAGCACCTACGCAAGGACATCGACCCCCACGCCCCACGCACCACGCGCGCTCTCGCGCTCGACCCTCTTTTTCCACTCGACTGCGCAACGGACTAGGCGTCCGAGCCACATCAATAAAACCAAGCAGATAAGCTAGGTTGACACACCAGATACGCGAGGACACGCCCCTGCAACATGTACATATCGACAAGTACTGTACCGTACACAAGACTCTCCGCAGAAGAGTCACGCAGCTCGACCTTCGGGGTCCATCTCCGTTGATCATGTCAATGATGCGGCTGCTTGTGCCACAATCTTGTGCTGCTGCTGTTGCTGCTGTTGTTGCACATCTCCCTGTGTCTTTAGTGCCTTTAGCTTCATTTTTTTCTCGGCCCATTCGCGGCTGGCAATCCTGCCTCTCTCTGCGGCGTCAGCTCTTGCCTTCCTGGCAGCTTCTTCCTTATCGCGCTTCTGCTTGTCTAGTGCCTCCTTTTCGGCGACGGCTCGCTGGAAGACCTCCTTGCCCTTCTTGGTGCCGCTTGCCGATGTACCGTGCGACGTTGCCGGCGGTTTCGCTGTGGTCGCTACTGTTGAAGCACGTGGTTTAGTCGAATTTGCGACGGCAACCGACCCGCGCTTAGTCTGACCATTTGTACAAATACTTGACACGGAAGATGTTTCGTCTCGCGCGGACAGGGTAGGTTTCTTTGTTGATATCGCCGACATGCGTTTCGCGGCAGCTGTACCAGTAGTCGCGCTGGTTGACGCTTGGCTCTTCAACATGCTCTCCCTGACGCTCTTCGCTCTAGAAAGCCCTCCTGATGTGGGTTTTTTGGTGACTTCAGCTGGTTCGGTGCCCATTGCAAGACTCTGACGAGCTCGACTCGAAGCATTATGGCGGACTGTCACAGGCTGCTCTTTCTGCTTGGGTACAGGTCGAGCCTTGAAGGCACGTCTGCTTTCTCTTTCTTCCTCTTCCTTCTTCAACCGTGCTTCTCTGGCAGCTTTCAGCTTCGCAGCTATAGCCTCACCAGGCAGGTGAAAGTTCGATTTGGTAGGTGGTCTGGTTGATTTTGGAGGAGCGGGCGGCAATGGGAAGGACATGGAGACCGGACGAGGTTTCGAGTGAGGTATCTCTGCAGGAGTCCTGGTTCTCGTCGCTGGTTTCGCTCCCTCGGAGTCCTTGATCTGCACAGTGCTTGGTCTAGAAATGGGCCCCTTCACCGAGGGGGCTCGCTTTGGGGCAGTCGTGTTGGTAGGCGCTGCTTTCTGCGGCACGACTCTGGAATGAATTGAGCTTGTTCGCGCATGTGATGAGGCAGCAGTCTTAGCGTTTGCGGCACTTGTGCGAAGCGGCTGTGATGCCTTTGTGATAGAGGGTTTCGGGGCATGTCTTGCAGCCGGAGGGTTGGCTTTGGTGGACTCGGCCGGCGAAGAGCGATCAGTATGTGATGATGAAGGATGCTTCTCTGATTCGGCGTTCTCTGTTTCGGGCTGCGGCGCAAGCTCCTCGGGGTTGTCCACAACGACTGCACCAGGACCGTGGTCGACCTGCGGTTCAAGTGTAGTCACTGATGTAGTATCAACCAAAGCAGTCGGTAGAGGCGTGAGAGACAGCGGCTGCTCATTCTCCTTATTGGATGTGGACCGCATGCCAGATAGTTCTTTCGACATCAAAGCCTTTGCGGGCGTCCTTTGCGGGCTCATCACGATAGCTTCTGGTGGCTCAATCGATGGCGACTCTGCTTCTAGGTCTTCCTGGAGATATGCTGTTGATAGAGTTGCTTCATGTATCAAGTCAGACGTGCTGTGTGCCTGCTGATCATCATGAAGCTCTTCCTCTGTGGGCAATGTTGACGATGATTGCTCCAAGCCTTGCGACACCAGTCCTCCCAGGTCTTCCGTTTCAAGAATCTCTTGTGCCGCATTGACTTGTTCATCCTCTTCAGCGATCTCATGGTCGGCTTTCTGGTCGATTCGCATCTCAGGAAGAGCAGAGACAACCGCCGCTATCGATTCGGCGTTCTGGGTTCCAGTCGTTTCCGTGTCTTCAGCAGCGCCATCATATTTCTTCCCCTTGATAGATCTCGACCGTGCCTTCTTCGTCTCACTCTTCGCCGGCATCACCGCCATGTCCGCATCCCCAACTACTTCTCCGCCAACGTCATTGTTTTGATCAATGTTTTGTTTGTTGTTCGCGTTATTCGACACCTCTCCCAGCGCCGTCACCCTCTGCACCTCATCCTTTTCCTCTTCATTACCATCGTTGTTTGTTGTTTTCGCATCAGAAGGTGGAGAAACACGACCATCCGACACCAAACCCTCTTCTTCGGCAGTGTCATCAGCGTGGACCTCGTGCGGTGCATCAGCAGCAGAAGCAGCCTGTGCAGCAGCGGCGGCGGCGGCTTGAGCACGCGTCAAGCGCATGGCTGGAGCTGGGTGCTAATATATATATATATATATATATGAATTTCAGGAAACCTGGTCCCCCCGTTCCCTGGTTCGTTCTCGGGTTTTCCGCTCAATTGGCGGTGAAGCAGTTTTTCCTTTCGATCCTGTTTACACGCAAGGGCGCGAAGCTTATAGTGCACTGCGCACAGTAAGTTCTGTTGTCGTTCTTGTAGGGCGGCTAGAAGATGGAAAGAACCGTTGGAGGTATTGTAGCTTCTGTGCCGCTTGTTCTCTGGATCAATTAAAAGGTCGAAATGCTCGATTTGGTGAGTGAGACCGTGAGCCTCCTTTCTTCCAATTGCCTTCCGACTTGTTGTGTCTTAGCAGAACAGCGAGACCAAACGTCCAGATCCACTGTCGTCGTGCGTGGGATAGATATATCCAGAAAAGGAATACGACACGTTCTTCCAAAAGTGTATCAAGTAAGCTACAAGAGTGAAAATGAACAAAAAGAATCAAAGACCTAGACCAAATATCCACGTAAAGGTATGTAAGTATTGATAGACAGATAGACAGATGAGACAGGCAGACAGATGAAACACTCAGTCCGACACGGTCAGTCGCAGATAGCTAAGGTAGGTAGGTACTGTGATTTATCCCTCTCTTTCTCTTTCCTCTCTCTGTCTCGGTCTCGGTCTCAGCCTCTTTTTTCCCCCCCTTGATTCTTTCTCCTCACTCCCGGCCAGCCAGGGAGCCAGCCCCACCAGCGGAACCCTGGCTGCTTTCTCCTCCTCTCTTCTTCTGCTACTTTGGGAAATCTGGCGTTTCAGAGTGTTTGTTTCCCTCCGCCGACGCGACGACGATGCAGGGAAGAGAGGCGCCGCAGGGTCAGGGCAATCTATGACTCGGCAGGCTCGGAGGCTGTGAGTCATGTGAATAGTACTGTGGATTGGCGGATGCTGTAGGGCGACCCTGGTTGCTTGGTTGGCTCCTCATACTATTTCCTTGTATCGAGGTCGTGAGTGATCATATCTAGTCAGGTAGGATGCAGGATAGGGACAAGCAATATGTATAGGTATGCCGACATCGTAGTACTTGGTCACGACTACTCCACCTAGATACATTCACAGGGTACCACAACTCAAGAGCAGCAGATGAGTCAAGTGGGTCGTAATTGTATGCTATGGCAAACGGCAGACTGGGTATCTTTGCGAAAGACAAGGGAAAGAAAAAGGAAAAGCAAGAGAAACGACAGGCGCACTGCTCTACATCCTGTGTATATCCTGACAACACAGTCTACTTAATTCAGGTTTCTACTCGGCTCATCCCATGATGCTTCTCCTTCGCGTGCGCTCGCTCAACCTGCCTCGGGCAATCTCCACGGCATCTGGCGGGCCTCTTCGTTCTTCTGCGTTGAGAAGCTGCATCTGCACCCTGCTTGTTCGTCGTCTGGCGTTGTCGCGGCTGGAAGGTCCGAGTGTTGTCGAGTGTCGCCGGCCGGAGGTCTTCCGGGTTACGGTTTCGACGGCGACTGCCTCGTCTGCAAGCGAATCACTGAAGTCGTATAGTGCCATCTCCTGCATCTTTCTGGCTGCTTCATCAACCTTATTGGTTTCTTGCTGTGTCTCTTCGACTCGCTGTACATCAGCACTTGATGCCATAGCCACATCGAGGACAGATTGATCCGCCGCAGAAGAAGCAGTGTCATCATCCGCCTCCTGCTTCCTTCGTCCCTTCTCCCCCAACGGACTGCCTGGTTCGTGTAGATCCATATTGTCGCTGGAGGGAATTGCTTTCCAGGCCGAATTTCCACCCTCTTCCTGCTTGATGATCACTGTTCTGCCCCCAGTCTTCCTTTCTGATTCAGCAACTGCGCTGATCGAGCGCCCTGCATCGAACGCTACAGCGTCAGCCAGATTCTTGTCTGGTCGCCTCATTTTGCTGATCAAATTCGGCTCTGCATAGTTGACAGATGCTCTAGCTCGTCGCGAAGGCCTGGCTGATGCGCTCACGTCCGCAGATGTTGACCTTGATCCTGGGTTGAATGCAGAGGGCGGCGGGGTGTCTCGACCTTCTGGTCTCGCCGTCGATGACTCGGAGGGCGTAGGAGAAAATATTGCTGGGGCTGGAGTCTTAGGTGGCATCGTTGAAACATTCTCAGGCTCAGGTGGAGGTAATTCTATCGTCTGTGTGATAGGTTCCGAGAATTGTGGCGGCTTCACACTTGCGATCTTTGGCTTCCTCTCGCGCTTCGGGGCCTTGCCAGGCTCCCTGGAACCCTTCCCTGGCTTACAGAGATCATCGGCTGTGTCTTGAGCCTTGTTGCTCTTCTGAGGAGACATATTGACACTTTCTAGGATCACAGTCAGTATTGAAGATACAATTCAGACATCACAGCGACACTTACTGTCCCCCAAAACCTTTCTCTCCACTTTCGGTGGTGGCAAGATTGGCGTCGACTCCTCGACAGGCTCCTTTTGAGGCTCAGTCATTTGCAGCTGTGATTCCTGATCTTTCTTAAGATAGTCACCACCGATAGACGATCTCCTGCTGAACACGAAATCGTCCCTGGCGCTGTTTTGTAATTGTTCTTCAGCGTCGACTGTGACTAGTTTCCTCTTTGCACCATGCTTCTGAGATGGCTTCTCGTCGTCGGCTTCGAGATCCAGTGGGTTCAGCATCGAGCTGCGTCTAGTGTCTTTTCTCCTACGTCTGGTCTCGAGATTGACAGATAAGCATGGCGGCAGACTGTCGTTGTCGGTGGCGTTATCACTACTTTCCGCACTGATGGGAGGCTGTGGGTCGAATTTGATGGGATCTTCGCAGTCGAAATGAGCGATGGGAGGGGGACCCAAGTCTGGAGATTCGTTGGAGTGGTTGGAAAGTCTAGGTAGCCAGGTTCCACCAGGAGACATGTTTTCTTCCGGCACTATGGACATTCTTTGACACTGGCCCGACAAGCCGGCCATGGGATATTCGGGGCGCCATGATTCAGGATTTGTCTCTCTCTTTCCAGCGCCACCGGAGGCGTCGCGTGTAGGCTGCAAGATACCAAGCTCGGAAACAAGGTCGCTTAGGTCACGGAGTTTGGATTCTAGACGGTCTTTGACCGAGATGAGGCTGTCTGAGCTGATTTGCGACTGTGCAGACGACAAGCCTGCCTGCAGATGGGCGATTTCCTCCCGGAGACCAAGATTCTCGCCCTGCAACTTGGAGACTTCGGCTTCCAGAGTACGGATGCGCAGAGACTGGTTCGAATTGATTCTGGGGGGAGGTGGGTCAGCAGGTGTTGGGCGGACTGCAGGAATTTATGAGAAAGAGCTTACTTGGCCAGCTCGCGATTTTGTCGAATGAATCGTCGCCTTACTGCATGGAAAATCAGTCTTGCTATACTATGGGCATAGTGGAACCATGGAATAGTGATTCGGTGGCTGTATATTACTCACAGACATCGACACTTTCCGTGGGCAGAGGAGCTTCATTGAGTCGCGCCATGTGACCGGATAAATTCCAGCGAGAGTCATAAAAGACGCTACAAAGCGTCAGGAGACACCACTTCTGGTTTCGATTACTTGCGCGATACGTAGATGCGCTACTAGCGGTGGTATTAGTATATTGGTGGATATCAGTGCGTGCACGCAGGCGAAAAGGATGCTGCTGCTGCTGCTGATGATGATGATGATGATGGAAACACAACACTGCCCAAAACAAACACTCAGCACCGACACGGCAACGGCGCGCTTGGCGTTTGTTGCCCGCCGCGGCTTGCACGCGTGGGATGCGTCAAGCAAGACACTTTGTTGTATCTGAAGATATCTCATGGATGATTCCTACAGCCACATCACACTCGTCGTCTAATACCACTGCATAGGCAAGATAACAATAAAGAAAAGGACCAGTGAACGCGCGCAACATGTCATACCGCCCGTCGGGCCTGCCTTCGCATCTCCGCCATCACTCCCTGCCCGCGTCATCGTCATCGTCAAATCCGCAGTCATCGGCTCTCCAACAACGCATCAATGAGAAAAGAGCGGAGCTAGACAATCTCCAACGATTGCGAGATCTGAGTGCCGGGCTCGCAGGTCAGATGGAGCAGCTCGAGACCAAATTGAGCTCACTTTCGGATGGCACAGAAGGTGATTTTATTTTCTATTGGTCTCATCTATCTGATCGAGTTGGATGCTGACATTGTGACTGCTAGCTGTCGCTGCCGTCTTGTCTAATTGGCACACTGTCCTCAGAGCCATCCACATGGCCTCTGGTATGTTCTGCATTCGTTTTTTTCGTCAATTCGTGTCTACCGTGGCTATTGCCAATCGTCTATCGTCCAAGTATCTGCTCTCGAACATGCAGTCGCAGTGTTGATCGTCCTTCCGTTCTAGCAAGCATGCCACAACCGCCGGCCGAGCGAGACCCAGAGCAAAATGCAGATACGCCTGCTCTACCACAGACGCTCGTCCGGATTCCATTACAAGATGTGCGATCTGAACGACAAGCTGCCCAGTCCGACAGCGAGGCATCCGGGGTGAGGTGAAAGGACATGATCTGTCACCAAGTCTTTTACATTGAGGAGGAATGATACTCTCATGGTATCAATGGCTATCGTGGCCTCGAAGAGCACGCCAGCTCCGCTCGCCTGGACTTCGGACTGGTTAGATTTACGGAGTCGATCTAGACGTAGCGTTGAGGAGTCTCTGGTGGGTTCCTTGGGCGACCACAGGGCACTGGAAGGGGGAGATGGACAGAGAAACCAGGGTACCAAAGTATGTTGGAGATCAGAAGAGTGCGTCACTTGGAGGGCTTGGGGGTTTTCCTCTTTGGCACACGCTCGTAGGCATTGGGGCTTCTCCTGCGCTCTCGCTGCTTCCCCTCCCTGTTGGAACGCGGCTGTCCGTGGCTGGGGTCATGGTCGTGGTCGTGATCGTGGTTGCATTCTTCTCCTCCATCGCCGTCATCGTGTCGATGGTTGTGCTGGCGGCGCGAGCGGTGATTCGTGGGTCGCGCCCTGCTAGTGTCGGGCTCGCTGTCCGAATCCGAGGAAGAGTCCGATGAATCGGAGGAGTCTGACGAGGACTCGCCAGCCTCACGAGGCTTGTGGTAGATGCAGCAGACTAGCACACGACATGAGTATAGATTAGACAAGACGGGTTTGACGTGTAGCATTCACCTTTGGAACTCTTCTTGCCCATGCCTTCGTTGTCGATGACGTCTTCGGCCCATTGTATGCGGCGTCGCTCGGTGGGTTCGGGTGTCGCAGGCTCGGCATCGGAGGCAGCTCTCAGACGCAGAGTGCCCGAGGGCAAGTGGAAAGGAACGGATGGGCCTGTCTGAGCGGTGGTGAGGGTCATGCTGCCGTTGCTGGCATTCGGGGCCGCAGCATGATGTATGGTTCGTGGAGCGGGCGGCATCGTTGGTTGATTTGCAGGTCGATCAGTGCAGATGGCGGTGCCCAGAGTGGAGGATTTGTGACTGGATAATTAATGTGATGTGTAATGTCGAGCGCGGGGGTTCGGCTGCATCAAACAAATCAAAGATCGGTCCTTTGTCTTATTTATCAAGGTATGTATGCACTTTGTATTCACGGGAAGCCAGCGAGTGGTTGACCAGGGGAAGTGGGATGGATAATTTGGTAGGCAAGTAAGGTGGAGTGTGAACTTGAGAGGCATGTACAGTGCTGTATCATTATGCAGTAAGCTAGCTACCTATGCTGGAAGGATATATGGATTCATGCTAAAACAGGACTCTTGGCCATGGTTATCATCTTTCAATCATAGTTATCGTCTCTTAATACCACGGCACCAAGGTGAGGCAAACGGCAAAGGCGACGGCGACGGCGATAACAAGGCACTCGGCACAACATGAGGCAGCGAGGTGGACATTTCCTGCTGCTGCTTACTTAAGAATGGATCCTTCCACAACGAAGAACAGCAGAGATGGAGGGGGAAAAGACGTGCACGGACCACGAGGTGTACCGAGGGGAAGGGTGTTGCAGGTCGCTCTTGCTAGATCCGACGCTGTTGGCGGCTGCTCCTGCTGCTTTGGCTGCTGCTGTCGTCGTTACTGTTGGCTGCTGCTGCTGCTTTCGTTCACTGATACTCTCTTCTCTTGCCTTCCAAGTGTGATAACACTCCGACTCTGACCTCACCTGCCCCGAACTTCGACTTCTTGCTTCGGCACGCGCATCTCGTGCACAAGCAGAAATACAGTAACCACGAGAACAGAGATACCCGGTCATACCACTTGGCCACCTGTGGAAGAGCCGCCTCGTCTTTACAAGGTCCCGCCATATTAAATCAAAGCTTTCGACGCGTTACCAGCTCCACGGCGCTCTCTGATTCAATCCACATCCATATCCACATCCACACAACCCTGTTGCGTCGCTTCGCCCCCACTTGCCCTGCCGCACTCGGATCAGAATACATCCGACAGTCAGGATTCAAGCAAGAAAAAACACATCGTTCTCCCGTCGTTGCCTTGAGACACAGAGAGAGCAAGACTCTTTAGCAGCCCCCCGTCTACCACATCCTACTCTCTCTTCTCTGCTGTACGCAGCTGCATGAGAGAGGTCCTTGCACGCTCCAACGGTCGACGCGCCGCTCTCGCTCCAGTAAATCGTCGACTCGCCGTCGTCGAAGCAGCCCAAACACACTCACACTAACGTCAACATGGCCACCGTTTCCATGGAGGAGCTCGACGCCATGGTGCGCGCCTTCTACGAAGGCAGAGGTGAACCACAGAAGCAGGCACAGGCCGCGCTGAACCAGGTTCGTCACCATCCCAGACCACTTCCCAAGCAAGAAGAGGAGCGGTGAAGACATTTTCAGGAGGCACCAAAGGATGGACGACAGACTGACGCTGTCTACAGTTCAAAGAGAACCCCGATGCATGGCTCATGGTGGACAAGATCCTGCAAGATGCTCAGTACCCTCAGACCAAATGTGAGTTGCCGTGTCATGTCCCAGCCTTTAGCGACCATGTTCGGTCCTCCTCCGTGACCTACTTCAGTCTGACTAATTTCTCTTCTTCTGTCACAGACCTCGGGCTCCAAGTCCTCGACAATGTCATCATGACGCGGTGGAAGGTACTGCCCCGCGGCCAGTGTCTAGGTAGGCTAAAGCTCTCGTCGACTTCGAAAGCCACCGTGCAAGTCTTGCTGACTACCTCAAGGCATCCGAAACTTCATTGTCAACTTCATCATCCAGATGTCCAGCTCGGAAGAGAACCTGCGCAAGGAGCGCGCCCTTCTGAACAAACTCAACCTCACCCTTGTCTCCATCTTGAAGCAGGAGTGGCCACACAACTGGCCGACGTTCATCAACGAGATCATCTCTGCTTGTCACAGCAGTCTACCCATCTGCGAGAACAACATGGTCATCCTTCGCCTGCTCTCCGAAGAGGTTTTCGACTTTTCTGCCGAACAGATGACGTCGACAAAGACCCGCCAGTTGAAGCAGAGCATGTGTGACGAGTTCACATCCATCTACAACCTCTGCTCCGAGATTCTGCGCACCGCCGACCAGCCCTCGTTGATCAAGGCCACCCTTGAGACTCTGTTGCGCTTCCTCAACTGGATCCCCCTCGGCTACATCTTCGAGACGCCCCCGACCGGTGTCAGTCTGCTCGAGACTCTGCGCAGCAGGTTCCTCGAGGTGCCCGAGTTCCGTAACATCACCCTCAAGTGTCTGACCGAGGTGGGTAGCTTGCAGACCGAGCAGCAGTACAACGAGAAACTCATCGCAATGTTTACCGACACTCTGACGACCATCTCGAACATCATTCCTCTCTCCATGGATCTCAAGAACACATATAATTCAAGCAACAGCAGGGACCAGGAGTTCATCCAGAACCTCGCGCTTTTCCTTTGCAACTTCTTCTCCAACCATCTACCTGTCATCGAGAACCTCCCCAACCGAGACTTCCTCCTCCACGGCCATTTCTACCTCATCCGTATCAGTCAGATCGACGACCGCGAGATCTTCAAGATTTGTCTCGAGTACTGGACCAAGCTGGTCTGCGAACTCTACGATGAGATGCAACAGCTGCCCATCACAGACCTGAACCCTCTTGTCAGCATGAACATGAGCGGCCTTGCCAACGGAGGCGCCCCGCACCCCACAGTCCTGGCCAACTACCCGTTGCGCAAGCACAAATACGCCGAGGTCCTGACCAACCTGCGTCAAGTGATGATTGAGAAGATGGTTCGTCCCGAGGAGGTGTTGATCGTGGAGAACGACGAGGGAGAGATTGTGCGCGAGTTTGTCAAGGAGAGCGACACCATTCAGCTTTATAAGACGACGAGGGAGTGTCTGGTTTTCCTTACCCATCTGGACGTTGTCGACACCGAGCAGATCATGTCTGAGAAGCTGGCACGCCAAGTCGACAACAGTGAGTGGTCCTGGGCGAACTGCAACACCCTCTGCTGGGCGATCGGATCCATCTCTGGCGCCATGAACGAGGAGACCGAGAAGCGCTTCCTGGTCACAGTCATCAAGGATCTCTTAGGCCTCACCGAGCAGAAGCGTGGCAAGGACAACAAGGCCGTTGTCGCCAGTAACATCATGTACATTGTCGGACAATACCCGCGATTCCTCAAGGCTCACTGGAAATTCCTTAAGACGGTCGTCAACAAGCTATTCGAGTTCATGCACGAGACCCACGAGGGTGTCCAGGACATGGCTTGCGATACTTTCATCAAGATCGCCAACAAGTGCAAACGCCACTTTGTTCTCACGCAGCCTGGTGAGGCAGAACCCTTCATCGATGAGATTGTGCGTAACATGCGCAAGATCACTTGCGATTTGTCCCCTCAGCAGGTCCACACTTTCTACGAGGCTTGCGGCTACATGATCAGCGCACAGGGACAGAAGACGACACAGGAACGCCTGATCGCCGAGCTCATGGCACTGCCCAACGCCGCCTGGGACCAGATCATCCAGTCCGCACACCAAGACCCGAACATCCTCCAGGACGCCGAGACCATCAAGGTCGTCGGAAACATCATGAAGACCAACGTCTCGGCCTGTTCATCTATCGGAAGCTACTTCTACCCGCAGATTGGCAAGATCTATCTCGACATGCTTACAATGTACAGAGCAAGCAGCAACCTAATCAACGAAGCGGTGCAACGGGAGGGTGAGTTTGCTATCGATGCGATCGTGTCTTTTGTGAATCTTTTCAGTCCACTGACGACAAGCCAGGTAATGTCGCTACCAAGATGCCCAGAGTCCGTGGCCTGAGAACGATCAAGAAGGAAATCCTCAAGCTCATCATCATCTACGTGGAGAAGGCGGATGATCACGACATGATCCATGAGCGTCTGGTGCCTGGTCTTTTGGAAGCTGTTCTGCTCGACTACCGCAACAACGTGCCCGACGCACGCGAGCCCGAGGTCCTGAACTTGATGACCAGCATCATCAAGAAACTCCAAGTACGTTGGACACCTGCCCGTAGTAGATATACGGTCGGGTCACCTCGCCGTTTTTTGTGCTTCAGAGCTAACACACTAGCAGGGTCAAATGACTGCTCAAGTACCTGCCATCTTGGACGCCGTCTTCGAATGCACCCTCGACATGATCAACAAGGATTTCTCAGATTACCCCGAACACAGAGTCGAGTTCTTCAAGTTGCTGCGTGAGATCAACTTGCGCTGCTTCCCCGCTCTCCTGCAACTCGATCAGCGCCAATTCAAGTTCGTCATCGATTCTTGCATGTGGGCTAGTAAACACGACAACCGCCTGGTCGAGGGCGAGGGCCTTAACATGTGCCTGGAGCTCATCTCCAATATGGCCGAGCAGGATCCGGAAACGAGCGCCGCTTTCTTCCAGAACTTTTACTGCACAATCCTGCAGGATGTTTTCTTCGTCCTCACCGATTCTGACCACAAGGCCGGCTTCAAGTACCAGTCGATGCTGCTAGCGCGCATGTTCTGGCTGGTCGGTGCCGACAAGCTTCCGGGACCCATCTACACTCCAGACATGGCCGCTGCCGGAACATCGAACAGGGATTTCCTTATCCAATTCGTCGGCAACCTGCTCACCAACGCTTTCCCCAATCTGACGCCGTAAGTGACAGACCAACTTCTTTGTGATGGTATTTCACACATGACTGACAATTGGAAACAGGGCACAAATCGAGAAATTCATCGTAGATCTCTTTTCGCAAGCTGACGACCTCAATCGCTTCAAGCTCACGCTTCGCGATTTCCTCATCCAGCTCAAGGAGTTTGCCGGCGACAATACCGATTTGTTCACCGAGGACCGGGAGAGGGCAGCGCAATTGCTCAAGGAGCAAGAGCGTGAGCGTGCTTCCAAGGTTGGCGGTCTGCTCAAGCCTAGCGAGATCATCGACGACGACGAGCTTTGACAAGATAGCGAGCTTGGTGCAAGGACAGCATACGACCCCCGAGCGCCTGCAGCAGCAGCAGCAGCAGCAGCAGCAGAGGTGTCGGTGGGCGCACAGGAGGACGCGGATGGAGACGGCCTAGAGGGGTGGAATCTCTACGGTCTCTGAGATTGACACTACGAGCCATCACACACAGAGTATACACACACATACCAAAGGGCACAAGACGTGGCCGAAACAGGTGGGACATTTGCGCGTCTATACCCCGGTATCGAACTGCCTTCTCCGGCGCTCAAGGCGAAAGGTGACAGGCGGGGGCAAGGTTGGATGACCGGGAATGGCAGGCCTCGCCGTTTGACTTTTGTATATGATGATCAAGGTAGGTGGCAAGGCGACATGGACTCTGCCGCCGCCGTGCGTTACGATGAGCTAGTAGATATACAATGGACGGACGCCAAAAAAAGGAACTAACATTGCTGAATGACAATACCTACTTGGTCAAGTGCAGGATAGGCGGCTCGCTCTTGTATTCGTCTTATTCCTGGTGACTGTCAACGTATTGTGAATGACCTGGTTCGTAGATGAGACAAGATTAGATAAGATGCGGAGGGATCTCCACGATCGACACTCGGAGTTTATCGGGGTTATGGCGTGTGGCGGCAAGGGTTGGTATTAGGAACTTTGATCTTCTTCCTCTCTTGTGAATCATCAGTAGTCAAGCCATCATCTAACGATCACGCGATAGGCACGAGAAAAGCTTCCAGGATCTGCCGACCGGAGGAGGCAGGACTCGAGAATGCCGCTTCTGGAAGTGCAGGCCTGCGTCAAAGCCGGTGCAATGACTACGGCCAATAAAAAAAAGACCACCTTCGAAGCACCAGGTTCTGCCTCCCTCAACTGCTTCTTCGACAGCTGCAAAGAGGCACCGCCCTCGCTCGATGATGGCTATGATGACCAGCTTAATGACCGTCCGAGAAAGAGGCAGCGCCGGGATCCGGACGCCAAGGACGATAGCCTGTCGACTTACCCCCACCAACAACACCTGCACATCCCTATTGCTCGATTAGTCTTGAATCTATATTCTCCGGAAGAATCTATGCATGATTATGACGATGATGCAATAGACGTCTCGGTGGTCGAGGTGGAGCCAGTGGACAGGGTCGCCAAAGGCCGTCGGCCTCGAAATGCTGCTGCCGTTCCCTTCACTTCCAAACCCATCACGATTTCTCTCCTCGCTCCTTTGAACGTTGCAGAGAGGCTACTTTTAACATTCCAGACAAGTGATGCTGTGGACGAACGCCCATTCGACTTGCTAAGAAAAGTAACCTCCCTGGAGCGTCGGGCAAAGTCGAAGAACAAAGGCGTGGCCCATGCACAGACTCGCCTTATACGCCGTCGCAGCCCCAAAGGTACAGTATACGCTCTCGAGTCTACCATCACATGGCTGGACGGGCAGTCCGCCTATGGTCCGCTGGCCGTCAAGGGTTCAGATGAGGAGATCCTAGCTCTGTGCTTTCCCGAGTGTCGTCATGCTGATGTACAAGACACCAAAGGCTGGATATGGACCCCCCAAGACTTCTATGAGTGCGTCTATTCTCCTCCACCCAACCTCCCTCTGCCAAGTGCTCTCGACAGGAACGTTCTTGAAACAGAACTTTACCCCTTTCAGAAGAGAGCGGTCGCTTGGATGCTGGAGAGAGAAAAGCCCACCGAAGCAGCGCCCGCCTCTTCTTCTTTCAACCAGACCAAAGATGTACTTGATTGCGACTGTTTTGTCAGCCATCTACAGGGCGTGGTCTGCTCACCGCAAAATCTGGCTCGCATGTCCGAACCTCGCGGAGGCATCTTGGCCGAGGAAATGGGACTCGGGAAGACCTGCGAAGTCATTGCTCTGATCACTCTCAATCGTCGGCCACCGTTGCCAGAAGGTGAGCCTACACATGGCGACGTACCCGACAGACTCATTACCTCTCGCGCTACCCTTATCGTCACACCTCCGACCATCTTGCAACAGTGGAAAGATGAACTTAACAAGCACGCCCCAGGGCTCAAAGTCACCGACTACACAGGCATGATGGCGTCACTAAAGGAGAAGACAAATGAAGATAAAGTGTTGCACGATTTTGCTACTAGCGACGTAGTCCTTACAACATACCCTATCCTCGCCAAAGAAGTTCACTTTGCTGTCGACCCGCCAGAACGATCCCTCCGACATCGTGACACAAAGCGCAAGAGACCGCGGAGCCCTCTTGTTCGCATGCATTGGTGGCGGACCTGTCTCGATGAGGCCCAGATGGTGGAGAGTGGAGTCAGCGCTGCCGCCAAAGTGGCTGCCTTGCTGCCACGCGACAATGCTTGGGCCATCTCCGGAACCCCTTTACGAAAAGATGTCGAAGATCTGTACGGTCTGCTTCTGTTTCTCAGGTATCAGCCTTTCTGCGACTCTCCCAGCATCTGGCGTAGGTTGATCACGCGCTACAAGGATGACTTCCGAGATATTTTTGGACGCGTCTCCCTGCGCCACACAAAGGAAAAGATTCGAGATGAGCTCCGACTGCCGCCCCAGAGACGCATTGTGTTGACCTTACCCTTCACAGCCATCGAGGAGCAGAACTACAAGACCCTTTTCGATGACATGTGCTCGGACATAGGTTTCATGTCTGATGGCTCACCCCTGGATGGCCAGTGGGATCCTGACTCGCCGGGTACAGTGGAGGCAATGCGGGGCTGGTTGGTCCGACTGCGGCAGACATGTCTCCATCCTCAGGTAGGCGGGAGAAACAGGAGAGCCCTCGGTCGTGGTACTGCACCCTTGAGGACTGTTGCTGAGGTTCTTGAGGTGATGATTGACCAGAATGAGACCGCCGTGAGAACCGAGGCAAGACAGGCCATTTTGAGTCTCCTTCTGAAGGGGCACATCATTGCAAACGCAGAAGATGACGAGGACAGATCCAGGAAAGCTCTTGAGGTATACGAGATTGCCTTCAAGCAAGCAGAGGAGATTGTACTTGAAAGTCGATCAGCCTTGGCTCAGCTGGGAGGCAGTCTAGACCTCGAAAGTGATGACGGCTCTTTCGACGACGCAGATCCCGTCAAGACGGAACAACACACCGCACGAGTGAGGTCACGAGCAGGTCTGCACTCGTCACTTCAGCTGCAGCACGCTTGTGCGTTCTTCATAGGCACGGCATACTTCCAGATCAAATCAAACGAGACCATCACAGAGCCCGACTCGGACGATTTCAAAGCGCTCGAGGAAAGGGAAACATCGTTCTACGAATTGGCAAAGACAATCCGTAAAGAGTTGCTAGGAGAGGCTTCCGCAAAGGCCGAGAAGCTCATGGAGAAAGTCGAGGACTGCAAGGGTGCTGATATCCAACCATCGAAGTTGTCGGCAATCGAAGGAAGCGGCGGTATAGAGAACGTGAAAATCGTGTCCAAGGCTGAGGATCTGGCCGATCTTCTCGATGCTCAAGCCGAGCTCATCAAGAAATGGGGTGCGAAAGTCATCGAGCTGCTACTCAAGCCTTTGGTGGACGAGGATGAAGGGATGGAGCTCACTGGTGACGAATATGAAGACTCGACCAAGCAGCAAGATACTCTGTACGCCTATATGGATGCCCTGCGAGCCATGGTCGCTGACCGAAATTCGTGTATCACTGGACAGAGCGCACCGCTCGTCGACCACGAGATGAACGTACTCATTCGTGAGGCAAAGGAGGAAAAAGGTCACGATCCGGAACTGTTGCTGAAGCTGTTGGCAATGCGCGGCAAATTGAAACAACAGCCAGACGACCTTATCTCGTTGCGAGGGTTGATATACGAAGCTCGAGCACTGGAAACGTCTTTGCAATGGCAGGAAGGCAGTGGCTCGAGGGCAAGTGCCGAATTGGCTCTGCTGCACCGCCAGATGAAAGAAATGAACGCAATCCTTTCGGATGAAACCAAGGTATTGACCGAACTCGAGAAGAGACTTGAGCTTTTCCGATCGACCATGAATCAACGTCTCGAGTTTTATCGGCAACTGCAATACATCTCGGACACAGTCGCACCTTACAAAGAGGAGCTAGACGAGACACTCGACAAGAAAGCGTTGGAGATTGCTGAGAAATCGCAAGAGGCCAAGGCTCGAATTCTCGCGCAGCTCAAAACTAAGCAGCGCTTCTTGCATCATCTACGGGACGAGTCTAATAGTTCATCCGACGCAGAGCGAGTTTGTGTTATCTGTCAATGCTCATTCGAACAGGGTGTTTTGACTGTCTGCGGCCACCAGTACTGCAAGGAATGTATCCAGCACTGGTGGAAAGCGCATAGAACGTGTCCTGTGTGCAAGAGAAGACTACATGGTGCCGACTTCCACGACATCACGTACAAGCCACGTGAAATGCGAGCACAAGAAGAAGAGCACACGGGCTCGGACCTCCCATCGCCTGATCGATCCGAAGCAACAGGCTCTCGAGCTTCCTCTCTGTATTCCTCTCTGTACTCAGACATAGGCACCGGCACGCTCGACCAGATCAAGTCCATCGACCTCAACGGCTCATACGGAACCAAAATCGACACTCTGGCGCGGCACATCCTCTGGCTGCGAGCCAACGACGCGGGCGCCAAATCGATAGTCTTCAGCCAATACCGCGAGTTCCTGGACGTGCTAGGGACTGCGTTTCGACAATTCGGCATCGGCTTCTCACGCATGGGACACGCGAAAGCAATCGACCGCTTCAAGCAAGACCCTAGCGTCGAGGTCTTCCTTCTCGATGCCAAAACCGACTCGTCTGGTCTGAACCTTACCAACGCGCAATACGTGTTTCTCGCGGAACCGCTTATCAACACGGCGATTGAGCTGCAGGCAATTGCCCGCGTGCACCGGATCGGCCAGCAGAGAGCGACGACGGTTTACATGTATCTCATCGGCGACACGGTCGAGGAAGCCATCTACGATATCTCCGTCACGCGAAGACTGGCGCACATGAACAACAAGCAAAGACCAAAGCCCTCTGCAACCGCTTCATCTTCCTCCCATACAAGCTCCCGCTCCACCACTCCCCCACCGCCGCCGCAGCCGCACCAACAAGCAAGTATACCAGGCGAAGCAGCAATCGACGCCGCAAACTCCCTCGAGCTGCAACAAGCGCCACTGTCCAAACTGCTAGTAAAAGGCAAAGTCGGCGGCGAAATAGTCGCGCAGGATGATTTGTGGGCTTGTCTGTTCGGTGGTGCTGGGAAGAGAGGGGGTGGGGGTGGGGGTAATGGCAAGAATAATACGCTGCTTTCGGAGCAGTTTCAGGTTGAGATGGGCAGGCATTTGAGGGCGCAGGCTGCTGAGGTGCGGAGAGATAGTTAGATATGCTAATTATTGTTTCTTCCACTTCGTGTGAGCGCTCGTGGGTGGCTGTGTACTTTACGATTATGCAAAGATGAGGGAAAAGGGTTCAAAACCGAGGAGATTGCGCCTTCTGTATTGTACTCCGTGTTTCATGTATACAGACGGCATATAGACCAATGATCTTGTGTCGAAGAGACATACAAGTACTACCTGTTATTCATGTCCGAACAAGGGAGCGGAAGGAAAGCTTTCTTATTGTGTTGATTGTCCAAAACATCTATTCTCTAGTCTATTCTGTCCAAGACAGGTAGATGTGTATCTGCCGGATGGCGCCTGGCAGTCAGGTTACGTTTCTCTCTCTCCTTCCTTCATCTATTCGTTTGCCTTCCTCGTCTGTCGAGTCTCTGGTGGGGACAAGAGCGAGGAGTGAGTCTTGTCTGTGACACTTCACACTGCCAATCGATACCCGGGTACTCGTCTCGTCTATGATACCAGATACTACCAATTGCCCAATCGGTAGTCACAAATCGGGAGTTCAAGTTCTCTATGCCTTGACCATGAAAATCTGTAGAGTAAAAAGGTCAGCCATTGTCCAAACATTCAATCATTAGAAAAAAAGGAGGAATATCTCACCTCCTTAAGCGCCTGCGGATCCATATGCGCCCTGCCCTTGGCAGCGATATACCTCTGCCTAACAGCGTGTCGGCCGATAAGCGGCACTGCGGCTGCCACGGCTGCTGTAGCTGCTGCACCGCCTGCTGAGGCGGTCGTAGAAGCAGACGCGCTCCGCTTCGCTTCTTTGGCGGCTCGTCTGGCGGCTTTTCGAGCCCGGCGCTCTTCTCGCTCGGCTTTGCGGGCGAGTTTCTCGGCCTTTTTGAGGGCTTTGGCGGCTGCTGATTCGTCGTCGTCTGTTGATGGTCTCGAGGCGCTCTTTCTTGTGCTGCTGGACTTTTTGCTCTCTTTCTTGGATTTCTTCGTCGTCTTCCTGGAGGACTTTTTCTCGGAGGCGTTGCTGCTGCTGTGGCTTGATGAGGCTTCTGAGTCCGAGTCGCTTGTGGTTGTTGTGTTTGTCGTTTTGGGGTCGGTCGTTTTGGATTTGCGAGCGGGCTTTGTGGTGGTGTTGGGGGGTTCTTGTTCGGTTGTCTTTTCCTTCTTCGATGACTTTTTCGACTTTTTCGCTTTGGGCTTTGTCTCTTCCTCTTCCTCTTCGTCGCTCGAATGAGACGAGTCGCTGTTGTCGTCGTTGTCGGACTCCAACGGTGTCTTTTCCTCACCGTCCCCTCCAGCTCGCTTCCTCTTCGCACCCCTAGCATCCTCAGACGCAACAGCAGCGACACTCTCCTTGGTGGCCTCGTCCAGATCCGCCTTCTTGACAATCTCCGCCTTATCAATCCGATCGCCGACCAAGAACCCCGCACTCACGAAATTGACATACCCACCCTTCCTCGACTGATAAAGCGCGAGTTCCACATCCCGCTGAGCCTGCTGTTCCTTGCCCACCTGCTCCTCCGTCTTGCCGTTCAACCTCCCCAAAATCCCACTGAACAGACTCAGCCCGAACGTGTCCGCATTGTTCCCCCCTCTCTTCGCGCCCAGACCCAGCTGGTCGTCTTTGAGCAGCACGCGGATGTGGCTGGCGCTGCCGGCCGTGTAGTGCTCTGCGTGGGCGGCGTCTGAGGCCCCCAGTGTTTGGCCTGGCGTCCAGCCTTGCGACGACAGGATCTTGTGTCCAAAGGACTCCGTGTTGCGTGCCCAGGCCGTGTTGTTTGGGTCGTGGGAGAGTTTGGCGCGCTTTTTCGGGGCCGAGAGTCCCATTGTGCTGCCTGTTCTTTTTTTCTCTTTCTGGCCGGATTGGCTTTTACGGGGGTTGGGTCTTGGGCCTCTGTGCTACTGTAGAGGGACAGATTGAAAAAGAGGATGAGCAGAGGATAAATGATTGGACGTGTAGTTTGGATTAGAAAATCACAAGTTGAAAAATAATTGTTGATTATTATCGCTCCTTCCCGTCTTTCCCTTTCCCCATCTTTTAGGAAAGCGCTGAAAAGGCCGTTGGTTCTTGGCATTTTCATGTTTCTTGGCAGGCGCCTGGATTAGATGTACAAGAGATAAATTTTTATACTTTCTCGAGGATGCTTCGCTACGGTAGTTATCATTCATATTATACAAGAGACGGACCCGGACAGAATTCACAGCGAAAGAACGAAGGGGATCATCATGCTGCCTCTACAACAAGACCAACGTCCTTGTTAAATTGACTGTAATTGCACATTGATACTCCTCGGCACGAGTGAGCCATAGATCTTTGACCTTACATGTTGTCTAACTTCTCGCTATTATCGAAGCAAAGTCATGCAACCCCCTTCCTCCTGTTCCCCTAAACTTCTTTGAGATACTTTTTCCACATGTGGTCTTAGATCCTTCACTCCTCACAGACGAGGAGAAAAGATTCAAGATTGGACAAGAGCCAAGACAACGAGCCGAACAGACCTACGCCCAAATCCGATGCAGGCGTCAATACCCAGTAGATCTAAGATCAGAATCTCAGATCGTTCATCAACACTGGAAGCGCATATGCGGCATCGCCTGCGACAGCATAGAACTCTCCTACAGGAGCAGCACTTCCCATGGGCAAAAGAGCCTGGTGTTGTTGATAATGGCTTTGTTGTTGTTGTCTTTGCTGAGCATAGTCTCGGGGGACTGACGTGCGACCATTATTACCGCCATGCTGCTGGTGGAACATTTGAATCAATCTTTTTCCAATGCCAGGTTCCAGCTCTGTTCCATCTCGCGCGATCTTGACCTCCCGGTTCGCATTCCAAGGGTTTCGCAGACCACGTGTGCGGTAGAAGGGTAGCCGATCTGTGGAGAGCCATTGTATCTCAAATGGCCGGCCTCGGCCTTGGTCGTCTCGTTGGTATCGTTGCTGCACTTGAGATCTTGTTGATGTTGTTGTCGATAATGCAGGTGTATTGATCCCGTCTTCCTGGTTGGTCGTATCGGCTGCATCAGAAGGGTTGGTGTGGTCTCCCCCTTCTGCCTCTGTGGTCTCATCCGCTTCTCCAGCTCCTTCTTCCTCTTCTGGTGATTCCTGAGCCTCCCAAAAAATGGTTCCGCGAGCTGAGTCATCTACTATACGACCCCTTGGCGCCCATTCCGTCGCAGGCGTAGGTATGGATTTAGGTGCACCATCATCATGTCCAGACGTCATGGCGCCAGTCATGCCTTCCATGTGTGAATCGGTGGACTGTCGTTGACGCTGCTGCTCTACTTCGTCGATCGGGTCATTTTCGTCGGCGATTCTGGACGTCATTCGCGCGTATCCAAAGTACTCGCCTGATCGGTTGGCAGAGAAAATGAGGTACACATTATCAGCGGACTGTCGGAGACAAAAGAAACAAATCATGTTAGCAAAGAGAGACGATACGATGATAAGCATTGCGAGATATCCGAGAAGAGCGAACACAACAACCTGATCAAGTGGTCCTTCTCATGCGCATAGCTTTCCTTCTTCACTTGCTTCGTCATTCTTGTTCTTGGTCTTACCTGAAAGGCTTCATTCAGCGCTGCTTCGTTGTGTGCCTGAGTCGCCCAGACACCGTTCCGCACACTCGCCTCGAGATCCTGCAGCGTCAGACTCTTGACAATAAAATATTTGCCTTCAACATGGTTGTGCCCCGGCGCACTCGCATTGCCGGCGGCTACGCGGCTATCCGGGTTGAGTGGTGTGGAACTTGATCCACTGGCTATCACAACCCCTGATCCACGACTCCCTGGTGTTTCTCCCGAGATGTCTGACTTCGTGGCTGTCGCGACAATCGTCTTGCTATCGTTGTCGGCTCTGTTGCTGTCGCTTGGACGAGGTGAAGCAGTAGCAGTCGCGGCTGCACTGGGCGCAGATTCTCGCCGTGGTCGGCACACCAATCGCACTCCGTTGAATCGTGAGTCGTGGAAACGCTTCATGGCCGCCGTGCATGCCACCTCGGTCTTGTAGTTAACAAAAGCGCAGTTGCTCTTCGAGATCAGAAACAAACTCTCGATTTCCTTCGTCGCTTCGCGGGAAAAGTGATCCTTCAAGTCTGTCACTGTTGTGCCAGGAGGCAAGTTTCCCACCCACAAAGCATGGCCTGACTGCTTCGGCTTCCGTGGAGGCCCTCGCGGATACGAGACGGCCGAAGCAGGAATAGAGCGATTAGTCGCATAGCCTGGACTGCTTGTCAGATGAGACTCAAAGTGAATCAACAGCTCCTTCCAGACCTACCGACATTGCCTTTTGCATACGATTGCGTCGCGTATAGCGACGGATCGATCATCCCATAAGGCGTTGGAGACACCTGCGGGTAGCTAACAGGTCGTGGCTGAGAGCTCGCATAGTTCTGGTGAGTTGCAGGCATGTGCATGGAGGGCATGCTAGGAAATTGCTGGTAAGTTCCATACATCGCATAGGTTTGACTCAATTGAGGGGGATATCCAGGACCTAAAGGCGATCTCGCTATGCCCATAAAAAGGTGTTGCTGCTGCTCCGACGGAGACATGTGGTGACCAGGTACATGCGGCGGTAATGCTGGAAACCCAGCGTGTATAGGAGAGTGCGCCATATAGCCCCCGAGCGTGTTGTAGTGCTGATCGTAATGACCAGCTCGGGGCAAGGCACCGGGTGCTGGCAATGTTTGTGCCAACCCACTCATGTCACTCCCACGCGTAGATCCTGCTTGAACAAAGGGGCTATTGTTGTTAGGAGCATGAGCACTTTCATCTCGTCGTGGCGACGCTGACACGACATCGAGTTGAGAATAGAATGGCGCAGCAATTGCTGCATTTTGTGCAGCAAGTTCAGCCTGGGTACCGGTGGCATAACTCTCAAGCCTCCCCGCTCCGTCTGCATTTGGTGCTTCATGCAACTGGTCCCGAGATTGCGAATACTGCTCCATCACTGGCAGACATCAATACCAGGATAGCTTTTTGCTTGAGCACCTCCGTGGTTTCAGTGGTACGTGTAGTGTTCACGCTTCAAGTAAAGTGTACAAGCCACATTCCGCCAGCTGTCGCCAGATCAGTCAGCTAAACGTCAGACGAATGCAGCAGCACATACTGCTTTAAGGCGACAGATAGCAGCCCTAAAGGAACTGTGCGATGATGGAAGGGTACCCTTACCATGGCCATACGTGACTGGGTCTAGCGGGCAGAACGGAAGATTTTCGACGCCACTGCACGGGGCAATCAGAAAGCGGAAGAGGAGAGTGCCAGATGGCGGACAGCGGCAGCCACAAGAGAAGACCCATCTGAGAAAAAAACATGACATTGTGTTGATGTACTACACAATAACCGTTAAGCGCGAATGTAATGTGGCGGTACTACACAGGACCGACGAGCCGTTGGGCGGGCAGGGTTCACCCGCGGGTATAGTAGGCTTTACTGTACCTTAATTCACACAAAGTCAATGGTGGTGAGAAAAGCAAGAGGGGCACGTACAGGAAAAAAGGACAGGTACGCCCGGGCCAGATCGTTAGAGGCATGTGAGAAAAACAGCAAGACGGTGCGAGAACGCGGGAAGGGGAGAACGACCGAGTCGCGAGCTTGTGTGATCGTTCATGGGCACTAAAATGGGATCGCACTAGCGTGCACAGGTGCCTCATAACACAAGGAAGGTACAATACTGTACCTTGTTTTCCTACCTTCGATGCAGCTAGCTATGCCACGGTGATCTAATCCGAGTCAAGTGAGCTGTTCTCCTATAACCAAGGTGATACTTGCATCATTAGTTGTAGCGCCGACTATTGTGCACGATTAAAGGTCCAGACCTGCAAAGGTCGGACAACAGCAATATCAGCAGTGGAAGCAGACGATATCTAAGCTCGACCATCCCTTTGACCGGCTAAGGCTGCAAGTACCAAGACAGGGGGGAAGTGGCACAGTCGAATTGAGGTGGAATGACGATGTCGGGCGAACCCAAGGGGTGCATCGACCAGAGTACCAAGAGTGCTTCCTCGAAGAGAGATCGACCAGCAAAACGTGAATCGTATCTCTGACCGTTGGGTTCAGACCTAGATTTCTCCGGTCTAGAGCGTTCAAGATGCTTCCCTTATGACCTATATAACGTCAGCCGTGCAATGCACGGGAACTTGGGGCGACGCGGGCGGTGCCGTGGCAGTTTTAGCACCAGTCACCCCTGCGTGTGGCTGATAAGAATTGTCACTGGCGAGACCGGTACTCACGTAAAACTCGATTTAGAACTGTAGGGTTAAACTCTCTTTTGCGAATGCGTTACGCAGGGAGTGTGGCAAATCCAGGCTTGTGTCATATCTTGTACATGCTGTCAATGTATTTGTGTGGCTTGCTCTCGCAACTTCTCCACGGCAAGTGTGTACCATCTTCCTATAAGCCCCTGAGCAATGCTTGTGCCTTGGTTTTACTACCGCAGTGCCCCATTGTCTGGAAGTAGTAAGATCCTGGTAACCTACCGTACACAAGCGCAATAAGCGACGTTGCTCATGGCACGGGAACGGGAAAGTGTCTCGGAGCTTTGCTCCGCTCAGCCTCATCGATCGGCTCGTGCGTCACAAATCCGCGTTCCGACTCCCCGAATACCGGTGCTGCGCAGCTCCAGTAGGCGCAGTCTGAATCTTGACCCTCAGCGGCTATTTCCGCGATCTCGCGAGTAGGCTGGACGCGGATCTCTAAGGTGACAATCTGCAAATCAACCGCGATGCCGTTATGGCGCAAACTCCCGATCTCCTGACTTTCAGCGCCGACATGCATTGTGCTCGTGACTTCCGGCGTGCGATATGCTACAGAACCTGACTACCTTGCCTCAGCTGAATTTCACTACTGACCTACCTATGCTGGACACTTCTACGTGCTTTGCTTTACTTGTTCAAATAGCCCTTTGGAGGGTTTCTCCTTGGTCTTTCTTACCTGCCATTACCAATGATGCTTGACCTTTCTAGAATGTTGAGCGCAAATGATTGACACTCCCCATGCTGGGAAAATACTAGGATCATATTTACGTGCATCACAGAAGACAGGAACCTGCAGATCATGTCACGCGAGAAAAAGCCGAGAGGGCTAAGCACTCATACTCAGGCACAAGGATTGGTAAAGGTGTAGACGTGAAGGTGTAGACGTGAAGATTTGGTATGACGATCAACAAAACGACTACGGCCCGTCCTTGACTCAAACAGTGTCTAACGCCGAATGGGCTTGGCATAGAAGTAAAGAAGTTGATGAATGGTAGCGTGCCCAATGCAAGCCTCCCATGCCTGGGGTATTAACCTAGTAAGGGATACCATTGGTCAGGAGTTGGAATTGGTCATACACGCCGGTGCTGTAACTCCTCTCGCTGGTGTGAATTAGCTTGCGCATGAATTCTGCAGCTCCCCTCTCGGTTTTGTCGAGAACGAATCGTTCCTTGAAATGTTGGACGGTTTCCGGTTTAAAGCATGGTAATCCAGAATCGAGCATTACGATTACCAGATGACTCAGTTTCTCAGCGTGCTGTCTCGCTGCCAAAAAAGCTTTTATGCAGAGCTCTTCGAACCATTTGTACGGCTGCGCTTGCGTGGATCCGCCCATGACTGCGACCATCTCTGATGTCAGCTTGAAAGGGGCGCGCTCGAATTTGACACCTCCTGGAGCAATGTCGAAGATGAAGCCGAAATCGATATGCAGGATATGTCCAGCGTCGTCGACCATGATGTTGCCGTTGTGTCGATCTTTGAATTGCAAGAGATAGGAGATCACCGAGTACGCAGCCATACTCTTGACAAAGTTGTTGCGCGCCGCTTGAAATTGCAGTGAGTCTTCGGTGCCGTACTTTGAGACCCAATACTCGTAAAGTCCATTTACGGCTTCTCGCCCGAGCATGTCACGGGAGATGGAATTTGGAAGGACGTCGATCACTCCACATCCTGGCGCGGTCGCCGTTACACGATATGGGTAGACAAAGACGTCTAGGCCCACGTTGTTGAAAATACCGCGAAATGCCGCGATCATCTGCAGGGAAAGCACGTCTTGACGACAATCATCACCGACTTTAAAGATGGCCGATTGCCAGACCTCGTAGGTGTTGTCCTTGGGCCCGTTCTTCCCATCCAGGGCGGCCTCCTGAGCATCATCCTCGACCTGCTCAATGTCCATGCCTCGTTCTTTACGAATCCGAAACGTCGCCATGAAAGGTGCTTTGGCGTGACTTTGCAGCGGTTTACCAGATTTGCGATCAATGCCGATGACCACACCGTCAGGATTACTAGGCAAGTAAACTCCAACATCGACCTGGATTTTCCGGAGCTCCTCCTCGATCTTCTGTTTCTTCTCCGGCTTTGGCCTCTTGATAAAGGGTCTCAGCTTCCCGGAGATGCTCGTAACCTCATTGAAGAAGCCAAACTCGCGTTCGTAAAAGTCCTTGTCTTCATCTGAGAAGCTAGAGATAAGAGCGTCCATGACCTTATCCAATGTTGGTTTGACAGGATCAGGGATCTGCGAGTCCTCGTCCTTAAAGGCGTTTGCTTTCATGTTCCAGATGATCTGGTGAGCGAACAATTGTGAGAATTTGGCCGTCTCGACAATGTAACGTTCCACGTATCCGAGGACATCGTAGCGCAGTGTCTGCACGATTTGGGGCACATAGAAGAATGTGATGTCAACCGAGTGACTCTCCAAGGCTCGCATAGCGTACTGAATGATGAACGGATGATTACCGTAAGCAGGCAGGAAGTACGTGGCAGCCGTTATGGGATTGACAGGAGCCCAGTAGAGCAAATACTACGAAATATTAGAACCTTACGTGCGCGTTGAACAGAGTTGTTGCATACCTTGAGTTGGAACGACACATCATTTGGCAGTGAAGTACCCAGAAGAAGCTGTAGTGCTTCAGGTTCATCGAGTGCTCGTTCGGGATGGTTGACTAGTTGCCAGCGTATTTCAGCTTGGACGCGCGGGGAGTGTGATCTGAGGGCCAACTGCGTTGCCAGCGACGTGTTCTCGGTCCACGCGACTTTGAGCAAGTTCGATATGGTTGCTTCGTTTACATTGGTGCTGAGCCACGCGGGAGGGTTTGGATCGCCAAGTGTAGATATCCAGACACTGAGTCGGGCTGCTTCGTTGGTCAAGAGATAAGCCAAAAGCTCCTGTTTCAAGTTCAATGGCTGTAGTGGCGCTGCGGGTTTCCCCACGATGTTCGATGTCTGCTGTAAAGCAACCAGTACGTCGCTTATGAGCTGCACTTCCGCTTTGATTTGGAGCTTGTTGCTGCCGTACGACCACATAGGGGCATGCTTGAACCACGAGAGTCCAGCAGATAATACCTGGTCTTTAAGTTGCCACTTCGACCGCTCCGTAGAACCAGTGCAGTTCGCCAGGACACGTAGACCGAGAAGCACCATATGGAAATGAGCCTCTCGTGCGAGTGGATGAGCAGCAATTTTGTTCATGGACGCCATTGTTATACGCATCGTGCGTATGAAAATGCGTTCAATGTGCGGGCTGCTTAGACGAGTAGCATTGAAATGGCTCGAGAGGAACTGAATAAGACGGAAGTGAGGCGCGATTGCATCATGCACGATTTGCTGCTTCTTTGCGATGACCGTTCGATCTGAAGGAGCGAATTCCTCCTTCACAAAGAACGGGTCCAGATGACTATGGCAATGTTAGCAGTGTGGAGCGGCTCACTATTCACCTTACTTACTGGAAAGTCCGACTAAATATGCCTCGCCTTCGTCGGATGGTCATTTCCCAGCTAGAAAGTACCTCGGCGAGTATCCTCGACTCCAATTTCGAGTTTTCCTTGATTACGCCCATCCAGAGGGAGATACCAAACTTGATAGACTGTTTTGTGAATTGGGTGAATGGTACGCCGACCAGAAGATTGATGAGCCTGTAACGGTCCGCATCGACATTGCATAAAATTGAAGCCGCGCGACGAAGATAGGATCGAATCTCGTCACCAGATACGTGATGATGACCCCGAAGTTTACGATCAAAATCTCGCAATATAATAGCAATTTCACGTGCCTGACCATCCAAGGTATACTTCGCCAAAGCCATTTTATCGGAGCTACTGTATCGAAGATCGTCTACAGTCTGACTAGAGAATATGTCGGCGTATCGATACTCCTGACGTGTAGTATACTGGGCGACAAAGTCAGATGCCGTGTTGATGCTCAGATCAGAATGACGTCCGATCGCTCCGAGTCGTTGATCTGTTGCAGGGATGATTGATCCAATTTCCAGAGCAAAAGATCTACCAAGTGAAACATGTCCGTATGCTCCATCATCCTCGTAGTCGGATAGGTAAGTCTGTAAAAGCCCTTTCAGATCTAATGGAGCAATATCCATAACACGAGAGATCCACACACGACAGCGCTGCTGAAACGTCCTCAGGATAAACTGGCGCAGGGCAAAATCATCAGAAAGCTGTATAGTGACGTTGCCCTTGGCAGACTTGTATTCGGATTTCCATTCATACTCGTTCGTCTCTGCTTCCAGGCAGGCAGTCCACATGAGACTCAGGAGTTCAAGCATCGCGAACAGCGACGTTCTGTGACAGAGAGCAGAGGGGATCTGACTGATGATTCTGTCCGCAGCAGCCATGGCAACCTGTTGGACCTTACCGATGCGATGGCAGCACCCTTCAAAGAAGCGGGAAAGCTGATTGGCGAGCTCTGGTGCAGCAAACGACTGGTTGTGGCCTGCCTTAGTGATGGATAGATAGGCGTCAACAGCATGCAGAGCAACGCCAAGTAAGCAGTTGCTCAACGGGCCACTCTTGAATTTAGGGTCCAAGAAATATGTCATGGTTCTGGTGCAGTCGCCTGATTGTGTGCGCAGGATCGCGACGAGGTTAGCGGCATGTAGAAAAATGAGTTCGGCGTAATCCAGGCCCTTGATGTCGTTCTCGTACGCGGGCAACGCGCTTATAAGTTGGCTCTTTAGCTGCAGCGTATGCTGATGACTCATTCCTCGTCGAAGCACGGTATTAAGATCGATGCCACTCTCTTGAGTGTCCGCGAAGTCCATATCAATCAAGGGGGGTGTGAACCATGCGACTGTGCGCAGATCGGCATGGCAAGCTTTCTCACGAGGCGAACCGAGCACGAAGTCATGGACGATGAGGTTGAACCAGGCATCGCGGGTCAGAGATCGCAGCGCATCCCTGTTCTCTAGACTCTCTGGATTCATTGGATTTGCGGACGTGATCGCAGCCAAAGGTGGGACAAGCTGTGAAATATGAGAAACGGCGAGCTGGTCGTTCATGCGGACACCCGTGTCTTTTCCAGCAGTGTCATGCGTACTCACGACTCCATCCAAAAGACTCATAAGGTAAGGCTCGAAGAGGGCGGAGTTCTGTGAGATGTTCCTGGCAAGGTATAGCCGAGCCTCCATGACTGCAGCTGAGATGAGGCTGTTGGCCTGCCCCAGAGCATCCGACGCGACTCTAGAGTACATCTTGAGCAAGGGTCGAAATTCGTTTATGCCAGCGTGTAACGCAACAGCAGCTGATCCGACGATGATCTTGGCATCGACAGCAGAAGTGGCGCGGCCTATCTTCTGTACCATCATAGAAATGGCAAGGGCAGTGATTTTTTCGTCGTTACAACGACGAGCAATGGCGACGATGGCCCGGACGACGGCGCCGTGAACCACAATCGTTTGCTCGGCATCGTCGATGACGAGAGACAATGTACTCGTTGCGCCATTGGCGGTACCATATGGCTCGCTGTTCCCATGGACGCTTCCATTGCCATCGAAGAAGACAGACATGTTCGTCTTTGCTCGCGGCCCAATACTAAGAATGTTACCAAGACTATAGAGCGTACTGATGATCAAGTCTTGGGGGACCAAACTTAGGGCGGAAGCCAGAGATTCTGCTGCGACATCGGCTGTTGCAGCGGTCATTTTGCCTTGCACGATGAGCTTCGGTAAGGCACGAGATAGAGTAGATGCGTAAGACGAGGACTGCGTCGCAAGTACGACCATACAACGCAAAGCTGCGCTTGCCAATGTGTCGTCGGCAAGCTGCACAGGATCGGTCAAGACACCATCGAGCCAAGAAGTCAGTAGTTCAGCATCCACCGCGTCGTCGTTCTTCAAAAGGCAGCATAGGTAGCTTGTAAGAGTATCAGCTTTGGTGGAAAAGGCCAGTTGCTGCTGCCAAGCAGAGCTGACTTGCAAGTAATCGGCATCGGCATCGACAAGGGCGACGGAATCTGCAATGAGACCCGCAAGGCGTTCGACGCTGGCGTCATCAACTGGCTCGACAGTGGGTGACAGCTCTGGATTCTTTGCAAGATAAGCGAGCACACTGCCAGCACCAACGATAGCCGGGGGGAGCAACATCAAGGCAGTCGCGGCAGCCACATAAGCCATGAAGGTGTGCTGTAGGAGCATGGCACCAAGCGGGTGGGTATCAGCTGCATACTGACGCAGTAGTCGTTTCCAAGGTCTCGCAGCGGGACCACGGGAGTTCCTTATAGACGAGAGGGTGCCCTCAATCGCGACCATGAACTTCTCAGACTGTAAGGCCTGCAGCTCGAAGACAAGAGAGATGCGTTGATTTGTATCACACGCGGCGGGCCAAACAGATAGACCCTCCAAGAATCCAAGCAAAGATAGGGAGAAGGTTAGAACACCCACTCTTTCGGCGATGGCGGCATCCTCCGAAGACAGAGAGTGGTTAGAGTGGGCAATGGATCGGCCATGATCAGAGTATGACTTTGCCGCACGCTCGATGCCTGAGAGGGCAGATGCTCGAAGGCTGGAATGATGAATAGCAATAGCCGAGACTGCAGAAGTCACTTCCTTAGCCAGAAGATGCCACGGGGAGTATTCTAGGTCGCGTAGCAAATGCGACGAGCGAAAGGACTGAGAGTGGGACTCGAGGAGATATGGTAAGATCTGATCAAGCAAGCGCTGGGCATGCTCCAGAGACGTGACGGCAGGAGCAGCACGACACAGTGCGACAAGCACGTCGAGCTCTCTTGCGCCCATAGGAGTCCTCAGGACGCCATTGGCGCCTTTCTTCGGCGTCGCATTGTCGCGACCTTCATCGTTAGGACGTCTGTACAGCGAGCATAAACGTGGAATATCAGGTGCGGTAGAGGGAGTAGTCGGGTACTGGGCAGACAGCAGAGCAAGCTTCTCGAGCGCCTGCCTTCGAATAGTGCCTCGATTCGTGTTTCTTTGTGCGGTATTAGTTCCACTGGGTTGGGTTTGAGGTGACGACATTGCTTGTGATGTTATTGCACTCACGACCTCATGACTGCTTGCTTGTCCCTTCGAGGGAAGACAGCAACTATACTGCGACACACACTATACAGGGCGCGACGGCTGCGAGAATGTCTCACTACCCCTTGACGAGTGTTCTATCTTTATAAACAGTGGAGTAATAATATGGTAGAGTACTTTGTATAACCAGCCCCTTCCGCACTGAACGCTATCAGTTCCTTACCCTTGACCCTGAATTAAGCACCAGCCACAGATGCGTCAGTCCAATGGCACATGTGGCACATGATGTGGCTGAGCATTGCGTCGGTATGTCGGCGTTCATCCACGATAAGGATTATGATAGCGGGCAGCGGAGGACGGAGGACGGTGTTTTCCGGCTTTGTTTACTCGTGCACCAAACACTCAACCCACCGGACTACTGGAGTTTGTGATAGCCAGGTCAGGCAAGAAGAAAACAAACCCATATCTGCGCCAGCATCTTCGACAACATATCTACATGACGACAGAAACGGATTAGCATGACCTTGTGATAGACGCAGTGACCAGAACAGCCAGCACACACTTTGCAGCAAAACCTGCGAATTGCCAGAGTAAAAGAAGCGACTGGGAAAATGCCTCGAGTTCGCGGTGCTGCCGCCGCGGCTGCGAATGTTGCGCCCACGCCTCACAGATCACCAGTCAAGTAAGCGCATAACATCGTGGGCTGTTGAATTGCGTCTCGCTAATGCCTGATGCGCGTAGGATTCCCCTCAACGATGACCGGGAGGAGAAAGCCAAGCGGCTTCAATCGCGACAGGCTTTCCATGAGATGCAGCTCAACTCGCTCAAGGCTGCTGCGTCACCGGCGCGCAAGAGGAGATCCCTCGGCGGTGCTCAGAACGATGCTCCTCACACCCCCAGCCGAGACGATGTGGCTTTCGATGTTGTTGGCACCGCTGTCACACCTATGAAGCGCGTACCGATCCTGGCTAACTTCGAGGAGTGGATGAAGATGGCGACCGACAACAAAATCAATGCCGCCAACTCATGGAACTTTGCTCTTATCGACTACTTTCACGACATGTCACTTCTCAAGGAAGGAGATGGCGTCAATTTCCAAAAAGCGAGCTGTACGCTAGACGGCTGTGTCAAGATCTATACCAGTCGAGTAGACAGTGTAGCCACGGAGACGGGAAAGCTCCTCAGCGGCCTTGCGGACAGCGGCACCAAGAAGAAGCGAGGCGACGATGCAGAGGAGGACGGTGAAGATGGCGACGAAGAGGAGGGCGAAGATGGGGTGAAGCGCAGAACCAAGAAGAAAACGCGATCTGCAGAGACTACCCTCGCTGACTCATTTGAGAAATTGCAGCTCAAGAAGATGGAGTTGGAGTTCTCCGTGGACCCGCTGTTCAAGAAAGCTTCTGCCGACTTTGACGAAGGAGGAGCCAAAGGTCTCCTACTCAATCACCTTTCCATCGACAATACAGGCCGAATCGTATTTGACAGTAGCGATGATGCGCAAGAGCAACCGGACGATGACTCGCGGCGGGACAGCATGCTTGAGGAACACAGTATCAAGTCTGAAGACGATGACGCTGCCGACGACGAAAAGCCAGAGCGATCCGCGGAGCAGTCTGCAGGCATCGATCTTGCTGGACTTGCTGCGCGTTTCTTTCCTGATCTCAACAAGCTAGACCACCAAGACATTTGTCCTTCGCTGAGGACATTTGAGCTGGGCGATGGCAGTGGAACTCTCGATCTTCCTTTCCTCAAAGCTCCCGAAGACTGGCGCAAGCAGAAGGAAGAGGAGGACTTCGACGATGCACGCTCAGGAATTGTGATTGATGAAGACAATGCCGCTGGTTTCGATGACGACGACGACATGAACATTGGCGGATTTGATATACCAGCCGATGTCGGTTTCGGCGAAGGTGGTGAAGCTTGGGCGAAAGAGGCGCACGTCGAGCCTCAGCTGCGACCGCACCTTTCTACTGAAGGACCTGATGGTGATATGGCCGGCCCTGACGGCGAAATCGGCGGATTCGAAGCAGACAGTGACCGTTACGGAGTGACTTTGCAACACCGCGGCGACGATCACGAGAACATCCTTTCTTACTTCGATCAAGCACTGCAGAAAAATTGGGCTGGCCCGGAGCACTGGAAGATCAAGAAAATCAAAGATGCTGCTTCGAACAAGTCTGCCGCGGGCGCAGCCACCAAGCGCAAAGAGAAAGAGCCTTTTGAGATCGACTTTGCCAGTCCTATGACCCAGCAGTTGGCTGATCTACTCTACACGCCTGCCGCCTCCAATGCGAGCATAAGTCTACCCAAAACGCAATGGAAGAGCAAGACTAGGAATTTGCTCCCCGACGACAAGCACTTCAGCTCAAGGGACCTACTGCGACTTTTCCTCAAACCCAAGGCTCGTCTTGGTAGCACGCGCAAGTCGACCTCATCAAAACATCAAACAGCGCAGCTGGGAGTGCATGAAGGCGAAGTCGACGAGGCATACTGGGCGAACCATCAAGGACTCGGTGAGGGCATGCCAAAGCCGGCGGTAGACGAAGATGGCGTGCCACGCGGCGACTACGACGCAGACTTCTTCCAAGACGATGGTCTCGGCATCCCCGGTGGCGGGCTCGACGATGACGCCGATGACTTTGTGGATGCACAAGATGGACTGCTACCCCCACTAAACGATGCGACCAGCGGCGCGCAGGCTGGAGCAGCTCCCGACGGCGGTCTGTCGCCTGGTGGCAGCCAGGAAGGCGCGTTCGGCACACAACTAGTCACGCAAAGCAGGCGATTGAGGCCCGAATACGTGCAATATGCGCGCGTGGCGAAGAAGATTGATGTGCGTCGGTTAAAAGAGGAGATGTGGAAGGGAATAGGATTCGAGGTAAGAAGGAACCCTTTTCTGATTTCTAGACTCTTGAGATTGAGGACGATTCACTAACGTCATATTTTACAATGAAGCAGGAACCCACAGCACCCACACCTTCGAAATCCAATCATCAACAGCAGCAACAATTCATCGTACCCAAGACCGAAAACGGCGAGTTCAAATTCACAGACGTGATGAACAACCTCAAGAATGTCTACCCGAAACAACAACTAGGAGACATCAGTACGAGTTTCTGCTTCATCTGCTTACTGCATTTGGCCAACGAAAAGGGACTCGTTATTGAGAATACGCCAGACTTCACCGAGCTCAACGTAAGGCAAGATCCTAATGCTGAAGCTATTGGTGATGGAGGGGAGTAAAGGCGGCTGAGACGGTCGACTTGAGCTTCTGAGCCTTTTCTTGTTTGGAGGATGCGGCGTTGGTGTGAATCAACAACCCTGACATCATTTGTTGTCTGGTTTGATCGTCTGGCGTTTTCGAATACATTCATCATTTACTTTACTTCTCCTGTTCCCATTGAATCTGGGAAGACTTCTGCAGGCGGGCTAGCCAACGACTGACAAGCCAATGACTGACAATTGAAAGTGACAAGTGCAGCACGTTTCTTCCGGTCTAATGCACCCATTGTAACTACAGACAGACACCGCCATTTCTTCTCGCTCTCCCCGAGTGTCTTTCACATAGGTCCCCGCACAGTGATGTCTTCGCTTTGGCTACCATCACTTATCCCATGATGCGATCCTCACTTTCATGCAGATCCATCTCGACCGCTCTCTTCATAGCAGCCAGCGCATCGTCTAGAGGACAGTTGTCACCCCAGGTGTACTTCGTGATAGACAGCAGTGGCAACTTCTTCAATTTCCTGCCGCTAATGCCTTTGCACTTCTGTGCGAGAGCTGCAAGCATCTGAACAGGATGGTCAGGCTGGTCCATTGTTTCGATAACCGAATCCCAATCTGGGATCATGCCATGTGCGGCGGCATCTTCTTTGCTGTACAACGATCCAATCCCGTTGACCTGCCACATCGAATCGATCTGCCACAACGAAGGTATTACGATCCCGGCTCGTATAAGTTGGTTGAGCGTCGATCTGAAGATCTCGTAAATGGCGCTCTCACAAGGTGAAGGCACGCAGACATCAAAGTCTACCCTATCGGAGAAGGCAGGATCAATTGCGGACTTAAGGTTACTAGTGCAGAACACCACGACATTGGGCTGTGTGCGAATGCGGTCGAGGGCAGTAAGGAGTTGATTGGTCACGCGAATGCTGTCATGGCACTCACCACTTGCAGAGAGTTGCTCACGAGATCCTGCAATGGACTCGACTTCATCAATCAGGACAAAAATAAGAGTGGTACATCCAGTATCTCGTGCTAGCGAACTTATCTGGTCGAAAACCTCGGTCACCAGGCGGCCGCTTTCGCTATAATACTTGCTCAGTAGTGATTGGGTGTTCAATTCAAATAGACGGCCTCCCAGTGGAAACTGGCCACCGAGTCTGATCGAAAGCTTTTGAGCTAAGGCCCGACTTTCGCAAAATATAGAGATCAGTTGGTCATCTCCGAAAGGACGATATTTGGCCACAGCTAGATCGAGCTTACCTCAGTGTTGTCTTGCCACATCCAGGGGGCCCGTGAAGAAGAATGAGTCGGTTGAGATCCATGGCATTCATATCTAGACCAGGCTGCTTCAACAGAATGACTATCGCAGCGTTAGTACACAAAAAAATCCATGGACACAGGGTGTACATACTTATTCTGGCCACTGATCTCAAGATCTCATCAGGCTCATCGTTCTCAAATTTGAGACTTGCCCAAACATCTGACAGGCTTTTATTAGGCAGCTCAATCATCTTGCCAGGAGCAGAACCATCATCTCTTCCCTGGCCACAAGACGTCTGGTCCACTGTTGATTCAGATGAATCACGCAGCCGGTATGCATGCACCTTGAGAGCCAGCTGTGCCAAGTCGTGACATGGATTCAAGACCACAGATCCCGAAAACTCACTTATCTTGATGGACTGGATAAGGTGTTTGTATCGTAGGTCATCATTTACCTTGATATGCTGACCAATGATCAAGCCGCCGAAAGTGATCCTAAGCCAACGCTCCACCTCTTCCTCAATGTCAGTATTTGAAATATGGTCATCTCGATAGCAAAGGCTGCCAAGGAGGACTTCCGCATGAAGCTCTGGCGCTCGTTCCTTGTTAGTGGTCATCGAGTAGACAGACCTGTGATACGAGTGAATGTTGTTTAGTAGTGAATGTGGATATCAGCGTCGTGTGCAAGCTCAACTGTGATGATGGAGAGTTACGAAATCACATTGTATTAGCAGGGAAGGAGCTGAGAAGCGAGATGCGTTGCAGACTTTTCCTAGCTGTGACTGTAGTCTAGTGAAGAGGAAGGAGCGGCATTACTCCAAGCCAACGCGTTCAATACCCAGTCGATACAGTCCAGAGACATGAAATCTGTGTTCTGTGAACTTTTAGCAACATACATTGTAGCGGTTCATAGACTGTTCGGACTGGCAACAGGAGCACCGGCAATGGACAATATAGAGCCGTCTTTAGATTGTCGCGCTTGCTGAAATTGTCACAACTTTTTAATTCGTTACACACGCTTTGCAACAACATCCCATCAGTCCCAGCGTAACAGGATCTCCTCCCCCTTCACCCGAGAATTGAACCATTCAACGATTTCCACCTTTTCTCCTATTCCCTTGGCGCCGTCTAACACACCTGACTGCGCCACCGCTCTGCCTGCTAACGTAAGTTCCATCATCGCCAGATTTCGGGCTATACATTGTCTACTGCCAAGACCAAAAGGTATGAAATCCCTGTTCATTAGTGCTAATTGCTCCCTACTTTCACAGCCGGCGCTGGTCTCGAGCCATCGCTCTGGTCGGAAGATCATAGGGTCGCTGAAAACAGCTGGATTGTGATGCAGCGTGTGTAGTTGTGCAGAGACGAGGGTTCCTGCCGGGAAGTGATATGTCGTATCATTCGAGGCGCAGTGATACACCCAGCCGCCAGGAGGGACCACGCGTGGGAGCCGGGTTGGATTGGCCATACTCAAACGCAGGGCTTCTCGTATACATGAACGGAGGTAAGGAAGTGAAGCTGGATCGACAGATGCCTCAGCCTGCGAGATTTCAAGTTTCAACTTGGCATATCTGGAGAACAAATAAGTTACGGGCACGAGTGGATGATGGTGCACAAATGACCTACACATCAGGGTTCTTGGCTAATTGCCAGCATAGAGTACTCAGATTCATCCCACTGGAATCGGTGCCTGCAAACATCAAGTCCTTACACTGCGCTACGACTTCCTCTGGCGTCAGCCCTGCTTTCAGCATCCTGCCAGGATAACTTCCGTCTTCGGGATCCGCCTGGTTTACGACTTCTTTCACGAAATCGTCCACCTTGGTCATGCTGTCCTCTGTGGCCTTGGTGCCGAAGAACTTCTCGGCGCCCAGTTCTGCAGCGACGAATATCCAGTTGGGCAGATAAAAGAACCGACCGACTCCAACGAATGCGTCAACGAATTCGCTGGCGCTCATCAGTGGTTTCTCAGCTATTTGATTAGAGGTTTCTTTCTTCCCTTCACGCTCTTCTTCTAAACCGCCATAGCTTCTGCCGAAGAGATATGCAGTAACAGCATCAAGCGCTAGACTCCTGCTTAGGTTCAAGATATTGACCGCACCCTGTTCTTTAGCCTCGTCCTTCTCAGACCTGACCCTCTGTACGAATGTGTCAACACAGCGCATCAATACTCGTTCACCTTGTCTCAGGTTGCCTGTACTGAAAAGTGGGAGCACACTTTTAGCTTTAGGGGCTCGTGTTTCTTTCACCAACTCAGAGAACAAGCTTGCAAAACCCTCAATGTCGAAATTCCTGTAGCAGTCTGCCTTTGCAAAGCCGCCTTTGTCATTGTAAATAGGTCCAAGGCAGCTGCCATCTGCAATGCAGATCTCATTAGGAGCAACTCGAATGACTGGACCATACGAGTCATGGAACTGCGTAATCAGAGTGCACTCGTCCCCAACATATGAATGATAATAGGTCCAAAATGATGTCAACCGACAGGCAAAGGGCCCAGGGATTGATGAGAGAGGATGGAAGATCAGGCGGTATATGGCAATTGTGATGATGCTAAGAACGAAAATCAAGCCGAGAGAGGTAGCTAGAGAAGCTGTTTCCAGTAAAGACGCCAGCGCCATGGCTGGAGAAGAAACAAGATCAATTGATATAATGTTCACTGCGCTACCGATCTCGTATTTGCTTGCACTCGGCGTATGGTAAGAGGAATAGAACAGTTAATTGGGATCAGCTACGAGTGAAGGTCGAATACATGTTGCAGGCCGAGCGAGGTATGAGTAATTGTACAGGACATCCGCCGCGGGCGAGGGTTCGCGACAAGTGTGTCATGACTATCTGTACCAAAGTGGACAAAAGATAAGCGCAGCACGCAGCGAGGTCGTGATAAATACAGTGATCTTCTACAGACTGTCCGCCTAAGAAACCACCTCTTTGGCCATAGTCGGCCAACGCAGCGCGCGGACTCCGCCGCCAAGGATCAGAGCACGGGATCGGTACTTATTCATGCCGCGAGCATCGCAGGCAAGGGCGATTACAAATAGTACATCGAGTCATGATGTTAGCATTTAGTTGCCTAAGGTACCTTACCCAACGTCAAGGTATGAATGAAATCGTCATCATATAGATCTATAGAAAGAAAGGTTCGCCGCACTGTTACCTAGCCAATTCACCGCATAAATGGATATCGAAATGTATGAGGAAGATTCCTTCTTGACATTCCAACACCGTGCCATGGCACAGAGCAATTGCCTCTGGGACCGATTCCGCGGATGGCACCACAGACGATCGCGAGATGGACCACATATCCCTAAAACAAGCACCGAACGATTGTATCCGTCCATGTCGACAGACGAGAATCATGAGACAGTTCTCTATCTGGCATACGGCTCCAATCTCTCGGTCGAGACATTCCGTGGCAATAGAGGCATTAAGCCTTTATCGCAGACGAATGTACAGATACCAGAGTTGAAACTCACCTTTGATCTACCTGGTATTGCCTATGTGGAGCCATGTTTTGCGAACACGGCCCGTCGCGATCCCGATGCAGATGTGCCGAAAGTCATGTTGGAGCATGAGACTTTACAGACGAACGACTACCACAAGGACCGGTGGCACAAAGGTCTGATTGGTGTTGTCTATGAAGTGACAGTCGCCGATTATGCCCACATCATTGCGACAGAAGGAGGCGGGGCAGCTTACCAAGACGTTCAGGTCGATTGCTACCCCTTTACTTCTTCAGATCCTGCTGAAGCAGTGCCGCAATTTCCTACAACTAGACCTTTCAAGGCTCACACTCTCTTTGCCCCTGCACGCACAGAGCCTTTACGATATGTGCAAGACAGTGGGCGTTTGCAAAGGCCAGATACTTCATACGCCCAGCCTTCGGCTCGTTACTTGACATTGATCACGGATGGCGCTGCAGAATGTCTTCTACCCTACGAATACCAGGACTATCTAAATGACATACGCCCTTACACTGTCACATCTAACAAACAAAGGATCGGACAATTTGTCTTCCTCACAATATGGCTGCCAATCGTCATGTTCATTTTCGCCTTGCAGAGATCATTCTCGGACGAAAAGGGTGTTGCACCCATGTGGCTAAAGGTCTTGAGTGGTGCAATGTTCCAGGCATCGTGGAGCAGCTACGACTCGTATTTCAAAGGAATATTTGGAGATGGTGAACGTACCACACCGAAAGCAGAGGACGACGATTGGAGCGGATTACAGTCGAGTCAGAAGTGCAAATTGCTGGGCAGAAGTCGAGTCGATTTGTCAGAGAAAGGGCTGTTAGAAGTGTAATGGAAGTGATCAAATCATTCAAACGAGAGATTAAAGGTTCAATCTCTCGATATTGCGGCTGCCAGACAAAGGGCGTCTTTGTGTATACCTTGGATACAACAAAGCCAATCCGTCACAGCCCCTTTGTTCAATGTTGCGCAGGTAGGCAAATCGACAAAGCAAAGGCAGCCGGACAATGTCATGGTACAAAGAAAGTGGCATGTGGAGTCCGAGGGAGTTCATACTCCTTTGTCTTCTATATTACTATATCAATCCCAAGTATACTCAAGTCCCTGGCCAAGCATTATACGCTACCAACCGTCGCCACTTGCTCCACTACTCCCAAATCGTTACCAAAACTCTTATCCAACACTACCATCTGCAACAATGCATCCACATGTATATTACATTGCAATTCTGGCTGGCCAGTTTGCATACGCAGCGCCTGTTGTTACCGTCACTAATGTTGTGACCTTGACTACGTACGTTTCCCCTGCCCTTAGTACGCCCTCTGCAGACTATGTTGCCAGTCATCTGCAGATGACGCCAGGCGCAGTACGCCCAACGACGTGGCCTTACCCATACAGTGCGACTGTACCACATACATCCCCAACTGCTACTCAAGTACACGCTAGCCCTGCATCGGCCCATGACACAAAGACTCCTACACCATCAAGCATACATGCCTCCACAAACTCACCAACATATGGTAGCAGCACATCGAAGGCCTTTGACATACCTTCGATCGTGACAGTAACCTTTTACTCGACTAAGTCAAGCGAGACTCCAATGTCGACAAGCGGTGCCAGCTCCTCCAAGACATTCAACATACCATCAATCGTAGTTGTCACCGTCCGACCAACTCAATCCAGCACGACTGCGACACCAGTGAGTAACATAGGTCCTTCACCACCAGTTGCGAGTTTCGCTCCTACCAGCGCAGCAGCTGTAACACCGCAGGCCTCTTCTCAAGCCAGCCAGGTTGCTACACAAAACCCTGTCCTTCCGATCACGTTGCCATTCGCTACGATCTTTCCGTCGTTGGTCAAGCGCTCCGACGACTATTCGATTGCTCCACAAGCGTCGTCCTTGCCAGGATCTGTCGCGATAAAGTCTTTGGACTCTGACAGTCTGATCGCAGAGTTTGCTGCGCAGTCCGGTGACGAGGACTTGGCTGAAGATAGATACTCTGTTTATGCTTTGCGTGGTTAGAGATTGTGAGTCTTGTGGTCTTCTTTGGGTGCTATTGGGAGGAAGCTCTCGCGTCTTCCATATCTACCTGCTGGCAGGTGAATTTTCTTGTGCATAATTGTCATTTTTGAGTTGGCTTTTCAGATCATGGAAGATCTGGATTTATATGATTTTTTAGTTTGAATTCGAAAACAAAAATTGGTCTCTATTTGTTGTTTTTTCATTTTTTGTGCTGTCGAATTTTGCCATAAATGGAGGGCGACCCTGTTCATACTTCAATTCAATATAACAAATTGTACAGCGCCGTGAAACAATCCGTGTTTCCACGAACTTATGTATGCGGTATTTCAGCTGTTCTGTATTTGGGATATGGATCGCAAGGACTATTGAATGGCCTTTGTTTGAGCCAATATGAAATCTATTCCTACATACTTCTGATGATTTTTCATCAATACTACCATCTAATCCTCGGCACATGCATGCATCAACTTCTTCTGCGTGTCCATAGCAGTAGCCAAGAAATCATCCATCTCATAATCCTTTCCCTTCCCATCTGGGCCACCATCAAAGACCTCATACGAGAACCATCCCCTAAAGCCAGTCTTGAGCACGGCCTTAGCAACCTCGACAACAGGTAGGTAGCCCTGGAACGGAAGCGGTCTGAGGTCATGACTCCATCGGCCTCTCGGACGAGTTCCTGATTCATCGACGCCTTTGTCGAATGGTGTCTTGGGCTTGTAAGCGTCGCTGATCTGAAGGAGGTAAATCTTGTCCGCTGGGATGGTCTTCGCGAGGCTGTCCATGGACTGGTCGAATTCCTCCATGAGCTGCTCCATGGGCTTATCAAGAAGCCCGCTCTCAGTGGTGGGGTCCGCCCATTCGTAGCCAGCAGTCTGGAAGGTGTCCAGACAAAGTCCCACGTTCGGACGGTCCACTTTCTTCACGATATCCCAGACGTCAGCCCATGTGGGTGCGTGGGTGGACCAGCACCAGTTCTCGTAGGCCATGCGAAAGTTGTGCTTGGCTAGCATATCGGCCAGTTCCTGCAAGTCCTTGACAAATGCGTCACGGTTCTTTCCACCTTCTGCTAGCTTTTCTGCAGGTGTATCGGTCGAGCCAACCTTTTTGGTTCATTAGTGCTGCGGTAATGGTGGAAATGCTTCCGAAGTACTCACCTGTAGTGTGTCACATCCAACAGCTTCCATGATCCTGACCCAGCCCTCAGCACGCTTGAAGGCGTCCTTTCTCTCCTCACTCCCTTGCGGCCAACCCTCAAAATTGGCGAAAGGCTGCAACAACATGACCTTGAGGTTCTTTGCATCGGTCTGCGCCTTGACGACCTTGGCTGCGGAGTAGAGATCATCATAATCATATGGTCCAACTTCATGACGTAAGTGCATGGAAGCAAAGGATAGGAGATCTGGGAAGCCCAGCTCGATACCGGTGAAACCAGCTGCTGCTATTGTGTCTAGCTTCCTGGGTAGAGTGTGGTCATCTTTGCAACCGACTGACACTGTTGCGAAGGATGTGGGGATTGATTCTAGGGAGGCGTGCGTCAAGGCCATTGTGGACGTAGTTACAGTATTCGTGAAGTCTGTCCTGTAGAGTGAAAAAGCAACGATTATCTACTCCTCTATCTACAAACTAAGGTATGCTCTATAGCATAATCGACCCTCTTACGCTACCATTACGATACGTTTTTGTCGCCTCTGGTTGTTACTGCTACCCCACAATTATAGCTGCACATGGACAAGTATGACATCAAGGTCCGAGTGACGTCGCAGGGCGGGGAACAGAATAAAAAAGTCGGCCGTGAGTGAGCCATACCTCTGTGGACTTGCGGGCTGTGGGATCGAGATTAGGATTCACAATCGCAGACTGTTGCGCATTGATATGACAAGGATTACAATGGCTATATTTACCATTAAGTCTTTCCGTATGCACATAATATCATGTAGAACATAGTGAGGAGTCTAGATTGATGTATGGCTTGAGGGGCCAATCACCTGTTCCTCAATAACTCAGCCACGCACAGACACGAAATGGGGGGGCTAAACTTTGGGTCTGGCCGAGAAATTGTCCATGATGCAGTGACTCAATCTCGTCTTTGTCCTACCTTACCTGACTTTACATACGTTATTTACTCTGCTATTTCCACACTCACCTTTCACATCAGGTCACTTTTTTTTTTTAATCTTTTTCCGAACGGTCGAGCGATTCATAGATTCCAAAATGTCAGAGGTAAGTCGTAATGTGCTTTGCGATTGCGAAAGTTGCCACTTTCGCAATATACCATTGTGCCCATGTTGACATTATCGCCCAGTTCTATATGGAAAACAAGAATGTCGGGGACAGGTCTAGCACAGAGGATTGGCGCATTCGTGGCATGACTCCTCTCACTGCTCCCGATCTGCTTCAGCACGAAATTCGTCAGTCACAAAAGTCAAAAGATGTCGTGTTGCAAGGTCGCAATGAGGCAGCGGAAATCGTACAAGGCACAGACGCAAGACAAAGACTGTTGGTTGTGATCGGACCATGCTCCATGCACGATCCTGCCGCAGCGCTCGAGTACTGTGATCGTCTACTCAAGTTGAAGGAGAAGTACGAGGACGACTTGTGCATCATCATGCGCGCATACCTCGAGAAGCCTAGAACCACAGTCGGATGGAAGGGCTTGATCAATGATCCTTTCATTGACAACACTTTCAACATCAACAAGGGTCTCAGAGTATCGAGGCAGCTGTACCTCGATCTGACTCAAAAGGGCATGCCAATCGCCAGTGAGATGCTCGACACCATTACTCCTCAGTACACTGCAGATCTCTTGTCGCTAGGCGCCATCGGTGCAAGGACGACGGAGAGTCAAGTTCACCGTGAGCTGGCATCCGGTCTGTCTTTCCCAGTTGGCTTTAAGAATGGCACAGATGGTACCCTCGATGTTGCCATTGATGCAATTGGCGCTGTCAAACACCCGCATCACTTCTTGTCTGTCACTAAGCCCGGAAATGTAGCCATTGTCGGCACAGTCGGTAACGAGGATTGTTTTATCATCCTCCGAGGCGGCAAGAAGGGAACCAACTACGACGCGAAGAGCATTGCAGAGGCAAAGCAGAAGCTTCAGTCCATTGGCTACGAGAAGCCAAGACTCATGGTTGACTGTTCCCACGGAAATTCGGAGAAGAATCATAAGAACCAGCCCAAGGTTGCTCATGCTCTGGCCGAACAAATGGCTGCCGGTGAAACTGCCATCATGAGTGTCATGATTGAGAGCCACATCAACGAAGGTAAGTCTATGTTGGATGGACGACACGTAACATCTGCTGATCAATCGCTAGGTGCTCAAAAGATCCCCAAGGAAGGCAAGGATGGCCTGAAGTACGGTGTCAGCATCACAGACGCCTGTATCGGATGGGAGGATACCGAAAGCGTTCTCGCTGATCTCGCGGGCGCCGTGCAGAAACGCAGAAAAGTCCTCGGAATCAATGGACATGCTTGAGTGTCATTCTGACCTCGATCATAATTGTTGATATTCGCGCATGGCGTAGGGGCGAAAAGTTCTCATTGGCCTGGAAAAGTTAAGAATATGCATTGCGCAACGTTCCCCAAATATGTTTGTAAAGATTAGCATGCAGGATTGCGGGATGCAATGCAGCTACCGATACAGTAGATTACAGTAGCGACTGATGTCGGCGCGATCCTATATTCATCCAGGCAATCAATCTGCAACCTTATCATCTGACTCGCAGTCCTTCTATCAAAAAGCAGCAGTGCGAACCGGCTAATGCCTCGGGACTCACATCCGACGGGAAGGCTGGCAACATGGGCCGGTACAAGTATATGGATGACGTGGAGGGAATTCCAAAGTGTGATTCACCTGGCCATTCAACTGAATTAGGTGCCTCATTCGTGGGTTCAGCATTGCCGATGACTATGTTCAGATGCTCAATCTGACCGACCGGTCAACATCGACCCCGCTGGCAATTTCGTCGGTCCCGCGGTGTGATCCCCTTTGATTACTGATCAAGCACCAGATCTATGTTGTGTTCTTTGGTCTTGCTTGGCAGATATGCACGTTCAGAATCCATCGGAACTATCTAACGCGGAGCACCAAGTGAGGATGTCCCCGGTTGTGGCTGAAGAGCGGAGGCCTAGATTCTCGGCTTCTGAGATGTATGTGTGTGACACTTCAGAGGTTGCATCGGGAAGGCGTATGCAAGTTCATAGTGCCGCTGTGACCTGCTGCTATATTGGTTGTGCGATATCGATCAGCAGGAGACGCCAGGTGCCATAACCGGAGATCTAGATACAAGTATTGTACTGCGAGGCTGTGACGATTGATGCCTGTTTGACGATGTGTTTGGCGCATGTAAGGATCAACAGATCCATATTGAAACGCACTTGCTTGCGGATGTCCTATCATATGTTTCGATGCGGGTGCTTTTCGTCACGCACGGCGTAGACGTGTAATACCGTGAATCCCCGCGGGTAGTACCATCGACGCCTGGTCAGAGTGTCCGCAGATGATTGACATTTCTTGCATGCTAGGCAACATAAACCATATCTCCGCGAACGGAAGTACTGACGAAATTAGTGGTTGATACAGCGAGATCGAAATCTGTCTTGGCGAGATCCAGTTCAAGCAAACATTGAGATCAGAAACGAGCGCTAAGGCAGCAGACAACACGGTCAGACAGGGATCTCACCCACCACCAGAGGCGCGTAGCTCATCAAGATTGCGCTTGCACATGGTGTTTCCAGAAGCCAGACGTGAGAGCTATTAGTGAGACTTCTGCCGAATAACATCCCCGAATAAGATACCTCTCCCAGTGTCATACAAGAGTCATGCTGTCATCTGTAAGGATGCAAAATTAGCTCCATCAGGCTAAGATATGCGGCTTTGCGGTCGAAGAATCCTCGAATCGCGGACTTGCGCGCCGATGCTTGGGTACTTCGATTGCTACATATACCTTAGCAAGATAGCCACTGCATCGGAGATTCATCTTCTCAAATTGCCGCGCGCCATTGGTCACTTGCAATGACCGTATGGACATGGATTTGAAGATTATCATGTTACGTGTAAAGTACAAGATACTGGAACGAATTAAGGACTAGGTCGACGACGCCTCATTGCCGAGTCATGGAGGAAAGTCGTTCTGTGCTCAGACAGCAAGCGATTGCGCATTGATCTTTTGCAAACGCTGTTCGGCGTCTTACAGAAAGTGGGAACTACAGTAAGAACGTAAGGTACATACTGGCCTGACTCGCAATAAAGCCGTATCTAGCAAGGTGCGACCCGTGGACGCAGTGCAGAGGTACAGTAACCCCGGCTGAGTTTCGATGCCGAGAGGCCCGATCCCGAAATCTTGTTGATGTGACGGGACGTACCTGTAAGCTTAATTGTACCACCAACCATGGAGTCGGGTCGTATCAGCATGTTCATGCACCTTGTGTCAAACCATGTCGCCTGCGACCTCGTGCATGTGTCCAATCGAAACGGAACCCAACACTATGATTGTGCAACATGGCAGCGCACGTGGTTGTTTGAAGCATAGCTCGGGCAATGGTTTCTGCTGATCAGTAAATTTGAGCGTCCATGTGCTGGAGCCACTGTTCATAAACAAAGCGATAGACATATATATGACAGTGCAAGGCAGCCCATGAAGATCTGACCTATCATGTTGTAGGTGCTCGTAAATAGCAGATGTAGCGGATAATTGTATTTTAAGTGAGTGCTTTTAGTGCTACTACGGAAAATCGCCTCACAAGTACAGCGATCGAGGCGACCGATCAACACTTGTGACTCGATCTTTTCTGAGCCCCCTGTTCATCGAGGTGGGCCTTAACACGGTGAATCGCAGCCTCCTTGGTATGTGGGACTCCAACGATCAGAGCGATTGGGGCCAAAGAATGCTTCGGTGCCCGTCGCTTGGGAAGCGTGATGATCTACAGCGAGGATCACCCTCTCCAGGAGGCCATTCAGCCTTGCTCTGATCCCAGCTAGACCTCCTCGCATATGTATCATATTCTGCAGTGCACCCATATGACACGTGAATGCTTCCTGTTCTCCCCAGAATGCCTCGTATTGAGCCAAGGAAAGAACTGCCGCAATGATGTGATCATTCACTGGCCTAGTTTGGTTTTGGATGGACTCGTTTATGGCGCTGATGATCCTTCCTTTTACCTGCAGAGTGTCTATCGGATGACTCTGCATCTCTGATCCGGACCTTGACCCAAGCGAGGTCGCTCCCATCAATAAAGTAGCATGCAACAACGCCGCATCTGTAAAGACGAAAGGTTTCCAGGCTCTCGCGAATGCGTCGACTCTTGCATGATCTGTCAAGCCCAAGATCTCGCGGGCCATGCTGGTGATATCTAGTACGATCAGCACACCGAAGACCGATTGTACGTCAGTTACTTACGATGATCAATGAAGACTTCCACGTAAGGCAGCCAAGAAATTGGGTATAAGTCTCTCAACTCCAGGACAGTGTACGAAGCTGGGGATGTCGGAGGCGATTGTGAATTGCTGGTTTCGGTACTGCTTGCCCGTCCAGACGAAGAAGCACTTTGATTGTGCTCTGCAAAATTAAGCTCGTCTGGCATAGATGAATACGAGAGAGAGCATGAGACTCACCTCTTGGCGGTTGCGACTGGCCGAACTCTACCTGATGAGGCATATTGTTTGATCGTCGGACTGCCGCTGCCGCGAGTTGCTCCTTCTGGTGCTGTTGCTTGGTGACATGCGAACGAACAGCTCGGCGAGCCTTTTGGTCCTTTGCTTCAGATGGATGACTGTTAAGCTATCAGTCACAAGAACCTTTACATATGCGACTAGTTCATGGTGTACTTGCCTGAAGTTCAGGAATGCGTACGAAGTGTCGGAGCTTGGTGATATTTGAACAGTAGAAGACTTGCGGGAGCTAACGCTCGAGGGAGGGCTTCTGGAACCAGACATGACATTGGTATGAATGCTTCAACCCGCGCAGAAGAAAGAAAGTGGGATTGATAATGGTGAGTTGTGATGACAATCCCGCTGAATGGGAAAGGGGAATCTCGGGATACTTGTAAGATGTTGGCCAATGGCACATAACTGTCAGCTCAGTCGAAGCATATACCGGAAATCCCGTGAATGACCTGCATATGTAAAATCACTGGAGTTGGCGAATGCTGCAGCCATGTCATTGGCAAAGTCCGCCTTGGACGCCGCATTATTGCTGCAGGGCGTCTGTGTGAAGCCGATGGAACAGATAATGAACAGTGTGACTGCGCGCCATACCTGGAGAACAAAGGTGCCACATGATTCCGAGCACACTTCAAAATGCCACAGCGAAAGTCAAGTATCTGGAACAGTGGAGGTGGTCTGTAACGCATTGACATACCCATAGCAATATAACGACTGAGCGCGTATGTAAAGGTAGATACAAGTGCCATTCTTATTTGCTTTCTGCCGGTGGATCGCGTTCTGCAGCCATGAAGTTGGCACCGATATCTGAACCAATCTAAGGTCATCCATTTCCGGACTGACCGACGAGGTTGGCTGCAGAACGTATCCCCAAATGCGCCAACTTCTCTACATCGGGTCCTGCATAATGCCCTGAAGTGTAGCACGGTGCATGATGGAAGTTCCATTCCACATCGGTAGTGCATCACGCTGGCAGCAGTGGTTACCAATGAGGACTACCTTGCCCCTAGCTCAAAGCCAAACGGGTGGCTTGCGGATCCTTGAAGATGCGGCGCGGGAAGGCTCTATTGACGCGCATCACCCAGACCATTGACAAGATCTTCAATTCAGGCATGACAAGTGAATTGATCCTTGCATATAACGCAACATTCTCAAAGGAGATGGATGCGTCAGATATGACGCAGGTGACTGGGAGAGCCCGACGCGATCGTTGACTTGTCGTCAAATCTAGAAGGTCCAATTCATCTTCGATCATTGGATATGTTGTAGGTAAGGTATCGAAGATGTCGAGGGAGAATGGCGACCTCAGCAGTTAAGCACTAATAGAAATGTACGATCATCGCCAAGTACCTCAAGGTCCTGCCGGTTTGCATAAAATGAACACGAAGCACCGATGCCAAACAGTCGGAACGATCCTGGTTCTGTAAAAATCGTCAGTCGATGCCTATGGACCAAACTGGGCCCGATGGTGATGTGCAGCTAATGCAGAGTCCTCACAGCCAATGCACATTTGTCAACGCTAGAAGAGCGTCAATTTGATTGCTGCATCGAGTCATATTAGATTCTACCCGTCTTTATCAGGCCATGAAGCGCTAGAGCCTCTACTGAAATGCAGGCCAGGTAAAGCAGCCTCAAATACAACACAGCATGTAGGTCGATACTGACCCTTGCGACAGTATCCGCCGACATGGTAACAGATTCAGCTCACGCGAGTATGTAGCCTTTGTGCCAGGGTGTCCATCATTATGCAGCGGGCAGCATTACCGGGTAAAGATTTAGTGGTCTGCAACATGAGCCGGAATGCTCGTACTGCCCATGCCAGCCATCCCACGAAGGGCACTCTACTGGGTACAGCCCCGAGTAATTACGTTGCTGCACACGACAGCATCCAAGACTTTGCTACGCATGTTCCGGTAGAATAGTGAGCAGCTCCGAACATTTGACCCATGGCTTTTGAGGTATATGTACTGCACGATGGCTGTGCCGAAATATTCCTTCAGGCAAAGCACCGTAGACATCCGATATACACAGTCGCTGCGGACGCTGCGGACGGAAGCTTGGGTCAGCCCAACGTCATCGCCGGGCCTGTGCGCGTGGCACCGCCCCAGCTTCTTGAGCTTATAGAAGGCCTTGGAGACTCACTATTCACGAGTCGAGTACTTGTATCCCATAGTAATCGACATATGCACCTTTTAACAAATAGTTCTCAGCTTGTAAACATGGAGCACAAAGCGCGCAGATTGAGTGGTCATCACAAACGTGCATCTGATCCGTTCATCGAGCTTTCCGATAACATCTTGAGCCTTGACGATGCGGATTCGAAGCGAGATGACGAACTCAAGAATTCGCTATATGAAAAGGTATGTTCTATACAGCGATCACATATAAGAAAGGTCACTACTGACTCTATTTATAGGCACTCGTTGTACCTATAACCATGATTTCTTTTCTGTTGTCTTTGTGCTTTGTCACTCGTCAAGAGCGAGCCTGGCGTGTGGCGCAACATGACAACGGAGCTGCATCGTGGATAAGACGATGGTTCTACAGTGAACCATATCAAGACTTGAACAGCCCGACTGCGCAGTCAGGATCTTGCAAAGGGACCGATGTATCTGCCGCATTACACGCATCCTTACCTGCAGGAGCCGAGGACTCCGAGAACTGGTACACCTGGCGTAAGAAGCACCGCAAGATGGCCAAGTTGCAGCTCAAAAACGCCTTCGCCATGCAGCATACAGTGGCCATGATTCTGGTCGCAGGGGCCCTTTTCTCCCTCATATTCGTGGTATGGGCGCTGCGAAGAGCACTCTATCTTCTTGGCTGAAAGTGCATCGACGATCCAGCCCCTTTCTCATTTCACCGATGCCTGGCCCTGGATGTACAGTACAGCTCAGCTGGCCAGCGTGTCTACCCATATTCCATCGCCATTGGTCGGTCCATCAACTACGAGACCCACTACTGATGCATCAACGCAGAAATGTATCTGCTCTGCTTTCAGCTGGCATCTCAGATCCAAGTAGCCCAACAACAGGACTCCACTCGCCTGCGATGCCTCCTTTTCACCGGCCTTGCATGTATCGCTCGCTTGCGGAGCGGGAAGCCTGACGGACACAGTCGATCAAAGCGTTCTTCTAACAAATTTTTGTCCATTGAATGTCAACCAGACAGCCCGCTCGGACTCTGGCTAACCCTCAATGACCCCGGCCTGCATGGTGACAAGCGCCACAGGGTCTTTGGTGATGAAGAAGCAACAGCACTCGTGAATACCTCCCTGTGGGCCTATCGCGCGAGAGGAAATTTTCGGCAATAACAAATAATATTGGCATTAGAGTTTTTTTTTTGGTTCTGACTCTGCTCACCTTATTTTCATATGCGCTGGCTGGCTGGCTGGCTGTCCCGGACCACCACTACCACGCATACCCTGCGCTGCTTCAAGAGCACGAAAAGGCGTCAACGTTCCCACTACGGCCGCAACCGCATCCCGCCTTCCTTTCCGCCAAACCTTGTCTTCGTTATAACCTACCTACCTTACACCAGGCTGCTATTCCTGGACATTTGACACTTCACGTGGATCCCAACGAACGGTCGATGCATCGAGTGCAGTACAGTGCAATGCAGTGCTGCTGTTATCACTCACGTCTCCACGAGACGCACAGGGCGGGGCGGGTGAAGTGCAAGATTTTCCGTCGATCATGTCAATCTCCCGAGCGGCGCGACGAGGGTACCTAAAAAAAACCCGCATATGGCGCACGCATTCGAAAGGAACGCACGCACGCCATCGAGTGCCTGCTAGTAAAGAAATCCTTTTACAACTGCCCTCGCGCCGCACTGGTCTTGTTCACTGCACGGAGTGGAACGAACTCGCATTCGATAGTGCAGGCGGAAGTAAAGTCGAGATCATTGCTTAGAACTGTCTCACGAGAGATGGCTACACTCGGCGAATCTCAGCCTTCCGTCTTCTTCTCTTTTCCTCTTCCTGCCCTGGCCGCGTCACTACGTGGGCCCGTCGTGAAAGCGTAGCTCGGACAGATGAGTACAGTCGGACCTTTGTATAAGGATGTACCGAGGAAGGATATCTCGCAGAAGTGAGCATCTTAGTATAGCGGAGGAGTCAGAACGTTGCCGAGGGGCTAGCTGGCTCCCTGTCTATTGAATATCCTGCTTGTGAGAATACTCCTCGAATTGGCAAACTCATGAGGGGGAAAAGGATACCTCTCTATCGTGTAAACGTATATATATGAAACTGAATCTATCCCGGAGAAGAAAAAGGGAGAAGAAAAAAGAAAAGGGTCCCCTCTCAGGCAGGCTAGCTCGCTAGTCCCCATGGCTACCGCAGTCTGCACTTTACTCCCGCTAGTGCATCGCATTGCTGTGCTTCATGGGGTTTGCATATCGCCCATGAAACATAAGAGAAAAGAGTTACAAGCCCCGAACACCCGGTTGTGGAAAAGAAACCGCATTCCTAAACTCCTCGAAGAACCTCAATCAGCGATGACAATGGTGATAAAAGCGCCGAATCTTCCCACCCCTGACTTTGCTGTGATAGGCCGTTTTTGCTGGTGCTTGCTTTGCGAGATATGTGCTTCAATGAAGAACGATGAAAAGTTTCGTGAATGTATTTCCGTGGTTGGAGAAGTCCCTCGTCCGCGTTGTCGTATAGAGAAGAAAAGGCAGATTTCATTGTTTTCGATAAAAGCTGTGGTTCAGAATAGACTCGTGAGCTCAACGTAGAGAAGGGGGGATGACAGATAGAGCATCACTTTCGGCTCAGATCTCAGCCGCCGAGTCCTTCCTATTGAGCAACGGTCTGAGCTCCTGAAACTTGACAGGTTTGGGCATGTAAATATCGATCCCCGAGCTCTCGGCTTCCTGTTGGGCAGACTTGCTAGCGAGACCTGTGAGTGCAATGACCGTCGCTCTGGGCAGCTCTTTCTCCGCCTCAAACTCTCTTATGCGTCGTGTTGCTTCCATACCGTTCATGACAGGCATGCTTATGTCCATGAGGACAAAGTCGAACGGTCTGCCGCCTCTTTCGCGTGCTTCAGGATCGTGAGATGCAATGTAAGCGTCCAGGGCTTCTTGTCCGTTCGATGCTTCCGCGTAGGTAAACTTGTGCTTCTTCATGAACATGACCAACAGCTGGAGATTGATGCGATTGTCGTCGACGAGTAATACGTGAGGTACGATTGAAGGCTTCGTTGGCATGGGTTGGGGACCGCCTTTGGCTCCGTTGATGTTCACCGGAAGTGAAATAAGTGAAGCCTGCTTTGCGGCCATCATTTGTTCGGCACGTATGTCGGTAAATTCGCCTACTTGCTCGGAATCGAGATTGGGCTTCTCGTCGGGAAAGGAGATAGCGGTGCTTCGTGGCACTTCGCTGGCAATCTCGCTGAGATACTGGCTTGTGCGATCGGTCTCGCGCCTGTCTTCGCTCTCACTACGTGGCGGCAGACAAGGCTTTGAATAAGCGGGATGGGTGGGAACCACATTCATCCTGTGTGGCGAAAGTGAGCTTGTACTGACTTCCTGCATTGTATGGCCAAATGCCTCTTCGACACGGCGCATACAATGAGAAAGCACCTTTGCCATTTTTCGCGGCCCGCATCTGCACGGCAAATTAGTAGGTATAATTCACTCCTGGCCAAGAAGATCAGGAGTTGCAGAGAACAAGAACTTACGGTTGCGGGATGACTTCGACAATACGACCCAGCTCAGTCAAACGCCTGCTATGATTTGCGGTGATAGAGATTGCCTCGGACGCGTTCAAACAAACGATGATAAGAGGCACCTCTTTCCCGTTGCCACCATCCTTAGCATTTCTTCTGACGCTGTGATGCTCAAGAAGATATTCGACCGATGGCGGTTCTGTGTACATGAAAACATCGGCGTCAACACCTTGCATGCTGCTGGCCTTGACGATGTCCATTTCGAACCACCCGTAGCAGACTTCCCGTAATGTAGTGTCGAGTCTAGCAATATGGTCGTAAGCTGCTTTCTCTTTCTGCGAGTTCGGGTCGAGGAGACAGAGGCGCAGCCCTCGTGTCTTTTCAGCCACCGAGCTGATCTCGTCATTGAGAATACCCACGGGAGCCGAGATCTCTGCGGCAGGTAGACTCAGGCTGACGTCAATCTCTGTACCGACATCCTGGACACTCTTCAGATCGATAGTGCCCCCCAACGAATCCACGATCTGCCGGACAATGCTCAGGCCCAGTCCTGTTCCAGGCTGGAAAGTATCTTCTTGACTAAAAGGGACAAAGAGGCGATTCTTCTGAAAGTCCTCCGACATGCCCTTACCAGAGTCAACTACTCGGAAGGTGGCATCAATCATGTTGGGAGTGGCACTCTCGCGGGCACGCAGGGAGACTGCAACGAATCCGGATGGCGTGTACTTCAGCGCATTGCCGAGGAGGTTCATGATGATGCGCCGAAGGGCACCAGGCTGCGTTCGGACTCTCCAACTCATGCGTGGGCTGATGTCGAGAAGCACAGACACTGTACCATCTCGTACATTGAATGTATCCATTGAAGAATTCGCGGTACTGACCGACGAGCTCCTGCTGAATGTGTGAGAGGTGTAGTTTGAGCCCAGCTCTCCCGTGTGCATCATCTTGAAAGCATGTCCCGCACACACTGCCTCAACGACTTCCTCAACAACGATGCCAAGATCGATTTCAGCTGTGATGTTCAGACTTTCCATGGGTGAATCGACTGGCGCTTTGGTGACTTTGTTGGATCTGGCATTTTTCCTCATCTTAGAACGACCGATTTTGTTGATTTTGGAGTAATCGAGCACATGGTCTAGAGTCTCCAGTAGGGTCTTTCCACAAGTAGAGATGGAGTTGATCAGGCCCATCTGATAGGAGTCTGCCGCAGTGTCCTGAAGAAATTCGACACTCCCGAGTATGCCGTGCAGGGGCGACCGTAGTTCGTGAGACATGGAAGCGATGAACGTCGTCTTGGCCCGATCGTCTTTGAGTGCCGTCAAACGAGCCACCTCGCTCATGATGGTGTTACCGAAGGCGCGTAGGTAGGAAAGATCATCGTCCAGAGTCATCATTTTTCCCGTTGCCGAGGTCCAGAGAAAAGCTCCCGCCACCATTTTATCATCCATGTAATCCCAGAGAGGAAGGAATATCACATTCCTGACGCCCGGAAGATTTTTCAGAAGTTCAGTGTGTGTCATTCTTATCTTTTGTTTGCGCTTGAGCACCTTGTCTGTGTCCACGTCAGTCTCATTCTGCTCACACTCGTCTCCACTTCGTTTCTCCTTCTGGCTTTCGCTTGCGGAATCGTCCTCGGACGAGAGACCCGAGCCCGCCTCGGAAAAGTGGAATGATTTGCCGTGGGGATATAATTTGAAGTAGTTCTCCAGCGTCGGCACAGCAAGAGCGGTGTTGTGGAACAGAGGGGCATCTCTCTCATTAGTGAGCGAAATACCCAGTACCTTGGACCTGAGCTGGGAGCTTCCATCCGAGTCTGTTGATGGATCACCTTCGGCTGTTTCGTTGGAAGAGGCGCGTCGATCATCGTCAGTGGCAGTCCCTCCCGCTTCTGATAGCCTGACTCTGCCAGAAGTTGCAGCTCGCAGGCTTGATTTTGCGTTGGTGTTGTTGCCATTCGGTCCGAAAAACACCACGCCCTCTGCCAAAGTCGATTCACGAAGGATCCGAGCGGCGCGGTCTAACATTCGAGTAAGGCTACTTCCCTTCTCTCGCTTCGGTAAAGGTGCCCGTGGCCGAGTGCTTGGTGATGATGCGCGTGCTGAATCTGGGCTCAGGGTCTCTTTGATATTGGTGATGTGTGAACCTTGAGGTGATAGGCGTGGTGACAGTCCTGGTATGCGAGATTTTCCTCCATCCCGCTCCTTTGAACCCTCGGCAGACGCTTGAGACTGTGCTATAGATTCCTTGCGTGCATCGGCTGCTTTCTCTTCCTGCAATGTCCGCATGCTCGGTGAACCCTCGATGAAGTCGGCCATGCCTCGCACGATGCGTTCACCTTTGTACCGATCCACCCTATCCCTAGCCCATTCCATATGGTCCATGATACTAAGGGCAATGTCTTGCATGAAGCGCAGCTCATCGTAAGTGATAGAGTGTCTCGGATTGTCATCTGAAACGGCATAAACTCCGATGACATGTCCGGATCTTGTCCGGATGGGTACACCAGCATAGAATCTCAGACCCGGCTTGGTATTCACATAAGGCCTGTCTGCGTACTCGGGGTCTAGGGAAAGATCAGGAATCACGGCAGCTTTGGCAGTGTATGGATTTCCTTTGTCATCCTTGACAGTGTAGGTACGTCTTAGTGTGCATTCACAAATGGCGTCGGCCTTGGGGACAATGGTGCTACCTAGCCACAGTTCATCATGTTCGTCATGGCGATTGTCATCAACGAGAGATATCGTCCTAGTAGCCTCGGCAAGAATGTACTGATGTGTCGAGTCAAGCAGCGATACCATGGCTCTGCGAACGCCAAGTCGTAAGGCAGCAAGTTGGGCAAACGCAGTCAAAGCCCGATCACGAGATTGTCGTGCATGGTATCCCATTGACGACAACTTGTCAAGAGAAAAGTTGTCGATGTGGCCTAAATCATTAACCTGTCGTGAGAGTTTGTTGGAAGAGCCGTGAGCGTCTAGCCATGGCTGATAGTAACTGGATAAACGATCAGAATCATCACTCGCCGTTCGAGGAGGTAGGTACTTATTACTCACCGGTGCATCTCCCTCTCTTGAAGGGTCAAGGCCCTTTCCTTGGCCTTGGCCGGATCTATAGGCATCCTGTCGCGGTTCTTGCGAGGACGGCTGAGATCGGTGAAGTGCAGTCAGAAGGGTGTGGGGATGTCACGATGATCAGGGGACGGACAGAAGTAGAAAGTACCACAAAAAAACGAAAGTATATGGAACTTATGACTGCCTCGAAGAAAACAGGACGGCGAACGAAATTGGCCGCAGAAACATGAAGTGAGAATAGAACTGGAAAGAAACACCCAGGGCAATAGCGAGGAAGTACGTGGCTTTCGAACCACATCAGTAGTACTAAAAGGTGTGCTTAGCTCGAATTTACTCGCACCCATGCGACTCTGAATCCCCAGGGGAAGGGGCGCACCGTGGCCATGGCGGACGCGCGATACTTGAGCCGCCTGTCAGTATGACGGACAGTTGGTGAAAAAGAAGGGCTTGACCAATAGACGTTCAGGGACGGCGAGAGCCAGACCCGATATTGCCTAAGGCTAAGTCGAGGCTCCGCAGCGGCACTAGATTGAAACGGGAGTTCGTAGAGAGGGCTAGGGACACAACCGAGGCAGAGCCGCCTATAAGTGAACAGGAAAGGCGCTACGTGCCGACCGACTATACAGCATCTAGCGAAAGATGCGCAGCCAACTGACTCTGGTGTTGGAACGGACGCCGTAGACTTCGGCTGATTGACTTCGGATATATACATGTGTGCAAGGGAGGAATAAAGATAGGGTTCGAATGATAGCGCAGATCGCGAGGAACGTCTTCAAAGTCGCGGTACCCACACGACAGTTTCACGGACATGTTCCACAGTTCCACAGTGGTTCTGTGGTACCTTATTGACTGGCGGTTTCGCCAAGAGGTCTAACGCGGGATTTCCCACGTTCCCGATCCGTGCGATCTCTATCTCGATGCAGGCACGTCGTGCCATGCTCCTCACATCGCCACTTAAAGCCAAAACACAGTAGGAGTATTACGACCAGGGTTGCGAGACACAGTCGGTGCAGCTGACAGCGTGGAATTGGGTTTATTCATCCCCAAATATGAGCCTATGAAATTTGTGGTCTGAATGTATATGTACGAAGCTGGGCCTCGTATGTTATGAACTGGCTAAGGTAAATTGTAAAAAGACCTGTAGCTTTGCATGAGCCGGCGTGCCAAGAAAGTGAACTGGACTGTGTGAGGCTCTTATTATAGCAAATCAGGAAGTGGGTACATTGCACCAAGTGACCCTGATGGGCAGCCGTGAACTCGGTCGAAGATCGTCTGATCATCAGCCGTCTCATTCGCAGCAGAGGAGCCGGCGCTGTTCATATATCGCGCTCATGGTATGCACGGCATTCCTGTAGCCGAGTAGATCACAACCGATGGTCGGTGTCAAGTGGATCAGATCAGATTGTGAGGGAAAATTTGATGCGGCACTGGTGCCGATGTGGTGTTTCGGTAGCTCTATTCATCGACGGCGTAGAGATTCTGGTTGAGGATCTTGTTCATGGTAAACATGTGCACGCGGTCGGTTTTGAAGACAGCGCGCATAGCATCGTCACAGCGAATCTGTCGCTTGTCACTGGGGTCTTGTAAATCGCGTGCCTTGACATACTCCCAGATCTTTTTCACGGTCTGGGGACGCGAGAGTTGAGTTTCACCGAGTAGCTGAGACAGTGGCTCGGAAAGACTCATTGGTTTCTTTGGGCTGTCAGTAAGACATGGAAGTCAAAGAAGAAGAAGGGATAGACCTACGTGAAAGCCGCCTTTGCGCTGCGGTTCCTTCTCGCTTGCCGACTCGTCGTTGCCATCGCCCTTGACCTTTGCCGCAGACTTTTTCTTTTGACGTTTGACAGGAGCCTTCTTCCGCGTACCGCCACCTCGAGTAGACCTGGAGCGGCGATCCTCTTCGGCCTGTAGTCTCGCAGCGAATGCGGCATCGTCCTCGTCGGCACCAGTCTTTGTCCTCTTCTTCTTAGGTTTTGGGGAATCCACAACATCGGACAGGTCGGAGTCCCCGACACTACGTTTGACGGGCGAGGAAGCAGCGCTCGTGACAGGCGATGGGATGACAGCAGAAGTGCCGTTGGTTTTGGGGAGGTGATTGGGTGACTCTGCAGCGGCTGCGTCGAGGGTCTCCTCGTGGATTTTATCGAAACGCTCCTCGATGAGCCGGATGACTTGGTCCTAGAAAGTGTCAAGGTCAGACCAGCTTCCACTTGGTTGAATGGCAGGATGTTGTAGGAATCACCTCGTATCCACTGATGTTGTAACCGAGCCTAGCAGCCAGATTCTTGCGGACTCGCTTTGCGCCAATTGTGTTCAGATCGCTCTCGCGCAAGATCTGGTCGATGATGCTGGCGAACTTGGACTCATCGTAGGACATGGTGATGGAGGGGAAGTGCACAAAGTGCCTCATGCACTCGCTCTATACAGCACCTTATGGTTTCAGTAGCGAGAGCAAGTTGCGGGGGAGGATGTCGCAGAAAAGGCCCGACGTGCCCGATGGATAAGGTAGAGCTCGGTGGGGCGGTGGGAATGCCGGGTAGTCGAGTAAGGTGAATGAAGCAGGTGCGCTGCAAGCAACCCAGGTGCTTTGCACAGCGGACCGGTCTTATATGTGGAGAGAGACAGCTCTGCAAAGCGAAGCGAGGCGATTATTGTTTGGTAGACGGATCGTGTTCAGCTGCGGTTGTTTGCTGGACGAACAGAGAGACGGTCGATCTCAGAGGATGAGTGAGTGGTGCGTCTTTGAGATGTATGATTATAAATTACAGGTTGTGAGTCAGTGGGCTTTGATGCAGTCAGATGGGGGTGAGTAGGTAGGTAGTCAGATAGGATCTCTCAATAAATGTAGGGTGAGTGGTATTGTATGTGTATGCAGTAGCTGCATCCAAGGTACAGTACAGTACCACACAGTACAGAACACACAGAGACTCGACTTTACCTCATGTCCAACACAATAAATGCGGAGGCGGGAGACTGATTTTGGGGTATCTTTGTATTTGTACCGTACTGTACCTTAAGGTAGGTAGGGTAGATTTGCAGTACAAGTAATTACAGCACACCAGACACTAGTTCACCTACCTAGGTAGGTACCCAAGGTAGTTTATTCGACAAGAGACGGCGAGGAGGATGGATTCTCCGGTGCGGTGCATCTCTGGGCGAAAGAAAGCAAGCACGAAGTCTTGGCATAATTCTTGTCTGTCTACCAGGCCGAGAATGTCCCGGAGATCCACTCTTTGGTTTTTCGTTGCTCGCTGCCTGCCACCAACACGCACGCACGCACGCACTGCAAGAAGGTCCATCATCTCTTCTGTCTACCGGAAGCACGTCGTCGCCGTTCACACACAAGTTCAAGCAGGGCATAATCACCCTCTCTAACACACCCCAGAAGCAGTGCTGCCACATTGCCCAGTATGGCGCCGAGCTTCGACAACCTCCCCGACGATGTCGACATCGACGACATCGACATTGACTTCTCTGGTGCGTCTCTGCGCTCACCCTCGACAAATCGATTGCTTTTCATCATACTAATCCTCTGCGCCAGACCTCCGCGACCAGTATGAAGTGCGCATGGAAGAGGGTCTCGACACTTTCGTCATTGTCGACGGCCTTCCCAAGGTCCCCGAGGACAGCAAGCAGAAGCTCGTCAAGTTCATCCTCCGCAAGCTCACCACCGCCGGCAAGACCAGCGAGGATCTCATCTTCATGCCTCTGAACGAAGACACCGGCATGACCGAGGGCTACGCCTTCGTCGAGTACGGAGCCCCCGAGCAGGCTGTCGCCGCCGTCAAGCAGCTCAACGGCACTCCTCTCGACAAGAAACACACCATGGCCGTCAACAAGCTGACCGACATCGAGCGCTTTGGCCGCGAGGGCCGCATCGAAGAGGAGTACACTGCGCCCCACATGGACGAGTTCCAAGAGAAGGACCACCTGCGCTGGTGGTTGGCAGACAACGAGGGCAGAGACCAGTTTGTCCTGTACCGCGCCGACAACGTCGGTGTTTACTGGAACGAGAAGGACGACTCTCCCGAGCCCATCGTCGACAGACAGCACTGGACCGAGTCTTTCATCCAGTGGTCGCCAAAGGGAACATACCTCACTTCCATGCACGCACAGGGTGTCCAGCTCTGGGGCGGCCCGTCGTGGAGCAGACAGAAGCGTTTCGCCCACCCCGGCGTCAACCTGGTCGACTACTCGCCTGACGAGCGCTACCTCACAACCTGGTCTCACCGCCCCATGCAGGTCGACGAGGGCCACCCTGTTCTGTCCGTCGAGGAGGATGGCAAGAACTACATCATCTGGGACGTCGAGACCGGCAAGGTCCTCCGTTCCTTCGTCACACTGGATCTCCCCGGCCCTGCCGCGGATGCCGAGGGCAACCCGATCAAGAAGAAGCTGCAATGGCCCGCGTTCAAGTGGTCCGCCGACGCCAAGTACGTCGCTCGCATGACCCCTGGACAGTCCATCTCCGTCTACGAGCTCCCTAGAATGAACCTCGTCGACAAAACCTCCATCAAGATCGAGGGTGTCATGGACTTCGAGTGGTCTCCCGCCACCCCTCAGCGCGAGGGACAGAAGAACTACGAGCAGCTGCTCTGCTACTGGACTCCCGAGCTTGGCTCTCAGCCCGCCAAGGTCGGCCTGATGACCCTCCCCTCCAAGGACATTGTCCGAACGCGAAACCTGTTCAACGTTTCCGACGCCAAGCTGCACTGGCAGTCAAACGCCGACTTCCTGTGTGTCAAGGTCGACCGCCACTCCAAGTCCAAGAAGTCCCTGGCTACCAACCTCGAGATCTTCCGCATCAAGGAGAAGGGTGTGCCCGTCGAGGTCGTCGACTCGATCAAAGACACCGTCATCAACTTCGCATGGGAGCCCAAGGGTGACCGGTTCGTGTTGATCACCGCTGGCGAAGTCCCCGCCGGAGCAGCAGTGCCGCCCAAGACGGCCGTCTCCTTCTTCTGCCCCGAAAAGGCAAAGGGCAACCAGGTGGGCAACTTCAAGCTCATCCGAACCGTCGACAAGAAGAACAACAACGCGATCCACTGGTCGCCCAGCGGACGATTCGTGCTCGTCGCCACCGTCTTGTCACAACAGAGCTTCGATCTCGACTTCTACGACTTTGACTACGAGGGCGAGAAGGACGAGAAGGACAAGGACCTGACGGCCAACCTGCAGCTCATGGCCACGGGCGACCACTACGGTGTGACGGATATCGAGTGGGACCCGTCTGGACGCTTTGTCGCGACGAGCGCGAGTGTGTGGAAACACAGAGTAAGTTTTTCTTTTTTTCTCTTTTCCTTTTTCTCAGCAGCGAGATTCTGGCTAGCTAACACAAAACCCCCCTCCCAGATGGAAAACGGTTACCACCTGTACGACTTCAAGGGCACGCTGCTGCGCGAAGAGCCGCTCGAGCAATTCAAGCAATGGGCATGGCGCCCGCGCCCGGAGCGTCTCCTGTCCAAGGAAGAAATGAAGGCGGTGCGCAAGAACCTGCGCGAATGGTCCAAGCAATTCGAAGAGCAAGACGCCGCCAAGAAGAACACGGCGAACCGCGCCGTGGTCGAGCAACGCCGCCGCGCCCTCGACGAGTGGCTCGCCTGGCGCGAACGCACGGAGAACGACCTGCGCGAGGAGCGCACAGAGTACGGCCTCGAGGAGCTGTCGCTCGAGGAAAAGGCCGCGCGCGAGGAGGACGTCGAGGGCACCTATGTCGACGAGGTCGTCGAGGAGATTGTCGAGGAGTCCGAGGAGATCATCGGTTAGTTGGGTCCAGTCAGAGACTAGAGTCTACCAAAAGAAAAAAGCAGCGCGGTTTCTCTCTTCTGTCGTCGCATCGCAGCATCGCCTGTTTCGCCTCGTCTTCTAGGTGTTCGGGTCCGGTTTCGTGCTTTCGGAGGAATAGGCCGAGACTACCAAAACGGAGAAGGGATGAATGATAGTAGACAACATGAATACGAACTCTTGGTTTCTTTTCAGTAAAGCGAATTCAACACAGCGGCACTCCTATACGTTTCTTTTCTGCTCGGGTGTCATTGATTCTCACCGCTGTCATGTCAACACGAGAACATGTCTTTTGCTTTCAATCATGAGTATATGTCTAGTCTTGAATCTGCACGCCACCGCCTCTCCCCCTCTCTCCCCCATCTCTAACAAGTAAGAAAGACCCTAGTCATCTCCCCGAATGCCACAAATATCCGTCCCAAAAACATGATCCAACCAAGCGAAGAGCAACCAATAAAGACTAGCATTCTTCCAATCGAAGCCTCCGTCTTCTGTCCTCGGCACCGTCGACCCGATCAGATCTCCTGCCCCTGCTGCTGCGTTGACCAGGCTGGTTGGCTTTCCGCTACTACTGTTGCTGCTGCCGAAGAGCAGGGCCATGATGTAGCCGATGATGCCCGTGTAGCGCGGCGGAGCGGGCAGGAAGGCTTGTTCCGGGGGCAGCAGCACGGCGCGAGTGGCGCCTGGGACGCGCATCGGTCTCTGTTTCGGGGGTTGGGCTTGTTGCTGCTGTTGTTGTTGTTGTTGTTGGAAGGCTGTTGTTGTGCTTGAGAGGGAGTCGAAGGGGTGGTTGGAGTTGAGGTTGGGTGTTGTTGTGCTGCGCGGTAGAGAAGTGAAAGAGGGCTTTTGGGGGCGGCCGTTGGCGGTGCCCGAGGATAGCGTGTGGGAGGACTCTGGGGACGTCGTCATGGTGTCCTGCGACAGGGTGTTTGTGGAAAAGGACTTGGGGAGGGAGACGGTGTCGATTTGAGCGCCGGCGTTGGAGTAGGGTATGGGAGCGTCGCTCGGGGGAGGCGTGCCGCGGTATAGTTCTGCGTAGACCAGAAACCCATGGATGGGGTGCGGCGAGCAGTGACAGGCCAGATCTGCAGCTTCGGGCGAGTCGAAGGTGACTTTGATCCAGTGGTTGCCGCCTTTGTACGCGTTGCGTTTCCTCAACGCCGCCTGTGAGAGACTGCCGCGCTGGGCTCTGACTCGGTTCAGGGAGATGGTGTGGTCGTATTTCTGATGCGGAGGATGTCTGTCGTAGTCCTCGTAGATGAGGCCGTTGGAGATGCGCTCGTAGTATTCAATTGCCGCCCACTGCGAGTCTTCGCCGAAGCCAAAGAGGATGACTTCGGTGGGTTCCTTGTCTGGCAGCGACGACTGTGCGGCTGCAGCATTGCCATCGGCAGACGAGAGAGGGGCATCCGTCTTGGACTGTGGAAGGGGCTGCTTGGCCCTCTGTTCTTGCATATATCTGTTGAATATAGCGTCCTCGTTCTGCGCATTCTCCAGTCGGACGGCGTCTTCTTTGCGTGCTGGTGTCGCTGTCTTGCTGCGCGAAAAGCCACGGCGGCGCGTCGATCGTCCAAAGGGGCCCTTTTCTTCCGTCTCTCGTCGGCGACCCAGTTCCGTGCTGTTGATGATGTGTTAGACAAGCGAACGATCAAAGTACAAGGATTGGTCGTTGTTACTTACTCGGCGTATTCATAGCCCCAGGGCAGTCTCTTGCCCGACGCATCTATGGCTCTTTCGCTCTCGGGCACAGCATGCACCTGCATGCCTCCTCTTAATGAGTTCATAGTGACGGCAATGAGAGGATTGAAAGCGAGCAAAGAAGGGCGGAGGATTCTCCTCGAGCGATCACTTGTCAAAACATAGAGAGAAGCTCCCGAATTACGCGCTAAAACAACAATTCAATTAATAAGGTAGGTACCTCCAAAGTCTCAACCTCCGCCTTGGCACTAACCACACCTCTCCCCCTCCCATCTTATACAATTCACTGCCCCCTAGATCATCCACGACAGACAAGAGTCCGACCAAGTCCCTTCTGTCGAGTACACATCACTAATACTGAGAATTGCTATCGTACAATATGGTTCAAGTGTAAACAAGGTAAGTAACAGCAAGGTAAGGTAGATATTCGCTTGATGATAAACTACGTCACTCGACATCAAGTTCAAGTCCATTCCGACATCTCTTCTTTCTGACAACGCCATTGCTATCACAAACCCTTCATTGTCGTCTTTCGACTAGAACATAGCACGATACCATGGACGACGAGAACAGCAACAAAGAGCGTCAAGCCGCCGAGCTCACCCTCCTCGAGACCATGTACCCTACCGAGTTCGCATGGAGGAGTAATCCACCTCCAGATCTAACTCGGTCTGACTTTGCGGATCCCGTCTTTGCTCTGACTCTACATCGTGCGTGTACACTTCCCTTCTTTCGATCCTGATATATGTCCACCTCCAAGGCTCAACGGTACAAGTTCTGCCACTTTTACAAAACTTGAACTTTCCTACTTCTCGAGACCATGTCCATTGCATGCTGAATCCCAAACCTGCTTTGACCTCCGATCGCGAGTTCACCTTGTCTGAATATTCGCATCGACAAACCCTGTCCTTTGCTGTCTCCCTTCTCTTTCTTCTCCCAGCAGGATGATCGTTTCTCTGTCCATCAAACCAACACAAAAAGCAGCATCATTCACCCTCGAATTCACTCTACCAAAGACCTACCCCTCGACAGACAAACCCTCAGTCTACCTCTCGTGCGGCGAGACAATACCAACCTCAACCCGAAAACAGTCTCGAGCAGCGCTTGCCTCGATAATAGCCGACCAACCCTCCGACACCGAGATTCCAGACTTGATAACCACTTCCTTCCTGGACATCTTGTCCAAATTCACTTCCAACGACGACGACGACGACGACCAAGAGAACAAACACACTGACTCCGACCCCTCAGCCACAAACCCCTCGAACTCAACCTCCCCACAACGAACAAAACAAGTCACAATCTGGTCCCATCACCTCCTCTCAACCACGAAACGCAAACAAATCACCTCATGGTCCCGCGAGCTGTCTCTGCACGGCTACTCACGGCCAGGCCATCCAGGCGCCGTCTTCGCAGAAGGACCAGAAGACGGCATCGACGAGTTCATTGCTCGGCTCAAGGCGCTGCGATGGCAGGCTTTGCAGGTCCGGAGCGAGTGTTCCGTCGAGCGAAGCATGTTCTGTTCTCGGGGTGACGGTGGGGCTGCGGGGACGTCAGAGGGGGTAGGGATCGTCGAAATGCAGAGTTTGGGAGAGATTGTCGAGGCGCTGAGGAAGAGAGATGAGGGTGTCGCTGCGGGATTCTTGGAGGCGATGAAGATTGCCTCTTCCTCGTCATCATCTTCTTGACATTATCTTGTTCTATTCATGTATGTCTTCGAGCTGCTAGCTGCAGTATCGACTTTTCATTCTGCGGTGTCGATTGGACTATCTACCTCTAATCTGTCACTATCTGTCACTATCCCGACTAAGCACCGCACCAGCACTCGACACGACGATTCTCATGTATATCGCACAGTGCGCAAAGGAGGGTCAGGGTGAAACGCGACACTAAGACACGCGAGTAATGAACACCAGAACACGGGGAGTGACGAAAGAATACCTATATAACCATTTGATGTTCGGAGCACAGATCGATACCTTACTTTCACTGTAAGGGTTTTGACATGATCTAGATGTTCTCTGTGCTGTTGCTGTTACTGCTATCGAGATAGTCAACACCATAGCAAAAGCTTCATCTCTCAACACCTAGGAAGAGTCTGACAAAAGGAGACACAGAAGGACCTAACACGAACAATAAATCGGGTGAATCACATGAGAGAAAGCCAAAAAAAAAAGAACAAATAAGAGGTTAAGAGTGTATTCACAAAGTCATCAATGCTCAAACAAAACAAAAAGAAGCGATTGAATTTAAAGGAAATCCATCATAGGAATGCAGCGTGTTTGGCAGAAACTGTCTTGTCTTGGTAGGCTCTGATGGATCACTACCGCGAAGAAGAGGGGACTTTCATCAGTGCCCCCTCACCCTTCTCCTCGTCACTATTGCTATTTGAACCATCCTGCATCAGTCCAGCCAGATGTTCTTTGAGCGTCTCCCCTTTATTTTTGATGGCCAGAATAAGATGATTTGAAAAAGAGAAAAAAAGGGTTTCGGACACTTATGCATTATCCAAACGCCGCCGATGAACAAGAACAAATCCACTCGAGTGAGATATCAGAGGGAAAGGAAGAAGAAAGAAAAAGAACCCGACAAGCAAAAAAGAAACATTGCCCCCTTCATCACCATCCCCCGTTGTCCCAATAGTCCGTGTGTGATAGAAAAGAAAAGCAACAAACGAAATACGAAAATTAATGTCCTGGCGTCCAGGCTATTGGTGAACAAGTAGTAAAAAGTCAGACTTTAGATGTCTGGTATCGCTGTCCCTTCAGAACTCCGACGACTTTTATCCAAGCCTGTGTCTTTTTGTTTACCTAGGCATCTGAACTGGTCGTCTGGTCTTGACAAGGAACGGAGAAGGCATCTCGTCCCTCTCCGGATCCCAAAGCGGTGCCCTGTCCAAGGCACCACCACTTCTGATGGGCACCTTGCTGAGGTCGTTACCGCTGCTTGTACGCTCTGGCGACGGGATGCCGCCTCTTGCTTGTGCAAGCTCGACAAGAGTGCGTCCTTTGCTCTTGATGCCCTGCTCGAGGTTGTTGCGGTGTACTGCACGAATCATGTCTTCTTTGCCTCCCTTCTTCGCGGCCAGCGCAGTGGGCGATGGCTGCGCAGGTGCTGACGGGGCTTTGCGGGTGGGACTCACGGCTGCGAGGCCCCTGTTCAGACGAGTGGTACGTGTTGGTGAAGAAGTCGCTATCGTTGCACTCCTGTCCGTGGGTGTGTTTCTCTGCGTTCCGTTGGCTGCAAAGTTTGGACCAGACTTCAGGCGTCCTTGCATCTGTGCTGGTACGGTACGCTGCCTCAGGAAGCCTGGTCGTCCACCGGCGCCTGTAGTGACTGTGGAGTTGGCGAGTGTCTTGAAAGGGTCCGCGTGCGGTTTCGCGCGGGTCGGTGACCCTGCATCAGATCCAAAATCATCGTCATCTTCGTCCTCCTCGTCGACGATTTCGTGAGCAGGGAAAAGAGGAATGTTTCTGTCGCGAAGATTGCGATCGAAGGAGTTGTCGTCTCTCGTGAAAGCAGGCTGTCTAAGTCTGCTGCTCTGAGCTTGCGCCGTCCTGCGTGGTGATAGTGACAGTGAGGCAATGCTCATCGGGCTAGGGTCAGCCATGTTTACGTCCATTGGACTTTGAGCGACTTCCTGTGAGCCTGCAAAGGTTCTCGCGCGGGTGAACGGCGTCCGGCCGGACTTCCTGACTGGCTTATTCCTCTGCATCAGAGGCGAGTCTTCGAGAGACAGAGAAGTCAGGTCTGCCGATGGTACTTCGTCTTCTAATTCGCCAATAGTGTGCAACGAGCTACCTCCCTCACTGAGCGCAGGGGGAGTCGAAGACCGAGGCACGTCGAGGTCTTGCCGGTCCGTAGATGCAGTTGAGCACGATGCACATAGACTACTTTGTGATGATGCGTTCGATGCGAGCCTCCGGTTGACCTCCTCTTGCACTTGCTCTTCGAACAGGGCCCGATAATGTTCCCGCATCTTCTCTCCCGCCATATCGACTTGGCGTGTAATTTCGAGGGCCGCCTTGGCCTCCCATTCGAGGCGCAATTGGTGGTCCAGTTTCTCATGCATGGCTTCGTTTTCCGCTTCTAATTTGGCGATTGTCTCTTGTGCAGCGCGCAAGGCTGTGATGGCGTTTTCCTTGGCGGTGATGTGTTGTTGTAGTACCATAGCCCCCTCCTGAGTCTTTCGGACGAGTTTGACTCGTGGTAGATTGAGCAGAGCGGCGGTGTCGGGCCTAGAGTTGGGATTGACCTGCAGACAGGCAGAGATGACATCGCTGAGTTCCTTCGAATACATGCGGGGCAGAGGTGCGACCTTGCCCAACTTGATCTTTTGGATGAGTTCAAGGTGAGTGCGTGCGTTGAAGGGCGGTTCTCTCGTGCAGAGTTCATAAATGATGCAGCCCAGGGACCAGATATCTGAGTAGAGTGAGTAACGCTCGGCAGCGCAGATCTCCGGAGACATGTAAAACGGAGTGCCGACGTAGGTCGATGCAAAGTCGTGTGATAGAATGATCTTGGACAGACCAAAGTCTCCAAGCTTGACCGAATTGTTATCTCCCAAGAAGACTGTAGAGGATGGTTAGTATCGTCGATGCATGCTGGACATGATTGAATTCGTGACTTACCATTTTCCGGCTTCAGATCCCGATGCAAGATCATGTGATGTGATTGTTTACTCTTCAATGGAAGGGCATTTCTGGTCAATCCGAGCGCGTTACTGTTGACCTCTGGTGGATCCTCTCCGTAGTGGCATCGGTAAAGGGCGCCGACGATCTGAGAAAAGATCGTCCAAACAAATTCCTCGTCTGCATATTCGTTCCTCGCCTTCAGATCCTTGATCATGATACCAAGGTCTCCATTACCGCAATATTCCATGTACAGATGCAAGTCATGTGATGCTTTAAGGTGTTCACGCTCGTAATAGGCGACGATGTTGGGGTGGCGGAGACGACGTAGAATCTCGAGTTCAGCCTGGAGTTGCTCTCGCTCCTTCTGAGACATTCTCGAGTAACATATTTCCTTTCGACAGAGGATCTGCATTCAACACATCAGCAAGGAGTCCCAGACGATACATGTCGACGAGATCCACCACTCACCAGGCCGTCTGCCTTTCTGCGGACCTTACGGATGATACCAAACGATCCCTGGCCTATGTATATCATGTCGTGTCAGTAGACTATAACACACATCAACACCCTTGCATGGGATATGTCTATACGTACCAATCTTGCTCAGGACCTCGTACTTCTCTGCCTCAGTGTCTGCCATTGCCACTGCTCTATGCTGGTGGTGGATGCTCGCTAAATGAATGCGCTCTGAATGCTGTTGCTAAGATGTCAAAGGTAATGAGGTACAAAGTCAGGCGACACGGGTAAGCATTATGCAAGGCAAAGCGATGGTCAATTGGAGATGAGGAAAAAAAGGTACAAAGTTCAAAGACTGGAGTGTTAGGTAGTGGTCTGGGAGAGGATGGATGATGGGGTGCATGCAAGGCACGAACCTACTGATTCCTGTCGTATATGCTGCTTGCAATACTCGCACCCTGATCTGTTTTCCATCGTCAACACACTGACCCAGCAACGCAGGCCTTGGCGGCCCGAGGGGACCTGCGCCTGCTTTATTTTCGCAGACCGGAACTTTGACTTTGCTTCTTTTCCCACGTTTCTGCCGCCGCCGTCGCCCGTCCGCTGCCCGTCCCAGGGTCCATCATGACGGCATTTGCGAGCGCCACCACGCACCACGGTGGAACCAGTGGACAGAGAATCATTCGTCAGTTGGTCGTCAAGTGCTGTAGGATATCTGAGTTGTTCGTCAGTGCGCAGCCTCTCGTAATTATAGGCGCATGGCTTGTACCTTTTCGGAGAGTTATGTGAAACGTTCTACTGCTGTAGTCCGCCACACCAGAGAGAGAATATAAAAAACAAATATCCCATACTGAAACGAGGTACATTCTTACCGAGATCATGGCTGGTGTGATCAAGAAACACGAGCTCGAAGCAGCCCTTCACGCCGAGCACCAAGACATCTCATCTGGCCGATTAAAGGATGAGAACCCTCTGGACTTTAGTGATGATTTCCGAATCTTGTGCGAAGCTTGTAGGCGGGGCGATCTGAAGGTGTGTCAGGAACAAATTACGCTTGGAGTAAACATCAATGCAAGAGATCGTTTCGATTACACTCCGCTGATCCTGGTGAGTCGTCATTGTTTTCCCTGTTGCTTCCTATCGCATTCAAAAATCATAAACAACATCCTATTGTCTCCACGCCACCCTTTTGATCACTTATTGCTAAGGCGTCATACCAAGGCTAGCTTGTGCGGTCACTTTGAAGTAGTCCAGCTGTTACTCGAGTCAGGCGCTCTCTGTGAAAGAGACACCTTCCAAGGCGAAAGATGTTTATACAATGCCTTGAATGATCGTATCCGCAATCTGCTGCTGCGATACGACTACTCAAAGTCAACCGATCCTCTCCAACCCTTGGCGGCGCACATCACATCGGTTCTGTACCGAGACGAACCGCAGACGTCCGACATTACCGTCACTACTTACGACTCCACCTTCAATCTACACAAGTTCTTGTTGTCTGCGAGGTCGCCCTACTTTGCCAGCAAGCTAGCGGCAGCTCCAGACACAACATCGTGGAAGTTACCACCCAAGATCCCCTCGCAGTCCTTTGCCACTGCCATCCGCTATCTGTATTTTGGCGAAGTGTCTGCAACTCCTGCAGACGGAGAGGAGGAACAGGCTATCCTGACTGGCATTGACAAAATTGGCAAGTATCTGGAGATTGACCGATTGCTCGAAAACATCCTAGAGGCGGGCGACAGGCGTCTTGCAAGACAGCGAAGAGCCGAAGAAGTCAGCCGGGGAAGAGATCAGCTAGCAACTTGGTTCCGCAGCAATGTCCTGAAGCACAAGGTCGAAGTGGATTCGGCCAAGGCTGATGATGTGAAATGGGATCGAAACAATGCTATCTTCGCCGACGTCTTACTTCGCACAGACATTCCTAGTGATGAACACGAGGAAGAGGATGGTGGCAAATCCAATACCCAACAAGCAGAAAGTGCGCAGAACGGTATACCCATTGGTAACTTTGCTGCGGCCTCGAGTGCAGACAATAACACCTCATCATCGAAAACCAAGAAGTCGGTGCTATTCCCCGCCCATCGCGCCATGCTGTTGCGCTCCGAATTCTTCAGCACCATGTTCTCCTCCCCATTCAGAGAAGCTCAATCGACCCAACACCTTCAAATCATCCCCATAGACTGCAGCCCGCAAGTTCTGGAAATAGTTTTGACTTATCTTTACACCGAGAAGGCGGACTTTTCCCTGGATATCGCCGTCGAAGTTCTCTTCGCTGCAGACTTGCTTTTCATTGAGAAGCTGAAACAGCGTGCCGCAGTCATCATATCTACTCTGGGCAACGGCACCGCTTCTATTGTGGAAGCTGAAAATCCTCGTGGCGAGACAGATCTCGAGGAGCTCATCGACATCTACGACGTTGTAAGAGCTGGATGGGACACACGTGTGCACAGACTCGAGGAGTTTGGCGCTCGCTACATGGCTTTCAGGCTCGAGCGATACATTGATGAGCCTGAGTTTGCGCAGCTTGTCAGGGAGAGTGCGGCACGTATTAAGAGCCGACAAGAGACGGATACTGTCGAACTTATCGATGAGTATGCTACCCTGATCTGCTGTCTGACATGACATCCACTTATAAACCCTCTACTAACAATTACCTTAGTATACGCTACTATCTTTCGGATCGTTTCCGACTCCGTATGGAAGAGTCCGGCTTGGAGCAAATGACCGAAGAGCAAGAGGCGGAAGACAACGAGTGTGCAGAGAACCTGCCGAGTAAACATGTCTTTGATAAAGATGCTATCCATGACAAGTCCAATGATATGGAGACGTATGTCGATGGGGGTGTAATTCGTACCCTTGACGGCGAGCTTGCAGGAGACGAGTTCGCTCAGGACGCCATGAATTACCAGATCTTGCTGGGCAAGATCGATAACCTCTTGGAGAATCTGAAGCTAGATGCTTAGATATACATGTGTGTGTGTACATATATCCGCATAGAGACGATTCATTGCAATACCACACTCCTGGCGAGCAAAGTCCCTCACCCTTGCAGACAATTTGAAGCACAACACCCCTCATCTGTACCAAAAGGTAGAATCACACATGGTAGCTGTCACAATATATGATTCGTACTCCATAGAGCATCTCACAGCTCACATAAACGGCTACGTGCATCCTGCATTACCATGCCTTATGCAGGTCCGCATAATCATGGGCCATGCATGTCAGCAAGGGCTGGGCTTTGCTGCATCAATACGAGTCCCCACTTTGCTCTTATAGTGTCACATGAGCGTTGGATTCACGTACCCTATGCAGTATAAAGAAAATCATTTGGCGCAGGCTCGATAAAACTCGACCGACAATGCATTGTTGATAAATTGTATGCTATGGCGCTATTTCGTTACTTGCGCCTTTGAACTGCGGGATGTGCAACCCTTTCTGTCTACCTGCCTATTTCTGATCCGTTTCGAGTGTTTTGAACATCGATCATGCGTCCCTAGCAACGCGTTGCTTGCTGTATATTGTATTGATGGCCCAGGCTTTCTCTGTCGTCTACTAATGTTTGTAGGGAGAGAACCTCAAGGCTACCTTACTGATCTGAGGTCTGACTCTATGATAGTAGTGCAGCTGTGTGGATCGCTATGGCTGATCATGCGTATAGATTTCATCCGCCATATGATGGGTTGCCTAACCTGGTCGCTCTTTCTAAGGTAGGCATGGGTTAAATTTACCACATGACTACTTTGCGCCTGACCTAGGCTACTATTGCTGAGGATATTTCATCCACCTCACGACCTTCTCTTGGTGACGTTGCTACAGACTACTTCTAATCTGGATGCTCACGCCCGACCAACAAGTAATGACGGACTCGATTAGACCTGCTCGCAGAAGGCGATCCCGCCACAGAAAATCTGCCGCGCCTAGACATGTTCCTCTCGAAATCAGAGTGAGTAATCGACAGGCGAAGGGCTCGTACATGTATATTCGAGTCACGAGCGAGGCAGATGGGGAACGATTCTTGCGAATGGTCGATGATTCGATCAGAACGAATCCAAGGGATCCGGTTGTCATGTTAGTTTGTTTCCTTTTGCTTGTATCCTTGAGCATATTTATTGAGACTTTCGAGTTAACTACTACTAAATGCATATCTGACTTCTGTTTAGAAACATCAATGGCTATCAACCGTGGTTGCAGGGTGTGCTCAGAGCTGCCATCAATGATCGTTGGTCAGAACTACCGGACCTCAACAGAGAATTACAATTCGCGGATACAGTAAAGTTCCCCGAGAAAGCCAACAAGCGCTCCAAAGGAGACTTGCCGTGGTCCTTTGTGGTAGATGAGATGAACATTCCAAAAGTCTACTATTGGAGCTTCGGCGAGACGCCACCCGGCTATCAATACACTTCCAATGTGGACAACTATAGATTCCGTGTCGCTGTATGGACGTGTGCACGTGAAGCATACCGTCTGGCTGATAGAGTCCCGGTCACAATCATTTTCACGCAACCTACGGAACCTGGTGAATTTGTCTCGCGCAACCTCCTTTTCCCTCATCTGCTCGCCGAGGATGACTTTGCTTGGCCACGTACAGATGAGGAAGGGGTCTCCTGGATCTTCCTCCAACTGTATCTCGTCTCGTTATCGATCTGCAACACCTCTGGCTGACTCGACATAGATATTGGCTTTTGACGGACTGGCAGAACATCGTGCGAGAGATAGAACGGGGAATTGAAGAAGCTGCAGGTCTCCAAACAACATGCTCGTGGCCGATCGAATACTAACTTGAGTTTCAGGAGATTAACAGTCGAGGTCGAAAAACCCCCGTGAAGCTTCGTACAAGAGAGATGCACAAGCAAGTGGATCGAATATTCGAATTGAAAGAGTATCTTCGCTTTCACGAGCGGTGCTTCAAAAAGCTTTTGAGGCTCAGGGCATCTAACCCGAGATCAATCGACGGCGAAGAGGATCCGATCTGGGATGAGATGGCCGATACTATTGAAGATCTTGATCAATGGGACTACTATATGGACTCCTTGAAAGAAAGGTTCAACAACCTTATTGAGCTTGTGCGCAATTCCAACCCATGAGTATCTCCGGCACACTGACAAGTCGCCCAGGAGTTCAACATAGAAAATGCCAATCAATCAGATTACTCTCGATTCCTCTCGATTATCGCTGCTCTATATCTTCCAATCTCGTTCCTAGCGGTCAGTAGCAGCGCTCGCTATATGTAAACTCACAGCTGATATGTCGTAGTCCATCTTCGGGATCACGACCCTCACAGTCCCCGCCATTGTTTACTTATGGATTGCGATCCCGCTACTTGTGGTCAGCCTGATAGGGATTCTCTTGGTCCCGTGGGTCATGAACCGATTCCATCGAATCTACTACCCGCTAGAAGAGATAAACCTACAGCTCCCACGTCAAAGCTTCACCATGCTTGGCGAAGAGTTGCCAGATAGTGCAGATAACCCATCTGACGTACTGGCAGAGACTCGGGGGCGAGATCTGAGCCGGATACGCGATGCCGCGAGCGACATGTCTCCTCCACGCTCAAGCTCGAGGCCAAGAGTCAAGCCGCCGACCAAACGAGGCCAGAGTAGAGATGACGAGAAGGTGTGAAGCCGGCAGATCACAGGTGCACAACAGCGGCCATAGAAGCCAAGAAATTATGCCCTGATAAGCATCGCATCCTCGCCACGATGTGCGTGATCGTCCGAAGGCTAGCCAAAGAATTTGATGCATATCTTCGTACCTCAGTGGTGAGCATCTACTGTGAACGCACAGTGCATATGAGATTAAATGCGGGGTCAATATTTACTGTTGCTTCGCCTCGCAAATTTGTATTTGTACAAGTACTAGCTGCTCGTACTACGGTACAGTACTCAAGGTATACGGAGTTACCAACCTTACCTTGATACCTACCTCAACGGGGGAGCATGACCTTTTCAAGACACACCAACCCTCAGTATTGGCGAGAAGCCTCTGGCGCTCGGCGAGAGCTCCATGGTATAGCTGTCTTGGAGCTAAATTAGCTTGACTTCTGATTGCGCCAGGTCATATGCGATGGGCAGTTCCTGATAGGCTTTATCTGTGTACCATAAGGTAACTGAGGGAGCCAGAGACTGACGCTCCTACACGAGTAGCGTCTATGTTGGTTGTACCTAGCATGTCTCTTGGAGAGTACATATTAAGCTCCGATAGCTCACAGCAATACTGCAACCTGGACGAGTACTTTGCACGTCGTCTGCAGGGTTGGAGGGAAGACACGCGAGGTGGAGGGGTATGCTATGATGATGCAATACGAACAATTCATCTGCACATGCACATAACTCCATGTTTCATGAAGATGGTGATAATATAACTCGGAGGGTGACGTTCTAATCTTGACGGGAGGGCCGGAATGAGTTGCTGACATACGGGAAGCGAAGTGGTACAGTCACTCAGCTCATACAACCCCACCCGACATCCGACCACATCATTCGATGTCGGATGACGCTCGGACCGAACGACAGTGGAAGGATGTTTCAGAGAGCTTTATCTGTTCTGCAGAGCCGGGAATCAGTATGCAAAGCAGACGATTAAGCTCAAACGCGAGGCGTTCGTACGACGTGTACCAGAAGCACTACTGCATGGAGGGTAGGGATAGACCACTGGGGGAGTGTTCGATTGGCTGGCCATCATGCACACCGGGTATACCCCGCAGACGCTATGACCACAGCGGCGCGGATCTGCTGCTGAAATGGTGTGGGGACAATTCTTAGCTCCATGGCTCAGGGTCCTTCAAGATGAGGTACATTAAACGACACTCCACCTTCTCTTTCCCTTCTTTCTCAGTTAATTCCAATCCTGCCTTCCTTCCACTTGTGGCTTTTCTTTGATACTCGACTACTCAACCCTGCTCATCCTTTGTCAAGGAGTAAAGCTTCCACCGATTGGCACAGGAAGCCGCTTTGTTCGAAGCTGACGGGGCGATAACAGGCTGACATCATCATATAGTGCAAGCACAGAAGAAGCCTCAGCAGCCGGTGCAGTCCTGCCCAATCAGGCTACGACTTCCGACTTGTTGACTGACCACGTGCTTGTGCTTGTATTTGTCGTTCCTGCTCGTTTATTTTATTCGTTCCTGCCTTGCCTTTCTGTCTAGATATCATTCATCTTGTCAATTGTCAATTGCACAAGACACATTTGAACATTCAACACCATGAGCGACCAGACCAATCACTCGCCACCCAACGGCCCGGCTACTCGTCGTCGCTCTTCGTTTGCCGGCCAGGCATTTGCCGGCCTCTTCGGAGGCCGCAATCGTTCGACTTCACAATCAGACGCCAACTACAGCCCACCTGGACAATACACCGGACCCATCACTGCTGCTGCTGCCCAGGCAAATCAACGGCGTCTTTCGGTCTCGACTCTCGGCGTCGGCACTTCACCACCCGGCTCCGGAGCCTACTTTGTCGGCAGAGCCAGAAGAGATAGCGTCTCCAGCTCCGCTGCGGATGAGTCGGCTGTCGAGGAAGAACTGTCGTCTGCCACCGTCAGTCAGCCAGCCACTCCATTCGCCCGTCGTGCCAGCTTCGGAGCCCGTGCCTTGAGGGACATGAACAAGAATGGTGGCGGGAACGGTGGAAACAACGGAAGCAATGGTAGAGTCTCCACCTCAACCATCCCTGAAGAAGATAGCACCTTGTACTGTTTTTCAGATGGCGGCGGCGGTGGCGGCGAAGGCGGGAAGAAAGGTCGATCCTCTCCCATCGACGTAGCTGGCAGTGGTAGATACACCAGCCCAACTACCGCCAAGGGTCGAGGTTTGTCTTCTTCCTCGACCAGAACTGCGGGCGGACTTGGCTTCGTTTCGTCGTTTGTCCTTCACAGTCCCCGCGACGATGTGCTGACGTTTCGCGATCGTACAGAATCTGGTTTCAACTGGGCTGACAACATGCGTACTCGTGCCGAGCGTACCTCTTTCGGTGGTGCTACTCAGATGGGCACTTCCCCAGTCATGGGCAGCCACCACCGGGCCAAGAGCGTCGCTGTCATGGACCAGCCTGTGCGTGAGTCACCCAGAGCTGCCCCTCCACTTGACTACACACAAGAGAGGATCCTCAAGGGTGATTTCTACATGGATTGATTGAAGCTCTGATTCGACATAACGAAACGTACGACCGGCCACCACTAATGCTTGACACATCTACTACTGGATCTTTGGTACGATTGCTGGACGACAGTGCGCTCGTCGTCTTCGACAAGGTAGCGTACACACCAATCGCTGCGGAACGTGACTGGAACTGCACTTGTATGCGTCAGAGAGAAGCCACGATGCCAATCTGGCCCTTCCGCGATGTTCCGGCGTTGTTGTTTCTCTAGCTTGCTGAAAGCAGGACACCGAGAAAGACAGTGTTCTTGAACTGCTACAACCGAGCGTTGCTTTCGTTGTTCGTCTGGGCTCGATTGCTTTTATGTATCGAAGAGCTTCATGCAAGTCTATTGTGCGCGACAGCACGAAGGACAAGGGCGTTTCTTGTGTAGCATTGACACTTATGACTTGACATGATTTGAAGAGGAAATTGGCCGTCCACGAGCCTGAACTGGGTCTGGTGGATCGAGGAGGACATCGAGACAAGCACTGAAATACTGCAGACTACTCGATCTTGAAGACAGAACTTCAGACGAGGGAGCTACAGCATCTTTGCTAATAGGCTTCGAATACGATGTATCGAACAATGCAAATATCACAAAAGAGGGTGGGGGTGGGTAGAAAGGACCTGGTGCAGGTAGCGAATGGGTGGCGATAACAAGCGATGGAAGAAAGTCTTACGATATACGAACTCCAGCATACAGTTTACACGAAATGACCCTTTTGACCACGAGATTCACTTGCAATCCCCACTCCACTATCAAGCATGATTGATTTTCTGCTCATGTGTCGTGTCATTCACAACCGTCTCCTGAATGCATGTATAACCGCTCATGTCCATCTCGAGTGCATTTCACCCAGTGACCAAGTCTACCCACCCAACCCCCCTTGTTGTTCACAAGTACCCATGACTCGTACCCGACAAGAGCATATCCGCCACCTCCCCTGAATCCCTCGCCCAGAACACATTATCCCTCTTTCGTTTTGTTTTCGCCCCCATGTCCTCTCCATCCAAAATCAACAGCGACGCAGACGTCGTCGACTTCTCTACCGCTTTTGCTGCTGCTGCTGCTGCTGCTGCTGCTGCTGTTTCCGAAGAAGGATCATCCGGTGCAAGGACAACCTCGTCACCACACTGCGCGTCCGCAACGTTCTTGGCAAACTCAGTGATATGCGGCACAGAGACGCCTAGGCGGGTCAAGGTGTCTGCTAGCTCTCTCTGTGAGGAAGACGATGGCGAGGCGGTGGAGTGGGGTCGAGTAGGATCAGGAACAGAAAGGGAAGGAGAAGAAGAAGAAGAAGAAGGGTCCGAGTCGCCGCGGATACAGATGCCCATGTCTGCTGCTAGGAGACATTCGAGGTCTGTGGTTGAGTCGCCTATGTATATCACGTAGGGGCCGGTGGGTGGTGGGTCCAGTGCTGCCGGGTCTGCAGCTGTTGTTGTTGCGGGGCTTGTAGAAGAAAGAGAGACAGAGTCAAGACGGGCAATACAGTGAGGTGGTAAATGGGCCAATTTATCCGCCGACGTCCTGATTGGGTCTGGAGCTGAAGAAACAAGGCTCGGGATCTCATTCGCTCTAATCTCCATCTGCGCCACTAAGTCGTCGAGTCGTTGATGCCGCCGCTCCGATGTGGCTTCCTTCGTCTCGGGCAGAGGATCTCGACTATACTCGTGAGCGATACATGCTCGGAGTGCAGAGCGGATGAAGGTGGCGCTCCAGTTGACGCTCAGAATACTGACGTGGTCGACGACGTGGAAGTGTTTACGTGCGGCGGTTTCTTCGTCCTCGGGTGCGCAGAGTCGGAATAGCTCTTCCCATCCTCTACGGAGCTTCACTTCTCCGTTGTCGACGACGTGGGATACGGTGCGGCTTACGTCTTGGGTCGAGATATGGTCGAATAAGCCTGAGGCTTGAACACGCTCTGCGCTCGCTTGCTCCATAGTCGCCAAGGAGGCTAGCCAGTGGCGTTCTGCGTATACTGTGCATCTGTCTGCTGTTTGTGGAAGATAAGTCGAAGAGTGGGTTGTGTAGTCTGACATGTAGGCATCTAGAAACTCCGACCATGGCGGGACAGACGGCGTTGCTGGATCGTTGTTCTGCTGATGCTGCAGAAGGGAACGGTGACGGTCATAGCCTATCTGACCCACTAGTGTCGTCGTGTCTTTCTGAGTGAGTGTGCCATCAAAGTCCAGGATCAGATGGATCGGGCGACGGGTGTGCCGATGGAATTGTCTTGTGGTTGACATGGTGTGACGTTGTGTGAAAATCGGACAGGGTTGCCCTTGAGACAGCCAGCTTTTCAAGGGTCGCAGTGTTTTCATCACCTAATTGATATATATTACGTTACTGGCTGATGCTTCTCGGGATTACAAATAACAAAGAACGTAAGAACCACTGTCTGGTAGATGTGGTAGTATGCCGAGGAGTGCACAAACACAAAATCACCATTGTCTCAGTAAAACCTTGAGATACCAAATATGCATTCGGTATCGCATGCCGATCAAGACTAGGGATGGTGCAGAAATATGTCATGTGTGAGCTGTTACCTACCTGGACGAATAAGTCTATGATTGCCTGTCTACATTCGTAGATCGCGTCTCAAGGTGTCACTCAAGAATTATTGAGAGAGTGTGAGAGAGAGAGAGAGAGAGACAGACCCTTGTTCAAAACAGCAACCAGAGGTGTGGTTCGACGTGCTAAGTGTTGGTTACACGCCTGAGATACTGTATACCGTACACTGCAGCGGGATATACAAGTACAAGCACAGCAAGGGACATGGGAGCGTCATTGATTCTCCACACATTTTTTCTGCGGGGCGGGGGAGACGAACGATAACAGTACATCGTAAATAAATACCCTGGACTTTTTGCATACCGCATACACAATTGATGTAATATTGTTGCATGTTCCTCTGCACTTTGGACATCTGATCTCAATTCTGTTCACATCCTCCGTAGTCGTGATCCTCTACGCTCCCAACAGCAGCAGCCTTCGTCTATATATATCCTCTCCAAACACTGGCTGTATTTGTTCATCCATTTGATACGTATACATACTGAATATTGCACTTTAATTCCTCGAGTGCGGCAGTAGAGGCAGTCATGGCGCCTGATTTCCAGCCCAAAGTCGATGTCGGCCGACATACAAAGTACTTTCTGCGGTGTCTCAAGACGTGGGTTGCGTGTATCTAGCTGTCCTATCGCTGAGTGCTGACGGTATATCGCAGATATCTACCAACGGCTGTAAGAGTCCTCGACCACGGACTCACACACTTCCTGAGTCCCGTCATATAACCATGAGAAAACAACCAGAGAACAAACACGAAATAGAAACACAAAACTAACATGTCTCGGATCATCCACAGTACCAATCAAATGACTCCAACCGCATGTCCCTAGCCTTCTTCACCCTCGCCGGCCTCGATCTCCTCGGCACCCTAGACAACAACATCAGCGCCGAGCAACGCAGCGACTACATAGCCTGGATCTACGCCTTACAACACCCCTCAGGCGGCTTCCGTGCCTTTCCAGGAACAGACCTAGGACCAGACCACACGACGCCCCTAAACGCGCACTGGGACCCGGCCAATCTCCCCGCCACCTACTTCGCTCTGTCATCACTCCTGGTCCTCGGCGACGACCTGCGCAGAGTAGCGCGAAAGGAGACCCTGGCATGGCTGAAAGCACTGCAGCGCCCCGACGGCAGTTTTGGCGAAACGATAGGACAAGGCGGCACAGTGCACGGCGGCACGGATTCGAGATTCGGGTATTGCGCCATGAGCGTGCGCTTCATCCTGCGCGGAAACAGCGAAGAGGGTTCGGAAGCAGAGGGCGTGGCTGATGTAGACCTCGATGCGTTCGTCGAGTGCATCCGCGCGGCGGAAACATACGATGGCGGGATCAGCGACGCGCCGTTCCATGAGGCTCACGCTGGATTCACGTATTGTACCGTCGCGGCGCTGAACCTCACCGGGCGATTAGATACTTCCACATCGACATACAATCCACCAGCATCGTCACAAAACCCCTCGAAATCCGTCGCGCCCACGCACCCCGCCCGAGTCCTGCACTGGCTCGTCTCGCGACAGACAGCGACCATCTCGCCCGAAGACGAAGACGACACGTACGGCGACGAGACGGACACGCCCGAAACCTGCCACGACGCGCACACGTTCGTGCACCAGGAAGTGTTTGTGTCGAAGCGCGGCAAAGAAAGCTTCGAGGGGCGGCCGAGCCACAGTTTCGATGTGGACTGGACGGGGTTCAATGGGCGCTGCAACAAGATTGCGGATACTTGCTATGCGTTCTGGGTTGGGGCTTCGTTGAATGTGTGTTTCTTTCCTCTCCTCTTCTGCATTATATACGTGCAGAAACAAGACTGACACCTACATAACCAGATCATGAACCATTCCTCCCTGACATCAACCACCTCGCTGCGCCGCTACCTGCTCGAGAAGACCGCGCACAGAACCCTGGGCGGCTTCGGCAAACTCGCCGGCGACCTGCCTGATATCTACCACAGCTGTCTCGGGCTGGCCGCGTTGAGTCTCACTGGCGATGAAGACCTGAAAGCGTTGGATGCCAGTTTATGTATCAGTCAGGAGGCCAGGGGCAGACTCGATGCGATTTGGGCGAGATGGGGGCGAGCTTCTTGCGATAGCCGAAGCTAGCTAGCAACAGCAGCGAGATAGGAACTGGCTGAACGCCGTCTCTTTCGCTTGTTGCAGGGAACAACAAAGAGAAGAGAAAAAAGACAGCTCATCACACCTGCCCCCAATGAAACCTCTCCGTCCCAGTCCACCTCGTCCACGCGTACGTGCCAGCCCACACGACCGAGTCGATCGTGAACTGCATCCCCACGCACAACCCTATTTTACTCACGTATCCACTCGTCAGCGCCCAGTCTACACTCCCCGCTGCTCCTCCGGATGCCCCATCACCCGACGAGACCAGTGGCCTCGCAGCACGGCCAAAGGGACCCTGACCCGGTGAGTAAAACCTCGGCGGAGACGAAGAAGGCAAGCGCCCTCGGAGTGTGCTTCTCACGGCACCCGGAGCCGCTGCGAAAGACGATGCGAGCGCCCGCAGGAAGAGAGACTCGAGAGGAAGGAAAAGGAGCTGGTCGAGCAGACTGTCGAGATTGAAAGCGAGGAAGTGAGAGGGGAGTGTCGCGAGACTAGTGGTACGATGTGTGCGGGTCGGAGTATTGCTGTTGTCGTCGTTGGTGGGCAGGATTCTGTTTCGGTTCTGGAGTGGCGGAGCAGGATATGATAATCGAGATGATGGTGACGAGAACGAGGGACCGAATATGTGGCCGTCTTCGTTGTCGTCGTCTTCTTCTTCTTCGTTGGTTTCTTTTGGCTTGACCGATGACCAGCCGACTGTGTAGAGCACCCGATCTCTGAGCCTGGTCAGCGGCAACAAATATGACGGCGGACTTTTCAATGGCCATTCGTCAAAATCGGCTGGTCTGCGGACTTGATCTCCAGGTCCCGTGATGAGTTTGTCTGGACACAGCGGCAAGGCACCGTAGCCGAGAGAAATGGTCTGAGAGAATATGTTCGAGCACGCCCACAGCGAGGCTGGCGAGAGTAGGACAGACAGAAGCCTCGACCCCAAAGGAGCAGGATCGGCTCGCTCAAGCCACGCCCATCGGAGAGCCGATGTTGGGCTCCACGGTAGAAGGGAGATCAAGGGCGTTGATGACACAAATCCCAATTGCTGCAGCGCTGCCGAGACGGCCAACGGCGATAGAAAGATCTGAGCGGCAATGAGAAGGCCAGAGTTCAGTCGATCTATCCAGCGTAGCATTCTCTGTCGACCAGGCCGCCGAAATCGTAGATGGAATGGGAGCTCGCATAATTTCATATGGGCCTCTTCTAGCGCGTATTCAAATATTATGGCCAGCAACTGACCGCCAAGCTCGGGTAATGCGCCGACCATCAGATAGGCACATGCTCTGCGAAAGCCACTCGATGTAAAAGTGCGCCATTCTGACCTCAAAAGCAGTGAGAATGGCAGCCTACTGTCTATGACCCCAGCCTGGTCATGTCGTTAGTGAAGACTCCACCAGCGAGAGCTTGATACACATACTTGTATGCGTCTTCGCAAGGCAATGAGCCAGAACGAACTAGCATGGCGGATGCACTCAGAGATGATGCGAGCGGTTTCACCAAGATTGTTCTCCGATTCTCGAATCACTTTCCATTCCTCGTCTGAGAGGCTCACTGTACCACTGGTTCCACGGGCTTCTTTATTTTTCTTCTCACAGACACCGACAGCGGCCAGCACTTCGTTCTTGGCCGCGATCTGGGCTTCTGCCCTGTGTTTGGCATCCTCGTTGATAGGATTACCTTTGATGTCATGACGTTGAGAATAGAAGTTCTCTTCGTTTTCGTCTGCTGTCATGTCCTGCTGCTCATTGTCTGACGGTGCGGCAGGTATTGGCTCGTAAGCAGATCGCCCCTGTTGGCAATCAGGGATATGCTACAATTGTAGAAGTATGAAATAGGGGATGCATCGTTTTGCAGGAAAGCGGACAAGCAGACAAATGAAGAGACAGTGATCTGAACACGAGACGGTGTTAACAACTTACAAGAGCTAGCTTTGTGAGGTAAGCTTGTCCACCCATAATGATAGAATCACAAGATAGTAGATATACAAAGTTAGGCAGTCAAGGGTGAACTATGGACCTTCCATCGAGTGCTAGTTCAGATCCAGAGACCATCGTCTCAGCAGGATCTTGCAGACATCGTCAACGACATCCACAGCTCGAGATATGAGGAAAAACAAAGTGGATCGACTACCAGACGACAACCAGGCCTACCTTGAGACGTGCAACAACAAGATACCATCGTGTATTCAGAGACAATTCGGCTGGCAAGTAGAAGCGGATGGCGGAAGTTGTGTCGCCGAAAAGCCCGACAGAAAAACTCTTGGCGAAGTTTATCCAAAAAATCCCAGGGCCAAGACCGATTTTTTATAGCAGAAGAAGAAGCATCGGCGCGCAGCATTCACTCAGTGTTCAGAAAGACTTCCCTTTTCCTACCCGCCCATCGCCCCCGATACTGAACGGGTAGAAGAAGAGAAGGAATCAAGCCAGACAATGTCGAGCTTCTTTACCAAGCCGGCGTCTCTGAAAAGAAAGAGGAACGATGGCCTAGGCGCACCTCGACCGGCGGCAAGACGACAGGCAAACAAGCAAGACGACAACGGCAGTCGCCCACAGAAGAGGAGAGAAGCCCGCGATGATGACTCTGTGTCTTCCGGTAGCTCAGACGATGAGGCCGCAGGGCTAGAGGACGAGGCTGGCAGTTCGTCCTCGGAGTCAGAGGCCGACGAAGATGCAGCTGGCAAACGCACAAGACTCGCCGAGAGATACCTCCAGAACACCCGAGCAGAGATCTTAGCCGAAGGCTTCGATGCAAAGGACATTGATGCCGAACTCCTCGCTGAGCGCATGGGCGAGAGACTGAAGGAGGACACCGCCGAGTCAAAGGGAAAAATACACAGATGGATTGCAAACGACTACGACTGGAGAAGCGCCGAACACACGCAGTTCCGGTCCGACACACTCGCGACGACTGGAGTCGCATGTTGCCCTCCCTTTGTATACACCGTCTCCAAAGACATGATCTTGACCAAGTGGGAGCTACCACCCAAGCAAGAGACATCAACGAGCAAGAGCCAGCAGAGAGTGAAGCCGAAAAGAGTGGCCTTTGCCAAGGGCAATGGCAAGAAATCTGACGACTGGGACTACAAATACCACACTGGCGCGATCCTATGCGTAGCTGCCTCTATGGACGGCAAATTCGTAGCCACCGGAGGCGAAGACAAAAAACTCATTGTATGGGATGCCGAGACTCTGAAACCCCTCAAGGTCTTTACACACCATCGGGATTCTGTCACATCGCTTGCTTTCCGCCGTTATACAAATCAGCTCTACTCCGCCAGCAAGGACCGCACCATCAAGACATGGAGCTTGGACGAACTGGCCTACGTGGAGACGCTTTTCGGTCACCAGGACGAGGTGGTGGATGTCGCAGCGTTGAACGAGGAGAAGTGCGTGACGGTCGGTGCGAGAGACAGGACAGCAAGATACTGGCGCATTGTGGAGGAGAGCCAACTCGTCTTTCGTGGCGGCGGCAACACCAACAGTGCCTCGGCAAGGAGAAAAAGAGGCGAGGATGGCTCTACGACAGAAATCAAGTCATACAACGAAGGATGCATTGACCGAGTCGCCATGGTCGACGAAGAGACTTTCGTCACCGGATCAGATAACGGCACCATCTCATTGTGGAACATCCAGAAGAAAAAGGCAGTCTTCAACCTACCATTGGCACATGGCCTGGATCCACCACCTAGGCCCGAAGACGTGAGCGCCGAAGCCGACCCCGAGAACGACGTCAGCGTCTTCCGGGAGGAGCAACCCCGATGGATCACCGCACTTGAAACCATTCCCTTCACCAACATCATGATCAGTGGCAGCTGGGACGGTCAAGTGCGAGCATGGAAGATCAGCGAGGACAAACGAAGGATCGAGCCCTTGGGTCCCGTCGGCTGCAAGATGCAGAAAGTCACAAAATTCACCGACAACGACGACGGAGAAGTCATCGGCGCGGAGGCAGACGAGACATTGCTCGAGAGCCCGACAGTGCGCGGCGTGATAAACGACCTCGCCGTCTTCGAGCGTGGCGACAGGGGTCAAGATGGGATCAGCATCGTCGCCGCCATCGGCAAGGAACACCGCCTGGGACGGTGGTACAACTTGCCTGGAAAGAACTACTCGATGCTGTTCAAGATCTCCAAACAAGCTGTCAACGGCACGCTGGAGAACGGCCACACAGAGTAGTCGTCTGAAGAAAGCGCATATGGTGGAAAAAAGCAGGGGTTAGATTCATTAGCGACTCGAGCGAGCTATATACTTCTTTATACATTATGCATATACCCGCGCCCGCAACGAGTGCGCAAAATACGCAACATCAAGCACACCATCCTTTTGACTTAATAGTGTTGCTCGACCAGTCCAGACACACCATTGGTGTTTTGGCAGCGTTGGAATGACATGACAAAAGTAACCCGTGTGTAGACATAATGACCATACGAAGTGACCTTCCAGCAAATACTTGGTTTACCGAAACAACGCAGCACAGGTACGTAAAGAATTCGCGTTGACAAGCCGAGAATTTTTTTTGTTTTAGTGGACCGAGCAAGGGCCTTGTGCGAGGTCTGCACCTTGAGCATTGAACACTGGAAAATCGGCAAGCCTCTGGGCTCTAACTTCCATGTACTCAAAAGATCAAGCAAAAGGGAGTCACACACAATCTTACAATTATAATATTATTTGATTCTACAACAACCCCAAATCTAAGGGTTCATGAAGAATCATAAAAAAAAGTCAAGGAATGTACTCCCTTCTCGGACACCTCCCCCTCATCGCCATCAATTAAGACGACCCATCGAGAGGCAGGCTTCCTAAATCCAGGAGAAAAGTCTGTTCTGGGGACCCACGCCACCCGTAGGTGACTGGCAACAGATGCAGTAGAAGAAGTTTATCAATTTCAATCTCTTGTTTCTACAAGATGCGCGAACATCATGTAGAAGCGAAAAGACCGAGGGAAAGAAAAGCGACTGTCGTGGCAGGGTCCCGGAGTTTTGATCGAAGAAATCAAAGAGGATGGAAAGGAAGACGAAGCTTTTATGTGGTCGCTGGGAGGAGCGTGCACGCAAGTAGTTTGCTCTGTTTGCAGAATGCTGGGTCTGATTATATGTGTCAAGACACGACTTGCATTTTGCTGAGGTGCGGGCGAGAGCGGGCGGAGGCTCGATGAACCCTGGGGGATTTAGTGGCCGGCGATAAGATAGCTGACCTTTGCCTCCATAGAAGTGGTCGGTCGGAGGCGTCCGTACCTCAGGTAGGGAATTGGTTTCTTTTGATCGATACTCTTTGTGTGATTCCTTTTCTGATTTGACATCCTGTCTGTTCCTTATGGGCCAGCATACTCGTTGGAATCATGTTCGGTGGTGCCTGGTTCCAGACGGGGTCGGGTGAAGTAAAGAAGACTGTAGAAATAGAATCAAACACAGAGACCATGCTCGATAAGAACGAGGAGCATGATGATATGCAATACAACGCCTACATTGAGCAGATGAGGGAGACAGAGTATCCGATGCTGAAAGAAACTACATATCTGGATCATGCCGGAACTACGCTTCCCAGCAAGTCGCTCATCGATCGATTTTCTGCCAACATGATGGGCAATCTCTATGGCAATCCGCACTCTGCATCTCAGTCCTCACAGCGGTCCACGGAGTTGGTCGACGACACAAGGCTACGGCTTTTGAAGTTTCTCGGAGCGGATCCGGATGACTTTGATGTCGTTTTCGTAGCCAATGCTACTGCTGGCATTAAGCTTGTAGCGGATGCTCTGAGAGAACATGAAGATGGTTTCTGGTACGGCTACCACAGAGACGCACATACCAGCCTGGTCGGAGCCAGAGAGCTCGCGAGGGAACATGTTTGTTTCGAGAACGACCAGGAAGTCAATGCTTGGCTTGAGAAGGGATCTTCAAGTACGAATGCATCCATTGGACTTTTTGCCTTTCCTGCCCAGTCAAACCTGAACGGCCGAAGGTTGCCATTGGACTGGTGTAGACGAACCAGGCAAAAGGATGGACAGGGGCGTATCTTGCTAACTTTGTTGGACGCGGCCGCTCATGTCTCGACTTCACCTCTGGATCTCTCTAGTGCAGCAGACGCCCCTGATTTTACAGTGTTGAGTCTGTACAAGATATTCGGCTTTCCCGATCTGGGCGCTCTCATCATCCGTAAAGATGCTGGCTGGGCATTGCAGAAACGGAGGTATTTTGGTGGTGGGACTGTGGACATGGTTGTCAGCTTGAAAGAGCAATGGCACGAGAGAAAGTCTGGATCGCTACACGAGCAGCTCGAAGACGGAACTCTACCGATACACAGCATTCTTGCGCTGAGATCTGCTTTTGAAGTTCACAAGGAACTGTATGGTACACTGGAAAAAGTCTCACGACACACGGCCTTTCTCGCCGAAAAGCTCTACGATTCACTTAGATCACTCGAACACGGAAACGATGCACCGGTGTGCACAATATACAAAGCATCAACCTCTGACTACAACGACAGAAAGACACAGGGCCCAGTGTTAGCATTCAACCTCCGCCACAGTAAGGGAGCATGGGTCAGCAACACCGAAGTAGAGAAACTCGCGTTTGTCAAAAGCCTCAATCTCAGGACCGGCAGTCTCTGTAATCCAGGAGGTACAGCGCATTCACTCGGTCTGGCACCGTGGGAGATGAGACAGAACTTCTCTGCTGGCCAGAGATGTGGTTCAGAGAATGATATCATGGGCGGCAAACCAACGGGTATAATCCGAGCCAGTCTCGGAGCAATGAGCACACTGAAAGACGTCCAAGTGCTCGTGGATTTCATAAAGGAATTTTTCGTCGACTCGTCGTGTGAGCGACGACGCTCTGCGCCTTCACCAGAGCTCGTGATTGACGCCACGACTTCACAAATGTACATTGAGAGCATGAGCGTGTATCCCATCAAAAGCTGCGCCGGATGGCAGATCCCACACGACACGCCGTGGGAAGTCAAACCCGAGGGACTAGCGTGGGACCGCGAGTGGTGCATTGTACACCAAAGCACCGGCATGGCATTGAGCCAGAAGAAGTACCCTCGAATGGCCCTCATCCGCCCAAGTCTAGACTTCAAAGCCGGCGTTTTGCGAATCGACACTGTGGCCCACGTGGCCGACGGCAAGCCACGATATATCACAGTGCCACTATCAGCCGACCCACGGGTCTTCGCCACAGACGACCACCGCAAGATCCAACGAACGATAGTGTGCGGCGACAACATCGACGCGCGAGCCTACACGTCATCAGAAACCGCCGAGTTCCTAAGCAGCATCATAGGGGTGTCGTGCCAACTAGCTCGGTTCCCAGCAACACTCCCAGGATGTTCATCCCTACGACACGCAAAAGCGCACCTCGGAGCAAACAACAAACGCCGCACGCCCTCGCCCCTCGACAAGTTGGTGCCAACCCCGCTTACCTTCTCCAACGAATCCCCGATCCTGACAATCTCGCGCTCGAGTCTAAACCGATTAAACGAGCACATCAAGAGCGCAAGCGGCAAGACGGCGTCGCCGGACGTCTTTCGCGCAAACATCATCCTCGCAGAGTCGTTCACCGGTCTGCCCGAGCAGCCGTACGCGGAGGATCACTGGACAGGGATGCGTGTGACCAGCAGCAGCAACAGCAGCAGCACACCACCACCCGAAAGCGAAAGACTAACAGGAAAACAAGAAGGAAAAAGACAAGTCCTGTTCTCCTTTTGGGGCGGCTGCAGACGCTGCCAAATGGTCTGCGTGGACCAGATGACTGGCGAAAAGAATCAAGAGCCGTTTGTTACGCTGGCTAAGACGCGGCGGGTCGCGGGACGGGGCGTGCTGTTTGGGGTTCATACTTGTTTTGTTTCTTCTTCTCTTTCTTCTTCCTCCCTTTCCTCCACTTCTTCTAGTGGGCGGATTGAGGGGGATGGTGAGGACACGTTTCAAGGTGATGGGGACGGGGAAGAGGGAGGGGACGGAAAAAGGAAGAGACGGAGGATCGATGTGGTGGCGAGGATATGTGTCGGGGATGCGGTCGAGACTTTTTGTTGATTCTTCTTCTTCTTCTTCTTCTTCTTCTTCGCTTGAGATATCCATATGTCGACAAGGGCGAGAATACAACATGATATAGTAATCAAAACTCTCACGATACTCGGTATCAGGACGTGACATTATCAAAGGCCTAGCTAGTGAGATGGAGGCGTCCCCCCTCTCTCTTTCTCTTCTATCCTCTCTCCTAGCTTGAAAAGAAAGTCATCAACGAACGCCAACGCCAACCCCAATTCCTTCCCCTAATCCCCCGCAAGAGATGATGATATGGAAACGGACGAAACGAAAGAAAAGAAGAATCAAGGTAATTGACCGACACTCTCCCCAGCCCCACCCTCAGCGTCACCAGCCCCCGAAGCAGCAGACGAGGACGAAAAGCCAACGACAGGACTACACCACCCCCACGAGTCCTCAAGCACGCCCCTCTGCACACCTTGAAGAGTGGTCAGGAGTTTGACGCAGACTGGGCCGGGATGGATTTCTTTTTCTTCTTTGCTTTCGTCTTTTTGGATCTGGGGCTTGAGATAGACGAATCTGTCGCCCGTGCTTTTCGTCGTTATGGACGCTATGGGCACGAGGGCGGCGGCTGTGCCTGCTGCCAGGACTTCGCTGAAGTGGCGGAGGTCGGCGTAGTGGATCTTTTTTTTGTCCCCTTCTGATTTAATTTCTTGGTCTTTTTGTGTTTCTTGGTTTTTGGTCCTTTGTGAGGGGTTTCAGGGGAAAAGGGGGTGGGGTGAGTTTCCGAAAAAAGGGCAGACTTACGGCTCCCTTTTCCACTTTCCAACCAAAACTCAGCGCAAGCTCGCAGACCGAATCGGCGGTGACGCTTTCAAATGACGTTTTTCGAGTCCGGCACGACGAGCGTGACATGCCCCCTCCTTATCATTACCATCAACCGGCACACCGATGAACGCCGGAGTGCTAAAACTCGTCAATCTCGCGCCTCGTCTCACTGTCCAGATGCAGCGTGATCCCGTACTCTTCCTCCCTCGCTTTATCACTGGACCTCATGACTGGCGCATAATTACCGCCTACCTTTGCGCTTCCCACACCTCTGGGCGCGGCGCGGCCAAAGTCTTCTAATATCAACGCGTCGACGGGGTGGATACCATGATAGACGCCTACAGGCAAGACATAGACGAGAAACAAATACTCGTCTGGAGGCGACAGGCCCAATTGCGGCGAGGACCCGATGAGCAAAGGGCGGATGTACATGCTTGCGCCCGTCTCGTGCGGCGGCACGAACGCTGCGTTTCGGCGGACGGCCAGATGCACGCATTCGAGCAACAGAGGGACGGGCACAGGGGCCATGGACAGGGTCGCGGCTGAGTGTTGCATTCGTTTGGCGTTTTTCGAGGGCCGGAAGATGGTTATGCGTTCTGTAGAGGAAGAGGCTGATGGCGGGGTGCGGAAGGCTCTGAGCCCTTCGTAGCATTGCTGCCCGTAGTTTAGTCCTGGGGCCATGCCGTAGAGGCGTAGGTAGGGGTCTTCGGTGAAGATTGGAGTGGACCATTTGCTTGTGGTTTTGGAGTAGGTGCATTCGACGTGGCCGTTTACTTTTTGTTGTGGTACGTTATAGGTTTAGGTGCAAGGATGATCAGGTGTGATTTCATTTTCTTTTTTTTTTGCTTTCTAGAGGGATGGGTCCATGATGACGATAATGAAATTGAAAAATGGCTAGATTTCTTACCTTCACGGACTTTTGAAATCCGATGTCATTCCAATCTACGAGCTGTAGTTAGCACTGTGCTACTGTACCTCTATGCTTGGGGGTCTGTCTGCTCTGTGCGGGGTAAAGAGATGGTTGCACCGGAAGACATGCCAATGGTATTGATAGGAGGTGGTGGAAAATTGCCCGGCATTGTTGTTCGATTCGTCAGTCGATAAACAGGGCAAGTCAACTCTGACAAGATGGGCAAATGGGTGGTATGATAGGTCACTTGCAGCTCTGCAGAGGATCAAAGTCGCCAATGTATGTACATCAGGCAGACTGGGGAGTACCTCAGCTGCTGTAGCGCGGTGGTTGTCCAGTGGTCGCCCAAGTGTGGGGGTCTAATGACCGCAAAACAGCCATGAGGCAAACGTAAGGACGAAAAGATGGGGACTGGGAGAAATAGGTCAACGGACAATATATCGTTTGGTCCAGCAAGAAAAAGAAACACAAGCAAGAAGGGTATCTATCTCAAGCCCCCTGATCGATCCAGATCATTTTATGCCCTCGTGTCCCGTCAAGAACAAAAACAGTAACCCGCGAGACGCCCCTTTCAATGCAGAGGGTTGTCCTCTTGTAGGGCCTCGCTCCCCCGTGATAATGCACTGAGTAATGCCGTCATTCCATGCAATCTCCGCCATCGCGTGACTGAGAGAATCAAGAAGCTCAGCAGCAAGACACATCCTTTCCGACCCTGGCCTCCCAAAACCTCCTCCGGGCAGCTCGAATGAGAATGTCCCTGCCAGACACCGACCTCCTGAAGCCCGAGCGAGCAGACTTGTTGCCCTCACCACTCTTCGTCACTCTGGGCTTCTTGTATCCATAGACTTCCTGCAAGATGACGGACTTGTTCCGCCGCTGCTGACGCTTCCAGTTCCTGCGCGCTTTCCTGTCCAGCCCCGGAGGCGGCTGCGCATCGAATTGTGACCACTCGCTCGACGAGGAAAGCCCCGAGTTGTCATCCTCACTGTTGTTCTCGTCGTCGGACAGTGCTGAAGTATCGAGCTCTGGGATGCGCGTGACGGAAAGCATGTGCTCCTCGTCCGAAGAGTCACTGGTGCGTCGGCGCTTGGGTGATGTGATGTGGATCTGGTCAACCTCGTCGCGATCGCGCTTTGATGCGACAGACGGAGTTCCCTCGAGCGTGTGAGACATGGTGAATGACGAGTCGTCAGTGTCATCGGCGACAGCAGCAGCAGCAGCAGCAGCGGCAGCCAGAGGCGAGTCGTCGTAGCCAGGTGAAGAAGTGGCCACAGAGTCCCAGGTGCGCACCGGCTTGGCAGTCATGAAGATGTCTCTTTCCCTTGCGACGCTCTTGAAGGCAGACTTGAAGACGTCCTTTTGCGCCGTCTGGAAGATGGTCTCTGGTGTTTGCAGAGAAGCCAGGGGGACTTCGGGCGTCGAAGGGGCTGCGTCGTCGTCGCCTTGGTCAAAGGACAGGGTGCGACTCGAGGGCGCCTGAGATTCGTCTGTTGACTTTGCGTCTTCGGGTGCTTCGAGCATGGCCGGATCTATGTTGATGTAACTGTCGTCTTGGTTGCGTGCGTCTTCGGGTGCTTCATGCGGTGACTGAGCGGAGAGATTCGACGTGTTGGATGTGTAAGACGTCGCTCTGGTCAAGGCACTCCTCAGCCCCGAGAGGAAATTCGACATGTTTGATCTCTTTCCTTCTCTTCTGTTTACCCCTTGTCTCTGCTGTCGACTGTCAGTTCTCGTGTCTTGTCTTGCATTTGTTTATCTCCCAAGTTTTGACTCAAAAGTCACCGGCTCGACCCCGCAATCGAGATGCGAGAGTGGATGGAAACGCACGGGGACGAATGCCAAGACGACGGGAAAGCCAAGACTTTCGACCCTCCTAAAACTCCGACTCGCCGACATTCTCGACAATTGCCAAGATTTCGTCCTGCGATAAGATAAGACTTTCTCTGTCGCTCTTGCAAAAGAATTGTTTGGGAGATTTACTTTGCATGTGCCTGCTGTGACTTAACACCACATATACCACAATACACCACAACATCACAATGAGCGCCCCCGAAGCAATGGCCCTCGACTCGGCCGACACCACGACAAAACAGCAGCAGCGCCTACCGATAACCGTAGCAAAACCCATCCCGTACACCTTCGACCTGGGCCACCTGGTCTGCAACGACAGCAACCCGCTGCCGCCGACCACGAGCCTGACCGAGGCAGACATGACGGCCTGTGCGCGCGACTGCGCCCAAGCCCTTCTGAACCAGCTGCTGTCGACCTGTCCCGTCACGCGCGCCGAGGACAGCGTGACCCTGACCCTGCCGCAGCCGCTGACTCTGCTGCCTCGCGAGAAGCCCATCCCCGCAGAGAAGCCCCTGACGAAATGGCAGGAGTTTGCCAAGAAGAAGGGGATCCGGGCCAAGACGCGCGACTCGAATCTCGTCTACGACGAGGACAAGGGCGAGTGGGTGCCCAAGTGGGGATACAAGGGCAAGAACAAGGAGGCGGAGAAGGAGTGGCTGGTCGAGGTCGATGAGAAGAAGGAAAAGGCCAGTGGAGAGCCCGGCGATGCGAGGAAGGAGAAGAGAAACGAGAGGGTGGAGAGGATGAGACGACAGGAGCGCAGAGAGAGGGCCAACGAGAAGAGAGGCACTGCTTCCGGCGGTGTCGGCAAGAAGAGACTCGCCAAAAAGTAGTTCTCCTTCTGTTCTTTTGTCGGTTTGTTTCTTGTTCCGCAATCCGCTTCTTCTTCCTTGGAGTGTGTTGAGACGTCTTTTAACCCAACATCGACACGGCAGGAATGGGCAAGCAGCGACGGCGTCGGCGTTGATTCGTTCAAAAGTGCGGCTTGCTTGAGATCAAGGAAGGGAGGGGAAATGGGACATTGTGCGTGCATGTATGGCCGGCCTGGCCTGGCGTTGATGGATTGTTCCAAATCAGGAAAATTGGCATGAGTTTCTTTATTGCACTTCTTCTTTGCATTATGCATTCTTTGATTCTGGTTGGTCGTAGACGACGTCTCTTCCTTTTCCATGTCCATGGTTTTTACTATCCGGTTCCTCTGGACCTGTGTACCCAATCACACTTCCACCCGGCCGGCCTAACGCCGCAAAGGGAATCTACTGCACAAAAGTCTTGTCATCCCAGCCCCTCTTCTTGACTCCCAACTCGACCGCAGCATTCCCCCAGTCCTCGCCATGGTTATGCATCTTGCTCGGCACAAGCCCCGCGCGCTCGAGTCCCTGCTCCTCGGTCAACAGCGTCAACAGTCCAAAGATGACAGGCACGTCCTTGTCCAGCTGCAGCCTCATGAGCGCATGAGACACGGCATCCGAGATGTACTCGAAGTGCATGGTCGAACCCTTGATCAAGACGCCAATGGCGATGATGGCGTCAAAGGGGCCGGTCGAGGCGGCCTTGGACGAGCCCGAAGAGGACGTGTTGTCGGCCGTGAGGTCGGCGGTGCTGCTGCTGGACGAGAGCAGGTCCGTCGCCGACGACAGGATGTCGGTGCTTGTCGAGGTCGCCTGCGCCTGTGATGTGCTGTACATCTTCTGTACGGCGTACGGCAGTTCGTAGCTTCCCGGTACGGTCTGGAGAACTATGTTCTCGTCTGTTGTGCAAGGCCAATGTCAGTCAGCGCTCCCTTACGAGATACAAGCAATACTAGAGAAATTCAAACCTTTGACGCCGGCAGCCTTGAGCTTCGCCAGCGCTCCGTCGAGCAAGGCATCGATGATCTTGGTGTTCCACCTCGCGTGAACAATTCCGATGCGGAGTTTCGAGCCTACGACATAGAGTTAGCCCTTCTGTTCTTCGCCCTTCCTCCCTCGATTCCCTCGACAAGCACCACTCTCCAACAAGCAACGCATGATTGCTAAGCAAAAGCCTCACATACCATCATAGCTCTTCGCAGCACCGATTCCCTTGATAGGCGACATGTTTTTCTTTTCTCTCGGCTCAATTCTTCGGATAACAGATATCAATGCTGTGTATGCGAAAAAAAGTATAGAAAGTTGAAGTACAAGGTAACTAACGGAGCTTGCCTCGCCTGTGTCTAAAGTAAGGTATGACTGCAGCCCAGCCAGCCTCCAAGCCTCTCCGCCAGAAACAGTTCAGGGTCTGCGGTGCGGGGGAGGCCTTTTCTGGCGCTGTTGTTGCTGTTGCTGGTGCTGTTGCTGGTGGGGTGCTTTGTTGCTAATCACTTGCGTGGGGCTCGGCGGCGACTGCATGGTATTTAATTCTCAAGCATGGGTCTGAGATGGCTACCTTTTTGACTACCTTATTCGGGTGAGGTAGATTACGTTAGACGAGGGACAGTCGATTCCCACGGAGCGCACTACAGAATAGTAAGAACCAAAAGAAAAGCCGATCAGGTGAACAGACGAGTGACAAGAAAAAACACACTTTCAATAAATATTATTAGTAGGTAGACCTCAGGTAACTATACAAGGATATCTCGAGAAACAAAACAAAAATCCAGAAAACGTCAGCCAGGAAGACAAAAAGCCGAAACCCTGCAGGGTATTTATTACTTTCCTCTACGCCGTTAATCCATCCAATCGTAAAGATTTGACATTACACAAAAGTAACCGATCATCGACAATTTCCTTCACTTGCGGCAACTCCAACACGCGTGGCCTGAGATGTATGAAAAGACCACAGAAGCTCACTGCTGAGCTTTCGATCCAGGCTCCGAGTTGCCGTGCGGACTAATCATGTCTTTTGCCGACTGCTCAGGATCGTGCCCATGGGTATGAGTCGGCTCGCCTTTCTCTGTCGCTCGACCGCGATCACTCGCCCCTGGCCCGGCCTGTGAGCTGGCGCCAGCAGCCGCGTCGTCGTCTTCGTCGTCACTGAACGGTCTCGACGGACCGCGGCCGACGTTCGCCTTCCAGTGCTCGTATCGACTCTTGCCCCTGAGCTGAGCATCATGGCCGAGTTGACCCAGCGTGCCGCGCTCCTCGAACGTGCGTCGTCGCTCGACGGAGTCCAGGTCGCTTTCGTCGGACGAGGAGATGGACGACGAGCGTGACCCTTGCGCGTACACAATCTTGTCGCCTTCTTTCTGCTTGCGGTCGCGCTGTTCCTTCTTCATCTTGGTCATGCGCTCCTCGTCGGCTTGGCAGTCGAGAGTCTGGATGTGCAGACCCGGCAGGTTGTGGCTCAGAAACTTCTTGAGGATCGGTAGCATCTTCGCGTTCGGTCGGTATGTTCCCGAGTCGTTGTCGATGACGAGTTCGTAGTATGCTGGGTCCTTGGGCGGGTCGTCATCTGGCGGACCGTCGCCGATGTCCTCTGGAGGATGTGTTTCGTTTTCCGCGTGATCAGGGGGGTGAACTTGCGAAGTGGATTCGACAGGCTCTGGAGGCGGGGGACGGTTGGCGTGCTTCAGTCGGCGGATGAAGAATTCACCACTGAAAGCAATGTAAATGCTCACGTCGCTGTGCATAGTGTGCTTGCTCAACATGTCAATGCCGAACTCCTTGCCTGTTTCTGTGAAGCGGAACAGCGAGTCCAATGTCAAGACATAAGTGAAGATACGCCCACCCTCATCGTAGTGCACCAGATCCAGAAACGCGCGCGTCAGGTCTTCGCATGGTCCTTGCGGAAAGTGACCCCACACGGTGCTGCGGTCGAAGTTATAGACACGAGCGTGTTGGTGGTGTAAAGCCTTGGACAGAAGGAAGCCGCCGATTCCTTTGCCGGTGAACATGGACTTGACGAACGGCTTGAACTCGACGTAGCGATGATAGAGCTCCGCCGGTATCGGCCCTTGCAGCTGCATCTGGTTTGCCTGGAAGTTGTATCGCTGCGCTTTCCTCTTGGATTTCTCCGCGTCAGTCTCACCTGCGTGGTCGTTAGGTGACTCGTCTGGCTCTTTGCGGTTGGCGATGCGACCGAGCATGGGCGAGTAGTGACGAATCCACCAGCAAGGGCCGATGGTGTAAGCTCTGGCACCGGCATTTCCTTCTGTCCTGCCGAGCACTTCGATACTAATGTACAAATCTCCGTTCATGTGCTTTGCTTTGCTGACACACGCGGCACAGGCCCGGATCATGTACGCTCGCTTAGAGCCCGATCTTTTCATGATCTTGTACGGCTGGTTCTTGATGCCCGGCCAGTTCTCGTCGATGTTGTGAATGTTGACGTGGACGTTACCCAGTCTGTCATCGTGGTCGGCGGGATCTTCGTCGTACACGCGCGCTTTCAGCTTGAAGCCCGACGCCGGCACGTTTGCGACGATCCACTCAAACTCCCATACCGGATCGGTGTTGCGACGAATCGTCGGCGTGCGCATTCGCAGGAACGGATCTTCCTTGTGCCGCGGCGGATACGCAGTGTTCAGTTGAGCCAGGACGAAAGGATCAGAGGAAAGCGTGTTGATGTCGGCCATGGGCAGATTCGTGGCGCGGTGGAATGTGATTTTGATGGTATATCCCGGTTCTGCAGGGGGTACAGGCGTACCATCCCATCCACCAGGCGGTTGCTTTTCTTCTTGCCCCTTGTCTTCTTCTTTCTCTGGACTATGGTCCTTTTCACTTTTTTCCTGAGTATCGCTTGTATCTTGCGCAGATTCGGCAGTGTCTCGGCCATGTTCAGGCGCATTGCCATTGGTACCGGGACGATCGCCCTGTTCTTGCGACATGATCGCGCCCCCATTAGCGACACCATTGGTCTGCTCTGATTTTTCATTCATTTTCGCACTCGCGAAATGTGCAGCATGCACACTGATCTACTGGGGGGTAATTTTCTTTTTGGATGGACTGAATACCCGGCAAACATGCGGGGAGAGAGAGCAGCTCTGTCGATCCACTTAACGTAAAAGAACAAGGGTCTGGCCAAGCAGCACACCAAGCACGAGCGTGTGGAAGATGGGTTCAGATAGGGCAGCAGTGATCCGAAGTCAAGAAATAATAATTATTGGTATATCTCTCGTCTTGCAGGGACCACACTTCAACAATCCAGGCACAGATTAGGTATGGGAGAGAGAGAAAAAGGGTAAGATTGCATATAGCGCGCGTCAAAAAAGAAGACTCTGGGAGTAGGCAAGGTAAGGGTAGGTTGGGAAGAGGATAAAGAGGGAGGAGGGGTTCGTGCAGATGACATTATTTGCTCCCTCTCACCCTCCCCCCATGCACCACCCAACCCACTCTCTGCCGGCCGCCCGGTCGGCCATGGTTGATTGCAGATGATGTTACGCAACAAAACGAGGCTGGTGCTTTTTTCCCTTTGCTTTGCACATCACCAGAACAGAAAATAGACGCCCCCCAGCCATCAGCCACGAAAAGCACAGCCAGCCAGCAAGCAAGCTAGCTTAGGCTCCAGCACATGCATACCGCAACACGAACATAGCGAACTCACTCAGGGCATTGCACTCCTACGCCAAAGGACCGTTTCGCAATGGCCCCTTTGACTTTGCACTTTAGTTTTACCCTGGGCTCTGTGCCAAGTTTCCAAGCCCAGCCCTAAAGCTTAGTTATGCGCTCTGAGGTCATCAGCCGCCTTTCCCTCTGCGATTGCACGCACCCCCCCGTTGACGGAAGATCTATCGTCAAGTTTTTGCGTACTTCCGTCCCGGCACGGAACTGCTACTACTGCTAATACTCTTAGACTTGTTACAGCACTTGTATATATAGCGAGACCTCGTCTACGCGGATCTCGGCGCGAAGAGGTCGATCTCTGCCAAGGCACGGTGGATGTACCGTATTGTAAGCAGGATCACAGCGACATTGCTGCTGCACATGGGTAAATCGGATCTTGAATGTCTTTCGCAAGCTGCAGCAAGCAAGCACGCAAGCAAGGCACTGATGATTATTAAACGGCCGGCGAGCCGGCAGGGCAAGTGAGTGGATCACGAGTCCGTCGGCTGCGAGAGGAATCTGTTGCGAAAACGATGCGCTATGCCGACATGCTAAGTATGCATATCGCGTGTTTCCCATATCCTGATTAGACTGCTTTACCCTCTTGGTTTGGAAAAAAAAAACTCCGAGCTGTGGCTTGCACCACCGCACCGCACCGCACTTCTCCCCATGACTCTTTCGAGCTATTGCAACTTCGAATAATACGCGTCTCCACTATCCGTTCGGTTGTCCGAGTCAGTTATTCATATTTTGTGATAATGAGACCGCAGAAGCACAGTGCAAAGTACGTAAAGTAAGTTGTAGCTAGCTAGGTAGATAGGCGAAGATAAATCTTCATTCTCTGCGAAATGAGATCATATACACTAGCTTGCCCTTGTCAATCGCTTTTGGATGAATCGTATAGGTAGTAACACTGTTTGATGGAAAAGTCTCGAGATCCGCAAGTCCTTTGTACTGTACAGAGTTTGTGAACATGACTTGCTACCCACAAGTTTCTGGACTAAGAGTACAATCTCATGCGTGTCATACGAGCCAGGAGTCGACTTTGGAGCTTCCTTTTGAACCTTGAAATGGTGAGCTCAATTACGAACTTTGGTAGTGGGTTTCGGGGAAAAAAAAGATAATTAAGGTGGACGCGTATAGTGGCTTGAATGGTGATGATATTGTGATTTGATGAAATCGGATTCATAGTAATTTAATCTAAGGTGATATGACCAAGTTCCACGACGCTTCCGAGGAAACGGTAACCAAATTGTACAGCATACATCCATGCGGCCTTGTCGCACAATTGAAAATATAACGAGCCAGTATATGATAAATCGAGTGTACTGTAATCACATGCTAAGTCTTGAGTCTACCTTTTGATAATATAGTTATTATGGTACATGAGAACGTCTAAAAACAATGATGACCTTAAACAAATTTTCTCTGTCCTGCACGCACTACCTGACTCACTCCTGCTCCTTCAAACTATGGAGGATCAACCGCTTGTAACCCTCAACTGCCTCCTCCAATTCTCCCACAGTGATTGCCTCATGATCCGAGTGAGCGACCAGAATACTACCAGGACCGTAGAGATATCTCTTCTGGCCCTCGACAGTCTGCTCAAAGTTTGGGATGTCCGTGCCGTAGTTGACTGTGAAAGTCTCGAACCCTTCGACATCATGGTCAATGTCGACGGGCGCATATCCAGCGCTAGCCCATTGGAATTCAATGACCTCGTCGTCATCTCGTGATTGATACTCCTTGACTGCAGCGGTGATCGCTTTCGTGATGTTCGCCTTGATGCCCTCGGGAGTGCCAGCAGCGATGCGCACAGCGATCTTGGCCGATGCGGTTTCAGCCACCACGTTGGCAGCCACTCCACCGTCTATCCTGCCCAGATTGATGGTCGTCTGGCCGTACTTGTCGCTAGTTGGGAGTTTAGCCCCGACGTCCATGAGAGCGCTCAATGCCTTGACCATGATCTCGTTGGCGGAACGACCCAGCCACGGGTAACCACTATGGGAAGCTTTGCCCTTAGCAACGATTGTGAAGCCTAGCATGCCCTTGTGTCCTGCAGCAAGCTTGCCTTCGGTCGGCTCGCCGAAGATGATTGTGTCTGGTGTGAGCTTGAGGCTGTTCGCCGCCCTCATGCCGTCGCCGCTCACTTCCTCACCCACAACGTAGAGAAGATTGACATCGTCAGCATCCACGTGGCCATCAGATATCAGCTTCGTTGTCGCAATGATCTGCGCAGCGACTGACGCCTTCGCGTCCACGGATCCTCGGCCCGTGATGACGGTATCTGTGTCATTGCTGTGCACGCCATAAGGATAGAATGGAGGAACGGTGTCAATGTGCGAAGTGATCAATGTCCTTGCGTTGCGATTCTTTCCAGGCCATGCTAAAACATTGTAGCGATCAGTGTCCTCGAGTTGCTGTAATTCAGTACTGTAGCCCTTTGCCTCCAGCGTTGAAGCCAGCCACTTTGATATGTTGTATTCGGTGTAAGACACCGACGGAATTGACACAAGACTTTTGTGCAGATCGATCAGGTCAAACGGCTGCGCTTCGCTCGGCCGAATAGAGTGCTTATTTGATGATGGCAATGATGCATCAAAGATAGGAAGGATATCTAGAGGGCGCTGGGGATCCAAGGAAGGAGCTGCGGCGGACAGTGTCGCCAGCCACGCCAGGCAAGCCACATTGACGGAGCGCATAATTGGCCAGGTATCACGAGCACTCGATATTGCAGTGTACAACTTTGTAAGCACAGGAATTGACGCAGTGGAAATAGAATGAAGTCAAGAGCACAATAAAGCATGGTATGAATGTGACTAGCACAATTGTGGGAGAAGTGTGGAGTCGTCCAAATGAGGAAGGAAGTCGGCCAGCTAGCGGCGACGCTGCTACGACAGTACAGTACAATTCTGTAAGAGTCAGATAATCGCAAATGGTCACCAGCACAATACGTATATGGACGGTATAGTAGATCTCGCAGAGTCGTTCTGATCCGAGGCTTGCACGAACACATGACAACACCCACACTTGCAAATTTCTGTCTTCGCAATGCTAAAAGTACACCGGCCAGTTCGATGAATGAACATTTTCGCATGTATAGATTATAACATGCTGCAAAGGACGTGGCATCCAACCCTCGCAACACAACCCTATGAGGAGACCTTATTAGCGAGGTCCTTGGCCTCAGCCTTGGCCTTGCCGGCAAGGTCCACAGCCTGTGACTTTGCTTGAGCGGCGAGATCGCTAGCCTTGTCGGCGATACCTGCTCCCTCGGCCTTTGCCTTTGCGGCCAGAGAGGCCTCCCGACCGCCGAACTTCCAGTAGTTCAGGTATCTGTATCCTTGCACACTTTGCGCGGTGAAGTTGACGAGATGGCAGCCGAAGAGGAGGTAGTTTGGTGGGGAGACGGCGAATGCGTAACGCATGAAGGTGGCTGAGTATGCAACAAGGGCACCGGTCATAGGTCCAGAAACACTGTAGTTGAGTTTTATGTCAGCACTGCCGAGTCTCTCGATAGTCATTGAATGATGCGCAGCGAGCTTCGTGACATGTCTTCGCAGGGCGAGATCGGGTGTTGGGGGAGGAGGGGTGGACTGATGCGCACATCTCGGGGTCTTTTTGCGTGTCCATGACAGCGGCCAGAGGGATACCAAAGTTGGAGGCAGGACCCCAGAAGTCTGCGAGGTAACCATGATGGTCAGTATGTGTTTTGCCGACAAGCGCATCTTGCTCTTTTTCTCTTGTTTGCGCGCACTGCAGGAACGCACCCAGCCGGACTCGCGGCAGTGCGGAGAATGGTAACGGTGGTGGTGGGACTCACGGGTCGAACAGATGTAATCCGTGTAAGGGTTTGACCTGATTTTGGCATTGAGGGCTTTGATTGCGGCGGCCATCTTGACTGGATTGAGCGGGATAAATATGTCAAGCGAGCGAAATGTGGTATGAGAATGAAGCGACGATAGAATGGTCAGCTTTCGGCGTTGAAGGGTCAGCAACCAGAACCAGAACCAAACTCCGACTTGCGGATGCTCGAGCGCTGACGGGCTTCGGACCGGAAAGCGGAGATAATTCTTGATAATAATCCTACAGCATCACGTGTGTCGTATAACAGATGTATAAACTAAATCATCATTTGGAACAATTGTTTTAATTCTGTCATGCGCCGACAAGGAGCTTTTGAAAGTATATTCATACACCCTGCGCCCTTTTTTGGTGGTTATGAAGGTGCGATAGCAGATTGATCCATCCATAACATCACTTCTAATCTCGACCCCCTTGTAACGCCTGCGACCCAGGTCGCGTGTGCAGACTGTGACGTGAACCTTTTTGAAAACCAGTCAATCACCGTCACCGCTTTTCGGGCCAACTACACGCAGGTGTGGCGGCTTGCAGACAAGAATTTTCAGGAAACTTTCTTATTGTGTCAGAAAACCTGCAGCTTCAAACTCGTAGACGCTTGAGGTGCTCGTCCGCAACTATCTCAACGGAACCCAGGTGGTGGGCCACCAAAGCCCCTGCCAGCGCCTGGTGGAGGTTGGAAGCCAGCTAGATTGTCAAGTCAGTATTCTGCTTGTATGTTGCCATGTAGGATCACTTACGAGGAGCACCGCCTGGTGGTGCGCCAAAACCGGGAGGGGCTCCAAAGCCAGCTACATGGAAAGTCAGTCGAGTGTCACACCCAGTACATTCTATCGTGAGACTTACGAGGAGCACCTCTGCCAGGCGCAAATCCAGGAGGAGCGGCACCCGGGAATCCACCAGGTGGAGGAGGGAAGCCGAATCCAGGAGCGCCTACACCTGCTGCAGGGCCGGTGAGACCGGTGGGGAGGCCTCTGCCTGCTGGACGACTGATACCAGGACCAGCACTGATTGATGGCGGTGCAGCACCACCGACACCAGAATCCTTGCCCAAGCGCGCCGAAGGGTCTGCGGGAGGGGGTCCTTCTACCGTACTCGCCACGACATGTGCTCCGCGGATGATGGTAAGACCCAGGGTGCGCTTCTCTTCCGTCTCGACAAAGGCAGGCTCGGCGGCTCCTGGTGCAGCTGATTTCGTGGGCTTGCGCTTGACGCGGCGGAACTCTTCTGTATCGGCGAGGACGAGGTTCATGTGCTAGACTGTGATCAATAAAGGAGCCGACCCGTTGGAAGCGCGAAGCTGCCCACCTTGTCAAAAGCAAGCATCTGTCCGGCCATCTGTCTACCGTCGACCATGGTGATGCGAAGGCGATAGTTGATCTGAATGATTCATGTTAGACTTGTGCGCGCGGTGCAACAAGAGGAAGTTGAGCCTCACCAAGCCTTGCTAGATACGAAAACCAGTTAGCTGTCTCCGGTCAATTCACCATACTTGGACCTTGCGATCTGAGCCTGCTGCGAGTGAGGGAGCTTACCATCTTTCCCTGCTTGTTTGCCGCCATCTTGACTGGCTGATGCGCACTGGCGCAGTGCTAGGAGAGAGTGGGAGAGGAGGTGCGAGCGTGGGATCCAGAATCTATGGGAGGCGAAAGTTGTTGAACAAGGCGATGCTTGTTGCAGCAGCAGTGGTGTATGATTTCTGGTGACGCTGTAGGGTATAAGCTATGGCAGGACGATAATGCGACACGCGCATTGATGTTCTTTGACGGCGTAACACCAGAACTCAAGCACTTGCACTTGCACTTGCAGCAGAGCTGATGCCAAGAATCAGCATCAGCCAGACAGACGCTCGAGAGACCGGAGACCGGACACCTGACCTGAGAGGCCTGAAGGTGCAGAAGAATTGCTTGGCAGTCCCCGGGCTCTTCTTCGGCAAAGCCCGAGACGCACAATCCTCGATTCAAACATTTCGCTGCCTCTGTCTGCCATTTGATCTTCTTTCGCACCCAGCGACTTCGACCACCCACCCCGTCAATTTTCATCGCCAAATACCGTCCAAATGGTGAGACTCACTGCCTCGTATCTATCGCACGCACAGCAAGAGGAGGATGGAATAGATGGAAGTTCTATTCACGTTTGCGGCCAAGGCAGAAGAGACCCAACCCGGGCGTGATAGATGCTTGCATCTTGGATCACACACGGCATTCGCAAGAATGTTTTGAAATACACGCACAGAACACTCGATGCGCTCATGCGCTCTCGCAGCCATGGTGCCATCGAGTGCAGGTGAAGAATTGCTTGCTGATGCAGAAACCACAGGCTTCCACCACCGAGACCGGCAAGGACAAGTCCGCCAACCCCATGCGTGAGCTGCGCATCCAGAAGCTCGTCCTCAACATCTCCGTTGGCGAGTCTGGTGACAGACTTACCCGTGCCGCCAAGGTGCTCGAGCAGCTTTCCGGTCAGACCCCCGTCTACTCCAAGGCCCGTTACACCGTCCGTACCTTCGGTATCCGTCGTAACGAGAAGATCGCTGTCCACGTCACCGTCCGTGGCCCCAAGGCCGAGGAGATCCTCGAGCGTGGCCTCAAGGTCAAGGAGTACGAGCTCCGCCGCCGTAACTTCTCCAAGACCGGCAACTTCGGTTTCGGTATCTCCGAGCACATCGATCTTGGTATCAAGTACGACCCTGCAATCGGTATCTACGGAATGGACTTCTACATCTGCATGTGCGTGTCATCTTTTCTTCCTCAGCATTTCCCTTGGAGGTCATGTACTGACCTGTAACTGTTCAGGACCCGTCCCGGTGAGCGTGTTGCCCGCCGTCGTCGCGCCCAGGCCAAGGTCGGTGCTTCTCACCGCATCAACAACCTCGAGACCATCAAGTGGTACAAGAACCGCTTCGAGGGAATTGTCCGATAAACGGATCGCTCTTGGTTCGAGGCAGATGGTAAAAATGAGGTGCACGAGCTGGGAGATATAGCCAAAGGACATGATTGCCTTTTCTTTCTGCGAGTCAAAAAACTGGTGTTGGCGTCGGGATGGGAATTGCAAGTGTATCTGCCCATATACACAAAACACGAAAACAGCGCAAAGCTTTTTCAAAACGGCCTATCGGAGCTTTTTAGTTCTCCTGAATGAACAAGATCATGACGATGGAGGCGTCACACGAATGACAAGCCGCATAACCATCGATCGCTGTTCTTCATTTGCATTTTTGTTTTTTTTGGGTTTCAAGTGAATGCTCGTCGAGACTCTCTTCGTCCACGTAAACTCTGAGGTGAGTCGGAACCGCTGTGCAAGTGGCATCACACATTCCACGTATATGTCTCGTGACCACCGAGGTTGTACATGATCCTGAAGTTCAAAGATTTGCGATTTCTTCATCAGAGGCTCGATCTTGGCGGCTTAGATGGGCATGCCGTCTGCTGTTCATGACCAATGCTACCAAGTCTTGCATTCATCTCCCAGTAAATAGGTCCCGACGTCAGGTCGTTCTTGGAGCGAGCAGACATGTGGCATTACACGATGAAAGTGGACTTGTTCTTCTCGATGGTATCACTTCTCATGCTGCATGGCATCGTTAGAAAACGGATTCGGTTCTATATTCAAGAAGTTCTGATCTATATGTCTGACGTGCAAGTATTTTGTCTACATTCACCTCAAGACATGTGCACAGATACAGACCAACAAGTACACGTATTGCGGGGTGGCGAGCTTGGGTTCGTTTAGTCCCCAGAGTACTTTGTACCACCGCCATCTAATATTATCAAGAACACCCCATTCTCCGGACTCGAAGCCTATCTCTATGCTGCGGTATAGGGGGTTACATCGCCCTATCTGCAGCCGACCTTGGCCGATGTCTCCAACAGTGTTGAGTAGGCATGACTCAGAGTAGAGTTCAAATCAAGTATTATCTTCTTCTCAAGTGATCAGACCAATATCTAAACATTCCTCATCATCCACTATAAAACTACACGTGTGACTTTCGTATTGATAGTCAACAAGAACTCGACAAAAGCCGTATCATTATCATCCTAGCAGTGATTGAAACAAGCATGGCGGAATCCAAAAGCTCAGTCCTCATCGTAGGCGCCGGCGTCCTCGGCGCAAGCACAGCATATCATCTCATAACCACCTCCCCCACTCTTGACATCACAGTGCTAGACCGCACTCCCTTCCCCCCAGCACCAGCAGCAAGTACCGACATCAACAAGATTGTCCGCGCAGACTATTCCTCTCCCTTCTACGCGGACCTGGCCTACGAAGCCATCGAAGCCTGGCGGACATGGCCTGAACTGCGTGATCTCTACCATCAGACAGGCTGGCTGCTGCTAAGTGAACAAGGCAACGAGACGGCCGAGCGCAACAGGAAAGTCTTCCGTGACAGGGGCCATGATCCCACTTCAGACGTGACGCTTTCGGAAATAGAATCCGACCCGCGATGGAGCAGTCTGCTCTCAGGAGCAGATCTGAAGGGCTTCAAAGACGCGTACTGGAACCCCGAAGCAGGCTGGTGTGAAGCGTCCGCAGCCACGGCGGCGATGATGCAGGCGGCAGTGAACAAGGGAGTCAAGTACGTCTGCGGCGACGTGTCCTCTCTCCTCATCGACCCGGACAACAAAGCCGGTGGTCTGCGCGGCATAAAGACCAGCTCAGGCGCTATCCACCACGCCGACAAAATCGTCCTCGCCACAGGCGCATGGACAAGCTCCCTGATGAGCCCCCTAGAAGACCAACTATCCGTCCCACCCGACGCCCGCACCGAAACCCAAGTGACGGCCGCCGCAGTCTGCGTAACGCACTACAAACTCACCCCTCCAGAAATGTCGGGCCTATCCACCTCCAAAATGCCCGTGATCGTGTACGGCGAGAACGGCGAAGCCATCCCCCCGCCCAGCGAAAACCAGCTTCTGAAATTCACAAACTCGCGCTCAGTGAAAAACACCATCACGACGTCCTCAGGCGCGATCATCACCGCTCCGCCATCCGCAGAATACGCCGACCAGGAAGTCGTGCCGAAGAAGCTGCAGCGCGACTGTCTGGACCGCATTGCGGGGCGCGTGATGCCGCTTTTCACCGCGCATAAGGAACCGGCGTTTTTTCGCCTGTGCTGGGACTCGTTCACGCCGTCGCAGGATTGGTTGCTCTGCGCGCATCCGGATCCGAGACTGCGGAATCTGTTCTTTGCTGTTGGGGGCAGCTTTCATACGTATAAGTTCTTGCCTACTGTGGGCAAGTATATGTGTAAGGTGCTGAGTGGCGAGGGGAACGGAGAGGTCATGGATAAGGCTTGGGGGTGGAAGAAGAGTGGGTCGGCGGGGAGGGGAGCGCATGAGGCTACGGTGCCGACGAGGGAGTTGAGCGAGTTTGACGATTAGAGGTATTGAGTCGTAGAGCTCCCACTGTGAGAAAACTCACTTCCATTAAAAACAGATTACAAGTTGTCGTGAAGTTATACATATGATCATAGCCACATCCGTGCAAGGCCGTTCGTCGCCGAATCTCTAATGCGAGTGACCAGACCTGTTATAAGGCACCTGCTCTCCCACCAGTCCAGCCCTTCTGGCATTATGCAACTTGACGCTGCCCCGTCGAACGTGGATTCCATAACTCGTCGGATTTGGCGCCTCATGCCAACCCGACAAGACACCCTCGAATCGGTCCTGTCCGCTCGGCTTCCGTCGCTGCTGGGTAAGGTCATCCGATATGGAGTCGAAGAGGTTGACGCGTTCGCCGGCGAGTCTCTCGCACTCGCATCCGCAACCAGTCTCGCACTCGGGAATGGTGCCAATCGGGAAAGATGCGAGCCAGACCTGATAGCAGTGCGCGTGAGCGGCGTGTCCGCATGCGAGACAGACTTTGTACAGCCCCACTATCGGCTCCAGACACACAGTGCATTGCATGAATTGTGATTTCTTCTTGCACTCGGCGCATTTCGATGTCAGTTTGCCGCCTGCAACCCCAGCGTTGCTGTTCTGGCATTCTGTGCAACAGCGGTAGACGTTGGGTCCTTGGCTCACACCCTCGGCTGGGTACGAGCTGGATATGGTAATCGGTGGGGTGGAGTCGATGAAGCGACCGACGGTGAGTGTCGTTTGTGAGTCTCTTCCTTGATGTTGGGCAGGTGTGTCAGTGCTGCCGTTATCTGACACGAGACCATTGTATTTGAGCATTTCGTTTCGTTGCATGTCCAATCCCCAGACGCCCAACATGTGGGCGTATGCTGTGCGGTAGCACACGTATTTGTGCGCTTGGTCTTTATCCAGGAATGGTACGTTTGCTGTTGATTCCTCGTCGAAGAGGGTCTGATTCTTCAAGCTCAACTTGATCGGCTGCGCTGACATAGGCGGCTCGTCTTCCTCAGTAGTCGAACCGTCGTCATCTTCTTCCGCCGGACCATGAGCAGTGTAGCTGTTTCGAATCGTCGAGTCGCTCCTGTAGATATTATTCTTCGCACGGCTCGTCCAAGTTGCTCCACTTGAGGGATTTGAATTCGACAGGTCATCTCCACTCATCCTCAGTCTATTTGGCGGTGAACTAGCTAGGTTGAATGGTCGTGCAAACATTGAGGCTGCGAATGAGCTCGTCGCGCTTGGTATTGATACCCGATGTTGCGAAGGCGATGTCGAGAGGCTTTGAATGGTGCTTGAGAGCTGTGTACTTCCCCTAGACAGCGGCATGGGAGGTGTCGCTCCCATCATTGGAAATGGTGTCTGAGGATCACTGTCTCTGAACTCCGTCGACCCTGAAGTATATGTGTGACCATGGATGTTGGCAGCAGACGGCATTGCAGACACAGCGATCGAAGGCTTCCCGAACCCGAAAGCCGCTTCTCTCGTTGGAAAGTAATCCAAGGACTGAGCAGGAAGTTGCATCGACGAAGCCATCCCCTTTTGCACAGTCGAATCCAATGGTCCCCCCACAGGAAACTGAGCAAATACACATGACAACATTGCGAGCATCTGCACATCCGCACTTGTCTCGAAATACTCAAACAACCTCTTGATCAGCCATGTACCAGACAGCGGGTGTAGCCCCCACTTGACCAACGCAAGATCATTCAGGTAGCCTATTCCTTCAAGATCTTTCAAAGAAATCTCGAAACCACCATCTTTCCGTTTCACTTGGACTGCAGCACGCTTCGCCAAAACAGGTATGCTGCATTTATCTCGTCCATCACTGGATGTAAGCAGATTCACAGGCACATCGTTCCTTAGGATAAGCTTGACTAATGTCCATATATCAGCAAGAAGAGGTAGTTCGTGTCGAGAAGCCACGTCAGCATTGTGAGCACACATGGTAGGGCCATCTCCAAATATCAGATACTCGCAAGCAAGATTTTGTTTTGACGGAAGCAATTCGCTGACGTCACGAAGTGCTACCATGGTCCGATTCTTTGCGAACATGGGCTTGCGGGTCATGCTGTTACTGGTAGGAAGAGACCCGTCTGTCGAATTTGGCTTCAGCCTCTGAAAGCGAAGCGGTGCACCGTGCCACGCTGCCGGAGGCCTGAACCTGCTGGGGACTATATCAGGGCCGCCAGAGCTAGTGGAGGAGTCAGAAGCAGATGACCTGGTTGAGGAAGAGTCTTCGCTTTCGCTATCCGAACCACGATCCGAGTCTCTTCCTCTCGTCAGGTCTGGTGAATCAGCATGCAAACGTCCAAAGCCCTCGAAGATCTCACGACCACCACGCAGACGATTGGCTTCTCCAAAGACTGCTTCTTGCAGCAGTGACTTTTTCTCTTCTTTGGGGGGAAAGAAGCATATAAGTCGTCCATTGGGTGCAAAAGTCGCTCCACACGTCCTAGGTATGGGGACATTTGTATTGGCACTTAAGTCATTTGAACCTAGACTGCCTTCCATGTCCAGAGTCTGAGAGTCCGTGGCACCAGACTCTCTCAAAAGAGCGTCTTCTTCGTCGCTGGAGCTCTCCTCTTGCTCTTGAGAACCCAGCGGATTATCACCCAAGGTGAACCAATCCGTGCTTTGATGTAAATCACGTTCTCCAAGCAGATATGACAGTATTGCTTCCAGGCAGCCTTTCCTGTGGACAACATAAATTGCTGCGATTTTGCGTAGGCCATGCTCAATTTCCATGTACTTCTTCTCTGGTAGAGCAGATGTATGCTCAAGCTGAAAATCGGGAGGCGATGCCTCAGGATAATCCTGGGGAAAATCGACACGAAGCTGCAGGAAGACAAGTTTCCCGTCCGAGGTCCAAGGTCCGTTCAGCGACAACCTCGCACGGCGCCCGCTCACATCCGCCTCTTCGAAAGTCACTTTCGAGAATTTCTCTCCCACGTGTATGATTTCATCGCTGAGATTTTCGGGCAGACCTTCCATCTCGAACTTTCGCATCTCAGCTGAAATCGAGTACTTGTTAGGTCTATGTCGGTTTGCGGGGTTAATGTCGTGCTTTCCAAATCTGACGCCTTTCATCCATGAGATCAAATCCGTGTTTTGGTGCTTAGCATTGCGTGTCTCCATGCCGGAGTAGGTCATCCTTGACTCTCCGGCCGCCCATCCACCAGCGCCAGGTACCGGTGCCTTGTTCATCCCAGGACTGGTACCGGTCTGAGCAGGACCTTGACCATTGAGCGCCATATTCTGATCGACAAGCGTAGGTACTGGTGGTGCAATGTATTCCCTATATGTCTTATACGGTGCTCCTCGTCGCGTGAGGACTAGTGGCTTGTCAACATGCATGCCCTTATGGAAGCCAGCGGCGTGAAGTTGTTTCTGGCCCATTTTGTGCAGGATCAATTCTCGGTCGGCGCCCCACGTGACGAGTTGAAAGTCGCGGTTGTCCATATGATTATCGATAGTGCCACGAGCTCTCCAGAGGAACTCTTTAGCCTGATCCTGATGTCCAGTGAAGACATAATTAGGTGCAATTTCACCGCCATCATATACAGCGTGGTCCTTCCGGATGTCGTACAAATGCAGATCATTATTACCTCTCTGGGGCATAGCGAGGACACATTCACCAAAAGGAGTGTGTCGCGCACGCCATACCGGAAAAGGGGTCTGAATCACCCTTTCGGGCTCTGTCTCGGAAGCCTCGAAGTCCCAGAATTTGATGCTTCTATCTAGCGAGCATGTGATGAGCTTGGTAGCTTCCGTACGGTTCCAATCTACGCTATAGATCTTCGTTTCGTGTGCTTCGATAGACTTGAGCGGTATAGCGCCCTTGCGATCATCCCAAATGCGCAAGAATCTATCATGCGACGATGCTATGATGTGAGGATCTTGCCTGTTCCATTTGACCTGTGTGGCGCCAGCGAACCAGTCAGAGAAACTGATCACTGGCCGAGAAGGCGTTCGCAGGTCCCAACAGTGCACAAATGCGTCTACAGCGCAAGTTGAGAGAATGTCGGGATGGAAGTTGGAAAAATTTATATCAGTTATAGCACGAGAATGAGCATGTAGGCTGTGCTCGATCGGCGCCTGGGCTGTGGACATTTCCAAGTTCCACACCAGGGCCCTTTGATTCGAGGTACTTACAACCCAGTAGTAGCGAGAGGAGAACGGAGACCATTGCACGTCTGCTGGTGTCCATGGTGTCTGATGACGAAGGTGTCGTGGGGGTGAGAAGGGAGAATCAAGATCGATGATGTGCAGACCCTTTTGCCTATTGTCGGTTTAACACAAAATACCTTAGGAGATCTGGATAAACCCACGATGCTAATGCCACATCTCTCCCAGCAGGGGAGATGCCCGCTGACGCCACAGCCTCATCGACATGGATGCGAAAGTCATGACTGAATGTTGGACTGTCATATATGCTTGGCTCTCTACCACCACTACGGGCTGTATGTATCGAAGACATGGTGGCCGTTCAAGACCTACACGTGATCGTTGCTGTTGTAAGCATATATAAAGAGCATCGAGTCGAGGCCAATTACAGCGATCATGCCAGCGAGATCTGCTGCGACGCAGCAAAAGTCAAGTAGAAAGAGTGCAAATTCATGTCGAGAATGAAGCTAATCAGACACAGTCTCGAGTCATTTGGCACAAAGGAAGAGCACCTGTACTAGATGTGTGGACATGGAAGAAAAGCTTGTTGCAATATATCAAGGTACGACTTCTGTGATAGAGCCAACGAACAGTGCGGGTTGGTTCCAGATTGGGAGGAATGCCCCAGCGCCAAGAAACGATCCCCGGGCAGCAACTGCGCCGCTCAGGCCTCTACAGCGATTGACGGCGACCGACCGCGGGGTCAGACGACCAACAATGATCTTTCTGCGCCATACACTCCAGCACTTTGTGGTCAACCTAGACATAGGCTATAACTCAGAGAGAGAAAGTAACGAGAACGAGGGCGACAGAATCTGCTGTAGTTGGCAACTCGAACGCATTCACCAGAAGTCAAGAGCGATACACATCTCCCTCACTCAGCTTGCACGTCATCATACATGATGGCTCTTCCTAAGAGAATCATCAAGGAGACGGAGAGACTGATGGCTGAGCCGTATGTTGGCGAGCTCACCACATGATTGATAGCTTGCTGAGTAAATAATCCAAGTGTCCCCGGCATCAACGCTGTACCACACGAAGACAACCTGAGATATTTTGATGTGCAAATACACGGTCCATCACAATCGCCATATGAGGGTAACATATCGACTCGCTCAAAGCATCCAAGAGCCTGACTAATTCCATGAAAGGCGGCGTCTTCAAACTCGAACTTTTCCTGCCAGACGACTACCCCATGACGCCTCCCAAGATTCGATTTCTGACCAAGATCTATCATCCGAATATCGACAGGCTGGGCCGAATCTGCCTGGACGTCCTCAAGAGTAGACATACAGCATACCCTCGAACACACAAGCGATTGCTAATCTCCTTCCTCAGGCAACTGGTCTCCCGCTTTGCAGATCCGTACTATCTTACTCTCCATCCAGGCCTTGCTCGGCGCCCCGAACCCAGACGACCCTCTGGCCAACGACGTGGCCCAGCGATGGAAAGAAGATCAGAACGCAGCCATCCAGACTGCAAGAGAGTGGACTCAGCAATATGCCAAGGCTTAAGCTGCCTGTCACCACATCATACAGTCCTGACAATCTTGTCCTCATCTTTACTTGTTCAGCAGTTTTGCAGCGACGTCTCCTTGAGCCATACTAGAAATAAGCTAGATATGGGCGTTGACTTGATTGATTGGCGTTACGAGGCGTGCTTTACTACCAATAGCTCTTGAGAGATGCTAGTGGCTAAGTACTGAGCATTCACTTACACACCTCTCTATGGGACATGAAAAATTGAACCGCTTCACTTCCATCCTATCTAGCTGCGTGGCGACATGTTGATTACCCTATGCATTCCCCTCTTGTCTTGTATTTGTGTGCACCCGTGCGAGCCTAATCTTCATTGACGTGTAGGAAGACGCGGAGAAAGGTGGGTGGAGCGAATGCATGCTCACCTTCACTTGGAGCAGGTGAGGTATGTGAAGTGCGTTCGGCCACATACATGATGCATTTCCAAAGTGTCCATCTCCTTCCTTTCCTTCAACCATGGCTTCAACAGGGGAGAGAGCCCCTGTGCTACGCAGTCATTTCTCTTCCTCATCTTCGGATGGGGAAGAAGTGAAGAAACCAAAGGTAAGACCAGCTGCCCCTCGTCACGACAGATCTCCTCCCGATCACATCCACTATCACCGTCGTTTCGCACGCCTGCGGATGTCACAGATGAACAACTCTGGTCTTCAGAGCCACGGAGTTCTCTATATCTACGTCGCTTCCTCGGGCTCGACTGTGCGAGGCGCACGACCAGGCTCGCCAGCGCTTGTGTCAGAAGACCAAATGTGCTTTTCGAAACAGCGGAGCATTTTACACTCCTGTCTCAGTCCTGGGTCTAAGCGGATGAGTAGAGTGGTCGAGCGGTTCAACCCTTGACTTGCTCTATGCATCGTTCGATGGGCGGAGAGTGAATTCCCAGCCTCTTCACTCGAGTCAATCGCAGAAACATCTCTGCAGTCTTATTTCTATAAAGTCTCATCAATATTGATACTAATTACTCCCAGAACATCAAAGCCCGAGCCACCGAGCTCGTTTGTGCCCTACGCAAGCGTAGGTCTTCTTCCAGAATGCGAGACAAAGAGCTCGAAGAGGCACCGCCAGTGCCTAAACTGCCACCTGGGGTGGCAAGACGGTTGGATAAACCGGCAGGTGCCATAACTGGGCTTATGGACACTGGGGTCGCAAGAGAAGTTCGATCAGATATAAAGACGACCAGCGACGTGACGTATATTAATACGCCGGCGACTACGGCGTCTTTAAGTAGACCCAGCACTGAACGATCTGGTATGTTGTCTGATCTTTATTATGACTAGCCTCTTCGCTTTTGGTCTCTCGCTAGCGTCTCGCTTCCCTATCAAAAATCACAAGGCACTCTGCTTTCTGCGAGGCCCCCCTTCGCCTCTAGCCTTACGCCGTCCCCCCTCGCTTTTTTCTCTGCGCAGAGCCCTGTCGCTTGAGCTTACTGCAAGACTCTCGCGTTCTCATCATAGGCTCATTATTGCGAAACTTTGATATTCACTCGAAATGCCATTTCGCTTTTGCTGCTGCGCAGAGCCCCTCTGCTTTCAGCGTATTTTACGATCTCGGGGCTAATTATATAACAGGGGGCGTTCACTTTTCTACACCAGGCCGCTTCGCTTCTGTTCCTGCGCAGAGCCCCCTCGCCCTAGGTGTCTCGCCAAATCCTCGTGATGTTCTTAGTGCTGGGTCGCAAGACATTCACATCTCTACACCACAGCCCTTAGCTGCTGTCTCGGCGAAGGGTTCTCTCACTTCGGTCTCGGCAACGACTCCTTCTACTTCGGTCTCGGCGACATCTCTTCTAACAATTTCGGACCAGAGAGAAAGTGCAGCGCCAATGTCTTCTCACAGGGATCGCTTTGGAATACCAAATCCTAGCAATCGTGCGGTTACCGATCCTGTCCTGAATCGTCAACCTTACGTCTCTCATCACGGCTCTCCCCAATCGAGAAACTGGCAGTCGTCTAGTTCACTTGCAGTTCAACCCCACACTCCAAGGCGCCAAATCATCTCACCTGCATCTACGCGTACACCTGCGTCTACGCGTACTGCTACTCCACTTTCACTGCAGAGCTCAAGTGGAAATAATAGTGTAATCCACAACACCCCACCTCTTCCACCTGCACGTCCACCACCAAGCATACCAAACTTCAAGATCAGGACAGACCACAAAGTGCACTTAGAACCCAAAAGGCTCCGAAGCGACGTTGAGAAGCAAAATCAAGGACCTGATCAGAAGAAAAACCAAAGTGGCAATCATAGAATATTCGAGGGTGATGACTATGTGACTGACGATTTCAACCACGACCTTGCACAGTACTTCCAGCAGAAAGCAAAGATCGACAAGGACAAAAAAATGCTCCATCCGCAGAAACAAGCAGATCGTCCTGAAGGCACATCTCCTGAGCAGAATGATAATCTGACACCCCGTAAGCCTGGTGAAACCGACCAAGAATACCAGATCCGCCGGCAAAACTATGCAAAGTCTATGGCCCTGCTGACAGGCGAAGCTTTGAACAATGATCCCAACATCAAGGACATCAATTTCACTTCTATCTCCAAAGACACCCCTGACAAAGAGTCACCTGTTCCAGCAACATCGCCAACTCCAAAGCCTGATATTGATGAAGTCGTTCGTTTGTAGGAAAACACTCGTACTTCTGATACGTCAAGCAAACCTAAGGGAATGGCGCATCGGGAAATAGAGGGTGGGAAAACTTACGTCTTCCCCTATCCACCAGGACGCTCGGCCAAGTTGCTTGGGAAGCAGCCTGTGACCACAGCTGCTGATGACCAACCACTTGACGACATACACAAGCAGAGGAAGTGGAACATCGCCGCAAGTCCTCCTGAAGCTGGTATTCATCCCTCTCGTCCTCGATTCTATGAGCAACACTTGCAGGGTCAGAGGTTCGAATCAACATTACACCATCCTGCCATTGCAACTGATGCTCATATCAGTCCTCTTTATACTGCTGAGGCGATGTTGAAGGGACCTAGCCAGGAGCACAAATTCATGCAGAAGCCATCTCGGTTCAACATCCAGTCTCCAACCACGATGGTGAAAGACACGTCCTCACCACCTCAACAAAGCACTCCAAGCAGCTCTACTAAATCAAGCATACTCAGCAAACGTCCCTCCAAATATACCTTGACACCTGGGTCAAGCAAGGAGAAAAGAGAAACAGAGGGAAGAAAAGGCCGTCAAACCAAAGTCATCATTCAGGAACTTTGGCTTCCTCAGACGTTCAGGTGACCGTGACAAAGCAAAGGCCGCGCCTGAGAACAATCCAGAGGCAAAGCAGACGCCCACACGACCTCCTCGTCCTCCAACTTTGGACGTTGATGCTTTTACGCCTTTGACATCTCTCGCCCGTCAAAACCCTGCTTCTGCACTTGCGCTTACGACCACATCCCCAACTTCACCTACACCTTCACCTACGCCTATACCTCCACCTGCACCTACGGCACCAGGCGCACTTTACGATTTCGAAGCATACGGCGTCAGGCCACCACCTAGGATCGTCCCAGGTTCCGACATCTACCGCGCCAAATATGGCTTGCCCAAGCTCGAGCCCCGTCGTCCAGACGATCATCGCTGCCACCCCAGCCACATATTCAAATGGGACACCCGCAAATTGTCATGCGCAAATCACGAAGGGCGATGTGCCATATGCAAAACCGAGTGCTGTTTGCTCAAAGAAGGCATGCGCGTCCTCGATGGCGCGTACACTGACGACAAAAGAGATGGACTCGAAACCACACAATCGATGGTAGTCGATCTGCAGTCTCACGCTCCAGGTGTGTTCGACGTCTTCCCTAGGATGCTAACCTGTGGCCATTGCCGCCGCGATGTGTGTCCGGACTGCGCTGGTCGTTGCAAGCATGGGCGCTGCAGGACTGTGACCTGTAAGGACTGCGCTAAGGGTGATCCCTGGACTGCTTGTGCTTGCTACAGAAGATGAACGGCACATGGACACGGCTGAACGAGAATGGATCATGACTTCATGTCCTGTGAAGAAGAAGATGGAAGTGGCATACGCATAGTTCTGTGCATGGAGGCGTTGCAATCATGACATGCTGAACTGTGGCACGGCATGAACTACATCGTCTAGATGACATACACCTAGTTCTGCGCATGGAGGCTTTGCAATCAGAACTTTCTGAACAGTGGCAAGATACGATCGAATCGTCAATCATTTGTATCATGTCAAGACAGAGCTCACGGACACTTTTCTTTTGCTTGGCCATCGGCTATCAGAATCCAAGTTGTATCCTGCTTTAGGCAACACTGGCATCTGCTTTGAGTTCATCATAGCCTCGATTCTAGCTAATCAGAGGTCGCGTAGCTTACTTTTCGAAATGATCTTAGTTAACTTATGCCATCCGAGCTAGTATATGTTTTGTAGTCGTCCGTGGGATATGTAGGAAGAGAAGAGTAAATTATGCCACATGCCCAATCTGCTTGGACCTGACTACCTACTGGCCACCCTATTAGTATAGTATCTAATTAATTGAGGTGATATACAGTGGTGGCCAGAATATGCCAAGAGAAGCAAGTGTTAGGTAAGGTACAGTAGGACTACAACATCATGTGCTGTACACGTCGTACCTGACTGTACGTTGCGTGGTCTTTGCGGATTGTGGCTGTGTCACAAGAGAGGCACATGTGAGTTAGAGTCGTGGCGCAAATAATCTCCACAAAAACGCGCCTAGCTTATCATTGTCGATTTGTCTCTCGAGACCAACTCTATCCGGACATATGGTGTTCAGCCAATCAGACGTCACCACTCTCATCAGATCAGTTTCAGACGTCACTCCATCGGTAGTGACACGGCGGGACGGCATACCTCCGCGCCAGAATTACACGCAAAGTAGGTCAGAAACAATCGTGAATCCTGCTATCTGCTTGATCGCCAAGTCTGGCTGTGTTGGAGTCTTAACAGTTCCTTATTTCCTACCCTATCTTCGCCATCCCTGTTTACTTAAAAGAGACAACGTACATACACAGCATGGGAAGACGAATTGGCTGATATCTATACAAGTGCTCTCACTGTTTCCTATCCTATACCTTATGCATCGACTATCGTTGTAGCCGCTTCGCATTCTTATCATCCGTCCCCCGCGACATGCAATGACCGTGATCTCACATAATCCGCTGTCTCGCGCTCAGCTCCCTGCGCATCGTCGCAGGAGAAAATATCGCTCTTCAGACGCTTTCTGTCTGACGATACTCATATTCTGCGCTTTTGCACTCTTCAGCTATGCCGGCTTCAATTACGATCGAAGGCAGGAAGTCACGTATCGCAACGCATTGGCCAAGAGAGATGCTGGACCTTTCGCTTCTACCGATGAAGAGGTATGTATATGTGTTGAGCCGCACCATGGTGTACTACTAACAGACCACAGTGCCGCATGGTGCGCCATTCAAAGGATCAATGTGCATATATAGCAAAACATTGCCCCGATGAGGACGCAGGCTTCTACTCGTACCTGGCTCTCTTCTATTGTAGCCTCTCCAAGGCAAAGCCGGTGGCATTCATCATTCTTGTGTCATGGCTGGGCCTGCTCTTCAGCACCATCGGTATTGCTGCTAGCGATTTCTTCTGCATCAATCTCAGCACCATTGCTGCTATTCTCGGCATGAGCGAGAGTCTCGCAGGAGTGACTTTCCTTGCCTTCGGAAACGGAAGCCCCGACGTCTTTTCTACATTTGCCGCCTTTACCACCGACAGCAGCAGTCTAGCCATTGGAGAATTATTCGGTGCTGCTTGTTTCATTGCAGCCGTGGTGGCTGGATCCATGGGTGTCGTGCGGCCATTCAAGGTTGCGAAAAAGGCTTACATGCGAGACATTATTTTCTTCGCCATCGCTGCCATCTTCAGTCTGTTCTGCATGTGGGATGGCAAACTACACGTGTGGGAGTGCCTTGCTATGGTGGGCTATTACGTCTTGTACGTCATCACTGTCGTTGTGTGGCATTGGTGGTTCACTCGCAGGAAGAGACGACAAGACAGAATAAGCGCAGCTAGAGGACAATATATCTTGCATGTCACCGATGAAGAGCAAGAAGAGTATCGCGACGAGCCTGATGAGGAAGGAGGAAGCCGCCCATCCCTGTCTCGCGGCCCATCCACCGAGAACTTCTCGCTCCTGGAACGAGCACAGGCTTTGGACGACTTTGAGGATGTCGAGGATGACGAAGAAAGGGACCGGATCATGGCAAATCTGCAGAGCAACATGCACCTCAACAGACCAGCACCAGGCCAACGACGTAACACACTCACTCCCATCCGACCAAGTTTGGTTGGAGCCCTGGAGTATCGCGCTCTGGTCGCGTCTTTACAGAAGTCAAGGTCCCATCAAGTCATACCAATGGATGCTCAACCATACTCTGACGACCATGCCCCTCGCTTACATGCCGACAACATCTCTACTACCTCCGATCCCGAAAGCCGACCTGCTTATTACCTATCACCCCCACGCGGCGATGAATCTCCTCTGTTTGAGCGACCGACTCCGGAGGTGCGTACCACTACCTTCGGTCGATCACGAGCAGTCTCTGCAAATGATGCGCTTGGACTCAAACATGACCCTGGTCTGATGGACAGCCATGGGCTGAAGAATCGTAATCTGCTTGATGTCACCAAGGACGACAATGGACTACTAAGGCCTCCCTCGTCTGTCCACAGCTTACCACTCGAGAGTATTGCAGAGACGCCCGACGTCGTGATATCCGAAGCTGCCTCGCCTTCAGAGCCCAGCTTTTGGCGCAAGCAAGATGGTGCTCAACCCTCTTTCAATCTGCTCGCTCCGCCTGGTGATACGGCTCCATCCACGCCCGATATCTCGCCCTCGAGATCACCTGCTTCACTGAGCCCTCGCCAGTCACCTCCTCAATTGACAAGACTCAAGATCCCCAGTGATGGCGTATCACCACCAGGATCGGCCCCTATGTCCCCGTTCCCAGCTTACACGGACATATTTCAGCACCCGGGGAGTCGGCCAGCAAGTATCTACCTGGGCCCTCCGAGTATTTCTGCCGAGTCGCATCCCTGTTTGCCATTTAGCGATGATGGGCATCAGCAGAAACGTGTGCGTTGGTGGCCCTATAACGTTCTGCCACCTCCGGAGGTGCTCTTGTATCGGTTATTCCCAACCTTCCAGCACTGGTGTGCGAAGTCTTGGTGGGAGAGAATATTAGCTGTGGTTGCCGCGCCTAGTATCTTCTTCCTCACAATCACGCTGCCAGTCGTTGATATCGAGCGCGAAGATGAGCCGATCGCGAAAACCCCAATAGAGCCGAATCACACCTTCGAGCCGTACAGCGACGTGCCTCCGCTGGAAGTTACGAAGAGCAATCTTACCTTGGACAGCCCTGTAGTGACAGAAGAGACACCGTCGCAAGCAGAAGCACCGGGCCACGGCAGCGCTGCTGTTGCTGCAAATATTGAACGCACGTACCACGATATAAATACCGTACAAGCGGAGTCTCACTCTATCGCCGCTACGCCTATGGGACCTCAGCCTTGGAACCGATGGCTTACCATTACTCAGATGTACCTTGCGCCTCTATTTATGGTCGTGGTGATCTACACGCAATATCTTGACTTACCTTCACCCTATCGGCCTCTTATCAAGCCAATCTGTGTGTCCCTTCTGGTGTCCACCCTTCTGCTTGTAGTCTTGCTACTGACGACCACCCCGTACCATCGTCCAAAGCCATACGAGACGATACTGTCGCTTGCTGGGTTTGTCGTGGCCATCGGCTGGATTTCAACCATTGCCTCGCAAGTGGTAGCGGTGCTCAAAGCGCTCGCCGTTATTCTGAACATGTCCCACGCTGTCATGGGTCTTACCATCTTCGCGGTCGGCAATTCACTTGGAGATCTTGTCGCTGACATCACTGTCGCGAAGCTCGGATTCCCCGTCATGGCTTTGAGTGCATGCTTTGGTGGACCGATGTTGAACATCTTACTGGGTATAGGGCTGTCTGGCTCCTATATTCTTATCCGTGGCGCTCAGCACAGGCACAAAAAACACCCTGGCAAGAACATTGAGTACCGCAGCTACAATATCGAAGTGGGCACTACGCTTATGATCAGCGGGGTTACATTGGTCTTTACGTTGTTAGTGCTGGCCATTGCGGTACCATTGAACAAATGGACAATGAGTAAGAAGCTCGGATGGGGACTCATTGCGCTGTGGACCATCAGCACGCTAGGCAACGTTATCGTCGTCGAGCTCATGGGAGTCGGACAGCCGCAAGGCGAGGCATGGAATACGTATATGTAATTGATTGGACGAGATGAGGATGACTCACGTCAATGTATTGATGTTTTTATTTCTGTAACACCGGCACTGCAACAGCACGACACTTCCCCTCTGTTGCTGCAGTATTGGAAGCAGCATGCGTGTATATTGGAACGCATAAAGCAGGGGGCCACCTACACGTGGGATTGTCATATAACTCGCCGGTGGTTCCCGAAAAGGTCCGCGTATGAACAGCAGAGTCATGATTGTCGTTACAGATGATGGTACCTGAAGATTCTCGCGACTATCTTGTGGGTCATGAAGAACTGGACTTGATGCCCGACTCGTCTTATACAGGGCTGCTGCAAATCCCATGGGGACGATGTCGTCTTGACCCATCAGGCTGATTGGAGATTTCCTGCAACCGGGTCGCTTCGCGCCCGCGCCATCTGGTCGCGCGGCGGCTCTTGGAATCACGTACATCAAGAGAATTTTAGACTAGGAACATGTTGGAGCCCAAGGGGTAGTGGGACACGCGGACTGTGTCGGGCAGCAAAGGCAAAGATAACAAGAAGAATAGATAAATTGCGTCAAGACCGGTCAAGGATCAAAGCTGTAATTCGCACAGAATACCAAGATTCAATTGCAGACAAACAACGTTACTTCCCATTCCAGTCGTATCTTGAAATGTCGCTTTAGTGACACGGCAGAAACAGGAATATCAGATTATCTGGCCTGTACTTCACACCCGACCCCCAATGTTGCCTCACAGACTCCCACATAGTTCGAGCACATTACGATTGCGGCGCCGGCCTCGAAGAAGGCCTTGAATACTTTAGCAGACCAGACTGTCTGGTACATGATCTAGCAGAGGGTCACATATCACTCGATCAAGCGAAGCATCTTCCCGAAGCTTGGTTGGCAGGGGAGGAATCAAAGGTGCCACAGAGAGGTTGATACAGCGACCGTCACGTACGTGTATATTTCCGTCTTCATCCAAGAACAAGGTCACAGAGCAGAGCTGGCTTTACGAACGTCTTCGAGCTTGTACTCGATACTACTATTTGTGTCATACAATCATGTTACCAGCGACACAGTCATTGGGTGCAATGGCTGCGCGCAGGGTTGCATATTATAGCACATTCGGGCAGCAATACATGAGAACGTTCCTTCTAGCCTTGATCTTAGCGACTGACGGTCAGATGTCTAGCGTCAGTGACTCCGACTTCTTCCTCCAGAGTTGATCTCCTTTTGCAGATAGGCTCTAGGCAATTGTTCGGTTCTGGAAGCGGATAGTCCGTTGATCGATCGACCGCTGCCTGCAGCACTACAGCACTGTTGTGAGGAATAGTCGCCCCCGCAGCATTTTATAGCTGTCTCCCTTTTCCTCTCGCGTCTCTTTGCACAAAAGACTTCGATCGACGTGGTCTCCGCCCATTCGCTGGAATATTCCTTCAAGCACTGAAGGCCCGTCGCGACAAATCGACTGGCAATCCGCAGTTGTTGTTTGCACGCCCTTGCATCATCCCACAGCGTATCTTATACATCCACCGCGTTGCTATCGGCAAACGACAGGGCAACAATTCTATTGCCTCTTACGCTGATGACATATTAGCGGGGTACCGTTATCGTCCCCCGTAATTTTTTATCTTGATATCCTCCTTAGGACTTGCTTGTTGTCGGAAGAGCAGCGAGCACGATCACGGCCAGGGTTCGTCATCTAGACTAATCAGGGGGTCGTCTTCTTCTACCCAGTCGTCGCTCTAGTAAGCATAAGTAAGCGAAAACAAACGGCCAAGCGATTGCTGTAGCGCTTCAATCCGGCAATCCCTCTTGCAGTCGGTGTTCATTGCACAACATCAACCAATTACGGTCATCCCCCTGGACCTAAGTTCTGTCGTTGTCTTTTCGCCGTCTACGTCGTCTACGTCGTCAGCTTTCTCTATTCCATCATCGATCCTCCACATCCACCCACACCCCTTGAGAATTCGCGACACTGTTTACAAGGAAAACCATCAACAACAACCCCACGACGTTCACAGTCTGAAGCGCAAGCTTAACGGCGATAAGGTTCACAGCTTATCCTAGTTGCAAAACAAACGGATTTAGCTGCTTGTGTTTACTTCGTTGCCGCACCGCTTCTCTGCGCACCCTTCTGAGCAGCGAACTTTTCCGCGCTGCTCCTGGGTCGTGCATTTGCGACCAAGACGTATCAGTCTTTAGCATTCTGATTTATGTCGTAAGTCCTGCTTCTCTATTTTCTCTCTTATTTATCCAGCCGAAAGGGTTAAACCCCTCACTCCCACATGTTTACTCAGTCGAGTCTGTGTGGCACACTGCATTAGTTCTAGATGCGACAAAGGATCTGACTGATTCAATGATCCGTAGGACAAGACGGTCTGCAAGTCATTCGACAGGCTCCGCTCGCGCTGCTTTCATTGAGGACGAAGACGACGATCTATCCTACGACGACACTCAATCACCTACGTCCACCAGCAGCAGTGGGAGCCTGTCGGTTGAAGATTGGCAAGTTGTTGATGATATCCGGCCTTCGGACTCAGTAACTGCCCGTTACCAAAGATCTTCCAACGGTAGTATTTCGAGCAGGCCCCTTGGTAGACCTCTGCAAAAACGAGAGACTCGTCCGACCTCATCGCGTCGCAAGTCATCTCACAGACTGTCAACCATCCGGGACGACGACCATCAGCACCACTCCTCACGGTCAGCCTCGGGCAGTGAGCATTCGGGGAGACGAAGTCGTCGACACACCGACACTAGAGACGAGAGGTCATACCGCTTTGCGCGAGATCCTCGCGAACGACTGCCCTCAAGTGGCAGTGGATCTTCCAGCGTGGAGTCGTACGACTCTTACCAGGGTGGAGGCGGTCCTTACGATTATCAACTCCACCCAGCTGCACCTCATCCTGCCTCGCCATTTCACCCTCATCATGTCCCACCGCCGTCCAATTATCCTCCAACTGTTTTGTCTGGCTATGATCCTCATGTACGCCCCATGCACCCACCCTATGACGCTGCTCTCGTCCCAATGATGCGACATGAATCTATGAGCCAATATGGCGGCGGCGCGTATCCTCCTCAGTCTTCCAACCCCTTTGCTCCTGGGCCATCGATGAACAACCCATTCTCCCCCGTGACGGCGACTGCTTCAGCTGCAGGAGAATACTTTCCCCCTTATGACAGGCCATCTCCCCCCTCGGCTCACTCTCAACACGCTCCACCGATGCAATTCCCACCTCCCCATTTGGCTCGACCTCGTCCGCAATCACGACCCCAAAGTTATGCTGGACCGGCATATCCTGGCATGGAGCAAGCAGTCGCCCCGTATTATCAGCCTCCTGCGCAATATCATGGCTATCCACAAGGCGCAGATCCACAGCTTATCGCTCAATACCTGCACGAGCTACAGTTGCGGGAGAAGTCTCAAGCCAGCACTCCCGAGCCTCGTAGCGCCAAGTCAAAATCACCCGCAAATCCAACACCGGCCCCGCCTCCTGCTCCTGAGCCACCCAAGGAAGATCAAGCCGAGCGCCTGATCGCGCTTATGGCCGAGTACGAGAACAAAAAGCAAGCCGCCATCGACGCAAAGTTGAAAGAGGAAGCCGAAGCAGCGGCTGCCGAGCAGAAGAAAAAGGATGCCATAGAAGCCGAGTCAGCAAAAATTGCGGCACTGCTGCAGAAGTTCCAGGATGATGCGGCAAAGGCGAGAAAGGAAGAATTGGACAAGATTGAAGCTGAAAGGAAAGTCGCAGAGGAAAAGGCGGCAAGAGATGCTGAATTAGCAGCGGCGGCATCTGCAGCGAGAGAAGCTGCTGAGAAGGAGGCCGCTGCGAAGGCCAAAGCCGCCGAAGAGGAGGCTACTGCGAAAGCGAAGGCTGCCGAGGAAAAGGCTAAGGCTGCCGAAGAAGAAGCTATAGCAAAAGCGAAAGCAGCTGAGGAAGAACATGCGAAGAAGTTGGCAGAGCTCAAGGCTGCCGAAGAAGCAGCAACTGCAAAAGCGAAGGCGGCAGAGGAGAGTCTGGCAAAGATCGCGCCAGCGCCCGACGATGCGCAACCCAATGTGACCTTCTTCGATGCTTTGGGCCGCAAATTCGAGGTCCCCTGGCGCTTTGCCAAAACTTGGAAGGGAATGAAGACGCTCATTGAACAGATGTTCGCCCATGTCGATGGGATTGGACAGAACGTCATGGACGGTCGCTACGACATCCTCGGTCCCGAGGGCAACATCTTGTTGCCGGCGGTCTGGGAATTGGTCATCGAGGCCGGGTGGACCATCAGGATGGAGCTCTGGCCTGAGCCTGAACCAGATCCCGTGTTACCAGGCGCCTTCCCACCAGAAATGATGATAGATGTTGGAAAGAAGCCCAAGTCGTCCAAGAAGGACCCGAGCCGAACGAAGAGTGTTTCACGACAACACGGGGCAGTCCCACCGCCGCCTCCAATCGTTATTGGGGGTGATGGGGATCCAATAGTGCAAGTCGAAAAAGAGAAAAAGCCCAAGAAAAAACCGCCTCAGCAGAGTGGTGGCTTCTTGAAGGCATGGATAGCCCAAAGTGCTGGTGCGCCGAGAGCCCGAGCGTCTTCGGGAAAAGACGGTGAAAAACCTGGGATTAACAATGGTATGGCTATGGTGCCTAGTCATCATCGCCAGATTAGTGGTACTAATGGTGGTGTGTCTGCTGGTACACGCAGAATGAGCCACAGCGGCGGAGCAAAGCCTGCCAACATCAGCATGATCGTAAGAAGAAAAAGCGAGCACACTGATGAGGACCACTTTGTCGTTGTGGAACGTCACAACGTGAAGTCTGTCGCTCAAGGCAAATCTGCGGAGAATCCTCCAGTCGCTTGCGCAGTCATGTAAAGAAAGACATCCGATCTGCTACTCTTCGAAGGCAGAAGAGTGCAGGCGTGTTCTGCTGTCGAGGAGAACGGAGTTTCTTGCCTCACGCAAGTTACTCGCTGCTTGACAGACTCCACGCGCACTCCTCGAAGTTACCGCAGACGCCATCCGAATATACCACTACTCAATTGCCCAGACGAGCGTCATGAAGTTTTGCTCCCGCGAATGAATCGCGGGTTTTATCATGCCTCAAACGAAACAATCGGAAGAAAAAAGAAAGAGGAAATCACGAGGGAAGACATGCCAATAAACACCCCCCCCCCCTCAAAACCTCAAAACAATCAATGATTCATGTTTGCTATATTTTCACTTCTTTGGAGTTTTTCTCTCCTCTGCGGAGGCTTTTTATTGCCGTCCTCGACATTTTCCCCCCTGTTTGTCACTGACTGTCAAAATTAAAGGTGGAAAAAGAGGGTTAGAAAGTCTTCCTTTTTTTATTTGTCCTTTTCTGATCATGTCTCTGCACTTTAACCTCTCTGCTGCTTGTTCTTGCGTTGCGATTTTGTTGCGATTTTGCTGCTTACTGTCGTTTTCCTTTCTCTAGCGGTGGCGAAGGAAAGGAGAAAGGGAGTTTTCTTCTTTTTCCTTTTCTTGAGATGAATAATGACTGATGTGATGTGATTGGACTGATTGATTGATGGATGCGAAATATTTATAGCTTAGAAGATGGAGCGAAGGAGGGAAGAGAAGCAAGGAGGACTTGCGATGACGAGTCGAGATGGGACGGAATGATGATGATTTTGCGAATCTATTTGATTGTTTTATACCTCGAGCTCTTTACCTGCGTCATGTGTATTGTCTTGATTTGTCTTTCCTCTTTCATCGCGTGTGGTTTTTATTCAATGAATGCAAGAATGATGAATGGATCGATACAGCTATTGGCTTTTCTCCTCTCCTCGGTTCTGTCTCTCCTCTCTATGGTAGTCTTTGTGATATAGCATAGTTAGGTGATATATTTAGATCCATGAAATGTTGCGTGTCGTGTGTCTACACTCTACTTCACCTCTGCACCATTCGTAGTGCACTTATGGTATGTTGCGAAGCCGTATACACCACTGGCTTGCGAAGACTTTCAGCTATGTGTCTCCTTTGTTTGCTTATTTCCGAGGTCATAAGCGGGCTGATAGGGAGCCAATTCGATTGAGTATATTCATGAGAAGAGAAGAGAAGAGAAGAGAAGAGAAAAAGGTAAAAAGGACACAATCTAACGAGATCACATGAGGCACTTTATTTTTTGGGTTTTGGGTTTTTGATTGCAATGCTCGATTTATAGAGCCTAGTTGTCCTATCTGCAGATGAGGAAAAGAAGAGAAGGAGAGAAAGAGAGAAGCAGCAGCAGCAGCAGCAGAGACTATGGGATCCTAGGAACGTAATTCTTCGTAGCTGCTGTCTCCCTCTCTAGTAAGGTTTCAACAGTGGAGATCCAAGTGGTCGTAACGATGACTTTTTTGAGAACAGAAAGCAGTCGCAGAACTGAACAGAATAAAAAGTGTCGTGACTTTTTGTCCCCTTTTTCTTTAGCCTTGGTTCCTGTTGTTCGGAAAAGCAGAGTGGAGAGTAAAACACCAGAGTGGAGAATGATGAGAAACAAGACCGCACGAGAGAAGAAACAAAGAACATTCATAATCGAGAAAAGCAGAAACAGAGTAGAGAATCAGAGAACAATCATTAGTCGGTCGTGCAGAGCACAGAATTAAGATGTTTGAGACACCTTTTGTGGCTCCCCCTGCTAGCCACACACCAGTCTTCGCTCCTCTTTTGCTCTTCTTGGGCCAGAGAATGGGCCAGAGAGAGAACGACAAGCAAGGCGTGGCAGATTTGCGAATCTACCTGTAAAGTGCCCAGTCGGGTGGTGATTTTTGTTCCTTACGCTTCATTGCTTTGATTTCTCCCGCCAACTCGTCGAAGCGACCCTGCCACTTGGGATCGAGATAAGAAGAACGAGGAGGAGGTGAGACATGCCATCCAGTGGTGGCATCGTTGATTTTCAGTACTTGTCGGCCGACGACTTGTTTGGTGCCCTTCTGTGGCTTGTTCTTGCTATTGATGACTATGCTTTTGTTCTTCAATGCGCCATCTGCGGTACGTTTGGTCACTCCAGACTCGGCGATGTGAATTTTCTTATTCTCCTTTTCCAAGCCATGTGGGGACACAAATCCAGTCTTGTCTTCTGAGTCAACTTTAGTAGGCTTATGCGGCAAAGAAGTCACCACTGCAGGATCCCTGACAAGGTAGCAATGCGCTGGCTGCCCGGCCATCAGCTCACTGCGTGGAGGTAACATGATAGTTGGCTTCGCAGTACTAGTGCTAGTTTCAGCATGTAGATGTCCCGGAGTGGACGCGTCGGTAACGTCGACCGGCTGAGCCAGAAATGCAGCTTGAAGCTCTTGCAGAGGTTGAACGGCGGACAAGGAGCTTGTGTTCCCATTGATTGGTGTGTTGTCTACCATAAAAGTACGCAAGAGATCAACGTTCGATTCTTTCTTCGGTTCTTCGATGCTCTTAGCTGCCAGGCCGCTTGTTGATTCGGCTGCAGCAGCAGCCCTCGCGGCCTCTCGTCTGCGTTTCGACTTTTGTTTGCGCTTCTGTTTGGAAAAATGCGATCTAGGAGTTGTACGATGGGAAATATTCCAATGTAACAGTGGTATAGTCCTGGTTACAGGAGGACGGTACGGGGTCGGATAATCTTGTACTATCCCGGCAGGGGGTGCAATACGGATCGACGCGGCTCTGAGACTGTTGCCAACTGGGTCTTTGGCCCATACATACCACTCCTTGTATGCCGTCATGAGCTCGGCAAAGACTTTGTCTAGGTCGACTTCCACTTCTTTGCGAATCAGATTGTGCATTGTCTTGGTGAGTGTGCTCTGTATCTTGTCGGCATGCGTCTTGTGATTGTGGTAGACAGCGGTCTGCTGTTGATTGCTGGGATTATAGATGCCATACACTTCAAAATGCGAACTGTATAGCCTTTCTGCAAGAGGAGCATCCTGGGCCAGTTTGGATTGCTGACTGCTGGTCCTCACACAGACATCTCGCAGATGTTTCAGTCGGCGCAAGGGCAGTGGTACGAGAAGAGGCCCGGCAACAGCATCCCAGTCATTCTTGCGTGTGCTACCCATAGTGCCAAAAGCACGACCCAGGAAGCCATAGACAATGGGAAAGTGCATGTGCAAATTCAGAGTCATCAAATTCGGCATGCATTCAACAAGAGCTTCCAAAGTTGAAGTCCAGCGAGAGAGATGTTTCTGCTCCCACCTGCTATCTGCTGTGGGCCAGGGAATGCCATAGGCTTGGAAGAAGAGGCTGACCTTGATTACGCAGCGAAGGTGTCGTGGCTTGCTCGTCGCCAGGAACGCAGAAAGTCGACCAGCATCCTCGAAGAAGAAATCGGTGCTGCTGTACAAGAAGTCTGCAGCTTCGTCGCTAATGGATTTGCAGCTGAGCAGAAGATTTGTGCATGAGCTCGTCCACAGCACATTGCTGCGAGATAGTGGTGTCGATCCCGGCTTTCGAAAGTAATCACGCGTTCTGTTTGATTCAAGAACACGCGGCGAGGCTTTGATGGACAAGCATCGTATAGCCTTACTCTTAGTTGACGCATTCAGTAAATTCTGTTTGAGGGGATGAGAATCGGATGGTTCGTATTCAGGTCTAATCTTCACGGTGCGCTCTCCGGCGTAGAACTCCTCGTAGATGCGGTTGCGAAGCTCGCCCGGCAGATCGAGGAAGGAACAACGAGATGGTCGCGCTTTATTGTGTGAAGAGTTATTCTCATCACTGAGAACTTGAGATGGAAGCTTCGTCGGTGTTTTATCATTCTCGTTCGGCGTAGCCATATAGTGCTGCAGAAGAAGTTGGGCACTACACGGTTTAGACATCGCCATGACTCAGTTTTGTTGAAGTGCAGCGCTGGAAAGAACGCATTTACTTGTCTTGATACAGGAAGAGGAAGAGAGAAGATTAGTGGAAGGAGCAAGATCAATAAAGTAGAAGGGGTAAAATGAGGTGGTTGGTTAAGGTACATTGAGCTGTAACAACAACAGGAAGGAGCTCGATCAAACATTCAATAAGCACCTACCGTACTTACTGAAAACACGTTATATCTTATATGCTCCCCATAGCAGCGATGACTTACCTTACCTTACATGTTGTTATATTCTTATGCTCTTGTCATTCATTCTGTGCAACTTACTCTTAGGGGACACGCGTAGTCACTGAGAAATAGCTTCAACTTCAGTAGTGTAACAACGACGACTAAGTCTAATGACAGCATTGAACAACAGCTCTCCTCCAACACGATTAGAAATTACCCAGATGAACATCGAAGCCATACTGATTTTCAGCGCTCTGATCAAGCAGAAAAGAACGCCCTTCTCAGTCCGCGACATAACGACGCATTCTGTGCCAGCGTAAGGTAAGGTATATGATAGAACCTCACCATCGCTGCTCTGTGACGAGCGCATGCTACGAGAACTCCCGCCTAGTGATCTTCAGCACATCAGGAAACCGATAATAGAAACATCGATTACAAGAAAAAGGGTCGAGCGATGTTGCCATGACCTTCGGGGTGGGATGATCATGGCAAAAACTTGCTCGGATAGTGTGTGTGTGTGTCGTACGGATGTTGTTGTTTTCCCCAGCTTTCAAGAGTTGGCTTGTGACCAAGGCCCAATGCCCAAGGCGCAATCCTGCTCACCGAACATTCATGAGACGTATCTGGTATAGCGGCTGGCCACTATCGCAATACAAGTATGTTGGTTCGGCGAGCCTCGTTGGCGCGTCATGCAGAATGACGCTACGCCTGTTAGCAACGGCGCCGCTGGTCGATGCTCTATTACAGCGCATTTGTTTAGGTATAGACTAAGACAGGAATCAAACGAAGATCTTCTAAGGTCTAATTATCTATCTTTCTGCTTTCGTCTCTTCCTGTCAAGTTTTTTCCTTGCTGCTGATTCACCAGCTCATGGACATTCATCATGGATCAAATATACCCCTACAATGATTACAGCGATCATATCGTCAAAACACGAGAGACGACGATACAGATCGTCCTGTCTTTGGCTCTCGGTGTTTTCGCCTTTCTGACCTTCTGTGTGAGTTCTGATCGACTGTACCTGATCACCCGGCGAGTCAGAACAAAAGCTGACTGAGCTTTCCAACAGCTACTGCGTCCCAGATGGAGCGGACTCTACGCTGCACGCAAGAGGCAGACGGACAGATCATCCGCCCTGCCAGAGCTTCCATCGACTTTCTTCGGATGGATTGTACCTTTGTGGAGGATCACTGACCAGCAGGTCCTGGCCTCGGCGGGACTCGATGCATACGTCTTTCTGGCCTTCTTCAAGATGGCCATCAAGTTCTTGTCCATCACTCTTTTCTTCTCGCTCGCCGTCATCAAGCCCGTCCACGACAGCTATCCTGACGATGACAAGCCTGGCCACAAGAAGAACGGCACCCAAGACGATGCCCTCTTCGTCCAGCAGTATGCGACTAACATCTCTCTCCACTCGCTACACGACTTCGCACCATGGGTGCCAGAGTACGTCGAGACAGATTACCTCTGGATGTACCCCGTCTTTGCCTACCTCTTCTCCATCATGGCACTCTACATGCTGGTCGCCGAAACCAGGAGAATCATCGAGGTCCGCCAGGAGTACCTGGGTAGTCAGACTACCATCACCGACAGGACGATCCGGCTATCGGGCATTCCCGAGAGCCTGCAAGCCGAAGACAAGATCAAGGACTTCATCGAGGAGCTGGGCATTGGCAAAGTAGAGAGTGTCACGCTCTGCAGAGACTGGAAAGAACTGGACGAGGCTGTCGTGCATCGTAACGTGCTGCTTCGGAAGTTGGAGGAGGCTTGGACTGTCTACCTGGGTCATCGCACTGTCGAGCGCAATCTCGAGTCTCTGCCAATAACTCAGCCTTCTCCACCCGGACCTACTGTCGATGGTGATACCGACCACGACGAGACACGCACGGCATTGCTTTCTCACGACACACAAGCTGCCGCCGTGCCATACGCTAGAACTCGTCCCATGGCAAAGCTCCGCTACGGTCGCTTCGGCTGGAATAGCAAGAGCGTGGATGCGATCGACTATTACGAAGAGAAGCTGAGAGGCGTCGATGAGAAAATCACTGATCTTCGCCAGAAGGACTTCAAACCGACCCCGCTGGCTTTTGTTACCATGGACTCGGTAGCTGCTTGTCAGATGGCCTCCCAGGCTGTTCTGAACCCATCTCCTCTCCAATTACTTGCCAACCCCAGCCCGGCTCCCGCTGATGTTATCTGGCCGAATACCTATATCACTCGGCGCAAACGCATGTTCCGCGCCTGGTCGATCACTGTTTTTATTGGTCTGCTGACCATCTTCTGGTCCTTCATCCTCGTTCCCATCGCCACCGCTCTGAATACCGACACCATCAAGAAGGTCTTTCCTGGGCTGGCCAAGAGCCTCAAGGAGCACCCTACCGCGAATTCACTTGTCACCACCCAATTGCCGACCTTGATCATCTCGCTGCTCAACGTGGCAGTTCCATACCTTTACGCGTGGCTCGCTACTCTGCAGGGAATGACATCGCAAGGAGACGTTGAGCTGTCCGTCATCTCCAAAAACTTCTTCTTCACTTTCTTCAACTTCTTCATCGTTTTCACCGTGTTGGGAACGGCGTCGAACTTCTTGCAGGACCTGCAAAAGATTGGAGACTCATTGAAAGATGCCACGCTCATTGCTTACACCTTGGCTGAGTCGCTTCAAAGATTGCTCACTTTCTATGTCAACTTTATCATTCTTCAAGGTATTGGTCTGTTCCCATTCCGACTCCTTGAGTTCGGAAGCGTGGCTACCTATCCGATCGGCTTGATGGGCGCGAAAACCCCAAGAGACTACGCCGAACTAGTACAGCCGCCGACATTCAGCTACGGATTCTATCTTCCTCAGACCATCTTGATCTTCGTCATCTGTGTCGTCTACAGCGTCCTCCGTGAGAGTTGGATGGTCATCCTGTCTGGCCTGATCTACTTCCTCATCGGAAGTTACGTCTACAAGTACCAGTTGCTATATGCCATGGATCATCGTCAGCACTCTACCGGACGTGCGTGGGTAATGATATGCGATCGCTTCATCGTTGGTATCATTCTCTTCCAGATCACTGTCGGAGGCCAACTTGCTTTGAAGAAGGCACTGATCAGAAGTGCTTTACTCATACCATTACTTGTTGGCACAATCTGGTTCACCGTGGTCTATGCCAGGACTTACAGACCCCTGATGAAATTCATCGCGCTGCGAAGCATCCGAAGAGCAGAGCAATCCGATTACAACAGAGCTGATGACACTGACGACGATGGTAACGAGCGCTATGATTCCGAAACTCATCACGGCACTACAGTCGATGAATCTCGAGAGTCGGGCATGCGCTTTGTCAATCCAAGTCTCATCGCACCGTAAGTTTATATTCGCTTATGCCACGCATATTTCAGGAACTCGCTGACCGCTGAAACACAGACTTGAGCCCGTATGGATTGCGGACAAAAATGGAGTGACCGAGAACGGTAATGGTAGACACGCTACCAATGGAATGCGAGGCGATGAACTTGCATAGGTCTATCCTCACTCTCGCTTACACTCTTTCGTCTTTCTTCTCTCTTATTACCTCACGATTTGTAATGAGTCCCGACCTTGTTCTACGATTTTGTCCGAGTATATAACGCCGCTGATGTCGAATTGAGGGTCCTCGGTCGTGGCTGCCATTTGAGCATCCGCGGCTGCAGGATGCTTTCACCCCCAAAAACATGTACATAAACAACTGTCAAACTGAATCCACTACCTTATATATCCCTAATCCTAGACATCTTTTGCCCGCATTGCCGATAAGCGATTGACAATATTATTTTAGGTCCATCTACTAGCAACGGTTGTCGCAACCGGTCTCAATATTCAATACGTCTTCACTCTTCTTCCTCTCGCGAGGAGTAGCACTGACTACAGTAGATGCATCTACTAATCCAAGAAACAGCAGTGGTGATTCGTCTTTAGAACTTTCAGCAAGGGTGAATGGTGCTACATCCACGCAGGCGTCTCTCCATTCACCTGCACTTGGCTCCGTGAAGCATAAACTCGCTAGTCATCTCAGATTGCGATCGCTATGGCGGCTAAAAACGCAAGAATCCATGCACAAGTCGCTGCAACTGGGTGTATCAATGATCGCTCATCGACAAAAGAGACAAATCTCCAGCGGCGAACAGAAAGCAATGTACCATGATGACATCCATATTGAACCTGTGCGCAGGTCTTCATTGGACACAACAGCGACGAGGTCAAGAAAACATCTGAGATTTGACATATTGTCACTGGCGAGAGGTCGAGCTCAGCGGAAGCGTTCAGCTATTCGTGCCATGAACATTATCATCCATCCGAAGCGGCCGGCCATCCACATCGCACCAGCCTCGCGACAGAACCTTGTGTGTGACGGTCTTGAAAAGCCACCATCTGTGAAGTCGAACACCAACAGCAATATCGACGATGCTGGTGCGCAGCCCGATGTAGCCGGAGAAGAGTTCATGTTCAGCAGTCCAACGCTTGAGCATTTATCTAATGATTCCTGGCCAAGCTTACGAGTATCCCGTTCCTCTTACTCACTCCTGGAGCTCATGAACGCGCCCACTAGCTTGGACTGCGGCACCATCATCTTTGCAGGAATTACGAAACCCTTGCGATCTTCCACATCTGCTATCCACCAGCTCAGCCCCCCAATGACGTTGTGTACCACTACGCCACATCGTGAAAGTACCACGAGCTTAACGATACACTTAGAACCACTGAATCGATCGATCAGCTTGCCGCAATTTTCTCTGCAGCCATTGCCGTTTCTTCAGGTCACACCTCGGTGCCAATCCGCCCCTACTTCAATCAAAGCTCCAAGACCTACTGTCGATCTGAATGCAGCAACGCTTCTATCGGGAACTTTGCTCGACTCTCTGCTTATGTATCTGGATCGCGGTGGCTACAAGTCAGCTTGTCCAGCTCAGAGCACCACTGAACCTGCTTCGAGCCATACACCAAAGCTTAGTGTATCATCTTTTCAAGGCATACCAACCGAGATCGTTCGCACTATCTTGGCCTACTTGTCTCCTCTCGACTTTGAGGCAGGAAGATCCTCTTGCGGCTCGTAGTTCGAAGCCAGTCTTGACTTGCACCTTCTTGTAGGCCAGCTGCGGCGTGGTGGATGGTGGCGTGCTGCTCAAGAGGACCTGCAGTCGATGCAGGATTCATTGGACACCTCAGCGAGCCATACGTTGGAGCATATACTCAGTCTCAGGCTCACGAAAGAGGCATCGCTAAGTGCACGAGTGAGTTTGGTCAATCAGTGGCCCGATCAATGTTCGCGGCACTCTTTCATGCAGTCGGCCAATGTGGACTTCTCACAACTCCAAATGACCCTTGGGGGCAAGGATCCTCGGAAGTTGCTATTCACCATCAGCAATTGCGGGCGGTTCTTGATCGTCGCAAGAGATAGACACATCTTCGTCTACGCCTTATGGCTGAATGTACTGAGGCCGCTATGCAACATCTTGTGCCCTCGGCGAGTGCTCGCAATGAGCATGGATGCTGGGGGCAAGCAACACGTAGTTGCTGCACTGCTCGAAAGTCGTTGTGGCATATTGGCCGATCTAGCAGATCCTACAAGTATCTTCCAGACTACAAGTCTTCCAGGCCTGGATTTACTTCGCCAGCATTCATTGGAGAATGAAGAGACCATAGCCACCATGTCGATCGGTACACAGCTGCAAGACGCGCCATGGTCAGCATCAGAAGCGTCGCTGGGGAGGGCGTCACTCAGCGACGGTATACACGAAATGCAAGAGTCTACTGTCGACGAGAATCGCACTATACGTACAAGGAGCCAGCTACGAAGCGAGATACTGCCGTCGAGTCTCGTTTTCTTGTCACCTAACAGTCCTTATGAGACCAAGATTCCCTTCGTGACCTCTCCGAAGACCATCTACCGCCACTTGGGTGCTGAGTTCGACCCTCCGCTATCAGTCTCGATGTGTCCTTCACACGGATGCGTTGCATTTGGGTGTGCTGGAGGAATTGACCTCCGCTGGACAGATGCTGGAACCAAGCAAGAACTCCACCGTTGGTTCCCTTCAACGACGCAGGCTGACTTTTTGTACTTTTGTCCACCACGAGACGGTGTCGAGTCAGCCACTGATTTTCGCATCATCAGTAGTCCGGCATGTGGGCATGGCGAACGGCACAGAATGAAGAAGTTTGCAAGGCGGGCATCACATGGCCTCGTCAGTATACTCGGTGGCACGTTTACTAGTAATTCGTCCACCTACGACGCGGTATACACAGAACCTGTAGCACAACATGCGAAAAAGGCCAACGAAGAAGAGGAGCATCTGCGTGCTGTTCCTCTCAGTGACGGTTATCATTATCTGTTTACTGATGCTGCGACGAATCTTTTATGTCTAGGTGGAGATGCACCTGTCGCTGGTCCCAAGACGCTGTCGCGGATGATCTACTTTGTACCCCCGAACGGGCTCAATATGGAAGAACAGCGAAGATCATCAACAGATGGAGCAGGTGTCGAATTGTCCAAACCGCCGCGGCCTACTATTTATTCCTCGGCTCCTGACTTGAGTCGTGGAGTCCGAGTCGTCGCTGCATACGACAAAGAAGTTGTCTTTTACTCTGTACCTAGTGATGTCTTCGGGCAATCATACTCTGGTCCCCGTCATGACGATCAAGATGAAGAAGCAGAGAAAGCAAGAAAGCCAGAGTCGTCGGCAACAACTCTCCCACTCGACAACAATCTGCCCTCTGACACAGCATGGCTAGATTGGCAGACCAACAACAATCCCGCTACATCGTGGTCTTTGCCACCCACCAAGCCCCACTGCTTCCCCATACACATCCACGGCATACGTGTGGGCCGCATGGAAGAAGCAGTCAGCGAAGTGGCGGTCCTGATGGATATGCAGACGGACGGCCGAGGAGAAGAGTCGTTTTCAGATGTGCATGTTTGGGGGTTCTCGTCTGGTATGCAGATGGGCGTCGCGTGGTGTTTGCGTGGTGGAGCTGTTGGTGTTGCTGCTGCTGCTGCTGCTGCTAGTGGAAAGGAAGAGTGTGAAGGGGGAGGACTGGTCAGGAGTGTCGTCAGGGTTGATGGTGGGTTCAGAACCCTTTCGTCGGGTTGCGTAGCAGGGGACGTATAACTCCCTGTCATGTTCTCTCCTATGCTGGTATGTCTGAATTTGACCCTATGATCATCTCTTTCTTTTGATTGTTTTCTGCATCGTGAAGTGCCCGTATCAGTAAATAGTTACATGACTTTTTCTTGAAAAGCGTACAGAAAGCAAGAGACGGACAGTGATATATACAAGATGAAACGAAATTCATATACAATTTTCACATGCTATGCTATGACATGATGCACACATCGCTCAAGGTAACAATTAGAAAGATAGTATATACCTGAAGCATTTCCCCTCTTTCTATCTGCTTTCAATTGCTTGAAGCTGACGAAACACAGAGCCTCACGCATCCAAGACGACCCGTCTCTTTTTCTTTTTCGTCGTTGTCGTCGTCGTCGTCGTCTCTGGTATGTCATCTGCATCTGCATCTGCATCTGCATCTGTCGTAGTCGTCGTCGTCGACTTTTTTTTTCTTCTTCGTCTTGGGTTTCTCTTCTCCTGCGTCTTCTCCGTCATCTTCTTCGTCTGCAGTTTTCTTGTGCTTAATCTTTTTCGTCTTCTTCTTAGTAGGCTTTTCTTCGTCGTTTTCAGCGATATCGTTCGCCTCTTCTTGGGCCTCCGCAGCAGCTTCGGCAGCAGCATCAGCAGGTCTCCTCTTCTTCTTTCTCCGGACGACCTTCGTGCCCTCGTCCGTGACGCCCTCGGCCTTTTCCACCAACAATCTCTCATGAGCACGTTGCATCTCGGCTCGCGCTCGCTCGATCTCCTTCATCGCGAGCGCCATTTCCTCGGCTTCCTTTTCGGCTTGCTCGATGCTTGTGGGGTTATCGGCTGAGTCATCGTTGTCGAGCAGGGACAGGCGCGAGAGACCGGATGAGTCGACTTCGAGGAGGGATTTCTTGGTTCGGCTTGCTAGGGAGGAGGCGGTGTTGGAGTGGTTGTCGAGGAGGTGGGCTGAGGGACGTGTTGTGGCATCGTTGTTGTCGCCTATGGTTTCTTCGGCAGCGATTTCTACTTGCACGCGTCTTTTACTTGGTTTGTTCGCTTTGTGTTTCGAGGGCTTTGGCTCGGTCGCGTTGCTGTCCAATTGGAGGTCCATGATCGGGATTGCGTCGATGTCAAGTTCTTCGCCGTTGCTTGATTTCAGTATATTGTGCAGAGGTGTGGAAGTGCCGGATGTCTTTTCTGAAGAATCGATGTAGAAAGGATCGTCGCGGTAGCGTGCTGCTCTCTCCGCCTTTTTCTTTGCGATTGCTTCGGCGTCGAGAGTTCGATCGGGTCTCTCATCCTGGTATGAGCTAGATTTGCTGTTGTTGTTCGTGCCGGGCTCTAATAGATCCGCTGCTGCTGTCGGCTGTGTGGATAGGAAAGCAGAGGGCTTCTCAAAGTAGAATTTCGTGGCTTGATCGTCGTCTGCAAAAGCATCTTCATCTTCGTAGTCCGCTTGCGACAGCAGGGTCTGCAAGTTGTCATTGATTGGCGTGTCAAGGTCAAGTCCTTCTGTCAGAGGCACTTTGAAGAGAGCACCGATCGCCACGGGATTGAGCTCCATGCCCATGAAGAGTGAGGGCAGGGCCTGTGTGAGCAACAAAGGTGCATCGGCGGAACCCTCGTCTGGCGTCTCGGTGGCATGCCCCGACACAGCTTCAGAAGTGACGCGCATGACCTCTAAATACTCAACGGCGCGCTCCTGAACTTCCAGATTGGGATGTTGCACCAGTGGCTCAAGAAAGTGGATGATGCGGGCCATGAGCAGAGCGGTCTGAGACTTTCGAGAATCCGTCCAGGAGCGCTGTTGACTCGACGTCAGACGCACAAAGACCTTAGGTACGGCTTGTACAAAGATCGTAAGAACGCCGGCAGGCAATTGGGTACTCGATGAGTGCGTAAGTGAAGTGAGGAACGCTTGAGGGTCAGGCAAAAGGTCGGGGTATTCTCCTCCAATCCAGGCAGCATATTCTAACACGTTAAGCGCTCCGTTACCAGAGGCAGGAAATAGATCTTGTCTGCGCTCGATGAGCACCAAGGACTGGGCGGCTGCAACTGCTTCTGGTCTCACGCTCTTCACGCGAACGGCAACGTTGCGCAGCTCGGTTCCAAGAGTGTCTGCGACAGTGTGCGTAGCGTCGTCCTCGTTATCGGACGATGTTGCAGGGCAGTGCCTCACGAGATCCACAAGAACGCCTATATACCACTCGAAGTCGCTGATATTGGAGTATGTGTCGCGGGAGCACATCTGAAGGATCCTCTCAATGACGCTAATCCTGTAGTCCTCGGGTAGTGGCGGCATGTCGTTGGACCTCTCTCTATTCTTCCTCAGCGAAGCCCCAGCCTGTTCGTCATCCATCTCCCCTGATGGTACTACACCTTCATGCAAAGCACGGTCGTTTTGCGGGTCATCCGTGATGTCTGGTTCGGTGGCTTCTCTCAACTGGCGGAGGAGTCGCTCAACAATAGACATTAAATTGTTGGGGTCGACCATTCCAGTCACCAGCTCCAGAGCGCGGGTTCGAATGGAGATGTCCGGATCATCAATACACTCGACAATGACATCCTGGTGCTGGGCCACAAGCTGAGGATGTGAGCCAACAATCTTGGTGAAGGCCAGCAAGGCAACGTATTTCACTGCGATCAAGTTAGTGGATAACATTGTACAATCACCAATCTGCTTACAATTCGGGTCGCCTTCGACCACAAGCATGCCTCTGAGCTTTCCAACACAAAGTCGAGCAATGCTGTCGCCCTCGGTGGTCCCTGCGGCAGTCTCAAGGATACCACCCTGGATGATGCCGTTTATACACTCGTACAGTAAACTCATAGCGGGTGTAGACTCGATGAGTTGAGTGAGTGGGGGAAGCAGTTTCTTGATTAGTCGAGGTTCCAAAGGAGTCAAAGCGGCAAAGAGTTTAATGATCTTGATGGCCATCCAGTTGTTTGTGCCCTGTACAAGCAATTCGAACAAACGCGGCGCCAAAGGCAAGAAATCCTGCGGCCGCCTCCACCCCAACTCGCAGACAACATTTATTATGGCAGCAGTGACGCTGGAATCTTCGTTCTCGTCCTGCAAACGTTCCTTCATGCGTGGCCATGCCGGTCGCAGTGTCTCAGGGTACACCAACGCCAATCGATATAGCGTCACAATAGTCTTTTTCCTGATGGCGGGAGAAGAGTGAGTCAGTCGTGGTAGCAGGTCCGTCAGTAAAGAATTAGCCATAGGTGGATTGATTATATGCGGTACAGTCACGAGTGGAAGAATGATGATGTTCTTGTCCACACTCGAGAGATCCTATGGATGCGCAGTCAGAATACAAGCTCAGCTTCTCAGTGGTCAGTCTCGCACCTGCCTTTTTCAACAGATTCTCAGCCAACATGAGAACCTCGGTGTCTGGGCGGAAGGACTGCACGGCGCCCAAGTATCCTATCCGCTTTTGGTGGTATTTTTGCGAGGACATGACTTCGAGGACATTGAAAGAAGCCCAGGACATGTCATGACCGAACATCTCAAGATAGATGAGCTTGAGAAGGGCGGTGGCCTTCTGGTCCATGTCCGGACTCCTGATCTCTTTGCGGCATTCTTTGATGCTTTCTTGGATGTATTCCCGTTCATTGCCCTTGTGGTTCCGTAGGCCACGGATGAGCGAGTAAAGGTCCTTCTCGAACATTCTGGACTTAACGGTCCTTCCTGAGAGGAAATATGCCTGGAGTGAGGCGTAGTAGCTGCTGTCAGTCGCCAGTAGCTACCTTAGGTAGGTTAAGAGAGAAGTGCAAGTTGGCGGTCCAGGTCGGTAGAGGTGCAGTATGACTTCATCCTAATCCCAGCATCTTTCTGTCAATATAATCCACGTCTATACAAGCATTTCCAAGGTGCACGTGTCCTGGAAATTTAGGTTGTAGAGATGCCCCTCCTAGATACCTTATACAATAACATGAGTCCAGCACGGAAAGCACGACTTCGTCATTCACCCACCGCCGCATCGCGACTTGTTTGTACCAAGCGGAATCGGCGGGATCTGTGGTGGGGCAGCGGTGCGGTGTGGTAACGCCAAGCGCGATTTCCGCTGTCAGGCCTCAGATACCGCAAACAAGTACCCTATGTCCTTCACCTTGCCTCCCGCCTGAGATAAATAAGGTAAGGGTTCCGCTGAGGCATCTTTCAAGGCACCCTCCAAGGCATTCAGGGGCCGGGCCGACTCAGGCATTCCCCGGCTCCGCTCAATCGACAATGTACTTCGAACTGCTACCGCGCCTGGACCACCTAGGCTGATCTGAGTCATGGATTAACGCGATCAGTCTATCATGCGAAACGGTTGAAATGCAAGACCACACCTAGCTTAACGGCATTAACGGTCGCAGATGGTGACAGTCCGTCAATACTTACAGAAGTAACCAAGTAACCCAATATCCCCATGTCACACCCAATGACGGAAAATCTAATCGAGGGGGGTTTTCCACAATTGACCGTCCTAGCCTTGCTCGTACACACTCAGTACTTTCGGTTTCATCTCATCTCGATTTGTGCCCTTGTGATTCGCATTACCAAGTGCGGAATGTAACCGCGAACACGAGATTGACCGACTAAGTGGGACCCTTTTCATCTGGCATTTTGGTTCCGGGATTCGACTGCCTTTGGATCTTCCTGTTCATGCAAGAGTCGCTATGACTTTTCTTGTGATTGTGGCTTGCCAATTTCTCTCCGCCCTGTCTGTAGATTGAGATCTCACCGGTCATATCAACCTCACATCTCATTCGCTGACACTGCTTGTTGGGCTTTCCCTAAGAGGTATGCGTCCTGTCGTCGCTGCAGCTGACAATTACAACGGAACCCCGGACTGGACTGTGCGTGCCATGTCGGATAGACATACTGCTAACACACGGTAGCACGGTCTGTCAAAAGAGACAACTGCATGCATATCCGATAAAGAAATATATATCACTGTGCAATGAACCCTAGAGTCAACGGGCTTGCACCCCGATCACATACACACCAGGGAGCTGTGCATACTTTCGGCTTCCGGAGTCGTGATGCTCAATCTGGCTTGGCATGTATATTACTTGGGGCAAGTCGGATCACGTTCGTGCAGTAGCTTGTTGATCCACTTTAGATGCAAGAATCGTTGGTCGCTTCCTCGATGGTTGTACAAGCATACAATGTGCTCCCCCCGCGTCTGAGTCGTCCGAGATGATATAAGCGACGGAGAAATGACTTTTGTGGACACAAGTCGTTCGTGCAGACTGAATTAACACCTTATGTTGATTATTCATAAATGGTAGCCTAGTGGGAACCTCTGCTTGCTCAGTAAGGGTGCGCACGCTTGGATCTCTGCTCTGCTCAGCTCTGCCATCCGAAACTCGCTCCATTGATCTAGTACGGTCCTCGGCCCACACGACTGACTTGCGAGCAATATAATTTGGGCTTTCTTGCCGATGTGCAGTCATTGCAGATGATATGGGGTTGCGGACTGACCATCGTGCGCAGCGGTGCCTGAACATCCTTTTCGCTTTCCCCCACATGAAAATAAAATATGATCTGTGAATCCTTCGCTCGCGCGCTTAATCATAGCTTGAAAAGACACGCTGCACTTAAAATGTCACCTTGTATCAAGAATACAAACCCTGTGTATCGTCCAACTTCCGAAAGTGTATCGACGAGTGCGCTTCACGACACACAAAATCTATGTGGATATGACAGCACGGCACCTAAGCACAGTGTTGCCGCGCAGTATAGTGCTAGTGGAGCCATATGCAGTACTTGTACTGCAGATTGCTGACCCTCATAAGGTGCGAGCCGAACCACTCATGTCGGAAAAATAAGGTAAGGTAACTACCACAGATGCCGATACATCTCATCGAAGCACACGACCAATCCTCGACGCTCTTGTCTGTACTTCTGCCGACCGGGATTGGTACAGCCTCGTGGGATGGGCCGCCTGCCGCGTACCAAACCCGGATTACAACTGGCAGCTGCCAGAAGGTCTCAGAACCACGGCTCTGGGCGGCTATGCGCAGCGGGATCATGTCTTGGATATGATGATGATTTTTCTTTCTCGATTTATTGTAGAAAAACTCGGTGCAACGGCTGTCGGTCTTATTGCATCATACATGGAAAGCATATGCGTCGGGCATGCAGGCTGCAAATGAGCTGGCATGGTCTCCCCTTGTCTAATTTAGAAATGAGAAGCACGGCGGTGTATGAAACAATAATAGCAGCACAAGGCTCAAGTCGGTATAACAACAAAGAAAGACCTTCACTTGGGGGAAAGGCAGCGCAATGTAGGTACCGTACCTGTGATCTGTTCGAATTTTTGGGCTGCGCCCCTGCGGAAAACCCAGGCGGCTCTTTCTCCCATAGTCCTGGAGGCGTTTGCCCTAGCTGAGTGAGCCCTTGCAATCCACCCATGACGATCGATGGGGTCTGACTTTTGCGCCATATTTCGGAGAGTTACGGTCCCGATCCACTGCTCTGGCGAGGCCTAACGACGCCACCAAACTGATTCTGGCACGAGCAATGACTGGCTGCATCTTAGCTTTACACCAGATACGGGCCGGGTTGGTCGACATCGCGTGTGGTCGAGAAGTCGTTAAGGTATGGCTCAAGCTTCAATTGCTCCGCTTTTACCTCTTTAACCCCCGTCTTGTTCGAGTGCTCCAAATAGAAGTCGACTTCCGCTCCGTGTCTTGTACTTTTCTGGTCGAAATAATTATTTCACAAGGTACTGTTGGCTGGCATCAAAAGGTATTGCCTCTTCCTACCCTTGCGACTTCCCCCCCAAATCTCCAACCATCTTTTCGCTCGTTTCAAGCCACGACGCGCGCCTCTTTTCCTGGCGCCAATCATTCGATCACTTCTTTTTCCACAACTGCAGCGGCATAATAGCAGTCAGAGAGGGCAGATAGTGTACATCATCGGCGGCGGCAGTATCAGTACCCGGTTCTCGTCACAGTCCTGCGCAGAGTACGGCGACATTACATTACACAAACCTGGAACACGACGCCTCATGCTGCATCCTTAATAGGCCTTGTCCAGGACTTTTACAATAGTGGCAGCCCAAAGTCTCATGATCTCATATCAATTGGGCGCACATCTCTGAACATTGACTGAGGGCAGGTTCACGCTCCTGCACCACTTACCCTGGCGCCTGCAGCAACAGCTCACCGCGTTTGGATTGACTGGTTGTGTTTCGAGCGCGCAAACTCGGCGCAAACTTCGAGCTGCTGCTGCATCCTGCAACTCGTCCGGCCTGTGTAACGTGTGGTGGGCATTCGACCACGAAACCCTCGGATTGCCGTTCCCACCTGCTCTGCTCGTGCAAGAGTCTGACGCAAGAAGAAAAGACGTTTTGTTGTGCATTCGGGCCTTTCTTGAACGCAAAGACGTCCAAAAACTAACTCCTACCTTAATTGTCCACTACCACGGACCGCCTCGCATTTTCTCCCTGTCCTTTTACCTGGGACAAGCGCTTTTCAAATCTGCTCTAGACTCGTTGTGTGGCTCCAGTCGTTGCCGTAGTTGCATCCGGTGTCATCTCCGTTGACAGACTCGAAGACAAGGCCTTGGGCTCTTTCTCGCTGTTCTTCGAATCAGAGACAGTTGTTGCCTAGTGTCAAGTCTGCACAGGATTAGCAGACTTCTCAGAACAACCCGACTTGCGTCTCTGCCCCGCTTTGGCTCACCCCTTCGTTTTTCTTCGGACTTGTAGTATACCCGGTCATTGTTCTTTTTCTGTTCTTACTGCCTCACCTCGTATTTCCCCCTTTCGCTCAGAAATTTCGGAGTTACGGACCAACCCGTCACAAACAGCACACCATGGCAGCACCACCACAAAACCTACCACCTCCATACCCACCCGCCGGCTACGGTCCGTCGTCTCACTACGATCAGAAACCCCCACCCATGGGCCCCAACGGCCAGGGTATGGGGATGAACACGATGGCAGCGACCAATCAGATGGCGGCGCAATCTCTAGAGCGAGAAAAGGACGGGAAGAGATACACGTACGTCCCGAGCGCCATCCCCTGGTCCGCCATGTGCACGCTGACACGTTGTGCAGTCTCCGAGTTGAGCAACAGCCCGTCCGAGCGCGCATGTGTGGCTTCGGTGACAAGGTAAGCGACATCCAATCTTTCTCGAAATCAAGGCCATGGGTTCTGGCTTGGGGGTCTTCTTATTTCATCTGCATTTTCTGAGACAAAGTTTGTCCTATAGGATCGGAGACCAATCACGCCTCCGCCATGCATCAGGCTCATCGTGACGGACATCAAGACCGGGCTTGAGATACCAGCTGAGTATGTTGTTGCAACTTTGATGTTTTTAATATCAGCGTTACGAGGCTGATGATACTTCTTCTCCGCCATTGCAGTCAAACGGACCCCACCTTCTTTGTTCTCCAAGTCGATCTTTGGGATGACACGGGTTTGCACGAGAAGAACGTCGTGAGAGCAGCAAGCAACTCTCCCGCCACATCCATCTCGACCGCCACAACCACATCTTACCCACCTCCACCAGATCGAGTCTATGCGGTGCCTCAGCCGCCGATGGGCGCCGTGTTCCAACACTCGTACGGTGGTCAGATGATGGCTCCCTCGCAGCCTCCAAACCCGTATGCGCCTCAAATGTACCAACAGCCACAATCGTTGCCATCAATGTACCCCCCTAGTCCTCAAACAGGATACTATCCTCCTCCGTCCATGCAGCAATCGGCTTATCCAGGCTATCCTGGGGGCCCATCTGCTGGACCAGGTCCCATGGGATATCCTGCCTATTCGCCCGCAGTCATCCCGCAGCCTCCGCAAACCGGCATGTTCACGAGAAATCTCATCGGAAGTCTTACAGTGAATGCATTCACTCTGAAAGATCCCAAGGGCAAGGAAGGTCACTGGTTCATCCTCCAGGATCTTTCTGTTCGAACCGAAGGAACGTTTAGGTGCGTTTTTCCTTTTGTTGCAAGCTAGTCCCCTCACTGACATGGTTTTCGTACTGCAGATTGAAGATGAACTTTGTCGATGTAGGCGCCGCGATGGGCGATGGTAGACAGGGACTCAACCGAGCCACCGCACCCGTTCTCGCATCGGTCTTCTCGCAGCCTTTCCAGGTATTTTCAGCGAAGAAGTTCCCTGGCGTCATTGAGAGCACAGAGCTCAGCAAGACATTTGCCGGACAGGGAATCAAGATCCCAATCCGCAAGGATGGCGGCAAGTCTGATAACAAGGAGGAAGACGACGACTAGGGTCTCTCGAGGGCTCTCAATTTTCATACACAAAGAACCCAACACTCGCCTGAGTCGACCCGGACCGGACCTCCTGGAATGAAATGAGTCGGGCTTTCGGCTTGTTACCGTCTAAAGCCTTGACCAGCGCGAGTCTATCAAACAGCCTCGTGAGCCGCGGATCAGATGATGACCAAAAGACTAAGATGAGCTCCAGGCTCTGGAACAGGGCTGATGGGAACGATCCTGGGAAGAATGAGTCGGAGGACATTGGGCCCAGGCTCTTTCTACGTGTAGGACCGCATCGCCAAATCTTCGCTGTGGAAGACCTGTCCACAAATATAGCGGGATCGGATGTAGTCCTCCCAGTCCAACCATTCATTTCTCCGTCTACAAGACACCAAGACCGATCCTGGGACAGAAAAGCAATGCAGCGATTTTCTACAAAGCTATCAGCGAGTATTGGGGAGGCTCTCAAAACGAGAGGCATGAGAACGAGAAAGAGGAGAAAGAAGTCCTCGCACACGCTCGTCTGGGGTTTCTACGCTCTGTCAATGCGAAAGAGAGCGAGTCTCTCGTTTAGTCAGTTCGCGCTGTCTTCCTTACACCGGACACGAAAACATCCAGGAGCTATCCATAACCCGCTAAAGACGAGCAATCACCAAGAAATAGAAACGCCGATGAGCAATGACTTTGTTGCTCAGGAGGGGCTCCAGGATCCATTTGGGAGGCTCGGCATGATCCTCATTCAATCACTTTTCTCCCTGTTCCCCTCTTCCTCCTCTTCGACTTGTGATGATCCCCGAAAGAGGAAACGCAAAAGCAAGAAGAAGCAAGAAGAAGCAAGATGATTTTTATCACTTTTCCACTTGTTCGAACTGTTATTACTACAACCCCTTTCAACTATCCACTCTTCTCCACCTTGCCGGATATCTGGTCCCTTTCTTGGTGTTTCTACGAGCAGTATTAGTAGCTTTTTCTGGGACGATTGCTGTCGTCGTCGTTTTGTCGGTTTTTGTTATTGTTGTTGTTCGTTCTTAGAATACATTATATATATATATATATATATACACTTGTATTACTATTGCTTGCTCTTTTTTCTTCACTACCGCCGATTGGCGTTATCGTTGATGTGCTTAGATTGGATATGTATGCGTGACTCGTCATATGGTTTGTGGTTGGAGTAGGTATATATAGAGGGAAAACAGGATATATGTACCGTACTCATGCTTGGTTTTTCCATCGCGTTGCTGCTATGTACTATATATAACCTGTCTGTCTGTCTGTGTGATTGACTGCTCTCGGAACTTCTCGAGTCGCGCATGTCTTTCCCTTGGCTTTCCTCGCTCGCTTCTTGCTCGTTCACCCGCTGCTTGCCATCCATGTTGGATTCGTCGCCTATCCCAAGCATTTACTCTGCTAAAAGCAAAAGCGAAGAATTCGGAACATGAATTTTCTCTCCCCTGCCTGCCTGCCTGCCTGCGTTCTCTTTCTCCACTCTCATGCCCAGAACACACCCTGAACACGAAGTAGACCGGAATCAGAAGCAAAAGGCGACTACTTGTCATCACAATACCCAGGCGCCTTGACATCGCTGCCCCCCGCCCAGCTGATGACGGTCAGAGCGGTCGTGTAGCCCATGACAGCGAAGCCGAAGAGGACGAGACACACGTCTGCGATTTTCTTCCATGTCTTGCCGTCTGCTGCTGTGCGGTAGTGCATGAGAGGCTAGTGAAGAAGAAAAAAAAAAGGGTCAGCTGTTGGGTTCTCTTTTGTTTGTTTTGGGTTTTCGGAAGGGGGGGAAAAAGGACTTACGGGGTAAATGTACACCAGAGGCACGCAAGCGAAACTTCCGACGATGGCGACGAATTTGTCTAGATCGTTGGATCCGGCGTACGCAATGGCTCCGCACAGGATGACCATGAAGAAGCGGAAGACGTTCTTCTCCCATTTGATCCTGGGGTTGTATTTTCCTGTCCTGCTGAATAACTGCTGCGACGTGATTTCGATGGCGGGGTAGATCTGCAGAGGAGTCGATAGCAAGATGGCCACCGAGTAAATAAACTGGACGCCGTTGACCATCTTGCTGTCCTGAGGCATGTTGAGCAGAATGACGGTCTTGGTCGCGGATCCGTATGCTGCGTACGACAAGGCGCCGATGGATACCATGACTACGGTCACCACTGCCATGACCACTCCGAGAACTTTGGGGAATTTCTCTGGGTTCTTCATGCCTGACTGGATGGGAATGATGAGTCCTATTCCTTCGAATGTGAAGATGGCGGTTCCGATGAACAGAGTCCAGTCGTTGCTGTTGAAAAGCTCAATGTCTGCTATGCCGTGATTGGTCGCCAATGTGAAAATATCGTAGTAGTACAAGTAGACAAGACCGAGCACGATAAAAGCGTCAGCAACTAGTGCTGGTTTCTGAATGTTGTTGATATTGCGGTAGAGACTCAGGGGCATGAAAATGACAATTTGCAGCAAGATCAGCCATTTAATGTCGACGAAAGTGCGACATTTCGTCACTGCCGAAATAAAAGCTTGCAGGTTCTCGCCGACGAAGACGATATATGCAGCTGCGAATCCTATTTGACTGACGACAAGCGAAAAGTTGATGAGGTTGCGGAAGTGCTTGCCGTAGATTTGTCCTCCCATGTCGCCGAATGAGGCGTGGATTCGCAGTCGGACGTTGACCAACAGAATAAAGCACCAGAAGCTGAGGGCGGCAATGAGCAAGAGAACGACGTTGCTGAAAAGCATACCACCGTTGAGAAAAGCTCGAGGCAGAAAGAGGACACCGGTTCCGACAAACGACTTCAACAGAAGCAGAGCGGCACCACCAGGACTGGCACCACCGGCCTTCTTGACCTTTCTTCTTCTCCTTCTCTTGCTCGGAGTCAGAAGAGCACTGTCTTCTCCGTACTCTTCGTCTTCGTCGCGCTCTTCTCCATCCGTAGTGGTGTCGTCGTATTCGGAAGAGAAGTACTCGTCGGGGCCAAGATTCTCGTCATCCTCGTCAAGCGTCTCACCAGCGAAGTGCCCGTAAAGCGTGAGAAACTCGATGAAGTTATTGGCGACAAACTGAGGTTTGTTCCTGGGCGGTTCGGTGACAGAACGGGAATTGGAAGGGCGAGGTTCACGCCCGCTGTCGGGGCTCGGAGATGCAGCAGTTCTGCGGATGAATTCTCTTCGCAGACCACCGGGTTTCTTGATGTTTGCGACTTCGGGATCCTCATCATCGCGCGGCAGATTCATACTCAAACTTCTCCTCAACCGGCCATCCCGACGTTCGTCCTCCTCGGCAAGCTGCCTCTCTTTCGCATCCGTGTAGCGGTAGATGTGTCTCGTCATGTCTCCACCTTGCAGCTGCAGACTGTCGAACGCATCGTCATCTTCCTCATCCTCTTCCTCGAGTGCAGGTCTGGCGGGACTGCCTTCAGCCTGCGCTCTGAGATTGCTGCCAGAAGATCTGGTTCCGGGCCCGACGAGATGTCTCCTCAATACCTCAATGTCTTCGGTCCTACCCGGACTGCGACCGACACTGCTGTCACGGTGAGACCCAGCAAACGACCCGTAATTGCTCCTCGGTCCGGCCCCAGCTCGGAAGGACGAAGGGCCACTCGGAGATTCGGAGGGACCAGGAAGGTTTCCGAACCGGGGCGGGCTTTGTCCGAGAGACTGCTTGATGGCAGCAGAAAGGGAAGACGGGCCGGGTCCCGACCCGGCAATGTTGTGTGGTCTCGAGGCAGACCTGCCGGGCAGAGGGGTAGCGCTTTCCGAGTTGTCGTTAGAGCGCTGGGTAGCTATCTGTCGCACAGTCGGTGGTGTCCCGGGGACAGGTGAAGCTAAACGGGCTGTGGAGAAGCTCCGTGTTGATGGTGAACCAAAGGGAGAAGACTCGCGGCGAGATGAAGACGTCTGAGCAGGTTGGGCCTGAGATGAAGTCGAGGCGCTCCGGCTGTGTGATGATGCCATGATGGGTTGGATGATTGGTCAAACTTGTTGATGTTTGGTAATTGTATCACACACACAGAGACAGACGCTGATCGAAGGTATCCAGCCCTTGTCAGCTTAACGTCGCCGAGTATAAATTGATTGATTTGATTTCTTGTGTCGACAAGGGAGTGGACAGCAAGGAGAAGGAAAGAAGACGGCACGAGGTCAATATCCAGTGCACCTGACACTGAACAACCAAATCAGTGACCGCCTGACGGCTCCCGTCCGGGGAGTCGTGGTTGACGAGTAGTGGTGGTGATGGCAATGTGCTTTTGATAGCGTCGGTCTCGGCCTATCGGGACCAGTGCATGAATCGACGTGGATCTATCTCTGTGGATGCAGATGCAGATGCAGGTGATGCAGTAAATAGACACTGCAAGTAAGTGGATGCGAAGATAAGAGTGTCGCAGATAAGAGTACGGTAGGTATATACAAGACAGACTGAAAAGAAATACAAGTGCTTCTGTTTTGCACAAAGAGACTTTTCGATGCTTTGTGTAGAGTAAGGTATCCACTTCCAAGTGTTTATGCTGACGGGAGTGCAGACTCGGACTCAGACTCAGACTCAAACTCAGACTCAAACTCAGACTCGGGGCTCATCAGCACCTTGCAGTATCTCAACTACAGTATCTTACCTTAAGCTTCCACTGACAGCAGCCAAGTAAAAGGGTCAAAAGGAGCCGGATGTCTGTCAACCCCAGCCCCCTCGTCTTGCTAAAGCGAACGGCCAGTCCGCTTCTGCCGATTGATTATATTGCTTTGCTTCAACGACCTAAATAGCCGAGGATATCCCTCCCAAGAGACGTCAGCCTTGGCAAATCAGTCCTTGAAGAGGCAGGACAAAACTAATCCTCTATCGGCGCAGCTCTAGTGTCTTGTAGTACTGTACAGTACCGTGCTGTATCTTAGCTACAGCGAGATAGCCTACAGTGCTTCGCAGCTACAGTATACTAGTCGTGTTACAGGACGACGCGAATTGAATAGAGATTTGATAGGCAGGTCACGCACACAAACGGGCCGAAAACAGGTTCCACGCGTGCTGCTGAAAGACGAGAATCCGTCGGCTTGTCCGCGTTCTATTTTCTTGCTCGTACAAGTAAACATCCTACTCGCTGTCGCTAGCGCTAACCTCGTCGACCGCTCCGTCCTCGTCCTCGTCTTCCTCACTGTCCTGCTGCTCCGTAGGCCCATCCATGACGAAGGCGGCGAGACACGTTATGCGGTGTCCGGTCTCATGTGCTCCGATTAATGTCCCCACCTGCGCGTGCTCTCCTGCTGCTTTCGCAATCTCTTCGTCGCCTTCCACCTCCGCTGGTGCCGAGAGCTCTGACGCGCTGAACTTCCACACCCGCACTGCGCCGTCGCTGCTGCCTGTTACTATGAGCAGAGGAGCAGTCACGCCTGCATCGTCTGCGGCAGCTGGTAGGACTACGAAATCCTTGATTCTGCCAATGAACCCGGATGCAACACCGCCAATCTGAGCAATCGCTTCGCAGCTTGCGAACTTTTGTTTGGGTGACGACGGTGCAGTAAGTTTCTTGACATCGTACAGCATGATCCTTCCATCCTCTGTTGAGACTGCGAGAAGACTATGGCCCTCTGGCACATGTGAGGCCGGCAGGAAGTGCATCTGGTGGATCTTGGTGAGTGGAGATGGTCGAATGGTTGCCTTTGGCACAGAGTCCTGCATTACATGTTAGTCCATCGAACACATGATAGATGGTATCAGAAGAAGACATACCATGCCATATATCACCGCTCCTCGCTCAAATCCCACGATATATTCTTCACCATCCTCACTCCACAGCACTTTCCTTCCCTCTCCGCTGCCGTACCTGCCCTCGCCGACAGCTTGTAGGAGCTCTCGGTCGAAATTGAGCACACCGGCCTTCTTTCCAGTCACCAGATTCCATAATCTCATGCTCTTTTCTCCCTTGCCAACGCTGACCATGACCTTCATGCTTGGATGAATGGCAAAATCATTGACACCTGCGGGCACTTCTCCCGGCCCTGCAGTATCGCCAGACGGCCTACCCACAGGCTTCGGGATCGGGCATTTGATCGTAGATAGCACAGTCCAGTCGCGCGTCCGTGAGATGGCAACGGTGTTGTCGTCGGCCGCACTGAAGAGCTTGCCCTTGGTGGGAAACTGCAGCTTGTTGACGCTGCGCGCGTGATGTAATAGACTGCCCAGTTCGCGGTTTCTCGAGTTCTCGGCAATGCTAGTGTTTGCTAATGATGGTAATTGAGGCTCGTTGGAAGTCACAGGGGGGGATGTCGAGAGGTTGTAGAGGTTGATGCGCTCGTCTGTGCTGCCGGTCGCGAGGATTCGCTTGTGGGCTTCGGTGGGAGGAGAGAGGGCCAGACATCTCAGAGCAGACGAGTGTGCTGCGAACAAGAAGGTATCCGTCACGGCAAGCTTGGTGTCTGCTGTTGCTGCTGCATCCTTGTCGCTCTTGGCTGTGGTCTTTTGGGTGATGCGGTTGGTAGGGAAGGTAGCTACGAATCCATGTAACACGCGCTCGTAGGATCCAGTGACAATCTGAATGGAGAGCTGTTCGCTTCTTGCGTCCAATGCTGTGGTTTCGCCATTCTTTACTGCAGCACTGGAAGACTTCTTTACTACACTCCCCGTCTTGGGAGAAGCTATCGACTCCGAAGTCTCAGATGACTTTTTGCTTTTCTTTGTGGCTGCATCACTTGCAAATCTGGCATTCTTCTCTGTCTTAGCCCGCGCAGCCTGCAAATCTTCTCTCTTTCTTTTGACCATTTTGAGGAGATTTGTGTTATAATTCGAACACTGATAATCACAATGTTTATTTCTCTGATGTACCCAAAGAAAAAAAAAGTTCAGTGAGATCACAGGCTTGGGGTATTATCGATCAGAAGAATCCGAAGCCAGTATCTCTATGTGGTCTGTGCGTCGCTTGAACCAAACCCTTTCCTGGTCCAGTCCCAAAAGTCCCCCTTTGCAAACACGGAAGGGCAGGTGCACCTCAAAGCAGCACACATACTGTACACGTACTTTGTACAAAGCAGAAAGCGCACATCCCCCGCGACGCCCGTGAAGAAACACCATCTCATTCACTCGTCAAGACGCGAAACTCCCATCGCCACACATATAATTTCTTACAGCACGCGCCTCAGCCCGTCATCATTTGTTTGAATGACTGGTGCTGTTGAATGCTTGATTGACTGCTTCTTCTATGTCACTAGCATCATTACGTGATGGAACGCTGTCCGCAAAGTCATCCGATAGAGCGTACGTGTTTTTGCAATTTTCTCACGGGCGCATTTATCTGCAGTCTATTATTTGTTCTCTTGCGAAACCGAAAAGTCGCTCCGCTTGTATTTTCGACGCGTTGTTGTGAAGTTATGCTGATTTGATTGCAGGGCATCGCTCAGGAAGCGGTCGTCGAAGCTGCGCGCATTGAACGCCATCACCGCAACCATTACCCAGCACTGTGGTCTCTCCCCGAGCCTCAACACCGACTTCGATGCCATCCCTGCCCCACCACTCACTCCTTCCGAGTCCCGCTTTCTCGATGAGAACGATTTAGAGAAGTATGTCATTTAAGAATCACGTGCACTGGTCATCTCAATTCTTTATGTAGGCTTACCTTTCCCTTCTTTTGATAGAGGGCGCTACTTTCGGAATGATAGTCTGCCTGTAACACTAAAGGCCCTTGAGTCTATCTCTCCATTTAAACTAAGGCCCAAGTCGGCAGGCGACGAGGCGTCTGGTGTGGCAAAAGCCTCCACAGAGAATGCTGCTCCTGCTTCGCATCCGACTGCGAATGGTATCCGGGATGTCGTGGACTCCAAACCCCCTCTTGACCTTGCCAAGGAGGCACCATTGGATCAAGTGCCTACGGACTTCTATCCCAAACGTGCTGATAGTGGACCCATCAAGCCATCCGACGTCGCGAGGAAGAATCCTGACCATCATGCGAAGACTGTTCACTTACCACCCAGGGAAGTCCAGGAAGAACGTCTTAGAGCAAGACGGCAGAGTCGAGATGAGCTTCGCGCCGCGCAATTGCGTGAAGCTGAGCATGTTCCTGTCGATGTTGCCTCTTCGCCATCGTCCACTGTAGGAGGATGGTCCGCGGCGACTCCTGCCCCAGCTGATCATTCACCCATGACTAGCGTTGGGGATGAAGCAACTGCGGTAGCAGACCGTCAGGACAAAAAGTCCGATGACAGCCAGGCTATGGCTATCGATGAGACTTCCGAAAAGCGTGAGCACGACAAGGCCCTTGATGCGCAGAAAGAAGCAGCTCGCCGAGAGATCCTTGGCCCAGATCTGGCATCCCCTGGTGTTCAATTACGCCTAGAACAGGAACAGGCAGCCAAAGCCAGTCAAGTTGCGCAGGCCGCGGGTGCTGCGGCCTCAGCCGCCACTTCTGCTCTTGAAAGCGGCCCCCCTTCTAAATCAGAAGCAGCTGTTCCGGAACCTCACGACTCGGCTTCAGGACCGCCCAAATCAATCACTGATGGCCCTACTAAGACGCTTGACGCTGCCAAATCCCAGCCTCCTCGACCAACAACCTTGAAAGATTCCTCCAGCGATCTAACGCAGCCACCTCTGCCAACCCCGTCCACTCCGGCTTCCGACAAGGCAATTGTGAGCAAGACGCCAACGACTGCCGTACAGACGACACCACTTGTGCCATCTGGCTCGCTGCGCCAGAAGCCGGTCTCTGACGTCATCAGCAAGAGCCCAAAGTCGTCACCATCTGGCATTCGACGTGGACCTGGTTCCGAGGCAGTCGCCACTATAGACCCCTCGAGGCTCTCGCACAACCCCCAGACCCTTTTACGGCAGGAGCGCGCAAAGCCAGAGCAGCGCATATCCGAAGCTCAAGATCAAGTCCGCTCAACCAGCGAGTCGCATCGCTACGATGATCTTCCTCTATCTTGCGAGGGATATGAAGCTTTGAGAGGCGCTCCCGAGGATCCAATGAGAGATTATCTGGAACCACTCTTCCGCATGCAAACCCACGACAATCTTCCCATTAACAAGACGCTAGCTGAGCTTTTGACCAGGGCGAACAAGGTCGTAAGTACGTCAGATCAGTTCGCAGGCATACACGAGAGACAAGACCATAGAATACTTCGTCGGATCTATGCTCTGCAGAATGCGAACAAGTGGTCTCTGAGGCAAATGCAGCCAGCTGAGGAGCCTGAGGCACCTAAGACCCACATGGATTACCTCATTGCCGAGATGAGATGGATGAGGACCGACTTTCGGCAGGAGAGGAAGTACAAAAAGCAGCTTGCAAAGTACTTTGCCGAGGAGTGTGCTGCGTGGGTCAACTCTGACGCATCGGGGAGATTCTCACGACAGATCGCTGTTAAGGCATCGAATGAGGCGAAGACTACTTCTAACGCTCCTCATTCTCCCGCCGAGACAAATTTCGAGAACCATGATCAAGGAAGTCAAGATGCCACCTCACTGCCCGAACTCGAGCCAGCGGATGAGCGTGACGCCTCTTCTCCGGAATCTGATCTACCAAGGACTCCTAATCATATCTACGTGCCCAAGGACATCTTTCCGGCTATGAGTATGGACAAGGACAACCTTCACAATCTGGACACTGATCAATTCCTCGGCGCTATAAATGAACTCCCGCTTTATACGACATTTGACGACGACCCCCCACACCCTGATGCCATCGTGCAGAGACCTGTTCCTTCAGTATCGAAGTTCTGTGAAGCAAAGCTTATGATCAAGATACCCGATCCCATCAAGAAAAGGAGCCGCTACGACTATTCCGAAGAAGACGAGGATGATGCACTATCGCAAATCCCCAAAGTCAAACGTACCCGCGCTAAGGACGGTGGCGGTCTCGACCCGGAGCAGACCGACGTGGCTCTCTTCGATCCAGAAAACAAGTTATTGCGAGACAGGCTTCATTCGAATACTGCGTTCCGTCCTCCATCTGAGTTTCCAATGCCAGCGTCACATTTCTACGAGTTCCGTACCTCCTCGCAATGGATTGCAGAAGATGATCAGTTACTCAGGCGACTTGCCAAGGATTACTCGTTCAATTGGTCCCTTATTGCTGACGAGATGTCTTTGCCGTCTAAGTTGGCAGGTGCCGCGGATCGTCGAACTCCTTGGGAGTGCTTTGAACGGTGGGTCGAGCTTGAGAGTCTTCCTAATGAGATGCGTAAGACACTCTACTTCAAGACCTGGAATCAGCGGATCGAGACTGCGCAGCGGAACAATGATCTACGCTACCAAGCCCAACTGCAGCAACAGTCACAAAACGGAGCGCAGCCACAGAATATCCAGCGACGTAGAACGCAGCCCGTACGGGTTGAAAAGCGCAGGACTAGTCGATACCTGCATGTCGTCGATGCAATGCGGAAGAACGCTCGCAAGAGGGAACAGCATGCGCATAAGCAGGCAGAAGGTGAGCCAATCTTTCGTGGGAAGCAACTATGTTACGCACCATCACTGACACATCTCACAGCTCAAAAAGCGGCCTCGTTGCGCAAACAGCACGAAAGCACTGCCCCGAAGGGTGTCATGCATTCACCCGCCGAGTTTAGTCGACTTCGCCATGAGAGAGACGTGCAATACGCTCAACGACAAGAACAATATCGACAACAAGTGCTTGAACGTCAACGGCAGGCAGCCTTGCAACAACGATCTGGACAGTATGCAGGTCAGGCGGGCCACCCTAATGCGAATCAACAGAGACCTGCCAATGGCCAGCAAGCGCAACCCGGTCACCCCACGCAGCATGTCGGCCAGAACGGTCAGATGCAGCCGCCTGCACAAGGCCAAGCACCCAGAGGCAGCAATGCACATCTCGCGAACGCACAGATGGGCATGCAGGGCAATATCCCTCAAGCACAGATGCAAGCCAATATGCGTGGCGGCAGCAACAATGTTACGAGTCACGGCCCAGCAGACAGCATGCAACAGCAACGTCTCGCTCTCGAACAAGCCCATCGCCAAGCTCAGCTTAAGCAGCAAGCCCAGATGAATGGTCAGCAGTTCCAGATGGGCCCTCCAAATCGTGCGAGCCCTGGCGGAGCTCATGTCCCGAACGGAATGATGAACGGCCAAGCCAACCCCGCCATGATGTCGGCTATACAGCAGCAGCAACAAGTCACTTCGCATGGCTCAGCCCCAAATGGTACCTCGATGCAGCAAAATTACAATGCTCATACCAACGGTACCGCAGTATCTGCATCGCCCCACGTGCCTACACCTCCAAACCCGTCCGTCCAGCCCAATCATCCGCAGCAATCGCAGACGCTGCCTCAACAGCAGCATTCCCACCAGCAGGGACAGCAACACCAAAACGTGCAGTCGCAGACGCCGCATCCTCAGCAGCTATCCTCAGGCCATGTTCCTGCCATCACTCAAATCACACATCAGCTTCAAGCCAAACATCCAAACGCCACGCCAGAGCAGATCAAAGAATTGACTAGCCAGCATCTGAAACAGTTCTACAGCCAACAGCAAACTCACCAGGCTCGACAGAATGCCATGCATGCAGCCGCAGGTACACAAGGTGTCGCGCACACACCATCGACCCCGGCCGCCTACAACCAGAATCAAGCACAATCTCAGACTGCCTTCCAGCAAAACACCAATGCTACTCCGAACGGACACCCAAATGGCACTAACAATGTTCACCAAACTCCTAACATGCAAGCCAATGGCCATCAAGCGTATGGTAACAACCCCGCCAATGGAGTCAGCCAAAATCAGTACTCTTCAGCTATGCGACAACAATTGATCCAGCAACGGCAAAATCAATTGCAGACAGCAGCGGTACAGGCAGCAAATGGCAGTCCCCGTGTCGCTCAGGCAAGTCCTAACGTCACTCACGCGAGTCCGAGCATGAGCCAAGCCGTGCCCAGCAACATGAGTACCGGCGGCGCTGCACAAGCACAACAACTGAACCGTACACCTACACCTCAAATGGCTCGACTCAGCAGCGCAGGCCCAAATGTCACTGGCAATGTCAATCTCACCAGCAACAATAACACGACTCCGACCAATCAAGTCAATGGACAAGGAAACGTTGTTGTCCCTCCTAATACCAACCACCAGAGCCCTGCGTCTGGTGGAATGGCGCAAGGTAGTCCCAGAGCCGTTGCTGCCGGAGTAGCTCAGAGACAGTGAAGATAGATTGTAAGATGTATGGATGGATCGCACGGGGATGGACTGTATTGCGTCGGAAGCTTCAATAGAGCAAAGCAGACAGGCAGCAACTGCCTCACACAAACAAATCAGAAACAGACGAAGAGATAGCACAATACGCAATAGCATAGCATAAAACAAGCATCCGAGTGGAAGAAGGAAAACAAAAAAGAACTCCAGAATCTCCCCCTCTGCTACCTTGATTGAATTGAGTTGCAAGCGACAAGCAAGAACGCGTAGCCCGTGAAACTGTATGTGACTCTGGTTCTTGCTCTTTCCATGTGTCTTTCACTTTTACTCTCAGCCAAAATTCTCGAAGATCGGCATCGAATGGTTTACAAGCGTGAGGTGGTCATATCTTGTCTGTTATCCTGATGCGCTGTTCTATCCTTGACACAAGTAATCAAAACGAGACCGAGAGATACTCCATGACCTCTGCGCCTCCCACTCCGGCGCCAACCAATCTGCTTCCCTGCGCTTGCCCCTCGCACACACACGCATTCTCAATAAGGCGGAGCCGTAGTCGTCTCCCGTGCCGCAGAGGCGAAATCCTCGCCCTCCAGCATATCAGCGTAGATCTGCAACGACGTGCCAATAACGTCGACGATAGCCCACGTCTGCGCGCCTCGGAAGATGGTGGCCCAGACTCTCAGGACGCCGGCGCTCAGATGTCTGTATTTGGCAGTTGCGGCCATTGCCTGCTGCTGCTGCTGCTGCTGATGCTGCTGGTGACGGTGGTGGTGATGGGTCGACGAAGAAGCAGAGGACGCAGACGCAGGCAGAGGAGAAGGGTAGCGAGGCGCGTTCCACAGCGCGGGAGGGATGGCGAATTCCGTTTCGTCGAGCATGGTCTTGACTAGGCCTACGATGCGCTTCTCGTCGTCTGTCATTGGTGGATCGAGGGGTTGAGGGCCGGTTGAGAGTGCTTCGAGCCATTTGGAGAGCAGGAAGGCGCATTCTAGTGAACACAGTGAGTGTTGGATCGACCAGATGAAGGTCTGGGTTTGGGCGACTAGTCGCACGCCGATCTTGACGGGGATTGATAGCGCGTGGGCGGAGTGTAGTACTGCGCGCACGAGTTTGGGCGTGCGTTTGATGGCGGGCGATTCGCGGAAAGCGTTTGCGATTTGGAACGGGTCGCGAGAGTCGAGGGCTCGTCCGGGCCCTGTGTCGATGTTGAGTCTGATATAGGCGAGTCGTAGCAAAGCAGTCGAGTTGAAGGCGAGTGGTCCGTTGGGGTCCATGGGGTCGAGAGAGGATTCCGGGTTGCGTTTCCAGCCTAATTGCCAATTGTACAAGGCCTGCTCCAAGGCGGTGATGTCTTCTGGTAGTAGGTCTCCATCGCCATCGTAGCGACATTTCGCGGTTTGACGCACGAAGAATATGTGTTGGATTATTGCATGAATCATGATGTAGTTTCCTAAAGATGTGTTCCACTCGGTTATGTCTCGGCCTCCTTTGACAAAAAGTCGACCAAGCGCGTCTTCGAACGTTGTTGGCTTCACTGCTTTCTTTCGCGCTTCCCGCCAGTCTTGTTCGCTGGATGCCCTAAACTCTTCAGAGCTTGACGGAAGTATCATCTTCAACTCGGCTAGTGGAAGTCAGTAAGGTTCGTCTCGCTGCACATTGACAGAACATACAATTGAGTATCAGTGGCGGTATATTGTAGACGATGCAATGAAGGTTGAAGAAGCAGAACACGATGAACTTGGTCCTCTTGACAGTCTCCAGGCGCACCCATTCATCCCAGCTTGAGACGTCTTCTTCAGCACCGGAGCTTCGTAGGCCATCATCTCTCACAAGTGTCGCTAATGTGGAGGGGATAGCAAGAGCTTCTCTCAATATCTCTCTATGCTTGGCCCAAGTTGCCATTGCCATTAGTAACAGGAGCGCCTGCGCAGTCTGCATAAGGTCCTCTGGACCTGAGTCGTCCGGCGTCGCAGCATAGGACTCCATCCCAGATGGTGCGGAATGAGAAAGACTATCGCGTGAATACATTGAGCTTGATCGATAATTGCTGCGTGTTGCTGCTAGTCGAGCATCTCTCCTGCGAAGGCGTTTTGAGACAATAGCTTGACTGGCATGAAATAGCTCTACCCCTCGATCCGGCTCGAAACAATACTGAGCGCCGACTGCTGCCATTGCTAGGATAAGCTCGATGGAACAAGATTCGAGGGTGATGGTTGGAATGTGCAGAAACGGCAGGTGCTCGTGAAATCCACTGATATATGCAGCTAGGTAGCGAGAAAGTCCTAGACGTGTAGGTAGCCTACAGTCTGGACTGACCACGGACGCGAACGGGCTGAACTTGTCCGCAAACGTCTGCATATCTGTGACTGACAGGTCAGAAAGAGGGCGTCTCCTCGGCTTACGATTCCGGCTGTATGGTGTACGTTCTTCTGGCTGAAGTGAGGGTAGCCTTGAGCCGAATCGTGAAAATGAGACCTGGTCCTCTATCCGCGAAGGACTCGAGAGAGGATTGAAGGGAGCCAAGCGTGGACCATGTCCGCCAGCAGGTTCGTCATTAAGACTTAGCGATTCCGGCGAAAAGAATGGTACAGGTTGCTCGGCACTGATGACTGACGAGAAATGGTTTGATGAAAAGGCTCCATTGTCCAGGAATGCAGCAAGATTATCAAGAGATCCTTCGAAGTCGGGGTCATTATGCACTGTCAAAGCTAAATTTTCGGCCGGAAGGTGAGTTGTTGTCGACAACGATGCAGAAGGACCTGGAGCAGAAAAGTCGGGTCGGCCATTCGGGATTTGAAATGGATGAGGTGCAGTTTGAGCTCTATACGGCGTTGTTGGTTCTGCCAGACTGTGCATGCTTGCCGCGGTAGCAGCCATAGAGTCCTGGAGCGCAGCTTGTTCGGCAGCAAATGATAAGGTTGCCAGGAAGTCATGGCCATGGTCTCTATTTGCCGGATATGTTTCCCTGTAAATCGAATGACTGCTGTGAGCTGGCCGTGTCACTATAGGTCGCTGGATCAGGGTCGGTGACTCCCAAGGCAGGAGACCGTTCTGCTCCTCCCCATGGTTGTTATTGGGGGGGTTCCTCTTGCGTTTCTTGCCTGCCGGCCTAGAGCCCTCCGCTCGTCGATCTGTGACATCCTTCTTATGTGTAAGTCTCTCATGACGGACAAGCAAGTCGCTGTGCCTGTCAGAAAAAATCTAAAGCAAGTCTACGTGAATTTGGTGATATACCTTCTGGTGAAGCGGCTCTCACATTGGGGACAATGAAAAGGTTTCTCCTGGGTATGGGTCCGTTCGTGTCTGTCAGCATGCTCTTTCCTTGCAAACAGTCTGTCACAGAAACTACATCCGAATCGCTTTTCCTTCCCTCGAGGACTGCTCCCTTCGCCGCTTGCAAAGTCTTCCATCACGAAATAATCTATGTATGCATGTGATGCGGAGAGAATGCAGCTGCGGGGTGAAACGCGGAGAACTTTCGCTCGCCAAGCGCTTGTCCGTTCCCCTCCTTTGTTTTGTCGCCGATGACAACATGGAGCTACTGTACTTTTACCGTATCTTACCGGCAACACTCGGACGCGTCTCGCTGCCACGCGCCACCGTCGTCCTGCTTGTCAATCATCTTAGGAGTGAGATTCTGTGTAAGAGACAGGTCTCTTTCATATCATTATAACGATTTGGGCGATTGAAGAGGTCGAGATAAAGATTCATTCCCGAGTCACACAGCAAGCATGCCGAGTCATGGACTTGTAAGACGTCTTCATGCTGTGAAACAATACTGTCCACCCACAGCAAAGGCGCGTCCTGAAGCTCCTATGTCTGTGCTACTGGATCATCATCCTGGAAGGATGGGTGTCTACAAATCGCACTCTTTCAATGCTTTCTCCAACCTCTCGAAATCCTTAATCACCATGGCGCATTACGGGTCAAAGTTCACAAATCCAGATGTAGATTGTCTCTGCAGCTGATCCTACCTCCACTGGCTACCAATCCAAACATTTATGCCTTCTCTACTTCCGGGCCACGTTCATGGGCAGTCCTGTACCTGATTGATCGCCATAACCTATGTTTGTGACCTTGCGGCCTGTATCCACTTTGGGGTATGTAAAGTCTTGGCAGTTGGGGAAATGGGTAATTTGAAGTGTATCGAGGGACACCCTGTGCATTGGACTTACTACTTTCACACTAACCGCATTGTATTCTACAGCAGGCAGTATAGTGAAGTGTATTGCAGCGGACTTGAATTGTATTTGCTATTTCTACTCATCGTGATGCTAATGAATTCGATGGTCTCCCGCATTTTAATTCCCCATAGCCGAAGTAAACGAGTCTGCAGAACTATGAAGGTTAACGATGGTTACCTGAGATGCAATGTCAAGGTGTCCAATTCAAGCATTTAATAGCCATGATCAAGTGTCCCTCAATATAATTTGTCTCCCCTACCTTAACCAGCCTCTTCGAACGCATTGCCTCTTACCGCCTTGCCATTGACCAATGATCCCATATGCGTGTGACTGAAGTCTTGGGCGTGCATACGAAGCGCGAACACCTGTCTGAAAAAAGCTAGAGGACTTGAAGTGAATGGACAATGTTCTGGCCAGCCAATCTGCTTCCGAATCTCCGGTGCAGCGAAGCCATCACTACCGATTTGTTGGTCTTTGGGCCGACGTGATGGGGTGACAACGCCAAGGAAATGGCAAAGCTTCTCGTACTCTGATAGTGACTTCAGATATAGAGCGCCCGAGAAGAGACTTAGGTCTCTCATGGCCTCTGCTGGTGGTCGACGGTCGCTTGGCCTGGCACTAGGGGTGTAAAAGTCCATTCTGTCAAAAGATGCCATTTTCTTGTTGAACCTAGCGGCGTAGGTCCGTAGCCGGACCGTTTGAGACTTCCTGATGAGCGCCATCAGCTCATTGGCTTCGAATGGACTTATGATGAGGACATCATCTCCTGAGAGACTTGTCAGGCTCCAGCTGACAGGCTTGAGAAATTCATCCATTCTGTGTTCCTTGGACAGCTCGACTGAATCCGCGAAGTCCTTGGTAACGTTCAGAGAGAGCATTTCCGGCATGATGTTGTCACCCCTGGCTGCAACTTCTGCCGATGTACGCATGAATATGGTGAGTGCATTGACGATTCTTGAGCCTTTTCTTTTGTCAAGACGCCCAGTCTGCACAAAGTACTCCGCCCCAGGGCTTATCCTTGGGACTAGAGCTTTCATGTTGCCGGGTCGCTCGATCTGTCGCTCTCTCTCAACCTCATGAGCAACCTCTCGTTCTTGTTCATTGTCCATACAATAGTCCTCCAGAGGCATGCTGGTCATCCTGTCGACCCCTCTTACCAGATGCGCCATAACTGGGTCGGTAGAGCTGCGGTCCAGAAGATGGTTGAAAGGATTTACCGACTCCGCCCGAACCCCATACATCTGTTCAAGCGTTTGCGACTCGTCTTCTCGTACCGCGTCCCAGAAGGCCATGACTCTTGATTCGTCATCGGCTGCGTCCTCAAGGTTTATGTCGGAAGGAAACCAATCATCTATGGCAGTTTGTCGATGCAAGTATTCGAGACCTTGCATAACGCGCAGCGACCGAGCGGATTCCATTGCCTGACAAGTCTGCTCCATACACCAGATGAGTACGTCTTTAGAAGTTATCGTGGCTGAGGGTTCTTTTATTCCGCTACAGATACTGTTGTGTACTTCCGGAGGCGATAAGTAACATAGTGAGTGGCCCTTTCCAAGCTTTCGTAGACGCATACAAGCTGTGGACGCATTAGTACACCAGTATTAGACGATCGAGCATGATCGAGCTTACCTTGCACAAGTCGATCTTTCACTAAGCGAGGTCCCAATGTCACGGCAGCTCGAGCTCCTATAGGTATAGCAAGATCTACACCTCTCGTGTGTACATCGTCAAGATATACAAGGCAATCTGTCAGATTAGCACGGTAGGCTGAAAGACGAAGTGCAACAATGACATCGCTTCGATCGAGGACCATTGACTCGTCGCTATCATCGAAATACACTGCTGCCTTCGCTTGGGTGGCAGGGACATGTTTGAGCCACTCTTGGGCAACCTGAAGATTAGTCATCCTAAGGACCTGAGCACCCACATCAATGAGAACATTGACACGAGGAATCTGCTCCGACACAAGAGCAAGGAGATCTCTCGATAAGGTACAGCTATAAGACAGCGACTCGGGTCAAGGCCGTACTCCACGTGCCAGCGCTTCTGCTGAAGCGCGAACATCAGGATGCCATGAGCTATCATGTCCCTGAACATCAACAGGATCTTGAATAGTTTGGGATTGCTGCAGGCTTCAGTGATCGTACCGAGCTCTTTCGCAGAGAAAGATCGGTCGCCGATGAATATTGACATAGCCCTTCGCGTGTCTGCACTGCAGTAATCGAGAGAGAATCCCATATTACCATCCGTGATGTCCTCCACAAGCAAATCCAATAGTACGTCACCAATACCATGTTGTATGAATCGCATGAATGGGAAAGAACCACTTTTCCCCTCCACTTCGAGACTTTCTGGATGCGAGCTTGCGAGTTTGGACACGTGGTAAGCGGTCCGCGCCAACAATGTTTGTGCGATAAGCCAACGATCTGGTTGGCCGTCAAGCATTTGTTGGGTGCCTACGGTGTACACTAGCTGGAAGCGAACGTCGAGGATCTCATCGCTCTCGTCTAACACATCACGACAATGGGATTGAAGCCATCTGTCAACTTCGAAGAGCTCGACAGCAAGATCTTGGTCCGAAGACATCTTTTCTATGCCCATCAATCTGAATGACAGGATATGCTCGGGAAGAGATATCAGAGCGCCACGGTTGGTCTGACATTCGCAGAAAAGCGACGCCAGCCGTCTGGTCGCAGCTCCATCAAGCTTCGTTTTCCTGGAGAATGGAACGTGGTAAGTTCTCTGATCGAGCAACCCACCGAGACGCTGAGAAAGAAGTTGCATAGTCTGACGTAGCAAAGGGTTCAAGACTATGACACGGACAAGTCGTTTAGTATCGGCCAAAGCAGCGATGACCATCGGAATGATGACAGAAGATTTGCCCTCGGCCATATTAAGCTGAAGGACAGAATTACGATGCGAATGGGGCATGATCATTTCATGAGCCACCTCTGCTTGAGTAGCACGTATCGTGATGTTGTTCTCAATTTCAAGCAATAGCCAGCTTGGGTATTGACCCATCGACCATCCCTGTCGTCCAGTAGAAGCAAGTTCCGTCAAGACACTCCGATTGTCCTGCCTAAGCAATGCCTTACGGATTCGAATCATACGTTGAAGATCGGAAACAGCCTCGCCAACATCCAGTAATATCCTTTTCCAATCATCGTCAAGGCTGTCGAACCGACTGCTACTCAAGTGACCAAGTAAGCATCGTTTGGTAATGCAGGGCCACAATCCAGCAGCTTGAAACACAATCTCTGACGGAGTCGCAGGAGCGAGTGCGGTCTGGACGGAGTTGCATACGGCGACTACTCGTTCTTGTAGTAGTCGGTACATTGTGGCTGCCGTATTGCTTTTATTCTCTAGGGCCTGGAGACTTTCTTCAAGCACCTCGCGAAAGTTTTGACGTCTTTTATCATCATTGGATGGAAGTCCTTCGATCATCGCCCTCACCTCTGAGTAATTCGATGGGTTACTCATTCTCGGATTCGATTCAAGAAGTAATCCAGAGTGCTTTTGCCGTACTTTGACACGACCTGACCTGATACCATCTTTGAGGAGCTTTCCACGAGTGGTAGCAAAGCGCGGACGTAATGGTATGTCCACGAGCTCAGACGCGATACATGGTGGCAAAGTCCTGTCGACATGTTCGCATTGTATTGCTTTTAGCTTCACCTCGAGTCGACCCACGAACTGGACGTATTGCTCATTCTTGTGCCACGTGTTGAAGAGCTCCTGGCATGCACTAATTGCAGCGCTAACATCAATGTACTTGAATAAATGTGGATTGGGTGGGTGCCTGATACGCGTCCTAGGCCACTGAGACTCGATGTGAGATATTAGAGATGTCTTCTGCCTGCTAAGCTCGTCGTTGACGCTATTCAGATGATTGCTTCTCTGCCGGCGTCGTCGACCATTGTAACGACTTGACTCGACATTGTATGCATGACTGAGATGTTCGTCTATCTTCACATAAATGTCCATTTCTTCCCAGTCCCATCCAAGACCCAGCTGGTACGAGTCGTGGCCTTCTGGGGGGTCTATTTCGTCTAATTCGCAGAAGTCGTAGTGAAAAGCAAAGCTGAGTAATGTTCGAACATGGACTACATCCTCACTTCTGCAACCGAATGCGATAGCGCAGGATGTGAACATCAACTTGAACATATCATCGTCTCGTTCAGAGAAGCGATACCATTCATATAGTGAGCCCCATTGGGAAGAGAGTTCAAGTTCTGTGAGGGAGGGGTATGGAACCAGCTCGAAAACCGTATTGAATCCAGAAACAGTAGACCATTCCTGTATCAACTGCTGCAGATTGGTATATGTGTGCACTTCGTCAGGCCATTGCTTTACTAGGCTTGCCACGCCAAAAACCCTTTGTGTGCGCTCATGATGGCCGTATCGATCCCGAGAAGCATAAATGACGTCTTTTGGCTTCTTTCCTTGCTCATCATATGCAGAGGTCGAGCGTCGCGTATATCTGTTACGTGTACGGGCTCTTGTGAGTAATCGTGCCTCACCTCGCCCATGTATGAAATTGCTTCTGGCGTCCGTGTCTATCACCCCTTCATAAAGCCCAGCAAACTTCTCGTTGTGATCTAAGATCACCCTGGCAGCTGGATAGAAGTCGTCTGCCTGGGACAATTGAGATAGATTCTTATCCCACGAGACAATCTGCATCAACTTTTTGAAGGGTGGATAATAGGTTCGTCTTGGCGTTAGTTGTGAAATGCCTTCGAGAACCCTCAATGAATCTTCTGCAAGTGGCATGCATGTGAAAGTGGACGCTTAATTGACAATCGCGAGCGCCTCTTCAGTGCCAGTCTGGCTAGTGAATGGATCCGGGACGATATATGATGTGACGGCATGCAGGTAGGCCTTATAAAGCGTACTTGAACTATCTGGTGCGCCGCGTAGTTTGCCCAGATGAGGATCAAGTGTGTACGCAAAGTGCTTCTGTGATGCACAGTCATCTAGTGTGATGCAGGAACACACATAGTTGTGTCTTCGTTGCTACATGACCTGACCATAAGGTATGAGCATTGTTCGCTGCACAATGTTCAGCATTTCGGGCTTCTGCCATAGCCTTAGGTCTGTCGACGAGACATCGTCTCGAAGTATAATTTTACTCCTGAGTCCTAGTAAAGTGCCGGCATCTTGGTTTTCATCAACGATCGCATCGTATTCGATCGATCTAAGCTGGCCATCTGCCGTGACGACAAAGTGAAGATTGAGTCGGTGAAGATTCATCTCAACCTGACCAGATCGGGAGAGAAAGACATGTATATGGGTATCTTTGTCTATGACTCCAAATACACGGAAGAGCGACGAGCACAGGGCGTTCGAAGGCTCGAGTAGCGTTCTCTGACCTACACTCGATTTTGCTTGTGCACATTTCAGATCCGTGTGCGAGAGAATCAGCGTAGAGTCGCTGCTCATGGGTTGCCAGATCCGATCCCACGGTCGAAAATAGACTGTGGCGGCAGCTTCTTCAAACCAATGAATGTATGACTCGACAAAATGCTCAGGAAGATCGTCACTCAAGGTAGTTGAGAGGTCTTGCTTGCAGTATATGGCCGTCAAGCCTCGTCTTCACTATCACTTTGTGTTGCAGAAACCCAAGATGCACCTCATTGCCATGAATGGGACGCGATGCCCTGTAAGACATTCCAGTCATGTCAGACACGAACACGCTCAAGACTGTAGATTCGAACAGCTTCTGAAAGAATGAATCGTTTTTGAAGTGTTCAGGTACCTTGCCGATTGGCTGTCCGTCCACCAGTAATTCGCCTGTAAGAAGACAGTAGTGGACGGCCTGGACCCTTGAGTTCTCCATGGGCAGAGTATAGCAGTGGAGCCATTGCCCTCCTGTAGTCTTATCCATTTGCCACGAAGACGGCAATGCTGCGCCATGCCAAAATCGCTGGAGGGCTCTGCTGAGCCTGGAACCTTTCTTGGCTATGAGAAGTCGCATTCGCGGCTCAAGTTTGTGAGATATCTTGTCGCGACGTAAGAGACTACTCCTCAGACCGCTACTAAGACCCCACTCTTGGATCGGAACGCAACTCCGTATGACACTGTTTGTCTCAGCGGCAAGGGCAACGCCCTCGGCATTTTGTAGTGTTGTAAGAATGGCTGAGTCGTCTACATCGAATGTCTGATAGCACAGAAGAGCAGCAATTAGTTGAAGTATATTGCCACCTTCTTTATGTGAGGTATCGAAAGATAATGCGTCTTCCATCTCTACTCGACAGTACCAATTTGCAGTCGTGTTGCGTGCACTCTCGAGGAGTACAAGACATCCTTCGATGATATCATGACAGTCGGTTTGTCGCGGAGCCAACGAGAACAGTCAAAGCGTAAGTTGGATGATTGTCGACATACTTTTATGCTCATTCCAATTGCTCTGAATAGCATAGAACCTCTTTTGCAACATTTGTAAAAGCTTACGACAAAAGCCTGGATATTGCAGCTCACTGTGTTGAAGTCGTGAGCTGGTGGTCTCAGGACGACCTACTTCAAATGCTGTCTGGAGGAACAGGGTGTTGACAGCGGCTGCATTGTGACTGATATTATCGTATCCCAGCTCTTTTACGATATGGAGCCATTGGATCCTTTCCCCTGCACGCAAAGAGCCAAATGCCACAAATTCCTTTAGCGATATCTCCACATCACACTCGCTGTGCCATGCTAGAACATCATTCAAGTTATGGTCACAGTCGTGTACCGTCCATGTAAGATTTGTATATGGTCCTGGTTCGAGCTTCAGCGTACAGAGTGCTTTCAGCTTAGACGGCGCAGTCGACTGGCGGAGCCATAATCCTCGCTCTCGGTCCCACAATTCGTACTTCAGGCCGTTGTTGACGCTTACAGCTTTCTGACCTGCAGGCAAGGGTAAAGTGCGGTAATGTGCAGCCAGAAAGGATTTTGTAGTAGATGCCAGAGTAATCCGAGGTTGACGATGTTGGTGGGCATTGTGCTTGCTTAGCTGATTATAATTAGGCAAGCACACCCGGCCGTCAGCATGAGACTTTACAACATGGCGTTGGCCAACGTCATGCAGCAGTAACCATGTAACATCCCTCCATATCATGAATTCCGGTGGTGACGATAGCTCAAACACTGCCGCCTTGCGTTGAACATCATCACGCGGCAGAGAGGCCTCATCTGGAGTTATTGTCAGTACTTGTGTGATGGTCAAGGGCTGCCGCTTCATCCGTCAGGCGCTTGTGCGTAGCGTTCGCCGACGCCAGTTCTTCAATCTTATGGTCTCTCTTCGCTTTGTCGTCCTTGTCGATTCGATCCTGGAGATCCTTGAGTTCCTGGCACTGATAGAAGTAGCGTACAGCGAAGCTACTTGATTTGAGATCTGTGAATATTCATTCTCGGGGTGAGAGTACAGCAGACGCTTGGCAGTGTCTCTCAGCAAGATGAAGGTCAACAACATGTAAGCGCTGCATCTGTGCCAATCTCGGCAGCAGCAACGGCTCCAGCGTGGCGGAACGGATCTCGGGAGAGTACTCCCACAACAGAGGTAGTCTGTCCAAGCAATTTCTGTCCAGGGTAACCCAAAGTTCGTGTATTACAAGCAGCGCCTCCGACATCTCTATTGGACTGGATGTGTATGCGATCTGCACCAGGGACCAGTAGTCCTGGACAAGTTCGGCTAGACCTTGACAACATTGTAACGAGAACGGATCGCTACGTCGCCCGTCTGTCCAAGTTTGAAGGTGAGCCACAACCCAGAACTCGATGTCAGCAAGGATCCAAGCTGTAGCTTGTGAGGAGAACTTCTTCAGGGATGGGAGTTGCTGAGGAATCTGCTGAGCTCGCTGTTTCACAGTGCGAGCAACCTCAGTCGGTTCCTCTGATAGCTGTCTCGAGATTGCTGACATCAGAAGAGGACGAGTTCTAGGCAGGACCAAAGAAGTTGCGTTATCCCACCCGACCGTAGGAAATGAAGATACTTTCGTTGAGTCTTCGCGCTGTATTTTTGACCAACGTTCTGAAAGTATCAGGTTGGCTCTTCTGGAGATGTCCACAATTATGTCTACATCGATCTCACCATGCTCATGTTCAAGCTTGTGGATGCGCTGAGCAAGTTTTGCGTGGATGACTGCGATTGTATCACTAGGCAAGTCCGATGACACACTTATGTCCAGGAGACATGCCACTAGAAATATGCCAAATAGTTTGTAGTTCTTTGTAGCCTGTCTCATGTCTGTAGATGTTATTAGGGTTCTTTGTATGGCGACTTTGAGCACAAGCAGGAAGGGTAAACGACGCCATGGTGTCTTTGCATCTTGCCATAGGACCTCATCGCGTATGCGCTTCTGCAGCGTAGCAGGATGACCAATCCTGCCTAAAGCTAGGAGCATGGTCATGAAGTAGTCCGACACAAAAGCGGGAACAGTAGTGTCTCGTTCTTCCTGCACACGACTTCCTGCCTTCATCGTCGTGGCAGCTAGACTCTCGATGGCCTCGCTGTTCATGTCGCATATACATTTGACCAGTTGAGTGCAGAAATTACTGTCAGATAGGAGATCTGCAGGACAGGTCACAGCATGCCCCGGGAATGTCCTCAGCAAGCGTCCTGTGGTAGAAACAACACTCTCATTCGTGGCAGAAGCTTCAAAGCTCTCGAATGTAAGGTCATCCTTATGACTGTGAAAGATCAGGAGGCCAGAGTCCTGCGCAGTCAACGATATTACGAAATGCTCTGCTCACGTTAGCTATAATACCTTTGTGAAGTCGAACAGGACAAGAATTGTTTTAGGCATACCGCCAGGAGGAGAATCCAGGAGTTGATCGCGGAGAACGTCTTCCAGCAGATCATCGTCTTGCCTGATCCTGGCCAAATTTGGCAACATCTGAAGCACGGGCTGCCATGTTTGCAAAGAAGCGTTGTCATGCGAACGTAGTGATATGAGAGTTTTGACGACATGTATGAACAGGCACAGGACATCCCGTTCGATCACCCATGTATTATCATCAGCATGTTGTGGTAGTTGAGGAGGCAATATAACGTGTTCCAACACCGCTTGAAGATTATCAAGTTCTAAGTTGGCGACCTTTAGAGGATCCAATTTCGTCGCGGATATTGTTCGTCGTTAGGCTGTTCAGGAAAGGTTATGATTGTAGGGAGGGAGGGACTGGCGCTTCTAGTAAATAGAGATGTCAGGTGTGAGAGTGACTGAACTAACAAGCACACTAACACAACTTGCTTCTTCCATTCTGTACTGCCTAAAGCGATGTTTGTAGTGTAGCAAAGTAAGGTAAAAGGAACTAAGTGGTGGCGGGGGGTGGAGAAGCAACAAGGACAAACTCGTCGCAGCGAAGTCGCTGGAAGGTGTTGACCTCGCTTAGACAGAGGTCGCATGTCTAAGTGCCCTGTTTGCCTTGTCTGCCGTCGCTCTTGCTCTAACCTGCGAATAGTGGAGCTTGTGCCTGAGATCGCACCCAACCTTAGACTGAGCCTACTCATTTCCTGATGCTCTGCTAGTAGAGACCAAGAGCAGGACTTGTAGGTTCGCGCCGTCTGTCAGCATTTTACTTCAAGCACCTTAGCACGAAAAGAGGTAATGCCTGTCGAACGAGGCGTGGGTAACCTTGAAAAGGTGGGTGAGGACAACAACCACGAATCCGCAAGCCTATACAACATATAATTTCATACGAGGTGTCGCATGACATACTCGTATGGTCTTCAGCCGCCCATAGAGCGATTGGTGGGATTCTTGCGGACCACGCTGCGTACCCACCGTTCGCCATCCCAGTACTGGCGACGGCCAGTGAGTGAATCATCAGCCTCATCCTCGACGAAAGCTAGATCACCGCTATCTCCAAGGTGTTCAGCGGCAGCTTCCTCGAGAAGGATCCCAAGGGCCAGCAGTGCCGTCTCGTCCATACTTCTCCAGTCGCGCTTGCCACCCGAAGGGGTAGCGCGCTGGTAGAAGCATGAGGCATAGGAGTGAAGTTGCTTCAGGAGGTCAGACTCTGGCAAGCGCTGCTCCGCACTGAGCTTTTCGTTGGCAAAATAAATGTCACTTTCTTCGTAACGAATTGGAGCACCTTTCCGTCTGAAAAGGACTTCCTCGGGCGGTACAGCTTGCTTCGACACAATTGTTGTATCGCGGTATTTCGTAGTTCGATCCACTTGAGGGAGCAAAGACTCATATCCAGCTCGACCTACAGAGATAAATTAACATCAGTCAATAGAGGAACAGTTTGAGTTGTACTACCTGCGACTGCATCGAAGAGCGTGATTTTGCGTGTTTGTGATTTGTCCTCCATTGTTCGCACTACTTCTCAGATGTATGAAGTGAGCTGCCTCTCATTTATATCTAAAGTCATGTTTCGACTCGACAGTCTCGAACTAAGATGTCCTATCCAGATTACTCGGTATTGGACAATGGTAATATCTCTGTACAATGATTCCCAGCGCATCAGATTTGGAGGAAATAAAGGCTTGGCACGTGACGTCAAGTGCTATATGCCACCACTAGACAGGTACCTTCCATTACCATCACAACGACTTCCTACCACTTACTATCTCCTTGCAATATGTTATGTGGAGCTGCGACTTCTTGATGAACAAAATAGATAGTTGTTCCAGCGAGCTATTATGAATTTGGTGTTGAATGAATTCGTTCCTGTTGAACCGTGCTTTAGGCACGATAAGTCCACAGCACCTTGCAAGAGCACAGAACTCGCGTCTGCTGCATGCATTGCAGCCTTCTAACGACACCGCGCTAAGTATAAAGTCACCTAGCGATGAAGCAATAGCAGGTCAACCAGATGAAGTCAACATAGAGCGAGGATGTGTCGCGCATCCAGCTGGTGTGAATAGCATTACTATCGATAAGTTCGAAGGCAGATAGTAAGTGCAAAATGAGGTTCCTCGGCACGCTCTGGGAGTGCCTAATCTAATATGTGTTATTACAAGTTTACTATCTGGAGGTGCAGACTCTTCGATTGGCATATGGGACCTTGAGAGTACCCACTCTGGCACAGGCGAGTCTAGTGTTATCAAGCCACTTAGTTATGCACCGAGGACAGCACGAACACATAATCTTGGAGTAACACATCTGAGCTTCTACCCTTTTGATTCTTTGGCATTTCTTGCCAGTAGCTATGATCACACGCTCAAACTTTTCTCATCCGAGACGCTCGAATGCTCGGCGACATTTGATCTTGCCTCGGTCGTCTATTCCCATTCGGTATCACCGATAGCGTCTCATCTTCTGGTAGCGTGTGCAACTCAACATCCGGCCGTCCGGTTGGTGGATCTACGATCTGGGGCAAGCACACACTCGCTTGCTGGCCATAGCGGTGCGGTGTTGACGACGGCATGGCATCCTAAACGTGAGCACGTTCTCGCTAGTGGCGGGTCTGATGGACTCATCAGGCTATGGGATGTGAGACGTAGTGCGAGCAGTCTAGGCGTGTTAGACATGGATGATAGCTCAGGTCTTCTAGCTGACGCGAATACATTGCAAAGGCCCAGGGAGCGGGGCAAGGCCCACGCAGGCGCTGTGAACGGACTGACCTGGGATGCTGAGGGCACCTATCTCGTTTCTTGTGGGCACGACGAGAAGATCCGCATCTGGGACGGTATCAACGGCGCAAACACGCTCACGAACTTCGGACCAGCCGTCAAGAACGCTAACACCACAACATTGCTGCCACTGGTCAGTCCAACGCACCTCACAGGATCGAGTAAAGAGGTTTTGATATATCCTAATCCTCGGGAATTGCTGGTATACGAGATGCATACTGGAAAGCTGTTGACCCGGCTAAGGACCCCAAGCTTCGCGTCCAAGCGTACTGCTGTGAGCGCAGGGTCGGGAACCAGAAACGTCGTCAACAGGACCACGAGCTTGGCTTGGAGAGCTCACACTATCGAGCTCTACTCTGCTCACTCCGATGGGACGATCAGAAGCTGGAAACCAAAGACCTGGGAGGACAAAGCGACCGAAGAAGAATCAAATGTGGATGCTGACGGCGATGACAATAATATCGATGACCATGATGCTCGTGAGCGGAAGCGTAAGCGCGAAGAGCTTGACGATATTGTGGACAGTCTGACAAAGCGCAAAGTCACATACAACTGATCAATTATGGCTCTCCGAAAGCCTTGCATAAACTTCATGGGTATCTTCAGACATTGCAAAGACCCAGCGCTAGCTTCCTCTGGCAAGCTCAACCGAGCATCATAACTGCGATGTGCAGAAAGCCATCTGTGTAGCTAGCGGCCCGGAGCAGTTCCTCGACGGGTGCACTCATTGGCACCATAGCCCCATGCATGACAGGCCGGGCAAGGACTGGGTTCCGAGGGCTGGGAAAGACAGCGGGTAGAATGGTTTTAAGCGCCTGCCCTAGAGTCACGACTTGGCCTGTAATTGTTACTTTACATACTCGACATCATCTACTGGCATACACTTACGAGAGGGCGTCAAGGGGGCTACGAGGCTTTGTACCACACGGATTCTACCCGCTTGTGGCGCTTCTCCTGTAGACGCGTCTGTCTCCGGCGGGGCTGAAGGTAGATATAGCTTTATCGGCGTATGTCGTAACGCCGAGCCAGGAGGATTTAGGAACTTGTTGTTCACGGAGTTGAAAGATGTCAGATTGTCTGGAAAGTCTGTCAATCGGGCGTCGCATAGCTAGCGACACTGTAGGGGGAAGGCATACGTGTCTGAATCGAGTTCAACAACGTTACTGAATCGCTTTTGCTCATACCCATAGCAACCTTCGCAGTGCCATTTCGAATGAAGTCTGCCTCTTTTACGCTGTTTATGAACGTGTCCAACAGCACCTTGTACTCCTCGTCCATGCGCATAAGCTTTTCCAGCGGATAGTCGGTGAAATGTAGCGTGATCTTCCAGGGAATAACATCCCCATTGCCCTCCTCTTGTCCCAGGTCTTGTTCATCACTATCGGCCTGCATGCCACAGTGCAGATCATATAGCAGGCCGACAGGATAATGCCATTTCAGAGGAACGCCTTCGAAGGAGAGCCATGCTTCATGCGGCGCAACAGTCGGGTCGATGAGTGATGAAGAGAAGAAGGCATGGAGTCGGGGGAATATAAAGGGCAGATAGGAAAGACGCGGCACATTGATCTGGAAACAACAATAATTTACTTAGCCAAGTTCGATCATACTTGATATGTAATCGCATCTTTTTTTTCTTATGGGCGCGCGCACCAGGTATGGATCAGCCTGATCGTAACTTCTGCAGTCCGATGCTGCCAGTCTGATCTCGAGCGGTAGATGGCCCGACCAGACTTTTGCCTGTAGTTGGCTGATGGCAGACGCTGAAGCTGGCATCACCAGCTGACGAATGCTCTGCTATGTTGTCGTCTGCGATCGACGACGATATGTTATCGCATGTCTGTTCGATATGTCTAGTCCGGGTGATCGCGTTTGTTATAGACTGAAATGTTGTTAGGCGTCACTGTTTGTCGGAGTGGGGACGCTCGCGGGCGTCAACACCTGACGTCACCTGCTACCAATCACTACCTTACCTTAAGGTACAGTAAGGTACACAGTCTTGTCGTCTCGGTAGACGAATCTTCTACCTTGTGGTGTGACTGATGCCTTTACACACCGGTTATGAGAAGCTATGGAAGTACAAGTCTAGAGAGTTGCAATGGTTGAAGCTTGCGCGCAGCATTTGAGATGTATCACCCTACAGCTATCTACTCATGTGTACATGTTCGGCTTCAGGCCCTCAAATCTAGGGGTAGATGGAATTCTCCATCATCTTCATGCTTGATCGCCGAACCACAGATAGGTACACACTTAAGAGGACAGATGCTTGGCAATCTCTTGCTCAATGAACTTCTTGTCTTCCTTGGTGCCACCGTAGCCGCCAGCGAGGTGGCCCCAGATACTTTCAATCACATGGAGCTCGCCGTTCTTGAGATGCTTGACCTCGAACTCCGAGTCCTCAGGCGGGAAGTACTGGTCGGTCCGCGAAGGCATAAGAGCACATCTCGCCTTGATTCTAGGCAAAGTCTTGGATATATCGCCACCATCTTCAGGGTGATACAAGCCTATGTCTCCATGCTGCCACGTCCATAACAAGCAGAGTAGATCATTCGCATCACCCTTTCCGTTCCAGTAAGCCTGAAGGTATTCTTCGAGACTGTCGAAGCCCAAGGTCTTCCAGCACTGTTGGCGGTACCATTCTTGACAGAGCGCCCAAGTCGAGTAGACCCGACTGAAAGCCCTCGCGCCTCTGATCGGTGGTGATGTATAATGACCATCGTGAAAGTCAACAGAATTTACCAGTGCAGCTTTGGGTCCTTCCAGGAACGACCAATTGTGCCATGATGTCTTGGCTGATCCTGCCAGTACGCCGATACGCTCGACAAAGTCCGGGAAGAGTGTCGCCATGTGGTAAGCCTGTTGCCCTCCCATGGAGAAGCCAATATAAGCCGAGAGCTTCTTCACCCCGAGATGGTCGCAGAGTGCCTTCTGAAGCCTTATGTTGTCCTCATACGTGACATGGGGGAAATTCGGGCCATTGTACGGCGCAGCTTGGTTCGACGGCGATGAAGACTCGCTGCCACCCAGAAGTCCAACCACAATCACGAAATATGCCGATGTTGAGACTGGTGCTTGAGGGCCTTCATATAGATTTGGAGTAGTTGTTGCTAAAGTGCCTGCAAAACACGTAGGCAGCATCACAGCTGGGTTCTTGACATCTCCGAAAGTCCAGTATGCTAGCTTTGCAGGGAACTCGATACCCCTGGGCTCAGAGAGCTGCGAGAGCTTGAGCGTGTGCTCAAAATATTGAGTTTCGGGCATGATTTGATGCTCTCTTGGACTACAAGAGCTCTGATACTTTGTCCGTCGCTCTGCAGAACTACTTCACAATCACGGGTCGGGCAAAAGGTTGATGATTGCAAGTAAAGGAGTTTGGACTCGTGAATGATTCAGATTTTGACATGGATCAATGGTTTGTCACGAGCGTGTAATCGTCGAATGAATTTGGTCTTGCTGTCATCGCCGGCACCGTATCAGGAAGGAGCGGCGGTAGCAGGGGCGGACAGCCCGTCTATTACAGCCACTTTGTCGCACACGACTCCGATACATCTGGGATTCTCGACGCCAGCATTGGCCTGAGTGTTGAAATATAGTATACTGGTAGCAGACCTAGCGATATCCCTTTCTTGAGGACAGACGGGCAATATCGCAACAGGCACTATCCGAATTGTATACTGCAGTGTGACCCTGGCGTCCTTTACAGAAGGTACAAGCGGCGCAACGTCGTAAATACAGGTTTGTGGACACCATTTGCCTTCGTATTATCACGGAGCTTTGTCATAAACCCTCTGCAAAACTCGGAGAAATGATTTCGGGTGAAAGGCGAGCGAAGCGAAGAGAGACCGATGAAATGCTTGGCGATAACATGTTTCAAGGGTGAGGGTGAACCGAATGTCCTCACATTTTCTACCTGTCCGGTAGAGCAAGTCTGGACCTTTGAGACCAAGCGGGGCGGCCTCCTATAGAGTTCAACTATCAAATTGAACACGAGTAACCCTTACCTTCCGCATTCATCTCCGGTCTTCCTCATTGGACCCGTATTGTACACTGCGTACTGCCGAGCTACTGTATACACCACACGTCGCTAAGCACCTATTTTGATGCAATGACGATTGTTTGGTAACCGATACACAGACGGATGGTGAAATTGAATAGGCATCTGTTCAAAGGCAGACATCTAGTTGATCAACTGAATGATTAAAACAACGATCTAGATCGGTCTACATATCTATCTGAGTTCTTAAAGCAGGCTCTTGCTCTCAATCGCCTTCTTTCTCACGTATTCATCGAAATCAAATCCAAGCTGTTCTACCGTCTGCACCTGATGCCTGCTTTCACCTCTATCTTGAAACGCTTTCTTGATTGCCGGAAACTGCTCCCGAAGCCAGCACTCCTTGTCTCCCCACCTCGGCGGCTTTTTCCCCTTGATCTCCGCGTCGGGTGCGCTCATGGCCCAATCGTGCATCATGTTGATGTAGTTAGCGTCCTTGGGGAAACTGAGGAGGTGGAAGTCACGGCCACCGCCTGTTTCTCCGTATGTTTTGTCCTCCCACAACTTCATCTCTTCCTCTGAGGGTAAAGAGAGCCGACCCGACCACAAGCGGGCAAATACCGAGGCCTGCACCTCAGACATCGGGAAGGGTATGACTCTCTGTTGACAGACAGGGAACACCATAGTTGGGTGTTGTCTGTATATCATGTGTAGATAGAGGTTTCTCACATGCGTGCCATCCTCGATTAAGGGAGGGTCAATATCCCGTAAGAACGGGAAAGAATAGAAGTACCCGGTAGAGTAAAGTATGACGTCGATGTCCTTCTCGACACTGCCATCGGCAAAGCGAACAGCGCGGTCGTCCAGGATATACTCTACTATCTCTGGTTTCTCTAGCTTGTCAGATGATACGTCGCTCAGAAGGTATGATTCCGATTTGGTCGACTGAAGCACAGGCTTCTTGCAGTCAACCGACATGATCTGCGCTGCGATATCGAGACCAGAAGGACCATTGCCTACGACTATGACTTTCTGTGCCTGGTAAGCCTCCGTACGTGCGGGTAAGATGTCACACTGATGACCTACCTTGCCTGCATAATCTTCTGGCCACTTGTAAAACATTGAGTGTGTCAACACGCCAGGATACTTGCCGCTCCATTCCCGCATACCTTTGACATTTGGGATGTATGGTACAGAAAAGTGTCCGCTAGCAACGACTACTGCGTCGTACACATTCTTGGTTGAAGCGGCGGGTTCGCCTGACTTTACCTCTTGGGTCTCTACTAGCCATCGTTCTTGACTGCTGCCCTCGGCCTTCACTGGTGTCACGTTAAGTACCTGTGTGCGGAATTGTATGAGGTGTTTCACCTCCTCAGCATGCTTCTCAAGATACTCCGTGACGGTTTCGTGCTTGGGGAATAACTGGGCATCTTCAGGCCATTCTTGGTCCGAGAAGCCCATCAGAGTACGAGGAATATTAGTCTCGAGGCGGTCATACAACGGACTTAGAAAGCGCATGTCTTCCTCTACACCGGGGCCCAGAGCTTGCTTGGTACCGCTCTGATGCCATACAGGTTTCGCGAGTCCGGTATGCGGACTTAGCAGTGGGGGAGTAAGCGGTTCCAGAAGTTCCTTTGAGTCATTATGATAGTCCCAGACGCCTCCGACGCTTGCGCGCTGCTCAAAGACGTCGATCTTTGCAAAAGCCTGTTCAGAAACAAGATATCTGCAATGCACTCAATATTGCCATATGCTGATCAAAGTCGTATGACATACTCACTTGGCCGCTGCGACTCCAGAAGGTCCGGCTCCAATGATTGCGACGGAGTCTACGTTGAAATGATGCGGCGTCATGGTCACACGCGCGGTCGAGAAGGCCCGGCAGCGGATGTTATGCAATGCTCTTTGCATATGAATATGTTCCTTCACAGACGGAGAAAACGTTCCGACTTGAGTGACACAAATCGAGCGGATAATAGCCAGTGGTTCGCAGGTTAGTACTGATAGACAAAAGTATGGAGCGGCAATGCCAAGTCGCGTCATCCGTACTAAGCGTTCGTGCTCACCAACTCTCATGACTAAGATCTCACTAGACAAAGCGACACGTGAGACCGGGTGATCTTTGGCGATCTGCACCAACAGTGGTGGCATAACAAACCTGAGCGAATACAGTGGTCGAGAGACAGGAAAATTGTTCAGGTGAAAAATTGTGGTCATACACCACTACTACTAATACTACTGCTGTGAAATGCTATGCTCCTATCGTAGGGACTCGAGCCTTCCCGCTGTAGATATCATCCCAAGACATCGAAACGCCACGCTAATCCAAAATCACATCCATTCATTAAGACATCGTTCAGTCATGCAGGTCGTCGAAGAATCATTAGTTGCTCTTCCGAACCTTCGCATGCGTGTTACGAATCCACTCGTCAAGTAGTGCGGCACCATAGTCGCCTCGGTTGGGTAGTCTCTGGGTAGCCACGATGCGATATTGTGACAGGCTTTCCGTTTCCTGGTGCTCGAGCTCATCCAGCACGACCGGACTATGCACACGGAAGTAGTAGGGCGAGTCTTCTGCGACCAGCCCCGACCATGCAAAGTAGGTCTCGTCCAAATGCTCCACTACTCTTGTCATAAATGTGTTCAGTGCAGACTCCGGGAGAGATTCGTTGAAACTGCGTACAGCTTCAAGAAGTACCTCGATCTGTAAGTCGTTCATCTCGGATGCGCATATGCCTCGGTAGGGAAGGACACCATTGTCTTGATGGGCACCGCCCACTGTTCGTACGAACGAAGTACCATCTAGGTCATCAATCGTGTACTGTAGGCTTGCCCGGGCCTGTTGCTCGAGACTAAGCGAGCGCATCAAGGTCAACCCGGCAACTTCGGCTCTCTTGAGAAGTTGACTTCCTCTGCTCACGTCCTGAGCCCCAACGTTGACGGAGAATGGACCGACAATGAGTTCACCATTAAGCGTAAACGCATTCAGGCATACGTTACGCCCGAAAAGATTGAATCCCCAGGGTGCTTCCATCGACGGTTCACCGAAGAGACAGAACTTATAGCTTGTAGATTGCTCGCTGAAGATATCGTCGAAGTCCATGTCGACATCATCGTCGGCTGATGACCGCGAGGCTAGAGCAAATCGTATCTTGGCAAGTCCCTCTGGAGCGAGGGTGGCCTGCAATAGGTCGGAGATTGCGTTTTGGGTGGCTTCCCTCATTTCTTCGACACGTATGCCACTGTCGATGACCATAACCTAAAAGTATGTAAGTATGTGTGTAGTAACAGAGTACATTCAACGAACGAGGGTGTTATTTACATCTGGATCAGACCATGCCCTCCATTCGCGTGCCGTAACAAGGTAACGGAACCGTTTCTTCTCATGATTCGTTGCCACTGCTAATAATTTATGTGCTGCTTGGACCATATCTCTCGTAGGCCCATTGGCTGACGGCTTTGCTTGCCAAACAGGATGAACTACACCATCCGAAGTGAATCCTCGATACGGCTGCCAGTAATTTCGAAGCCATCTTTTGGCCGTAGATGAAATTAGAAAGCTGTCATGTCTATGTGTTCGTGGCTCGCCAAGTCCCCGGTCACCGGACTCGAATCTGGAGTAGTCTTGTGATTGTGGCATTGCAAAGCTGCAGGTGCTTCTAATATCTCCGAGCATGCTTGGTTTTACAACAATGAGGTTACCTTCCAATCAATGAACAGAGTAATAATGCTTCTGACAAAACGAGGGCCTCAACGGCACGGTCGTAGGGGCGGAGGTCACCCTCATAAGTGAAATTCTTGTCGGTTCTTCTCTCGGCCCATGACCATGGCCTCACTACGGGCGGCTATTCGATAATTTCTCCAGATCGATCCCCGGTCTGCCCCGGTCTGAACAAAGAACGCTAATTGAGGTAGAATACGCTAGCTCAGACGGACCGAATATGCTTTACATCCCACGTGTAAACGGCCGAGAGGCGTTCATGGGACTCTGGACCCGCGCTGTTGGCGTCGCACCTTGGGATCTTCTCCGCCCTGCGTCCCCACTCACTCCCCACAAACGTTAGGGCTTTAGCATACGGTAATCGAAATCGGCCGTGGGGGATGACAGCGAATGCGATATGCTCCCACAATGAAGTCTAATTCAGATGCTATATACATAAGGCGATATCGTAGATTAGTGATGGTGAGTGCCTTTCTTCATAAATTGCATGTATATCCCTGCAGTCATGTCTTCTATAACGTACAAGGATCGACCACTGGATATAATCATCATTGGAGCCGGACTCGGAGGCCTCTCCGCAGCGATATCATGTGCACTTGGAGGCCACAACGTGAGCTTGCTGGAAGGTGCAAGAGAACTGGCAGAGGTAGGAGCTGGACTACAGATCACGCCGAATGGATCGAGACTGTTTCAGCAATGGGGCATCGATCAAGTGTTAGCACCATTGGCTGCTGAGCCAACATTATTAGCAGTGCACCGCTATTCAGATGGAAAGACTTTGGCATTGCAGGAAGACTTCGACAAGAAGATCCGGCAACAATACGGAGCACCATTCTGGGATCTTCACAGAGTTGACTTACAACGCGCCATGGCTGAACGTGCGCAAGAACTCGGCGTCAAGCTCGAGCTCGGCGCACGAGTGAAGGATGTCGATTTCGAAACCTCCTCTCTCCGCTTGGAGAATGGCACAGAGTATATGGCCGATCTCCTCGTCGGCGCAGATGGCTTATGGTCCAGGTGTCGAGAAGCGTTCCTGAAGTTGGATGGAAAAGCAGACAAACCACTTCCCACAGGAGACTTAGCCTACAGAATCGTCCTGAACGCTGAAGACCTAGACGATCCAAAACTCAAGGCCATGATCTCGAAACCTCAATGTCACTTCTGGGTCGGACCGGGGGCACACGTGGTGGCCTATTCAGTAAGAGGAGGCAAGCAATACAATATTGTACTTCTAGTACCGGACAACCTTCCAGAGGGTGTAGCAAAACAAACTGGTGAACTGAGTGAGATGAGGGAACTGTTCACCACATGGGACCCCATATTGAACCGGTATGTCGCCTCTGCCTTTATGATTGTTGATACTTATAATCGGATATAGCTTCCTGGACAATGTAAAGTCAGTCGACAAGTGGAAGTTGATGCACAGACCTGAGCTAGAGAGTTGGGTCAGCAAGCAGTCAAACTTTGTCTTCTTGGGCGATGCATGCCACCCCATGCTGCCATACCTTGCTCAGGGTGCAAATTCATCTCTCGAAGACGGCGCCGTCCTGGGTAATTTGCTAGCGGTGGTAAAAAGCAAAAGTCAATTGCCGGAGGCACTGCGGTTGTATGAGACATTACGAAAAAAGCGAGGTGAGGCCATCGTAAGGGAAACATTCGCCCAGGCAAGTGCACCGTCGATCTATTACCGGCTAGAAGCAATGCTGACTACGGTAAAAGAGGAGTGACTTTCACATGGGAAATGGCCCCGAACAACAGGCACGCGACGAACTCTTCCAATCGCAGCTCGGCAAGGAATTGAACGACGTCAAATTTCCGAGTAGATGGTAAGCAAAAGTGATCCAAACGCCGAGATGCCTCCAGCTTTAGGCTTTGCCGCTTACCGAATGCAGGACGTGTCCGACAGTGCAGCCCTGGCTTTATGGCTATGACGCGAAGCGGGAGACCGACGTTGCGCTTAAGGGCTCCTCGCTTCTGAGTTGAGTGGGAAGTGTCCGACGTAATAGTCCGCTCATTATTGGGTGAGTGACAACGCCACCCTTGCAGGTTGGCTTCTTACAGGCTTTGTGTAAGACTGAAGTCCCGGTGTCAATGCATTCGAGGGTTTGAATTTCTCCGCGCCCCTCCATTAACCCATAGCACCCGCTCTTTTCACGCAGTGGGGTTGCTGATCCATCCGGTCGGAAGAAGCGGTAGCAACGGAACCTGGGTGTTGTCGGAAAACTGGAGCAATACATCTCTGATGACCCCAATTCCTTGTATTTCCGTTCGGCTGCGGATGCGGCATTCGCATAATTAGACGAGTTGACCAGTATTCGACCACTCGTGGGATTTGCGCACCGAGCCCATGACTTGGATGGCTTTTCAAATGACGGCACAAACTCGTAGGATGACTCGTAATTAGCGATACAAGCAACCCGTCTCAACTCGTACACTTCGACTCGTCGTCGACTTTAGCCATCAGTGCTTTTATCCGATCAAACTTAGCCACTTCTTCGGTCTCGGTGGAATTGTTTCAATCAGTCTTGACAATGCCCCGGACTGACTGCGGCGCTTACGACGGAGTTTATGAATTGGTGAGACCCTGGAAGCAGGGAATCCGTCCCTGAAAATCATATGATCTTTTAGGGCCTAATGTATCTCGCTGTCTGGGCTCTCCGCATTGATGTGCTTTGCGTTCTTCGAGAGTCTGGGGTCCCCGTTGATCGTGGCGCTTCACGCATAACATCGCACTAAATCCTGCGAATCTGCCAAATAACCTTATAAGGAAAGCGACCGTCGTTGCTCGACTCGGAGAAGTGCTCCTGTCGATAAGATCTTGCTCTTCGGACAGATCACGATCATTTCGTCAATCTCAAAGGATTTTCGAGATCTGTGGGTTGGCTTATGATCAAGTTATTCGCGTACGGCTTCATCTCGAGGCCTTGAGTTGCATGTGAAGGCTGCCTTGACTGCTAGCCTCACCACAGAATCCTCATACAGAATTTATAGCCAGGTCAAAGTATGAACGACATCTTCACATGCTCAATCTGACCTCCTACACCGCTAGGACGAGTCCATAGTCCCCCGACGTCGATCATCGAAAACCGAGCGGTTGGTCGACACTGCGAAACATTCTTCTCTACTTACGAGGAAGGCACCTGGGATCTCAAGAGGACTCGCTGACGATCACGCCACACAATTGATCTCCGCTTGGCCAAGATCAGAGCTCAGTCTCACAGCTTCTGATTTTCCAGTATGTCGCGCGGTCATGTGATAGAATCTACCTCGGACGTTTCTATGGAACTTTTGCAGTGAAAGGCCTCCTATTACCAGCGACTACACGGCTTGGCATAAAGTGTATACTACTGTGCAAGAAAGCCCCCATGTCTCAGCCTTTGTCACCGAGTCCAGATGGCTGTCTATGTGAGGAAGTCTAACAACTTTCATGTATGAGTAATGCTACACTGCAAGTGTAGCATACCTCCGGCTGTACTAGCATGACAGCCACAAACACTAACACTTCCTTCGTCCGCCTCGCCCGCCAGCATATAGATGATCTATGGTCTACTCTTGCTTTCATCTCGTTTTCCTCTTAGTTGCCTGTAAGAGGTACAGACATCCTTAAGATATTTGGGCTAAGGAAGTGCCATGTTGGTCTTGGCACGGCTATATGGAGAGCGCTCGCTCATCATGCGTGCGGCTTCACAGCCGCTGTCGGAGCTCTCCTATTTCGTCAATTGATCTTTCAAATATCTCTCAGAATGCTGTGGGGACATAGCCCAGATCCCTTGCCTGGCTCTTTCAACCCGCACATGCGTGTAGATTGTCATACTAAGGGATGTCACGGCAAGAAACCGAGTATGATGCCTTGAGACAAGAGATCAATAGAAAAGGCTCAAGCTTTGTCGTTATATTCTTCGGCCATTGGAAGCTTCAATCCTGGCAATCTCGTTCTGCTGTGATGCTGTACTTTACAGATGTGCCGATGGCCTATCTTGGACTTCTGTCCATGCAGAAGCATACCCACAAGACCTGACCCACCTGGGTGGCGGACTCTCGACAGAGTCGATGGCCATGTGACCAAGCTTCAACCACATGTCTCCCTTGATCCTGAATGAGTCCTTGTTGTGTTCAAACGGCTTACAAACCTGCTCGCCGTGCGCCAGCGCCCTTATCAGCTTGCATGCGTGTCCGTCGTCTTCGTGTTCCGTGACTCGGTCGATGATCTCCGCCCACCCGGAAGGACGCTTCGGCTTGTAGTCTGTGATCTCATCGAGAAGCAACCTGGCACACCCCCGAGATGCGTACAGAGCGGCATCGTTACGGACTTTCCATTCCAACAACCTGATTTTGTTTTCATCGCTCAACCAATTTTGCTTCAAGAACGCAGAGAAGAAAATAGAAGCGTTGATGCTGTGCATGTAGAAGAAGTCCATCTTGACAAGCTTGGGTGGGTTCTGCGCCGCCGCCGTGAAGTACGCTGTCGTGTTGATCATTTCTGCGGTTCGTTCTTCCAGTTCGTCCGCAGAGGAGATTTTGTACTGGCTCATCATGTCGATCATGGTTTTCGAGTCCGTTCTCATAATGCCGTCGCGGATGCGATTGCCGTCGACGTCTGCTGCGTCTCTTAGACTAATGGTCGCTTGGATCTGATCGATGATCTCCACGAAGCTTTTGGATGGTTCGCTTGATCTAGATGATGCTGCGTCTTCGGCGGAAATCAAGAGATCTTTCATCCAGCCTTCGTGCACGGCTGTTTGCGCCAGACTCTCGGCGATTATGGCCGGTTGGTTGAACTCGACTCCGAACCCTAGATGGATTTGAGGATGCAGGAAGCCTGATGATCATGATCATCAGTCTAGTTCACGTGCCACCTTACCTTTCCTTCTCATGTGAGAGCAGATTGACACAGACGTCAGACTCACCGGCAAATAATCTCCCAAGCATAGCCTCAGCCCTCTGATCCCTCCGGAACAAAACCTCATCGACCACGCTCTCCCACCCCTTAGTCTCAATCTCCTGCTGAAAATACCGTAAGAAATCACTATAATACCTCGCCTTCCCCAAGAACCCTACGAACTTACTCGCATCACTCATCTCGTGCACAACGCCCTCCTTGGCCTTTCCAGCAGGCCGCTGATAGCTCTCGTTGACAGCATACTGCTTCTGGATCTGAGCCGGCGACGCTCCCAGCGCGTACAGCGTCAGCAGGTGATGCACGATATGGTTGTGGAAGCCCGAGCTGTTGAAGAAGATGTCGTGGTCGACGTGGTTTTGCTGTAGTAGTGCTGAGGTCCGCTGCGCTGAGGCAGGGGTTATGTGCTCTGGGACTGAGTAGCACAGGCTGGTGGCGTCCGCGGATGAGAGCTGCACGTTGGATGCCGTGGACATTTTTCTGGCTTGGTGCTGCCTCTGTAGGGGTTGAGCAAGTGTGAATGATGTTGGGCTTGTTGATGTTGTTTCTACTCGTGTCTGGGTTGTTGCTGCGATGGTTCGGAGACCACTACGCAGTCTGCCAACCCGGTGGAACATGGACATATACACCTTATATGAGGTATATAGTAAGAAGGCGGGGTGCGGCGAAAAGTGAGGAGATGCTGCAGCAAGCACTAGCATTCACTCATACACGCGATGAAAGCATATGCATGTACAAATTCGTGGAATAATAATACCGTACTGTAAGACCAATGGAGTAATGAGGGGTAGCAAGGCTTTCTAGATTTCGATTTGTCAAGTGCTTTGTGCGAGAAGCAATGAATTCACAACCCATACCTACTGTCTACCTAAAGATGAAGAAGAACGTACTCTAGGCAGAGTATCACAAGACCACCACGCTTAGCAATAGCGATAGCAACACCACCCGCGACCTCTGTCAAAGTCAAGACGGCAATTACCGCCCACCTCGAGCAGACCTATACCGAGCGCTGACTAAAGACAAAAGACCCGACTATTCACACATCACCGCGATAACAAGGCATTCATCGCACTAAGTAAAGTAAAGTAAAGTAAAGCAAGAAGCATAAAGCCAGGCAGCCGACCATACAGTACTGTACAGTCCTTCGGACGCATCGGTCTCAAAGCACGTCCGAGGTATCGCTTCAGCAATTAATGCAGCGCTACAGTCAGTTCAGCGTATTCGTGCAACGCATGCGTGCTTACAAACCCGCCTTATACCGCTTACTGTATGAACGCGGACAGTCCCATGGCACGAAACAACGAGGGAGTCGCCGTTGGCCGTGGGGGTTATTTCCGTCGTCCTCGAGGGTCGTGTGACTTCCGGTCAGCGGGATGAGGAAACTAAAGTTGAGGCTGTTTTCGAGGAATGGGGCTGTATAATGTCTGTTACGCGATGTGTGAGGCTGTATTTGCGAGGTAGAGCCTGGTATATGGGACAGGATTTGAAGAGATGAACCCGGTGATGGGTCTTTGAAGGAAAATGTGATCGTTGGGTTATTTTTTCATGGACGAGTTGTGTCGATGTGATGAGGACAGGGTTCCCCTTCTGGTTCCATGACCCTGTAAGTTATGAATATGAGCTGCGATTTTTTCTGATCGTAGCTAGGACGGATAGAAATTTACGTGCAGACTGAACGGTCACTTGGTAGAAATGTATATTTGTCACTATTGGATATAATAAATCATATGATTATGTAGCAAGAACCCTCCTTACAGCTTCCTTCAAGACGATTATTGTTTACCGTAGCTTAAACCACGCGAGGATATCATGTCGAGCGAAAAAGGCGCGATTACGTTTTCCGAAAACATCTATCTCAAAGGTCAGTCAGAGCGCCCTTTCGTGTGAATTGCGAAGCCAAAAGGCAAGCAGCAGGAAAAAGGGGATACTCACACATGAGAACAGTACTCAATACCAAAACGCCCAGCTGCACACTAGCGACAGCGATGAAGACCTTTCTGATGCCCGCTTCCACAAGCCAATCATATCCTGACCAAGTGAGACCGAACGAGAAGACGTTTTTGAAGATCAGCATTGCGGTGAATGCCTCAACTTGCAGCCCACCACTGCCTCTGGCGGATGCACTGTCTTCAGTACTGCTACTACCGCCACGGTGAACGCTATCGTCACTGTCTCCGCCCGCGCATGAATCAGCCACATACAAGCTAGCGGCGACAGCGCCAACGACCATGCCAGCGACTTCGAGCGCGAAGAAAAAGTCTGGCCAGAACCAGCCGTATTTCCTGACGTCGTTGCTCACGATGCCAAACCCGTACAGACCAGCGCATCCCAAGATGACCTGAGGAATGACGAGGATGAGACGAAATTCAGGCTCCCAGACTCCGTTGTTGTATTTCTTCGCGATGATGCGTGTCGGAATGTAGTCAGCCATGAACCCGCTGATTGCAAAGCCGATGAGGGCGCCTATGAATGCGCCCACATACATGTAGCCTGTTTCTACCTCATTGAATGATAGCGGAGGGAGAAGCATGATGGCCGCAAGGATGATACCGATTAGCACTGTCCAGCCAATCAGGAGACCCTGGGTTACAGAAGCATAAAGGATCGTGGGGTGAGATATGAGCAAGGGCAAAGGTCGGAGGAGTAGAAGATGATAGGGTGTCTTTGTGAACCGAGTTCGAGGAAACAGCCGTAGTGTTTGGAGGTAGGGCGTACGTTCTCGCTTCGTCGCCAGTGTTGACGGTGTCGAGGTCGCCATGGTCGTTGGAGATGAGCTCTTCACGGCGAAGTGAGCAGTCGTATCATCTTTCTCTAGCCGGGAGTGTTGGTGCTGTTGTCCCTTTAGCTCGTGAGATAGTGCTGCGTCACTATTGACGCTGCCGTTGTTGCTGTAATCGAGCATCTCATGAGCAATGCCGTCTCGATCGTCATAGCCTGTCGATGATGATACACGATCTTCGACGCCATCGCCAGAATATGCCTGTCTCTGCCGGTCTGAATCTTCACCTAATTCAAACATCTCTCTGCCACCGTCTGCTTCATTGTCTCTCACAAATGTTGTCTCAGGACAGTAGAATATCACGAGCGGCAACATACAACCCGTAAAGATAGCGATGAACCAAAAACACCATTCCCATCCCAGCGTACTGGTCATTTTACCCACCACGACTGGTGTGAAGAAAGCACCTCCGAACAGCGCCAGCGCACTAAGCGCCATACGCTTACCTCTTTCATGAACAAAGAACAGATCAGCCACGCTAGCATTGACGAGGGCTTCGAATGGCGCGAGGCCGATGCCTTGGAACACACGCGCCCACAGAAGACTCGTGTAGCTGTGACTCGAAGCACCACCCCAGATACTGCTGAAGATGACGATGACAGTACCAAGGAGGTAGAGGTGACGCTTTCCCCATACGCGGGCGGAGGGAACAAAAATCAAACCACCCACAGCAACACCAAGAAGATGATAGCCTGTAAGCAGCGCGATATCAGTAAACGAACGCCGAAAGTGAAGCGTCAGTGTCAGAGTGTTTGCTGCTAGTAACGGTGATAGCGTCGAGGCGATGACGGAGAGGACGCAGAGGATTGCCAGGATTCGGTCGCGCTCAGCAAGAGGCCAGTTGAGAGGATCGTTTGGGTCGTCGCTAGGCTGTGGGACCAGTGCTACCGGGTTAACTCCGTCGCTGTATTTGAGATGTCGTCGTGGCTGTGACGGGCCGGTCTCGTGTGAGGTGTCATTGTGCAGCCTTCCGCCTAGCTGGTCCTCCTCAAGGTCCGCAGTGCCTGCGTAGTACTGTGTGAGTGAAATCTTTCCGTGCCACTCCATCGGCGAGATGATATGCGGAGGAAAGCAGCTGTCATACCTGGTACTCGTTGCGACCCCTTGACTTCTAATATACCCAACCCCATTTTTGGTACTTTTGTTACAAGCCAATCCCTCGCCTTGCGCACTCACGATAAGCCAGTATGCGCCTGATGTTGCGGGTGGCCAACCCAAGCACGTCGTCTTCTTCACTGTTCGAATACCCTCAAGTGGCAAGAAACGGAATAGATTCCCTTGCTCTCCAAGCGGATCCTCCTTTTGACCGAGGAACACGAAGAGACGCTGCTCCGATGCTCGATGGTATGCCAAAGGCCCTCACAAAAGACGTCTTTTGACGGTATCAAGAAGAAGCGAGAAGAAGAGAAGATAGAACCAACAGCGGACTCGAAAGAAACCTGGAATGCACCCAGCAATATATCTCTTCCCCTCGCAAGTAGCGCGCTACCACACTTTAATACAGCACCTGTTTCCTGGTGCCGCCTCAAGATGTTTGACCCGAATGAAAACGAGCACAAAGCGCAAGATCACAAACAAACACACGACCGTACAAGAACCGCAAAGGCTGGGTAAGGTAGCTAGCGCAATGTGACCTCTCTGTCTTCGCGTCGACAAGGTATGTCTTCGCAAACCTGTAATCTACCCACAAAACGTCGTACGACAAAGTAAGTCGGTCAAGCAAGGCAAAGACCAAGAGATAGAAAACTCATAGTAGGAAACACTCAGCAATTCTCCTAAAGAAGAGGTGCAGAGACAGAAACAGACCAGGAAGAAAGTACAGACCCAATCAAATTCGAGCTGAAACCCAATCTCAGAAGGTGAAGGTACTTGACTTGTACATATGCATGTACCCTGGGGGCCACCTACACACGCTACAAGTACCTACCTTACATAGACAATCTTCTGCCTACAAGCACAGCAGCAGTGGTAAACTCTAAAAATCTAGATGATTGCAACGCGAGCTGAAAGAGCTGAGCTGAGCTGAGCTGAGCTTGCTTGCCCCGGACCAGACCTTAACCAAGAAGAGACCAGACCCTAATTACTTGTTTGCGAGTGAACAGACAGCAGCAGCGCCACACTTGGCTGCCCGTGCCGTCGCGGCGGTGTTTTGATGTTTAAGGCCAATCATAATTCAAGGAACTCAGGGCATGTTACGCTATTCGTAGACAGACTACCCTCTCTTAGTCTCTGTAAAGACGAGGTCTTCTCATCGTCTAATCTCTATGATTACGAGATTGGAATACAGCTTGTCTGTAGGTTACATCCAAGAGTGACGAGGAAAGAGAAGGATATGGTTGGATTACAGTGTAGTAGTAGTGATTTATTTGCACCATGAGGTAGTCTGTGGTATCACAAAAGAGCAATCAGGCAAAAAAAGTGTGAGCAAAGGAAAGAGCCGACATCATATCAATCCGATCCGATCCCAATCATTCAAATCGAGTCGGAAAGACAGAAGAGATCAGTCCTCGTCCATCTCCTCCACTTCGGCCTCGACCTCTCCTTCTGCTTCTCCTTCTCCCTCATTATCACCCTCGCCTTCACCATCGTCCTCGTCGTCGCTCTCGTCCCCATCGGCTTCTCCCAATAGTTCTCGATCGTCGTCATCGAGTTCGCCAGAGTCGCCTGCCGGAGGAGCGCCGGCTTCGGTGAGGATCGTCTCGTCACCGTCGAGCATGGTCTCGTCTTCATCGTTTGCCGGGACAGGTGTGGCCGTGGCGGACGCGGCGGCAGCGGCCGCTGCAGCAGCAGCAGCTGCTGCTGCCGCGCTCCCCTTTTACCCTTTTTGCCATCACCGGCAGGGGTCGAAGCACCGCCCTTGGACTTCCGTCCTGCCGCGGCGCCGGTGGCGCGTTTCCTGGCTTGACGTGGACGGGGTGTGAGGGTGGCAGTGAGTTCGGCGTCGAGCTCCTGGTCTTCCTTTTCCAATTCTGCTTCGTAGGGGATTTTGCGTTCTGGCGGCTCTCGTAGCGGTGCTCCCTTGTTTGCGCGCTCGTCCCAGACTTCCATGCGTTCGTAGAAGCGGCGCAGTCCGTCTGCGTAGTATATCGCCTGCTCTCCGTAGTCGTCATCGTCCTCCGGGTCTGGTTTGAAGATGTCGCGAGCCTTCTCTCGCTCAATCTCCTTGTCTGTCCTCGGGAGACGGAAGCCGCCGAGAGTCCTTGTGCCGGCGCCAGCTTTTCGAAGAGCTGCTGCGGCCTTTTCTTCCTCCCTGACTTTGTTTTTCCCGTTGTCGTCCTTGTCCTTGTCCTTGGAGTCTTCCTTGGGCTTGTCTAGACTGTCTTCTTCGCTGTCCCAGCCGTCGGGAAGCATCTTGATGCGCTTCCATGCCTGAACGATAGGGCCCTCCTCGTATCTTTTCTTCTTCGCGTCTCTGAGCCTGGTGCGATGACCGAGGTCGAGGATAGAGTTGACGCGCGTGCGACGATGATCGCTGACTGCCTGCTGGTGGGATGTCAAGGGCCGACTACGCTTGGAGGATTGATACGAGGGAGTGGGTATGTGGTCCTTGATGTTGAGCGGCTGGAAGGAAATGCTGGCCGAAGGAGAGGCCCGAGCGCCAGGTGTGTTCGGTGCCGGGGACTCGTGGACGAAGCCGAATGACGGTGTGTTGGGCAGGATGGGCTGCGGCTCCGATCGCTCGCCCTTGCTTCGTCGCCAATTGCCCCGGCCAGGGCCCTTCTTGGGCACGGCAGCGGGTGACGTGTTCATGGCGGGATCGTCTTCGCTCAATAGGCTCTTGATGCCAATGGCTGTACCTGGGGTCTTTTGACTTCTGTTGATGGCTTGAAAACCAGAGGCTGGCGGTGAGGGCGAGCGGGTGTGTTCGCTGCCGGCGTAGCCGTCGCCGTGATCGTCATGGCTGTATGCCGAACCTGTGCTGTCGTCAGCCATGATCACTTCCTGCACAGGGAGGGGGCGAGTGGGAGCAGTGGAAGTGGAATCAAGTGGAATCGAGAGGGCATGGTGCTCACCACCAGGTACGGGCGAGTGAAAGTCGCGACTTGGCGTATTGACGCCTTCAGACCCCTCACCCCCGGTTGCGAACAGACTCCGCTCTGCACCTGCAGTGTCAGTTTGAGAAGTAATCCACACGGACGGAACAGGATGCGACGTTACCTTTCCTCGCGCGCTTCAAGGCGGTCATGGCCGGGCTGGGTTCGCTTGCGACAATGGCTGTGAGGTAGTCAGAGACAGAGTCAGCGATAAAACATCGACGAGACGACCGCACTCACCAAGGCGCTCCTTGCGCTTGTTGTCTCCAAACTCCTCCTCCGACATGGTGTCGACGTTCTCTCTCTCGGCTTCCTCCTCGGTCAGCGCTTCGAGGTCGGGAACCTTGATGGGCATGCCGCCCGAGCCTGGGCCTTCACCGCCGCGGCCGAAAGGGTTCTGCAGCACGCTTTCACGGGCGAAGTCGCTCTCGAGATAATGCCACATCAGCCACAAGAAAGCGTTGGCTCTACTTTTGCTGCTCAGCGTCGGTCGCATGACAAGGTCGAAAAAGTCGCGCGGGGCGTGGAAGTGAAGCTCGGAGATCTTGGGCGCATACTGGGCAAGCACGAAGATCAAGTTGACCGGGTTCGTGCGTGGTTTGTCGGCGGCTTTGATTTCTTCAATGGTGCCAGGCTGAGGCGAGTCTTCGGTGGCACCCTTCAAGATGGACTTGAGACGAGGCGCATCCTGGAGTTGCTTGTAGGCGTTGGGATCTTGCCTGGCCTGGAGAGCTGGGATGGAGTGGTAAGTGCGCAGCTGTGCGCGCATCTCGGGAAAGAAGTTCAAAGTAGTATTCATCCTGCCGACATTGACCAGCAGACACACCATAGCCATAGTAATCGCAGAAGGCACATCTTGCGCCAGCTTCTCCTTGAGGATCTTGCTGCACTTGCTGCTCTTGGACATGGCATCGATGTAGATGTCGGCAAAGGTGAAGCCCTCCTTGCCGTCCGAGTAGCGCGTGAAGACCTTCTGCTCGTTGTGGAAGACCAGACACAGGAACTCGTACTGGATGTCCTTTCTCCACAGCGGAATGCCATCCTCTTTCTTCAAGTGTCGTATCTTATTGCCCGAGTAGACGGATGACACGCTGCCGTTGGCATTGCGCCGCGTGGTTTGTGTCGTCGATGTGTAATGGGGAGCATCGGCGTCGTCCCGAGTCTCGTCGACAGAGGCGGCCTTGCCATTCTCGTCAGAGGCTCCTTCCGGCTGCGCGTTCGGTGTTGCTGCAGCTGCTGGCGCTATTGTGGCCTGCGCGGTCGGCGTGGGTGGTGTGGGTCTGGCACTCTCTTCTGGTTCATCCGCCAGGATGTGTTTCAAGCTCGACATGTTGGAGATGATGATGATGATGATGATGATGACAACAACAAGAAAGGAATGAAGGCTGATGGATAGTAGACTGGAAGGGAACGGCAAGGGAATGGCAAGCGCATAAGGGCGCCGGACGTCGAGACAGCAGCACCTGGCGAGACGATGGGCGCGGATGCAAAAGAGAGAAAGAAGATGTGGAGAGAGATGTACAAGGATGTGCTGTGTGTGCTGTATACAACAACGCCTGTTGAGTCTGGTGGAGACCTTGTTTGAATGTGCTCTGGATTGACACGAAGAACAGTTGCTGCTGATGCCGCTGTCGATAATGATGAGATTATTATTATTATTATTGTTATCGACAGAGCCAAGCTCCATGCATGTATGAGAGAGAGGTTGTTGCTGTTCTAAACCCTTTTTAAACCAGCTCCTACACTTCTGTGCATGTGCTGCGAATAAAAAGTACTGTGGAAGGTATTATTGTCAAGGAACTGCTGTGTCGCTGACTGCTGATCTGATCATCAATTGCATCGAATAACTCTCTCCGCCCTACGGATTCACCGAGACAAAGTACAAGAAGCCGCTTCGAGCTTCAGCTCCTCCTCGCTCCAGATCCACATCCGTTTCCTCATCGCTTTTTTCTGATGATACAGCAGCAGTATTACTTTGCCTATCTTGCTTGTTATGCCGATGTCCCGACATGACGCCGTCTGTCCCACAGATCCGGGGGAGACGCTTGGATGACTGACTTCTACACATGGGGAAAAGCTTCTCTGCCTTACTCGTGTGATAATATAATACCTTACTCTGCACGCACATAAGGTAGGTACTTTATGGTGACCATCTTGACGTGCACTACTTCAGGCGCAGGCATATGTCTACATCTCGTGTTCTCATGTCCAATTATAAGTAACGATGATGTCGCTCTGCGTGCATTAGTAACAATCCATAGCATGCGATTTGTGAAGTTGACGTGATAACATGCAGCCTACCTTCCCATGCTATATGTGCAGTAAAATGTCATGCATCCTTGCGTGACGCGGCTCATAACACTTGCATGCTCGCCCCCGTTCTTCTTCAGCTGCTTCATCTATAATTGATTATTCACAATATGCACGAACAAGAGAATCCCAGTGAGCACTATATGTTGCAAAGTACAATTGAAAGTCTTTCTATTGGAGCACGAGCGACATGGAAAAAATACATATAACTTTTTTTTTGGGGGGGGGGCGTTGATCCTGCCGAAAGACCAGCATATCCCACAGGCCGCGATGCATATTCTGCCGCGCCCATATAACTCCCAGACGAGACCTGATCTAAATATGGTATCATCCGAAAAGTCGTCTTGCGCTGCCTGTCGCTCCATATAACAGCCGTAATAACCATCTTGACCCCACATCAGGGGGGGAAAGACGGGTATCTCTGTCCGTCCGTCCGTCTGTCTGCCTGCCTGCGCTCTCCTTGTCAAAGAACGCCTGAAGCAGCACACGTGGGGTATCATCGCTGCACAGAACCGAAAAGCAGCTTTATATAAATGCGCTGCCAGAAAATAGCCCTGAACGAGGCTTCCATGCCACGTCAAATGCCAGGATCGTTTTTGCTGTAATGGGGGTCCATGTGAGAAAAAAGCTAGGAAACAACGCGCGTGTGCAAGGAAAATGTGAGAATGAAGAAAAGCTGGAACCGAAGCAGGCCGAATCTATCGTTGCAACAAATGCCCAGAGCCGTGATGCAGACGAGTGCGCTCGCCGCGGCTGTATCTCTCCCATGGTATGCAGGCGGCCTCGTAATCAGAGAAGCCAAAGCACGCGCCGGGTGAAAGAGTTTGCCGCGAAATAAGTCATAATCGTTAAGAGCGCCGTCTCCGTACGATGCAGTCGAGCCCAAAGGAGGAGATAAAGTCAACGCTTTCTATCATGCTGATTGGGGTATGAATAAAAGACGATCTTTCGAGACTTTGTCGCGCCAGTGATTCGTGTGTTTCGAAGTCCAGTGTACCGAAAAGCACGCAATCGATATAAAAAAACAAAAACCAGATAATGTAGGAAAATGCATGACCCGTTTGCCAGTGTAGGTGCTGGCTTGTCATGAAGACGTCAGTGGGATAGGCTGCTCTACCACCAAGAGTTGGCGCCGGGGCCGGAAGGACCAGAGGGGTTGCCGTAGCTGCCTCCTCCCATGCCTCCGCCCATACCGCCACCGTAGCCGCCGCTGCCGCCGTAGGCAGGGGCAGGGGCGCCGTAGCCACCTCCGGAGCTACCGCCCCACTGGCTTCCAGCGTATGCAGGGCGTTGACCTCCACCGAGAGATCGGACGTCACGAGTGGCGGTAGCGCCACGTCCACGGCCACCAGAACGGCCACCACGGCCGCCTCCACCGAAACCGCTTCCCTCACGGGCGATGGTCTCAAGGAAGGCAGGGACCTCCTGGTTGGCCTCCTTGAGGAGCTCGAGGAGATCACGGACGACACCACGGTTACCGCGGTTGAAGAAAGCAGTGGAGATACCAGTGTTTCCAGCACGGCCGGTACGGCCAATACGATGGACGTAGTCGTCGATGTCGGTGGGGAGGTCGTAGTTGACGACGTGCTTGACGTTGGGGATATCGAGACCACGAGCTGCGACAGCAGTGGCGACGAGAATGGGGCAACGTCCGGTACGGAACATCTCGAGAGCACGCTCGCGCTCACGCTGGGTTCTGTCACCGTGGATGGAGGTGGCAGGGAAACCCTGGTTGATGAGGAAGTCGGACAGAGAGTCGGCCATGCGCTTGGTCTCGACGAAAATGAGGGTCAGACCAGCACCGTGAGTGTGGAGGATGTCGAGAAGAACGGAGCGCTTGTCAACGTCCTCGACGTACTCGACCTTCTGAGTGATGTTCTCGGATGTGGAACCGACACGTCCGACAGAGAGGAAGATATACTCCTTGAGGAAGTCACGGGCGAGCATCTGGATGTCGCGAGGGAAGGTGGCGGAAAACATCAGCGTCTGGCGAGCAGAGGTAGGAGGCATGTCCTCGCCCTCAACGATGCGGCGAATCTGAGGCTCGAAACCCATGTCCAACATACGATCAGCCTCATCGAGAACAAGGTACTTGATGTTCTGAAGAGAAATGCGACCACGCTCTATAAGATCGACAAGACGTCCAGGAGTGGCAACAAGGAGATCGCAGCCGCGCTCGATCTGACGGAGCTGAGAGCCGATGTCGGCACCACCGTAGACGACGCAAGGACGGACCCACGAACGGTAAGCGAACTTGCGGCCCTCCTCGAAGATCTGAGAGACAAGCTCACGAGTGGGAGCGAGAATGAGAGAGGTGGGGTAAGCCTTTCTCTGACGAGCGAAACCGCTCTGGGCGGGAGCATTGCTGCTAGGGCCGTTCTGGAAGGCCTGAGAGAGGATAGGAAAGAGGAAACCACCGGTCTTTCCGGAACCGGTCTGGGCACAAGCCATCAGATCACGGCCGCCCATGACAATAGGAATAGAGTACTTCTGGACGGGAGTGGGGACCTTGTAACCAGCAAGCTCGATGTTGGTGATAAGGTGGTCGTCAAGAGGGGGGTTGGTGAAAGTGTTGACGGGGTCGGGGACGCCTTGACCGGAAGCCTCGACGGGAATGTCGTCGTACTTCTCGAAGTTGATACCGGTCTGCTGCTTGGAGGGGTCGTTGGCAACGCCGAAGAGCTCACGCTCGACACGGGGGTTGCTGGGTCCGGGAATGTGCTTGCCGTCTCTCCACTGGCCGTCTCCAGATCCACGGGCGTTGCCACTGCCGCCGCCTGCGGAAGGGTTGCCGTAAGCGTTCCTGTCGAAACCTCCGCCTCTTGGACCGTTGCCCTCCCAGTTGTTTCCACCACGGGGAGTGAAGGCAGGGGCACCGCCCCAGTTGCCGCCACGGCCCATAGGAGGTGCGGCACCGTTGAAGCCACTGCGATGAGATGTCAGCATTTATCGATGGAGAATGAAATCACGGACGAGCCGTGAGGAAAGACGTACTTGGTCTGAGGAGCAGCCCAGGCGCCGTTGCCGGCAGGAGCAGCACCGTCCACCTCAGCAGCAGCTGTGGGAGCAGGTCCTCTGCCTGAGCTTCGGGCGTGAGGGGGAATGTAGGCGGAGCGCTGAGGGCCATTGTGATAGCCGTTGGGCGCGCCCTGAGCGTGCTGGGAGTCGTTCAACGACAATTTGTTCATGTTGAGTTGATCCGCCATATTGAAAAGTAGTGTTCAAGTAAGGAAGAGAATGTGCAATGTCGCGTAGAGCGAAGTGTAGATATAAAATTCTGGAGGACAAAAAAAGAAGATTCTGGCAAAGGCTTAAGTAAAAAAGACCAACGGAGAGGATCTCTGTAAGCCTATGAATTACGTGGGAAGATGTACCGGGACTGATGAAAAATCCTAGTGTTCCCTGAGTGAGTGAGCGCGCTGCAAAAAATGCCAACGAACTCCAACAAAAGCCGAATAAAGGTTCCTGGTGAGTTTGATTTTTTTTGAGAGGTAGAGGGGATAGTGTAGTGAAGGGGAGGTGAGAAGAAGGTGGGTTCGTACAAGGTAGGCCTCCTACTTCTTGAAGATTCAGGTTGTTCTGATTTTCTTCGACGGCGCCACTTGTGCCAAGACTTTTGTTGTCACCGCCTTGCAAATAAGGGGCGTGGACGAGTTTCCGTGGGGTTTGGTGGGAAGATTTGCCTGTGAAGGCTCGAAATGGCTCGAAAATCTCACTGTGCGTTGAAGCCGCTAACGCCGAATGGGGAGAGAGTTATTGGGCTGGAATGCGAGTGATCCGATTGGTGGTGAAGCAAGAAGCGATAAGGTACAGGTACAGTACGGTGCCCCAGGTCTCCGTCGCACTTACTGTAAGGTAGCAAGAAAGGGACAACGCTTGTGAAGAGAGACACTTGTGGCTCAATCTATCAAGTCGTAATCGGCTATCACTTCGCATGCAGACAGGAGGTGCTGCAAGTAACACTGCAGAGAAGGCACGGCAGGTCACTTGCGTTCTCGACATCGGAGTGAGGGAAGGAGTGAAATAAGCTACGACTTGTGCTTACTCTTTCCGGTGAGTCCAGGTCAAGCACCCCAGACTTGCAGTTTACTTTTCAAGGACATTCCAAGGACAACCTTACAGTGCCTTGCCTGTGCAGCGGAAAAGCCAGCGACCGGTCTCGGGTCAGATGTTCGACAGAAACGGTCCCAGTCATCTGTCTAGCTCAGCACCGAATGCACCATCTATGATATCCTAGCCCTGGAGCCACTTTTCTGAAAGGGTCAAGACCAATGGAAGGCCGACATCCCTCCACTCCACCTGGCTGACCTTGTCGGGCTAAACCTGCAGCCTTTTATCGGATTTCAGGTCATTCCATCTTATTGCCGGTAATGGTCCAAATCCACTTCTTTCAATCGAAGTCTGGCCGTAAAATCTGCACGAAGCCATTGCCCAGTGGCGTTGTGGTCCATCCATGTGAATGTTACTCTATGGCTTGTGTGTGCTGGCATTGAGAAAGCTCAGTCGTGGACAGACTTCGTGACCTGTCAATCTTTAAGCTTGTCATTCAGTACGCAATTATCGTACCTACGATTATGGCAGGAGAGAATATCGACCAGATCTCTATGTTCATTTTGCCCTGCACACGGGACTCCCAATGCTGTGAAGCCTTTCTGTTCATGATGCGGCACTTACGGGACGATTATGCGCCACAGTTTCTGCCATTCGGCACTCAACCGACATCTGAACCCATCCAAAGTGGGCGCAATTCAAAAGCTCACCTGGTGTGTTTCCTTGCGGTTTGTGAGTTCAGTCCATGTTTGTCTTCAAACTCATACAAAGAGGGGGACTTGCTTGTCAGCAATGCATCATGTGTAGGAGAGTGGCAGGCTGATATGATCAAGCCATCACAGTGCATGCCGAACGACGATAATGCCGGATGGGTGGAGTTGTAATATCCCCTTACGCATCATCGATTTCGTGCAGCCTGCCTGCAACCTAGTGTTACTTCATCAGCCACCCTGGACAAGCTGTTGAGACTCACGCCACGGAATTGACTACTCTCTGCAATGTTTTCGAGGGATGTACGAAAGGCTCCTTTGTGTCTTCTTGCAGTCATTGTCAGAGAGTTATACTTCTTCGCGAATTGATTTCTCCTATCATTACAAGTCTTAGCCTCGTTACCACAACTGTCTGAAATCTTCTTCTGCTTTGGTGGTTTTTCATGAACATGTTACGAAGTAATGCTCACTCTAGCATACAAAGTGGAGAACAAGCCGCGGCTGTTGGGGGGTGGGTGAGATGCGGAACTCTCTATGAATTAGGGGCGCCGTAGCTAACGAAGCCACATCTATGCTGGCTCTTCGTTGCTGATGATCTAAGTCAGCAGCGCTCGATGATCGACTTGGAAAGATACAGATGCGAAGGTTTATGCACGACATGAAGACCGACGTTCGCTATCATTTTACTACGCTCGGAGGTATCATGCCTTGCAACATTCATCTCACGACTGCGCCCAGCTCCTGCCGCACTTCCGTGGTAATAGGCGCAGTCCAAAGACCATGATACTGCACCGCCCACAGCAAGCTCTTGCTCACCTTACGCACCGACAGAGCGAGCCTGCCATGCTCAAGGATGGCTGACAGACTCTTACCCACGTTAAGAAGCCCAACTTGCAGTGCCACGATGCTTTCACCAAGCTCGTCACTATTCCATCTCAAGTCACTCCACTCGATAAACCGAAGGGCCCTCTTACCCACGAAACGAACCTGTGCCAGCACATTTGTTTCAGTTAAAAGGATGGCGAGATACTCATATTCCGATTGGACTGAGATCTTCACCGGTATTCTTGGTAGGGAGGGCTCGGCTGTACGTACCATACAGGGAAACAATCCAGGTACTGAGAACCTTTCGACGACCACACCGACTATACAAATCTACGAGGCTGTTCAAGCGACATCTTGCCGCACACCGACTTAACAGCTTTATGGGCCGCTGCTCACCCAGAGATAAAAACTGCCTTTCACAAATACTGCCTTTTATCGAAGGGCATGCCAGCGCCTACGATATTCCGATACCAAAGCAAGATCTCAAACGCCGCCGCTAACCCCATACACACACAAGATGACCCGAACAGCTCCAAAGACCAACCACAACGACAAAGGGGCTAAAACCATGTCACGCCCAGTGTCTCAAAATGAGACCGATGATCTGTTTGTTGGTATCGGTGCTTGGGCAGAAGAATGCCTTAACCGTGAGACGGAGTCGCGAGACCCAACTGTGACAGGCGAGGACATGGATCTTGACGCTGATCAGCCCCTTAAAGGCGCTATAGAGCACGATGTTTCGTCTCGGGCTTGCGATCCCCCGTTATACCTGCTCAGCCACTCATCTGGCCATGACGACGAACACCTGAAATGGATGTCTAATGCTACAGCGAGGATAGCAGCAGGTGTCGATGCCCGAGTGCACTTCGAATCTGAGGCACTCCTGTCTACCCGTCCGAGCAATCACTCTTCATCACCACTTGATCGACTGGCTACCATTTCTGAACATGCACCACACATCAAGCTTGCAGGCTCCACCAAGGGATTGACTGAGATCATACAAGCAGAATCAGGCAAGCTCGAGACTATCGAGGGCGAGCGTCGTCACACGGGCGAGCCGGTCGGAAAATGGCAGCCATCTTGAGAGGACATCACTTCCGTCGATACACATCTGCAAAAGAATAATCCCAGCACGACACGCATCACCACAACCACGCCTAACGACTATATCTATACTACGAAGCTATCGATGATTCCCTCACTCGAGTGTGCACAGTAGCCCTTAAAACAAACATCGCTTGACAGGCTCACTCCTACAACACGTCAGCACTCTCGAACTACCGTAGTGTGACTTCTTCTTCTAGACAACTCGGAGCAATCTCAGACACCCTGGTCGATTTCTACATCTCGACCAGCCTTGTCAACACCATGTCGATCCTCATCTCATATTGATGACGGGATATCTTTACTTCCCTTTCACCACGAGACATCTTCGATGTTTGACACTTTCACGAGACGTGCATCTACACGTACCGATTACACTATACCGAACTCAAGTAGGCTTCACAGCCGAAGTTGTATCAAATCTCACCTGCGGATTGCCCCATCCTCACATGGCGTCATTCTATGAGAGCTCCCGGTCTACGCACCATGTATGTCTGTCGTACCTGCGACTTCTCTAGGCCTGTCGAGGAGAATATGATAAGCACCACAAAGTCCTCGGGCCGTTCATGCTCGACGCATCTGATCACCATCAGAGGCAAGTGCATATGTCCTAGAGATGCCAAATGGCACAGGAGTGCCTTTAGCCTGCTCCCACATAGCCTAGGAAACAGTCCGCACCCTGATCGAGAACGACAGTGTCGGAACCAACATGAGCATGGAGCAGTGCCACATCGTGTGCATACTCGCCGCCACGAATCATTTTCTTGCCTTCACTTAGGCCGCAATAAACGTTACTTACCTTGCTCGCCATCACTTTGTCTTACAAGCAAGAGTCGCCAAGGTGGATAGAGCAATCGCAAATAAACATACACTCCATAATCTTATCATTTTTTCCCCTGATCGCTACAACTCGCTGTGCTCCTGATATTTTGTTGCCATCTTACCATCATTAGACTACAACACTTCACGGCCCTTGATGAACTTGGGCTTCTCTCACAGTAGATTACCTCGCTCCTCACATACATCTGAAGGAATTTAAGGGGCAACGAAAAGGGGGAGTAAGAGAAAAGACGCTCACTCTACACAAACAAAGCTCGATTGAGCCGCAGCGTAATCAGAAAAGAAAAAGAGGGGAAAAGGGGTAGCATAAGCACCAGCATAAGACGTACCTGCGTCGCACTACATGCCGTGGCCATGCTTACGTTTACCAGTAGCACGACATATATCGCCTAAAGAACTTTCCCATTCCTCCGTCGAGCGTCTGTTTCGCTACTCGGTCAGCCTTTAGAGATGGAGTAAGAAGCATAGAAAGTGCACATCTAGCCGTTTTCGCACATCGCTCTTGCTCACTTACGTCTACTTATACATTTCATATGCTCCCTTACATACCCAATTACAAAACCTCCCTTAGGAACAGTAGAGAAAGAAAAGAGAGAAAAAAGGTGGGTGACACCAGTACGACCAACACGACACCAGCACAGCGTCATTACTACCAGCACAACAAGTACCTGGCAGGTACCTGCATTGTATCACACACACCATCTACATACATAATTTTACATTATGCAGTAGTCAGCTTCTGCGAGCAGATACTACTTCCTGGCGCACGACATGTGTTCTTGCGTCTGTACCTTTTTGGCGCTCTTGTTCTGTCGGGGTTTTGACTCTTTGACTTTTTGTCGTTGTTCCACTTGCTGTTGATCGTTGGTCTGTCGTGGCTTTGCCCCTGTGTTACTACTGCTGCTGCTGCTGCTGCTGCTGATGCTGCTGATGCTGATGCCTGTCGCCTGTTACTACCACTGCTGGTGCATGTCATGGCATGGATGTCGTGGAAGTTGAATGTAGAAGTTTGGGTCGAGAATGGGTTAGAGAAATATGTTGTGTTTCTTTAGCCCGAAGTGCACACTATACGATGTGATACATGCGGGAAGATGTATCGCATAGGCAATGGTTCCTCCAAGGTCAAGGGTGACATTCACAGACTAAAACGACGGACTTGTCACGTATGCATAGGGCTATGGATGTGTTACACGAGAATGGTTGAGAGTTGCACGACAGACTAATCTTACAAACACATGTTTGTGCAACACTGACAGACAAGAGCTGACGACTTTGACTTTGACTTTGGATTTGATAATCGTCTATGCGGATACTTTCTCATAGGCGCCGGACGAAGACGAACCTCTAGCGCCAGCCGTGGCTTTGACGAAGACGGCACACACGGCAACGACGACCGCGAGAGCCCCAATTTTCTGGAAAACAGTCAATCCGTCCGAAGATGAGACGTCGTGAGATTCTTGGATCTCCTCTTCGTGGTGGTTCAGAGGCTCATCACCCTTCTCGTTGACGGGAGCGTCGGTCGCTGGAGCAACAGCAGCAGCTGGTACATCAGCATCTTCGTGGAGGTCCGAGACTGGTTCAGCAGAGCCAATGAGCGCTGACAATATCATCAGTATGCTTTTATCCCCAGCTATTATGGAAAAAGGTGCAAACTAATCCACCATTGACAATACATACTGTTTGTCAAAGTAGATTAGAGCTCAGCTCTAATACCTTCTTCGGGGACCTCAAGCTCGCCAGACTTGGCAATTTTGACCGTCTTGAGGGGCTTGTTGTTGCCCGAGCTAGTGGGGAGCTTCTCAATCTTGTCGATGATCTCGTAGCCCTCGAGGACCTCGCCGAAGACGACGTGGCGGCCATCGAGCCAGGAGGTGATGACGGTAGTGATGAAGAATTGACTGCCGTTGGTGTCCTTGCCAGCATTGGCCATGCCTGTGGGGAAGTGGTATGAGCATATTTCATTGACCGATGTCCATCAATATACATACTGAGCAGGCCCTTCTTGCTGTGCTTGAGCTTGAAGTTCTCATCGGGGAACTTGGCACCGTAGATGGACTTGCCGCCAGTGCCATCACCCTTGGTGAAGTCACCACCCTGAATCATGAAGTCCTTGATGACACGGTGGAAGGTAGATCCCTCGTAACCGAAGCCAGACTCGCCAGTAGCGAGGGCCCTGCGCCTGTCAGTATCTACGGTCTTTCCTTCGGTTCCTTCGGAATGGATTCACCTGAAGTTCTCGGCAGTCTACAAGGTGTCAGCATGGTTGTAACAAAAAGGCTGGCCGGAATACTTATAACATACCTTGGGGACGGTCTTGCCGTAAAGTCCCATGACTACACGACCCAGAGGCTCATTGTCATACTCAATGTCAAAGTAGACCTGTTACGTTCATTAGCCAATGCTCGTCGTGATGATCTCGAGTCGAGTAGGACCATCACTAAAGTACCTTGTGAGTGATCTTGGGTCCCTTTCCGGCAGCCTCGGTGGACTGGGCAAAGTAGATGAAAGAGAAGGTCAAGATGACCAAGAGAGAGATGATGTATCTCTGAATGCCGGCCATTGCTACTGCTCTTCGTCCAGATCAGATCAGATCAGATCGGTAACAATTGAGGTATGGAGAGGGAAGACAAGTTCGGGGAGGGGTCAGAGTACAGTACAGATAGACCAGATGGACCAGATAGACCAAGCTTGACCATGTTGGAGAGCTGAGACCCTGCCAAGATCAGGAACCTGACTCGGACAAATGGCCCGTGCGCTATACCGATGTTCCGCGCTGCAACTTGTGTATGGACCATAATTCATCCATGACTTTTTGATATTGGGAGATTACAGCACACCGCGACAGTTGAGTACCTCTTGCGCATATCGACAGCGCTGTAACATTCACTCGCCAGTCACTGGGACTATCAGAGAACGACCAGCTAAGCGCCATACGCTTGCCGATACCACTCTTCTACACAAAGTCAATCGCCTAGATTATTTCCGACCATGGTGGTAAGCACGCAGCGCGAACCCTCTCGGAACGACCATCGCCAGTACTCAGATCTCAGAAACACTAACAACAACTCTCAGTTCATCTTCGGCGCCAACTTCCCCGAGTCTCGCCTCGTCAAAGGCGCCCTCGAATCCTTCTACGGCATCGGACCCAAAGTCTCCCAGCGCCTCATGGCACGCTTCTTCATCCATCCGACGGCGCGAGTGGGATCACTAGGCGACAAGCAAGTCAACGATATAGCCGCCGAATTATCAACGATGAAAATTGAGAACGATCTGCGGCGGTCATTGCAAGACAATATCAAACGCTTGCGTGACATGGGCACATATCGGGGTCGTAGGCATGCCATGGGTCTACCTGCGCGGGGACAGAACACAAGGTCACAGGTCCGTCTCTTATCTCTATAATGCTCTCTTATGCTGCTGTGCGATGCATGCGAGGAATCACTGCTGACCGAAACACAGATCGCCACGGCGAGGAAACTCAACAGGACCGTACGAAGAGGCTAGACGAGGAAATCCCAACTTCTGTTGTACCATTACATTTCTTCCGTGTACAAAATATATTCATCATCCCTCTCGGTTGCTTGGACCGGGGGCGGCAATGGCGTAGAGCGGCGTTCACAATTACCAGAGGAAACAAGAGAAATGTCCATCAAAACATCCTTCCTGCCTCGCTTCTTCTCTAATTGAACACACTCACGCACGAAGCTGATATCTTGCTCGTGGCATCACGTTATATGTGATGATCCATGCAGACCATTCCGAGCAAAACGCTTGGTTCCCCTTGTGCCTTATTTCGCTCCTGCAGAGCTATTCGAGCAATGTATGTATATATGTCTCTGTGCAGTGTGCACAAGAATAAAACTCAACCGAGGGGTTCCATCCTATCGGGTTCACTCGTCACGCTGCAGGAAGGCCCAAAGGAGTAGTATAGTCGTACAGGAATGGGAACGTCGTCCCGAAAACAACACACTACACATCACACTACAGGCCGACTAAAAAAGAAAGACATAATCACCTCGGCACTGTTCGAATGTTCGAAGAGAAAAGGCAAGTGATCCGGCCAAGTGGTTTGTCAGGAATGTGCAGAAGAAGACGCAGAAAAGTAATATCCCAACAATATCGGGACGCACATAGGATATGCAGGACTTTTCCTCCCGCCCATGCAATGGAACGCTTGGATCATCGACACGCGTAGTCACAGAGCTCAGGGAAAAGCGTGCGTCGTACCTTCCTTACAACAAAACATTGCCTTCCTATTAGCGAATGTGCTTTGTTGAGAGAGGCATCATCGATAGCCAAGGTGATGATAAGAATGGATTGGTCAGTCAGTCATCACCATTCTTGTCCCTCAGCGACGGATTACTCAAATATGGCGGAGCTGCAGCCGCAGCAGCAGCGACGAGCGAAGCCACCTCCGTAGGTCGAAGCACGGGATTACGCGAGGCCTGCGTGAGGTGGGTTGGTTGGAGAAACACGGCATCTGTATAGTCTCTAGACCTGCAGAACATGTCGTGACAATCCCTCTGCTTTCCACCTCGGACCGCGGCCGACGTTGCATTCGGGCTATTGGATAGCAAGCAAGCAAGCAACCCAGCCAGCAAGCACACGCAAGAGAAATCTTGGTAGGGAGAAGGAACATGATGCATTGACGGTGCAGATAATCTAGAGGCGCTGTGCATATGGGGAGGCTTCGCAGATCCGTGCATGTTCCTGCGCTTTGCCTCTTTCTCAACCACTCCTGGTGATTCAGGTTTTCATATTGTGGAGGTGAGAAATGTGATGTTGTAGAAGGATTGAGACGGACCGTAGTGTATGTTGTGGCAATGCAATTGATCACCGATGACGCTCCTACCGATTGACAAGCTGCTGTGTACAGAATGTGAAGGTACGAGGGGTCATTGCCTAGAACAAGCAACAGCCACTTCTTCACTTCTGTCCGAGCTAGATGCCCAATACCCGGTTCCTGATCTTCGGGGCGGAAGCCAGCAGTACTCGCTCTATGTTGGAGATTCCAGGGGGTACTATCGTTCAAACGTAGCAAGGGAATTCAAGGTATTGATGATTCGTGAATAAGGTATATAATGTACAGAGCAAACGTCTCCAAATATAACTCCAAAGCCAGATGCATTCCAATGCCAATCCATCATGTTCCCTCAATAGCGCGGGAAGTTGTGCTGGTGTGTACTGCAGTGATACATGTCTGTATCCCCTGTCTTAATGATTGACCCTGAAGCGCCTCAATGCCGATCATGGTTCCTGAGTCTCCGACTGCGTCATGCTGTGACCTGCCGATCAGCGATATGATGATGATGATCATGATGATGCCCATGAATGTGATGATGTCCGCTGAGTGTAACGATGCGCCGATATAATGACGATGACTCCGAAAGAGATGCCCAACGACTCGCAGTATACAAGTGCCAGAAGACGACAAGATGGTTCAACGAAAGTGATGAGTATTGGGCATAAGTGAATGATAGGAAGTGTATCCGCTGCGCCTTGCTATCAAAGCCGGAGGCTTAGCAAAGGCTGTGCTGACTTAGCTTATGGGCAGCCTGAAAATGTTGAAGGATATGTTTACCTCGTCATTGCCAGAATCACAATTATCTGGTGGGATTCGGTCTGGTACTGCCATTACCATCGTCCTTGGGACCTTGCTTCATCATGAGGACTGAGCGTGCAACGAAACCTGATCCATTGCCATCGTCCTTATCGTTTCCGAGAAAGCACAACATTTGGATGTCTTGTTTGTGCGAATTCGATTGGGTGCGAGAGAGTAATATGGGATGGATATTGAGTAGAAGAGAGGAGACTCGGTGAATATAAGAAACTTAATGTGAGGTGGACAGGCATATCTTATGCTTCTTATACTTACCACAAGAGTGACCGAGGCAGGAGCAGATGGCACCAGCTGCCGTGTAGCGTAGCCATACTGAGGCAATTTCAGCAGGCCATCAAGGCGATTGCCCAATGTCAAGGCAGGAGTGCCAAAGCAGAGCTGAAGCTATGTGCAACATTACTTACATTGGCTAAACCCGCGCCATTCTGCTTTTGTCCTACGTCAAAAACGAGTCGAGTCAGATGGCTAATAGACCATTTCAAGTTCCCTATAGTGACTTTCCGCGGCCGAAAAGGGTTGTAGGTATTCCTCGATAAAGCTATGAAAGCAAGTGACAGCCAAAAAAGCGCGTCCTAGAATTCTGCTGGTCGCACTGGCGGTCGGTTGGGCCCATAGCGTCAGGACCAATGCAGCGGCCCTCGAGATGCAAAGCAGTTGAATGCCAGGCGCTGGCTACTACACGTGGTTGCCATGTGCTGCGGACAATGCCTCGTGTGACAGGCATCCAGGGAATACTGTAGGTACTGTTTGATGCGGCTTTGCTAGCATGGCTTAGAGAATGTATCCGATGACGGTTGTGTAGAGTAGGCACAAGCTGGTGAATTAGAAAAGTATAAGCCGGCGGTGACCGAATTTGTTGGATTCTCTTGCCTTGTGGTCGTAGTGAGTTGCTTGAGGGGTGAAGTCCGACGTCTTAGCCCGGACTTCCCAGCTGTGCTTCGGATGGTAAGGTAGGTACAGTAGGTAGTCAGGTAGCCGACTGCCTTGTAGACGGGATACAACGACATTAAGATCAGTCTTTAGCCACAGCCCCCCACCGCTAAGTTCTTTGCGCAAGCATACCTTAAGGTTGATGTCCTTCAATTTCTCAGGAATCGCGTTTGCGCATTTTGCACTGCCACGATTATGACTACAACATGCTGTGGCTACATTCAGTATGTGCTCGTTGAACTTTCGCTGCACAGAACTAGCAACACCCATTGCAAGAAGTATGGCTCGCAGGTTAATCACGCACTCGTACACATTTTTACTGCCCTTGCCAGGCTATTGAAGTATACCTACTTCTGTGCGACGCAGCTCTTTACTATCCTTGGAACGTCATTCATACGCCTGGAAGCATATGCAAGACCGTTCCTTGAGCCCAGCAGACGATTATTTCACGTCATTTGAGCTGCAACAGGCCGTTCGGAGCTATCAGATTCGCTATACTCGGTGCTTCGTGGATAATATTCGTGGTTTCGCTACAATTCTCGTAATCTACTATTGTCTTCTTTGAGAACGCGGCCCGTAGCCGTTGCTAGAAGGGTGTCAGCATGGCATATCACATTAAGGTAGCCTTAGGTAAGGTAGGTTGATTGCCCAAGCTAGGCAAGTACAAGGCGCTGCATTTACGCACGATGCTCAATCATGTAAATCTATCAAAGTGAGCCTCAACAGTGTGTTGACATGACTTCATGACCCAAGTGCTCGCCTTTCTCACGGCGAATTCCTGGCGGGGTCCTAGTCTTCTTCGGTGTCCTGACCGGGCTCTTCCTCCTTCCAACCTGTAATGCAGGACCGCTCTCCTGCTGATTCCATCCGCAGCAACTTCCATTACGTGGCGGGGTAATGATATGAGCGCAAATCTCGGATGTCATTCCATGCTCACTGCTAAGTCTCATCGATTCTCAGGTCTTTCCTTGAATAAAAAAGGAAAGATGTCTAGACCTGCAGAAATTCAGCATCTGTCGTCGCATAATGGAGCTTTCCACGAATCAGAACCAGGTCGATCAAGTACAAGGTGAAAGGCCATCACGAGTCTGCAGATTTGGGCGCCAATAGATATCTAACCACTCTCATTGGGCAAAACATCTCGATTTGACCGGTGCTGCATTCCTGCGGGGGGCATGGAGCCTTTGCGAGCTACCTTTCTTAAATGCACTTCGCGTCGTTGCTGTGCCATGTCTCTGTATTACACGGACATCGTCTTGTCGAGAAATGCCATTCCGATAGTATCAATAATTTTGGTGCGACCTTGGAATGTGTTTCGACTGACACCGATTCGCACTCACTTGCTGTGCATCCATCCGCCTTCGTTAACGGGTGACGACATCACAACCTAGGCGAGAAATTATAAATATGACCGCAACACAACAACAGCAGCATGATCATCCTCCGTCGTTTGGCGGGTTTGTGTGGGTGCAGTCTGCCCAAGACACCCCAAGTCCTCTCGACTCGTGGACTATTGTCTCCTCCAATGGCTCTCCAAAACAATTGCTGAGCATCTCGTCTGCCTCTTCAAGCCATTACTTGCGTAACCCATCGACAAGCCCGAGGCACTATACACCAGAACCCGTGCTGCTCGAGCAGCCTCGTGCATACCCTTCCACAGATTTGACTACAGATTCTAACGATGCCGGACATTCCTCGAGGGTTAGGTCCACAACGACCGCCTCCTTCAATTCCATGTATGAAGATCCAACTAGCTGTGAGCTAGCTCAAGGCTTTGAAGGACATATGCCAGTTTTAGCCTCGACTCGGCAGTATTGTTGGGACCCGCAATGGACCAATCAATTCCAGTCATCTCAGCTTTCAGTAGGTGGACCACCGATGTCCATGTTGCAACAAATTCCATTCACCTCGCCGGGCGACTTTTGGCCCGGCCAATACCTGGGTCCTCAAGTCTTCTTTCGAGAGACCGCGATAGGCATGAATCCATTCAGTGCGGACTTACACCAGCCATTGGAACAAGACATGTTCACCATGGGGAACGACATGGGTATCTTCTCGACACCACCCAACGGATGTAATTATCATGATATATCAAGTGCGGCTACACAATCGGATGGTGGAAGACAAGTACGCAACACAGCAAGTGAAGCCACCACCGAGCCGCCCCTTGGTTTTGTATATGGCGAAAGTGATCCATGGAATGCACTCCATCTCGCCCAAGATAACATCAATGTTCAAGGACATTGTATGTCTAACGATGGAAAGAGACTTCACCGGAACTATGTGACTGCACAGAGGAATCTACATGTTCCTATAGCCCCAAAGCCTGATGGGAGGACCTCGGTAGCTCCACAACGAAGCGACAATAAGATAACGAAGACGGGTAAGAGGAAAGGGCCTTTACTTCACCCTACACGCGAGAATGCCAAGATCACTAGAGACAAGAAGGCGTGTTGGCCTTGTGTCTTTTTGAAGGTAGATTCAAGCCCGAGCAATCACAACGATAGGTGCTGACAGCCACTACAGATGACTGTGAGATCGGATCGCGCATGCCTATGTTTAAATGGATCTCGACTAACACTATAAAGTGCAAAGGGGACGGATTTTGCGACAAGTGTAGCCTTCGCCGGCATCGTGGCCAGTCTCATCTTCTGGGCTGTTTGCGAATTAGATTGACAGATATGGTAACGACGATATTGCCTTGTTAGTAGTACTTCAGGATGCTCCGTAAAATTGCTAATCGTGTAGCGTCAATGACTAAGATGCATCAACACGACGATCTGATTACCTATGTCCAAGAAAGAGCCATAGGCTGGTTGGACGAGCGTCCAGATATTTGGGTAGATCTCAATACTGGTATGTCAGTCACTGGCTGGTTATTGTTGTTAAAATTGAACGACTTTCAGGATTCGGGCCGTCATTTCGGTGGTTGTTGCATGAGTATGAACCAGCTTGGCCGGAGCTCCTCTATCGTGAACAGCAAGAGCTGTGTGCCGATGGACTGACCTGGAGGTTGACAAAAAAACGATCTCCACCCTTAGGAGTGAAGAAGCTCGATAAAGGTGATGACAAGCGTCTCAAGGACTACATTAGCACACTCGTCAGCTACCACCTTAACGATTTCGAAAAGGCTTGCTTTGACGGGGAAGATCCTTTCAAGATCAAAGTGACAGGGTTGTTGTGCACTCTGTACCGCAGGCTGCGGTACGATAGCCAAGTGAGCATTCAGCGGCCCCTCTATCGCCGCCGTCTAATGACTTACGATTGAGCAGCATGGTGCACTTCGTGATGCTTTGACATCAATATTTAAGATGTTGGCTGCCACCCTCATCATGGATCACACTATCGATATTGACGACGCTGGTCGTGATCAGACCTTGACTAGATTATCTGGACACAACGATCCGGCTGCGTACTCACAAAGGGTATCCCCATGGATGGCAAGTATGCAATTGAAGTATTATTTTGCCCGGATTCGTCATGACCACTATAACGATATCCTTGGGCGTCTTCAACAGATTCTACATAATCCAGTAAAGATGTATCCGCGGATTTGTGCTCTAATACTGATCCTTGCACTTGGACTAGTCCTTGAAGAATGCCAACAATTGCTTCTCTTCCAGGCCGAGGGTCGGCTTAGCAGAGGCGAGGAGAAAGATGAATGGGTCGCTCGTAACAAGGCTCGACAACAATGCGCAGAGATCGATGGCGCTTTTAGCCATATCAAGAATATTTTCCATTGTAGATATGCCACCGGTCGGAATACACAACAAGCTGATATTCGTACATGGCTCAACAGCAGCAAAGATCCATGGGAGAAGGGTTTTTTGCGCAGTTTGATAGATCTTTGTGACGAACACAGTCAGTGCAGAGGACCCAAATGTGTGTTTCAAGTCAAGTAATGTACTAATGCAAGCACAGGAGATCATCTCAAGAACCGCGAGAGCTTGGATCTCGGCTCGGCATCGAACGACAACCACTCATCTCGACTGCTGGCACGCTTTCTGCTGAGTGTCACATGAGCTTCATAGGAATCGTTTGAACATGCCTGTCATCTGGTTGGAGACGGTGTACGGGGTCCGTCCGCAGGATCACCTTAGCAATTATACAATATATCACAGCACATACTGTCGTTATTAGTATAGATGGCCATACAGCGCCTTGCAGCAATACATATTTTTGTTTTCGGTCTATTGTTTCTAGTCTACAATATCAACCTTCATTTCTATTCTTAAACTACCACCTACGTGAACAAGTTGATATTTAGCAAACAATCAAACAAGCAAACAATAGGTTTTCATTTGGGAAGGTACCATAACACCAACAAGGATGGGGAATTCAAGGAATTGCCTCCGAATCACGCAAGGAGGAATGGTCTTACGCATCATCAGTTGCCGAGGAGTGATATCTTATTCTCAATCTTCCCCAAGATACGACCCCTCGGGCCCATATCCCAATCGGTCGGGTCATGGTTCTTCCCACTTTTGTCCGGGTTAGCCTCTCCCGTCGTCGATGCTCAATTTTCCCGAGAATTGGACGGATATACGAGGCCAATGCAGGGAGTATGGCACTGCAAACTGCAGATACCGGCAGCAGCAGCAGTAGTGGTAGCGCCCACATGATACATGTACGCAGGACCTTGTCTCGGCTCGGGAGATTCTCGTGAGGAGGTAATACCTCTGACCTTGCTTCTTACCCGGATCCAAGTCACTGGAACGATCTGCGAATAGGTTCTCATCGTTTTATATCACATTCATGTTTCTTTTTGTCCCATATTTGAGCTCAGAGTCGACGTTTGATTATCCTCCATGCCGTCCCATCCACTGTCCAATAATGGGCTGCTGAGTGCACGATAAGAACGAACGAGAGAAGATCTGATTGGGAGTTGGAAACGTCATTCGATAATGGAAAACCCAGGATGTATATACGCCCCTGTGAAGCGAACGTGTTGTAGACCAGGCAGACCATTGGCCATGAAAAGAGAGATGGAATCCAGACAGTGACACCTCGCAATGCAATACAACCATTTCCCCTGACCATGCAATTCCGTCCCTGAGGCTCACAAGTACCAATGTAAAACCTCAGCAACCCATGTGACCCCTTGTTTCCCAATAAATCTCATTCAATGTGTAGCGAGTGCCAAAAGATCCAGTTTATGTCGAGCGCCGATCCAAGCAAACAAACATAACCAAAAAAAAGGAGTGACTAAAAAGGTAAACCCATAAGATGAACAAGAAAGACTCGACAAGTGAGTTGCTGTAGTTCTGCAACAAGGTTTGGTCACCCGAACCCTTATTGCTGTAGAACAGAGTGCAATATTGCTAAAGGTCTGGTCAGCACGCACGCCAATTGATTCATGACCAGGGTCAAGATGGACATACTGATCTAGATCATCATACTCTCGGTTCCAAATGAAGTGAAGCGGCCGTCGTCTTCAGGGCGTCCCTTTTTAGAATCGCCCGCGGACTTCTTTGTCTTCGGTCCCTTCTTGCCATCATCCTCGGGTCTTCCAAAGTTGACAAGAGGGACAAAACAAGTACGGCCAACCTGGTCGTCTTCTGGTCTGGGCTTGGCGGCCAGGAGAGCAGGTGATTGAGACATGGTGAAAGTGTAGGAAACCATTTTGACAGGTGTATGTAGTGAGGGCTAATAGATCAGGTAAAAGCGATAAAAGGTATTGATGTTTCGATTGTGTTGTAAGAGATGCTTGAGAGGCTTTGATGCTGAATATGGATTGAAGAACAACGAATACTACCTGATTCTTATAGTTTCCCATGAACCTACAGAAGGATACTTACAATGCAACACAGCCATGGGCTGTGACCATACAGTTGCCTGGTAAAACTCAGTCATAGCTGTGTATACAGGCAGGGACCATAGGCAGATTGGCTGGATGACTGTGAGGTGGGTCTATGATCTCGGCCAGGCCGTCAGGGTGACAGCTGTGTGCACAACGAAGGAGTGACAATGTGTCCTCGCTCGCGATGTATGTCGTCATCGCAGACACCGGGGTGTCGAAATAGACTGCGATAGGTTGCATTACACCATGTTTCGAGAAGTTAGTGCTCTGCATAGCCTTTGCTGCCTCAAGTTCAAGGCTTTCTCTTCCCATATACACGGCGGTCCTCGAGCATGGAAGGCCGCCTCGGTCCAATCTATGAAGGATAGAAGCCCGGGCTCGCCGCATAATACCAAAGGAGTTCGTCTGGTACAGTCGCAGTCATTGCTAAGAGTGGGTCTTGAATCGAGGCAGAGACGTTTTGGAGCTTGGAAGAAAGGTTATTGTGTATGGCCTTGAACAGGATTGGTTCGAAAGCCCGAGTGATTCACTGAGGCAGAAGGCACATGTGATTGCCTAAACCCATGAAAAGTCGCTTGAGGACTGTGCCATTATTGCCTCGATCCATGATCGACCGTATACCAATTGTGGATGTAGGATATGGATGCGCGCACTGACAAGATCAAAAGCGTCGTGTATCAATCTGAGTTTCGATTCTACCTTCGAAGAACTACGCCGCTTGTAGGCGATCCTGGCCGTCCGGTGAGGTGTAGCAATCTTCAGTGGTCGACGGAGTCAGGCATACCTTCCCCCCACACCCCTATTTGGGGAATTAGTCGCAATTAGCCTCAATTACTAGCCCATGCCTTCGTGGCGGAGTTCCCCGAACGAACAGTCAAGGATCGGTCGGAAATGCTTGCTCTTGCAATCGAACCAAGAACCAAGAGCGCCTTCGGGCAAGTTGCCTAGTCAGACTGACTGATGCCTTCATATTATTCTTGTCAGCTTAAAGTTAAAGGGCATTCCTCACAGAGATGCATCTGGCGAATCATCTGCCTGGTCGATTAGACATTGACGCGTGCGCACGGAGCAATAAGGCAGACACCGATATCCAAAAGTAGAATATGGGGCTGCTGTTAACTGTGTGTCTGTGTGTGTAGGATGCGGATCTGTTAAGGAATGCTTCAAGTACACAAAAAGGTCAGGCTGGCTGAGCATTGTCCATCACAGCTTCGGAGTTGTCTGGGTACCTACTTGAGGCTTAGTTTTGTGGAAGGAGAAATAAATAGCATCGGGAGTTGAGGTGTGTCCATACAAATAAGTGACTACCTTAGTATCTCTAGTGGGGTAGTGGTAGGGGGTAAGAGGATCTCTCCACACATGACCTGGTGCTTGCTTCGCGAGTGAGTGGGAGTGTTTGCTTTGCTGCTCTCCGACCGCGCGTCATAGCATTGGTGAGGAGGGCACGCGTGCCTTCCATCGTCGAATTTTCGACGTGCATCTATCTGTTACCATTAACACACGTTCATTTCCTCTCTATATAACAATCACATCTTGCTGTAGTCTACGGGTATGAATGGTTACTCGTATGTGCCAGAGCCTTATCTGGTTCGTGTCGATTTTTCATTGTAATCCTCTTCGCGCGTGGGCTTCTCCAACGCTGACTTGACATGATGTATATCGGAATGAAGACCAATGTCTGCTACCCTGCTCCGACTGCCGTGAACCCTCCGGTAGGTTACACAGGAAACATCGACTCGGGACTGCCTTCCGGATGGGTTTCGGGGTTGCCGTACTCTTGTCAGAACAGTAAGTGAAAGCTACTTTACAGTGCATGTCATGTACATGAGCTGGTGTACTGTAATTATATGACCTCGGGAGTCTATCCTACCGCAACTCCTGCCTATGACGTGCCACACACATTCCTTCCACAACCTTGAGAAGATTGCAAAAACAGATACTTTCCGAGATGCGGAGCTCGCGACTTGTTATGTCATCTTTGGTTGTAGCGTCAAACATGCATGACTGCGACATGGCCGCTTCACAGCTCTTTAGTAGCATCTCATTCTTTACGCGCGATTCCACTGCAGAGTCATCATGGCCATCACCATCACCTGAGGAACTGTAGAACCAATGTGGGCTGATCAGCACAAACAAGGCAATATGCCAGGACCTGGCCAGACCAAGCACGTTGCGGAGCTGGGCCTGACCGCCGACGATAACGATAATGCGTCCAATCCAGCCTCGAAAGCAGCAGCAGGACGCAAGCGATCCAACGACGAAGCCAACAACGATGGAGCCGACGAAGTCGACCTCGACGAGATCGAGATACCCGATGGTGTAGAAATGGACTCATGCGATGTAGTGCGTCGAAAGATCCGCACCTTCATGGACAACAGCGGCATGAAGATCGGCGAGTTCTGCAACACCATTGGGGTGAGCAACAAATCTTACAATACCTTCATCCATCAGCACGGCGCCTTCAAGGGCTGCGAGTCAGCGGCTTACCAGAACGCATGGGAGTACTTTGCGAAACGAGAAAAGGCCGGACTTCCCATGCCGAAGAAGCCCAAGAAGCAGGCCACGGCTGTAAGCAAAGACGGCAAGACGAGCAAAGCCGGTGCGAAAGAAGCGCATCCCGACATCAGCGACGTCCATCTCGGGTGAAGAAACAGACTCGGTCCCCATCTTCGACTCATGCGCCGAAATCCGCAAGAAGATCAACGCCTACCTCAAAAAACCCAATGTGACGCAAGCCCAGTTCCTGCGCGATCTTTCCGCGCAGTACCACACAGAGCGAGGTCCCGCGAAGATGCAATCGACCTCTCTGAACCGCTTCCGAGAAGCCAAAGGTCCAGACGGGGGCAACACGAACTCGGTCTTCTATGCCGCCTGTGTCTTCTTCGAGAAGATCAGGGTCAAGGAGGGTAAGCCCAAGAGCAAGCACAGACAGGAAATGGAGGCTGCTTGGGGGGACCAGGGCGGTTTCGACACGAAGACTCCTGTGCACAATAAATTGTGAGTTACCTGTTTCGCTGAAGAAATAGATGACGTATTGGTACTGACTGTCACCTCTCACAGTATGTGGGTCAAGAAGGGCGAAGAGGGCATCGGTATCAATTCCCTGGGCGAAAGGTACATTTACACCTGAAGTTGGGAGCCGAACATGAGAATGTGGCGCATAAGACGCAGAGAGAGATCGATTTCGTTCCTATTATTAATACGCCGGCCGTGGTCTAATAGTGTGGCGTCGAAAGGGGGAAGGCAATATCCATTCCATTTTACAAACATATCTTAATTTGAGCATTTTCTCTCATCTCAATCAACTATTACTATAGTCTTCATGGATTTTGATCCTCACTCAGCTACTACGCGTCAAATTTGAATCGGGGTCACACGATAGGTGGCCGCCATGCAAAAGAAGACGATATCGTGTCTTCGTCGATTCCATTTAATACGTGGTTGTGCTCTAGTGTGCATTCACAAAATGAAGGTAGGTCCACCACCAATGAAAAGAGAGCCATGACCAAGACTTCGTCCTTCTCATGTATACTCATGATGAACCTTCTCTCCGGTCTCGTTCTCAACCCTGGCTCGTGTCCATGGCCTCGGCCTTGACCTCGCCCCTCCTGCTAGCGATAAAGTCCGCAATCTCCTTCATCTTATCCTCGGCAGGCAAGACGTCCTCGATCTTCAGCGGCATACGGTTGAAAGGATCGGTGGGGTCGGAGAGCAAATGCTGGCGGATAGTGCTGCGATCGACGATCTGTTTGCTGTTGGGCAATATGACGGGGTCGGTCATGAGGGAGCCCATGATGGGGTCCAGGAGCTCGTCTGGGATCTCTCCTAGGTCCTCCTCTGCTTGGGCGTCGATGGCGTGGGCTTTGGCGATGGCTTGGTCCAGCTCGCGGAGTTCGCGGATTTGATCGGGGGACTTGTACCCGAAGCTGGAGATGATTTTGATGGCGCGCTCGAAGTTGCCGGGCTTGTAGGAGCGGCCGTCGCGGGCTACGGCGAGGTGGAAGGACTCCTTGTTGCGCAGGTTTAGGTAGACGTCGATGAGGTCTGAGAGCAGAGCTTCTGGTTGCCACTTGTACTGTTCGCGGTTCTTGACTTTGAGGTTTCCTTGCTTCGGTCCTACTAGGGCGTCGAGGTTGTAGTCCAGCATGTCGGCTAGGCGTTGGACTACCTCTGGCATTGTGAAAGATCCCGCTAGAGCGTCCGTGAAGAGCTTAAGCATGTCGACTGTTTCGTTTGTGAGTCCCATGTATGATTTGGTCTTTCCCTCTAGATCAGCAAGCAGTTCTTCCTTTTCTTGTCGCACACTCTCCTCCATGGTTTCTGGTGGCGTACGCTTGAATTCCTCTTGCAGTTCGTGGATCTTGGCGAGCGAGGAGAACACCTCGTCCAAGACGAACGTGGCGTCATTGAGTAGCAAGTTGACAAACCTGACGAAAAAGTCGGTGTTTGCACTAGCCTCGTTGGACAGTTTGTCTCTGTACAGAGTATTCGCCCAGATGCATTTCCACACCTGGAAGATCTCGTAGCGGATGTTGAACTTGTCATAGAATTGTGTGTGCGTGCCGGTGCTCTCGGCCTGAATGTAGAAGTTCATCAAGGCATGCAAGAGATGTTTATGCGCAAACGGGGATCCGTTTAGCACGTCTCCCAGTACACCTCTGGAGTTCGAGCCGAAAGCCCAGACTCCATGGAACAAGATTGTCACGAGTCCAGCCTTGAGATAAGGACTCTGGATATAGTGTGTGTCGCTGAGGAATGTGATGCAGATGGTTATGATCTCCTCGCATTGGGTCGACAAGATGATTTGTGGCATGTAGCGGGTGATGAACTTGAAGTTAGCGACAATATCCTCCATAAAGTACTGCGGCAGACACTTGAAGACGTCCGAGGGCTCCTTAGGCAGGGGCAGGCGAAGCTGTTCCTTGGGCAGGTTTTGTCCCGAAGCCAAACGGAGCAACCAGACAACCACATATCGCATGAACTGCATCGATCGGGCCTGAACTTCTGTGTCCATGAACACACCCATGGTAGCATGGACTATGCTATGCGAGGTGTCGAGCGCATCTTTGAGTATCTTCAGTTGAGCTTCGAACCTTGCTGCATATCGGGGATCCTGGGAAATATTAGTGAGTAGAAGCAAAAATCAATCAGTCAAGTATGTACGAACCGCCATGTATCTAGCACGTTCAGCTTCGAATCTCTCGAGGTCTTTCTGCTGGTACTTCAGCTGCTTTTGTCTTTGTTCCAGCTGCGTGCTTGCAGCTTCGGTTCCATAGTGATGAGCAGCGACGGTCAAGAAGAAAATCTCTGAGATGAAATTGTTGGCACCTTCGACGTTCTGAGAATAAAAGGCGTCGGCAGTCTTTTGGTCCGCATTGATCTTGGTTTCGTCGGAAATGCCAACTCTAGGATTTCTCTTGAGGTAGTTGACATCAATACGGTCAATCTTGGTGAAAGTGGCGTCCATGAAAGGATCGCACAGGCGATCGAGACATGCCTGAGAGAACTGTTAGTCGTGTTGATGTGCATCTCAGGAGTGTGTCGTCTACTCACAGTGACATTGACCATAAAGCCATCAGAGGATGTAGTCTTTGGATCGACCCTGGTCGCTCGTCGTTTGTGGTTCGCGTTATTGCACAGAGCGAACCAATCAAGAATCTTCTCTCTGGGATCCTTGCCAGCCTTTACAATGGCATTAGCAATCTCGAAGAGCTCTCCCTGGTGGGTCTGCAACGTCAAGCGCAGAGCCTTCTGCGAGTTCAAGATGAAGCCTTTGTCCTGTGTCTGGGGGTTGGAAAAGTAGTGTTTCGCCACATCGACCTGTAGAGGAGATATGCGGAAGAAAGGACCGAGTGTGGTGCTGGTTTCGATGTTCTGGGCGGCAACATCTGAGTGCACGAACCTTGGCGACTGCGTTATAGCGTCTACCAGCTTGGGAAAGCGAACCAGATTGCGCATGCCTGTGATGTAAGGTCTGTAGTTGTCGTTCATACTCAGATTGGCAAGATCAGCACTAATCTGCTCCGCCGCTCCAACGAGTGCATCTTTGATGGTATCGTCTTCCTCGAAACGAGAGACAGCCTCGGAGAGGAAGTCGGTGCAGAGACCGTTGTTGCTCTCTGGATCCACCAGTAGATGACGGGCGAGGGGGTTGACAACGGGGCTGTCCAAGCCGAACATCTCGGGCATTGTGACTGCAAAGATGCAATAGCTCATGCATAGTCGGCGGGCTTCCTTGATAACAGCATATTTGGGGTTCTCCGTATCGCCACTCCTGAGGGTGCGGAAAGCTTTTGACACCCGTTTCCAACAGCTCAGCAGATAATCCAAAGGTGTTTCAGATGCAGCAAGGCTCGAAGCGGCCTCGGTAAGCGCCTGGTCCAGCAGGGCTGTCTTGAGCAATAGCGGCTCGTTCTGCTCTAATAGGTCTTCTCTTACTCCATTTGCAACATGCAAAGTGTTTCCATGTAAGTCGCGGGTGACCTCTGGCTTGAGCGACAAGCGGAAGATCTGGCTCAGCGACCGGTCCTCCCATACCTCCAGTGGCTCTGCTGTCGTAGAGCGGGGCTTTGGTTTCACAGCACCATCACTCTCGCGCTTCTGTGGCGTCTGCGAAGAAGCAGCAGAGGTGATGTTTATCCGGGCTGGTTGCTTGTTCTCCTCCTTGACGCCTAATTGCGAGAAGGGGTTTGTAGCGGCTTTGGAGCCACTTGGACTCTCTTGTGCTGCTGGAGTGCCTGACGGGGTGCCTGAGGGAGAGGTCTCTGTACTCGGCTGAGTTGAAGGAATCGGCGATGATGCAGAAGCTCCTCCCAGCTTCGCAAGGCGCTTGTTACGGATCTGATTGACATTAGTCGTCACGTTAGGTTTTGTCAGAACCGCCACATTCACCTTGTCAGCCTCGGACTCTGCCATGTCGACGAGTACGTATCCACGGTTTTATGATACTCAGATTATCTATAACCACACTATGATGGAGTACAAGAATGGTCTTTGGACGCCGATAACACTCTCGAGGTCCAATAGATGCACCGAGATGGAAACGAACGATGGGAATGAAGGATGGAAATGTCTATATCAACTACGTCGACTTGAGGTGTTCGGAGACAGCAGCAGAGTATCGCCGCCGTGACATAATCTTCGGCCCGAACGATAAGATAAGCGATGCGAAACAACTCTCGACTTCATTTACCTTACCATTCACTGTCGTTGTATATCTTTCTAGCTTGTTGGTGGTCGTGTTCATTTTCTCGCCATGGGTAGATATACTGCTGTATTCCACCTTGGTTGCATTCCCAAAGTATAACGATAGGAAGTTGTCTATTCCAGACATGCTGCAAAAGGCAGTGTGGTATGCATTGACTTGTCATAAACCCTCTTGATCAGAACATCTCCATCATGTCCACAGTACATTCTTCATATGAAGATGTTACAATGTCTTGGAACTCTCATTAGTGTCTCATGTCTCTCTAGATACGCATGTTTGATAACTCATCTGCGAAGTAGTTGCTTTGTACAACAGACTCGTACAAAGTACTGCTCTTGGGTTTCCAGGTCGACATCTGCATCTGCGAGCAATATGCCCCGCAATCGAGCATGGGTTCAGAACATGGACCATACCTTACCTTACCTTACCTTTGTACTTGAGCACCCACCAAAGGTACCTTTTTGCATTTATTGATACGGTATCTAGCTACCTTGAGGTAAGATGATCAGTCAAATACAGGTACAGTGTGCCGCCACGTGCTCATCCGCCGACCTCCATTCCGTCTAGATACATGCTGCATACATGTGAATGCCCACCTATTGCATCTGGGGGCTCTCAGCCGCACGCACCTGCTATTGCTCTACTGTCTCCGGGACAATATAAAAGGCTCCTGGCTGATTCCACCTTGTCAAAGATCCTGGCAAGCATCACACCAGGCGATTGGTCTTAGCCCCCGGATCCCCCGCCATGTCTACCCAAGGTATGCGAGATTGCCCAGTCTCTCGCTGAAGCTCTGCGTAGGATCGGCCTCTTGACTTCAAGCTAGAGGTGTCGTACAAAGTCAAGTATAGTGCCATCCTGGCGTGTCATGCCACGCCGTCCAATCATCCTCTACTGGGCAAAAGCCCCCTTTGTTGTTTCATCAAGTACGAAAAAGCACTTCATATATGTACGCCTGATGACGAGCTATCCAATACTATGGATCACAGGACCATGAGGGTAACTCTATGTTGAAACGGCGGCGGCACGAATTTGGCCATCAATGGTTATGTTCATACGTTAGACCACACGTAATGATGGACGAGACCCTCTGTATTGGGAGCTAGTTCTGCTGATCGTCTTCGCTGTGGTAGCTCTGCGCCACTCTGGGTCTGTCTTTTGGATGAATCAGGCAAGCCACAGGCTTTCAAAATTACATATATATATATATATATATATATGGCTCTCTTACCATAGGACGATATCAGAAGTACATTGCTTCAAAACAGTCATATAGCTCCATGATGAAGACGGTCATGAACAGCCGTGTATGGCTCCATATGTTGCTCGCTAGCATCGTGTGTGCTCGGCAGCACATCGACTATGCTGCGCGTAATCTCGACACCATCTCGAAAATCTACAATCTGACCGTATACCCAAACAACTTACCCATCGTGCAGCATGGGGCTGCGGCCGTCCCCCCGGGTCTCTTCAACGTCAACGCGACTGGCCGTGTCACCCCACTGGGCAACTTTACGGGCTTTGACGACTCTGTAGAGTACTTCTTTGCGTTGGCACCTCTTCCACAAGCAAACGGTGCGGGTGTGGGATTCTATGAAGCCGAGGTCGTCGAATTCACCTCTGGTTGTCCAGAAGTTGCGGCCTCGGTCGTGTACCTGCGGTCCGGACAAGTGAACCAAACGACAGGTGCCTTCATCGCCAGTCCATTCACGACCACTTTGAAGCAGGTAGGTAGCATCTTCTGGATCATCAATTACCTCATCAATCATGAGGGTACCAGGTTCCGAGGCAGCATCCCACCGGACCTGCTGATCTGGATGATATTGGTGTCCGATACTAAAAGCATACATAGGTCGCCTTTTGGAACTTTGATGAGGATGGCCTCGTCCTCAAGTATGATGCATGGATTCCAAATCTCCAGGCTTATACAAGAGTGGGCACAGGAGTGGATTTCAGCAACGTAACAGTCCAACAAGGTGCTGCCACCGGCCTTTGTCCAGTAATACAGCAGCGCTGCACTGAAAGCAATCAGCAATACTCGGATGTTGCGACATGTATTGAAGAGCTGGATGCAAAACCCTTCGGCAACTTCGACGAAGCTTGGGGCGATAACCTAGCTTGCCGTACCATTCATCTTATCCTGACTCAGGTCAGACCAGAGGTGAGTGCAAGACGAAACTGATGCGCCTCACGAGTAGAGATTAAGTACTCACATAGGTCCACTGTCCCCACGTTGGCCCGAATGGAGGTAATGGTCCTGATAACTACAAATGCGTTGATATCGACTATAGCGTGCTTTATTTCAATGATCCACAGCTTTTTGGGCAGCCTGAGGGCCAGCCCTTCACGTGCCATGGTCATGGCTATCGTTCGAGGAGATGGGACGACCAGTAAAGTCTCTCGCGCGACAGCTTGCAATGTCGGGAAGAACTAACAAGGCGTTCTCGATGACTATGTATGTATTGTTCGGTACATAAAGCTGTACAAGATGAATGTCGGACGCATTCATGTTCTCAGATATTGTTGTGTATGGTCGAATCCCTTGGGCATACATATCCTTGGCGAATATTTAGCTACCCACAATCCTACTTGGGTCCGGCGAACCCTCCCGAGTAAGGTGCCATACCATGACTACGGAATGACTATTGACCAAAGATCTGTCAGAGGCAGCAGATGAGACACGCACAGGATTCAGGAACGAGGTGCAAGGGATGTGCGAGCAGTGGCGACATTAGATTGATGATGTGACAGCAGCGTCCGAGCACGTTTCACCATATTCTGGAAAAGACAAGGAAAGCCGTTTGGAGAAGATATGGCAGGATGGGGTAATTTGTTGATGTTGACTTGAACATTGTGTACACGTGGACCGTGCAAAGGGAGATTCGGCTTTAGCTGCGACGTGCCGGCCGACACTTGAAATCAGCAAGACCTTTTGGTCAGAATGGCTGAGACGGAAGCCTGACTTGGGGGCGGGAGACGGGGGTTTGTGTGGGAGTCGTTGGCGCTACGGTACTCTGTGCAATCTCAGGTTTCCAGAGAGAAACTTATAGCCACTCATTCTCACCTCGACGGAGTTTTTTACTTGTATCAGCCGCACTTTCTCTCTCTCCACGAAGGGTTCTGCTGCTGCCTACCGTACCGTACCAAGAAAGAGTCAAACCTGCCCAACCACAGAAACAAGATATTATTGTTGCAGTAACAACGGAAAGTACGAGAACACCAGCGTCTTTCTGTTTTCGTGTTCTATTCTCTGCTTGACTCTACTTTTCCCCCCTGCTGCTCTATCTAACGCAGTGTCTACATCATAGCCACGTTTTCCACCAAACGACTAGTACAGTAGGCTGTGTCGGTACTGTACAGTATATTCAGCCGAGCTACCAACCCGAGTACTTTACCTCCTTGATTGGCCCCCCCAGCAGATACAAGTAAGCAAACAAGACACAAACGTAACCCTCAACGCCAAGCTTAAGGTGTGCCTTGATCCATCTTCGCCCATCACCGAACCGCACCTCGCGCGTTCGATACCATCGTCCACGCCCTTTTGCCCACCTCTCATCTCACCTCTATTGCCATTTGTTTTCCGACAGCTCCCTCACGTACTAATTGACTGTCAAGATGGCGGAAATCCGACGTAAGCTTGTCATTGTCGGTGATGGTGCCTGTGGAAAGACCTGTCTCCTCATGTGAGTAGCAACAATAGCAACAACCACCATGCATCTGTCGATGCTTTGTCCTTTGCCGTCGACATCATCATCATCATCACGGATTCATTGACTAACAGACACACAGTGTGTTCTCCAAGGGTACCTTCCCTGAGGTTCGTTAACAACTCTCTCTCGTGTGCCCCCCGTCATGTGGCCCTCGTTGTCGTCGTCTCGTCGCCGCCCCCAAAAGCGCGATAAGCGCCTCCTGAGTCGACTGCGACGACGTAATCACCGCCACCGACAGCTCAACCACCTCCCATCTCCACCACTACTGTCTACCTTGGCATTTGTACTAGAAAGTGACTGACTTTTCTCTCCGAAGGTCTACGTCCCCACCGTTTTCGAGAACTATGTCGCCGATGTCGAAGTCGATGGAAAGCACGTCGAGCTGGCCCTTTGGGATACTGCTGGCCAGGAAGATTACGACAGACTGAGACCTCTCTCATACCCTGACTCTCACGTCATCCTCATCTGCTTTGCTGTCGATTCCCCCGACTCATTGGACAACGTGCAGGAGAAGGTATGGCTATCGTCCACGTGCGCTCTTCTGATTTGCTCGCGTGCTGACATGACCATCGTAGTGGATCTCTGAGGTTCTCCACTTCTGCCAGGGCCTTCCCATCATCCTCGTTGGATGCAAGAAGGATCTCCGACACGATCCTAAGACCATTGAGGAGCTACACAAGACGTCTCAAACTCCCGTCACCGAGGAGCAGGTACGCTTCGTCCCTGCCATCAAGTCGTCTGTAGAGATACTGACAAGAGCAAACAGGCAAGACAAGTCAAGGACAAGATCGGCGCCAAGGAGTACATTGAGTGCTCAGCCAAGACCAACGAGGGTGTCAGAGAGGTCTTCGAGCACGCCACTCGTGCTGCTCTCACCACCAGGAAGGAGAGGAAGAAGCCCAAGTGCCTCATCCTCTAAGCGGGCACACGAGCGCCAACTTGATTCTAGACTTGGAAAAAGGTTGAGCGGTCCTGCAACCCGAGCGACACTGGTGCTTCTCGTCTTGAACGCTCGAGTCTTTCCTCTTGTCTCGGCGCAGACGGGTCACAAAGGTTGACCGGCTGGGGTGAGACGGAGCTTGCACATGCCTCCAACATAAACCTTGGTTCTGCAATACGTGGCGTTGGGACTGGAGTTTCTTGGTTGCTGCATCTTTTTTCCTTATAATCGCCAGAGACACTTCACACACCTGGGCGGCTCTCAGAGCGATGCGATGGTGGAGTCGGCAAGGACACGAAGCTGATGCACACTCTTCCTTTCGCACCAAACCTCCCCACCCCCCATCTTTCAACTCCCTTCCCATCGTGGGAGAGTGAGATGCCCTATATCTCCATCACGTTTTCAATACGCGCCGTCGAGGTCATATCCCCTTTCTTCTCTTACCCATTGGTGTCCCCCCTTTCCAGTCGCGCCGCGCATTGAGATCGGTGTAATACTTGTTATAGGCGTCAATGAAATACCTTTTTTGCATCCATTCTTGCATCGAGTCTTTGCACTTCGTCTGCACTGCACACGTCGTGGATTGAATTTGCGAATCACGAAGCGAGTACGGGGCAGTAGCATGTGAAAGATACAGTAGGCATCCCTGATCAGACCCTCTTTGACTGATCGCCAATGGAGTCAATTATTTATGGAAGCGGTGAGTGAAATGAGAATGTGACACGTGAGTTCTGTGCTCCTCACACGATGGCTTGAGTACAGTAACTACTTCTTGGTATACATATAGGCTTCAGCGAACCTGCGCCTACTACGAAAAGCGGGACGTGGTCCAGCGAGAGCATTCGGCAAGAGAAGGCGAGTTGAGACAACAATAACGAGGGCCACTTATTCGCTTCTCGAGCAACACGCAATGATCGATCTGTCGCTATCATCAAGAGGGGCCATCTTGTGATTTGCAACGGTTGCGCAGACAGTGGCCGCGGCCAGCGGCGACAGCGGGTACAATTGGGAGGGGGGAAGACTAAAGGTACATGGAGAACGACGTAATGGGTCATCGGCATTCAAGGCATGTACCCTACATTGCTGTACACAACCATAGGACAAATAAGGTATACGACAAACTCTGACAAGGACATTGCTTTGGTGTTATTTACAACATATGTGTAGACTTGTCTCTGGACAAGGTAGGACTTGTGGACGAGCACCACGTATTCATGCAATAGGCAATCGCACAGGTAGAAGTGGTAATAGATGGTCAAACAAAAGGGTCCATGAAGAAAGCTGGCAGCCTGGACTCCGTTAGAGCCTTTTTCCTCACTTTTCCTCACACCTTGACACATGTCAAGGCGGGACTGGATAGCGTCACCGTACTGCCTGCGCAACGCTTGCCTGGAGCTAAGGCGATGCGCACGGGTCAGAGTCCCTACCTTAGTTGAGTTGCAAGGTTCAGACCATTGCACTGTTTTGCGCCGTCCCCAGCATCACTTGCTTCGTGTCGCAATACTCAATTCGCTTCAAATTCATTTTCTGGCAATCGTCACCCGAACCGTCTACCCTACCGTACCTGCCCTCTTTTCCCGCGTGAGGTCTCTCGCTCCTGCATAGATCCTTCCCATAATTGCATTTTACACATTTCGGTCCCGAGGGCGTTGATCCCGACTGTCTCTTGCTTCTTTCTCTTGTTCTTCTCAACCTCTTCTGCGTCTTTAGTTCTAGCACTTGCACAACCCGTTCGCTCTCTCTCTCACCATCTTCTCTCCTCTCTTGCGCAACATGTACCTCATCAATAATCCCACCACCCGCAAGCTCTCGCGATGCGGCTTGCTGTAGCCGGCTGACCTTTTTGGTGCGTCGGTCTATAGCAGCGCCCGAGTCCCATCCATCTGCTAATCATCTCCGTCACTGCCTTAGGCCTGAGGTTGCAACTGACCTTTCGACACTCAAGTCTATTGCACTGCCGGGCAGGGTTCACTGAGCGCAGCGCGATATATAAATACATTGCTGGACTTCAGCTTTGATCCACCGTATACTTTCTGATATTGGAACATTTCTCAATGCAGTAGATACGCACACGACACATAACAGAACATCCAGTCGACCCCATCATCGACTCTCTGTGTCCGACCTGCCTGCTTGCTTCTGGCTTGGCCCCTCTGATTGTCATGGCGCGACACCAAGGCAGTGTCGTCATGTCTCAAACTGAAACGGTCGAGTGCAAGGTGGAGAAGGTCGGCAAAGTGGACAAGGCGACAACACGTGAGGATTCATCATGTCAACCAGCTCTGTCCGACACGTCAAATACCAAACCATGCAACGAGGCGCAAGTGGGCGCGGTTCAAGCTGTTGGTACCAACATCATCCTTAAGGACCAGGAGTCTTCGCCTGATCCAGGTCTTGTTCAGCAGGCGGTGGAGAACGTTGTTCCAAAGCTGAAGATTGGCCCTCCACCCCAACGTCTGCGCATGAGTGTGCCCCCTCTCAACTTTGGCGCAGTCGACGATGCATCAATATACCGAAGCGGGTATCCCAAACCCGAGAACTTCAGTTTCCTGCAGGGTCTGAAGTTGAAGACTATTCTTACGCTTGTACCCGAGCCCTTGTCCGCCGAGTATCTCTCCTTTGTCCATGAGAACGGCATCCGCCATGTTCAGATACACATTCCAGCCAACAAGGACGGTATCATCAACATCACCCAGAAGCGAATGTGCATGGCTTTGTCCGTGGTGTTGGAGCGCAAGAACCACCCCTTGCTCATCCACTGCAACAGGGGCAAGCATCGCACAGGATGTGTGGTGGCATGCTTGCGCAAGATTCAGCAATCCGCCCCCATCGGTCATCACAACGACAAGAATGATGACATTGTCGCCGAATACCGTGACTATTCACACCCCAAATGTCGCGACGACGACATGGCCTTCATCCGATCATTTGATCCCTCGGCGCTGTACGCTTATGCATCATCAAAGGGATGGCCAGTCACTCCTCCTCCAGAACCCAGCAATGAGAAATGGGCGGATCAAGAGGACGCACTGGAGTTCTCGCTGGTCGACATTGCTTCGATGAAGGTTCCAGAAGAGCCGGACGATTCAAGCTTGTAATAAATACACGCCAAACGCGAATAGAGAAAAATCAAAAAGAGCCAGGAATTTCATCGGGGTCTGCACTCTTGATTCCGGCGTCTTGCTCGGCCGATACGAGGCATCGCTTGTTTTCTTGTACATATAGATTCTTTCTTTTTTGTTATAATGTCCCGGCTAGGTCAAAGCCAGGGGACATCGGAGCATTGGGCGTCCTAGGACTCTACAAGTGGACAACAACGGGACGGAGGACGGTCTCTCGAGTTGTCGAGTCATGGTGGCCTTTTTTTTTCTTATGTCTTGTTCTCTTCCCCTCTAACCCGCATTATTGTCTTCACATGGAGTGGATACTTCTGTCGGTCCCGAACAATGCGTTGCATCACTGGTTGGGCCTGGTCATGGCGAAACAGAGAAAAGGGAAACTAGCGTCGGCGCTCAAGAGGAGTTTTTTTTTGAGTTTTCGTTTAGGTTGATTGATCGATTGATTGATTGTGTATCATATCATTGTCCTCATCTGCCTCTTTTGCTTCTTCTTTTAGCGTTGGGACTGCTACTAATACTGTTTTCTTCTGTCCTGATGAACTAGGGGTTTCGAGGAGAGTTAATGAAATGGTAAGAGGAAGGGGCGAACGAGTGCACGCAGCTGGGAAGGAAAGGAAAGGGACAGGTGTGTGGCGTGAGTGGATGGATGGAATAGAGAGAAAGGGAGGACGACAGACAAAAGATAGTTCTTGAATTTTCCTGTGTCGTATCATATCACTAAGGCTGCTTGAGGTATATGGAGAGACAGAAATAAAAAGAGCATATAATTGTCCCTCGAGACTTGATCGATTGATAAAAGGAACACTCAAGTCCATATCGTACATTGTTCTCGTCTCTACACACTCGACTCGAGAGCTGATCCGCATGTACATTGTTATGTGGTCTGCTTTTGTGACATGTTGTCGTCAGAGGCCATTATCCTCCCCTTGTGCCGACTTGGTGATTAGTTCCCATCTAGTAAATCCGACCCGATCCGACGCCGCCCGAGAAACGCCTGCGCTAAAACGATCATGACAAGAAAGAAAGTAGGTGTCATCTGATGGACGATTATTCTCGCTTGTGAGAAAACAAAAGATGAAGGGTACGTCAGTGCGACAGGAAAAAGAAGGAAAGAGAGAAGAGATCAAGACATTTCCGTATCTCCATCGTCATCTCTGCTCGTATCCCGATGCTGTTGTTGTTGTTCATGTTGGATGAAATCCAGAAAGATGGAGTCGTAGTCTTCGTCATCCTCGTCGTCGCTTTCGTTCAACGCCGTGTTACCCAGGTCGCCAGGACGAGAAGGCAATGCCGACTTCTCCATCATTTCGACGAGTGCTTGTAGCTCTGCTTGTTCTTGTGCTAATATGGCTTCTGCTTCCGAGTCTCCTGCTGCTCCTTGTGTGCGCATACTGCTGGTGACCAATGAGGAAGAAAATGTAGGTTCGGACGAACAAGGTACGGCGGTGTAGTAGGAGGCATTCTCTTGCTCGGCGTCGTCGTCGTCATCGTCGTCGTCGTCGTCGTCGTCGTCGTCAGAAGCAGGATCAGACGATACCGAAGGCGCGAGTCTTGCTTGTTCTGCTTCCCATCGTGCTTTTTCTGATTTGTAGTCTAGACGCGCCATCTGGGTTTGGAAGAAAGTCAGTGAGTTGTTCGGTTGGGGAAGAGAGAGAAATGAAATCGTACATCTTCGACCCTGTTGCCCCATCTCGCGTCGTCTCTTTCCTGTCGCACTTTCTTGAGGAAGATGTCTCGTCGGCGCTCTCGAAGGGCGTCCGGGCGTTGCGCGCTCGAGGGAGCCGACTTGATGGGTCTTTTTGAGAAGGGCAACGGAGATTGTCTAGGCGAATAGGACGAGGGAGGCGAGCTGAACGGCCCGCCTGCTGCTGCTGCTGCTGCCGAAGTCGACTGAGGAGGAAGAGGAGAAGACGCAGCAGTGCGAGTAGGCGTGCTCGGTGAATCGGCCGTGTGTTGGGAAGGCGATTGTGGACATGTTTCTGGGAACAGTGGAGACGAAAAGGGATTCATGTTTATACACGGCTGTTGGTGTTGGAATTGATCGAGTCTCGCTCTTCCATTGGTGCTTCTGCGCGGTGAAAGAGGACTCGGAATCGCAGGAAGGAACGAGTGGTGCTGGCTGTGGTGGTGGTGGTGGTGGTGGTGGTGTGGTTGTAGTGGCGCGTAGTCGCTGGTGGTCGAGGTAAAGTACGAGGTCGCTAGCATTGTCGAGGGTCTTCTATTCTGGTCGCCCTAATGGATTTAAATGTAGATGTGAAAGTCATGCGGTCGCGAAGAAGAATGCATGACAACTATGGAATAGCGAGTGAGAGAGAGAAAGAGAGAAGGTGCGATAAGAACATGATCAGCTTATCGTCAATCGTCTCCCCACACTGACACTGCACTGACAACCTCGACGCGTTCCTGACGCGACTTGACTCGCGACTTGTGTATTGGTATAACGTGCTTTATGCATCTGTCTTCTCATGCACGATGCATTAAAACCCCACATCGCCAGCTCGCTTCTTTCTCATAATTTACTCTACCTTTGCCTATTCGCACAGACTTCGCTACCGATAGATTATCAACACACTGTATTAAGTGGGTTCTTCATCGCTTGTGCTGCACTTTCCGCCCGTGTGTGTGCTTTCTGCACTGCACCTGTGCTGTCTGTCCGTGTCCCCGTGTCCCAGAGCTCCTCGCTTGTCTGTCTCCCTCCCTTGGATGTACAGTAAATCACTGTTGATCAAGGTACCATGACGGCATTTCGACATCACAACATGCTCTCGATGAAATTAATGACGAGGCCTTTGTGTGGTTTTGGTCTGGTATAACGACATCCCTTGGTACGTGTTGACGCTTCGAGAGCAAGATTGACCGTCGAGCGATCAGTCGTCAGGTTTTAGATGATGGAAGGGGGCAGGGGCGAGTGGTTGCAATGACAAGCGAGACGAAAGCGAGGTATGTGTCTTCTTTGCCTTTCTACTGCTCTGCCCTTGTTGTTGTATCATTATGATGAGAAAAACTTCATACATGTCATCAACCCCTCGAAATCTCATACAAAGAATAATGAGACTACGTGATAGATTCTGAATGGCACATAACTCGTCCTCGTTCATACACACACAGACTCGTGCTTATGGACATCGGTGCTGACTGTTGTGGATATAGCATAGCATAGCATACATGACTCGAGGCTTCGATTACAGAATTACTCGATCCATAGAAACATCTCGTTATACTTCAGATCAACATTGCTTCTGCCCTCGACTATGTGATTCAAACCTACGCCCGTTTGTCATGACCAAAGAAGAGAAATATCATGATATGACTTGTTCCAAATAAACCCCATCATTCCCACATCATACATCTCCCCCTTCTCACATTATATATACACATATATGTATGTATGTAACAATCTATCTATGCATTCGCGTATGAATCCAGACCTGGTCCTCTACTGTACCATTGCACGTAGTCATCGTGTCCTTCTCTCCGCCTTGCCCCATTATCTCTTCATGTTGATACTATCGCAACTCAAGTCTACCTTATCCGCACATAACGGCAAGTCCATAAGAAAGAGCACAAGATCATGCCGTACCATCAGAAGAGAAAAATCAAGGTGCAATTGTCATGTTCGCTATAATCTGTTTGTTGCCTGAAGTTTGAGAGATTCCAAAACCTTCCCCATTGGTGTTGAGTCCCCTTGTTTCTGTCAAGTTGCTGCCAGCTTATGCAGAAGAGAGTAGCAGCGGCAGATCTCGTTGTTGTTGTTCTCCCATCCCTCTCTTCTCTCTCTTTTTGCCCCGCTCTCTGAACCCCTTTTCGCGCACTTCAGGATACCCTTGGAAAATATGAATATCACCTTCCCCAGGATTTCGTTTTCCCTCCCTTGTAGATGCTAAGACAATAGATATTACAACGAAGCCTATTAACCAGGGTCAAACCCTCCGCACCTGTCCGTTCATCTCACAAGAAGAATAAGTCCGAGGCGCCGATATCATGGCCGTCCAATCTAGCTGCGCTGGTTCTCCTATGCGTGATGGCGATGGCTATGGAAAAAAAACAAGGAGAGAAGAAAAAGACATAATGAAAAGTCTGGAGGAAGACAAGATGCAAAGGAATGGCCCAAAGAGTTTAGAAAAACAAAGAAAAAACGCCGTGATGCGGAAGATGCTTGGTCGTCCTCCGATCGACCTTTTCTGAGGTGACATGCCGATGCCGGAAACTTTAGAATATTTACGCGCGCCAGCCGGAGCGAACACTAACGAGACATATCGCTGAGTCCTCGGGGAAGACCAAGACCGAATCATCCGTTCAATCGAACCTCTCGACCGCGGGTTGGAAAGCATATAAAAATCGTGAGCCAGGAACAAGGCCAATTCACTCTATGAACAGGTGGGATGGAAAGTGGTTGCATCAAGTCGAATGCGGCCAGAAAGGAAAGGTTGCAGAATTGCATCGCAATAAGTAATCCAAGCAGGCCCGGTTCAGGCTCCAGACGGAAGTTGAATATCCTGCTAGAGTCGTATCCGACCGGGGATTCGGCTCCTTAAAACATGCCTGGGGCCAGACGAGGGCCGAGGCTGCTCGAACTGCTGTGCGCGGATGCTTCGAAATCTATGGGTGCTGAGCGGTTGCTATCACCACTCCCCGCGCTAGCGCTCGCGGAACCTGTCAGACTGCGTACTTGTGGGCCGCTTTTAGGTGGATAAAGTGTGCTCACCCCAACTTGTTGTTCGACGTGTTGCGGTACAACTACGTTACCATTTCCTTGTGGAGGCTGACGAGGCGGGGGTGGTCCCCGTGAAGCGCCAGGAGGAGAAGGTCTGCCGTTCATCGGAACTCCATTTGGTGGGTGTCCGTTGGGGGGCCCCATTGGGTGTCCGTTGGGAGGGCCCATTGGGTGTCCGTTGGGAGGGCCCATTGGGTGTCCGTTGGGAGGGCCCATTGGGCGACCGGGAGGACCAAACGGCCCACGCGGAGGCCCAAGAGGATTACCAGGAGATTTACTGCCACGACGAGCCATCTGAGGGAAGGGTCCACCAGGGCCTTGTTGAAGTTCGTTGAGACGCTCGGCGGTGAGAGAATTTGTCCTTGATTCGTGACCCAAATTGGCGCGGTCAACGTTACCGTACCTGTCGGAAGAGTAGCCTAGCAGTGCGTTGTTCATGATGGAATCGTGCAGACCTGGGACGTCGTCCATGAGGCGAGCACTGACTCGTTGTGGGGCTCTCGGTCGACCGAACATACCCCTGCCACCTCTGCCGTGCGGTCCATTCATCTCGGGATTGTTACGAAGCTGGTTGGCACTTGGGGCCCTTCTGGTCCTCTTGGAGGTGACGCTCATCATGTCGAAATTGTCTGGATCGATCGCGGGGACGTGTCTTCCCGATGCCATGGGGTCAAAGTAATCTTCGCCATCCTCATCCTCGTCGTCGAAGCCGCCACCAGCATGGGACGCAGGAGGTGGAGGATGCATGCGCCGACCCATTCCGGGACCTGGACCCATACCTCCACCCATTCCACCCATCTGTCTCATACCATATTCCTGCTCTCTAAGGGCGAGCTCTCGTTGACGTAGCATAAGCTCCCGTTCTCTGAGGGCAAGCTCTCCAGATGAGCCAGGGGTTCTGGAACCTTCGGGATACGGACCGCCGTCGGGTAGAGCGCCGTCCACTCCGTCGTACAGCATTAAGTGACTGAACTCTTCTAGATCGTTGCCTTCGGTGGATCCGCGGCGCTGTTGAGGTGGAGGTGGCCCGCGAGAGCCGTTGCCGTTCATGGTTCTCGGTGGGTATCCATTCATTGACGGACCTCTCCTAACTTGTGGTGGAGCACCACCCATCGACGGCGCCCTGCTTCCGGGCCTCATCCCACCTCTTCCCATGGGTCCAGGCATTGGGCCATTCATCATAGGACCGCGAGGGCCAGGACCCGGTCCAGCTCGGGGTGTACCCGCTCCTGGCTGGGGGGAATGCTGTGGCCGGCTCTGGTTGACAATGTTGGCGTGGTGAAGAAGCGCGTACAGAGTCTCGATTCGCGGCACAGAGACGCCAGCGTCCTGAGCAAGCTTCATAGGCGAACCAAGAAAAGTCTCGATCTCCAGGGGGCGGCGAGCTGTAAAGTCTTGGTACATGGTGCTAGGTGCCGAGGGAGGTTGAATCATTGCCTCCATGGTCTGTTCACGGAAGTCTTGAGGGAAGGAGCAGCCCTGCGCGGCTGCTAACGTGAGGAGTTCGTCGATGATACCGACGATCAACGAGCGTGCGCCCGTCTTCTCCAGTAGTTCGGCGTGGTTAGGTGTCTCAAAGAGTACACTTACAGGGTGGAAAGCGATCGGTCTGTGTTGATTTGATCAGCTGGTTGTCGTCAATGATTGTGAATGCGATACATACCCGATCATTCTTTCGTATTGCTGTTGTCTAATGTTGGGCGAAACTTTACAGTCGACCTGTCCAGAACTCAACGTCATAGCAAGCGCCTCTGCCATATCTGATTGTATCGACTCCGGGATGGAAGGGTTCTTGTTTGCAGGGCCAACCCAGACCTCACTCGATCCTTTGTGTTCGAACTCGCTGGCGCCTGTCTGGCCGAGCTCAGCACCGGAGACCAGTGAAAGTACGACGTTGGTGGGAAACCTCTGTTCTAGGTAGGACTCGACGCCGAGTGAATGTGTGGTGTTGACAAGGATGCATGTGTGCTGAGGTGCTACGACCGACTCGATGATCGAGGCAATGTCGTAAACGTCGGGTAGTGCTTTGACGCAAAGCAGTACATAATCAAAAGGTGCCTTTGCTGTCTTTGCGGCTTCGTCCGGACTTTTCACAACTACATGACATGTGTCAGCGCTTCCTTCGGGCCAGAGTAAGGAGACGTCGTCGCGTCGAGAGGTATGATGGCGAACACATACCTTGTCTCGGCTTGAACCTTTCATTGCCGAATGTCGTCGACCTGAGCAAAAGGTGTAGGGTCAGCGATGAGCCATGAAAGCGATGTCATACCAAGGGCGTATACATACTTGAATGATAGTCCATATTGTGCGACGGCATCGAATCCGTTCTTCCATACTAACGTCACGTCGCAGGCATTTGTCGCTGACAGCCTCCATGATAGGAAGGCCGAGACTGCGTTCCCACCCACTGATATCACATTGGTCAGCTGCGTGTTATCCATCATGTATATGCGATACACTTGTGGGCAAACAACGAGAGAGAAAACAACAATAAAACACTTGAAAATTGCCCAGATCGAACTGTCAAGGCCGACGACATGACATGATTGGGGATGTAATATTTGCTGAGCTAGAAAAGTGGAGCTCCGGGAGCCGCAAAACAGTAGCTCCGTCGCAGAAATGCAGTGTTTGATTATCCTTTACTGACCTGATAGAATGCGTAGCCGGGGGGTAGTCGGCGTCATGCTACTGTCCGCTCAGTGCGCAAGGTGGTTGATGTGGTTGATGATGATGGATAGCGCCGGCGGCGACGGGTGTGGAGGGGAGAAAAAGCGGGAGGATGGGATGGCAAAGATCGATGGATGGACAAGGAAGACGCTTGAAAGGGATTGGAATGGGCCGCGCAACGTGGTAAGGTAGTCGAGTAGTGCAATGGTGTAGCGTCCAATCCAAGCGTCACAATTTCCAGAGCCCAAAAGGGAAGAAAGGGCAGGCAGGGCAGAGTCAAGCAGGGTCAGGCAGGGAAGCAATGAGCATTTGTCAGTGACACTGCTGTACCTTGTTGAAGATGGGAACGAGAGGATATGGAACTGCGGATAAGCGACGCTCCAGCCCCACACGAAGAAAGTTATGTATAAACAAAGTGCAAGAGAAAAAACGAGTGTGATGGAAGTCTCGAAAAGGGTAAAGCGGAGCCCTCGGTCAGACTGAGACAGGCAGCACAGCAGGAAGAGTCCGAAGCAAAAGTCGAGGCCAGAGATAATGAGGTGTTATTGATGTCAGTGTCAAAGATCTAAACGCTCGACAAACGGGTTTTCCAAGGCGTGGAAAGAGCGGAGGGGAAAGAAGTCGGGTCTTGGAAATTTCCTTTGGTTCTTGACGCCTAGCCGCTTCCACAACGAGTCGAATGCATGGGCGGGCGATGGGCAAAGGGCGATTTGGGGGTGGGAGTATGTGTTCTCGCGGTATGTGTGGTGGACGGTCAAGCACCCTCAATTCACTTTGCAACTGCGCAAGTACCCTTACAATGCGCAGATGATGCGCGTCTCTGCAGGCTGGGCGGCAGGCGGTAATCTGAGCATAAAAAAATGCACTCCCAATGAAATCATGCAGTATGTGCTTGGTTGCAGACGTTGATTTAGGGAGTTTATTGCTTAATCTTAGACCATTTCTATATTTACAACCGCGACATTGATTATCTACTGATGTTGCAGCTTGTGCAACTGACTGGTCACTCCATCTGTTCGCTGCACCGCTGGCAACGAGTAATGCGTTGTCGAATGGGATTCCATCTCAATCTCAAGACGAGCCACTTGTTGTACCGGTGCCTTGCGATAGCCCCGGGCCCACCATATTCTAAGCTCTTAAACTTCATCCATTTCCTACTTGTCACCCGCCAGCCTAACCATTCCAGGTAAACGTGCGACCATCTCGCGGCACCGCCTGTTCCGCCTTCCGATTCATCTTGGCCGGCTACGCTACTTACGCCACTTTCGTACGCAAAGTTATCCGAACACAGATGGTTCGCTGTGCCTCCCAGGAGAAATCGTTGCCAACTCGGGAGGGCGCACAATGGCATTTTTGTTCTAAATTCGTGTGCTCGGGCCCCTTTTTGCTTGTGTCCATGGTTTGGCGCCGTGATCAGGCGACTTAATCTTCTCCCCCACACTGTTATTGCCAGGCCCATATTTAATAAAGCCTTCGATCTCTGGACGCTAGTTGTGCGAAGGGCCAGATACGGATGTGTGCATGAACATAGCACGCGTGAACTGCGGATACTGTATCTCTATCACATCCTTGTCCAGTTGGGATGGCCGAGGATGATCATCAATAGGCTTGCCCGGGATGCTTTTAGCAGACCTTGCTACACATTGACAGGGCTCTGCTAATATCGGCTCCCCCCACGCAGATGATGAAACGTCTGTAACCATATTGCACTTCTACACTATGCCCACAGCGCCCCAGCGGACATGCTGTGTGCTGTACTTGTACATGTACGGAGGACCCGTCGGAAGGCTCGTGGGACCGAGGGTTCTTTGCCATAAGCCTACTCGGAAGCGGATGATCTGACCGTCCGACCACACAAAGTCCGCAATCAGAGTCAATCCGTGAGCCCGCGATCTCGAATGTTGGTTACCTATGTTCCCCTAACGTAACAGTAGCGCATTGCGCACGAGCTACGGTCTGGCCTATCAGAAAATGCGGTCCAAGTGTGCTGGACTTCCAAGTTTCTTGTTTACCTTGACTTTTGACCGGCTAGTGACCGAGGGTTGGAAAACTCTCCGTACCCAGATTCACTATCTAGAGGCGTGTCGAGCAATGTAAAGCGAAATGAGAGGTTGATGAGGAAGAACCAATGAACGTGCCCAGGCATGCCGCGTTCTTGTGTGCTTGCCGCGTGTCGGTGTGGCGCCCACGCGTTTGACCGTCTTCCCGAGTTATCTTTTGCATACAGTACCTACCCTGCCGTGCGTTGCAGTGCTGTACCTTTACCTTAACACACAGGCCATGTCAAGTAACTCCGATAAGACATGCATCTGCAGCAAGAAGTGCAGCAGTAGATTGAAACATGGCTCGCTCCGTCATCCCTGTATTCGGCTTTGTGAACTTGTCTGACCAGGCTTAGCTTCATCCTGTAACATGAGTCGCAGACTTCTAAGTAAAGCAAAAAGCAATGTTCTGTTTCGGACGCTGCACATCCCACTAAGAGATTATTCATGCTTTCTCTTAGACCTACGTCCACGACGACCACGACCTCGACGTAGATGTGATCTTCACTTGCACGCCGGGTCGTCGAAAGACACACTCACAGGAGGATCCAGAAAGAAGAAGGAAGAAAGTAAGAAAAACATACTAACCCACTAGTGTTCCATTGCGTCCGCGACAATGATCGTAGATGAACGTGCCGAACTGAAACATGACACCCGGAATTAATGTAGATAGCTTGGAACATAAAAATTGATCTGGCCAGCCAACTACTAACTACTCTATGTACTGTACAGTGTCTCTCGGGCAAGTCCTAGCGGAACAGAGAGAGAGAAAGAGAGAGAGGCAGACGTCTTCTCTTTTCGATATACCAACCTGTCGCCATTTTGAATTTCATCCAGATGGGTCCAAAACTAGCATTATTGCTCAGCACTGTGCTACACATGTTTACGTACAGGACGACAATCACCACTGGTTCAAGGCACAGCAAGAGTCCGCTCCTCGGATTTAACGAGAGCAACCATTCGATGTTGAGTCGATCCTTGTTCTCCGCCAAGGCAAGTACAGTACCTTGCTGTACGTATTGTGACAGTACCTTGCCGTACCTACCAAACTACCGTTATCTGGTCGGCATCCCCATTCAGAATTAGAAATCGTGCCACATGTGAGCGGAACGAGAGTAAATGTGTATGTGAAATCCTACGTGCAAGATGAGACTCAATCCTTCAATCCTTCCAAGGGGAAAGAGTGCGGCAGACGTCCAATTCGCTCAAATGTAGTTCCGGGAATAATATCATTATTTTTTCATCCTTGTACCTTTTCTTTTTTTCCTTTGCTTTGCTGAAACTGTATGGACGCATTTGCCGCGGCGCCGCTGCCGTCTGTCATTCTGCGAAGACGCCGTTCGCGAGCCAACGCTCCGGTGGCGGTTCGCACCGCGAGGTACTGTGCAGCATGTGCGGGTGGGTTTCTGCTAGGCCGGTGATATATGTGTACCTTACCTTGGATGTTGAGACATTCTCTCGCGTGTCATGAACGTGGACCAGGAACCAGGTTTAGGGGGGGGCCAGTGATTACTGTACTGTACCTCGATGAGCCGTCATTGCAATGAGGCTCCCACGCATTTGCTGCACCTTTCGCGCCGCCCTCATAATCTACATGGACGGGAAAGGTCTAATTGGATTCCGGACATCTTAATATCAGTGCTTACAACAAAACGTCACAGGTCAAAAGCGATTGCCAGGCAATTTGTTCAAGATGATCATAACCTTAAAGTACATCGTAATTCGCATTCTGAACCTTATCCTTGCGGGAACCAATGTCGCGCCTATTGGCCAGTTGCTTTTCCCCTTTCTGTCCTGCTAATATGACTTCTTGCGTCTACCATAACCGCGCGATGCACTCCACAAAGGGGAGTAATCTAGTCTGCCATGTAGGTCTTGGCGTCGATGCCGCCAGATGGGAACTCACTGGAAGAAGTCAGTAAATGCTGCAAAGTGAGGGTGAAGTGGGGACTACTCACGGAAGGGCAACCTCGAAACGCTTCTCGATGTTCTTCATGACTTCCTGGTCAGGCTCGCTGCTGACGAAGCTGATGGCAAGACCCTTGGTACCGAAACGGCCAGCACGACCGACGCGATGAAGGTATGAATCAGCATCACCAGGCATGTCGTAGTTGATGGCCAAGTTGATACGCTCGATATCAATACCACGTCCGAATACATCGGTAGCGACACAGATACGCTTGTTGAACTCCTTGAATTCCTTGTAGCGCTTGATACTAAAAAGGATATTAGCACTGTACGAGAGCGAGCAAAACGCCTGAGTTTGATGGTGACTTACCGCTCCTCTTGGCTGACCCCAGAGTGGACGGCGATACTGGGGAAGTTGCACTCGCGGAGAAGCTTATCGAGCTCTGTGGCGCGAAGTGTGCTCTTGACGAAGATGATGACCTGGTTGAACTCCAGCTCGTCGAGAAGGTCGTTCAGCTTGCGGTTCTTCTCGCCCTCGCTAATCTTGATGTAGTACTGCTGGAGACCGTGAAGAGTGAGCTTGGTCTCGTCGTCGACATAAAGTTCGAGAGGGTTCTGCATGAACTTCTTGCAGATGGGGCGGGTCTCCTGAGCAAGAGTTGCGGAGAACATCATCACCTGCTTCTGGGTAGGAGTGGCGCGGAAGATCTCCTGCACGTCACGACGCATGTCTACGCGTGGTCAGTTCGGTCTTTCAACAAATCGATGAATTCAAGAACATACCAATCTGATCCAGCATCTTGTCACACTCATCGAGGACGAAGCGCTGGATGTTGCCCAGACGAAGCTTCTTGTCGCGGACCAATGCGTTGAGACGACCAGGGGTGGCGACAATGATGTGAGGGTGAGTCTCCTTGCTGGAGAGAAGTTCGATGTCCTTTTGCATGGGAGTTCCACCGTAGAAGACGGCGGTCTTCACCTCGGGCATGTACTTGCTGAAACGCGCGTACTCGTTCTTGATCTGGTAGGCGAGTTCGCGAGTGTGGCACATGACGAGGACGGACGTCTCGCCATCGACGGGTTCGATCTGCTGAAGGGTGGCAAGGACGAAGATGGCCGTCTTTCCCAATCCAGACTTGGCCTGACAGAGAACATCGGTACCCAAGATGGCTTGAGGAATACAAACTTGCTGGACTGGAGAGCGCATGTAATGTCAGAATCGTTCGGAAAATATGGTGCGGAAAGCAAAAGTGCATCCGTTGTCATGTCCGTCCGCCCGTCTCTTCATGCGAGGAACTGGAAAGTCCACCATTTTGCTCTTGCTTTTGCTCTTGCTCTTGCTCTAGTCTAGATCCTCTGGTGCAAAGGGCGCAGCGCAACATACACCACGAACAGTGGTGCGGCACTGGCATACTCGCATTCTTTCGAAAGGCAACCATCCCTCATAAGACAAGGCCACAATAGCGTAGCTGCAGACGCAAGCTGTGTGTGCCTGACTCCTAAGAGAAAGCTCGCTTGGAACAGTCTTCTATACTCATCTCAAGATGCGCAAAGCTGATCATACTGCCGCTGTTTACACCACAGTCGAAATGTAGTGCAACACGGACGTAGTAAGACTGCCCTAGAGTGGCCGACGCGGCGGACCACCTTCTCCCCCTTGACCCGGAGCGCAAGTTCTGAGGATGGACGGACGGACGGGACAGACGGATGGATGGACGAATGAACGGACATTCGGAGGATGAAAAGAAGCGCTAGCTATAGGATGGATGATGAGTGACTAACCCTCCGAAGGATGCTCGAATCCACAGTCGGTGATTGCGCGAAGAAGTTCGGGCTTCAAGAGGAAGTCGCGGAAACCAGTAGAGTGAATGCCGACATAACTGCCTTTTGCGCCAGTGTTACCGGTGACGGTGAGGTCGCCCTTCTTCTGCTCGCCGTTGGCAGCAGCGCCGTCAGCTCCAGTGGCTGGGGCCTCGGTGGTCTGGAGCTCCTCGTCGGAGTAGTCGATTAGGTCCTCTTCGGCGGACATGTTGACGGTGATGTTAGAGGTGAGAGGGTTGTCGAGTAAGGTGTAGCTGAATGTTGGAAGAAGTGAATAAGGGCTTGGTGACTACGCGATATGTGACGCAGTCCTGATGGAAAGGTGGTCGCACAAGGGAGACGGCGTGAATCGCAAAAGCTATGAGAAGAAAAGGCACGTATGTGATGGATGAAACAGTCAAACACGATGGAAAGACTGATGGGAATGCAGAAGGAGGACGAGAAGGTGGTTGCAGCTACTTTCAGCTTGCCCTTGTGCTTGACGCGCAGGATTTGATCACGTGAGATATTGTAAAAGTATCGGCGCCGAGTCCACCCCTAGCCCAGACTCGGCATCGTTGCTGGTCTTTGACTGATTGCTACGCCTTGTCTCGCTATTCAACACTACCTTACAATATCTATCTGCAGCCACTTTGTCAAGTGAGATACAGTGCGGTAAATGGCTAAAGGTGGCCCACCCAATGGCAGCAAGGGCGTGAAAAAGGCCAAGGTCTCAAAAGGGCCGCCACACTTGCATGCTCGCATAGCCTACCTAAACCAGGTTGCCACTTTCATGGCTACTCAACAAACATATTCTAGTTCTAGCAAAGCGGAACAAGATCCAACGCAGCTGAATGCAGCGAATAAAGGCGAGACTGATTCGACTGGCATCATCCCGACAAAGCAAGCTGGTCAGGCTGTGGGTGATGGTGTCGAGTCCACTTTCCCAGATGCAAATTCTGGTCTACCGAACCTGTTGATATCTCACCTACGAGCAGTGTCCCGAAAGGCTCAGATTCAACTATGGCAGGATGTCAAGCGATCTGTGTGTAAAGTATGCGACCGGCCTCTGATTCCTGACCAAACCTCTGTAACGCATCTTGAGAATCGTAGTAAAGGAGGCAAAAAACAGTGTGCTGATGTCAAGATCGTACGCTGTCTTAATTGCAACACTGACAAGCGATTTCCTATTGGGGCTATGAGGCAGCTGAAGAAGTCCGCTCGCGTCAAGGCTGCACTCTGTGCAGAGAACGGAGAAAAATGATGTCCTTGAAGTCGCACACAATTCAATTATCGGAAGTCCCATATCAGAGCCGTTGTGACGGAAAAGCTAAGCGATCACTCTGAAATCTGTACATCTCAACACACAGTAGGTCACCAGATGACAAGTCTTGCTCTTGTGTCACAGCATACAGTCCTAAAGCCACAGGCTTGCTATTGGCTTAGATGCCATGATGATCGAGGGTTAGAGACACTGTCTTGTGCGACTGTGCTACACGCACAGGAGAATTGTTTCGAGGTCAATTCGTGTACAAGCTCTGCTTTCTTTCATTGGCAATGCAAGGTTACAAGCATTCCGTCATTAACAGGACTTTGCTCGAACAAGCAGGCTCGTCCAGCAAGCCTCAAATCACAAGCCCTCGCCCAAATCCGTCGCTATGCTACCCTGCATGCGAAACTCCAGCAGATACGATCCAGTTACAGCGGCCAATTGTGATGCCGCTCATACATCCCTCCACGAGTTCTCTACGGGCTTTCTTCCGACTGCCGGAGCCACAGCTGACGGAGGTGTTGATCGGTACGAAGGAGGGGCAGCATATGCTCCTGGTCGCGAGTATCCGGTCTCTTGCTGCAAGTGAGGTGCCTGGGCTCCGCTGTACCCGGCATACGGATCGTTGTATGAGAGCGAGGGCATGGTGTGGTTGTAGCTGGTATCCTGGTAATGTGGCCCACCCATCGTTCCCAGGTCACCATCGTTGTACCGCGCCGAGGGAGGAATCATCGGCGCCGCCGGGTGGTTGTTCAAGTGGTTCAGCCTATCCATCTCTACATCATTGTCGGGTAACGGACTCCGCGCCGTCCTTGAATTTTCCCACGACGGCATCACAGGCAATGCATCTTCATTGTATTTGGTCCCAGCAGCACCCTTGCTACCATAGGAGGTGTCGAATTGCGCATACTGCGGCGCGGCGTACATTGGAGGTGGCGCAGATTGGTACTGGTAAGCTTGCGGTGCCGGTTGCGCGTAGCCTTGGTTGCGACGGCGGCCGCTATTACAGCAATCAGCGCAGCAGGCGCAGCAGGAGAGACATCCGCAGCAGCACTCGGCGCCGCAGCATATGCATCGCACTAAGCACCAGACGATGGACAGGGCGATCACACAACCAGCGATGATTGCGATTATAGCTGGCCATTTCTGTTTTGTATCTTATCAGTGAACTGTGCTGGGTATATTACTGTGATAGGTATAATATCAAAATGAAGAGAGAGAGACCGACGCAGTAGGCTTTTGTCATGCACTGATCCCATCCCGAAAAAGTGGTTTTGACAGAGTCGACATCAGAAGTGATGTCTCGCTGCCAAAGTAGAGTAGGCATTTTCGCGTTGCCCGAGTATGTTTATTATGATTTTATAAAACTCCACGAACGGACGGTGCCACGGAAGTCCGGTTGTGATGATGCTCAAAGCCCGCCAGCTAGCAGCGACAATAAACACAAAAAGGTGATTTGCCGTAAAGGTACGGTTTGATTGATTGGAAGGAATAAAGTAAGGCACCGAGGTACTGTAAATGGTGCAACAAAGCTCATGTAGTGTCCCCTCCCCTTTAATCAGCAGATCCACAAAAATCACAGATGCGTGTGTATAAATATCGAAGAACCGGAGAAGCGCGAGACCGACAGATAGGACGACCGGGCGGGACAGACAGCGAGAGGGAGACAAATGAGTGAACGAAGCAAGACCAACAGATCAAGACAACAACAAAGAAGTCAGAGAACGAAACGAAACGCCCGACCTCCTCCCCTCTGCTCACCACCTAGCTAGGTAAGATACTCTTCGTGTCCCATCTCACATGCCATGCGCAATCCCAAAACGAACAACACCCCTCCCCCAGCCAGCCAGCCAGCCAGCCAGCCAAGAAGAAGGGGTGGCTGAGTACGTTTAAAAGAACGGTTTTGGGAAATTTCGCCTTCAGCAGCGAGCGGTCCTTGCCCTGGCGTTTGGCGTCCGCGTTGCGTTGACGTGGACGTTGACGTCTGCGTTTTACCTTGGCCATAAGGTAGGCACCTTGACCTTGCGTCTCAAGAGACTTGCCCTTCTGCCTGTTGTAATGTAAAGTCATGTACTGTACAGTACCTTGCGACGCGACGCGCGGAGGCGCAGGTGCCAAGGACTCTGATGCGTTTCAAAATAGAAAGTTTGAGGGACTTGCGACTGCACATCAAGGTCAGGGAATGGAATGTGCTTTATACCTGAGTGCACGTTTCGAGAGTGTGTTTCTGAGTTGGGTCAAAAAGCAATGTGATTCGGTGGATCTGATTGTTCTGCACTTTTGGTGACTTGAGGCTGTCCGTCTGTCTAAGGTAGGAAGTGTTGACTACGGTACCTTATAACACTCCAATTCATGAAGTAAACAAGCGAGCCGGGAAGACCTACGCTACCGTATCTTACTGTACCTTGCTTGGTATTTGGGGGGGCCTGACCGGGTATATCGCGACGATCACATCGGGATGGGTAGTGAACGTTCGTGGACCAAGTTCTTGTACTGTAACGTACCTTATGGTACTTGTACAAGTACTAGTACCAGTACAACATCTCTGACTGTAGTAGTACTAACACCACAGGGGCAAAGATATTATCGAATGGATCGGATCAACCATATATGCGCCTCTGCGCGAAGGTATTGATCGTACACTACAGTACATATTCGTAGGGATTGCGCATGGTGTTGAAAATGCTTGAGTACATGAGATAATCTAGTGTGATACCCATCATTTCTGCAGCGATATATTGTATATTACTGGAGCTTGTACATGTTCTTCTCAACACTACCAAGGACCCCACCAGTCAATAAACACATTCTGCTCTGCGAAAGTCACCGGCTCACAGAAGGATGCTAAAGACACAATCTACCCTTTTCTGAGCTCTCCTTTGACGCAATTATACGAACACGATATACTCGAGATATGACCGACATGATAGATACACAGGCGAAATGGACAGGGTCCCCCGGATGTTCATCCAGCTCGGGCTCAGCACAACTACCGTCCTTAACGGTCGCTGTTCGCCGGGCGGAAGTCCGGATCCCCGTCGAAGTCTCACCATGTCTGCCATGCCGAGTGAATCTGCGGGGCGGAGAGAGATGAAGAGAGACAGACAGAGAGTGGGACGGAGGACTCCCCTCCATTTCCCCCCGCTTGGACAAGGTCACTCTTGTCCGGGCGATGACATACCTTGTGATTTCTTGCTTGTCTTCGGCGGTGAGGATCGGGATTAATCGCACTGTGCATTTGAGAATTTCGTGAAAGAAAAGAGCGATCAGCTAGCTAAGTGATTGATCGTCTGGTCTTATTATATGTTTCTTGCTATCTGAGGTAAGGTAAGGTAGAGGATATACTGCGCGGTACAGTGATCTTTGGCTTTTCTGACTTTGGAGCTTTGAACTGCACGGTACTTGCGTCATCGCTTTCTGCTGCTGCGACAAAACAACAACTATTACTACCACTACCTGACCACCAGGAAAAGAACCAAACTGGGGACTACTGCAACCTGACACCACACAACAGAAAATGTCGAGTCGCAAAATCACACCCCGAGTCTTCATCGTACGACACGGTGAGACCGAGTGGTCTCTGGATGGACGACACACGGGATCGTCGGACATTCCTCTCACGGCCAACGGCGAGAAGCGTATCCGCGCCACGGGCAAGGCGCTGGTCGGGAATGACAGACTGATCGTGCCTAAGAATCTGGCGCACATGTATGTGTTTTGTTTTTCCCAGCTCTTGTGTTTTAGCCCATCTTTCATGCATGACCTCCGCTTGGTCGCGTGGACGGAAAGGTGCAAAACGACCAAGCCGATGCATCCGCGACATGCACATCTACCCTGAACCCATTGATCCGACATGATCATACTGACTGTGGACTCCGCAACAGATATGTCTCCCCTCGCAAACGTGCTCAGCGTACCCTCGAGCTGTTGGATCTGGGCTGCAAAGACGCAATGCCATGGGCAGACCCCTCGTCGACCTCCGGCAGCGACAACTGTCGCACCAATGCCAAGGTCGAAGTGACCGAAGCAGTATGCGAATGGAACTACGGTGACTACGAGGGCATCACGTCCAAAGAGATCAAGGCGCAGCGGGAGAGAGACGGTCTGCCGCCGTGGGACATCTGGCAAGATGGCTGTCCAGGGGGAGAATCACCAGCGCAGATCACCGCGCGACTGGACGAGTTGATCAAGGAGATCCGGGAAAAGTGGCACGCGCATGCCATGGGTCAGCCTGTGGGCTCTGCAGAACCATACGATGTTCTGATCGTTGCGCACGGTCATATCCTTCGCGCATTCGCGGGTAGGTGGGTCGGCAGGAACATTGCTGACAACCCGGCTTTGATCCTTGACGCTGGTGGTGTGGGCACGTTGAGCTACGAGCACCACAGCCTCGAGGAGCCGGCTATTTTGCTCGGTGGTGGTTTCATGGGTGAGTACCCTTTTCAATTCTCGCCCGCGATGTGGTCGCTGACTTTATATCCACAGTCGATGTCGTCGAGAATGTGGCCGAGGACGTGAGGAGGAAGAGCGTACCTGCAGCCGGACAGCAGGCATGAATGAGTCGAAGCTTGGTGACATGTACGGGGTGGATATTCTGTCTCTAGGTAGATAGCACAATGTTATACATATAAAGTTGGAACAAGAGGTATTGACGGCGATCTCTCTATCGTCTAGTGCGCGAGCTGGCGACCTCGAACTCGCTAGCGTCGTCTGCGAGTTCTCGCATGGATGATGTATGCACAGGTCTCGGACAAGCGGTTGGGACTCGTCGGACGGGCATAATGTACGTCAACCACCTGCTCTGGATAGTGTTCACCCATAAGTTGGTGGTCAGGTACATCAGGAGTGCGACGGGCATCTGCAGAGCTGGGAATATAGACAGTATGGCAACGGTCATGAGGATGCGTTGCATGTTGGTCGGTCCCGTCTGGCCATTGACACCTTGCAAGCGAGGTGCAAAGTAGACACTGGCGAACCAAGTGGCCGAGAAGACAAAGGGCAGCACCAGAGTGGGGTCCGCCGCGGTGAGATCGGTACACCAGGGCAGACCGTCGATCAAGAGATCGTGCTCGAACCAGGGTGAGTCGATGGCGAGATTGGAGGCCGAGGCTTGGAGTGTTGTGTCTGTCGCTGCCGTATCTGCCGTTGTCGAGGTGTGACCGATGTTTGCTTGATCGAGAAGTGGGTTCTGTTCGCTTGCCGGAGCAGGTGAGGCGGATAGTCGGTCGAACGGACCCAGAAAGATGCGCAGGAGACCCTCTTTGTGCCCGCTCAGTCTCCTGATGCCGTCGGAGACTGCGATGAGAGTGAAGATGCTGGCGAAGCGCCTCGGGGAAAGCGTGGCTTGGTTGAACATAGAGGTGCGCAGGCGTCTGCTGATCAGCCAGCGGGCGACATACGTCTTCAGCTTGTTCTGAGGAACAAGCAGGTGTGCCTTTCGTATCTGCCGCCTGCGGAATCCCATTTCCGCATCCACCAGAGGGCCGATTGCTATGCGCTCGAGCTGTGCCTTGCGTACGGGCTTCTGGAACAGCGGATACACCACTAGTGTCCTGATGAGTACGGCGGACAAGGGAAAGACAGCCCACCAGGGCAGGCCAATGGTGTGCAAAGCCTCCATGGCCGAAGCCGGGAGAAGGGCGACCGCCGACGAGACATTGAGGTCGTCGACGATGGCCCTGATGGACAAGGATCGTGACGCGAGAGGTACTTGGTAGGCAGACGGTCGCTGGGTAACAGGAAGGGCGAAGATGGGACGCCGGCCAGGCCGAACCAGCGGCCTCATGAATGACATGGCGGTGGTGTGATACTTTTGTATTTTATGTATTTTTCCTTTTTCTCTCTATTCCTCAATCATGAGGTGTATTCCAGACATGCACTTTCCAGATCCAGAAGGGACACGAACAATCGATCAGCGAGTCAGAAAACACGAAGGCATCAGTATCAGATGCAGCCGAAGACGAGCAACGAGAACATGTCAACATGCATCAAAGACAACTCGGAGACACTTTTCTTTAGCAGCATTAAAGAGCTAGCCGTGTTTCATGTCAGATGATTTTCATGCCGCAGTGACCCTGGCCGAGAGATCACGTCACAGGGCTCGGGAACACGAAACACGTAAGTCAAGGACAATTACTTGGATACAGAAACAGTGCCTTGTTTCTCCAACCACATCGTTCTGTCCTTCTCAAAGTACAGAACATAAAACATTGCGATGAGTCTGCTGGCGTGTGTCGAGCTCTGTATATAGACGAAATATCAGTCCTTCCGACAGCCATGCTCGTCACCCTCATCACTCTGGCGGCGGCATCGCTGCTTGCTGTCTTGACCTTTCCACAGCTGATCCGTTATTGCGGCAGACAGGTGGGCAAGCATGTGCGCAGCAAGACGGAGCAGAAACGCAGTCTGATGCTGAGTCGAGCCGCCGCCGAGGAGGCCGAGAACACTGACAAAACACCGGGATCTCGCCCCGTAGACAGTCCTGATCGTGATTGGGAAGGCATAGTCGGCTTCTTCCATCCTTTCTGGTAGGTTTATAGAAGAAACCACAATCCAGCTCGATCTGCAACTGATTCACCATCAAGCAATGCAGGAGGAGGTGGTGAGCGAGTCTTGTGGGCGGCTATACGTGCAACCCAAGAACGCTATCCAAAGGCCGTCTGTGTCGTCTATACCGGAGACCACGACGTGGACGAAGACGCCATTATTTCTAATGTCAAGAACCGCTTCAACATTCCCCTTCATGCCCCGAGGATCACTTTTCTCTATCTGAGCACGAGAGATTTCCTCCTGGCGAGTAGATGGCCACACTTCACCCTTCTGGGCCAGAGCATCGGCAGTCTGATTGTCGCCTGGGATGCCTTTCATCTCATGGCTCCTGATATCTTCATCGACACTATGGGCTATGCCTTCACTCTGGCCTTTTCCACATTTCTGTTCCCACATGTGCCTACTGGCGCCTACGTACACTATCCCACAATCTCCACGGACATGCTGAGCAGCTTGGACGACGAACGAGGAAGAGGTGTCAACGCGGGTCTGGGTCAAGGCTGGAAGGGCACAGTCAAGCGCAACTACTGGAACCTCTTCGCAAAACTCTACAGTTGGATCGGAGGCGAGATCGACGTTGTCATGACCAACTCGACCTGGACCCAAAATCACATCAGGTCCCTCTGGGCACCCACTCGACAAAAGAGAAAGTGGACCCCCGGCACCTTTGTCGTCTTTCCCCCAGTGGCGGTCGAAGAGCTGGAGCAAGCTATAGAGGTGAGCGAGGAGAGCGAAAAGAGCAGGAAAAAGAACCTGCTATACATTGCGCAGTTCCGTCCCGAAAAGGACCACCAGAACATCATCATCGCCTTTGCAAAGCTCCTCAGGACACACCCGGAATACAAGTCCGCCACCGGACCACGCTTGGTGCTGGTCGGCTCAGTGCGAGACGAAAAGGACAAGATGCTCGTCTACAAGCTCCGTGTGCTCGCCCAGGAACACCACGTGTCGGAGCAGGTCGACTTCGTCATCAACGCCAAATGGTCTCAGATCCTGGACGCCCTGCGCACCAGCTGGGTCGGCGTGAACGGCATGTGGAACGAACACTTCGGCATCGGCGTCGTCGAGTATCAAGCCGCCGGTCTGATCAGTGTCGTTGACGACAGTGGAGGTCCGAAGATTGACATTGTCGTGCCTATCGACGGCCAACGCACAGGTAAGCGAGAGCTCTTTTTCTTTCTTTTTCAGCCTCTTGCGATGCATGCATCGACGAACACAAGAGAGAAACGAGCAAAAGCTGACATGCCATCAGGTTTCCACGCGAGATCCGCCGACGAGTTCGCAGATGGCTATCACCGCGCGCTCTCACTCCCCGAGTCCGACACCCTAGCCATGAGGAAGCGAGCGCGACAGAGCGCGAAGCGCTTCTCAGAGGAGGTTTTCCGCGATAGCTGGAACACGCACATGGACAAGTTGATTCGTCTGCAGAGGACGAAGAGGAGCGAACGTCCGAGGTTGGGGCTTCCGTAGATGAGAAGGGATCGAATTCTTACAGCAAAGTCTCTTTCCAATCCTATCACTTTGTCTCAATTTGCTGCTGTCATGATCTTCGTATCCATAAGAAAGATTTCGAAGCCGCATCTCGACTCAACCACTACTAGGCCTCGCCGCTCGCGTGCCGCTGCTGCTCGAGCTGCCCGCACCCCCTTGTACGATCCGTCTACTCAATCTCCCCAGCGCCTCCCCGATCCTGACCTTTTCCCTCCTGACAGAAGCGACTGCACCACCGCCACCACCACCAGCCCCAAGACCAGCACCAGCACCATTCGCACCCTTCTTTTCAAACGCCGCACTAATCTCCTCGAGAGTCTTCCCTCTCGTCTCAGGCATCAGGACAGCACAGACCGCGACCGTCAACAAACTAGCCACGCCGAAGAGGAAATAAACGCCAAAGCTCGAATGCGCCAGAAACACGGGCGTCGTGAGCGCGACGACGAAATTGACGATCCAGTTGGCGCTCTGCGCCAGACTCGTCGCGGGCGCTCGGGTCGCGAGCGGTTGGATCTCGGACGCGTAGACTTTGATGTGCAGCGCCCAGGTGGCGGAGAAGGCGAGGGCGAAGATGTAGATGAGCACGACGACGGCCCAGCGGCCTGCGCCGTGCGTCGGGTGGACGGCGTGTGAAGCGTACAGGGCGCCGATGATGAACATGCATGTTGCGAGCAGCAGGCCGCCGGCCAGCGTGCTGGTTCGTCGTCCCCATGCGTCGGCGTACAGGAAGGCTGGGATGGTGATGAGGAGCATGAGGAGGGCGGAAATGCCGGATGCGAGGAAACTGGATGTCGACGAGCTCAGGCCTGCTTGCTGGAATAGGAGGGGCGCGTAGTATAGCACTCCGTCGATGCCGGAGAGTTGTTGCATGCCCATCATGAAAGCTGCGAGGAGAGTGCGCCTGCGCACGCTGGAGTGGAAGACTCGGAGCCAGCTGCTGCTGTTGTTGATGCTGTTGCTGCTGCTGTTGCTGCTGCTTTCGCTAATCTCGCCGTTGGCCGAGGAGCTTGTCGGAGGCTGCATCGACTTTGATGGTCCTGTTGTTGGGATAGCGTGCATCTGGTTGGAGCGCATTGGTGTCAAGGCCAGACTCTCTGGCTCCATGGCCATGAAGCCTGGTGCTCCATGTTCCTGCACAATTCCGTGTTTTGAACGATTATGCGAGGATGCATGCCCTTGCTCGAGCGGTTCGTCGAACTCCTTCTCCCGTTCGGCGTCTGCAACGCCTAGTCGATCCCAGGCCCTGCTGGCCTCCTCGAATCTACCCTTAGTCTTGAGCCATCGGGGACTCGGTGGCATGATCAGGATCACACTGGTAGCATAGCAAAATGCCAGGAAACTCTGCAGTGCGAATGGTAGTCGCCACCCCAGACTGGAGTCGCCCGCTCTCACGGTGCCATAGCAAACAAAGTACCCAACGCATATGCCTGTTGAGACGAGAAGCTGCTGCACGCTGGCCAAAACACCGCGCTGTCGCGCAGGTGATATCTCAATGACATACACCACAAGTGTGCTGAGGAAGAGACCTTCTCCAACACCAGTGATGCATCTTCCAACGAACAACATGGCCAGGTTCTGCGCCGCTGCCTCCAGAGCAGTTCCCAGACAGAAAATGAACCCTCCTATGCTGATCGCAAGAACACGTCCCAGCTTGTCTGCAACGCTACCTGCGAAGAACGATGTTACGGAAGCCGGAATCAGGATCGAAGAGACCAATACACCGTGCACAGTCGAGGTAAAGGAGCCAAAGTACTCGAGGAATTGCGGCATGGTGGTGATCGGACCTATACATCCTGTGTCTAGGCCAAAGAGCAAACCGCCAAACGACGACAATATCGAAGCAAGTATGAAGGGATGTGGTTTATGCATGATGAGCGCCTTAAGTGAAGCCATGCTTGCTTCTCCGCTGACAATTGGCCTATCCGGTTTTCTCGTGCTGTATCATGCAGGTGCCTTCAAGAAGTGAGATGGCGTCCAGGACGCAGAATTGTGGCAAGTAGATGGTCGAGAGCAAGGTAGATACCAATTCAGTCAGGACTGTCAGAGTCAAGTATCTAGAAATGTGTATACGCTGTGATTCTTCAACCAGATACAAATATATGTAAAATACCTTGTGACTCGAGGGAAACTAATAAATATTGAAGCAGACACGAAAATAAATGCTCGGTTAACCTACGCCTTTTGATACTTCTTTGCCATGAGAGCAAGTGCAGTCAGACATGGGGACGACTTGAGTGGTACGCCGACGTTGGCCAAGTAAAAGAAAGCTACCTGGGGCAGGTTTCCCGACCGCTAACGAGATGATTCGATCCTGTGAGAAACACGGCTCTCCGTGTTTAAGACTGTCGATCGCAGCTTATATGGTGCAACATGGGGTTGCTTAAGCTACACTAAAGCAGGCACCTCTGAGCGTTCGGAGGTGGTTACCTACCTACATACCCATGTATCTCCTGTCTAATGCAGGTCGGGAATTCAACACAAAATTGGTCCCAGATCTTGCACTTCTTCAGGAGCCATATAATCAACCCCCTGTGCTTCCTTGAATTTTGCAGTTTTCACTTCATAGACTTGCCGAATAACTTTGGTGGCTTTCTTGCAATCATGTGTGCTTTGCTAGCCCCGCTATATAGTCACATTGGTGGACTGGCTGCTTTGATTGTATGCACGCCGTGCGTCATCGCACCTACAACCCGTATCGTGTAGACGCCTTATAGAACGGTCTTGCCCTGCTTTCTATTATGAGCAACTCACCGTCTTCCATACTCGTTCTCTCCCCAAAGGATCGCACGTGTTGCTGTACGCGCTTCATCGGGCATTGCTGCCGAATACCTACGGCAAGATGGAGTTGGCAAAGGAGTTCTACAACGATAAGGTGAAGCAGGTAAGCCATTATTACGCCAGACGTAGATACCATTTAGATCTCTCGGATGTAGCGATTGATCATCTTCTAGGTTGTGCTGTTCTCCTCAACAGCGATTGCCCTCTATGGGTGAGTCTAGACGGCCTGAAGTAATATGTTAAAGCCTAATCTCACCGATTTAGTTACGACCAGGGGATGATGTCGTTGATTAACACAAATCACGACTATCTCAAAACCATGGGGATTGGTGCAGAGGATGCCTTGGTTGGTGTGATTGTATCCATCTACTATCTGGGAACAGCGGTAGGAGCAGTCATATTCTCCGAAATCGCAGATAGGTATGGCCGAAAGCCTGCTCTGTTTGGCTGCCTGGCGACATCATCGCTGGGCAATCTTTTCATGTTCATTGCTGGGCTTGGCTACACTCGTGGTGCCCTTGCGGTGATGTTTGCCGGTAGAATCATTATGGGTCTTGGTGTTGGAGGTGTTGACAGTGTTGTGCCGATATACTCTTCGGAGCTGAGTGAGGACAAGTCTCGTGGCAAAGCGCTAGCCCAAGAGTTCCAGATGAGTATGCTACAAGTTACGATTTATCGTGGAGGACAATGAAACTGACCACTCCAGACATATTCGGTCTCAACATGGCTTTTGCCATCAACCTTGGCCTCACTAGATTGCTAGGCAAAGAAGACCAATGGGCATGGCGCGTTCCAATCATCGTGATGCAGATATACCCAGTCTTACTTCTTGCATTCATCGAGAGACTACCGGAGTCCCCTCGTTGGCTGATCTCCCACGAGCGCAAAGATGATGCAATGCATGCGCTTGTGCAGATTTACGGACAGGACGATGCCGAGGAGAAGTGCGATGAGCTGACCGAGCTCCATGAGCGAGAGTCCTCGGAATCTGTTGGCTACCTGGATATGCTCCTGAAGCCTAGCCATCCGCAATTCCATCCCACAATAATAACAGTCATGGGACAGATCAACCAGGCATTGACAGGGTACGATAAGATACTTCTGATGTGTTTGACACTGCTGACAGCTTGCAGGTATGGCGCAGTATCTGTCTATGGCCCACAGATCCTTGAGCTGCTCGGGTTCAATACGGTCATTGCAGAATACCTGACCATGGGCAATTACGTCTCTTATCTCATTCTCATGACTCTTGCCTGGCTGCTGATCGATGCTGTAGGTCGACGAAGTTTGTTACTCGGTGGCTCAGCTGTGCTGAGCATCTCTTTCTTCCTTCTTACCATCTTCGGTGGCCTAGCATTTAACGCGGATGAGCTAAAAATTCCAGTCATGGCTCCTGCGGTTCCAGGAGTCGTCACGCTGTTCATTGCAACAGGAGCGTTTGGCATTGGCTGGCTCGCGACCGTTTGGGTGAGTTTGAACATGATGCTTTTATGCCCATCTATCCTTGTTGTGACTAACAAATCGTCAAGCTCATCCCAACAGAGATCTTCCCAACCTCGGCGCGTGCGCAGGGCACCGCGATCAGTGTCATTATATGGGGTCTTGCTAACTTCGCCGTCACACTCCTTACCCCGATTATGTTCAACAACTTGGAGTACTGGCTCTTCCTAGTTTTCGGCGTGACAAACCTCTTCGCCGGAACTATGACATATTTCTATCTGCCGGAAAGTGGTAATCGTAGTTTTGAGGAGAACCAGACCTTTTTCAAAGAAGCCAAGAAGGCCGGCACATGGAGGGTCGGCGCTGTTAGCGATGGAGCTTATAAGAGACTACCCTATCCAGCAGGAAAGGATGATGACGGCGAGACCGCTCCATTATTGAGTAGGATTAGAGATCAAGCCATGTCCTAAGATGCCAGGATGTCGGGTAGACACGCTGACTGCTAAGTCGATCTACAGAGTGCAAAACGGCGTGGCTCGTTTCGTCAAATCGTCTGATTTGTATACACATAATGCGATACATTAACCCGCCTACGAAACGTCAGGAACCATCATGTGGATAACCATGGACAATATTACAGCAGTATCATAGATGTTGGTTTGATATTTGTGGCGAGGTTCATTGGTTGATTTTGTAGCGTATGATGTCAATGTGATTGAAAACACATAACCAACCTCCAACTCAAGAACTTCTGTTGTGCCCAGTTTCATGTGTTGCTTTGCACAGCCCTGCTGACGAACTCAATCGACCCCTGTGTATAAGTACGAAACAACCATGCGCTTCTGTCTTCTCAAACAACTAGACAATCATCATTATGTCGCGCGAGGATCGAATCGCTGCTTCGATCGCGAAAGCAATCAGTACTGAACAGTCCAGCAAGAAACAACCAGTGTACTCAAGGTTCCTTATTGCCATCGCGTCTTTCTTTGCTCTTTTCAGTTTACGTTTCGTACGCTTCAGAGATGACCTGTTTCGCGACTTACGCAGCCAAATTTGGCTGTTAGACGAGAGCTCATATTTGCAGAGCTTTGAGAGCCGCGAGAGTCTTGTTGCCAAAGGTGATATGGGATACTCAGGAAGCACGTTTTTCTCCACCAACGACGACAGGTTTCTTGTTAAATCAGTACCACGACGCTTTGAAAATTCATTCTTTCGCAACGATCTTCTTGTGCCGTATGTCGACCACGTCAAGGCCCATCAAGGGTCCCTGCTAGTACGGATCTTAGATTTCCTTTGCTGGAGATACACCAGTCTCGGTGGGATACTGGGTCTGGCGCCTACACACCACATCGTGATGGAAAACCTTGCACTCGGAAAAGACCAAGCTACAGAGCAAGGCGAGGGAAAGTGGGAGGCGTTCGATCTGAAGCCTGAAGATTACTTCTTCCCAGAACGAGATATTGCGGGTGGCAACCTGTCTTCCGAGGCTACCAAGGCTCGCCTAGTCGACAAATTTGATGGCAAAATCGTCCTGACACACGCCCAGGCAGACGGGTTCATGGCGCAGCTAGAACAAGATACTAAATTGCTTGAGCAATGTAACGCTGTTGACTACTCACTCTTTCTTATCCGCATCCCGAAGCATCAGGATCCTTTCGCTGACGATGCGCAACATGACGAAGCTCCAATGCCACCTCAGGAAGCACCACTGGTGCCCTCTCCACCACCGACGTGGCGTACAGGGATTGAGTCTGCGGATGGCAAGTATGTCTTCCGTGCTGTTGTGCTGGACTTCTTCTGGGCTAAGCACAAGGTCCAAGCAAAACTCTTTACACTTCTGATCAAGGGTTGGAACCTCATCGATAGACAAGGTCCAATGAGTATCACAACCACCCCAGACGAATATCGTACTCGCTTCCTGAAGATGTGCAGTCATATAATAGAAGCGAGATGAAAGGACATAGATTCACGACCAGGATCGCCAACCAAGGTCGCCATGGAAGATTCATTGCTTTCACCGCTGGTTACTGCTGGAAGTGTGACGGAAATAGCTAGGCAATCTGGGTTTGACTAGGTTTTGGAACATCATCGAAGCCTTGGCCTTACTTGACATGCAGAGGATAGCCACCTAACCAAGCCGACGTGATAGTCCCCAATGTCCGTTGTCGACACGTGGCAGAGCGCTTGAAGCATGCTCATACCCTGGGACATAAGGCATTCTGTTGTTTATGTAGATCTTAACGATAACGCCCTTCCACCGCACAGCTTCAAGCGGATGCAGTGACTAGCCTTTCCCGGTATCTTGACTGTCAACCCTCCACCGTTACACGGCATACTGACATGTAGTGTCTTACATGACGATGATTTACCTCCTGTCACTCGATGTCATGTAACATGATACGGCTCTGATGCCCCAATGCAAGCCTCGTTTGCAGTCCATCTATCGCGTACATCGACAAAAGTGAAGCTTCATCCAACCGTTGCTGCTGAATCCAGCCGGTCCCGTAAAATGCCGCCAACCATGGTTTAGAACCATAGTTGTCGTCGTCTGGACTTGCATATATAAAGCCAGCTCGGCTGAAGGTCCGTCTGCACTTCCAATGTCAACAAACTGTATGCGCATCAGATACATGAAATCCGTTGAGCCTATGGATCTGGACCTTCTTAATGAGTGCAATGTTTACACAACTGATAAGAATCGCTGCTGGCTGCAGGTCGAGACTCCGCAGATGTACAAACCAGGAACGACCCCTACCCTTACCTATACCACGAGGCTGCCCGCAACTAGCAGTGTGTAACCTCTGCACGCGCAACACCGCGCATACGGTTGGCCCGGACCACGTGGCGAGGTCACTACCAGGCCCGTCTCCGTTACGACACATGTCACGGCCGATCAGGCATTGAGGTAGACAGCATGTGAGGTCCCGTCAAGGAACACATTCGCGATTGGTCCTAGGCTTCTCCTAGATATGCTACCAGCAACAAATGAGAACCCTGAGGCAGACATATCGCTAGTGGCATCGACCTAACTTCTTGCCGGGAGAGAGTTGAACACAAGCACTCTTTCAACTCGAAGGGCGGGTTGACCTCATCTATGCAGCACAACCGCAAGCTTCCGTTGCCCCTCTCGTGTACAGCACTCATGCAATCAAGCATGCATGGCATGTGCTTAGAAGACATCCCGGTTCCCGGAATCTAGAGAGTGGACCTCAAAAATGCAATCGCACCGCGACCATGCGGTTTGCTGGCAAGCGAGCATGGAATAAAGTGTGGCTAAATAATGCCGAACAGCATCATCTCCTGGCCGTCGTGTTTTCTCGCGTGTCTCATTGCAATTGTTTGCTTCATTCTAAACACTTACCGAGGATTAAGATCCAGATAGAAATCCTCGAGTCAGAGCTCAACGCCGTGACATTGCATAATATCAAATAACGTGGCGTCCTGCACCAGCAATCGGTGGCGATGATCTTCGACAGCAACTAATGTACTTAGTACTCCGTATATGCAGGAAGCTCGTTGTGCGCAACGCCCTTTCGCTTCTCTCCTTAATCATACTTTACATGGATGTGAAGGAAAAGAAAAAGGCAGATCCGACTGCAGCAGTAGTAAGGCATACCTAGTGTGGTTACCTTCACATCGAGTCGGAAGTGTCGAATTGTCAAGATGACGCTAAACCTTTTGACCCACCGAGCTGGCTAGCGAAAAAGCAGCAGCGTGCGACACTCGAACTCTTTACAGGTCATCTTCCTAGTCCGAGCCGCGACAAAGTGTCCGATCCCTAGGTTCCCTTGCTTTCGAGCTGCAAAGTGATCTATCAACACGAGCTGCAGTTTGCGGGGCTCCTCGAAACACATTGATGAAGATATCATCCGTCTCCGCCATAACCGTCTTTTCCCTTGTGGCGATACAAACGTTCGTAGTTCGCGTAAAGGTCTATCATGCATTGATCAGACATACCTATCAATGCGACGGTCACTTCACATGAATCCACCAGTCGAGTTTTTGAGAAGTCCGATGATTTGACAGTTATGCGACTTCCCTATTAAGGCCCACCTGCAGCCGTTTTCCCAAAGCTATTCTAGCAGAGGTAATCCGCGGCTGCTCGCTTGCCTCCCTTGACAAGCTGCTAAACGCTGCATCAATCACAGCCAATGGTCTCGATAGTGATCAGTGCGGCGGTGTGTGTGTATTTGCAGGGTTATCTCAGCGGACATGCAGAGTTAGGGCGTTGTGTTGCATTCCAATGTATGGATTACAGAGCTTCGTACGATGCATTAGCTCGACCGGCATGTCTCTGAGGACCCTCGCATCATACTCAGCATACTCGGTAGGATCGATCTATGAAGATTATTAAAGCTCTTCATCTGCCCTGAGATCAGCCATGTTGCTCTTCAACTCCCCATTCCGCAATTTCCCCCTCCTCGGTCACAACTCTGCTTCTGTCACCAACATCCCCTATCCCTCATACATCTCTCGTATCGCAAGCACTCGAGTGCTCCAGACAGCAATCGAAGGCAATGTCCACAGCCGACGTCCAAGGGCCAGAGCAGCCAGCTCCTCTGGCGGGTCTACCAGACTATCTGGCCAATCCAAATGCTGTGCTGGGCGACACTGAAGCACAATGGCGCTACGGAAGACCTCCAGATTATTCAAAGACGAGAGCTGTGTGGTCCCAGAGTCAGTACAACTTCTTATAGTCCGTCGCCGGGAGCTCGCCGGGAGCTCGCTGAGAGTGCTACCCAGCAGATCGTATTTGCAGACACGTGTCTCGAGTATGCTACCTTGGTAGACGCTCAAGGTGACGCTGTCGGACCTGTCCGACCTGCGGATGCTCAGAGTGGCTGGGCCAGAAATATCTCGTGCGAATGTCTACGGCTCGATGCTTGTGTCCATGTCTATATGTGTCGCATGTGCTACCACAACGGCAAATAGCGGCAGCTTGCACTAGTGCTTTTCTCTTCATTGTAGCCATTGGCACGACGAGAACTTCGGCTAATGACTTGAATTGTAGGCAAGAAATCGAACCATGTTGCTGGGAGCCTGCCGGAGCTTGTAGAGAACCTGGTCAAGAATTGGGAGGTAGAGGCATCCTTCAAGACTCGCTTGTCCGACTGGCGGACGGTCGACCATAAAAATTACACTTTCGCTATCAATGGTGGCCCACCTCAGTCTGGAGAGCACATGCTAAAGGTTGGTACTTACAATGCTATCATTGCCCCGAATGAATACTACAGTCCGGAGAACTCGGACTTCGCAAGTAGTCACAAGACTTTCAAGCGCATGATGCCAACCTTTGCTTGGGAGGTAATCGAAGTATACAGTGGACCCCCACGTGTATCTTTCAAGTGGCGACATTGGGGTACGATGAAGAACGATTACGTCGGGTTCAACGAGTGAGTACAAATCCTGCTACATGTCCTCATCACTTTTCTCGGATAAGTGGCTAAGAGTCTACAGCAAGGGAGAAAAGATCACAGCCAAAGCCCATGGAGGCCCAATCGATATTCTCGGTATCACTATTGCTACTGTGGATGACAAAGTCCGGCTACAGGCGGTCGACACCTACTTTGATCCTATGGATATGTTCCGTCAGATCGCGCCGAACGGCATTGTCAACAGACAAGTGATCAACACGATTTTTTTTGCCACTGACAAGGCCGCCGCTCTGGACGATCAAGAATCAGCCACTGAGGACACCAAGGCCGGAAACGGTGCCCGAGATGCCAAAGATGAGCATGGGATGAAGGATGTTTTCCACGATGCGGTGGCCGACCATGACCCTACTGGGGCTGTGACGACAGAGCCAGACTCTGGTTCAGGTATGACTAATGTTTCGAACCTGAGCCGCGGCCTGAACACCTAGCTGCTGGCACGAGACCGAATACTGTGCTGACAATGAGTGTAAAAGAAATGCTAAACGATACCACAACCCAACATCACCAAGCCCAAATGGACGGTGCTGCTGTAACGTCACCGCACTCTGAAAGGGTCAACGCAGGAACCGACCGAACGGGCGCTTGCCCTGTAAAGCCGAGTCTGTCATCATCCTCGACCGAGAATCCTGGTAGCGGATATGCGGCTGTTTCGAACAACAGCAGACGCCATGCGCCATACAACTCCTCAGTCACAGGCGATGTGAAAGAGCGTATCGATATAGGCCAGAGCGGCAAAGCACCCGACTATGAGGCAGCAGCAGGGGTAAAGGACGGTCTTGAGGAGCACCTTGAAGGACCCGCCGATGCCGTACATCCCCATCCAAAACCTACAGAACAAGCCATGAAGCCAGGAACTGGTGATGCAGTAGTTGCAGAACCAGAATCGGAAGAGACGATATTGACTCATGAGGAGATGAGTAGGATCACTCCTGCGGAATGCCCATTTCTGATGAACAGAGAGTGAAGTGGTAACCTAATCAGGCTGTAGGAGCGGTGGAGACGCGTGACCAAGAGCGTGATCTAACTACGCGACGTTGCTCAGTACCTTTATTTACTCGTGGTATTTCTTTTGATGATTTAATCTTTTACAGTGTACTACATCTGGTCGAAGTTCGTTGCGGTGGACAGATAATAGAAATGACATGACTTTGGTCGGCCTTGTACTATTTCCAAGGTTGTTTTCGATCACGCAATGTCTGCTGTACCTAATCGTCGCGACCCCAGACCGTGTTCTTGGTGCTGTTGCCTTGCCTTTTCCGGTCAGAATGGATTTGTGGAGGAGGGTCCAAGCATCGTCTACTGTGCCTCTGAGCATATGACACATGCTACTCTTGCCTCTGCACTGCCACCTGATGCGGTAGTCCAGAAAAGAGAGGCTTGTTCGCGATGAATATGCTAGCATTTATGGTCGAAAATAGGCATTTTATCACCTAAGGTGCAAAGTTTGCAATGTTGGCGCGCGGGTCTAGGCTCCTGAATTTGTGGCTTGGTTTCTGGTCTCTGCTCTGCTTACCCTTCAACGTTGTTGGCTTGTCGCTCTTCCTCTGTTCTAGGTATCACGGCACTAGGTTAGGGGAGATACTTGTAGGCAGCCTACGATCTGCGGCACAAGCGGTTCCTTTCCGCAGTCGGGGCGTGTGGCAAAGAGCCCTTGGCTGGGGTGCGGATAGTGAGTCAGAAGGGTGTTCAATCAGCAAATCACAGAAGGTTCAGCGTCATCTTACTACATTCGGTTTAGCGCTTCCGATAGAAGTCTGGGGCAGGACAAGTGGGAGTCACCCAGTCACCTCTTTCGCCGTCGCCATTTGAATCATCGCTTTCCCGTCTGATCTGTTCCACCCATACGCAAACATGTACTCAGTTTCCCTTGTCTACTACTCTATCTGGTTTGCTTGCGGACGCGAATAGGAACAGAGTCATAATTATATTTGACTTGACTCAGCAAGATCCGTGGAAAATCCAGAAGCGAGATCGGTCTGTTTTGGGCGCCTTTGTTGGTTTCCCAAACGCTACTTCGTTTCCAAGGCTTGCTGCCTGTTGTAATCGCCACACTATTACTCAATTCGCCTCCTTCAGTCATACCTCCCACCCCCATTCGCCTCCCGTCTTTTCTGCTACTATAATACCACGCAAGGACGCTTCAGACGACTTTTGACTCTGTGGACGTATCGTGTCTTTTCCTAGTCACTTGGACCTACACATGCGACTAGCTGAACGTGGCATACCATCCCCATATTAGCTTCCTCACCCACACCACTGCCACCATTATCGCCTTCGGCCTTTGGTAGCCCCACTACTACTACTAGCAACACAACCAACCACAACAATTACTACCAGCACTAAACGGACCCCAGATTAACTCGCCTCTTCTGAATTCGCCTCGACTTGCTCTTGATACCACTTTCTATATCTTGTTGTAGCGGCTCTGGACTGATTCACTTCATCTAAGCCGTCGCTTCCTCTTTAGATCTGGTAACTTCCTATCCAGGAAGTAATGCGCAGCACCCCCAACTACACCTCTGCTCCAGTCACCACTTACTCTAAAGACAATAACAGCTACTTGACTCTCAACATGGGCTCAGTTTCGTGGTAAGCCCCCAAAGGGCCACCGCTTTCTGTTTCCGTGGGAAGACCATATCTTTGGTAGTTCCGAGGATTAATACCAACTGTTTCTTTTGAGTTGAGTGGTGACTGGAAGACTGTTGGAAGATATCTAATAGTCTACAAGCGACTCCATAGACTTCTTCCGCTCGACTTCTCTGGGAATCTCCGGATTTCTTGACACAAATACTCCATCGGTCACTCTTACCGGATACCTCTGGTCCTTTCGCGACCCTCGATAATACAACGCTCTTCCAATATGGGCATCGATACCCGGCTTTCTTATGGCCTTGACAAGTGTTACCATGCTTCGTCATCACAGCAATACCCTGTTTCTCCCGTCTCCTTACCCGACACCTCTTCTCAACCTTTGACCTCCTCTCAATCATCCTCTTCCGAAGACCAAACTGCCTCGCAATGTCAACCGAGCTGTGGCTTTGTAGTCCCGGTAGAACAGCGCCAGAACCCTCGGCGATCTTCGTCCCAGACTCAGAAGCCCCCTACCCTTGTAAGACAGGACGAGCGCAAAGTGTCGTTCGTCGACAGCCTTGTTGGTAAGTTCAACGAAACCTGAAATCGCAGGTGCTCAAAGTCATCATCGCTAAGAAACTCCTTCAGACTCTGCCACTCAGATGGTTGAAGTCATTTGGCCCCTCTCTGTCGCCCCTCCTTCTTGCAGACCCAATGCAAGTGGTGTGCTATCACTCAGAAGATACATTGAAGAGACGCTCAGGCGGTCAAGAACCAGCTACTCTACCCTTCAAGTCGCCCTGTACTATCTGGTACTGATCATGCCAATGGTCCCGAAAGGCGATTTTACTAGAGAGCAGCTCAGCGACTCTCCCTCAATGCGCTCTCTGCAATGCGGTAGGCGCATGTTCCTGGCTGCATTGATTCTCGCATCCAAATACCTTCAGGATCGCAACTATTCCGCAAAAGCTTGGAGCAAGATGTCTGGACTCAAGGTAGCCGAGATCAACATGAACGAGCGCGCATTTCTTTCGTGCGTTGACTGGAAGCTCCACATTCCCGACAACATCTTCAAGCGTTGGACGGATGTGGTATTGCGTTTCACACCATCGCAGTCGACTGCGCAACAAGCGTCGTTTGCAGCTCCAAGACGCACATGGAAAGAGATGATCCCTCTGCTCACTCCTGAGCTCGATATGATTCCGAGTGTTGCCGTCAGCTCCGTAGTGGCATCTCCTGAGCCTGTACCCGTTCAGACATCCTTCACAGGCTTGCCTTCATACTTGGAACCAACCCCTGCCGTCGTGCCTCCTACCCCCAGCTTTGTTCGCAACACGGCTGCGCTGCCAACCCCACGACCAACGCCATCTCCTCGCTCATACACTCCCGCAGTGAGTGTCGCAGCGGTCGAGTCCTGGCCTGCAGCGTCTGTGCGCCGATCGTCGACGCCTTTGAGTGACTTGTCACGCGAAAGCAGCCCGGAGTCGAGCTTCTCTGATGCGTCCCGCCTTTCGAGATCCTCGTCCTTTTCTTCGGTGTCAACCTCCTTGACAAGCATCTCGAGTCAAGCCAGTGTCTCTGCTCAAGAACTTCTGAGCAGCCTTGTCGCCGGTCGCAACCTTCAGCCAGGTCAGACAGTGGTTCTCGATAGGGGACTCACTGCCAGTCCGGTGTCTGTGACCTACGACGAGGTCAAGTCTTTCATGACACAATGCCCTGGCACCATTAGGGATCGAAGGTGTGCACAAAATATGCCTAGCATTGCCGAGAACGACTCTTCGCAGCCCAGCCAGCGCCTCCATAGTAGTGTGCGCCAGATGCTCGGTGCTCCATCGCAAGCGATGACGGCATCCCGTAAGCGCTCATACTGTGGAGAGGGTGAAGCCGAGGCCATGCCACGCAAGCAACGCTGCCTGTCGTCGATGATGGCACATTAATATCCTTAATAGTGCATCTTGCCTGTCGCAATGTACACGATGAAAAGCGGGAAGTGGAGTTTTTATCAGCACTTGCGAAGACTCTTTGAAGCTTCTGGGGATTCCGGGATGGGGTGTTAAGGGGGCAAAAGTCAAGCAAGGCGCTTGGTGGAGTCTTAAGTGTCCTTCTGGGTTCCTTGGGAACCCTGGGTCGTATACATGCTACGACGGAAAAATGGTCACCAAAACATTTGTATGGCTATCGAACATGTTTCACCATGATGCAAGGGACCTGCCTGCCTATTCGTTCCTTTGTGTACGATCAGGGGTGAGAAGGTGAGAAGAAAGGAGGGAAGTCGAAGGATGAGACGAGCAAGATGAGACAGATTTCTTGTCGTCTCTTCTATTCTGGCTTCCTTCAGTTTGGCATTTGACCATCGTTCTGTGACGAAGACATTTTTCATACCTCTTTATATCATCTTCATCCATCATTTTTATCTTCTATGTCTATTTCTTTTGATACTCAGGAGTTGTCGATAGGGGAAGCTGTGGTTGGCACTTATCAAAGGTACAAAGGTCGAATTTTGGTAAATTTGTTTTCTTGTGAGCAAGTGAGTGAGTCAGTCGTGTCGAAAAGTAGCGGTTGTCTTTACTTTCTGCGTGATTCGAGACCGAGCGAGGAGTTGATCTAGCTTAACTCGAAGCTGACGTTGTCGATGCTGTGTTTTTATGGTGTCTTCTCAAGGATGGGGGAATGGTGAGATGAAAGGAAAGCTAGGTTTGTTCTTTTTCCTTCTCCACTTGATATGTACATAGGCTCCGGTTGTGTTTACACCCGGACGACTTGTGTCGTTTTATCGCTTTTTTGTTTTCTTGCGTCTTTTATAATCGTAAAAGCGTCTCGTCTTATCCTACATGCCGCGTGCCAAACGCTCTCTTGACGAATGTCATCGTCTACTCCTCTTCATCCTCCTTTCTGCCTCTGAAATAGGCCCATCCGCCACACACGACATTGACAGCGCACACACCCAGCGTCGCACCTCTGATCATGCCTCTGGGCGAGAACTTGCCCTGTTTACCCCAGACGTTCTGCGAGCGGCGACGCGCGACGACAAAGTAGGCGGCGGACCAGGCCGACGTGATGCCCGCTGCGTCGGTCGGGTAGCCGCTGAGGTTCAGGTAGGAGGCGAAGAGCAGGATGGGCGGGAACAGCATGGGGACTTTGGCGAGCGGACGCAGGTTTTGCGCCGTGATCAGCGTGGCCAGGGCGGTTGGGGGCACCGAGGACTCTGGTTGCGTCGAGGGTTAGAGATGGGGCATGCATGTGAGGAGGTGGAAGGGGCAGTAAGTAGTGGGTTGGGTTGGTTTACCTCCCCAGGCGCGCACGTATTGTAATGCGCCTGCTTTGGCCTCGTCGGCGGTCGATTGCTCTCCGGGCATGGGCATTTTGGAGGAGTGCGGTGGGTGCAGTATTCTGGAGTGGTGATGGGTGGAATGCGCAGTAGAAAGATGGGTGTTAATGTGTGTATGCAAGTAACTGTTGTATAGAAGAAGTGTGGAAGAAGATCAGCATCGTCATTGGAGGTTGTGCATTTGTGCAGGGATTCTTTGTGCAGCCCATTCGCTGGCACAATATGGATGCCTGGATGCCTGGATGCCTGAATGGAAGGCTGCCTGGACACACCTCTTTGAGGATAATCAATGTTTAATGTTCAAAGGGTTTCCCCGGCTATCTTTACTGCTCTTGTCATGTAAGGTGCTTTTAATGCTCTGCTCCGCTTGTACAAGTACAGAAGAACAACGCCGATAGCAATATCTGTACTGTCGCGAGATTGCCAGCATTATCACATACTCTGTGCTCAACTCGCCTCGTACCCGTTCGTGGTTATCGCCTTCACTAATCAATCAAATCACGATAATTGTGCCAACGTGGACTTTTTTATAATCAAATCTTGGATACTATATACACACACGACAATGTCTGTTGCAATCTGAGTAATCGCAACAGCGACATCGTCTCACACCGGACTTGCTTGCCATCCAGGACACAAAGTGTTCCCTGCACTGTTGTTGCGCCTTGATCCACTGCCTTCCACCGGCATCTATAATTACTTGACCCCCGAACAGGACACCTCATACTATTCCTAGACCTAGACCTAGACCTAGACCTAGACCTAGACCTAGACCTCGACCTAATAGCACCTGCCCTTTCTCGGATACTGGCGAACCCTGCCGACCTCCAGTGGATATTTTGAAGCGCCACCTCCAACCCTCCTCCCAGAGAGCCATGTCGGCCAAAACCACAGGCTCATCGGCCAACAACAACAACTCGGACGCAAAGCAGAGACACGAGCACCACGACGGCAGCAGTGGCCGCGCCTACACCGTCGAGCAGAAACACGCCGTCATCCGAGTGCGCAAATGCTCGCCCACGGCTTTCTATGACATTCTGGGACTGGAAGAGGTCAAGAAGACGTGTACGGACGGCGAGATCAAGAAGGCCTACAGGAAACTAAGTCTGCTCACGCATCCTGATAAGAATGGCTATCAGGGTGCCGACGAGGCTTTCAAGAGTGAGTCGTTTTTGTTCTGCAGTCAGCACGCGCACAGATACTGATACGCTCTCTCACAGTGGTCGCGCGTGCATTCCAGATCCTCTCGGATGAAGAGAAAAAGGCCAAGTACGACCGCTTCGGCGGGGACCCCGAGTCACGCTTCGGCGCAGGAGGTGGCCCATCGTCAGCGGCCGCATCAGGTGCATCACCGTTCAGTGGATTTGCTCGATCAGCAGGCGCACAGCGAGGAGGCATGTGGGAGGAAGAGATAAGTCCCGAGGATCTGTTCCGACAATTCTTCGGCGGAGGAGGTGGATTCGGTGGTCCATTCGGTATGCCTTTCGTCTCTGCTCCTGTCCCACAAAAACGACTAATCCCCAACCCCAGGCGGCGGTCTCTTCGACACAGGCCCCAACTTCGTCTTCAACATGGGCGGCGGCCCAGGAATCCGCGTGCAACAGTTCGGCGGCGGACGACCCAGACGGCGCCAACACAACCCCAACGCCGGGCCCCAGCAGGAGCAATCCCTAGGCCAAGCCATCCAGTCCCTGCTCCCACTCCTCATCCTCTTCCTGATCCCCCTTCTCTCCTCCCTCCTCAGTAGTCTCGGCGGCGGCCCCGCCGTCCCAGCCTACAGATTCGAGCACATCAAGCCCTACACGCAACAACACGTCACCGACCGCCTCAAAGTGCCCTACTGGACGAATCCCTCGGAAACAGACGACTACAGCACCAAGAAATGGAGAGAGCTCGACCGCACCGCCGAGCGCGCATATGTTGGTGATCTCAACATCAAGTGCGAGAGGGAAGTCATGCATCGCGACCGCATGGTCCAGGAGGCTCAAGGCTTCTTCTATACCGATAGGGACATGCTCCGGCGCGCTCGCGAGATGGAGCTGGGCAGCTGTAGACGGCTGAGGGAGTTGGGCGTTACTTCCACCACAAGGTTTTGAGTGGGCTTGATCAGAGAAGGAGAATGATGGGGGTTTCTTCTTCTTCGAGTGGAGCTGACAGGCATGTCTTGGCCTCTATCACGTTTGCTCTGCAGAATCTTGGATAATAACCTTTGCTTCCCTTGTTGAGAACGGATGAATGAACAGCCAAGAGTGAGCATGCTTTTGTGCCTGCTTGTCCGTCTGTCTGTCTGTCTAGCCCCATCCACCTACCTTGCAATGTAGCATCAATATCTCTGCCTTATTTTCCTTTTCTTCTCTTCGATGAACAAATGAAACCTTTACTTTATTCTTCTCTGTTCTCCGGTGCCTGACTCTTTCCATCTTGAACCTCATTTTAGATTTCATACCCACTCTATACCGAGCCCTGCTTCCAACGATGTAGCGATGCACTTTCAAGCAGGGAAATTGAGTTGAGCAAGAGCGAAGAAAGCTCCACGCAGTGGCGCCGTCCGCGCAGGACAAGTCACACCAGAGAGATCGTCAGGTCGAGGAGCTGTTCGTGCACACACGAAGACGACGACAACAACAACTCAAACACACGAGTCCGACGTGCAATTGCATCTATACAACGGATCCGGCTGTGTCCTTCTACAGTCCATCTTCCCCATCCGCGCCCTGTCCGCCGCCTCCCCCTGCACCGCCAACATCCTCGAGCCCAACCCCCTTGCTCTCAGGAAAAATCCACCAAATCCACACCCAACCGACCGCGCACACAAGCGCGTAACCAACGAACACCACGCCCGGCCCACCCAGCAGGCGCTTTTCCGCGCCGCCGCCGCCGCCGCCGCCGCCGCGCCCGTCGCCGAAAAGCGGCAGGAACGTAGCTGCCGTCACGGCGTTCGCGAGCCAATTGACTGTCGTCGCGATGCCGCAGCCGAGGCCGCGCGTGGCGCTGCTGGGGAAGAGTTCGCCTTGGTGCCAGGGGATGGTGCCGAGGGAGGGGGCGTAGGCTGCGACGTAGAGGAGGAGGGACAGGAGGAGGAGGGACGAGTAGGTTGATGCTGAGGGGGAGGCGGAGGTGGCGATTATGGCTGGGCTGGAGTTTGAGAGGTTGATGTGGGAGAAGGAGAGGGCGCAGGCGAGTAGACCGAGGGTCATGAAGGGGATGGAGACTAGCAGGATCCGCCGCCGTCCGATGTCGTCGATTATGTGGAAGGCTACCAGCGTCATTAGGAAGTTTGTTAGGGCTATGCTTAGGGATGTCGTTAGTGGGCTCGTGAAGCCTGCTAGGGTGAAGATCGTGGCTGAGAAGTACATCAGGGAGTTCTGATCACGAGTCGGTCAGTCTTGAGGAGCAAGGTGAGCATTGTAGTCATCGATGAGTGAGTAGGCAAGAAGAAGGAAAAGGAAGCACTGACGAATCCGCATAGTTGCTGTAGTCCCTGCAGCATGCACGCTACTATCAGCGCTCGCCGACTGACAGGTTCAGAGACGAGCTCGACAAGAGACTCCTTCAACCCATGTTTCCCAAGGGTGGCATCTTCCTCGAGTACTACATCCCGGATCGCCGTCACCAGTCTGTCGCTCTCGCGAAGAGACATGCCAAGTCTACTCAATACATGACGAGCCTCCCCTTCTCTCGCTCGGCGAACGAGCCATCGGGGGCTCTCGTCCATTGCCAGCAATAATCCTGCCTGCATGGTAGCAGGCAAGGCACCCAGACCAACAGCCCACCGCCAATGACCCTGGGCTGCCCAGCCGACCACATACGCAACCACCTGGCCACCGGTGATGAACAGGCTCTGAACCGTGACGAGTCTCCCTCTGGCGTCCGCAGGCGCGCATTCAGCGATATACAACGGAGCGACCGAGCTAGCCAGACCGACCGCGGCTCCGACTATCGAACGACCTGTGATCATCATCCACACATGTCCACTCGCGGCTTGTAATAAGGCACCGGCCACGAAGAACAGACTCGCGACGCCGAGCACTACTTTACGACCCAGCAGATCTGCAAAGACACCTGCCAAGGGCGAGAAGATGAGTGCGAGAACCGACGTCGAGGATGTGATTGCTGATTTGTCCCATGTGGTCAAGGGTCGTCCGAGATCGCCATCAAACGATATGAGCATGGACGATATGATACCTGTGTCGTAGCCGAAGAGCAGTCCGGACACGCCCGCCGTTAACGTGAGAAGCCATAGGGAGAGGCTAAGTGAATTGTTCTTCTTGACATCCGAAGAAGCAGATGACAAAAGACCATCTGCATCATCTCCGATTTCTCCATCTGTGGGACCCTCTGTTGAATATCGAGAGAAGAAATGCTCTTCCCGAGGTGAGGAAGCTATAGTCTGATCATTTAGTGGCGGAGGATATGCATCTCCATCAGCGCCGTCCCCCTGTCCATGAGACCGGCTTATAAGAGGCTGGTGAGCCGCGTCTTCGCTCGCTCCATGCATCGAGCTCAACTCTATCTCCGATATACTCTGACTTGAAGGTGCCACAATGGCGATGTTTCCTGCTCTACTGGAAAGACAGGGGCACAGAAGTGGTTCATGATCCGACTGCTCCCCCGTTCACATGAGTTGTTCAGGTGCACACACCTGCTGGCATAAAGTTGCCGCTACATGCCCGCCCTGAGGATCCGCCCCATGGGGTTGATGCTTGGCGACCCTCGATTCATGGCATGCAAAGGCTCGATGGTGAAATAAATACCTTCGAGCGCCAACTGTGCATTTTGACTTGCAGAGTAGTGTATCTTGTTACTCAATGTGCTTACAGCTCATCTCACACATATGGTAGGACACTGCCATTCTGCTGTGCAATATGCGTTGCTGCTCCATGTCAGCGCAGCCCGCATCATCCACATGGCAAGACATTGTGATTCTGTTATACGCGTTACGTTGCTGCGCTATGGTTGGGGCCAGTGACACTACGGAGAGAAAGTGATATGATGCTCCTGCATGATGGACTCAAAGATCCACCGAGAGCATTCACGGAATGACCGATCAGAGTAATATACTGCCTTTGATTTTGTATGCACTATAGTAGTCCCCGTTGCTAAGTACAGTCTGCCATACTATCTCCTCCCCAATCCTCGTGGCATATCGCTCACGAGTGTTATAATCGTCTTCTCGGACCGTCATCTTTGTTAATATAACCCCACCGCACCGGATGCTACAGCTTGCTAGCTGACCTCAACGGGGCCTCGAAGACGTCTAATCTTCCACCTATACTGGTTCGCTCGTCTACCCATCAGCGCGAGCATGTGAACCACAAATCTCAAAGCTGTACAGTGAGCTATGCATCAAAGCAACACCGTCGATAAAGCCATCCTTTTTGACGAGTTGGTCGTTCTCTCTGGTACGCCCGGCATACAGAGATGACTGGCTCCCATTTGCGGGCCTGTCTCTAGTGCACTGTTCGGAATTCGCTGCCGACCGAATTCATCATTGGGCCGGCCGGCTAACGATTCATTTGCCCTCATCTCCACCTCCATTGCCAGGCATTGGAGGTGCGTTACCGGGACTTGGGCCTTGCTGAGGGGCTGCGTGGTGCTGACGAGGCGTCATGTGGTTACCATAACCCCCACCAGACATGGCACGATGCTGCATCGGGTACGGCCCTCCTTGGAACTGCTGCTGAGGATAACCACCACGCATTTGCGGCACTGTGTGGTTGTGAGCTTGTTGATATCTTCGATATGGCGAATTCTTGGACTTACTTTGTCCTGCATGTTGCGGCATCATGACCGGTCCACCTTGGGGCATCATGTACATGGCGCCCGGTCCGTGGCCCTGCTGGGATCCTTGATGTCTCATCGCGTGGGTGTGGGGCCCGCCGGCATATGGTCCCATCGCCGCTGGCTGAGCATGACCAGGGAAGTGTGGTTGCACATGAGCAGGGCCGGGTGAGCCGTACATGGGCATTTGTTGTCCCATCGGTCCGTTCATATATGGCCCGCTCGACGGCTGTTGCACCATCATTTGTCCACCCATTGGGCCGGGAGGGGTGAAGTGCGGACCGACGCCGGGCACTGGACGCATTTGCATTGCTGGACTCATCGCATACCCTGGCATGGCACCGGGGTAGTTCTGCATCTGGGGGTGCATCTGTCCTGGATATGCCATGGCTGGATGGCCCATGCGCGGGGAAGGCTGCACCGACGAGTTGCCCGATGCGTACTGCATGCGGTCTCCGTCCATGTGCTGATTGGGCATGCCGTGTGGCTGAGCAGCGTAGAACCGCGGTGTATGTTGGGCGGGCACCATCTGTGGCGTAGCGTTCTGCAATGGCAGAGGCAGCTGGTTCTGGTAGGGCATTCCGCCGTTGCGCGGGGTTTGCATAGGCGAAATGGCAGGCATCAACGACTTCTGGAATGCGTCCGCGTATGACTTCTCGGCATTCGCTTCGGGATGCTCCCAGACCGGCGGCGTTCTATAAGCTTGGGGAATGCCGCCGTTGTTGGAGTAATCTTTCTTGTCCGCAACAGCCTTCTCTGCCATGCGCTTGATCGGGTTGAAAGCATCGTCCCATGAGGTCCTCTCAGACGGGGGCTTCACCTCTTTGCTGACAAAGTGAGTAGATGATGAGGCTGCTGCTGAGACACTGCCGCGCTTTGATTGCTCGGGGCTGGTCTTGGCCTGTCCTGGATTGAAGTTGGATGCAGCTGGGTTTGGTCTGAACTCCATTGCTTTCACGTTGAATCTGCTCGATGCCGCCGATGAGGGGCTAGTGACACCAGAATCACGCAGTTCCTTTCCGACATTTGCAGCAGTGTGCAAGTTAGGTGGCATCTGCATGGGTCCGGGGCCGCCAGGGTTCACCGCACCCGACCTGTGCTGTGGATGACTGGGAGGGATTCTATGGCTCGTCATTGCAGGTCCTCGAGGGGAAGTGATTCCTTGAGTGGATGCTCTGAAGTTCTGAGGCGCACGCTGTTGTCTATGAGCCAGGTCGTTACCGGTATCAGGTCTACCAGTCGTTGGAATTGTGCGTGGTGTCTTATCGGCTGCTTCCGACTCAGGCTTCGACGGTGTCGGAGTAGCCACTGGGGAAGGTGCCTTGGTCTTCTTGACCTCCTTGTCACGGGCCTGCTGTTCAGCCTTGGACACGATCTCCTCCTGCTTCTCCTTGGTCTTGGCAAGAATAGGCACTAGGTCGTCTGGTACTCGTGAGTACAGCTTGAAGTTGGCCGCAAACTTCTTCAGGTCGTTCAGCTTGACAGACTTCTCCTGGCGCACACTTGTGCGAGTACGCTCTTGCATGGCCCGCTGGTGCTGCTGATACTTGAGTTTCTCCGTGTTGGAAAACTGCTTGAAAGAGTCGAGCACTCTACGTTCTACGCCTTCAGTGCCTCCCTCGCCAGCTCTTCGGGGTTTGGCAGACTGGCTGTCCCCAGCGACGGTGATGCTGGGAGCTGCAAGAGTGGCCGTGGGTGGTTTTGCGTTGGCAGAGTCCGTGGTGAGCTGGGCAAGGGTCACTGGCTTGGACGCCTCGTCCGTCTGTGCAGGCATCTGTGCAGGCGTCTGAGGCTTTGGTGTCTGACCGTCCGAAGAGAGACTGGTGGTGACAGTGGGTCGTGCAATTTGCGATGAAATGATGGCTGGATCGAAGGGTGCACCGGGTACTGTGGGTTGACTGGTGATGGGACGCATGGAAGGGGGAACATAGGCATTGTCACGACTCTTGGTCAGCGGAGTAAAGTCTCGCCTAACACCGCTGTACCTGTTGTCTTATCAATTGATTGTTGCAGGAGCTGCGTCTGCAATAAACTTACTTGTCTTCCTCGTCACCACCAGCGTCTGCCTTGGCATTCATGCGCCGTTCTTCGGCAACATGGGCGTTGACTGGTTCACTGCGCTCAATCTCATTGGCGATACGCTTGGCTTCAGCCTCCAACTGCTTATAGCGGGGATTAGACCTGTCAATGGTCGTGGTGTACAGGTTCTCATCGTAGTCACTGCGGACGTTGTAGAGCTTCTCATTGGCGGCGAACTGATCCCAGGTGCCCATGCCCGAAGCATCCAGGGACAAATCGACGTCGGTATCGGGACCCGGTTGCCAGGGCTGTAGCTCCTTCTCCCGGATGTTCTTGATGCCAGAGATCTCGGCATCTGTACGGAAGGACGGCCCGCCGTTCTGGGCCTTGCTTTCGGTGGCTGACAACTGCACATCCCAGACGTTGAGATCGATGGTGTCTTGCAAATTGAACATCATCATGTGGTCATCTCCTGTGCCAATGTACTCGTTGGTCTTCTCTGCGTTGCCATTGCTCTGCGAGTGCGAGGGGGCGGAGATGCGCTTGACCATCTTCATGCTGAAACGAGAATCCGAGGACTCGAGTGTAGCGCCAGAAAAGATGCCTTCGAATATCTCCCCGTTCTTGAATGTGACTCGACCGTGTAGTCCCTAAGGCGAGGAAAGGAGTCAGCGGAAAGATTTCAGATCGACATGATGCCAATGCAAAAGCACATGTGCTTACAGTAAAGTTGGCCACCAGGAACAAAGTACGATCGTGAGCGTGCCTGTCAACATTGTTGCGTGCCACCGATGGCTGTTGCTGTGTTGGCGCCCTCGAAGCATTCGGCGAGTTTCTGGCGGGATGGGAGGGTGCGCCATTAGGTGCGCTTGCTCCTGCAGCCCGTTGTGTAATTGGATTTGGGCCTTGCCAAGCTTTAGGTGGTGCCTTCTTGCTGTGTTTCGCAGGGTTGTCAGTCAGTGTTGGATCAAAGGGGGAGACGAGCTGTGCATGTGCGAGACAATGGAATGACGAGACAAGTCCTGTTTTCAAAGAATCGAAGAGAACTCACGTCGAGCTCGAGTCAACAGGGCTAGATGCCTGCATACGTGGACCGTCCAGCGCTTTTCCACCAGCAGATGTCTTGAGTTGTTGCTTTGCATTCGACGCTGTCGATGAGGCGGCTGCAGAAGCCTGCCTGGCCGGAGCAGAAGTGGCGCCGTTCATGGGGGAAGCGGTTGCGGACATTATGCAACCTGACAGAGTGGCCTGGGCGGCTGTACACCGGGATGGTGGACCAAGGAGAGAGTAGCAGCAGCTAATAAAGGATGGAAGCTCCGGGGCTCATTCAGCACGCGAGACGGGGGGGGGACTCTGCAACCAGGACAAGCGAATGCCTGACAGCGGAGAAACAGCACTTGAAGCGCAGCGTGACGATAGAGAAGGAGGTGGGGGAGAAAGAGAGAGAGAGGGAGAGAAAATATCACGGACAGCGACAGCGGGGGATTTGGTTGCTGCTGTTCTGAACGACTGAGCGACGAGAAGGAGATGCAGTCGACGCAAGTCAGGGTCCCTTCCTTCTGACGCTCACGCTTGCCTGCTCTGGCTTGCTCTGGCTTTGGCTGGGGGCTGTCTGGAAATGGAAGCTACCAGGTACCGCTACTGTCGGTTTGGCCCAAGTGCTGCCAAGTAACTGTACTTGTACCTCCAATCTGAGATTAGATCAGGTTGCCTATGTTGGGTTAGCAAGAGGCTCAGGACCAGGCAATCCAAAATAAAGAGGCCAGTCAGGGAATGGTGTAATCATGCTGCTGTACTCGTACAGTACAGTAATTACGGAGGTACAGTACAAGTACAACAGAACTTACGGGGACGGTGCACGTTGTCGGGTAGAAGCTCGGACGGTGCCGCCGTCTCAGATCCAGAGCAAAGACGTCAAGCAAAGAGAGAAACCCGGATCCTTTGTTTTGTTGTCGCCTCGGTCGACAATGTGTGCATGTGAGATGATATGTGGACGGCCAGTTATGATGCATGCATTTCAGATGGACAAGTAGATACGCTTCATGAGGAGTGCCTGATCAGTCAATGTCGCGCAGCATCGCAGGACAAATCACAGACGCAAGCTGGAGGTGATGCTATTACTGTACCTTATGTTGGAGTCGCGTGAGGCTAATAACCTAGCATGTGATAGTTACGGAAACAAGCATCGGGACTAAGACAATCACAACGGCACTTGTACTTGTACATGGTCTCGTGTACTGCGCCTACCGTATGTGCATGGCATTCTTGAGGTTTAAGAACAATCGCTCAATGCTACTGTATACTGCGTTGCGAATCGTGATTATTTGCATGGCAGGGCAGGTCATTGCAAATCAATGATTAGCTCGGATACAACAAGAAAATCACACCGTCATTTGTACATTATGTGGACGTCCAGTATATACCTTACCTTACCTTACGTATGTGGTGGCTAGTAAGTGTGCATGTGCAGGCGGTTAACGCATCGTGAGAACTCCTGGCGACGCCACGCCTTTGGCAGGCATATATTAAACACAACCCTCTCGAGTACGAAAGCAGCCAAACAAGTGACCCAATACTGTGATAGCTCGGTGTGATCTACAAGAGGGCAGGGGCGCATCTGACGCCGGACCGGCATGTGCTTCTCTCAGGTGCTTCTTAAGTGCTGAGGCAAGGAGGATGGTGTACTTTACAGTCCAGCCAGCCAATGTACAGTACTGTACCTGTAACACAAGTTACTGTATCTCTTTCTTTACCGTATCTTGACATATCGCGGAGACAATATTTACCAGTATAACGAGATACCGTTTTTTTCTTCCCTAAATCCGTTCGATTCTCGGGGTTTGTAACTGTTCCCAGCCTTAGCCAGCTTCTCCCACAGTACTTTGCAAATAGCTGTGGTTATACAGTGTCTTGTCCACACCTCGACTAAGGTCCGGAGTATTCAAGGGATCCTCGCTTCCCCATACAGTTGATCCAGATTATCCACCCTACCGTAGTGTACCTTAGGTTACTTTGGTAGTGTCTCGGTCAGGGGTCGGCGACCAACACATACTCTACAATCACAACAACACCAACGCCCTGCATTCTTTTGACCTGAAGCTGCCCGAAACATGTCATCCGAGGATGCGACCTTGAAGAGCTCGACGGGCTCGGGATCAGGGTCCGCGTCCGCATCTGCCTCAGTCCGCTCCTCAGGCAGACAATCGAGACAGCAGCAGTCCGCTCCCCAGCAGCTGTCGACAATCGAGAAGAGCGTGACACATCTGCTTGTGGCCACGAAGCAACTCCTGGAAACCCTGACTCACTGGTCCAGAGGTACTGCGAGCGAGGCTGAGGTGTCCGACGTCTATGTGCGCCTGGGCTATGAGTTCAACATCGCATGTCGCGCCTTCAACAGCATCGGCGTCGACACCAATGACCTCGGCCCTGTGCCCGATCTGCTGAGGTCGATACTCGAGGAGACTCTGAGCCAGGAAGCCTCGCAGCCCAGTCTCGACCGCTTCCTTCCACGCATCCGCGACATCATCATCAACCTGCTACATGGGCTGAAGAAAAAGCAACAGCGTCTTCGTCAACGCGCAAACAGCGGCACCGCCCAGACGTCGAGACAAGCAAGCACGGCGAGCAATGTCAGCCTCGACAGCGCAATACTCGGCAATGACGACAGCAACAGCAGTGCGCGACCGTCGAGTGGCCGCTCCTACGCCGCAAGAGGCGGAAGCGGCGACCTCAATGGTCCAGATCTGCCGCCGAGGTCTACCTCTGTGCAAGGAAACAGGTCTTCTCCCAGACGAGAGGGCTTCAGTCCGAGCAACAGCATGCACCGCACGCGAGACTCCCATCGCGACACGTACGCCTCGGATACATCCTCCATGTCCAGTAATGCTATGCAGTCTATCCCTGTCATAGCTCCATACCCGCAAGAAGACACCATGCCCGGCCAGCCGCTGTCCTCGTCTCCTCCGTCTTCATCTCATGATTCGGTCCAAGCACCTACGAACTCGACAACAGCGGCCCCTCTGCCCATGCCATCCGAACCGCCGCACAAGTACTACTCCGAAGAGTCGCTGCCTCCTCCACCTCCACCGCCGAAACAACAGGATGCTCTGGCCGCACTTCAAAGAGGCGGGGAACTGGAACGCCGCGCATCGCGAAGGTTTTCCGCCTATCAAATATCCAAGCATCTCGGGTCTAGCAATGGCGTGCCCGTGATCCCGCCTGCTCAGAATTCGCCCGTCCCCAATAGAGGTAGGGACACGCGCGAGTCCATGAATGCCGTGCGCACAAGGAGCATATACCAGCATGGAAGACAAAAGTCAAATCGCATCAACACCACCGACTCTCCTCGGAGAGAAGGAGGACCCGCAGACAGGAGGATCTCTGAAGAGCCCGGCGATGGCAGGATGGCTCCGCCCCCAGCTGAGTTGGGCAGTCCGATGGCGAAGACGCCTGATGACAAACTCGGAGCCTATCCATTCCCCACTACGGAGGCCAAGTCGCAAGATGACATGGGCGCTACCGTCAATGGTCCAATTGATATACCGACCATTGAAGAGAGCCCCGAGCCACGTCAAACAAACGGCATACAGCGCCACAAGTCGACCTCGTCGCGAGACTCCAGCAAACGACAAACGATACAGCAATCCACATCGCAGCCTCAATTCGTCCCTGAAGGTTCGCCTCAGCCTGGGAAGGAGTTGACGCTCTTCCTGCAGTACAAGAGCAAAATCAAGAAATTCGTTCTGCCAGACGGTGGGGATCTGAGTATCCCGCGTCTGCAACTGGCTTTTATTGAGAAATTTGCATGGAACACGCACAGCAATGGAAACGATCTGCCTGAAATCTATCTACAAGACCCCGTATCGGGCGTCCGTCACGAACTGGAAGACCTCAGCGACATCAAGGACCGATCCGTATTGGTGCTCAACATCGAACAGCTCGACGAAGTGAAGCGCCACTTTGATGACGGTCTTGGTGGCATTCGTCATCTCATAGAGGATTTGCGCACCTCGGTCATCGATCAACAGACTGCCCTGCAGCGAGTTTCCGACAAACAGCAGGAGTCTGCGAAAGAGATTGCGAGCATCGCAGCTGCTCCGCGTGCTACAGCAGGATCGGGACCACGCACCTCCGGCAGCATCAAGTCTGCCTCGGCTGTAGAGAGTCAATTGAGCGAAGTTCAGTCATTGCGCCGTGATTTGGCCGTGGTCAAGCAGACTTACAAGTCCTTTGTGGATGACATCAACACATCAATGTCCCACATACGGACAAAGGCGGCGTCTGTCAAGAGCGTGGCTGAACAGGCAAGTCTGCCTTCGATGAGTGTCGACGCTGGTCGCGCCTATGTCAACTCAGGCAAGGAAGGTCTCGAAAACGAGAGTCAGAAGCTCGTTGATCGAGTAGACGACCTGCAGGACATCGTCGAGGATCTCCGGAAGGATGTTGTGACCCGCGGTGTGCGACCCGTGCCCCACCAACTCGATGCCGTGTCTAGCGACATCGCAAGTGCCAACAAGGCTCTTCGTAAGATGCAAGAATACCTCAAGCGCGAAAAGCCGGTGTGGTCCAAGATTTGGGAGAAGGAGCTACAAGTGGTATGCGACGACAGGGAACTCCTCACCATGCAAGAGGAACTGTGCATGGATCTCGAGGACGATCTGGCCAAAGCGGCCGCCACGTACGCGCTGGTCGAAGAAGCGACAAGACAGCAAAACGCACAGAACCCGTCCAACAACAAGGGCGGTGTCGCAGGCACGCGTGTGCTTTCGCGCACGCTGATGCCCATCGCACTCGATCAAGGCGCCGACCCTCACAAAGCCAAAGACGGCGTCCTGGGCGAGGTGCGCGCCTTGCAGCCGAACCACGAATCCAGACTCGAAGCCATCGAGCGAGCGGAGAGAGCACGCAAGAGAGAGCTAGAGAGCAGACAAGGCGGCGAATTCCAGAAGGAGCTTGGTAGTTTTGTCGAAGAAGGCAGACTCAAGAAAACCGGTGGTGTGGACGAGATCGAAAGACAAAGGAAACTCAAAGATGAGAGGATCCAGAAGGAAGTGTGGGAGAGACAACAAGCGCGAGAGCGGGAACGAGCAGCTAAAGCTGCGGCTAAGGCACAAGAGGAGGCAGCAGCCAAGACAACAGCAGCAGCAGCAGCAGCAGCAGCAGAAGCAGAACAAAACGGCGTCGAGGGGGCTGCAGAAGAGTCGTCCGCGCCAGCAGAAGCTGTGGCTGAAGACAGCGCTGAGCCAGCATCGACTGTCGAACCGACGCAAGAAGCAGAAGCCACGACAGCTGCCATTCCCACAATCGAAGAGCCTACACCAGAGACCGACGTCTCCGTTTCTGACGGCAACGAAGCACAACCCGCCACAGAAGAAGCAGCAACAACAGCTCCAGAACCATCAGAACCATCCGACGAAGCAAAAACAGAATCAACCGCAGTAACATCACACGAAAAAGCAGAAGCACAAGCAGCAAACCACCACGACAGCAAACTCGACGTTCTCGTCCCGACAGGAACCTTGAGCGTCGAGGATATTGTCGGGAGCGGTGGGGTGCCTAGTCCCGAGATGGAGTTCAGCGATGCCAAGGAGATGCCGCCTACACCTTCCGCTGAGTGATCGAGCGGTCTTGGGTCGTTGTCGTTGTCGCGAATGAAGAGGGGTGTGTCGTTCGTATGATGTATGTATATGGGTGTACTGTACTGTATATTGGAGATCCAACGAGGGGACAGAAAAAGAAAAGGAAAAGCGATCACGAGGCCCTGTCGTCGAGTCTCTTGAGAACCTTCACCTCTTGTCCATGTTGGCTTGTGGCACGGCATGTATGTAATATTCTTGGATTAGAGAATCCATACATTGCGCACATTACAACAGAACAGGATCTTGACTCTTTTGGTAACCTTGTTGGACAAGGGGATACTCAGGCCCGAGGATGGAATGCTTGCTCGTTTCCTTGCCGGCTAGCTAAAAGAAAATGCCCAGAGCCAGGGGGAGTGGTGGGAGAGGAAGGGCAGGGCTCATATCTACTTGTTGAGGGATACAAGAAAACAAGAAGAATAGAAGAAGAGAAGAATGACATCAAACAAATACACCAAAGAGAATGTTCTCGATTGTCTTGATCGTCTCGTCATACCCCGTGGCACTCTCCAGGTTTATTTCTCCTTTCGTCACGTTTTACTCATTGTACTCTGGTCTTTTGTGCTTCCCTTCCAAATCGCTTGGTTCATGATTGGCAAAGAATAATGCACCGAGTGTCATTGCTGCTCTGGAAATGCGAACGTGAGGGAAGGGAAGAATGAGGATGGAAGGCGAGAATGATAAGCAATAACTTTTCTTCACTGTAAGTAGATGCGAGGGTTTTCCTGTTTTCTCTTTCCCGTTCTTTTCGTCTATTGCTAAACCCAACCGCGGAGATAATCCTCACATCGACCCCAGCAAAGCAAACAAGACAAGTGAACCAGGTCTATTTCTTGGCCTCCTGTACCGCCTCATCGACACCCTCCTTGAGCGCCTTGATGGCAGTGTCAATGTCGCTTCTGTTCGGGTCCGTCACGCTGACACCCATGTGTCCGAATCTGATATACTTGCTCGCAATCTGCTTGTGCAGACCACCAGCGAAGACAACGCCTTTTGCCATGAGCTTGGGCAAGACCTGGGGCGGGGTGATGCCCTCGGGCAGGTAGATAGCCGTCATGCCGTTTGCTTGGTTCTCGGGCTTGGAGGCGAGTTGTGAGAGACCGAGCGAGGCGACGGCGGATTTGACCTTTTGCGATGCGGCGCGGTGGGCCTCGAAGCGAGAGGACAGGGGTACCGAGGTGATTTGCGTGAGGGTGGTGTGCAAGGCGTGGATGAGCTGGGGAGAAGGAGTGGCGAAGTAGGATGGCTTGCCGGCTTCGTAGTTTTGCATGACTGTTTTGGGACGATTAGTCTTTAGACGTGCAAAGGGCAACACAGTGAAGAACACTCACTTGGCAACCAGTTCTTCCATGAACCAAAGTATGAAGTAGGAGGAACCTTGCGGCTGTTGAAACGCTCGATGGCGCGGCCAGAGGCCATGACAATGCTCAGACCTGCTGGGCAGCCAATACCCTTCTGAGAAGCGGTCAAGACGCAGTCGAGTCCCCAGTTGTCGAACTGAATCTCTTCGGAACCGACACTGCACACGCCATCGACCACGACAAGAGTCTCCGGGCTGACTCTGTGGACGAGCTTGCTGACGTGCTCAATCTCACTCAAGACACCAGTGGAAGTATCAACGTGTGTGATGGTGATGGCCTTGTAGTTCTTCTCCTTCAGCGCGGCCTCGACCTCGTCCAATTGCGGACGATCGCCAATGGGGGCCTTGAGCTGAGTGACCTTGATTCCGTAGGTCTCGAAACAATCGGCGAAGCTGTCGGCAAAGTATCCGGTGTGCAAGACAAGGACATCATCGCCGGGCTCGACAAGGTTGGAAGCGACCTGATCCCAGCCAAGAGTGCCGGATCCAGAGATGACAAAGGGTTGCGCCTTGGGATCCTCGGTCTGGAAGAGCTTCCTGAGCATCTTGAGAGTCTCGCTGAACGTCTTGACAAAAGGCATGCCGACGTGAGATTCACTATGGTAATTGCCACATGAGTACAGAGCTCGGGGATCAAAGACAACAAAAGGCAACGCTCGCTCTCTCACCTGTAGTGGCTCATGGACTGCAAGACCTGGTCATCGAACTCGATGGGTCCGGGAATGAGGAGAGCGGGGTGGGGTGCTTGGTTAGACATGGCGACGTTCTTTTCCTCTGGCTCGGCAGGTTGGAGGGTGGGAAGAGTAGTCGGTGGTGAGTAGGGAAGGTCGTCTGGTATACTCGACTGTCTCTCGGTGGAAAAGGGAGTGTTCAGTTCAAGTTGAAGTCTCTGGTCAAGATGTCTCGAAATGAGACTGAGTCTGTTTTGGGGCGCCAGCTTGAATGATGCAGCGATGTGGCGGGCAAACACCGACGATCTGACCTTGAGCGGGGAAGTCTTGACTCTGACTACGGGTTGGACGATATCGGAAGACCGGAGGCGTTCTCCTGTATACACTGATACTGAGGATTTTTACTCAATAGTAACACCAATGACTGTCACAAGACAAGGAAGAGATCTGCGCTATCAGAAAGTGACTGCGGTGAATCTGATGATCAATTGATGGGGTGGGCTTGGGTGAATGAGTGGTTTGCCGGGATACAATTGCAGTTTGCGATGTTAGTCGATTCTTCAACTGTCTCCAAAAAAGGTCCCGCAATTTTTAGTGTCCGACGATGCTGTGGAGAATCCAGCGTAGTGCACGCGTTTTGTGTGCCACTCTTTAAGTCCGACATTTGACTTTGGTTGGCAGCTCTGTCTGGGTGCAGTACGGAGTACAGTATGCGTCTTCCGAAGCGTATATCGCGATACGATGTTGGTATTGATGGTCAGTAAAGACTGTAGGGCTAAAGTGTTTATTCCTCAGTGCCACACCCGTGTATAATCAGATTGGGCATCGGTATGACAAGCGTGTTCTTGTGTCGGACGAGTTCATAAGGTAAGGTACCTAGGTATGAGCCACTAACGGAGTTAGCATCTGAGAGAGTGTTAGCAACAAGAGTGACTGAAGCATGCCCAGGTGGCTGCCTGAGGACTCTGACCCGCGCCTTCCTCACCGTCGCTCTCCAGCGCTCCTACCTCAACTCACCCTAATAAGATACAAGTACCCTTTGCGCACGGGCCTCTCCGTCATCAGACGTCGCCAAACAAACTCGCGATTCCACGTCCTTGTCGAAAGAGTAGTGGGGAGCAGTGCAGAGAGCCATAACAAACAATGACTTCAAGATTAGTGCTGGTCCTGGGAGACCTCTTCATCCCAGACAGAGCCATAGTGAGTGGTAGCGACTGCTCAATCCCCGTCCTTGACAGGATCCAGTTAGACTGACTCCAATTGACAGGACATACCAGCAAAGGTACAGCTCCTTCCAGCATGACAGACGAATGCGCCGCATATAGACAGCCGAGGGAACACAATACTAAAGATATATACATCATGAACAGTTCAAGAAACTCCTCACCCCCGGCAAAATCGGCCAGATCCTCTGTCTAGGCAACCTCACATCACCGAGCGTCTACAGCTTCCTGCGCACGCTTGCGCCCGACCTACAAATCGTCAAGGGCGACTATGACATTTCCCTATCAAGTTCCCTGCCCGCCGTCAATCCCAATGTGCCATACGCCGCCCCCACCGATGCTCCTCCCCAACCCACCGCTCTGTCCAAGGTAGTCACTCATGGCGGATTACGGATTGGATTCACACACGGCCACACCATCGTGCCACCGGGAGACCCAGACAGCCTGTTAATAGCTGCCAGACAGATGGACGTCGACGTGTTATGCTGGGGCGGTACTTGCAAGTTCGAAGCATACGAGATGGAGGGCAAGTTCTTCATCAACCCGGGAAGTGCCACTGGCGCTGTGAGCTGGAATCACGATGTTGAGCTTGATTCCGAGGGCGAAATGGTGTCGTCGCCAAGTTTCGTCTTGATGGATGTGAGTATCATTGTCGAATATCATTTGGCTCAACTGCTTGTCCATTGCATAACACATCTCCCCAATACTGACACGAATCGAAAAACAGGTCCAGGGCGATGTACTCGTACTTTATGTGTACCAGCTACGAAAGGATGCAAACGGTGTGGAGAATGTCGGAGTCGAGAAGGTCTCATTCCGTAAGCCTTCATCATAGTCAACTTCCTTGGCCTGGCATAGATACACATACAAATACCCTCACATGTTCGGTGTCATGTGCACTGCTTCAGCCAAAACTTATAGCTCCGATCTCATCTTTGCACCAAGACACGTACTCGAAATCGGGGGAAATGTCACGATGATCACCCATGCAATCTTAGTCAGAAATCATCAATCGCATCGAGATGGCTTGCAATGTCTTTCAATGTCAAATGCTTTCGCAACAGGGCAGTTTTCGACGACTGCTACACCTCGAAGTCGGGCAGAAGTAGAAGGTAGCGGCAGTGGTAGCACGTGTCCAATCATTGTGTCGTACCAGACATTAGAACTCTAGTATGAAGCGCAGGAGTGTCCCATAAGTACCCCAGACCTCCCCTGAGAATGGCTCTCAGCGTTGGTCCGTACGGTTGGCCAGAACGGTCTGGTTGTGTCAGTGATGCAAGTCACACTTGATGGCCTTGAGTCAGTAGCACAAGGTACACGAAGGCAGCAAAGGCTCAAAGGTCCGAGAGTCCTAGTGACCGGGCAAAGTGCTGCTCTATGACACTAGAGTGAGTTGTTGCGGCTCGGGTATAGTCGTATAGTGAGCACTACCTAACCTTGGCCTTCCCCTAGAATTATGGTTACCTGGGAGGCTAAACATAAGTTACACGAGTTCTCCTGCGGTACAAGTCGCATGCGGGAAGTTGTTAGCATTCGCTGCATCCAGCAAGTCTGCAAGTCCTTCCTAATTGACGGTTCAATAGCCGTGCACGGAGGGTACCATTGATGAAAAAGGCAAGAGCCTTCGCTGAATCCGGTCTTGATAATATACGTGCATCAAGACGTCGTGCAGTGTGCATATCTCTCCTGTTGTTGGCCTATCATTTGTTACCCGAAAGGACGGCGTTCACTGCATAAATATATTGCGCGGGCCAATTATTATCGGGCTGGTCGAGTCGGACGTGGTAGCGTGCATGAATTTGAGCGCCTGGTAAGCCCAGCGCAGATGGAACTGAATGCGTGTTAACCAACCTGCATACTCGTCTACAAGCAGCCGTGCAGTGGCTAGCCGTGATCCTAAGGTCGCATGTCGAGAATCGCAACGATGTCCTCACTTACATCGCCCCTAAATTTAGTGAGTCTCGGCTAGGGGTCCTGAACTCTCACGGCGCCCTCGGTTCGCGTCGACATGGTCTCCATGACAGATTTCTGGTTCTCGGTCGCTCGTATGATAATGTGGTTTGCTTCAGTCAATTATTGCCTAGGGAACATCGTATCCACAGGTGGTCTCTTCATGCCCCTTTCTTCAAAGTGGGATAAGATCGACCGGCTGCAGGTGAGTTTCTTTTCCCTCCTGCATGCATACGCGCTTGCATGATGCAGGACGAAGGACACAACTCGAGCCGGTAGTTGTACCTAAGGTAGAAAGCCGACGACAGTACGGTCCGTGCCGTTGATCACCAGAAAGACATTCTACAATTTGTGGCATCCGAGCATGCACTGATTAGTGAGTTTAGTCACTGACTGTGTCGCTCTGTGGTGCAATTGCGGGATCAAATCTCCACGGTCGAGACTACAAGTAATAACCGGCATGTGTAGCTTCGCGGCTGGCGGAAGCGATCACGCCCACCTCCACGACATAAAAGTCAGATTGCGACGACCTATACTAAGGTGTGAATTGGCTTCACTTGCTTGCAGAAGAGTTCGTAAAACGCAAGTGTGGAAACTGTAAATGGTCGTCACCCACTGAAGAGCTAATGTAGCCACGTTGGACGGGGAAGATAGGAAGCTGCTCGTCGCCTGTTCTTGGGTCAGGTACTTGGGACGTATTGTGCACCAACGTCACGCCGTAGCCACTTTTCTTCCCGACCACGATCCTCTATCGTGTACCTGTATTGTGAATTGTATTTGAAATGTCAACTTGATCCGCCGCGCTTCGCTTGTCTCCGAGCGGGATCGCGTAATCGCAAGGGTTTTAGCCTCGGCTCTGCTTGCTGGCAGGAAACTCGGCAGAATGTGGGTTTCTAAGGTAAACTCTTGCCATGGCAGCGCTAAACATCTAATGGTCTGCTCATTGTCAGCGCGTGAAAGAAGGGGGCATGAACAAATCGGATGAGAAGCAAGCTACGTAACGTAAAAGTCGAATTAGGTCGCATGTACACTTCGACGTCTGGATACCTAGCATTGAGCAGAACTTTGGCAAACTTGCGTCGCAAGGCTGGAATCGGACCTGCCTTACTCAAGCTGGGAAGTGCACTTGTGAACGATGTGTACTGCAGATCGACAGTTTCCACACGCACGGGACGAGTATAGTCGGTACGGCTGTCGAGCTAACGACATTGATCTTCGCGCATCGATACGTCTCCACCTCTGAGATCTTGCCTCTTCGCTACCCGTTGCTGGCCAACGCCTTCGAGCCTTCGAGCCTCCAACCTCATGGCGATACGCCATGTGGTTCCTCTGTCCAATGACAGCCATGAACTTACTAGCTTTTGGCAGCTGTGCAGTAGACTCTTGCTTTTCCAAGACTCAAAGTGTACATGCATGTCCAGGGTCTCCTTGTGGTTCAAGCCTTTTCTCTTTAGCTCAGAGAGACACTCAGCTGGGGAGTGCACAACTATGCCTCATTTGTATCAAGGAACTATGTAATCATGCACTGAACTCCGGAGGCAGTGCTGAATGATTCCTGTCAGTGGCTTATATGGTGTTCCCCACAGCTGCAACTCGGCCGTTGGAAACGACTACCTTAGTGTATAGTTGAGCTGGTCCCGCGTGGTACGTTATGCGTGAGGCGTACCTTCCCTGTACGGTACCGCGAAGGAATACCTCTCGGCTCAAGGCGAGGAAAGCTCTCTGTAGATGGGTCCCAGCAAACGATTAGTTACTTTACTGGTTCCTTCGGACTACAAGCAGGTTCTTCGACGGTTGCGTTACTCATAATAGGAGTCCTTCGCCAGCCAGTTCCGCTCCCTGCTCTAACCTTGAGTCTCCGATATCACAACCAAATATTCGCTTTGCACGCGTACTTCGGTCGTCAACCACGCCTCTAAAATTGGGACAGTACCGGTGACTTCTGAACACACGCAATCTCGCCACCTCGCCATCAAAGTCCCTGCTCTTGCTGAGGGCACTCTTTCTTCTTGTACTGGATAGCCTCGATTGGACTCATCATTTGTCTTACATCAAGTAGTTCTCATATCGTGTTAAGTCCTACTGCTGGTCACTATGCCGTACCCTATCAATTACAGACGTCCGCCACACGTCCACGACGAATCGATCCGGAACTCTATCAGCGGAGCTGCGAAGCAAGACTCTATCCAGGAGTCTGTCGAGTCCGGTAATTCTGGGATGTCCAATGGCATTCCAGAAGCCTTGTCGTTCGATCGTATCATCGCTGGAGGCGTTTGTCCAGTGAGTCAGATAAATGGTCATTTACTAGAGAATGTTGCTGACACTTTGCATTACAGCCATGTACTATCCGTGATTTCATGAATTACATGAAGTATATCGAACACGATGCAGAGAATTTGCAGTTTTTTCTTTGGTATCGTGACTATTGCCAGAGATTCGAACGTCTACCTGCCTCAGAGCAGGTGCTATCTCCAGCATGGACCTCGAGTCAAGCTGATGCCGATGCCCAGGCTGTACAGGCTACTCGTAGCAAGAAGGTCGACCCTTTGATTGCGTCAGTTCTCAGAGACACAGAGTTCGGCGATGGCATCGCTCAGCCTGTCAACCACGAGAAACGAGATCCTTTCCATGACCAGTCTACCACACCTTCCTCAGAGGAGAGACGCGACGTGATGTCCTCTGACTTCGGTTCGTTTTTTGATGATGAGAAGACGATCGCTAGCAGCGGAGCTTTTAGCAGAAAGGCTGACGAAGCCTTCGACGAGGCAGGCATGAAGTGGAAACCATGTATGTGTCGTTTGTTCCCGCCTGTTCTGATATATCGTGCTAACGAAGTTCAGTCACCACCCAACCTTTCCGGCAAGAGCTTACTCGCATTATCACCATATACATTGCTGTGGACAGCTCTCGTCAGTTGAATCTTTCCGATCGAGAACGCACTGCTGTCCTGCATGCTCTGCAAAACACCACGCATCCTTCCGCGCTGCGCGCAGCAGCCAATAGCGTTGAGTTCACTCTGAGGCGCCAGGCACATCCCAACTTCATCCGCTGGACCATCTGCAACGGCAATGGCCCTCGTGTGATCTTTGCACGTGGTCTCGGTGTTGCTGGTATACTCGCTGGCCTTTTGGCTGACCTTCTCATTACTCTAAGCCATGCCGGACGTGCTTGGCGAGTTCTGCCAATCATCGGCTACTTCATCGGTGTATCCACGCTTATCGCTGCTTGGAAAGGCATGTGCGTCGTTCTTCATGGAATGCACCATCGTCATCTTCGGCCATGGGAGCTATTTGCAGACGAGCATGATCCTATCCATAGTGAGAACTCATCCTCGGAGAGCCTGACCAGTAACTCCACAAACAGTTACGAGGACGAGCCTTGGGTGGCAAAGTACCAGAAACGCAATGTGGTCCGCAAAGTATTTGACCGCGAGGTGTGGATCCAGGAGCCTGCTCTGCGCCAGATTCAAGACACGATATTTATACAATCGCTGCTCGGCGCTTTTGTTGTCTCGATTATCATCGTCGGCATTTTCTGCGCAGTGCCCCATGGCAACCTATACTAAGAGGGCGAATTGACGACTGAATGAGGCATATATGTTGTATGAAAAGTTCTATGATGTGAAATGTAGAGAGCGTTCGGGCAGGAGTTATGGGTGAGAAAGCTGACACGATCTCGGACATGATCTGGTTTATTCGTTTCAATCGCTCATACATGTGGGCTGGTGGTTTTATCTTTTGATCGGTATGTCATGGAGAGACTATCCCTTGTGCAATTCTCTTATAGAAGAATTGCTTTTTACTTCAACATAGTCTGATGGCTCTTTTTCGTACTCAATTGGCTCAATACCTACCTACCTCCCTTAGCTCAGCATGAGCTGCACGGCGTGGTCTCCTTGTCTGGTTGCCTGCGTCTCAAGACCTGTTAATAGCTAGCTACAATATTTGACCTGCTTTCTAGAGCCTCATACTTATCGTTGCATGGGACCAATGGCTATCGCATTTACGACGATCTACGACCATTATGAGGGCAAATGGGCACCCATGCTGATTTCACAAGCGACAACATAGCCGTAGGGAGTGTTACTCACATCGGTCGTTGCTACAAATACGTTATGTTTTATGTTGTTCGATGGTCCTTAGATGGCTCCAACATGCGCTGCCAAGATATATGGCTTCGAGCGAACATCAATAAACCGGAACTACCTTACTTTCTGTGACAGCGGACTTTGATTTAAAATATCTCGGTTGATGAGAGCTATCAACACTCGATCGATTCTGTCATCATTCAGGACGCTCTCTGCCAATGATATTTGAGAGTTCGTGGAGGTTTCTCATCGTCGGCATAATAATACCTCGCTCTGGCGCCACACAACCAAGCCGCAGGCTTCACACCTCAGTCACACAGCTGCAATGGCTGCACCCTTAATTAGTCCTGCAGCGGTCGACCCGCATAGTACTTTTGACCCACAAGTACCAGGTCAACATTTACTCTTCCCGGACCTTCCAGGGGATAGATGGCGACCAATGCTACAGAGCCAATGCACATTTGAGCCGGACATGTTCCTACAGGTCTTGCAGAATCTGATCAAAAATCCCAATATCATGTCGACTCACCTGTTCCGTGCGGATATATTGTACGACAGTCAGAAGGACCAGACGATCATTAGTGAGCCTGGCGAACAGCAATTCAGCGAGTACACGAAACATCTAAAAAAGGATTGTCAGCCGGTGTATACCCCGGTATCTGGATTTCAGTGGCAACAGACATATGTCAGGCAGTTGGTACCGCGCAATCGTCAATTGGATAAGGATCTGTTGCAGACGTGTCATTTCTTCGTCAAGCGATCTGGTGTATCTACGTCTAATCTAATATTATATGTCCCGCATGTATCCGATTCTGCGGACATGCCCTGGTATCATCCTAAAGTCAAACAAGTTGCGTTCTTGCATGAGTTCGAAAAGTCTAGCAACAGAGATACAAAGCATACGGGGACTGTGTCTGTTCACTTCTGCGAGTTTGATGATGTAGAGTTGGATCAGCGACTCGAAAGGACGGCACTGCAGTTGCTGTCTAAGATTCACAAGCATTCTAGAGGTCAACAAGCAGGCTATGTCAAGCGCGGTCGCCATGATCTAATCGTGACTCAGCAGAAGTTTCAAGAAACTTATGCACGGCTCAAGGCCAAGTATGCGAAAACGCTCATTGAAGGTTGGGTAGAAGAGACGGACCCTTCCAAGCATATTTTCGAGGATCTCGGAATCGCAGCGTTCTTGATTGAGCTTTGGTCAGAGATGTATGACTGTAGCAGCGCATCAGGCAGTCTCGATGGAGACCAAGCAGCTGACGATCAAGCCCAGGAAAGAAGAAAATTTCCTGGCTTTGTAGATATTGGCTGCGGCAACGGTCTTCTGGTAAATCTGCTTGTTCTCGAAGGCTATCCAGGCTGGGGGTTTGATGCGCGGAGGAGAAAGACATGGGAGACCTTTGCCCCTGAGATCCGCGAGAGCATCAAGGAGATGGTCCTCGTACCGGAGGTTCTTCACATACATTATGAAAACACGAACGGCGGAGAAGCAGTGAACATCAGTGCCGATGCGCTCGAACATCGTGCTTTTCATAATGGTGTGTTCTGGGAAAACGACGGCTCTGATCCACCCTTCATAATATCCAATCACGCAGACGAGCTGACTCCATGGACACCTCTCATCAGCTATCTCAATGGGTCATCCTTCATAGCCATACCTTGTTGTTCGCACAATCTTGCGGGTGCGAGGTTTCGCGCTCCGGTGGCAAAACAAGTGAAGGAGAGTTCTCAATCTGCGCCCGCTGAAGATGGAGCAGCTACAACGACTCGACAAGACATTGGTCTACGCGATAGCCAGGCAGCTGAAACAGGATCGCTCAAAAAATCTGCGGCGGGGAAAAAGATGCCATCTGCGTATGCTTCGCTTTGTGATTATGTCACCAAGCTAGCGAATGAAGTCGGATTCACAGTAGAAAAGGAGATGCTCAGGATACCATCGACGAGAAACGCCTGTCTCCTGGGTAGGTTTCCCACTCACGGGTCTTCGGGTACTCAAAATGTGCTGTCTACATCTGCAAACAATCCAATCGATCTTGCTGATATACAAGAGAAATTATCTGCATCCAAACCGACAGACCCTGCGTCAAGCGATATGCAAATCAAGCAAACCCATGTTCAAGACATATTGACAAGAGAACTTGACACACCACTAGCAAACATCTGCGATGACTGGATTTCGAGAGCGAAACAGATAGCAGGCAAAGTAGGCGATGGCCATTGACAGATTCTCCGTACAATACTGCCTGATTCGTAATACTGCGAAATGTCTCCTTACTTGGATCAGTCTCGACTCTTTCGCGAAGGTGGGGCCTTGGTTCAGGATCTATAAGCAGATCGGTGCGTTGTAAGGGTCTAATCTCGTTCGGGCCCTAGCGCGCGTGGAGATTATAAACATTGGCGCAAATCTCGCAGTATACCAAGCCATCCACTAAAAAATGCCGTTGACCATGTCAGCCATAATTCACCATAATAGAATGATTTTAACAGGAACAAAAATTGAGGCTCTGGCTGATAAATGAATACATTCAGAGATTTCCAATATGGACCCCTATGTGCAGAAGCAAGATGTGGGGCTCTCTATACATATATCAGCCACTTTATCTTTATGTAGTATTTCGGCTCTCCACCATCGACTCTAAATAGTTATCAAACAATCGGAAGGGTTTCATCGCAGACATCTCCAACAACTATTTGAATCGATTTCCTCCATACTTTTTTCCTTTCCTCTGCTAGACCACAGATCCTGATATCGCAAAAATGAGCGGACAATCTGGACAAAAGAACATCGTGATCCTCGGTGCTTCTTACGGCGGCCTCAGTGCAGCACATTATTTCCTCAAGGTAAGAATTTATAATGATGATATATCAACGGCCGCAACTAATTGCAGGAATTCAGCACGTTCTCCCTCGTCTGCCCTCAAATGAGAAATACCATGTCTACCTTGTGAACCCTTCGACTCACTTCTATCATCGCGTTGCCTCGCCTCGCTCGGTCGCTTCCTTCGAGTTGATGCCAGTTGCCAAGACCTTCCTCGAGATCAAGCCTGGTTTCAAGCAGTACAAGTCAGACGTTTTCACCTTTGTGCAAGGCAAAGCTGTTACCACTGATACAGCTGGACGCACCGTGACCATCAAGCACACCGGAGCCGCCGATGGCACCGTTGAGACTCTGTCTTACCATGCTCTCATCCTTGCCACGGGTACCAAGACTTTCGACCCAACCTTGTCCCTCCAAGGAGGTCTTCACGAGGACATCCTGAAGGCTCTTGCATATATGCACAAGAAGCTCAAGACCGCCAAGACCATCGTAGTTGCTGGCGGTGGCCCTGCCGGAGTTGAGGTCGCTGGTGAAGTCGGCGAGTACTTGAACGGTGCTGCTGGTTGGTTCCAGAAGCGACCTGCCAACCCCAAGGCCAAGATCACTCTTTACAGCGGCTCCAAGAAGCTCCTACCTATCCTGCGACCGGCTTTGGCACAGCAAGCAGAGGTGTACCTTGCGCGAGTTGGTGTTGATGTTGTGCACAACATCAAGATGGACCGTGTCGTGGAGTCAGCCAGTGGCAAGACCAAGGTCATCTTCAGCAACGGCGACGAAGTGGAATGCGATGTGTTCATCCCCTGCATGGGCGTCACTCCCATGACCGAATACTTGCCCAAGCAGCTTTTGACCGAGACTGGTTACATCAACACCAACAAGGAGACCTTGAGAGTTGATGCAGCGGGCCCTCGCGTTTACGCTGTGGGCGATGCCGCGTCGTACACCCGCGGTGGTATCATGGACATGTTTGAAGCCATCCCTGTGGTGATGACCAACCTGCAACGAGACCTTCTTGCTGCATCCAAGGATCCCAATGCCAAGCCTTCGGGACCTGACAGGAAATTCACGCCAATCACCGCTGAGACCCAGTTGGTTCCCGTTGGACAGTCAAAGGGAGTGGGTGCATTCAATGGCAACAAGCTACCAAACTTGATGGTCTACATGATCAAGGGCAAGGATTATATGAGCAGCTCCGCCACAGATATCCTCTCAGGAAACAAGTGGAAGAAGGAGAACGGATGGAAGCCAACTGACGGTTGAAAGGGCGACAGGGTGTAATTACGACATCGAGGTCCTTTTAGATGTTATTGGCGTTTCTGATGGAAAGATACCATATGCTGGGCTTATTGTTTTATTTCTTATGTTTTATCTTACTTGCATTTCCGCTGATTAGTACAAGACCTGTTACTGTGCACCCGATCTAGAGCACACGATAATTAATTCACCTTCATCATATATATGCACACATATACAGCGCGTAAACTGGTAGGCTCTTAGGTGACCCATTGTTCTGGAGCACAGAATGACAGTCTGTGCGACAGGCTGCACGCAGGACTAGTAGCCATACTGGTGAAGCGTCTGCATCATGATCGACGTTTGGCGACGTGTTGAGAGCATATTGGACTTTGAGCCGCATCTCTGGGGTATAGAAGCCGCCGCCAGAAACCCGCAACCCAGTTGACGTCTGACCGGGACGAGATACGGAGTGCACAAGTCTGTGCTGTGATTCGTGACCAAACACACGACACAGATCGCTGGCGTGCTTGCGCACTCCATCACCGCTATAGTCATGCATGTTGATGTCATTGCCTCACTACTGCCTCTCGGGCTGCCTTTGATTATTTTTCTTCTCACAGTCCACCGCCTATAGTGGGTCACCTGCCTATCAAATTGCTAACCTATATAATACTTAACAATGCCACGCCCACGCCTCCGGAGCACGCGGGTTGACATGTTACACATATTCATATCTTCCTATACTTGCTCCGCGCTGGCTCGGGCACTAACATCTGGATTGTCTGAATCTCTTGCAGTAGGAGGAACACGGTGTGACTGGCGAACATCATATCCAGCAAGGCGCATCAGGAAAATCACGAGCTAGAATAGAATCTTAGCAGACTGCTGTGTTATTCTGGCGTATCAACGCAGTTCGTGTAACTGCAAAGACACTCGCTATGGCTGGTAATTGCCTTTTGATCATATGTAGATGTGCTGGAATGAGAGACACATGGCTGACACCTCCTAGGTCTTGCTCTGAAAGGGTAGGTTCCAAATCACGTTCTTTCCTATTGTGAAACATGTATCTCCTTCTCTGCCTCTCTCTAATCCATTACACTGTTCCATGGCTCCTTAACTCTCTTCAATTTCACGTTTCTGTTGAGCGAGGAAAGAAGACAGACATACGCTATCAGACAGGCTCATTTGCATCCACTACTGTATACCCTGCATTTCAGACTCCAAAATCTCCTTTGTCTTCTAGCATTGCTTGCAGCTATGCCGCTCAAGGGTAATGACATACCGTGGCTTACGGATACGACCTTAGAGGCGGCACTTACGGCGTAGGTTTGTGTGGTAGTGGTGGATCTTTATTGACTTAGCTATCGCAAACAGCCTGACCCCACCTGCCATATTTGACATTGCACTGTTACAGTCGACGACATCGCCGGCGACATCATGGTCGACATCATGTCGAGGTCGCCGTTTGCCCGCAGATTCACTTCCCCTGTCACTGCACTCGCTTCTTTGTTCTTGAACACTTACATCCACCATCACTTGCCCATTCCACCTGCTCTTTCATCTCTCCACGATGGGTCTTAACACAATTTTACTAAAAGGTCTCTTCAATAGTGTTATGTATGGCGCCGAAAAGATTCCAGACAGCTGGTTCCACAAGATACCAGGCGGATATTATCGACCTAAAGAGGACAAAGACAAGGACAAGAAGAAGAAGAAGAAGAAAAAGAGTGGCAGACACTCCCATCGCCGCTCTGAGGCTGATCGCAACTACGATGATGAAGATGATTACTATGTGTCCGATGATTACGAAGGTCGTCACGGTGGACGCAATCGCTTGGCAGACTACGAGGATGATGGATTCGAGGGCGACTATCATGGCGGACGCGCTCGGGGTAAAAGCGTAGACGCAGCGAGGACTTTTGATGAACCAAGATACCGCGGGCCTGCTCCCGCAGGACCTTCCAGGCGCGAAAAGCCATATGATCCCGCAGACCTTGCCTCCGAGAGCGCCGTTGAGAGAGAGTACTACGACAGCCGGCCTTATGATCTAAGAGGCGACAGCACGAGACTCGTATCAGTTCGTTGATTATATCAAAAGTGAAGAGCTCAATGCTGACCAATTCATAGCCCGTCGCCGCTGGCGTGGCAGCTGCTCACTACGTGGATTCGCAGCAACGACCAACCTCGTCGTATTCTGGTCCTGCCCCCGGCTACGTCCCTTATGCAGACATATACGGCACGGAAAATCAGCAGCCACGTACCACTAAATTGCAGCGAGATGCAGAACGTCATCCGCACAATTCAGAGTACGAACAGCCACGCTCAGCACATGATCCGTATTACCGTGCTCCGTACGTTTCGGACTATCGCTCCACTACCGACTCCCCTCAGTCTGTACACTCTGGCGAGCGTCGCCACCATCGTCAGCATCATGGAGACAGCTCTCGAAAGCGTCACAAGTCTCGCAACCGCTCGCGTGCACGATCCTCTGTGCGCGATCGCTTCGACACTTCCGACAAAGGTCTTGGCTATGGCACCATGGGTGCAGTTGCTGGCGGCCTGCTGGGTAATGAGGCAGGAAGGGGCGGTGTCATCCCCACCGTTGCGGGCGCAGTGATTGGTGGACTAGGAGCCAATGCCTACGAAAATCGCGACAAGTAAGATTTTATGTTATGTGTAAGTCAGGGGCTATTGCTGACGAATGTACCTTTACAGGCAGAAGAGAGGAAGTCGCCAGGGAAACAAGTACGATGATCGCTACGATGACCCCTATGAGGATGACAGCCATGCCAGTCGGCGCCGTAGTGGTCACCACGGTAGTCATCGCAGCAGTAGGCGCAGCCATCACGGCTACCATGGCTACTACTCTGATTGAGGCACTGGCCAAGTACAGGCGTGATTGTTATCCCGGGGCTGTGTTCTTTGACCAGAAGATATTGCCGCTTGTATCACACGCCGGTTGACTTGCCATGCCTCATCAGCAGGGAAAAGCAAGACCATGGACCATGGACCATTACCACATCCTAGTGGAGTCCATTGAAGCCAATGCTGTCTAGCTGTTGGCTTTACGCCATTATTTTATTCTCCCATATGAGGAGCTGGGTGAAGGGCCCATTATGATTGCTGTTATCTACAGGCTTGTCTGCCTTGGCTGACTTCCAGATACTGGACTGCCGAGATAACATGTGTGGATTTCTATATGATGTTATGAGTATGACTTGAGATCTCATGGTTGTCCTATCACAACACATTGAGAGAATGATAAAGAATTCCAATTATTTCACGATCTAAATGTCCGATCTTGACCGGTGTAGCTGTCTTTACTCCTCCTTGACCTATCGTACTCGGGTGCATGTTTGTGTACAGCCACGATGGCCTGCATATATGGACTGCGCACTTAACATACAATCGTAGAAATGACTGTATTCAAGACCTGTCCATGGTCTGGAAGGTATGCTAAGAGCCATATGTGCGTACGTCGCCTATAGGATTCGTCGAGACCTTTACAAGACCATGAAGGGTACGAGAGCATAGAAGCTGAAGCGAGAGGCCGCAGGACAATCTGTCACCAGCTTTCCGTTGACGGCGATCTCTCGCCTCACTACTCCGTCTCGCATACATGTACGTCGCATTGGGCTCGCGTGAGCTGCCTTTACTTATCTCGAGATCTCCGAGCACCGCGCTGTACTACGCCTTTGACTCATGGCGTGACGCCCACTCTATGTGCATCGGAAACCGTCTAGTTCCAGAATGCATGTAGCGTTGGAGAGCGTCTGATCAAAGGCAATGGACAGCGGCATCAGACGGTTACATCTCCGACCTGACCGACACTTAATGCCAATTTTTAGGGCCGGCGTGGGCATTTAGCATAGTATTCTCGACTGCCGACTCGGATATGTCAGCCCAAAAATCAAAGAGCCAGCCAGCCAGCCAGCCGATTGCTCTGCTTTGCTCTGCTTTGCCCTCCCGTGACGACGGAAACGTCCCAGGCAAAAAAGCATCCTACCTTACGCATCGCTTGACGCGGGAGAGCGGCCGTGGAAGCGCCGCAGTGCACGTGCCCCAATGACGGAGTTTGTAGAGGAATTTCTCTTCGAGAATCAACTAATTCCATGTGAAGCGTACCCGTTGCACGGACTTGCAGAAGACTACTGATGGTTCGGCCTGAAAGTCAATCGCTTGTTGCTGCTGTTTTGTATAAATGCAACTTGGGAGATTTGTGGGTGAGCCGCAGCAGGTGTTTCACCCAATGTAGTGTGCTCTCGAAAAGAGCCGCTGATGATGTACAACACTGACCAATGTTTGCAGATTCAGCTTGCACTGCAGATATGGAGAACGATAGTCGAAGAGTCGAAGAGGAAGACAATTGATAAAGATACTAGACTGTAATCGAGGTCAACACGTGGTTACGAGGGGTGATTTGATGCTAACAATCTATGGACTTGGCTAATAGGAGGGGATCCCACATTCCGTCACTGGCTGTTTTTGGGCCCCGCTCAAGCTCTCCCACGCCCCGGCCGCTCGAAGTCAAGAGAGAAGTTGTCAATGGTAGCAGAAGCACGATAACTCACGATACAAAATCGACTGTCATCTCTCCATCTTACCCAGGTCCACACCACCCACTAAAGCAGGTCCCGAGTCGCGTGTCACTTTTCTTTCACACTGTTCACTCTCCCGCCCTGGCTCACCATCGGCGCACGAGGTCTCTCCCAGCTCCTGCTCAGTCACGCCGCCCCTCATCGTCCTCCTCATCATCCCCAGGCGCTGAGCACCGAGACGACCCACCCTCCCAAAACTTCCTCCGCGAGCTCCACACTTTGTCCTCTGCTAGTGATTCCGCAATTCCCCATTTCGCCCACCCTGTTATCTACCTTGTAGTCCTCGTCCTCGCTCTCGTCTTGCATTTCATTCTTCCCTCGAGTCTTCCCTTTTCATACTTTCAATCCTCCTCCCACTCTACTACCCCTCCAGGTTCATATCTTTATAGTAACCACTGTCCTCCTCATCCTGCAAATCCCTTCGTAGATTCTTACGTCTGTCCTCAATCCCCGATTCGCCAAACAAGCACATTATACAACACCTCACCGCGCGACATGGGTTTGGCAGAAGAGGCGAGCCGTGTGGCCAAGGAGTTCGAGTACACACCCGAAGATGTGAACAAGGCTACCAAGGAGTTCATCCGCCAGATGAGTAAGTCGTGATTTCGCAGGCAAGCATGAAGATCATCGCTGAAACGATGCTCCTTACAGACGAGGGTCTCCAGAAGTCCGGAACCAGCTTGAGCCAGATTCCCAGTTATGTGACTGCTGTGCCCAATGGCACCGAGAAGGTAAGAACTTCAATCAGCCTCACGGCGTAGCTTGATTTTTTATAAGAAACACCGAGCTGAGATGCGACTAGGGTTTATACATGGCTGTCGATCTCGGTGGTACCAACTTCCGTGTCTGCTCCATCAACCTCCACGGCAACAGCACCTTTTCTCTCACCCAATCCAAGGTTCCCATCCCCAAAGAGCTTATGGTCGCCAAGACAGCCCAGGAGCTTTTTGCCTTCCTCGCCAAACAGATTGCTACTTTCCTCCAGAAGCACCACGAAGAACACTACAACTCGACTGTTCGCAGAAAGTCTACTGTCAGCGGGCCTGATGGCTACCAAGACGAAGAGATCTTCAACCTTGGCTTCACCTTTTCTTTCCCTGTACACCAGGTTGGCATCAACAAGGGTACGCTGATCAGGTGGACCAAGGGCTTTGACATTCCGGATGCCATTGGCAAGGATGTCTGCGCTCTGCTTCAGACCGAGATTGACGCTCTTCACCTTCCCGTCAAGGTCGCAGCTGTCGTGAACGACACCGTCGGCACCTTGATGGCACGCTCATACACATCCCCCGGCAAGACTGGCACGCTACTGGGAGCCATCTTCGGCACCGGCACCAACGGCGCGTACGTCGAGAAGCTTTCCAAGGTTAAGAAGCTTGAGACAGAGAGCGACCTTGGCGAGTATGACACTACCACCGGAGACATGGTCATCAACTGCGAGTGGGGCTCCTTTGACAACCAGCTCTCCGTGCTCCCCAACACTTCATACGACAAGGAGGTGGACAAGGTGACGCCCAACGTGGGTGTGCACATGTTCGAGAAGCGCGTGTCTGGCATGTTCTTGGGAGAGATTCTCCGTCGTGCCCTTCTGCCTTTGATCCAAGACCCCAAGATTGGCCTCTTCTCCGATGCCGACAGTAGCACCAACGACGCACGCAGCACAGCCTACCTCTACCAAGACAGCCCTCTGTACAACGTTTGGGGTCTCGACACCAGCTTCCTCAGTATCGCCCAGGAGGACACCAGCGTCGGCCTCAAGGTCATGCGCCAGACCCTCGAGCGCGACTACGGCGTGCACGCCCCCTCGGCCGAAGACGCCGAAGCCGTCAAGAAGATCGCAGCAGCAATCGGCCGACGCGCCGCCCGTCTGTCGGCGGTCGCAATCGCAGGTATCGTGCTCGGCACCGACAAGCTCAAGGCACCACAGGACATCGCCACCGCCGACGACGAGGTTGTCAACGAGGACGACATTGTCGACATCGGTGTCGACGGTTCGCTTGTCGAGTACTACCCCGGCTTCGAGGACACCATCCGCGAGGCCTTCCGCGAGATCGAGGGCATCGGCAAGCACGGCGAGAAGAGGATCAGAATCGGCATTGCCAAGGACGGCAGTGGTGTCGGCGCGGCTCTCATTGCTCTGGTCGCTGACAAGATCTCAAAGGCCAAGCAGTAGACGAGCAAGAAAAGAAAGAGTAAAGACGAATATAATGTGAAAGGAAAGCTTAGGATATGTCAAAAGAGATGTCACGAAAGAAATAAGAGGGAAAGAAATCATGCACATAATATATATCATACCACAGGAAAGAGAAAGAGAAGCGAAAGAGAATCAAGGTCATTAGGGGCCGACACCATATGAAAGTCGCAACGTTTTTGCTTTTACTTTTTCAATGTCATATATCTCATGGAACCTTGGACACAAGTCACCCTTGGTCTGATTCTTCGTGTGTCAGCAGTCGATAAGAACGCGAGTATCTCGTCCATGGTTGTCGTTTCTCCTGCCCTCGTCTACTCCCCCTGCCAAGTCCATGCGACTCCAGCACAAGGGATTGGTTCTCTGGTAACGAGGTGATGTAGACTGTATATCCTCTTGAGCAGCTCTCTTACCCTGTGGCAAACTTCATCATGTCATTTGGTAGTCATTGTAAGGAAAGCATGTCATCGTGTCAAGTCGGTCGTCTTGTACCTGTTCCTACGAGGGGGGCCATGAACTGTCCAGCTTCCTCCTTGGTCCTCGGGTCGACTCTAATTACTCAGACTCGAGCTAACCTGCTGGTTAACGAGTCCTGGCGCTGCCTCGCGCTTTCGTTGCCCGCCTTGGCGCCGAAGCAAGTGCGTGATCGTTGCTAGGCTGTATCAGGGCTGAGTGACCGGGACTCTGGATCCTCGCTAGTGGTGAGCTAGACAGCGGAGTCAATCGTTTGTGCGCCGATCAGTATGACATGGCGCTCTCGTAGAGATTGTATTGCCCGGGCAGATGTCGCTGTCCATCGAGCTGTCATTCTCTCTCGCTCTGGCTCATTCTCTCTACCTCTTGTCTGCTCAGTGGCGGAAGTAGGCAGGCGGCGCGCTAAGTCTTCCCGAGACGAGTGGCCAGGTTTTGCTTCGTCTTTTGATTGTTTCCTTCCCTCTCTTTCAACTGCCCAGCAGATCCCCGACACTGACCTCCCTCCTGACGACGACAGCGCTAGAAGGTTCAAGGCGGCGATAGTACCCTTCTTCTGTACTCTGCTCTCTGAAGCCTCTTTTCGCGTACCAGGCCCTCCCTTCCTCGTTCGCCGTCCACACGTGAGCGCCTACAGAGCGGACACGGTGGTGTTTTATGGCATGGGAAGTCACCGAAGACAGCAGGTGTGTAGCGATGCCGTATGTGCGGTAGGCACTCAGGACGACGAGCGTGGAGATGTAGAGAAAGGGAGAAGATGATTCGCTGGTGAGGAGACGGCATCGAATACCCCCGACCACTCTGCCTGGCGAGGACGACGCAGAGTCCGGGTCGTCGGTCCACACGGCTAACAAGGTGATGGAGGCGACGATGGGGTCGGAGATGATCTCGTCGTAGAACTTGGCGGGATAAGGGATTTGCAGGAGCAGCGAGTTCAGGCGCTTGAAGTCTTGAAGGCGCGGTTTCGTGCAGGGAACCAGGGTCAGGTTAGGGATCAGTGGGCTCGGGGCGTATTTTTGGGTCAGGTTGGAGGTAGAAGACGAAGTGGACTTTGTGTTTCTGGATATGTCATGCTCCTCTTCCTTCTTGTGGCAGTCGCGTGCTTCCTCGGGCGGTGGTGTAGGTAGACCGTCCCATGCTGGTTTCCGTGGCGTTGACAACCTCGTCGTGTCTTCTTCTGGTTGAGACGAGGTAGGAGAGACGGATGGAGCCTGCTTGACGGAATCAGGCTTCTTCAGCCAAGTCAGAAGTGAAGATTGCATTTGCGAACACAATTATTCTGATACCGGCAATTATTCGTCCTCAATCAACACATGAACGGCAGGAACAACGACGCGAAGGTTTTTGGCTTTCTGTCGATTCACTTGTCCACAAGTGACGTCGCCACGCGTTTCCCGCACCGCACAGAATCAATTAAGCCGAGGTGAGTTCATCTAGCACATAGGGCTGCCAGGACGTTCATGCCAAGACATATCGGCATATCGGAGCCAAGCGGAGACTGGCAGTCTTGAGCCTCCGGTTGCGCCTGCGAATGGAAGCTGCGATAGAGAGCGAATTGATGCATAGAGAGCTATAGAGAGGAATAGTGATATTGTCCAGTCTACTCCAACTCTCACTCACGCCCAATTGGACCTCCTCTTCCTCCCTGTCCAGTCCCCTCTTCTTTCTCTCTACCACATTCACATCATGGGTGCCGGAAACTCCAAGCCCGAGGGACAATATGTCTTTGCTGCGTAAGTCGACTCTCTTGCGTTGAGTCGAGGAGGATATGGTGCGCAAGTATAGGAAGATATACTGATCCTGTTCTTTGCAATCGTACAGCGACAGCCCCGTCTCCTTCTCTTCGCAAGTGGTTGAGAGCCTCCAGACCAGCCCAGAGGTACGCTAGACCACCACTCTCGTCACCCATTGCCCTTCCCTCGGCAGCAACCTCACTTCAGCCTTCCGAAGCGCAGAGACAGTAGTAGAGACACTAACCAAACCACCAACAGACCGACTCCGTCCGCGCGCGCAACCTCGAACTCCAGGTCCAAGCCCGCGTCGCCGAAGAATTGCAAAAGATCCGAGACACGGAAGCCGCGCGACTGACATCGTACACGGAGAGCCTGACACCCACCTCGGCCGACGAGGACTCTTCAGAACAGCAGTCACTGGGATCCAGAATCGCCGACGCTGTGACTCCCTCGGCCTTCAAGGACTCGACCGCCTCGCACGGAAGCGTCAACAAGGAAGTCGCCGACCTGCGCGCCAAGCTCGAGCGCCGCAGACAACGTGACGATGCCACCGACAAGGGCGTCGAGGGCGCAAAGGACGAGCTGGTCAAGTGCTTGAGACTCAAGGATCGCAGACCCCTGGATTGCTGGGAGGAGGTCGAAAAGTTCAAGGGTGAGGTCGCCAGGTTGGAACAGAAGTTTGTCGACAAGGCGCTCAGATGAGAGAGCCCGTTGGTTGAGCCAGGAGAAAGAAAAGAAAGAAGGCCATCACCACCTAGAACAGCACTTCACGCATCACACACAAACACTCCCACACGATCCTGTACCTTTTTCTCCCTCCCCAACTAGCAGCATAGACAACGGGTGTAGAGCTACTTGGGGGGACTCGAGTGAAACCACCCTGTATCAAAAAAAGCACAATTCACCAATCGTAATTGCAACATAAGCTCCAACTTCAGGTGACGTACACTGTCCGGCTCCTGCCCTTTCCTATAAACTATCGATTCACTGGACATATATGCCGGAAAAGTACCTTGTTCAATACACACTTCATGTCACTTGTTTCCGATTTCGTTAGACTGAGGCAGGCGGAGCTGCTTTGCTTTTGGGCTTTCCCTTCTGTCTTTCGCCCTTTTCATATTGGTCTTATATCGTCAAAAGGAGGTCTCGTTGTTGACCTCACCACACGTCTTCTATTAATGAAACCATCTTCTCAGCTTCCGAAGAGAAAAGACAGAAGATCGAGTAAATGACAGTCTGACGGAAAAGAAAGATCAAGGCTCGGAGGTGGTGGAAACGAAGCAGAGGGATATGTTTTTGGTCTTGGAGGCAAACGACATGATATTTTCTTTGTTGCTTTGAGGGTTTTTTTAAGACACAAAAAAGAAGCAGCAGCAGACGTTTTTTACTCGACGTCGGCCTTGCCCTCGAAGTTCTCGCCCTCGACGAGCTCAGGGATGTCGTCGTCGTCCTCATCCTTCTTCTCCTCGCCCTCGGCGCCCTTTTGCATCGACTGGTAGGACTCGGCGAGCTTGCGCAGGGATGCGAGTGAGTCGGGTCCGAGCTGGTTCAGGATGCCGGGGACGAGCTCGGTGAGCTCCTTGTCCTCGCCGTTGCCGTAGATGGCGAAGGTGTTGCTGGGGACGGCGGCGTGCACTGCATTCATGTCAGTCATTTTCGCTCTGCTCTCATTCTTGTGGCCTCCAATATTTCCCCAATTGCCCGTTCTTGTCACCACTGCAGTCTTTCCAAATTCCTGCTGCTGCTATTCTTCCTATCCTCCCTCTTGCCCAGTTGATGACCTGGATTTTTGCTCCTCCGCTTGACTCTCCAATCCACCTCTTGTCGTTTGCAACAGAAGAAAAGAAAAAGGCGGGGTATTACTCACCCTTGGGAGCGGCGAAGTGGATGACGTTGCCGTCAGACTTGAACATGTTGACCTCCTCAATGGCCTGGATGGGCTGGACGTTCATCTTCTTGAGGGTGGTCTGGAGCTTCTTGTCGTCGACACCGGAGGTCTTGTGAACCTTCTTGACCACACGTCTCGGGGTACCCTTGCCACTGCGCGCAGAGAAAAACACCATAAATGTCAGCCTATAATCCCGAGTCTCGAGTCCTCTTTCTGTGTCCTCCATTTCATTCCCGCGGGTTTTCGTCCGTCGGCGCAGCGCCGCAAACTGTGTGACTCCACATCCATGGCTTCCTGGCGAATCTTGCGAATATTTACAGAGCCGATGGTTTCGCAGCTTCCAAAGCTTTGTGTGTGTGGGAATTTTGGGAGTTCGTTTTTTGCTTACCCTACAATCTCGTGATTAGCTCCAAGTCATGCGTTATGGCACTCGTTCGGTTGCGAATTTTCCGCAGCGCCGAATCGAAATGACACGGATTTTATTGCACATACCGGTACGCTGAGCGGCCGCAGCCTGCATGCGTTGGAGCTTTTCCATATCCATCTTTGCTGAGTTTAGGAGGAGGAGCGGGGTTAACTGGGCGGCGCAAGCGAGTCAGAAATTGCTGTGATACGGGTGGTTTGTCTGGGACGGCAGTTTTATACACACAAGTTAAACCGAGAAGAGAGCTTGAGATGTGGTGGTTGGATCTTCTGGATTGCCTACTACACAGCACAGCAGAGACTGAGATTCAATTGCTGGCGTCGCTGCCGACTCTCGCTCAGTTCTCTGCTGCTGTCCGCAGCGTGCACGGGCAATTGTTCGCCGATTGTGGGCTCGCTAAGCCGCTGCTTAAAATCCTACGTCACGAGCTTCTGCTGTGCTCTGCAGCAACAATAATACACATGCATTTCACCATGATTATACTATCTTATTGTACCTTGCGCATAGATCAAGTGAAGATGTCACTTATAATCTGATCCTTGTGAAACATGGAAAGCTAGTCGAAGGAGCAAGACGTCTCGCGTCGCTCATTCGTGTACAAGTCTATAAAATAGTTCAACTCTATCCACACACTGGGGCTGCCACAGAAGTCTCTCGTTACCACGACCAGGGGGTCCGTAATATCCAGGCCCATGTCGCCGACCACGATGTGGTGGTCCTGACGGCGGTTTGTCGTCCAGCAGCTCTTCGGTATCCTGCAGAAATAATCCACCCTCAGTGATGTGCGGGGGAGTCGTTGCGAAATCCAATGGCCACATCGGTATCCAGCAGATTTCTCCCGAGCCACATCCTGGGTCGCATTTCGTCCATTGATCGGCCCATCCCAACCAAGCCATCAACTCCTCAATCTCATGCTGCCAGACCTGTGCCTTCCTGCCAAGTGGTTGCAAAGCATCCGAGGTCCGGGGTTGACCCTGGTTAAGGCTGTACCAAGTAACTTCCACAGAGAGAAAGACTGTCAGCACTACGCGACACATCTCCCCGAGGACGTCCAATGTGGCATTGTAGATCATTCTCTCGGACTCAGCTAGATCGACCGACTCTGGAGGTGAGTGCTGTGACTTGCATCGTTGGTACGCGCTCTGAGACTTGGCGTTCGCCATGTCGAATGCTCGATCAATCGACGACTCGACTTCCGACTGGGATGGATACTCGTAGTAAGGCATCAGCATGCCATATCCCATCGAACGCACCACTGCTAGCCATTTGTGCATGTGTTTTTCGTTGCTTGATGTGATATTGCTTACCGTTTCGAAAAACCTACCAAGTTCTTGTAGGGGGGAGCTATATTCCATCACAATTTCTTCGGTTACGGACTGCCAATCTATCCCACTGCAAGAGGTTGGGTCAAGAGAGATCCTCATGCGCGTCTCGATAGCTTCACGCATATAAATGCCGTCTGCCTCGCTGACATTGTTAGCTCGATGCAGTCTGCGCCGTCGCTCAAGCTGCAGTAATGCTGCCTTCCGCTCTCCTTCCTTCCTTGGTCCAGTCCAGATACCGTCGCCCGAGATGTTGAGCGCTCTGCGTTCTCTGGATATCCTGGCATGCTCTTGGTCCTTGAGTCCGGAGTCGTAGAAGCTCCACGCTGCACAACTGTCGACCTTGACTCTGACTTCGCCTCTTCCAGGTCCTCCTGCGAAGCCGTAACGATTTGCAGTCGTCCTCAGCCATTCTGCATAGCCGCTCCCTATGAAGGGTGTTCGTGGTAGCAGCCCATGAGGGTCATAATTTCTTGGTCTTGATAGGCTTCCCAAAGACTCCAGGGCCATGAGCGATTGCTCCACAACCTGCGGGCTCCGGTTCTTGCTTTGTTTGTCAAGTACTGATGGCACGTCACAGCTTGTCTTGGATACAAGAAACACGGACGGGCTATCGAAATCGCACCAGATCATCTCAAACCCAGCATTCATTCTCACGATGCTCTCATAACCCCAACCCTTGCCACCTAAGCTTTGATCACGAATAAAGTTACACAACCTCCGGGCCCTGTCATACTCAGCACCGAGCACTGGCGCATTTGGATCTCCAGAAGTATGATTGTTGCGTCCGGGGTCCATTCCGAATCGAGGGTCACGAGGTACATTCGCACTATTATTATTCAGGAAAACCATCTGAGAGTCCAAGTTTCCCGACCTTTCCAAAGATGCTGATGCTCCATCGAAATAGAGACACTTGACAATCTTCGTCGTCTTATATGTGAACATGTTCGATGAGTTGAAAGTCCCTGCCAAGGCATACGACATGGCAGCATCGAATGCAAACCATTCGGGACTAGATGGTAGGCGGTTGTCGATTCTTGCATGATAAAGTCTGGTATTGACTGGTACTTCGCAAGGCACAATCGTGTGGCCAAATGGGAAGAAAGTGTTTGTCCATTGTTGCAGCAGACCAAACGTCGAGGCGAAAATGTGCGGTGAGGCAGAGGAGAAATCGAGTGAGGCAGCGTTCTGCGATTGAATCTCGATCACTTTACTCTGCGCTGCCGATGGAGCAAGGGCAAACAGGGAAGCGATAATGTGAATCGAGACTTTCGTCATCTCGAGAGCTCACTCGATGCGTTGCATACATTCGGAATAGTTCCACAAGGTATACCAAGCAAATTCGCTTCGATATGAACTTATATCACCTATAATGAATGTGAGATTCTAGGCTGCCGCTTAGATGCTGCGTGGCAGCCTACTGTTATCGCTAGATTTCCTTGCTGCACAGAGTGAGGCAGCTTAGCGAGGTTGGAAGATGCTCCCGGAGTCGCCAAGATTCCAGGACCCTTCGAGGTGCCTCACTCTCATCCACATTCTAGCCACACACTTTGTATTCGAGACTTTTAGCTGTGGGTGGGGCTTGAGTGAGGTAAGGTCATCCTACCATTGGCGATCTGTGGCGTTGCCGTGTCTCGCTGTTAACGGCTGTCCCAAGCTGACCCAAGCTGCAAGTACCGTACTTTTGGGTGTTGTTTCCCAAGAGGAGTTGGGCGATCAGCATGATCTAATCACAGGAATTAGCAAAGAAACCAAAAATCAATATCGCAGAGAATACGGGAATTAAAACTGCTCGCAATAGGAGTATGAATATTCCTATCCTGCATGCAAAGGGCGTTTGTTTGATCATGAGATATGGACGTCGTCAGCCACCTGTGGCGAAGAAGACATGCCGGAATGTGGCTAGCGACTCCCACGACCCTTTACCCTTGATGGGAAAAAGCTTCAGAGACTACGTCACAAGAAATTTGCACGATTCGCGGGAACGTCAAGTAGAGCCGCGCTAAAAGATTGTCCAAGTGACAGAAAGCGTAGATCATCCAACATCGTATCCGTTTCGTGCCCTGTTTTGGGCACAACCGCAGTGCAGACCAAATGCACCTCGAAGGTCTTTTGCTTGATTTGATGGGTAAGATTGCATTTTCATCAAATTAGCGCCTTGACTAGGGTGACTGTAGTGGGCTAAATTGCTTAACACGTACCGAGAATGCTGCGGTGTATGAGGTAAGGGTGCACCGCGTCGGGTGAGGAGTCTGCTCGATGCTCACTATAGCAATCCCAAGCAGGCCCAAGGAGCCGCCAATCTCCTACTTTTTCCAAATTAGCTTGCTAATTTAGTATATTCAGAGGGTGAGATTCACGGTGGTGAAAACGTCACTGGTACATGTACCTCGAGTTGGGTGATGCAAGGCCAATGACCTCACCTCTTGTTTTTCTGCAAGTGGTGTTTGATGAGATGGCTGGTTTCAGGTGATGTGTGAAAGGAATAAATGCAGGCGCATGGCCGCGCCTTCTTGCTTTGGTCACACAAACAACAAGCATCTCATCTATTTCTACATTCCTCTTCTTCAAGAGTAAAAAGCTTCTCTCACATCACTCGAACCAATTGCCAAAGCATATACCACATCAAACTCAGCACCAGCAAATCATAAACATGGGTGCCGTCGTCTCTTGCGTAAGTCATGAATGATGGTCCTTTGCGAACAAGCAAGTTCTAATAGAACATTCAGATCACATCGGTGTTTCGCGCCATTGGCTCTGTCCTCATGGCCATCGTGAACGGAATTGGTGCCATTCTCAAGGCCATCATCAACGGAGTCGTCGCCGTCTTCGACATCATTATCTCTTGCCTCACCTGCGGTCGTGGCGGTGGCAGAAGTCGAGGCACGCGAAGCGCGGTCTAGTGAACGAAAGGAGCGAGCAAGCCGCATGAGTGTCAAGCGACAACGCGATTGCAGCTGTAGCGTCGACATATCATAAACTTCGACGACATGTCTTGGATGTCATTGATTGCTTTCGACCCGAACGCTGCTACACCTGAACCATACGCTTGGATATGCAACACACGCACTCACCGACCACTGCTCACGACAACACATTCGAAAGCTCGCTCGTTTCGACTTTCTTCTACATGATGAACACAACCAACACGCAACGCACGCATGCGCATTTCCTTTTGTTTCTATGGAGAGCACTGTACGATGAGAGTTTCAGAAGGACGCGCGGGGGGATTTGATTTTACGACGGACGGTTTATCACGACCATCAATGCATTGATACCCATTGGGAGTCGCCCATTTTCTTTAGACTGCTTAGCAGAGCGTAATACAGAACCTTGTTATCACCACTTCGGACTGTCTTCTTCTACGTGCAAATCTATGACATTGTTATTGAGGAAACAATGGTCAACTCTGTGCCGTACTGGCTCTGCCTACATTGATCGCATCAGTCCAGCTTGATATAGTGTGGTCTCTTCTCGAAGCACGAGTATGTTACGAGCAGATCATTCACATCTGTCTGTTGGCAATAACAAGGAAATGTGTATTTTTCAGTGATATCTGAGTTATGATTCCGCCACCTTCTGAATCTCATATTTACACGGCCACGTGGAAAAAGTGATATACAGCTTCGTGTTCCTTGTGTCAATAATACCAGGAACGCCATGAATGCAAAAAGCCGACATCAACAAACCATCTCATCTTCTCCTTCGGCCTCTCCGTTCTTCTTTCTTCGTCCAATCTTTCTTGTTTCTTTCCTGTCGAACGTGCACAACACACACATACACAGACCATCACTGCACCATATCGCTGTGCGACAGAGGATGTCTAAAGTGAATTGAGCATGTGTAGGATCGCAGTGAAAATTGAATATCAATCTCTCGGATCGTTCTCTACTTGCGGTACCACATGCGGGTGATCTTGGTATGTCTCATCTTCTTCTGAAGCTGGAAGATACCGAACATGAGGGCCTCAGCGGTAGGTGGGCATCCAGGGACGTAGATGTCGACGGGGACGATGCGGTCACAGCCTCTGGTGACGGAGTAGCTGTAGTGGTAGTAGCCGCCACCGTTGGCGCAGGAGCCCATGGAGATGACCCATCTGGGGTCGGGCATCTGGTCGTAGACTTGACGCAGGGCGGGCGCCATCTTGTTGGTCAGAGTGCCGGCGACAATCATCACGTCCGACTGGCGGGGCGAGGCGCGGAAAATGATTCCCATTCTGTCTTGGTCGTAACGTGGGGTCGACAGGTGCATCATCTCTACTGCGCAGCAGGCGAGACCAAAGGTCATGGGCCAGAGAGAGCCTTGACGTGCCCAGTTTGCGATTTGGTCGAGGGTGGTGCTATGTTGGGTGTGGTGTTAGTTTTCTGTGTTTTCTTGCATGGTCGCTCTGGTGGTCGTCTTCATCTTCTGCTCTTTCTTCTCTCGCTCGACGGAGACGTACAGTGCGTATTGCATGACTCCCTGCTTGCCCTCCTGGCTGGGCAATGGGACCTCACGGTGGTCCTTGCCGGTGATGGCCTTCATGGGTGGCGGCGTGCCCGGTTGTCCGCTGACGAGACCAGGCTTTTGCATTGCAGGCGCAGCAGGCTTGCTCGATGTGTTGGAGATGAAAGCAGCCTGGGCGCCGCGGAGGGGAAGGAGAGTAGAGGCAGGGTTGGCTATAAGCAGTATATCAGCGAATTTGCTCGTCTTGGGGTGAGTCTTTGCTATCCGACGAGGTGGGCCATACCGCGCAGCGCCAGAGCCCTTGCTGTCCGGGTGGTCGAGAACATTGTGAAGCTTGCGATAGTGATCGAGGCAGCCGTGGAAGAAGGTAAAAGCGCAGTTGACGAGGGCGCCGAGGGGTAGAGTGGAGATTGGTAAATACAGGTAGGACTGTATTCCTTATGGGTGGCGGTCCTCCCGTTCGATGATGCTGAGATGGAGGTGCAGGTGCAATTCGACGAGGACGGCGCTTGACCAGAAACAGAAATATGGAAGATAATCTGATAAGCGCGCCCGTGATTGGTCGACAGGCTGTATAAGCGTAACTTACTGTACACCACAGTGCTTTATGGAACATCAAACACCAGAAGCACCACCCTTTCATGGACCATACTTGAAGATAGAAGTATTATCATAGAACTCGAGTCCAGTTCGCCTGATACTTGAAGCTGTTGCGTTTCTTTCCTCATTTCCAACGTCCCTCACTCCTACAATAGGTTCTTAGCGGCACAACATGGCTACCACAAATAGAAGTCCGGCTATTGCTTGTATTGGTGTCATAGGAAGACATGTATGTCGTTGATCCGGAGTCTCACCTACAGAAATACATGAGATCTTCTGAATTGTAGAAGAAGCTTGTCTGACCAGCTCAAGAACAACCCTTTACACATCTCTCTGTTTGCTGCCGAAGGAGATTCAGAGCCCAGGGACAAACTCGAGTTCTCCTTCATGCTGTCCACATGCCTTGACTTGTTCGAGGCACGGATGCCTTCCAAGACCGTCGGTCAAGACTTTGGCCTTCTTCAGGCCATCGACGAGAGACTTGCCATGTACGGATGGCTCACGAATACCGGCGTGAAGTTCGTAATCATCGTGGATATGGAGGGGCGATCCTCTAATCTGCAAGACAACAAGAATCCTGCTGTGCTCGGACTGAAGAACTCGGATCTCACTTCTGTAATTATTGACCATATACCACCTCACGCTCACGGCAAGACTAATGTTGTGCCAGACTTTCCAAGCAATACAAATAGCATACATTCGGCTGTTGAGGAATCCATTCTACACTCCTGATGATCATGCTCCTGGTAAAAGTAGCGGCTCAACACAGATTACCAGTCGGAGGTTTGTCCAGGAAATTGACCGCATCGGCAATGCTTGGGCACCCGTCATTGCAACCCGATAGTGACAGTCCATCTCGGATTCTTTACTATGAGCACACGACCAGCCTCACAGCGTGCCCAGACTCTGTGGAAAGAGGCCGCTACTTTCTCGATGTCTTGCAAAGGAGTGGCGAAGGCATCATCAGATGGCCTCAAGCCATGCCATATACATCCAGCCTTGACCTTGAACAACTCGTCCGGTGGTACACCGCATGCCTTCTGGCAGCATCAGCAGCACGTGCAGCTAAAATTTAGGGCCATTTCCAGCCTCGGAGGATACTTCGAAGGGAGACGGTAGTGTTGTAACATCAATCAGCAGTCGTACCAGGGGGGTGATCAGTCTCCTCTCTCCTTTGTTATTAGAAATTGTGTAACCCACATCCACCGCGTTAGTCATGTGCGGACGGAAACTAGCAGTTCACTCTCGAAGACAAGAACGCAAAGACTAGCCATCGATGCACATGTCAGCATTATGCAGTTGGGTTTCAGGAGCATCATGGGCAGGAAAGCCATGCTTATATATGGTCAAGGCATAACACACACTCCTATCAATATGATCGCTAGAGGGCAAGCTTGGCTCATTGGACGAATCCTACATTGTGGATAGTCATTTTCGTGCAACCCGCCCATCTACAAAAGAACTAGAACGCCCAGAGTGAACCAAAGGTAGCCCAGGTACCTACCTTGTAGTTGTTTGAACGTACTTTAATCGTCCTATCGGGCAAGACAGAGTCTTACCATCATCCAAGAGAACATGCATGACATACGGTTTGCAAACAGTCATCAATCGTGCTGCGAGCTGTATACCTGACCCTTGAGCAACGGACAGGGTCGCCGTTGTTTCCTTGCAGTGGTTGCCCCATACTCGAGTTGACTCCATCTATTGATCGTGACATGACGGCTTGGCGTCGATGACAATAGATTGTTTCGCGACCACAGCAGGCAGACATACATTTGTCGCAAGGAGGATGAAGGAAGATTCCAGATGCCTGAACATAATGCGGACCCGCCGGTGAAGTTGTCGTTGCCTCTGGTACTGACCCAGTGGAACAAACCTCAAAGAAACTCCACGCTGACTAGTGACGACAGGAGTTCCAGCAGGACATATTCCGCGAGGTCCGAGAAGAAGATGAACTCGTGATAATAGCCCGGGGACTGGGTCTCCTCCGGATCGTCACCAACCTTCTGCACTCATATGATGCTGCTGGAAACAATCTGATCATTGTCGTGGGCGCGGATGAGCGCGAGAATGGCTGGATTGGAGAGGCGTTGGCGGAGCATGCTGCCATCAGTGGCTCGCCCAAATGTCGAGGTCTCACTCTCATCAACACCGACTTGACAGGTGTGGGGACGCGGGAGAAGATGTACAAACAAGGGGGGATATTCAGCATCACTTCACGCATCCTGGTGGTGGATCTGCTGTCCGAAAACCTCGATCCCACCAAGGTCACTGGTCTCATCGTCCTGCATGCGGAAAGAATACCTGCCACTTCGCTGGAAGCCTTCGTGGTGCGCATCTTCCGACAGAAGAACAAGACTGGCTTCCTCAAGGCTTTCTCCGACACTCCAGAGCCCTTCACAAGTGGATATTCTCCTCTGGCTACATCGATGCGCAACCTGTTTCTACGGAAGCCGTCGCTGTACCCGCGCTTTCACGTCACCGTTGCCAAATCTCTCGAGGGACGTCGCAAAGCCGAAGTCATTGAGCTAGAGGTGCCAATGAGTGATGCCATGCGCGACATTCAGAATGCCGTCATGGAGTGCGTCGAAGTCAGCATCGGAGAGTTAAAGAAATCCAACAGCGGACTGGAAATGGACGATTGGAATCTTGACAGTGCATTGCACCGGAACTTCGATGCCATTATTCGACGCCAACTGGATCCAGTGTGGCACCGGACCAGCTACAAGACCCGACAGATCGTGCGAGATCTCACCCTATTACGGAACATTCTCCATTACCTTCTGACCTTTGACGCGGTCAGCTTTTTGCGATATCTAGACACTGTCCTTGCTGCTTCGTCACCTCCGCCAGGCTCGAGTCGACAGAACCAGTCACCATGGCTCTTTCTGGATGCTGCATCTACCATCTTCGATCAAGCCAAGAGGCGAGTCTACACTGGAAAATACACGGATACCTCGACGACACAGGGTATCCCTGATGGCTTGACTCCAATCCTGGAGGAGATGCCCAAGTGGTCCTTGCTAGGCGAGATCTTGGAGGAAATCGAACGGGACATGCACTTCAACACTTCCTTCCAGGATGAATCCAACGGCAGTGTTCTCATCATGTGTGGAGATAACGGTACTTGCCGCCAGATACGTGAGTATCTTCAGACGAGGCACATCAGCTCTAGACGTCAGAGCGCAAGAGCAAAGAACGGTGACGACGACGAAGAAATGACCGCTACCGTTATGATGCGTCGCAAACTCCGCCACTACTTCACCTGGAAGCGCGATCTCAATAGGCTGAGTAACTCGCTGTTCCGTGAGAACCAGAAGCAGATCAATACCTTGAATGACCAGAAAGGTGGACAGAGTGGTCGCGGTGGTCGCGCCCCACCGAACAAGCGCCGGCGCACGAGAGGTGGCTCCAGCATCGCTGCCGCACCAACGCGTACCGCCAGTGGCAGTATACACGTTGCAGGAGACAAGGACTCACATGTTGCGAGTCTACTAGCTGAGCTTGCACCGACCGAAGCAGAGGCTATGGAGAAGGGCGAGATTGGCGCCGACTCCCTCGAGAACATGGACGAATATTACGAACTTTACGAAATGAAGGATGTTGTCTTGATCCATCCCTACGACGGTGACCTCGATGAGCATGTGCTCGAAGAGGTCAGACCGAGATACGTGATTATGTACGAGCCCGACGCTGCCTTTATCAGAAGAGTCGAAGTGTACAGGAGTAGTCACGTCAACAGGAACGTGAGAGTCTACTTCATGTATTACGGTGGAAGTGTTGAGGAACAGAAGTATCTCAGTGCTGTCAGGAGGGAGAAAGATGCGTTTACTAAGCTCATCAAGGAGCGAGGTGTAAGTCTCACATGGTCTATATTGCCCAGGAAGTACGACTGACATCGTGACAGAGCATGGCCGTGACGTTCACCCACGATACTGCTGGTTTGGACCCACAGGAAGCTTTCCTCCGTACAGTCAATACACGCATCGCCGGTGGTGGCAGACTGGCTGCAACCGCTGAGCCGCCTCGGGTCGTTGTAGACGTGCGAGAGTTTCGATCGTCTTTGCCGTCGCTGCTTCATGGTCGTAATCTCGTCGTCATACCATGCACCCTGACCGTCGGTGATTACGTGCTCACCGACGATATCTGTATCGAACGAAAATCGATCAAAGACTTGATATCATCCTTTCAAAACGGCCGCCTGTACCACCAAGCAGAAGTGATGATGCTACACTACAAGAACCCCATGCTACTCATTGAATTCGACGCGCAAAAGTCTTTCACGCTCGAGCCATTCGCAGATCTATCGACATCCGTCGGCGCCGCAGCAATGCAAGCATCCGACCTGCAAACCAAACTCGTCATGCTAACCCTAGCATTCCCGCGTCTCCGCATCATCTGGTCCTCATCTCCATACCAAACCGCCGAGATCTTCGAGGAGCTCAAGAAACAGCAAGAAGAGCCTGACCCGATCCGCGCCGTCAATACCGGACTCGACGAAGGCGAAGACGGCACCACGGAACGCACGTTCAACCAGCGCGCCAATGACTTGCTGAGTGCGGTGCCTGGCGTCACGCCTAAGAACATCACGAGTCTGGTGCTGAATTATGAGAACGTAGAGGAGATTGCTAATGCTGAGGAGGAGCAGTTGAGCAAGATGATTGGAAAGGAGGCTGGACGGCAGATTTACAGGTTCTTTGACAAGAGTGTTTTTGACGATCTATGATATGCTGTTGTTGTGGTCGTGGGTTGCCCGCAGATGGGTGTAGATGAATATTAGTTCCGCCTTCACTTCTTGTTTGTGGGTATATGTGACATCAGAGAGGGCCAATGCATCCATCTCTCTACCTTCCTATAGTCACTTGAATATCATACCAAAACAACCTTGAGTGTTTTCCCTCATATGGGCTATTGACCGCATACATCGTGCACACCCGTGAGTTAAATCATAAAGCCATCGACTAGCACAATCACGCACTGGATCATACGAAAAGCCGTAGTCTACAGCACCAGAAGACGACTGACAGAAAACAAAAGAGTCGCAACGTGCTCAAACCAAAGAGCACAAAACCGAGGCATACACATATAAATACAAAAGCCCACACACTCCCCCTTTCCACGCGCCATTCTTGCCCAATTCAATAACGGCAAGTACTACATTCAACCCCTTCTACGAAGCCGACCCTCTGATCTCCCGCCTCCTAGCCTCAGCCGCATCGGCAGCAGCCTTCTGATCCGCGATCGTCTGCGCGATGCCCGCCTGGCGACGCTCCTCTGATTCTCTGTCCCATGCTGTCCAGACTGTGTGCGCACAAGTGTTAGACGATGACTCCGGAAGGTCTCGAGAAAGACGGCAGCAGCAGCTGACGAGAGAACAGACAGGATTGGCAAGAAATGGGATGGAAAGGGAAAGGGGAAGAGGAAAGAAACTTACTGGGCACGTCGCTCTTAGAGTGTCTCTTCAGACTCGTGACGAAGTCGTTGAAGTTCTCTTGTTTCTCCTTGCGGTTCTCTAGCGAGCGGCGCTGGAGGTCTGGGTTATATCTCTGGAGATCCAACAAGCATTAGTAATTAAGTCGTGGGAAAGGAGAACATCGAGGTTTGCTTTCTGGTTTTGCTCATGTCGATAATCAAAGTCATTGGATACTCGTCTTTCGATATGTCATTTGAACTTCAATATCCGTGTTCAATTGGCTCTTATCCTTTCGCCTCTTTTTCACAACACAGCGCAGTGGACCGAAGATGTTACGGAACAGAACATGTCACATACTTGGAACAACTCCTCTTCCGTCGGAGTCACATAATAGACGAGATAAGGACCCCCGATGCACAATAAAGCACCACTGCCGAGCATCTTCGCCCAGGTAGCTGCTCCGAGACCCATGATTTGATGGTGGCGAAAAGAGGTAGAATCGATATCAAGCTGTCGGATGAGTGTCTGATATCTCTGTGCTTTCAGGACTTGATGTATAAACTCCGATGGAACTTTGGCGTGTTTTGTTTCGTCAGAAGAATGCACCTATAATCGTGGGTGTAATGGAAATCATACCACAGATGCTTGGCATGATCTAAGACGCAGAGATGGGAAGACATGGTCGCTTGAAATGGTATAGCGCTGCCAAGACCATGCTTCGTGCACGACTACATGCTGTACTTTACTACGCTGTAATTACTCCTCCAATTTATTGTTTCACGACATTCATGAAGTAACATTCTTTTTTTTTGGTAGAAACCAGTAGGTTGCCTAGGACTTGTCTAGACTATCAGTGGATGTACGTCTACGTATCGAATATGATCTCGTCCCATAGGCGGTTTGAGAAACTCTGCTGCAAGTCCTTCAAAGTCCAGCCTTGTCTCGTCCCTATTTTCTGGAGAGTCTCTTTAAACTCTGCAATATCCGACTTGTAAGAGAAAGTCTTGATCCATTGTGGCGCAGACAGATTGTCCATGTGTAGACCGAACCTGTTCAGGCTTAGTACAAATGAGTCCAGCACGATAAGTCTTCTTACATACCACTCTTTGCCCCAGTGCGGACGTACCCTGCCCTCAGGACCAAGACCACGAAGTATGTCAAAAGCCATTTGACAAAAGTAAGCCCACTCGTCGTCCCCGACGACTTCAGGCACAGTCCCAATCTCTATAGCTACGGTACCGAGCTTGTTGCCTCGCTGCGGTGCCATAATAATGTCACTATCGCCCATAATCCTCATTTCTAATGACAGGCGTAGAGGGGAGGCGGCCGTACCATACACAAGGTCTATCATCTTCCACCACAGCTTCCGAACGAATGACCAGTCCGGCTTTTGAATGTCAGATGTAGTAGATGTTGGTATTGCTGGTATCGGTATTTCTAGTTCCATACCACGCACACGCATGTATTGGAAATCTCTTTTCAGATGTTGCGCATTTGGAACTGCTGTCTTGATGACCAAGTCATGCGGATCTGTCAGCTTGGGGGGTAAGACAGACATCCCAATAGACGCAAGAATCTGCGACTGCTAGCGCGCAGGAATATCGGCGTAAAAGTCAGTGGAGCTGATGACTCCTCCAATCCAGCCACTGATCCATTGTAGAAAGCCCTGTACATTGTCAATGTAATCGACAGCACCCTCCCTGCCCAATCCAGAAGTCCAAGTGTTGACAAGCACACTTGACTGGTATGGATACCAAGTCCACTCTGCATGTTCGCTCGTCTCGGCCCTCACTTCGAAGTCCAGCACAGCCTCGTGGACTTGCTCCTTGGTCGTAAGAAGTTGCAAAGCTTCAGGAACCTCAGAAAGGTCCAGAGGAGGAATGGCGAGCATGGTTGGCATCTTGCGAGGTTTCATGACCGCATAGGTTGTCCTTCGGACCTCGTAGGTGATATGTGTCACAATTCCTAACAGGCCAAAGCAGCCCGCCGCTGCACAGAGTTCAAGATCATCTGTAACAACCTGTAATACCCCATTGACGTCGACGTACTCAATGTCTATCACTTCGTCGTTGATAGTCTTGTGCGAATAACCTGAGCCATGCGAGATGGAACCATTGAGACCACCGATTGTGATCCTGCACAGGATTAGCCAAGAGATGATGTTCACGACCCGCGGTCAACTGACTCTCCCATCGAAATGTCTGTAGGCAAGGCCCATTCGTCCTTGACTGCGCACTGTCGAAGTTCTTCCACTGTTACTGCAGAGCCAACGCGAACGTGCAATCGATCTATATCCTTGCCAGAGGGAAGTAACTGGACGGTACGTAATTCACTGGGTGACGGTTTATGAGCGTCAGGGATTAGAGCTGATGGATCCGGCAACGACGTGACCTGTCGGAGAGGTAGTAATGATACAAGAATGTCCCCATCATCAGTGAAGACAGGGGCGCGACTATGTCGGTAACCGCTGCACCGGATCCGCTGACCTTTGTAAGCTCTGACCAGATTCTGCAAGCCCAATACGGTTGTGGGAACGAAGGTGTATATTGGCCTCATTCTGATATTGAGAGCCCAATTAGTGAAGGGGACGTCAGCATAAACCTATGTGGTAAGGTAAGCCGAATGCGGGAAAAGTATGCAAAGCATTGGAAGAAGATACCTCCATGATCATGCTTTCTTGCTCATCCTCATACACGATAGGGCTGTTGGTCAACTTTGCTTTGGCTTTATCAACTAGCTTGTGTGCTGCACTTTCATGTGAGTGAACTCCTTTATGTCCCATATGAGCGAGCTTGTGATGGTCAAAAACGTGATGTCCGGCAAATGACGATGCAGTTTCGAGCCCATGCGCCGCAATCTCAGCAGCAGGTTTACCCTCTACGAATGCAATAACTTGACTTTGTGTTTTCGGATCTAGCTGCTCTGAAGCATAATCGAAGCTATAAGTATCCCTGAAGATCTGGCAGAAAGCTCGCAAAGCGTCCTCTGCTTCGACTCGATCATTCCGTAAAGCATCGGCAAGCGCTCGAAGCATGTCAGTGTCGATATTCGGGTGTAGCTCTGACATAGCATTGATGTTGTATACAATTTCGCCGAGGATGAAATTGGTGTTGAGCTTTGTAGGAGGCGGGCTCCAGAGTTCGAGTACCATGTTTAGGAATAATTGTTATGGTAAAGCGTACGATAACGAGTCACTTCAGGGGGCCAACTCCAGTACAGCACACATAGGTGCAAAGAAGTCAATATCTATGTTGTGATATCATTTTGAACGAAATAGAAGGCAGGCACGACCGAGTATCGACTAAGCTAGGTGGATGCCTGCATTCAACGCCGTCACATCACGAACATCGTGATACGCAAAAAAGTGCGCATTTTCCCTGGGTAATGCTGCTTAGGACAACGACACTATTGCGTTTACTTTGATCCATGAAATGAAAGTGCAGTCATGGATGTAACGTCAATACCGGCATTTACACATGTGTTGTTGAGCCCTACAGTCGGATATAGACACGTAATAGGATGAGGTACAGGAAAATGGACACTGGTTGCAAGAGTCAACTTAGCCATTGCATATTCGACTCTACGCACCTATCCGCGTACGACTTGTATGGCTAATGCTTTCTCCGACCTTCCTGCTAAGTGGACAGGAGCGTACGGAACAATCATGCAATGCTAGTACGACTACCCTTTGCACGGCGTTCACAGAGATAGAGACTTCGACTCAAGGGAAAACATAATACTATGACTCAACATCAACGATAATTGCCTTAAATCTGTTGCGGCCTGGTTCCCGCGAACAAGTGGTGTAGACGGTTTAAGCATGAGTGACATCGCATCCGAGCATGCACGGTCCATCACGGAGGAACACGGACAAGTCATTAATCGACAGGTCACAAGAGTACTTCTCAGTACGGCTCATACACGTTTAGCAGTCTAGACGCCTTATTGGTCTGAACTACGTCGTCAACCAAGTCAAAGGACAACAGCAATCCACCTTCACTGGACTCTAGGGCTGCTGAAGGACCGTGCCACTCTTTCTTATCGATACAAGCCCCTCAACCTTTATTCTCGTGTTGATGCTGAAAGAACAGAAGGTGTGAGTATAGTGATCCAAGAACCCATCACCAGACAGGAGGAACATATAGTGAATCGCTCCATTGGGGAAACCGGCATGTCCACTCGTTTTGCACACACCATCCCAAGATCAGCTCGATAGCTTGAACTTATACTATTGGTATTGTGAGCAAGAGCGCAAAGGGTTCATCGAGCTGCCAAGATGTATGTCACATCTATACTGCCATGTGGATGACATCCATAACCTTTGTGCGTAGGAAGTTCGGCAAACACATCCAGAAGCGGCAACTCGACATCCCTGAATATGCTGCCAGTTTTGTCGACTACAAGGCGCTGAAGAAGGTCCTGATAAAGTATCGTGCGACAACATCCGCAAGGAACTAACACTGTCACAGTTGATCAAGAAGCTTAGTGCTACTCCAGTAATTAATGCGCAAGAATCACTGCAACACCGAGAACATCTTGCATATTCCCAAGCTTCGCTTCAAGCAAATAAAGCCACCTTCTTCTTCCGCCTGGTAGGTCTACATCTCTTGCGGGAATGCAACTGTACTAATGGCCATTGTAGGAGCGAGAGTTAGAAAAAGTCAACATCTTCTACCTACAAAAGGAAGCAGAGGTATGCCAATATCATCGCATCAGAAGACCTATAGACTGATGTGTACAGCTCGAACTCCGTTTACGAACTCTCTTGAACCGCAAGAGACTACTCCAATCGCGGTCTTCTTCAGCTTCAAAGGTGTCCTCCATCTATATCACATTAGATGAGGGATTTCGCCTCTTCAACAATGATCTCGACAAGCTTCAGGTAGGCGGGATCGCCGTTTTTTTGGCTTCTGCACGAGCAACAACTAAGACATCCTAGCAATTCGTTGAAATCAATCAGACTGCATTTTCGAAGATTTTGAAGAAGGTAGCTACAGTTCTTCCCCTGACTAGGTACCGTGCCAAATGATATGCTAACAGGGAAATAGTGGGACAAAACGTCAAAAGTCAGTCCGGTCTGCCTGAAGACAAAGTGCTAGATTACTAACATTTCTTTAGTCGCGGACAAAGGAGCTTTACCTATCTAGAGCAGTAGAAGTCCAACCATGCTTCAACAGAGATGTCATCCGAGATCTTTCCGATCAGGCGACCACCAGCCTACTTGAACTTGGTGCTTGGGCGGAAGGAGAAAAGATTGAATTCACTCCCTCGGCATCCGACCAAGGATCCCGCACTCAGATCAATGCCCAGGACGACAATGACATAGAGGTACAGATACAGCAAGCTGTTATTTCTGGAAATATCGGAGTAATTCAAGACTGGATCGCTCGAGTGCGCTCAAGCCCCGAGGCACAAGATCGTATCAGCCGAGTTTTTCTGGCCACTGTCAATGATGCGCCCTTGGAGGCCCAGCAGGCACTTCTAGACACTGGCCTCGTCGACTTGAACTACGTCGATGAGATCAACGAGCGTACCCCTTTACACGAGCTTGCAATTTCCGGAAGGATGCAATCTCTGATCTGCTTACTTGAACGAGGTGCCGACACAAGATCGACTGATGTCTATGGGCGCATACCGCTGCACTACGCATGCATGCACGGTAATGTTGGTGCGGCCGAGGCTTTTGTCAAGTATGACGGCATGGCAGCAGCCCGAAGCGCGATATCTGGAACGACGAGTACAGGCTCGATTGTAGATTTCAAGGATCTGGACAATTTCACCCCTCTCGTCCACGGCCTTGTACATTCACAATTCGCAGCTGTGCAGTCAATACTGCAGCTCGGTGCCCGGGTTGATCCTGATAGCGAGGCTGACCACATTCCACTTAACCTGGCATGTCAGTATTGTTCAGTAGCAATAGTGGACTTGTTGCTTCAATACAAGCCACGGATTCTACCGGATGCGGAAGGTCTCTATCCACAGCATCTAGTACCTCGATCGGGGCGAAGCCCGCAGATACTACTAATGCTCCGGAACTATGGAGCCAATCTCGATCAGCCAGATAAGCTCTATCAATGGACGCCCTTATTCCACGCAGTCAGTGAGGGCCACCTTGCCTGCCTGCAGACACTGCTGGACTGTGGTGTCAAAGTCGACGTGGTCGATGAGAAGGACCTTTCAGCAATGTACTATGCGGCGTGGGAAGGTCACCTTGACTGCCTTCGTCTGCTCGAGCAAGCCAGCAACGCCAGAAAGGTAGAGGAGAAGCCGAAGCCCATTGCTGCCACCGTTTCGTCACTCTTGTCTTCCAGTGCGCCGATGCCAATGAGCGCCGAGATTGAGGCAATACCTGATCTTTCTCTGCCACCACCTATCATCCCTCTCCGAAGATATGGTCACAATTTCCTGGATACGACAAAGACGTTTATCGTCATCAGCTTCGACAACGAGAACGGAGATCCTATTAAGTTCTACGGCGACAACAAGTATCCGGCAGCAAGGCTTACGATTTCCTCAAAGTCATCCGATCTGGTGCCACGTAACGTTCCGTTACCTATCCAGGATGACTTCAAGGTGATTTCGTTCCAGATTGAGAATCTTGAGACGTTCTCATTAGATTTCGACATATTCCCCACTTTCGGCTCCAAGGTGATCGCGCGTGGAGCAGCGTCGTCGTTGGTGTTCTCCAGCAGATACAACAGCTCGGGTAGCTGGCATTTGGAGCTATTTGACCCGAGACTGCGTGCCATTGGACGTATCAGCTTCAGATATCAAGTCGTCACACCATTCCATGGCATCCCCTTGGAAATCACACAGTTCGCGACATACTGGAAGGCCACGAGCCAGATCAGCTCGCAGCCCAATGCGCTTATCACAGGGTCTAGTCTGACTGGAGAGTACGTCCGGCTTTTTGTCCAAGCGACCAGAGATGGCGTTCCCGTCATGTATCCACAGTGGGCCATTCCTACGGACAACACAAAGTACGGAGTGAACAACGATCTCATCGGTCGGCTGACGTACGAGCAATTCCAGACCATCGCCAGAGGTCACGGAAAGGGGGCGGACAAATTGGCGTCAATACTGCAGAGTATCCCTCATGACCTCACAGCTCTATCTCAGGGACTGGCCACGTCATGGTCGTCACTGAAGGAAGCGCTAGACTTACTTCCTCCTGAAGTGCATCTGGACTTGCACATCATCTATCCGGACCGCACGCAAGAAGATGAGCTACAGCTTGGGCCGACAGGAAATATCAACCATTTCGTCGACAAGATACTCACCGTGGTGTTCGATCACGCGACTCAGCTCAGGAGCAAACACGACGGGCACATCAGATCGATAGTGTTCTCGTCGTACAACCAGCACATATGCACAGCGCTGAATTGGAAACAGCCAAACTGTAAGTTTTGATGTGGTGGTGATGGCACGACAAGACGACTAATCTATTCTCTACAGATCCCGTACTGTTATGCAACGATCTCGGCATCGAGGCGACGAGCTCTTCGACGTCAGGGTCGATGGTGGAAAGCAGCGGACGAACAGCGATATCGGTCAAGGAGGCAGTGAGGATCGCACAGACCAACAACTTCATGGGTCTGACGTGCAACTCACGTCTGCTCGTAAGTGATCGTTTGTGGCGATGCAAAGCAGGTCGACTGACAAGACACAGGATCTCGTGCCAGCTCTCACGGAATCGATCAAGACAGCAGGGCTTGTGCTGGTCAGTGATCTCATGCACAGGGATTCCAGTCCTCGAGCGGCCTATGACTCGATGCAGAGCGACCCTGAGGGACTGGATGGAATGCTGGAGAACAATGCAGTGTTGCGTTTCCACGACAGCATCGACATGTAGAGGTGTAGAAGTGCAGAAAAGGCACGCGTGCAGAAAAGCAAGGGTATATAATAGCTCAGAAACAATGAGAAAAGAACAAATTAGTTGTTGCAGATCCCAGTTGCGTTTCTAGTGCATAGGAGTGGGCCCTTTCATGCACCCTTGTAGTTGTACTTGAGGCGCTCGAGCTCCACGACATCGACGGCAGTCATCTGGCTCCGGGCAAACAGGATGACGGAGAAAATGGCTGTGAAATGTCGAAAGTCATCAGCCTTTCTGAGCCCACGCACGGCAGACACATGACCAAGACTAAGGCACGGAAAAGAAAAAGGAAAAGGTACCAACCTCCAGGTAGCACGCCCCTCCAGAAGCCCTCGACAGAGCCCCTCCTCCAAGCAACAACCGCGACGAGGCCCAGCACAAGACAAAGCAGCGCATTAAGCAGCACGATGAACCTCTCAGCCGGACCTCTCGGATCCCCCTTATAAGCGGGCCTCTTACCCCTCTTCCTCGCCGACAAGTTGCTTCCATCCGCATCATCATCGAATCGCAACGGCAGCAAAAACAGAATATACGCCGTGCCGACCAGACTGGTAATCGACAGAACGGCGATGAGCCAGTCGCGGTAGGCGCGCGGGATGATGACGGCGGGCACGTAGAGGAGCAGAGACGCGAGGGGCAGGGGCAGGAATGCGCGGCGGTAGAAGTCGTTTTGTCGGGCGTCGCGCAGGGTTAGAGACGTGATTAGTTCTTCTTGGTCTTGCGTGTCGAGGTCGGGCTCGTCGTCGTCCGAGGACGGGTAGTGGAAGGTTTTGCGCAGGCGGGTTGTCGCCATCTTTGCTGGAGCTTGCGTGGTTGGAGTGGTGGTTTGGTGGAATGTAGAGGTGTGGATGTAGAAGTGGGGGTTTTGTTCTGTCTGCCTGTTTTTGACAGTAACGTAGACTACCGTAGGTAAGCTAAGGTAAGGTAAAGTAAGTAAATATAGTAAAGACAGCAAAAGAACCTGTATAACAAGGTAGTTTCACGCGGGGCAGGTTGACGTGACGTTTATTTGTTTGATCGATTCAAGAATGACGAAGTATCAGAAGTCGCTGTTCGGTTAAACAGTTTCGCCGAAGTGAGAAGCAGTCGTCGGCTGTGCTTCCGTCACGAAAGTTCCCCGTCACCTGCTGCTATTCTATGTAATTATCTGCTAAGCAATTTACATGGGCTACTCGAGAGGAGCAAAAGGACCAAAAAGGTATGGATGGATGGATCGCCGGATGGACTACAAATGGGGATACGGCTCCGTGGACTTGAAAAGCGGAGCAGATACACGTGTACTACCATCTTGTCTATATCCATGACTGATCATCTAACCATGTCCATTACTTTTTCTGATCTCCGTTTCCACATCTACTTACCACTGCACCACTCATATGCATGACTGCAAGTAAACGTACAAGCATAGAAGAAGGAGAAACTCATCTAGAGATAGCATACTGTATATGCCCCCGAAAAATAACACATAGCATGTACCATGTACCACACAGACCATATACCATATAAAACATGTTCAATACATGGGGGGAAGAAGAGATGAAATAGTATAGATAGACGTACAGACTTCCCAGTCAAAGAAATGAAGATCGAGAATCGAAAACGAGGGTTATTTCAGATAGATACTAAACAATTTGATAGATAATGAACGAATGAATAGACAATAGAATGAATGTGACAACCGCGAGGAATAGAGATAAGACGACGCCAGAGAACGAAGAGGAGAAATGGGAGAAAAGAAACGGCTGACCAGAGCACTTTTTCATTTCTCTTTTCTTCTCCCTCCTTTTTCAGTTCTTGCCTTCATCTTCTCCCTGGACTCGGCGATTTCTTGTTCTCGTTCTTGTTGTCCATTTGGATGACGGAAGACTCGAAAGGGGCAAGAGAAGAAGAAAAAGAGTTCCTCTGCCTGCCCCTCACTTACTCCTACGCTTTGGTACTGCCCCACCAAGTCCCACTTTCCCTAGTACTTTCTCGAGCGGATGCGTGAGAAAGCATGAAAAGAGAAGAGAACAGAGCTCAAGCCTTGACACCAACAATGCCGGCAATCTTAGTAGCGGCCTCCTGCGTGTTACTTCCATAGCTCAAATGAGTACCGGCACCCTGAGTCTTACCGCCCAGATCACAAACGGTGTCGCCAGCGTAGCAGTATCTGACCACCTTACTGTCGTCGACCTTGTTGAACCCCTGGCTGTTCTCCGGGTCACCGAAAGCGGCCACGGCGGCGACTTTGGAGCCGTCGAAGCCGCCCGCGCTGGAGAGGGCGTAGTGCACGACCATGGCGCCTTGCGAGTAGCCGCCTAGTACGATCTTGGTATCTGGACATTGGGATATGGCTTGGTTTGCCAGCTTGGCCATTTCGGGACCGCCGGATCCGCCGAGTTGTGCGTTGCCCTGGGCGGGTGTTAGTCTCATGGGTGCAAGTGCGAGAATAGAGGAAGCTACGTACTTCGACGGAAGCAGGGTAGTCAACACCCTGGACAGCGAGAGACCCGGTCGCCGTCTGGAGATCCGAAGCAAGACTTGGTCCGACAATCTCACCGAGAGTGCCCAACTCCGTGGTACCACGAGCATAGATGAGAGTGACCTTCTTGCAGCCTGTGTTACCAGCCACATCGTTGGAGCCAACGGCACCTGCAGCGCTGCCGGCTATAGCCATGACATTAGCATGTTTAATTGGCAAGAGGTGATGAGAAATAAAAACATACTGAGGGAACCGAGATCGCCAAAACCACTTGTGGATGTGCCTGTTGAACCTGTAAGCCCTGAGAGCCCTGAAAGGCCAGAAAGACCAGAGAGGCCGGAGAGTCCACTAGTACCGGTGGAGCTGCCAGACGCAGCAGCAGATGACGACGTTCCTGTAAAGCAAGTGGTTAGACCCGAGGCTCCAACTTCTACAATCGAGCCATGCTCATGTGCGACCAATGTCGTTCTCAGCGAGGGCAGGCAATGGAGACATACCTGTAGAACCTCCGAGCAGACTGCTGAGGTCTTGGCGCTTCTCCTTGAGACCTCCGCCGAGAGAGGACAGGTCACCAAGTCCCGAGCCAGATGTCAACGAAGAGAGATCTCCTAGGCCAGAGCCCGAAGAACCAGATGAGCCCGACGAACCGGACAAGCCCGACAAGCCTGACGATCCGGATGAACCGGTCAAGCCCGACAGACTCGACGACCCAGACAGACCTCCCAAACCAGAAGTGCCAGAAGTCAAGGATTCGAGGCCAGAGAGGCCAGAAGATCCTCCACCCAGGGTGGGAGTACCACTGGTCAGCGATCCGAGAGAGCCCAAAGAGCCAGAGCCGCCGAGACTGCCCAATGAGCCTAGGTCCTGACGCTTTTGACGATGAGTGCGGTAAGTGCTACCACCAAGACCAGTGCTCAGAGGCTGAGGCAGCTCAGGAGAGCTTCCACTACCTTGAGGAACAGGAAGAGCTGGGCCGCTGGGAATGGGCCAGCTGCCAGAGCCGCCCATGGGGAAGCCGGTCGGTTGTGCCGATCCCAGTCCACCACCCAGGCCAGATCCAAGAGAAGGAAGGCCAGTGCCTTGACCCAAAGCTGGGAAAGAGAAGGATGGGAGTCCGGAAGGAATGGGAAATCCGGTACCTTCACCCCCAGCGGGAAGGGAAAAAGATGGCAATGAACCGCCAGAGCCTAGGCCAGAGATGGCAGACTCACCTCCCTCGGAGGCCTGACGCTGCTCAAGGGGCGCGGCAATGGCACACGCAGCAAAGGCCAGAGCGGCCATGGTGTATGAGTACATCATAGTTGTAAGGTACAAGAAAGTGAATGGAAAAGAGAGTGGTTGGCGTTTAGTCAAAGAGAGAACACCGGCGCAAGATAGTCAAGCCTGCTTGATATGGATTGCGAGGAAAGGAAAGCGATGGAATGGATGAGAGAGTTCTAGCTGGAGCCAAGGACCGTATACTTATACAATCCTAGACGGCATCTATTCCAACACATCACATCGAGGTTGATGGCATTATATTCAACAAGCCGAGGCCGCTTGAACAGTCAACGCCTGCCATAGGCTGGTCTCTCGCTGGCATGGCGTAACGGAAACAGAGAGCTGAAGCTGAAACAGCGACAGCAAACTGTCCATGACGATACTGCCAGGAAGGGCTGGATGTTCTAGGCAATAGCGAACATGTCCGTCCATTTCCAGCGAGCACAATCAAAGGTCTATCACTTACTGACTCGACACGCGGTGGTGTGATAGCGGTTGCGCCATTCGAAGTCACTGCCATTAAGGTAGAACCTCGTTCCGTTGCAAGGACAATGGTGGGGGTTTTCTTCCGTGTAGGAGACTTGCCTCGGATGTCGAGTACAGCGGAAGTCAGCGGTTCGCTGTCTTGACTTGCCCATGGCATGGTGATTGTGCTTTGTTCTCAAGGTGGATACATTTATAGAAGTGGTCGCTGTTTCGTGCCGAGACAAGCTCTCAGGCTCGACGCCACTAGTGCTAAGATCTTCATGACCTACACGATCTCTATCATTCCTCGGGGTGGAGGCGTTTGTCTCTCTCGGTTGGACATACTGTGACAAATTTCATGTCAGTGTCAGAATACGCATAGAGATTGAGGGTGTTGCGGCGTGGTTCCGGAGTCTACAAGACCATTTGGTGCTGATGTTTCAAGCTGCACCTTCTGTGTATGACAAGTCGAAAGATTGCCCAATGCGGCCTTGAGATGGCAAAAGTGTTGCCGGAGCGCTTGACAAAGGAAGGTAGGTAGTCATCGTTGCTCAGATCCGAGGTAGATACAGTACAGACTTCTCAATGCTTGGTCGTTTGAAACCAAAGCGACGGCACACATGCATGAAAGGCAATGCAACAGGAATCGAGGATGCACATTGCCGCTTGAAGGGCAGTGGGTATCACACTCTGACTCTGTGGGGCTGTTGTCGGAGAATTGCATCTTGGATACAGTGGCTGAAGTGGTTGGTCAGTCACAGATGTCGGCATATTATGACCAACTGAACCCCGGATTTTGGTGTTTCGTCATGCACGAAACCGCGCTGGAGGCACTAGTGTGGAATCATGCTATAAGTGGTGATGCTCTGCCATGTGGCTGAGGTTGCTCAACACAGTAATTCCAATGCACTGTAGTAGGTTGAAACAGATGTACTCTCTGTTCCGACTGTGCCACAAGGGAAATGTTCGGCAATGCAATCCGAGTGCTGCCTTACGCAGGTACTAGTGTATTGCTAGACAGAAGACACGAGTACTCGATCAAACCGACCCTATTATACCCTTACGAACAGCAGCTATAAGCGCGGCTGGTGTGTTTTATGCAAGTCAATTGACATGTGTGAACACTTGCATATGGTCAAGCGAACATGCAAATGGTCTTGCCTGCCATCATTCCAATTGCTGCAAATAACTTTGATGGCAAGCACAAAGGACGAGAACATGGGCAATACAGTATGGACAATATAGTATGGGTAATATAGTATGGGTAATATAGAAATCGAGAGAGTCAGGATTGCGACAACAATGAGCTCGGGCCACCTCCGCCTAGTTGACACGCGCATACACACATACTTGTGCAAGACATACAGTATCCCTCTGGCAATACTATACCCATATCACAACTACAGATCGAGACAGCAGCAGCAGCAGAGCAGCAACAAGCGGAGACATGCTCGTGTCATTAGTTGTCGGCAAGGTCGATGCAGGCGTTGCCGTGCTGCTGACCGAAGACAAGCGATTGGTAGGCGCATTAATATCACAAAGGAGACATCTGCTTTTTGATTATAAGTGCTGACCATACCTCTTCTCCTTGCTGCAGATAGAATTCCCCTCGATCCTTCTTCCTCCAGACATCACATCGGGTTCAATCGTCGACATCAACGTCGCCCGCAACTTCCAATCCGAGCAAAGGGCTGCCGCGCACTTTGCCTCGCTGCAAGATGAAATCTACAACACCTTCGGACAAGAGTCGCCTTCCGCCCCTGTTCTTCGATGCCGCAACGCCACCCAGACGTCGGTCGTGCTGGAATGGGATCCCGTCAGTCTCGCGACCGCCGAGCTGCGCTCTCTGAGTCTCTACCGCAACGGCAGCAAGGCAGGAAACATTCCGCGCGACAAGCTCAGCACCAAGATCTCGGGTCTGGCCGTCGACACGGAATACACCTTCCACCTGGTCCTGCGAACGAGCGCGGGCACTTACACCAGTGACCGGCTCACCATCAGGACCCAGAAGATGACCGATCTCACCGGTATCACAATCACCCCTGGCGTCATGCCCGCCCAGCTGCGCGAGGACCTGGCCGCAACCGTCGAGCGCATCGGCGCCAAGCTCATCGACACGGTCAGGATAGACACGACCCACTTCGTGTGCACAGAAGCGCGAGGCCAGGCTTGGGAGAAGGCGGCGGAGATGAACGTCCCTGTCGTGGTGCCAGACTGGGTCAAGGGCTGCGAGCGGGAAGGCAGAATCGTGGGAGTGCGCGGCTACTATCTCAACGCCGACCCGAAGCTGCGACAAGTCGGCGCTGGAGCAGTGAGCAATCAATCGCAGAGTTCTCTGTCTTCGCATCAACCACAGCAAGGATCCGTGTCATCGGCAGCAGAAAGAAGACCCACTCAGCTCGACAGACAGGGCTCGCAGCTGCGTGTCCAGCCACCCATGACAAGCCCCAGGATCGAACACACCCCTCCCACTCCCGAACAACCCCACCCTGCACCGTCCAAGATGAATGGCACGAGCGAGGAACCCCCACCCACGCCGCCGCCAAAGCACCAAAGAAGCAACCAGACCAGCTCTCCCGATTCGGCCGCAGCAGCAGCCACAGCAGCGGCATCCGACGCAGCCACTCCCTCGACCACCGTCCCCGAAGCAGCAGCAGTAGCAGCAGCACCGCAACAACAAGAGCAGCAGCCCTCCGTCAGAACCAATGGCGTCATTCCCGAACCGCCGACAAGCCCCGAGCCAAGCTACCAAGAAGCAGCGCAAGAAGACGACGACGAGGAGGAGGAGGAGGAGGAGGAGGAGGAGGAGGAGGAAGCAAGATCAGAAGCAAACGACGAGCAAGACCGACCAGAACTACCGCGCGAACGCACAGAGGACATATCGCCCAAATCCGTGCACGCGGCCAAGTTCCCTAGTTTCAGCGAGACGAACAATCTCAAGGCGATAGGAATACCGCATGCCGCCGTCGAAGCACACGTGGACGATGACGATGATGACGAAGAGGACAATGCAGCAGGTGAGAGTGAGAAACACGATTCCACTTCTGCTCCTGCTCTTTCTCCTGCAACCGAACAGACCAAGGAAGACGACGAGGGCTTCGATGATGTTGCGCTCTGAGGACTCTTGTCACAGTGAATAATCCCCTTGTCTCTGCTTTCTCCTTCCTGCTCTTGTCCCCATCTGTTAAGCTATCATCGTGTAATCTCCACATCTTAGACCTTTCTTCCAGCGTCATCTTTTTCTGCCGTTCTGTCTTGCCTCAAACGGAGCTGGTGGAAACCTTCTTGTTGTCATTGTCATTAGTAGTCATGTCTTAAATCCTCTTTCTGCCCTCTGCCTGCTCCCTTTGTTCCTACGGTCTAGGGAAGACGTTTGGCCTTCGGAAAAAGAGAATCACACGTGTTGGCATACAGAGTAGAAAGGGAATATAATTACATGCTCTTGTCCCACACCATTTGTTCCCATTTTCCGTTAGTCAGTCGATTATTGCAGTAGTAGCCTTTCGTCAGAAACATTAAATGTACACGCAGTAAGATGCTTGCTTTTCCCCGATTGCACACGCTGTAAATGATTTTTTTTCCCACAAAGTAAGAAACATATCGCTTAGGTACAGAACAGATTCTGTCAGCAAGCCGTACCATGCGTCTTACACCATCACCACAGCAAAATCGCTTCACTCTTCGAATTCAGAGTCGACGTCGCTGGCTGCGCTGCTCTCATCCTCCTCGTCGTCGTCTTCGTCGAACTCCTCGGCAGCTTTCTTTGTCGCGTTCTTGCCGCGCCCTTTCTTCTCCGTTACCTTCGCTTTCGCCGCTCTCTGTCTTGGGGCCCGACGTCGAGGTGGAGATGCAGCCGGTGGTGAGTCTTCTAGATCGGAATCTGCGTCGCTCAATCCACTACTCTCGGCTAGCTCTTCTTCCTCGCTGTCGTTGTCCTTGGCTTGTTTCTTGCCGCCTTTCGCGCCCTTCTTCTTGGGTGTGCTCTTGGAACCAGTCTTGCTTTCTTCACCATCACCGCTGACGCGTCCGTTCTTCTTGGGCTCGAACCTGGTGACCAGGTGCTCGATTGGACAGCCGTTGCTCCACTCCGCGCTCGCTGTTGTCGTGGCAGCTTTACATCTTGGGCAGACCTTGCCGTGCTTGATGAGTAGCTGATGAAGCGGGTACTTGAGATCATCAGGCACTCGAAGTTCGCAGTGCTTGTATGCTGATTCTCTTCCGACTCTGGGCTCGCCCTTCTTGACTTCATTGGGAGGAGGAACCCATCCTAGGTACTGGACCAGACGAAACACGTGAGTGTCGACCGCAAAACTGGGTCTGCGTAGGCAGAAGAGCGCTACACATGACGCCGTCTTTGGTCCAATACCGGGAAATTCAGACATGCGATCTATAGCAGCTTGAGTTTCCATAAGGTGAAGGTGATCAAGCGAGAGGACATTGGACTCGGCACGTGCAATTTCGGACTCTTTTTCTTCTGCAGGTTCGTTCTCCGAGCCCGCAGGACCGGCTTGCGACGCTGCCGTCTTGTCGCCCGAATCCGCCGCTTCCTGCTCTTCTTTGAGTGCATTTCGGCGTGCTTGATTCTCCTGATACGTAATCTCCAGAATCGCTTTGATGTCTTTGCTTTTCATCTGCGCGAGGCCGCCAGACTTGATTGCCTCGAAGACCTCGCGCTGTGAGGCAAGACGGACCTTGTTCCAGTCTATCAAACAAAGTAAGCATTTGTCCCGGATCAATCACATTAGTAAGATATTTCATATGCATACCAACACTGCCTTTGCCTACGCCTTCTTTGATGGTACCAAACGTCTTCACTAATCCTTGGAACGCTCGAGAAGAGTTGGTTCCCGTGGTGGCCGCTGAGAGACGGGTACGAATCAATGCATCTAGAACAGAAGGTACCTCTCCGCATCCTGCCACGGTGACCGATGGTACTGGAATGCTCTCAGGCTTCTTTACTTTCCCGTGGACCTTGGAGAGGATTCTGTCGACCTCATAGCATTCCTCCGAGGTAGGATGAGGCCAATCTGGGTAAGGCGTTTGTCCGGGCATGAATCCATATTTGTTGTTCTTCGCCGCTGCCTTTCCAGATTTTGTTTTCGGTGCAATTTCAGACTTGGTCGGATCTGATTTCACATCCAGTCCCTTGTCATCCTCGGTCTTGATTAAGTCCGCCTTCTCGGCCAATTCTTTGACATCCTCGGACTCGGCTTTGACTTGAACCTTCTGACTAGAGCGACGAGCGCGCTTCTTAGCTGGCGGGGAGCTTTCACTCTTTACCTTGGTAGCCTCGTCACTGGCTTCAGGAGTTGGTATATCCCCGAGGCCATGTGGCAACTCGTCCAGTACTTTGTCATTTTCTTCAGAATCTCGAGTACGTTTTCGAGTACCAGATGTCTTCGGATCTTCGACAGAACTTTTGTTGACTTTGCTTTTTGCATCTGCAGTAGAGGATGGAGTTTGCTTCTTTTGACGAGTCTGGCGCTTTCCACTTGGCGCAGGAGTGATTGGAGGGCTCGACAGCTGCTGTGGTTCTTTAGTCGAGGCCGCGCTTGCACGAGTTCTTCTTTGCGGCGCCATAGCGACTACCAACGACGACAGTCTGACTTGGTAAGTATGATTTGTTGATGCTAAGGGTCTTCTGCAGCAATGATTTTGTGACACTCTACATACAGAGTTGAGAAATCTATAAGCCAGTATGTATCGCTCGAACCTTGGGTGGTTGCACACGCCTCGAGTATGAACCACGTCAACTATTAAATAATCGAACGAATGATCTCTCTAGCCTGATATGTGCCAACAGTACTGTACAACGATGGGCGAAGTCTTCAGAAGGACACAACTTTACTACCACATTTCATATTACATCAAGCTAACATGGAAGGTGCAAAGTATCTCGACGTCGCCAGCCAGCCAATTTCTTGATGGTGACGTACAGGACTGGACTCGACGGATTTAAGGCAGACGGGAATGGGCGATGTATTTGTCCGGCCCCTAGGTATTCGTCCGCTTGAGACCCCGGAGCAAGTGCAACATGGTATGCTAATTCCGTTGTGCCTGAAGGATCACAGCAACTACCAATTCGACATCTGGAATGTAAAAGGACGATATATAAGTAGGCTGCGGTACGCGTAGAGTCTCTTGTAGTTTTTATATATCTCAATAGCCCATTCCCAAGGAACGTGTTTGCACTTGACACTGAGCTCTCTAGATGCAGTGATGATCACAAACGCAAAAGGCACCTTGAGCTTACCGTATCACTACCGTTTGAATCCTAATCTCAAGATCACTATCGATATACATCAATATGGCTTTTCTATACGATGCAAGACATGTCTTCTATTCACAATTCTTTGTAACACCAGCTTTGCCGAAGTCGTCTTGTGAGGGCAAGACCGTCATTGTGACCGGTGCCAACGTCGGCCTAGGCTATGAGGCAGCAAAGCACTTTGTGCGACTCGGAGCCGAGAAGGTCATCTTAGGATGTCGCAGCGTTGAGAAAGGTCAAACAGCGGCGGAGGCTATCGAGCGTGAGGAACATAGAACAGGAGTTGTCGAGGTGTGGCAACTTGACTTGTCCAAGTACGAGAGCGTCGAACAATTTGCTAAAAAGGTGGACGGCCTCAAAAGAATTGACATGATTATCGAGAACGCTGGTATGTTGATGATCGATATCTTGTGATATGATATCTTCATATGGACTGATATCGATATTCTTCAGGCATTGCAACTGAGAAGTTCTCCAAGGCTGAAGCTGATGAAAGTACCATCACCGTCAATGTTGTTTCGACCTTCCTCCTGGCACTGCTCGCCCTACCAGCCCTCAAGCGCACTGCCGAGACTTATTCAATCACTCCTACTCTGACCATCGTGAGCTCTGATGTCCACTTCTTTGTCGAGTTTCCTGAACGCAACGCTCAGACCTCCATCTTCGAAGCTCTCAGCGATAGTACCAAGGCAAACATGTCAGAGCGCTACCATGTTTCCAAGCTTCTCGAGATCCTTGTTGTTCGTGAGCTCTGCCAGACACAAATTTCTCGACCTTACCCAGTTACCATCAACACCCCTACTCCAGGCTTCTGTTACTCAGAATTGGTTCGCGAAGCTGAGGGTACATGGCGAGGAACCTTTTACAATATCATGAAAAGGCTAGTGGCAAGAACCACTGAGGTCGGTAGCAGAACCCTGGTGCTCTGTGGACTAGCCGGCCAGGAGACCCATGGCGAGTGGATGGTGGATGGCAAACCTGCCAGAACATCCTCATTTACGACAAGTGAGGAGGGCAAGAAAGTGGGAGCGCGTGTGTGGAAGGAATTGAGCGAGAAGCTGGAAGCTATCCATCCTGGCATTCTTCGTAACCTCTGATTTCAACACCTCATCAGATAAACATAACACATTGATACAATCTTACATCGTTCTACTTTCTTGGTATCAGACGAAGAGGATCTATAAATTCACGATTTCAATCAATACGATAGGGGCCCCAAAGCCTTCAAAATCTGAGAGGCTCATGATGCATGCTAGATAGTACATGACGCGAAAGTTCTCTCACACCATACCGTGATAAGACCACGCATCGAGCAGAGAAGAGTGCACGAAGTGAGCAAACTTCAATAATATCCCAAATGTTCCTCGAGATGTCATAGAGCTTTGAATCATGGAGATTGCATGGCAACACTTTATCAAATCATTTCTGCTTAGCGTAGTTGAAACAACATCAATATTCCAAATTTTTGATGCTATGAAGTTCCAATATTCCGCACAAAGCACTGTGCGTCCAGCTAATTGGAGCTTTGCTCGACCAAATGAGATACGCTCATGGCAACAAGTCCCAGACTCTACTGATAATTTATTCCATGACCAGAACACTGCGGAATCTGGCTTTGCCGGAGAGCATGTGCTCCACTGCGTCCTGTACCTTTGCCAGTGGGAAGGTCTCGACCATACACTTGACGTCGAGGTGCTGAGCGAAGTTCTGCCAGAGGCTTTTAGTGATATTACTTGATACCGAGATGGATGCAGAAGATACTTACGATGGCCTCGACGGAGTCTAGTGCGTGGCCAGAGGGCCAACCATGAACACTGATGTTCTTGGTGATCATAGGAATAGTGTTGATAGGGATCTCGCCAACAGCTGCATGGTAGCAAGTGTTAGTGGTCTATCGACGCATGCTGCTCTAGAAAATGATGTACTTACGGGCAAGAATCAGAAGCTTTCCGCCAGCGGCGCAACCGTTGATCATGGGTCCCATTACTTCTGGGTTTGGCGCAGTGATGACGACGAGAGCAGCACCTCCAATTTTCTGCAGGGCCTCGGCAGCATCCTCTTTACTTGTGTCAATGTAGTCATTTGCACCGAGCTTTGTTGCAAAATCCTTCTTCTTATCAGAGGTGGATATGGCAACGGTGCGGTATCCCATACGGCGGGAGTACTGGAGAGCCCTTGGAGGAAATCAACATCTGACTGAAGGGTCCGGGTGAATCCACTTACAGATGGCCCAAGCCTCCAAGTCCTTGGATAGCAACTGTATCACCCTGTGTGATGTTCATCTTGCGCATACCATTGAACACGGTCACTCCCGCGCAGAGAAGAGGGGCATAGTCAGCAGCCGGAACATCTGTAGGGATCTGAACTGCCGCTTCAGTGCGAAGAGTGCAATATTCAGCATCTGGAACACGAAATCAGTACATGCTTAAGCAGGCGGATAATCCTTCATTTCACATACATCCGCCGTTGCGGGTGACACCGTTGACCGCTTCGTTGTCACACATCTGGAACATGCCTCTGTTGCATGCCTTGCAGATGCCGTCGTGACCACCATGCCTGCCCAAGTATCAATATATGGTTGTAAAAGCTTATACATTTGTCCTACCAGGCGCCGCCAACACGGTCACCGACCTTCCACCTTTTCTCTGTTGAAGGTACAGCAACAATCTTGCCAATCACTTCATGGCCGGGTGTGATTGGAAAGGTGACCATCGGCCCAAAGGCACCTTGTTGGACAAAAGAGTCAGAGTGGCACACACCGCATGCCTCGACCTTGATCAGAACCTCGCCTTCTTTTGGTTCTTCGACAGGAACATCTTTGATGGTGTAAGGTGCGCCAACCTTCTCGATTACAACCGCCTTGCAAGTTGATGGGAATTTTGAAGACATAGTAAAGGTTTACTGTTGAAGCAGCTCGTGGTCTTGGTCTGAACGTGAGGAGAAAGAAATCAAATAAGAAGCAGCTCTACCTACCGTCGAGAGATGGCTCTTATAAGATGGAAAATGATTACAGTGTGGCTTTCGGCCTTGAGAGCTACGTCTTACCTCCAGAGCTCCGGCTTACATCTGAAGCTTTAAAACCGTTGACAGGTACTAAACCTTGTCCACTATGAGCCACTGTTGTTTAATTTTGAGTTTAGAGTTCGCTGACCACCTCTAGACTGCGTATGAGTGACTTCACTTGTCGTGTAAGCTTCGACTTCGTGCGATGGAAGAGTACAAGGTCAGGTAGATTCGTGGGGCCGGAGATAAGATCAAAAGCTAATATCCGCCAACAGTTGCCGGTACGACTAATGATCCCCTCGGTCATATATCTTTCGATAAAGAGCAATGTACAGTAGTTGAGCTCAAAGCTCGTGTAGTAAGATGTCAGATTGTGAGATTTTAGCGTACGCCGCACATGCAGAGTAGACCGCGACAGCTTGGAAGCACGAATATGCGGAGACAAAGACGTTGAGCAGAGCAGGGCGAGCATTACAGATATAGCAAGCTCTCAGGATGCTACCTCGTTAGCAGTATGCTACTGTGCTATCTGAGGTAAGCAATATATTTCAAGATCGACCTGCATGAGCTGTCAAATAGATTAAGGTAAGTGCTTCTTGGTTTTAGGGGACCGAAATCAGCCGAGGCGAGTCTGTGTGGATATACTTGTAGGATTGGCATCGTCCCGCTCTCCATTCCTGACCTTGTTGGTCCTGAATCCTTTGCGATCTCCTAAAAAGGTCTGTCTCTGCTAGTGAGCATATCTACATACGCTTGGCATGCTAGATAATCACTCTGTCGAGTCATCGTATCGTCTCAGACGTCATTATCACAACAAGAGTCATGGAGAGCACTTGGGAGTTGATGGACGATGAGTACAACAACTTGGTCAACTGGGACGCGATAAGTATCCCTACTGCGTCTTCTTCTTGGGAGCACGTCGAAAATGAGTCCGCTTCCATTTCGCAGGGTGTAGCTGCCGACGATAGTTTTTTAAACGTCAACAGCATAAGGCACTCTGATGAACAGGCGACTCCAGACCAAATAGCGACTATTACACCGCCAGGAAATTCTGCCTATGCAGATCATGCTCACTTTGGTGGGGACATCCCCCAAGTTATGCAAGGTGCTTGTACCTTGCTTGACGGAAGTCCGAGTCTCCCATCAACTCTCCAGCTGGATGAATCATCTTACTCAACGCCATTTGACATCGTTGAGATCGACCATCAAGCATCCTATGGCTATCAGCCTGTGGAGGATCTTGGGGACCCCATTATATATTCCGCAATACCGACCACCTATCATGTTCGCTCCCTTGACTTTGGGGATACTCGGTTCAACAGTTCGGAATCAAATCCGCAGATTGAACCATGGACCTCAGGTCTAAGCCCATCATTCCCTGCACCAGTCTACGACACTAGTGTGCCACTGGCGTATGGGATACCACCATGGAATACAACTTTATCGCTCACGCCTGAAGTCATGATAGAGAACACATCGAATCATGGAGGTGAAGCTGTCAACGAGCACATGCTGGGGATTCAGAGTCTCATCACTCCAGCAAATGAGGCTCCATGGACTGCGTATAGGATGCAATATGCATCCCTCGCACAGAACAGTCCTCCACAATCGTTGCTAGGTCTACATGAACAGCCATTGCGAGTCAGGGACCTTCAGCCTGTGTCTCGCATCGCAACACACTCATCTCGTGGGCGAGGAAGTGTACGATCATTAGCACACGCAATCAGACCTCGGGAAGATCAATCACAGTCGCGAGAGCCTCGCAATCTGCAGATGAATCTTGCCACCCAACAGCGGCCTAGATATGGCGGCAGGAAAGGTGGGCTGCCCGCGGCAAAAAGGACCCAAGCAAGCGCAATGAGACAGAAGGGTGCGTGTTGGATATGCGCGCTCCAGCGAATTCAATGCGACAATACTGGTGACACATGTAAAAGGTGTTCTGACAGGCTTAACGCACAGGGTCCGTCACACCCTCTGCCCTGTACTCGCCAGCCTTTGACAGACTTGGCGGATTCTTTTCTACCAAATAAGATGACGAACATACATCGCCATGAAGCTATACAGGACTTCCTGAAGACAAGCATGAACCAGTGGGTCGATGGTCATAGTGGCCGCGGAATCGAGGTCCACCTTACTATCGGTTACGGACCACCGCTGCTATTGGTCATGCATGAGTTCGTACCTCGCCAAGCTGACGTAGTTGCGCAGTTACAGTGGGTACAGGACGAGAATGGGAAAAGGACCAGTGTCACGAAGCTATCGCCGCCGCTTGCGATCAAAACTCTGAATCGGCACGAAGAATACAAACACTATGAGAAATTTCTCGATCGCATCATAGAAAACCATCTTGACGCCTTCGAGAAGACCTACTGTGAGGACCAAGACGATGATCCCTTTCGCAAGGATATGTTTAGACTCTTGTGTACGCTCTTTCGAGGATTGGCTGCGAATTCTATGGTAGGTGCCGCGGGCCGAAGGTTTTCAAGCAGCAGATCTGACATAGGATCATAGGATAACGTTCTGAGGAAGGATCTTTCGATGGCGTTTAGAAGCATCCTCACAACCGACATAATGCTGCATCACGTCATTCTCGAAGAAAGCTCCAAAGCTGAAGTGATCTCCCAGTTGAGCTGCTATAATGATCCCTCGAGTTATGGGTCATATACTTCTCCAAAAGTGGCGAATCGTCAACTAAAGTCGTTCTTTTCGTCATTGCAGAAGAAATACTACGAAGACTTATTGTCCCGTTATCACGGAATCTTAAGATCTGGCAAAGGAAAAGAGAAAGAGCGCAGGTGGATTTCCTCCTTTGTAATCATGCTTGCGCTTGCACTCTGTGAGGAGGAGATGCAACATACGCGTGTTTTACGCGCAGATGGAGATCGACAACGAAACGGTGGTGACTCGGCATATGAGTTCGAGCATGCAAAGCAGGACTGCCGAGAGATTGACAGGGCATTCGACTTTCTAGTCAAACTATTCCATTGCAAATACAGTCGCCAAAGACGACATCAAGCTCAAATTGATGATTGGCAAACCAAGCCCGAAAGTCAGGCCGAGAGAGGTTTTGTGCATAGTCTTGTCGACCTTAGCCAAAGCCACCGTAAGTGATCTCTGCATTTGATCTGTTCGGTAAATTTGCTAACTGTTTCAGGAATGAATTTGCTCATGCGAAAAGATTGGAACATTCCTTCCACTATCGATCACAGCTACAAGTCACGACTCGTAGCTCAATTCTTGGTCGGCTTTTTTGGGCTTGGTGGCCATTAATATGGGTCATATCCTGAAAGCTACTCCAACAATATCAACACTGCTCTTGTCGACTTATGGTAAAAGTTTTGTTTTATTGCCTTCCTCGGAGTGTCTTTTGGTCCTTCATCTTTCTAGCATTTTATGCTACGCGACGATACCCGGTTTTTGTCTTCATTGTTCCGTTTTTGTCACGAAATATAGTAAGACATACAGGAGGGAACATCACAGCACCATTATCCATTAAGTATTGTCATTTAGTCGACGCGCAAAATTATGCTTGTCAGATTTATGATTTCTCGATTTATCATTTTCAATGCTACGTACGTCCCATAGGTCTATGCCAATGAGGAGGTAGTAACAAGGGCGGAGACAAGCTATGGGATGATCATCAGTCTCACCTTATAGCGCCTTGACCCTTCCACAAGAGAATATTGCAACGAGTTTTTGTACAGTCGAATGCATGACTTTGTATTTCTCTATGTAGAAGCTGGTATCGAAGTCTCGCCGCAGTTTATTGAGGTTGAACAAGAGTGTGCTGCCGATAGAGTCAGCCGCTAAGCTACCTAGGTAAGGTAGGGAGGTACAAGCTATAAAAATGGCTACTCCCACTGGTAGTGATGTACTGTACCTTACATACAAACTTTCATGACAAAGTCATACGGTCTATTTTTGACCAGAAAGACGCCATTGATTTCGTCAACATGATCAATGCTTAACATAGGTAGCAGATGAATTGACTATGGGTCAACGACACCAGGACCCTCGTTACCGAGTTCCAGCAATAATCTGGGGTCGATCGCGGAGCAGAAAGAGTACTGTACCAAACTTGTACAAACACGTCTTGTCCCAGGTTCATTATTTCTATATGAAGCAACAATGTTCGCGCTATGGCCCCTATCTTAAAACTATAAAAAGTTGATGGGTCTCAAAGTGATTTGAATCAGCATGAAACGTCTGTGTCATAGACATTATTGTATGCGATGACTCTCGGGATAATCACAGTCAGCCTCGAGTGACTTGTGGTACCCTGGTATGCCTACCTCCACAAAGGATGCCGCATATAGCTTTATGGATGGCGTAAACGCCGTAGCTCATGACTAAGATATGAGTCCGGGATGCATGCGCGCTGATTCGAGATTTCATGTCGTCGCAGGTTGTGGCAAGACCCTCTGGTGGTTTTGCATCAGGGCTACCCATCGTCCCAGGTCACTGGTGATGCCGTCGAGAGCTTTTGAAGTAATTGACCAACATGTCCTGCCAACGGCTAACAGGGTCATCTCTGTATCACACAATGCTAGTCAGGCGATGCCTAGTTCTTGTAGATATCCCCGAACTTGAGATTCACGTCGATATGCACATTGCATGAAACCATCTCTTGGGTAGATTGATGCTGCAGCGCCAAGCCACAACTTAGATATTGCAAAAACGTAGTAAAGATTTGTGCCTCGATTGAAGGTCACACAGAAAAGTGAAAACCGACCGCGTCCCTTAGCGGCCTATGAACCAATAAACCCGATGACTTATCCTGGGACAACGACGGGCCTAAGCGATGCCCATCTGCCAAACCCTAGATGAAACCCCGTTCCCGAATTCGTAAATTGCAACACGATGGTTGGTGAAAAGACCATGAAATTCGCCCAGAATTTGCGCCGTCATATGCTTCTCCAAAGCATTGTTCCCATAAAGCGTTATCCCAGACCCGATCCGGCGCCTTCGCTAATTCCCAAACACAAGTTGAATGGCGATGTATCCCATGACCGATATTGGTAATGGTGTAGAGACTGCCAAGTGGATAATACAGTGATGTACTGCAGTATATTTAGTAAGAGCTGTCTTGGAGATCATCAGACTGATCTACTGACCTTCATTGTACATAGTCTTTGTGTCGATCTATTATCGAAGACCGCCATCATCGCCAGGCTGGGGTTTTGAAGAAGGGGCGATACGAGATGCTCCTCTGCCCTTAGGTTGAGGTCGCTTTGGTGGCTTGTAACTTGCACCACCATTGTCACCCGGCTGAGGTTTTGCAGGCTTGTAGAAAAGCATTGTGGAGTTGGGTGTTTGAAGAATGAAAATGCTTGAGATGGGTATGGATATGTGGGCTTCTTTGTATGTTTTGCTTCTGATAGTACAGATGTGATGACTGTAGATGGAATGTATAAAGAGATATGTGATAAAAAAGAGAGACTTATACACTTAGACCAAGGCTGGGTATATATGACCAAAGGCAGTGGCAAAGCTAAGTTAATTCGAGGCAACGATGATGATGTTGGAATGGTAGTCTGCCTTCGCGTATGCCTGATTTGTCTATAGCCAAGCACTTAGGCAGAGTAAGTGAGTGAAGTGAACGCTCTGACCCGCTGTGAGTAACGTGGTGTTGCAGACGGTGACTGTTTGCAGGCAACGATGATGAACTCTGTGACATCAAATGGCCAGACTCGTAGCTATTATGCTTCCCGTGAGCAGTCATGCGCCACAACACCGGGCACTGCTATACAGAGCCAGTGGAGGCACAGTGGTCGCCTAGATGGCCATGCTTTGGGATATGTCATTGCGGACGCGTGCCGGGCCGTAACAATGGCTAAGAAAGGCATCTTGCGAGGCTTGAAACAAACCGCACAGGGCGCAGTATGTCTAGCTACGACGGGTAACCTTCTCGAAGACAATTAAGCAGTATTTTGGCCAGAGCTAACGACCGTAGTCCCCGAAACATGATCGGTAGCCACGGGGAAGTGGCTGTGGTAGCAAGGAGCGTAGCTAAAAGCGTGACCTGGGAGAGAAGAATGACGCAGGTACCAGTGACGCATCTTGTTGGTTACGCAGAAAAGGCATCGACAATGCCTATTTTGTATAGCGCTCGAGCCTAGGGAAAGGCCCTGCGGTCAATCGCTTCACCCTGAACCGGATGAGGCAGCGGAGTGAGGCGCAGAGGCTTGTTAGACTAAATGGCTTCCTAATTCATGTCTGATGGCCTTAGGAGCTCAGGAGGAGTCATTCCTGAAAAAGCCCGGGCCGCCTTATGACACAAGAACTGAAGTCAGTGCGTCCGGGAAGGCAGCACCCAAGCGGCTAACAGCTATTCCTAGCTCGCCTGGCTACCTTACCTTTGGCTATGACGGCCACGCCGGGTATTCAATCGTCACGTCGTCCAGGATAAAGTGAGGTCTATGCAATGGTGATCCACTTCTGGCGACGGACTTGGACCATTTCTAAAGAACAAAAAGGACTCTGTCCCCGGGGATGGCGCGCCGAACATGAAACCGCACATGATCGTTATCCACCCTGCGTTGCGATTGTCCGACGTGTTTCACCGAAGTGACAAGCCTCGGTCAACCCTTATTTCACAAACGCCTTGACGTGCCGGAGCAGAGAGCCAAGACGGAACAGGCGTTCTTGACGATTTAGTTCATCCTTCCGCACCCATCAGACAGGCGAACACCAAGGCGCAGCACAAGAATGTGAAAGCAAAAAATCGCAGAATGTCTGGAGAACATCTTGGATCTAGCAAACCCATAGAGACGGCACGCAGCTGAACAGCACTGTCTTCTTCAAGTTCCGGTGGTGACATACTACGGTGTCCTCTTGCGGGCTTAGTCCCAAATGTTGCTCGGACCCGATGCTGCGGCTTGCAAGCAAGTTCGATTCTCTCAATTGTATTCCATAGCACTCTACAGTTGTTCTAAACATCCGCAGTATGCATGCCTCCAGTACCAATACAGTACAGCTGACTTCGCCGTGCGCCATCGTAGACTACAGTACACACAGATTAAGTCCTGGATCGTCGACAGCATCCACCGCCGGGCGTTTAGCCCACAGCGTCGGAGTTATCTCATGGAACTGGCGGCATCTGCTCAACTCGGATGCATATCGGCTGTTCCCCATACGTTCATCAGTGATCATAAAGTCCCAGCAAAGGTAAGGTAGATACCGAGCCGGCAGATCCACTTTTATGACAGGAATGTAGAGCCCACCACTATCGCTATACTATCGACTGACCGAGAAGACTGAAGTCGGCATCTTGACAGCGGCTCTGTGCGATATCTCAATCGGTTCAGCGTATCGCGCATCGCGCATAACATAACATGCACCTTTGTAAGACGCTGACCGGTCAAGCGCGTCGACCTAGCTTTTTTTCTGCTTGCCCCACATCTGTCTGCCCACATCGCCAACTTCAAGCTCAGCATAGTGCCCTTCAAAGATTCAGAGGAACAGACTGTGCCTTCGCCCCTCGCGATTGAATAGGTTTCCAGAAGAAATCCCTTCTCCCTGATTGGACTGAGGGTCCTGTCATACCTTAGAGCGTTTTAGTGACTTGTTACTGCCCTACGTCACTGAGGTAGCTTTAGGCCTTCCGTGTGCCCACCACTTTAAGTGGTAGCTTAGCTGAACGTCTTATGACCATGGCACCCTCCCCTTCTACAGAAAGCCAAACCAGAGATGACATTATACTTTGTGAATCCATAGAAGAATTCGGTCGACAATACACAAGTGGTGTCTTTGAAACACCTTCGTCGCCGGCGATGGAGCCTCCCGAAATCGACAATACCACCGGAATGTCCAGTGTTTACTCTTCGGATACCGGTGAAGTGCAAGTTCTCACGCCCTCGTCTACGTCTGACGAAGACCAGCTGTCTAGTTCGGCGAGTATGGGCGATGGCAACTACGAGATACTCGATCTTGTCACTACACCACAGGTCCCAAACCCTGCCCTTCAGGCATTAGGTTCTCCTGCCAGCAGCTCTGATGGCTTCACTATAGCTTCTTTTGATACGAACAGCTCCTCTCGTATCAGCCTCTCACCTGTAGCTTTTATCCCAGATCTGGCAGGATCCTATGATTATCAGTACGATAACGATAGCTTGCACTGGTCACCACAGCTACAGAACGATGATCTTAGTATAAGCTCCGGAAGCTCATTGATGTCGAGCTTTCCAGACCTCGCCCTGCTCTCTGCCACTGCATCTCAAGACCCAGCGCTTGCGCTTGCGTACGCGTCGAATCTGACCTATCCCATACTTTCGGACCCATTTGTCCCCTCATATGCCCCCCAGCACGGCTACTCAGTCGATCTCCCACCTGGCACCGCACTACAAAGCCCTATGGAAACGAATGCATCTGCAGCACAGCATTTGACGCCACTCTTCCCCGACCAAGAGCTCTCCGAATCACCTACAAGTATGATTTCAAGTGCACAAGGCCAATGGAATGCATCCCTTGCGTTATCTTATGACGTGCCTCAGCCAGTGTACGAAGCCTCGAATTACCCGACTTCTCAGCATGAGTCTTACGAAGCTCTAAATTGGCACGAACTCACTGCACCATCCGTTGAACTGGCTATGAACCCATCGATACAGGACATTGCGAATCCACCGTCACTGAGTCGCTTCAGTTCTTCTTCGAACACACCCAGAGCCGATGAGTACATTCCCCGTTCGCATCCAGAGAACACACACCGTGAGCAGCAACAGAGCCTCAAAGTAACTCCGCCACCCCAACATCAACGCCGCCAAGCGGTGCGGTCCAGATCTTCACGTCAATCTTCTCACTCGCACTCCCCCGGATCGTCCACACTCTCATCCCCAAGCTCGATCACCAGTCCAACACTGATCAAGGGTGTCATGAAAGGTGGTAGAAAGGGGCCGCTCCGCGAGGAGGGTCGCAAGCACGCGGCCGATATGAGAGGAGATGGATGCTGGCCATGTGCTATCATGCGTGAAAAGTGTAGTAAAGGCGAACCATGTACTCGATGTGCTTCCAAGTCACACCAAAGCAAGGCACATGGACTGGGATGTGATCGCAGACATTTGAACAGAGACATGTGGTGCTCCTTCATCCCTTGTTAGTACAGCCTTCCACCATTTGCTATTGTTGAGGCTAATGATTGTAGCCTCCATGGACCCGGGACAGAGATATGCCGACATGATGGCGTACGTCAACAAGGACGTGGCTGGGTGGTACGATCACCCTAGCGCTCGACGCGGTATATACGTACCGTTCTCCATTGGTATGTTTTCATTCGAGTAATTATCAAACCCATGCACATTTGCTGACTCAAAATTTTCAGGAATTGGACAACCATTGACTTGGCTTTGTCATGAGTACCAGCCCAGTATGCAGAACACTTCGCACAATATCAGCTGGAACATAGGTGGACACGGAGACACATGGCGTCGTACCTACAGTCTGTCGCCTCCCTTGGCCCTGAGAAGTCTCGATCAAGAGTATCTCAATGTCTGGATGGACCATCTGATAGAGCACAATCTTGAAGATGTTCAGGATATGTATTATTGGGAAGGCCATCAAATGCGCACGCAGGTGCTTATCTTACTGTGTTCGCTTTATGATGGCCTTCGCAGACAATCTCCTGTATGTTTACCACTTCGCACAGATCGAGATTCAAAAGCTAATCACTGGCACAGAACCTCTCCAAGACTTCCGCCATGCTCAAGGACGACGTTCGCAACGTCATTACTCTGATGTTGGTCACGTATGTTATGAACCACGCCTTCACGGTCGAAGAAGAACTACGCGACTCGGTCATTCGCCAGCTTTCACGCTACAATGACCCTAGCTTATATGCTGAGATGGTCATCCTGAAAACTGCCAACTCGCAGCTGAAGTACGGCTTCTCGAAGTTGCGACTTACTATGCATCGTGCCTTGCTCGCGAGACTGCAAACGATCATGAGGAACGCCAAATACAAGGATTGGTGGCTGTCCGGCTTCGTTGTGATGCTAGGTCTGGCGCTTACACTTGAGGAGTATCAGCATCTTCTACATGTCCAGGCGGACTCACGCATCGCCGAAGGAAAAGACCCAGCCAGATCCATGCAGCGAGCCAGAGATCACTGTACGGAAATCGACGAGGGCTTCGAATTCCTACTGAAACTATATCATTTCAGATATAGTGCAAGAGGTCAAGACAAAGCCTCGTTTGCACAATGGACTGAACACACTTCGAACCCAGCCGAAGCACATTTTGTCGCACAGTTGCCTGAGCTTGTTGCTCAATACCGTAAGGTGACCTTGAATGCGGAGAGGAAACAAACATGCTGACAACTTGCAGGAATCGTTTTGCTGCAACGTAAGGACCTCGAGGTTTGCCTTGAGGAAGATAACCATGTCTTGCGTCTAGCCAGTCGATTCTTGACCGGTGTGATGTAACCCACTTATGTGGACGTGCCAGATCGATCTAAAGACCGAGCCTGACAACCATCGAGCGTGAAGCTGCGATTTGTTGGAATCAACAAAAAGACACAAGCAAGTCGGCCCTTCCTACAGTACACACGTATTGGCTACAGTACTGGAGAACAACCGGCATGTATCGACAAAACATCGGCGTCGAAAAAAGAATCAACAGGATAAGAGTACCAGGAATACGCAGTAATGAACGAAGAGGATTGTGATGATGTATATATTTAACGGCCTACATAGCGATACCCCAGCAAGAGATGACTAAGGACCAGAATCCTGGTTGGCAAATTTGTATTGCGAATAGAAAAAAAAACCCTTTTCTTTTCGGTATGTTTGTCCATAAAATAGTCCTCCCGCTCCAATTGAACGGCACGCGGAAGGGTGGAGAGAACACAGTGCTGCTTATTTCACCGCCGGCTGAGCCGGGTTGATCTTCCACTGATATAGATTAAGTATGCCCGCAAAGCCATTGTGTGGCCGTGGGGCAGGCAAATCGTGGTGTGCTATGATAGAGCATGATATCCTGTAACACTAAACGCCGTCTCCTCTGAAGCTGATGAGAAAAAGTCCCGAGTTTCGTCGGAAAGGACTTGTGGGAAGTATCCTCAGACCACCTTCATTTTAAGGCTATCCTCGGACCATGTCCACCAATCATGTCTTTTGAGACGACAAGCGAATTCTCAGATGCAATGCAGATGAAGCATGTTGTATGTGTGTGTTGTGAGAAGAAAACAGCAAGACCAGGCCTCACAGAAATCTCAAACTTGAAGTCCACGCGCTTACCGCCAACACAGCTGTCAACCTTGGCGAAAAAGTGATACCCACTTCTTTTTCTCTTTGCACCGCCAGCGAGAACCAAGACATCTGACCAGGGCAGGTTCGCCAAGGGAGAAAAAGGCTCGTGCGCACCTGAGGCAGATGTCCCGGGCCGAAGCAGAGCGAGCGAGGCATAAAACCCATTGCGGTCTCGCGCTCTTCTCTGCCCCAAACCACACTTTTACCTACGGATTTAATCAACTTTCTATCCTTATTTGTTTCCAGTGGATATGTCTGTCATATTGCCGTAGCAGAGGGATTCGGGGGTTTGGGTGCTTTTCTTTGTGCTCTGGCGTCGTCGAGGGTTTTCTTTTGGGAACTCTTGTGGTGCTGGGGTCGAGCGTCTTCTCGTACATCTCGTGTGGTTTTCTTTTCTCTTTTTCATGAGAGAGATGAATTGCATGTTTCACTCGTTCATTTGAGCTGCCGACTACTTGCGCATGCTCAACGTGTTTGCATATAAAGTCGGGTGGGAACCATATCATTGGCGCATATCGCCGGCATTATATCTATTTTTTTTGTTGTTACAAAACTCATGATTTGTTCTTCAATTTCTCGTCCACTATCCTGGCCACCATCTTCTCCAGTATAGCAAAGTCGCCTCCGGCACCGCTTTCAAAGTAGCCGGCGACGCTCTTTTCGACATATTTGCCAACCATGTCAACCTCCACGTTGACATAATCTCCCTCCTTTTTGCTGCCCATGACCACCTTCTCTTGCGTGTACGAAATCATCATGATCTCCCACCAGCCCTCCGGACCGTCCTTTACGGCCGTCACGGTGAGGCTGGCGCCATCGAGCGTCACGTAGCCCTTCTCGACAATGTACTTCAAGACATCCTTGTCCCGTGGCTGCAATCTGAAGACCAGCGCCTCGTTGTCTTTCGTGACGGACAGGATCCTGGCAATGGTATCTACGTGGCCTTGGACGAAGTGACCTCCCATGCGTGTATCCGCGCTGACAGCGCGCTCGAGATTGACTTTGCTGCCCTTTGTAAGAGAGCCGAGATTCGTTCGGCGTAGCGTCTCCGGGGCCACTCCGATCTTGAAGGACGAAGGTGTGAATTCAGTGACGGTCAGACAGGTGCCGTTGACTGCGATCGAGTCTCCGAGATGACAGTCGCCTAGGATATCGGCGCAATCGGTGATGGTCATGGTGGTGCCGCCCCCCGACGAGGCATCTTGAGCGACAAGCTCCGACACGGCTGCACACACACACGCAAGTCAATCACGGTGTCATAGAGAGCGCAGCTTGGGAGATCAGAAGGGATGGAGGAGGGGTCGGCGTACTGCCCAGGATCTCTACTATTCCGGTAAACATGTTTATGGCGGGATGTGATATGATAGGGTACGATAGGTTCACTTCGTACATGACACAGCAAGGTATCTGCGATATCTCAAACGTAGACATGATAGGTAGAGTCATTCGTGATTGGTGCATGGGGTAATAACTTTGTCAGCCACCCCAGACCCTGACTAACCACTCGCCCGTCGCCCGCCAAGACTTTAGTTATAGTAACTCCATGCATGCAAGGCAGCATGGTTGGGCTGATTGCAGACTGAAGATTGGCCAGACTCGTCTCTGCCAATCCACCCAACCACCCGCTTCTTGCAGGTATTTGGCCGGAAAAGTGGTCTTTCGCTTGGGGGAAATCATGTAGTTGTCCGTGGATATTTCTGTGTTTGTATCGTGTGATCTGTATCCCTCCCCCCCCCCACTCTTACATTGCTGTCTGGCAGTCAAACAATCTACAGACTCCACCCTGCAACTCCGCCCGTTTTGTTTGCGAAGCGATTGTATGCATCCACAACCGTCAATCTACCCCATAGCACCTCGCAGATCCACGTTTGGGACTTGGACCTGCTAAGCGAACTCTTTTTCTGCTCGCACGCCTGCAGCTGCTCGACACCCAATCGCAGCCATACACGTCTGCAGCCCTATCGTGGAAGGATGAGCTTCTTTGTAGGCGGCGGCGGGGGCAGCAGCAGTGGTGGTCACGGCCACGGCCATGGCAGTCGCAGTGGTCATTCGACTCCAGGCTATGGCGCCTCGTCCGGCATTGCTCGTCCCGGCTACGCTCGCTCATCATCATCTGGCATCTTCTCGCGCGCGGGCTCCAGCTCCTCGTACTACAAGCGCCGTCCGCGTGACGGCTACATCAGCTACCTGGTCAGCAAACTCAAGCGTCTGATTGCCGGATTGTGGATCTATGCACGTCGACACCCCGTCAAGGCTTTCTTCGCGGTAGTCGTGCCGTTGATCAGTGCTGGTGGCGCGCTGCACAGTCTGCTCAAGCAGTTCGGCATCAGATTGCCAGAGGCTTTCGATGGCACGAGTAGGACCTACCGCAGCAGTGGTGTTGGGGGATACTACGGTAGTCGTGGCTATGGCTCCGACTATGGATCATCATACGGCAGGTCTGGAGCTCAAGACACCATGGGGAACCTCTTCCGCATCGCAAAGGCGTTCATGTAAGGAACAGGGCACTAGAGCCCGAAAGAGATATGCAGATCCTGGTCGGCCGGGAGATCAGTGTTGCGCAGATGCTCTCTCGCATACTTTTATGAGGCTACGAACAATAAGGCTGGTTAATTGGCACGGAGGTATACCCAAACAAAAGGAATTGTTGATGCCTGAGGCAGCGCCTCTACGAAAATGCAAACAGATTGTGTTCTTATGATCAGAAGTACCTGAGTCAATGCATGTAACCCAGTCGGAACGTACAGTAGATACAATACTGCATATATTCTATGATCAGGAATTGCACTTATTGTAGGCCCAGTGCACAAGCTATACCTGTACCACACAGCATGAAGATGATCACAATGACAAAGACTTGAGAGGGGTCAAGGCATGGCACGTGACTTCGAAGAGGACTTGGCAGCAAGAATGGGTGATTCAGACAATGATGGAGTGTCTGGGGGACAGAGGGAATGGGTTAATCATGATTGCATTGAGACATATTGAAGAAGTAACGACAAAAGCCTATAGCGAAGAATAGGCCTTTCTCCAGTCCTCGATCTACTGGCAAAATGGTAGACCTCATAGATCTGGTGGCGAAGAGGATTGGCCGGGAAGCCGGTCACCCTCGGCTGTCAGAGCGAATCATCACGACGACGCTGATTGGCTGGTCAGCATCCGTACCTTCATTCCGTCTGGGGATTTTGGTTTAGGAAGGCGAGCGGGACCAACTCTGTGTGTCCTTGGTGCACCTGCCCTTTACTGCATACCACTATCTTTCTCTTTCTGTTCCTCTTCCCTATTCTTACCAGCAGCAACAAGCAGGGTGACTGTCAATCACAATGGCATCTCTCAGACTCGCTCCCGCGCGCTTTGCGCCTCGCATGATGTTCCGTCGTGGTATGGCGTCGGTCGTCGAGTCGCCAGCTCGCAAGATTGTCGACGAGAGCAAGACGTCGACGGTCGGAGAGCCCAAGTCGGAGGCTGATGCTAAGATCAAGACCTTCCACGTCTACCGATGGAACCCAGACGAGCCCACGTCAAAGCCCAAGATGCAGTCATACACGCTCGATCTGAACAAGACAGGCCCTATGATGCTCGATGCTCTGATCAGAATCAAGAACGAGGTCGACCCCACTCTGACCTTCCGAAGGAGTTGCAGAGAGGGCATTTGCGGCAGCTGTGCCATGAACATTGACGGTGTCAACACATTGGCTTGCTTGTGTATGTATTTCCCATTTCCTCTTGACCACTTTTTGCAGCAGCAGCACTGACAATTGCCCGCAGGCCGCATCCCCACGGACACCAAGGCTGAATCTCGCATCTACCCTCTGCCTCATACCTACGTCGTCAAGGACCTCGTACCTGATCTTACCCACTTCTACAAGCAATACAAGTCGATCAAGCCCTACCTCCAGAGGGATTCTCCTCCCCCGGATGTAAGCAAATTGCCACTTGATTTCTATTCGAAATGTAACGCTGACACATTCCATCAGGGCCGTGAGAACCGCCAATCCAAGGCCGAACGCAAGAAGCTCGACGGTCTCTACGAGTGCATTCTCTGCGCATGCTGCAGCACATCGTGCCCTTCATACTGGTGGAACGCCGAGGAGTACCTCGGACCCGCCATCCTCCTCCAATCTTACCGCTGGATCGCCGATTCGCGTGACGAGAAGACCCTCGAGCGCAAGGACGCCCTCAACAACGACATGTCTCTCTACCGTTGCCACACCATTCTCAACTGCTCCAGGACATGCCCCAAGGGCCTGAACCCTGCTCTTGCCATTGCCGAGATCAAGAAGAGCATGGCTTTCACTTAGACATGCCCACAGCCCAAATCGTTTTCGATCTCGGGTGCTGCTGCTGAGAAGCTTGGATTGTCGAAGGGAGAGAAAAGAGTGTGTAGTTTCTATTTGTTGTTGAATTGCATGGGTGTATCGGAGCAGGCAAAGGAAGGGGGAGCCACTGAGTCTTTTCTCATTTCACACACTTTTTCTGGCTGAGTGTAGGTAGTAAACACCAAGTTCATATTTTCTTCATGTTTTTGTCTGCTTGTCTGTCTGCCAGTTCAAAAGTGAAGCCATCTGTGTACAACGTATTGTCGCCAGTAGAAGCTAGCTGTATGTAATCCCTCTCTTGCCTTGTGTGAGACTGAGAGATACTCACCACTATATCTGAGTCCCTACGATGCCTTCTTACGACCAACTCCTATGAACAGTAGAACACAGAGATAGAGAGCATGGTCTCCACGAACCCACCGAGTAGCGAAGATATGCTCTCTTGCATACCTCCTAGAATTACGCACTTTCAGTGTTGACCACCTAGGTAGGGAAAGCCTCGTTAAGGTATGAAATGATGACTATGTGAATTGAATAAATTAAGCTGTCGGTTCCTCTTCCTTGTCTCTTGCACCGCCACTATACAGATATGATACCACTACAACTATTTTGCTACAAACATCTTCTCTGGCCATTTTCTCTAAATCGCATCATGTTCTCACTCTCGCTTTCTTCGCCGTTCCATTCATCCATCCATCGTCCATCGCTACCGCAAACGAGAAGGAAAAGCTTTACTCGAGACCCAGAAATACAGAACAGATCGACGAGGGATTACCAAGAGATGACAACAAAGAAGACAAAAAGGACTGGATTAAGAACTTCTCTAGCTCTAACCCAAGACTCTTCCAGCCACGGAACTGGCACTCTTATCCTTTGTCTGCGTCTTTCTCAAGCCCTTGCCAGCTTGGATCTCGCCCAGAAGACCTCCGATGTTTGGTCTGCCTCCAGCAGGAGCCGCGGCGGCGGCAGGCATGGGTGGAGGCGGAGGAGCGCCGCCGTTGGGCATTGGTGGTGGTGGAGGTGCACCGCCCATTGGCATTGGGGGAGGAGGCGGTGGTGGAAGAGCTCCGGCACCAGCTTCTGGCATTGGAGGGGGAGGTGGAGGGGGTGCTGCGGGTGCACCTGTAGGGGGTGACATGGGCGGCAATGGTGTAGGAGACGCCAGGCCCGAAGAACCGGGGGCGGGCGCAGGGGAAGCCGTGGCAGAAGGTGAGGCGGCGTTGTCCATCGCGGACAAGGGGCGCGGAGGGCCCATTGTTCCAAAGAGGATTGAGGCGAGTTGCTTTGCGCTTCCGCCTGTTGGACGGTCGTCTTCGTCTTCGTCGTCCGACGACGCCGATGATGCTGCTGACCAGTCGTCATCCTCTTCCTTCTTGGCCATTCTGCGCGACGGTTGCGCTTGAGGCGCTGGAAGACTGGTCTTGTTGGCGTCGGGCTGGGTCATGCGGTAGAAGGGGTTCGTCGACGCATCAGAGGCAGCAGGTGGGGAGACGATGCCGGGTACGCTGGGGGTAGCCATGCTCTTGAAGAAGGGGTTCTTGGACTCGGCGTCTGGGACAGCTGTGTTGACAGCTACCGCAGGCGGGCTGGCGACGGGGGGCTGCTCGCTCGGTGTGGGTGGAGCAGGCGCAGCAGGTGCAGTGGCAGGGATTTCAGCCGGCACCTCCAGCGCAGGCACAGAAGCACTGTCTTGAGGTTCGAGGACTTGCGGTCCTTCGTCATCGTCCGAGGAGTCGTCGTCGTCGCCCATGGCCTCGAGCTGAAGGCGTAGCTGGCGCTCCTTCTCCTTGGCGGCTTCGATTTCTGCGCGTTGAGCTGCCAGTCGAGTCTCCTTCTCTTGTGCGTCCTTCTGAGCAGCCTTTCGCTTCTTCTTTTCCTCATCCTTCTTGAGCTTGCCTTGCCTGACCTGCTCCTCGAGGGCGCGCAGGCTCGCTTGGGCTTCTTCCCGCTGTCTCTCGACTTCTTGTTCTTGTCTCTTCTCTTCCTCCCTGCAGATACTTGTCAGTCGTGTCTGTATGTTTTCCTGTGGTCGTTGACTTACTCTAATGCTTGCGTCTCCGATGCCTGTGCCATTTGTTGTTCCCGAAGTGATTGTTCGGCAGCCTGCTGCTCTTCTTGCTTGTGCGACGCTTCAGGCGCGCCCTTGCGAGATGGAGGTGGCGGAGGTTTCTTTGCAGACGAGGCTGCAGCGGTGGGCGGAGCGACCGACTCATCGGCCAAACGCTGTTGTCTCTCTTGCTCTCTTCTGGCATCCTCCTCTTCGGCTTTCCGCAGACGATCTTCTTTCTCTTTTCGTTCGCGCTCCTGTCTTTGCTGTGCGCTCTCGCCTGGCTTGGTAGGTGCCTTGAGGCCTAGTGCGGCGAGTCGCTCGGCCATTCTCTGCTCTGCCTGTTGCTTGATGAACGCGGCACGCTCTTCCGCCGTCTTGTATGACGAGTACGACGCGGAGCCACCAGAAGAAGTAGCGCGGGGTGTCTCGCTTCGTGCCGGGCTCTCGTAGCGAGAGGCGCTGCTGGGGCGGCTCGTGTCTTCCGCCCTGGTGGAAGCAACGGGGTCGCGAGAGCGTCCACTCTCTTCCTTCCTGATCTTGGTGCTTCTGCTGCTTCTTTGCAAGTCAAAGATAAAGTCTTTGACCTCATCCTCGACGCCAAGGCCATCCTCCCATCTTCTACGAGCGTGCTCGGTCGAGGCATCCTCGGACCCTTCCTTCAAGTTCTGTTCAAGGCTCTTGCTGTACTCGGTGACACTGTCTTCCACGTCACGGACCATGCGCTCGTTCTCTTCTCTCTCTAGTCGGACGCGGTTGCTCTCGTCCTCGAGGCGCTTGGCAGCGGCTGCGCCGTCATCACCTCCAGTAGCAGGAGCAGGCTTACCGGTGAGTGCAGCAGATCGAGCCTGCATCATGGCTCTTGCCCTTGCCTTGAGGCGATCAGATTCAGTCACAGCACCACCTGGACCGGTGCCAACGACGGCGGGGGCTGAGCTGGGATGAGCTTTGGCATCTCTGAGACGGAAGAGCTCGAGCTGGGCATCGGCGATAGCGCGCTCGCAACGACGCACGTGGGACGCGAGCTCAGGTAGGCTATCTGTGAGGCCCTGCAACTGTCTCTTCATAGACCTGCGCTCGGCGTCAGAGTCACCGGACTTGAAGCTTGCATTCGGATGAGTGTCAATGTCCTCCTGGAGATTCCTGATCCTTCGATAAAGCTCATCAGCCTCCTTGCGGTCTTTACGGTCGAGCGCGTCCTCCTGATCGGCGTTGTTCTCGTCCTCAAAGTCCATGGCGTCAAGAAGAATCTGCTTCTCGCGAATGGCTTTCTTCAGCTGGTCCACACTCATCTCGTCCGCAGACGGGGCAGGGGACTGAGCTGGAGAGGGCGAGCGACCTCCATCACCGACTCTCCGGCGAGCGCTAGACCTGTAGCCAACATCGTCATCGTTGTTCTTGTACACTGTGGCGTCTTTGCGGCTGTTGACACTGCCGTTGCTGTCTCCCCTGAGCGAGTGATTCTTGAGGTAGCTGACACCCGTCTTTTGTGGCTGTAAGAATGCTCCCGAGCTCTTTCTCTGTTGCGCATCCTGGGACAGAAGCGACTTCATAGTTCCGAGGGAGTCGTTGAGCTTCCTGGTCGATGGAGGCACAAGCTCTGGAGGGAGGGTGGCAGGAACCGGGTAGCCGTTGAGTCTGCGGTAGATGAGATGCATAGCCACAGCGAATTCATCGAGGTTCAGTTTGCCCTTGTTGTGAGGATCGGAGAGGGTCCAGATACGTTCCAGATCGGGTTTGTCGAGACCACTCTGCCCAAAGATCTCAATGGCCTGAGCGCCACTGATGGAGCCCTTACCAAACCCGTCCCATGCCTTGAACATCTGATCGTAAATCTTCTTCTCGTCCTTTGTGATGGCCCAAGGGACAGAGGCATTTCCACGCAGGCCTGCTGCAGAGAAACCCGCTTCGCGGCCTGGCTGAGGCATCATCTGCTGCTGAAGGGCCTGGAGATTGGGCAGGCCGGCAGATGGTGCATTGACTAGACCCCACTGGCCTGGCATTCCGGTGGGTTGGGCATTAAGGGGCGCGGCTGGGTAGCCAGTCTGCTGCGGCGACAGACCTTGACCGAAGCCTGTGGGCATTGGAGGCATCGGTGGACGAGGTCCGTTGTATGCTGTCGGCTGAGGCTGAAGAGAGTTGGGCTGGTAGCCTGTGGGTTGAGGCTGGAGGCCTATCTGCTGGGACTGGAAGCCGGGCATGTAACCAGTAGGCTGAGCAGTGAGCTGAGCCATAAGTTGGCTATTCGATGGCTGTGTGGGTTGCGGCTGCTGGATCTGTGGAGGTTCGCTGAAGTTGGGAGCATTGGTAGCGGGTTGTGGAGGTGGAGGAATGTCATCGGCGACACCGAACGAGATGATGTCTACCATGCTGGAGACCTCGTTCCTGACTCTTTCAGGAAGCTGAGCAGGCAGGTCCTTGCCGGTCAGCTTAATGTTGCAAAGATACATTGCGAGTGCAAACTCGGGGAAAAGCAATTGACCAGACTTGGTGGTGTCGGACAAGGTCCAGATCTGCGAGAGAGCATCGCCGGGTAGCTTGGAGCGAAGGAGCAGGTCCTTTGACTTCTCGCCCGATAGAGCTTGATCGTCGCCCACTGCGGACTTGAAGAGCTGCTCGAACTTGGCCTGGTCTTGAGCAGTGATGAAGGACAGCCGTATGTTGGGAATCTTGTGTTTCGCAGAGGCAGCTGGTGGCTTCGGGCGCGTGTGGGAGGGTGTAGCGCGGAACGAGTCTGCCATCTGGGCTGAGGTCATGCCCGTGGGTTGCGGCAGCTGGGGCTGGGCGACAGGCTGCTGCTGAGGTTGCGGTTGGGCAGGATAGCCAGTGGGCTGAGGCTGCATTGACTGCATCTGCTGTTGCTGCTGGAAGGGCTGAGGGGGATATCCAGTCTGTTGCGCCATGAGAGGCTGCGGCTGACCAAACTGTTGCTGTGGTTGTTGGCCTGGGAATCCAGTGGCCTGAGGCTGCAATTGCTGCTGCTGTTGTTGGGGAGGAAAGCCGGTTGCCTGAGGCTGTAATCCACCAGACATCTGAGGCATGCCGGTGTATTGCGGCTGCATCTGGTTCATCTGGCCAAAGCCTGTCGGTTGGGCAGCAAACCCACCGGGTTGCAGATAGGACTGCTGCTGCTGTGGTGGTTGTCCATACTGCCCTTGTCCTGGTCGACTGCTGTTGCCGCCGCCCAGGTATGAGTTGGAATTAGAGAACATGGTGACGAGTAAATGGGCGCAATCACCATGCGATCATCCTCTGTACAGCGACGAAGAGCAATTGCAGAGAAGAGATTGAATTGTATACAAACAGATAGAAAAGACAAGGAGTCGAGCTGGACAGAGTCGGATGTGAGGGCAAGCAGAGAGCCAAAGTAGGTGTGTTCCAGGAAGGTACAGGCAGTGGCAGTGGCAGTGGCAGCGGCACTGTAAAGGTACATGCATCAATGTATCGTGAACCTCGACGCCTAAGGGGAAAGTGGCAGCTCTCAGTGCCAAGGAAAACGTGGCTTTGCGTCACTGTACACGACACCTGGAACTCCGATGCCATCTACGTCCGTACTATGCTGTACATCATTTAAGGTACTCCCGCTATACCGCGCCTTGAAAGTGGATCTTCTAGAACTTATCAATGTCTTGTTGCTTTCCATGAGCCTTTTATCTGCTGCAATTGGGTCTTGTTAAAAACGGACAGGGTTGACATCAATAATACAAACACAGCTAGGACATATTAGACGTACATGATCCCGTCACTGTAACTTGCGCCGGGCTACGCCTGGGTCAAGGCGCAAAGAGTGCTATTGTCTGAACGGTCACGAAGTTAAGAGGCAGAAATACAGGAAGCGCTATACATTATATGCATTAGTACAGTCATATTACTCAGAGCAAACAAGCGCTGATCTCAGTACCGGTAGCTGGTTAGACAAACAGTATCCTTATCTCTGGCTGATAGAGCATCCGACTGCACCATGTTCAGAGGTCCAAGCGATGCTTATGTTTTGATATTGTCCTTCATCTCTTTCTATGGCCTCAGATGTCCTGAGGCTACGAAGTTTACCTATTTACGGTGCTGTTCGTAATCCAGTACAGCTCCTCTGACGCCGAACATGGTTCTGAGCAATCTCCGTATACAGCGCCTTGCTCTCTTTCCTCTTTCGAGCCAACCTGCGGCATAAGATGGACAACCGAGTAGGAACACAAATCAAATCCTCTAGGTCGAGTGTTAAGCGCAACTTGGGGGACGGGCCTCAGAAAGTGTCATGTTAAGATCAAGCCCTCATTGAGGATTCATTCTCTTCCTATTATAAATATGATGCAGTGCATCGTTCATCATGGGCCATGAGAAAAGAAAGGAGAAAGGATCAAAAAAAGCCAGCCGGTGTTATTATTATTTCCAAGAGTTCCTCTCGCGAGCCGTCCGAGATTCAACCGGTCTACCCCAGCCAGCGCAGCAGACATAAAAACTTCTTCCATCCTGCCCTGAACCTACTTTCTTTTCTTCTTTCGTGCGGCGGTACGATTTCGAAATTTCCCCTGGTTACTTCTACATCCTTTACTATTCTCTATGATGTCCTGAAGTGTCAATCGTGCCACAGAGCGAAAATATTGCATACTTAGTTTACCAGCCACTTCCGCTTCTGACTGCTTTAATTGTCAAGGTGGCCTTGGCGGCGTGCTGAAGACTGAACATATCTTTTCTTTTTGTCGGTGTTTTGTAGTTGCAGATGTTCTACCGAAAAGGGTACCTTATATGCATCGTATCCCTTTGAATTCGGAAGATATTGTCTAGTAACTTTTCAAGTAGCTTGAGCCAATCTTAAAAAAACTCTTCGAACTTGAATTATCTGCCTCGTCTACATTTTTTGTGTTTGTACATTCTGTATCCGCATATCTCTGATTGTTGTTCCACGTCAAGCTGTAACGTCGACCATCTTCTGGATCAGGTTCAGCTTCTTCCTGCTGCGGTGAATATATCTGCACTAAGCATGAGTGGCCTCAAAGTTGTCGCATTGATCTCCGGCGGCAAGGATTCGTTCTTCTCCATCTTACATTGTCTAGCGAATGGACATGAGGTTGTGGCCCTTGCAAATTTGCATCCGCCGCTCCAAGATGGCGAACAATCCGACGATATCGATAGCTTCATGTATCAGACAGTCGGTCACTCTGTCATCCCACTCTACGAGAAAGCTTTAGGCCTACCTGTCTACAGACAGGCGGTATTGGGCTCGGCAGTTGATTCCAACAAGAGTTATGCTACACCTCGCCACAATGACGGACAAGTCACAGCTGCAGAAGATGAGACAGAAAGCCTACTTCCACTCCTCCTCAGAGTCATGGCAGCACATCCCGAGGTGAAGGCAATAAGCACAGGAGCCATACTTTCAGATTATCAGCGTACTCGTGTGGAATCTGTCGCTATGCGTTTGGGATTGACACCGTTATCCTATCTCTGGCAGTATCCATTCTTGCCCCCATATTCTGAGACATCACTCCTTGATGATATGGCGGCTATCGGCCAGGACTCTCGTATCATAAAGGTTGCCTCGGGCGGACTCGATGATAGTTTCCTTTGGGAAAACGTGTCGAGCGTGCGTACGAAAGGCCGACTTGTCAAGGCTATGCAACGATTTGGTACTTTGGGCGATGGTGCCGCAGTGGGCGAAGGCGGAGAGTTCGAGACGCTCGCTGTCGATGGTCCTTGGCCCATCTGGAAGCATTCTATCCAAGTCGACTCCGATGATCGCCTTGTGTCTATGGGGGATGCAGGTGTCGTGTCTCTGAAACTGAAGAATGCGCGTCTTGTTGCGAAAGATCCTGCTGATGCGTCTGTCACAGCTGCTTCTGTGCTAGAGCGATTACGACAGCCCCCAATGCTGGATAACAAATTCGCAGAGATTCAGTCTCGAATCGATACAGAGCACGAGGCATCAAGTGAAGACCTGCTACAGGATGCCAATGAGAAAATTGACCTCGAACATACTTGGACGGAACAACACACTGGCAATCTAATCACTGTATCTAATTGTGTGGGCAGAGGCAGTGGTGCGAATGCACAGATGAGGGACATCATGGAACGGCTGGCCACCGACCACAATGTCCAACCTTCAACGATAGTGTTCACAACAATTCTACTAAGGAACATGTCGGACTTTGGAGGCGTTAATGCTGCCTATGGGGCAGGTTTCACTACACCTAATCCACCAGCGCGTGTCACAATATCGTGTGGAGATAAATTACCCAAGGATGTGCATGTATCGCTGTCTGTTGTCGCTTTGACCGGCACAGCTCAGCAGGCGAAAAGAGGTCTACATGTGCAGTCAAGGTCATACTGGGCTCCAGCGAATATTGGTCCTTACTCACAAGCGATCTCGGTACCGATAACATCCGTTCACGATTCCTCTGGCCCGCTAGTTGTACATGTTGCAGGCCAGATTCCATTGGTTCCGGCTATCATGGACTTTTCGTCGGCAGATTCTCTTAGTCCTGCTGCTCACTTTAAACAGCAAGCCATTCTATCCTTGCAGCACCTGTGGCGTATCGGTCAAATTATGAGTGTAAAGGGCTGGCTCGGGGCAGTCGCCTTCATAGACCGTAGTTCCGAGGTCTCGGGGAGCGAACGTGCCCGCATCGCCGTTCAGGCGTGGAATCATGCACATTCTCCGACAGATCAGAACGCTAGTGGGGAAGAAGACGACGACGAGGATGTTGATCTATGGGAGCAGACACATGGACAATATCAGTCATACGGCCACTCCTCTGGTACCCTGACAGAGAGGGCTGACATCAGGAATGAGTCCATCCCTCCAATCTTTGTGGCCGAAGTAGAAGAGCTGCCGAAGAGCGCTCCTATCGAGTGGGCCAGTGTGGGGAGCACTGCATTACCGCAGAGCATGAACACCAGAGGTAATCACTACCTGTTATCTCATCATAGGCATCTTCTTTATTAATAATTCATCACAGGACATATCACATCGAAATGCATGTGCCAGACGATGCAGGCCTCATGTAACGCTGAAAGCAGCATTACGTCCTGCTGGGTGACGCTGTACGACTTTCCCACGTCAATACTCAGTCACACAGATCTTGGCCTTATAGACCATACTGGTAACGCGTACGATGGATCTTACACCATTTATACTACGCAACCGGTCAAGTCAGAAGTGTTGCCTTTTCCGCAAGCAACAATAATACCTTGCTACCGAATCTGGGACGCTGAGGGAAAGCCTGTCTCAGTGATTATAGCTTACCGATCCGCTTAGAAAGACCAATCATGCAACGCACTACGCATAATATCGACAGTACAGCACTAGCCCATGATGTTTGTGATTTCCTAAGTGGGGTCATACTGTACTCCAACTCATCGTTTCACGAATCATTACCCGTGTTGATGTTTGACCCCGCATCTGCATACTCATCGATTATCATCATCATCGACGTCGTCAACGTTTCTACACTACAGACTTCGTCCGGTACACCATAGTTCAACCCCGCAGCTGATTCCGTTGGAGCAACACCTGTATTCCCGGAGTGGTTCTGACCACCATAGGTGGACTTGTCACTGCAGGCACGCGGGCAACACCTCATCTCACCGAGGTAGAGTTCACGTTGTGTTACGCAATAGACAGGATCAACATGACAGACATATTGTGAATGCAGCAGGGATCCCGAACATTGTAGGATGATAGACTCAAGGTATTTATACTAGATACTGTAGGTCTGAGGAATCTCTTTGCGTTCTCTTCCTAAGTTCTTATAAACCCTCCTTCTGGCATCAATCCACTCTGCACACATCATCAATACACTACTTGCTTTCTCGGACATAACAGAGAGAAGAATTTTGTGCAATGGCTCCCGACATCAACGGACTCTCAAGTGGAACGCGCAGGGTAGACTATTCGACCCCTGGGTCAACAGGTTATAACATTCCTGATATCAACATCAATGTTAGTGAAGTCTTCATGCGATGCGTATCATAAGGATGAGAACACTGAGGACGGTATCCAGGATCCAAGCAATCGCAAAATCCGTGTATTGACCATTGGAGCTGGCGTGTCTGGCATTCTCATGGCCTATCAGCTACAGAAGCACTGCAAGAACGTCGAGCATGTGGTTTATGAGAAGAACCATGATATTGGTGGTACGTGGTTGGAGAATGAGTATCCTGGTTGTGCTTGTGATATTCCCAGCCATGCCTACACTTACAACTTTGCTCTCAATGTGAGTACTTTGATCGCCTTGCAGTAAAAAAAACAAACGGATAAAACACTGATCGCTCACCTGCTAGCCCGATTGGCCTCGTTTCTTCTCTTATGCCCCAAATATCTGGGAATACTTGGACAAAGTATGCAATGTGTTCGACCTCCGCAAATACATGACTTTCAATGCAGAGGTGATGGGCTGTGAATGGCAAGATGAATTAGGAGAGTGGCTTGTTTCTCTACGTCAGACGTCCCCTTCAGACGGCTCTGTCCACGAATTCCAGGAACGTTGCCACATACTACTTCACGCCACGGGCATCCTGAACAACTTCAAATGGCCCGTGATCCCGGGACTGAAAGACAAATTCAAAGGCCGCGTGATTCACACTGCCCGCTGGCCAAAAGACTACACCAAAGAGCAATGGCAGAACGACCGGGTAGCGGTTATTGGATCAGGTGCATCCTCGATCCAAACAGTACCACATATGCAACCATATACCAAACATATTGACATCTTCGTGAGGACAGCAGTATGGTTCGTCCAGATCGCCAACAACTACGGGCAGAATCATGCGTACAGCGATGAAGAAAGAGCTCTCTACCGCAGAGACTCGGCGGCGCTGGTCGCTCACGCCAAAGACATAGAAGACCAGGTCAATGGTCTCTGGGGCTCCTTCTATGCGGGCACAGAAGCGCAAGCCGATGGCCAGAAACTATTTCGAGCACGTATGGCCGAGTTCATCAAAGACGAGAGGTTGCTCAAGGGATTCACACCCGATTTTGGAATCGGATGTCGTCGCATCACGCCCGGTGATCCCTACATGCTGGCGATCCAGAAAGAAAATGTCGATATTCACTTCACTCCTGTAATGCAATGTACCGAGGACGGTGTCGTTGGCGAAGATGGAGCGGAGAGAAAATGCGACACGATCATCTGTGCTACTGGATTCGACGTCAGTTACAAGCCCCGGTTTCCCATCGTCGGAAAGGGAGGCGTGGATCTGAAGGATAAGTGGGCCACCAGCCCGGCTGGCTATCTGGGTCTCATGATTCCTGACATGCCCAACTTTGTTACATTCATTGGGCCTACATGGTAAGTCATCCTTATTTCTCTCTTATGGTTCGTCGAGTCCTACACTTGTAGCCACAAGATCCGCCCACGTCCTCGTGGAAGAGAGACAAAAATAAGTAAACGAGGACTAATAAGGCATCTACCCTATAGGCCAGTAGAGAACGGCTCCGTGATGGGCCCCCTCGGGACCGTGGCAGAATACACAATACAGCTAATCACGAAGCTCCAAAACGAGCCCAACATAATCTCCCTTGCGCCATCTCAATCCGTCACCGACGCCTTCAACGACCACGCGCAAGAATGGATCAAGCACACCGTGTGGAAGGAAGGGTGTCGCTCATGGTACAAGGACAACGACACGGGCCGCGTCAACGCCGTGTGGCCGGGCTCGAGTCTGCACTATCAGCACACGATCGCGACGCCTCGTTATGAGGACTTCGAGATCGTGAGGAAGCAGAACGACAAGGAGAATATGTTCAGTTGGCTGGGCATGGGTTGGGCGGTGGAGAATAGAGAGCCGGACGCGAACAAGAGTCCGTATCTGAATACTGACGTGTTGGATCCGAAGTGGGTTGCATCTTATACTGAAAAGGACGAGAAGAACGGGAACGGTGGAGGGCTTGGTAAAGAGGTGATGGGAAATGGTGATGGGAGGGGAGACGAAGGCTTAGGCGATGAAGGTGGGAAGGTCCTGATGCAGGCTGGTACCAAACAGAATGCCTGATATGCTTCAGTTCTGCTCCGTGGAGATCGTATAACAGCAGATGCAGGTCTTGGTGTCTCTTGACAGGAGCGCATTCCATCCGGACTACGCGTAATTTACCTTCGTCATGATTGAAGTTCCTTCCCTTCTGAGACCAAAGTCCTCGTTGCGTCATTTGGCCTTTGGCGGTCTTCCTCTGGTCGACCTTACTCTGACATGCAACCTCTACTATTCGCCCAGTATTGTATCAATCTTGTAGCCTGATACCCATTCCCCTTAGTCAAGACGTAATCATTGCATCGCCTCGTAGCTTTCGCTTCGAATGAGCGACTCTTTGGATAAAGTGTAGAGCAGGAATATCGATATTGTATTTATTGTAGAGAGAAGCGGAGGTCCAAGGCCGGAGGAGCGGGCCGAACCGCAGAGCCCCTCGTAACAGAACATCTGCTCCATGACATGTGAACGTGGATATCAGTGTATACCATCTCTAGTCATATGTATTTCTCGAAGCTGACGACATTCTGCTGTCTACGAGAGTAGTCGAAGGTTCTGTACTTCTGCCTTCTGCATTTGACATGCACCACTGAGAGAGCGTAACGCTCGAGAGCCACTCATCTGCGGTCATCTTCCACAGCCCCTCATCTCCTTTGGAGGCCAAACAGCAACAATGGCCATATCACCAGCCATGCACGGCTTGCACAACTCGACTGGACAAGAGGAACAACAGATGCACGAAGCAAATGCCAGGGCTGCAAAGACAATGTCCATACAGACATTGGGTGGCGCCACCAGTGCATCGGGAAGCACGGCGAGCACGAATGTAGCTGAGCAATTGGACGAGCAAGAAAGAAGCAAATACGTCAAGGGTATATTTGAATCTTGATAAAACACTGTCTGGATCTACTACTGACAATCCCTTCACAGGCAAAAAGATTGGTGCAGGTCAATACGCCGATGTCTTTTCTGCCCACCTCAAATCCGATCCGTCAAAGCTCGTCGCGATCAAGAAAATCAAAGTAGGACCCGAAGTCGCAGAATGGGGCATTTCTCACGACTCCCTGCGAGAAATTAAATTCCTGCAGGAGCTCTCTCATCCAAACATCATCAGACTACACTCCATCTTCAGCTCCAAATCTCAAAACCTGAATCTCGTCCTCGAATACCTACCCCAAGGCGATCTATTGAAGCTCATCCAGGACGTGGAAAACATCCATTACGGACCCTCGGACATCAAGGCATGGATGGTCATGCTCTGTCGCGCCGTCTGGTTCTGCCACCAGAACTTCGTGCTACATCGCGATATCAAGCCCAACAATCTGCTGATTGCCGCCAACGGCGAGATCAAACTCGCTGATTTCGGTCTCGCACGCAGCTTTGCGGATCCTTATGCGCCAATGACTTACAACACCATCACGAAATGGTACAGGCCTCCTGAGCTGTACTTCCAGGCTCACTTTTACTCTGCGGCAGTCGACATCTGGTCAGTAGGGTGTGTTTTTGCAGAACTCATCGCTCGCAAAGTCTTTTTGCCGGCGATCCCAGACACCGATCTCAACATGATCGCGATGATATGTAACCAGATCGGCACGCCGACCGAAGACAACTGGCCTGGCGTCAGTAAGCTACGAGGCTACATCGCGCCCGCAAAAGAAGACATCAAGCCGGTCAAGTCGCGCGAAGAATGGGAAATGACATTCCGAACCCTTGGCCCTGTCGGTGTTGATCTGTTGATGAAAATGCTCGCCCTCGATCCACGACAGAGGTTGACCGCCACCGAGGTTTTGGAGCATGAATGGTGGACTTCCGACCCCCGACCATCGAGGCTGGAGGATCTGCCGAGGAAGGGAGGAGGCGGTGTAGGTGGTGAGAAGGTCATGAGTGATGATCTGACGAGGAGAGGCGGTGAGTTGCCTGCTGGGAGAGGAGATGGCGTCGCTCGTAAACTCGACTTTTCGTCCATGATGGGATGAGTTGAGTTCACTTCTCAAATGCCGGACTTATGTCTATCTTTCCGAGCCCGCTACCCCAGCAGCACAGAGCTCAGACTACAGACAATTGAGCTGAGAAAGATATCCGCTTTCACGCTGAAGCACAGAGTTACGGGCCGTGTGCATCGAAACGAATTTAGCAGGCTCTTCTGTCCCAAAGACGGCACCAACTAAAGGAAACCGACTAAAACCCAGAAACTTTCATCTCGCAAACAAGCAAACCAGGCACTCCTCCTTTCGTGCTATTCAGAGCTCTTCGAGAACAAGCCCACAACAACACTATCCAGTTCGAGGCTCCATCAGCACGGCCTGGATCTCCTACCCACACCTAACCGACCAACCAAGAGTCTACCTTTCTTCTCCAAACCCCACCACGATCCCTCCTCTGCTCTTATTCTAAATCCATTCAATCGTACACTTGTACTCTTCAAGCAAAGAACTGCCGTAAAGACAATTCCCCGGCCACGACTAGAAGAAGCATACGAACGGCTCCAGGTATATATATATCTTGAAGGATACGACTCCTCTTGGACTGCAAGAACGTCCAACCAAAGACGACGAAGAACGAAAGAAAGTACGGCCGCGGCTCGAGAATAACGGAGAGCATGATGAAGAGAGAAAGGAGAAGAAGGAAAAAGATGCTCGAGCCAGATAAGCAAGATCTTGTGCAATGGCGAAGACAAGGCGAACAACGGGCACGGAGACGGACAAGGTAACCAAGCAGAGCTAAAAGAGTAGATCCATTACGGAAGTACCAGCCTATATTAGTAGATAGACCAGACAAAGAAAAGGCAAAAAAGAGATAAAGGCACTACTACCGCTGGGAAAATGAAATTGAATACTTGATCGCTGTTTCTCGTGTGTTGCGTTGCCTCTCAACAGTAAGTGTCTAAGTACAGCACTTGTACTTCCGTTACCTCTCTCGCTGGGCAGTGCAAGAGACTATGATACACCCTTTCATCGATGGTAAAGTGCAGCCATAAACAAGAACATAGAACAAGACAGGTAAGACAAGCACGATCAAGTAGAGTCGGATAATAAACATAAAACTATAGGGGATGAAAAATATGAGTACCGTACGCAGCAGCAGGCAGACAGACAGATAGGCAAGAGTGGCAGGCGCACAAACACACAAAATAATAGTCCCCCTTCCTCCATTCCCCCTCGTTCCTTTCTTTCTCTCCCTTGCAGACCTCGAATCCAAGATCAACGTATTACCAGGGCCTCCTTTTCCCCGTTGCCCTCTTCGCTTGCCTCATCCAAGCGCAAAACCCATTAGATATCCAACCCATCCAGCCCTTTGTTCCCTTCATCGTAGCTCGTGAATCCGACCGACACACACAAAAGAAGAAAAAGACAAAAAGCGAGACGTAAAGCATGCGGAACTAAAACAGAAAGGACCATACAAGATAAGCGAACAGAGACGAGAAAGGGGAAGAATTACAGCTCCTCCTTGAACACAGTCTGGTGCTCACTGCTCCTCCTCGGGTTGCCTTCGACGCCGAACCCAGTAGGAGGCGCGAGCGACTCATCAAAGTGATCTCTCGCCTCCTCGAACTCGCCCTCATCATCGTCCTCATCGTCTACGTCTTCGTCGCTGTGTGTCACGGTACGGGCAATTGCGGACAAGGTCTCATTGTGGGCGTTGTTGACGCCTGCATTTGCGTTGTCTGCAGTTCCTGCGGTGACACTGTGGGAAGCGCGAGAATGGCGGCCAGAGCGACCGCGGCGCTCTTCACCGTCGGAGGAAGACGAAGAGAGAGAAGAGATGGAGTGCATGTCTGCTTCGTGGCGGCGGAAGGATGACGAAGAAGCAACATCTGACAAGGAGTCTGCGGGGCCCTTGACAGTCCCGGAAGCGGCGAGAGCGGCTGCGTCTGCGCTTACTGGGGTTGTGGTAGATTTCGCCGTCGAAGAGGTGGCAGCAGCAGCACGGTCAGACTCACTTGGGACTTGAGCTTGAGATCTACGCTTGAACTTAGTGAAGAAGCCTGTGAATCCTCTGGATTTGCGCTGCTCAGCCGCTGCTGAGGTGGGTGAAGTAGGTGGAGTAGGTGAAGTGGGCGACTTGGGCGCTGTCGTCGATGCCTCAGTTGCCGACTCCTTCACTGCTGCAGGCGCCGCAGCCGATTCGACCGGCTTGGTTGTGGAAGAAGCTGTGACATCAGAAACGGGAACTGTTGCTGCCTCTTCCGTGACGGAGCCAGGCTTCCCCACCACAGCAGCTGGAGGAGCAGTGGCGCGCTCGGCTATGGAGCGAGGATCAGCGATCAGACCTCCTGCTGCCGCTGCAGGAGCTGCCGCAGTCGTGCTTGCGCCTTCAGCTACCTCTGCATCAGACTCGTCAATGCTGGAGATGCTGCTGCTTCTGCTACTTCCTGAGCTAGACGAAGTCACCATTGCAGAGACGTGGCGTTCAAGCTCGGGACGCAGGGATCCATCTGCTTGAGTCACACCCGAGCCACGAGTATCAGTGCGGGCCACTGCATCGGACTCCGGGAGGTCGGTTCCTGTGTTGACAACTTCAGGTACAGCTGCTGCAGGCTCAGTGGTGGTTGTGGTGGCCTCATGCGCACCAGCGGCCGCAACAGCAGGGACAGCAGCTGCTCCAGAAACGGACTTCCTAGAACCCAAGAAACGGCGCTTTTCGCCCTCCTTGCTCTTCTTTTCCTCCAGCTTACGGGCTTTCTCGACAGCCTTGGCTTCGTTCTTCTTGGCCTTTGCTTCTGCTTTCTCTTCGGCTGTTTCGTGTACAGTCAGTATGACGAAGCGGCAATCGAACCTGTCTTAGACTTACCTCTGAGACGCTTTTGTTCAGCTTTGGTCTCTCTCTGCCTCTCCTTCTCGGTCTGGACGACACGTCTCTGCTCTTCTTCATCAAGGCGTCTCTCTTCATCCGCCGCTCTCTTTTTTTCTGCGGTCTCGCTGATCTCGTTCAGGGTTGGCTGGAGCCTGCCCTGTGCAATGGCGTTGAGCTCTGACTGATCCATATATCTACCACCACCAATGTTGATCTTTCCAAAGTTCTTCTGGCGACTCTCGCTGTCCGCAGTGGCACGGGCACGGGCCTTGGCCTCCCACTCCTCCATCATGGCGGGCGAGACCTTGCCAGTCTCCTGGAAGACCTTCTCGTCCATGTTGTGCATCTGAGCTTGCACCTTTCTCTCAGCTGCGGCCAGTAGAGCAGCGCGGTCATTTGCACGTTTCTTGGCGTCTACCTCGGCGACCGAGTTGTTCAGACCAGACATCTGGTGACGGATCCTACGTGAAGTGAACTCGTCATCGGAAGAGTCGTCGTCTTTGTTAGTCGCAGTTGTCTCGCTGTCTGCACGGCGGCGCTGACGACCGCGAAGTGACAGGCGGTTGCGAGGCGACTCGTACTCGTAGCCGTAGTGGGCCTTGTAGCGAGCAACACCATCTGGATCGAGTTTGGCGAGTCTCTCCTGCGCAAGTTTCTGCGCGGCTTCTTGCAGATGAATGTACTGCATGGCCTGCTGTTTGAGATCTGGAGGTGCACTAGAGGAAGACGCCTGGCGAGCCTGCACACTTGTTGCAGCACTCAAGCCGACCATGCCGGCAGCTGCGGCAGCCTCGTCCTCTTTTCTCTTCTTCTCTTTGGACTCGTACATCTGTTTGGCCATGGATATTGCGGAGGCGCGGAGAGCGGCTTGCTGTCGCTTCTCCTCGACTTCAATTTCGACGGGAGGGCGCTCCGTGTACATTTGACGGTCGGCGTTGGATTGATAGTTCTGAGTCCTCGCGGCGCGAAGAGCGTTGGCATCGACGGCAGGGGTGTTGGGTTGCGTCTTCTTCACCGATGGCTTGTTGGCGAAGGTGGCGGCGCTCAGGGCGTTGGCGCGTGAGTTGGCTGAATCAGGATATGCAGGATGGGCAACGGGAGCAGGAGTTTCCTTCATCGATTTCGACCTGTTGACGGCGCCTGTGGCGGCAACGAGAGCTCTTCTACGGCCCTCCTCGGTGTAGCCATAGTCCAGTTGAGGGCTGGTGCTCTTCTGGTGCAGCGCAATGTTTGCGGCAGAATTGCCTTCTGCAGACGGCTGTGGCATCCACAGATCCAGTTTGCCTCCATCGCGGTGAGCTAGAAGAGCGGCCTTGGAACCAGCTGCGCTGAGCTCAGGCTTCCAGAGAGGCGCCATCTTGTAGTCTTTGGCAAGCATGGCAGCTTTGCCAGCATCCGCTGAAGGGTCGGGCTTCCAGTGCTCAAATGGCTTTTGGTTGTTGTTAGCAAGATTGGCGGCTGCATTTGCCGAACCTGCAGTGTTGATCCCAACCACGGGATAGCTGGGTAGGTCTTCGGGGCGCGCATACTTTAATGATTGCGCAGCGCCTGAGGGAGAGGTTGGTAAGTCATGTTCAAGATTTAGTCAGAGACAATTAACTTACTATGTGAGGAGAGCTTGTTGTTTGCATCTAGAATCTTGTCTTTTTGTGGCGAACCTTTGGGTTTCGTCACGTAGAGAGCGGCCGACGAAGCCTGCTCTTGCAGTCTAGTATCGCGATGCGCCGAGGGATCGGGACACGGCGGGGCAGTGAGGTGATGGTCATGACCAGGCTTCATCAGCTCCTCCTTTGTGTGCTGGCGCGTGGGCTCAGTGTGACCAGACATGGTCGCACCGGGCTTCGAAGTCTTGGATTCGGTGGACTTGGTAGGCTGAGTGGGTTGGCTGGATTGAGTGGGTTGAGATAGGGTATGAGATTGAGTATGAGATTGATTGGAATGTTCACTTTCTGGCTCAAGCTTGGAAGGAGTGTTGGCAGCTTCCGATTCGGGCGTCGCAGCTTCTTCTTCTGTCTGTTTGAGAATAAAAGCAGTGTCGCCGGCGCTTTTCACTTGATGTTGATCAGAAGACATGAAAAGCCAGGCCGGGCGCGGATGAGAGAAGAGAGAGATGACACAATATAAACGGGTACACTGCTTCACCAAAAGGGTATATCAGGTTTGGGCAGAACAGTGAGCGTAACGGCGGCGAGTTGCACGCAAGATAGGCAACATATAACATCTCTCTTTCTCTGTCGCTCTCCCGTTCAGTATTGGAATCGACGTCATCAACCTTGAAGCATCGATAGCGCCCAGGACGTCACTGTTTGTGCTTCCCGGCGTTCCACTTGCGGTGGCCGCACGGGGCACTTTGCACCCAAGCTCCGTTTTCCCTTGGGCTTGTGTCTGGACCTTCTGGCTGTGCTGCACTGCGCTGCATCTGCTTGTCATCTTTTGTTTCCTCGCCAACCCACTCTTTATTGGCAGTCAACCGTAATTAATTCTTTTCCTTTGCAGCATTTCTCGGGTCATATTCGATCCTAACCCTCTGTCCCCAGACTTGAGGCGACCGACATGTGAGCGTCAAGAGCTATACAAAAGACTGCTTCAACAGCAATCTTCCAAATCCACACTTCACACGATCTACGCCAGGGTTCCCCGGCCCGCAAAGACCTCCCTGCTCCAACAAGCAAGCTAAACTCGAGTAATAAACTTGTTTTTGATCGCACGTCAAGTCACTTCTCGAATCGATAATAAATAGTCCTCCATGATACTACAACACTGATTGGTTTTGCTTTTCTAATTCATCTTCGACACGGACGACAAGATGGAGCCCATTCGCTTTGACAATATTCTCAACTTTCGAGATGTCGGTGATTTAGTAAACAGATACACAGGGTCAAAGTCAGACATCAATTGGACATTCACCTGACCATACCCTCTGCTCACTGTTTTGTGTGCAGGAAGATGAAGACGGGTCTTTTGTATCGAAGTGCTCGACCTGGTAGGATTTCTTTTCTCGCTTGTCCTTTCCAACTATTTTCCTTTCTTTGATTCTCTTCCATTTTATAAACCACTCCTGCATCTCAGCGGCCAGGTAGAGCAGATCAGCATCTGTCACCCTTTCGCTTCAATTTCTCTTTTACGAAAGGACTACTTTACAGTCCATCCCTCATGTTGTCTCTCGTGTTCAACATTCGTGGGGCATTCATGGATACCTACTGCGCTTGCTTTTCCTTGCTCTTGCTGCAAATACACCAGCTCAAAGATCAATTGCGAGTGCAGTAACGCTCACTGTCGCACCCCAACAGACAACGCCTCGGAGAAGGACCGCGATCTGCTCCTCAACACCTACAAAATCAACACCATAATCGACCTACGCACAAAGTCCGAGCACATCCAACAAGCGCAAAAGCGCAACAACAACACCACCAACAAGACATCTCCAAACACCCCGACCACCTCAGACGCAGCAATCTCGCACCTCTCCGCCCCCGAGCCCCTAGCGCCCTCAAACAACGCCGCCGCAACCCCCCTCAAGATCCCCGGAATCACATACTCCGAGATCAACTTCAACGGCGGCTCCTACTCATGGGCACTAATAAAAAAACTGCGGTACACATCCACCGCCAAACTGCTCTACCTGATGGCGACAGGCTACCGCATCCAAGCGATCAGTATCCTGGGCAAAGAAGTCATGAGCGAGCGCGGACTGGTGGGTTTGGCCGAGGATAGTGTCGAGCACTGCACGTCCGAGGTGCGCGCTGTGTTTGGCGTTTTGGATCCACTCCTCTCGCAGTCTTCGTCCTCGACAACAACGACAACGGCAGCAGCAGCAGCAGCAGAGCAGACATCGTGGCCGATCCTGGTCCATTGCACCCAAGGCAAAGACCGCACCGGCCTCGTCATCCTGCTCATCCTACTCCTCTTACGCGTCGACGCCCCCGCTATAAAAGCAGACTATATCCTCTCGCAAGAAGAACTGAAACCTGAGCGCGAGGAGAGACTGCATGAGATCAGGGAGATTGGCTTGCCGGATGGGTTCGCGGATTGTCCTGAGGATTGGATCGAGAGGGTCGCGGCGTATGTGAAGGACAAATATGGGGGCGTCGAGAGGTATCTGAGTGAGACTTGTGGGGTTGATGAGGAGGTGCAGAGGAGGGTTAGGGAGGTTTTGTTGGCTTGATCTCCGTGAGCTTCCTATGGGGAATCAAACAAGGCATGGATCTTCTGCATGGATCTTCTGCCGATGCCCACGAAACATACATGATTTTGCGTGGGTATGTGTGTGTGTGTGTGTAAAGGGGACATTATATTGACAAGGTGCAGATACAACCAACTTTTGTCTATATATTTCATCCGTCATCATCACTGCATCATCATTTTTGTTTTCCTGGTCTGTTCTGCTCTGCTTATATCATAAGCCAGAAAATACCCCTCTGCTCACCACTCTTCACATCCTTGCTCTTCATTTCTTGCCCCTCAGCTATCCTCACTCATTGTGTACATACATGCACTTTCTTAAGCCTTGGTGATGTTGACAGGGAAAGCACTCTTCTCAGATGCGACCGAGTGAGCCTTTGCGCCTGCGAGACCGAACTGAGTGTCGATACCCTCAACACGATGAGTGGAGTTGATGTTCTTGACCATGGTGATCTGGTAGCAGGTGGCGGAACCCTGTCTGGAGATGATGGTCGAGTAGGCGAGGAAGAACTCCCAGATCTGTTATTTCACGTCAGTCTCATGGACATGAGACAAAAGAAGAAAAGAGCAAAAAACTTACGCGAAACCAGCGCTTTCCGTACTTGGCCTCGACCTTCTCCCTGTTGCCCATCCAGTTGCGGTACCAGCGCCAGAGAGTGGCACTGTAGTGAACACCAATGGTATCGATGCCCTTGATCTCAAAGCCAGCGCCCTCGAGCTTGTCGATGGTCCAGCCGAGAGGAGTGGAAGCGTCAGCACCGGGGAAGATGTACTTGTTCATGAAAAGACCCCAGATGAGATCCTCGTATTGCCAGGACTTGCGGATACCGGCGTACTGCATGAAGAAAACACCATCGTCGTCGAGCATGTCGTGGATCTGGGAGAGGAAAGTGGAGAAGTGGCGGACACCGACGTGCTCGGACATCTCGAGACAGGTGATCTTGTCGTACTTGCGGGTGCCTTGATCGGGCAGAGGGGTGTCACGGTAGTCCATGCACAAGATGCGGCTCTGCTCGTCGGAAACACCAACATTGCGGAGGCCGTTGTTACCCCACGCAGTCTGGTTGCGGCCGAGAGTGATACCGGTGACCTTGGCGCCGTAGTTGGCAGAAGCGAACTTGGCAAGAGTGCCCCATCCGCAACCGAGGTCAAGCATGTGGTCGCCAGCCTTGAGAGCAATCTTCTCGCAGACAATGGCGAGCTTGTTGTCCTGGAGCTCCTCAAGAGACTCTTCCTTGTTGATGTCGGAGATGATGCCGGAAGTGTAGATCATGCGGGGGCCGAGGAACCAGCTGTAGAAGTCGTCACCGCGGTCGTAGTGGTCGCGGACCTGCTCTTCGTCCTGGGAACGAGTGTGCATGATGACCTCGGGCATCATGCCAGTCAGGAAGAACCAGAACAAGCTGAGAGTGAAACGGAAGTTGGCCCAGTCGTGGCGGTACTCCATGATCTCGAGAGCGTCGCCATTGAAGTCGACGTCACCGTCAAAGTACTTCTCGTGGAAGGTCTCCATGGGGATCTTCTTGTGACCAAAGTAGGCAGCCTTGTCCTCGGCCTTGTGGAAGGTGAGGTAGTGCTCGACGGGCAGACCAGGGTACTTGGCCTTCTCGTTCTTGCGGGGAGTGTAGCCTGAGGCAGCGGTCCAGAAGACCATGAGGATGGGAATGGCGGTCAAGATGGCGAAGAAGATCCATGTCTTGTAGCCTCCACCAACCTTCCAGGCAAAGTATCCAGGGACACCCGCGAGAAGAGCGAACAGGATGTTGTTGTTGAACGACTCGCTGCCGGCAGCGTCAGCTGGGAGAGGGGCATTCTTGATTGCCGGATACTGACATGGCAGGATAGATTAGTACTAGAGCTGATGCCTGGTTGCCTGGAGCTCTGCTGAGAGCATGTGATCCAACTGCTGTTCACAAAACTTACCGAAGTAGATCTCACGCCATATTTGGTGCTGGATGGCGCAGGAGGCTCAGCCGCAGGAGTCTTGATATACTCAAAAGACTCCTCGGAGTACTTTGAGTCGTATTCCATGATTGAAGAGGCGGCAATGGGACGACAGAGAGAGAGAAGAAAGAAGGAAAGAGTGAGGAAACAGCTGTACCTTACCTTATCCAGAATAATGCACAGACATGGACTTTGTGGTGTACAACAATCCCAAGCTTCCTGCCCTTGCCCTGGGAATCTCGCGCTTGGACGCGTCAAAAGCCCCGCACTGACCAAGGGGTGTTTGGTGCTTGACCCTCGCTGGTCCGTGGCTTCTCACCGCGTACCTCTTACTACCAATCCTTGAAGCTGACCATTGAATCAACTCAAGGTGTTTCATCCATTGCGAGTCATCTTCAGGCATATTATTATCGTTCACGACACATCCATGTTTGCACTCTCGACGTAGGCTCGTTCGCAACCAATGATAGTAAGTGTGTCGCTGATGACCAGCAGTAGACACCTCGGTCAGAACGCAGTGTCGCGTCGTCGTGTGAGGTTCACCTAAAGAACCTGGAGATACTGTACCGTCGGTCAATCTTTCCAACAGAAACCATGGCACTTTCCTCAACAACTTCTACCTACGATTCAGTGAAATAATGCAAGTTCCAGGCTTGGTGTGGAGACCGTATGGACAAGGACTACTTACCTAGATACAGACATTGTACTTAGAAGTGTCAATGTACTGTAAGGTAGGTCTCGTTGATTATACTTGAGCAAGCCCCATAAGTCTTTATCGACTTCATCTGCTCGAATCATCCCGAATCACCAACACTATCCGCCGCCGCTTGTTCTACATGTACTCAATGCTCTCCATGACTTGCACCAATGATCCCGAGTCGGATCGTGAGGCCGCGTCCGCCATCTGCTCATCCTCTGCTGTGTCCATTGTCAGCATGCTGTTATCTCCACCACCCATACTCGATGCCTCCTCTCCAGTCTCGCTGTCGCATGCTGCACGTCGCACTTCTTCATCGATCGCCATCATCCTGACTACAAATTCACGTTGCAGCCGATCCAACCAGCTAGAGAGTACCTCGCCCTCCATGATTCCTTGCTGAGCCTGGAGCAGCTCTTCTTTCAAGCTGAGTATCAACTTCCTCCTGCGAGCATGTACGATGGCCATCGATGATGCCTTCTGCCGTTCGAGCCGCTCTCGAAGCTTGTTGGCGACCAAGGTAGCATACTCCAAAACATCTGCAGGGAATGGCAACACTCTTGCTAGCTGCAGGCCATAGTGCTCTTCGATCACGATGCCATCTGTGAGCTTGTAGAGCATTGTCATGCTGTTCACATCCCTCATGTCCACCGCAAGATGCTTGTTCACCACTCCGTTCCGTTCCGACATGATATGAGCAAGCTCTCGGAAGTGAGTGGCGAACCACACCAGCGCTCTGCTGCCGACCAAGGCTTCTGCGATGGCCAGTGCGATAGCGAGCCCATCTCTGGTACCCGTGCCACGGCCTAGTTCGTCGATGATGACTAGGCTGTCCTTATCAACGTTGTTCAGGATGAATGCAGTCTCCCTCATCTCCGATGCAAATGTCGACACGTTGGCTTCGACGCTGTCATCAATCGATACCCTGGCAAACAGCTGCTTGATGATGGTGATGGACGCAAATCGAGCAGGTACAAAGCTTCCGATCTGGGCCATGACACACATTAAAGCAATGCACCGGATATATGTGCTCTTCCCGCTCATGTTGCAACCTGTGATTATCTGGAATCGATTCTGCTGCGTCGCATAGACATCATTAGGAACATATTTTCCCGTTTGGATCCTCTCTTTTATCGGGTGGCGAGCGGCCTGGATCCCGAGAGTGTTTGTGATTCGAGGTCGTACATATTCCTCGAGCGTGACGATATGTGCAAATGCCCCCAGCATGTCGAGCATTGCGATCGCTTCACTGATCTTGAAGAGAACGGAGATGTGTTGCCTGATCTCTGATGTCAGATTTTGTACTGCATTGTCACTCATAAGCAGGACTTCTGTGTGTGAGTCAGAAATCCTTTGGTTCCACTTCATCAGCTGTAGCGTCTGCATTTCGATATTGCTCTTGTTCCTGAACACGTTCTTGAACACGTCAGGTGGTAGATTTCTGCCCTCAAGATCGGCTGCGGGGAGACGAATGTAGAACATTCTCTTATTGTCGTACATGGCCTGGAGATCCATGTTGTATTCGCGGGCTAGAGTCTCAACATACTCGTAGATGTCTTCATTGCCCTCCTTGTATGTCTGCCGAGCCACATCGAGCAGTCCATTCAATCCAGACCTGACAGCATAGGTTCTCTGATTGCGCAAATCGATTGGCTTGCTGGCGTATGTGATATCATCGTTGATGGTGGAGTCTATCAACTGTAGCACCGGCTCCACATTCTCAGGAGCGCAGAGTCTTTGTATCTCACAAAGCATCGAGCTTCGCGCTCCAACCAGCGCCTCAAAGATGGAATTGATGCCTTTAACAAACTGCTTCAGCGATATCACGTTGTTGATGGCCTGTTCGGTATACTGAAGTGAGGCTTGTGTCGGTATGACGATCAGTGCGGTCAGAATCTTGTCTACATCTGGGACAGACTTTAAAGCACCTCGGACACCAAAGAACATGTCTTCTTTGCTTGTCAGCTCTTCAAGTGCATCATAACGAGTATTGAGAGTTTGCGCATCAGTCAGAGGCTGTAAAATATTGCTACGGAGCAGTCTCGCACCCATAGGCGTGAGAGTGTTGCTCAATAGGCCAAACAGGCAATCCTTGGACCTTGGATTCCGGAGGTTCTGATTGAGTTCAAGTGCATGAATGGTCGATAAGTCGATCATCATCGAACCCTCTGAGACCTCGTACCTGATGCGTAACGAGTGCATGGGGAACGTTTTCGTCAAGCTAAGCTCTATGTATTTGATGACCTGCCAGATATCAATTACGTACTATTACCAGCTCACATAACACTCACAGCAGCGAAGCAGCAAATAGCAAAGTAGTTACCACTTATGGCTATCTTGATGCTCTCCAATTCTTGGACAAACGCGAGTTGCTGAATGAGTTCGAGTCCCAGTATCTCGGCCCAGTAGCGACGACTCAGGATCATCAGGTTGCTGTTCAAGTCTATGAGATTATCCTCGATGATCGAGAACAACTTCGACTTCGGGTCTGCTGACGAGTCCACGATAAGAATCTGTGAGGGACTGAACATGGCCAACTTATGTATTGTGTGGACATAGGTTTGGCTGTCACAAATCTGACTCAGGACTGCCTCGCCTGTGTCGAGGTTCACAAAAGCAAGCCCGACAGTTGGTGCGATGCCACGAGACTCACTCACAGCACAAATGATGTGCTGAGGTTCTACACCAATCGTAGACACTGCAGTGCGAGGCCGAGCTGTCTTTGGTCGTTTATGAGCATGGCTTGTTCTCGCGCGGGACGTTGTACTGGTGGTGGTTTCACAAGTATATGGCAGATCAGAGCCGGTCACTGAAGGAGAGCCTGGCCTAGACATATAACTTGTAGATGGCTGTTCGCGAGTCGTTGATCCAGTGCTCGACACTGACTCACGTGAGCTCGGATGTGGGTCATGGTTATTACTGAACATTGTAGATAGAATCGCCAACCGCTTTATAGGTGTCATTCTAGAGTAGTAGAAGTTGGAGAGCGGATCAAGGTATGAGGTGAGAAGATACTGTAGCGAAGGTCGCTTTATTGTTCCTTCCTAAACTGAACTTCAGCCAAGGTGCCGCGGTAATGCAGCTACTGTGCCAGTACACCTAGAACGGACTGTCGTCAATCATCTACACAGCAATAAACATTGACGATACTATTCCTCCTTATAGCACTAAAGTCGCGAGCATCTTCGCTTATAGTCTGGCCTTGTTCTTTTGGTGCTCTACTTTGTTGATGCAAGAGCCCACACCTTCCAGGTTGACCTCGACTACGTCACCATCCTTGAGCCAGACCTGGGGCTTCATTCCCATTCCCACTCCTTGCGGACTGTTGCCGTGATTAGCAGGACTCAGGGTATGCGCTGATCGATAACTTACGTTCCGGTGAGAATCAAATCTCCAGGGAGAAGCGTGGTGCCTTCAGATAGGACAGCTATTGTCTTTGCCACACCGAATATCATGTCTTTTGTGTTGCTATCCTGTACAGTCTTGCCATTGACTTTCGTGGAGATTCGCAGGTTCTGCGGGTCCTTGATGATCTTGCTGCTCACGATCCCTGGTCCAAGTGGTGCCCATCCGTCGAAACACTTGCCGAAACTCCATTGCCCTCCACGCTTGAGTTGCAAATGACGATGAGACACATCATTAGCAACGCAGTACCCGGCGACATACGAGAGTGCCTCCGACTCTGGAATATTGGACCCCTCCTTTCCGATGACGGCTACCAGCTCGCACTCATAATCGAGCCCTTCATGCTCTTGAGCCACAGCTGGAACAGGAATAGGGTCAAAAGGACCGGTGATGGCCGTTGATGGCTTGTAGAACAAGATTGGATTTTGAGGGATGGGCATGTTGGATTCACGAGCATGCTGTTCGTAGTTGAGCCCCAGACAACGAACTGTCTGAACGTCCTCACGAGCTAATGGAGCTAGAAGGGTTCTGACTTCAGCGACTTGATCGGTCACTTCATATCTGCCCCATGGCGACCCTTGGATGACCTTCGCCTTTGCAACGTTGGTCAAGTCGTGGGCTCCAGATGGTAATATGGCATCACCTGGTACGTTTAGTATAGTCCCGGACATAGATGATGCTTGGAGCCGAACCATAGTATATTCTCCCATCCTTGGCGAGAAACCTGACCAACCGGGAGAAGGACGACATCGTCTGCTTGTTCTACTGCTGGAGACCCGGATACGTTTAAAGGAGTCGCCGTATCACCTTGTAAAGACATGGAAACAGTTATCGTATATATGATGAAACGACATCCGCCTTTCCCCACATGAAGATACGCACTGACCAGTCGGAGGTAAAAGTAATTGGAGTTCGACATGACCCTAGCCGAAACTCAGCTTCGGAAGTCCGAATGATGTAGTCGATGTTCGAACTTCTCATCAACAAGACCTCATTCGACCATTGCAGCTTTCCTGGGCTTTCAGTGCTTCAATCAGTGGGAGAAGGTTCACATCTGGACTACAGACGCAGCGTGAAGTCAATGGCGAGATTGTCAGGTCTACAGAGGGACGTCCTGTCACTTTACCGCAAATGTCTGCGTGAGGCAAGGAAGAAGCCCGTGGTAAGCAAAAATGACACCGAACAACGACAATTTTGTACCAGAGGCTCTTGACTAAACAACAATGCAGGATGTCAGGAGTAACTTTCTGGAGTTCGCCCGGTATGTTTTGGATTTGTAGAGCCGCCACACAAGCAGCCGGAAGCGACCAAACTAATCACTACAGCATGCAGCACCGAATTCAAGGAACACAAGAAGATTGACAAAAAGGACTTCAGTGCGGTAGAGTACATGCTTCGAAGAGGCCAACGTCAACTGGAAATATATTCAGCTCCCGGAATACGCAATATCATGAAGTAGAATCAATTTCTTGGCATCGATGTCGGGTTCCCATAAGGCCCTGACATATGCGACATCCAACGATGCGACAGCACCATCGATACCATTATCAATGAGCAGGTACCGAAGCTGTCGCATGATAGCGAAACACGATACTTGAGTCATCAAATAACCGCAAGGTGGTGGTCAAGAGGGCAACCCTGGTGGCAAGACTTCGAATCTTCAGGAATGTTCTCGAAGCTTCGCGCTTGTTCCACATTATACGCCTGCTATCCAGCAATCCTGGAAGGCATCCAGATATCGGTATCAGAGCAGGAGACTACCAGATGACACTCCTCACTTCCAGAAAGTGCTTTCGCCAGATTAGTCAATGAGGGGATGGGGTTGGTACGGTCTAGCAATTTCTACGGTGGTAGGATAAGAAGCCTATCAAAGGTATATAGGGAGGCAGTTCGACCACCTCTGTCCCTCATCATCAGAACAATCAAAACAACAAACACTCTATGCAAAGCATCCAGCAAAGACTTCCAAAGCAAGCCTACAGATTCATCAAAGTAGCACCCCACTCCACATCAAGAACAATGTCTCTCTTCCCACGCTCCATGTTTTCCACCGACTTTCCCCGCTTCCCCAGCGGTGGTGAATTCACTCCCCTCTTCCGCCTCCTGGACGACTATGCCTCGCACCAACTCACCCGCGGCGGAAGCGAGTCAGCAAGTGCCAGCCTAGCCTCCTTCACACCAAAGTTCGACGTCAAGGAGACCAAGGAAGGCTACGAGCTGCACGGCGAGCTGCCCGGCATCGAGCAAAAGGATGTCCAGATCGAGTTCAGCGACGCAAGCACCCTTGTCATCAAAGGTCGCACAGAGCGCAGTTCCGAGCGAGGCACGCATCCCTCTGAATGGCTCGAAGGCAGCCAGGAGCAGGGCAAACTGACCGACGCTTCGTCCACAACCTCTGAACAGCACGCCTACCAAAAACCCACTGTCGAAGACGAGACCGCTCCAACCATGAGCGGCGCCAACGGGCAGACCAGCACCGAGCTCGCAAAGACCGACGCCACGCAACAGCAACAGCAACAGAGAAAGCCAGAGCCAGAATCTCACTACTGGGTCTCTGAGCGCTCAGTAGGCGAGTTCCATCGCGCCTTCAGCTTCCCGAACCGCGTCGACCACGACCGCGTCAAGGCCAGCCTCAAAAACGGTATCCTTAGTGTCTTGGTCCCGAAGCAGCAGGCGCCTACTACTCGTCGCATCAACATTGAGTAGAGGGTTGTCGCTTGAGTCTGCAAGAGGCCTCTAAGTGACGAGAAGTCGAAAACGCAATGTCGAGGGAGGAGGCCTGTGTGCTTCAGGCATATCTTCGATTGCACTACTACTATTATCAGCACTACACGCATCTTCTTGACGAGCCACGATCACGAAACACCAAAAAAATACCAACTTTAGCATTAAGCATCGGGAGGAGTTAATACTGGCAGGGGAAGGAAGAAAAGAAACGTGGGAGCTTGTCTACTACCTATCTACAGTTCTCTAATACCTTTTTTCTTTTCGCTTTTGTCTGTCTTCGACTACCTAGCTATTCAATACAAAATCCATCCATACATGAGACTTCCATCTTCCCACTTCGTTCTGTGCAATAACTGAATGTTCCAGTCCTGTCTCTCGCCATGCTCACTATAGGCACGATCCCACTTCAGCCTAAAAACAGTATACGTAGACAAGCAAAACACCAGTCCTCGAGAAGACGAAAAGCCAGGAAAGAAAGACACTGCCTTAGTCTACCCTTTTGCCTTCTTCTTTACTTTCAATGTCTCATAAATGTATGAATATATATGTATACGAAAATTCGACTACAGCGACCAATCGCCGACGACTACTTTTCTTTTCGTATCTATAATTGCTCATCCTTGTCGATGATCTCCGCCTCTGGGCTTTTCTTTGCTTGCACAGTAGTCGTCGACGACGACGACGACGACGACGAAGAAGAAGCAGATTTGACATGCTCGTCAACAGCAAAAGAAGAGGATGCAACATCAGCCAAAACCACGGTCTTGACTTTGGTCTTCTTGATTACCGTCGTCGTCGTCTTCTGTTCTTCCTCCTCCGAAGAAGCCGACGACTTCTTGGCAGGCTTCTGCTGCTGCTGTTGTTGCGCTTTTTCGTCTACAACAGGAATCAGAATGCCCGCGCTGTCTCGTGGCTTACGCGTCCAGCCGGTCTTGAACAGCTTGCCGAGCTCAAAGTGCGGGAAGGCGTGGGCTTCGGTGTTGAAGACTACTTGGTCCAGGGGCAGGATGTCGGTGGGCCCGAAGAGGAGGTAGAAGTACTTTAGGGTTTCGGCCTGGGGGGGTTGGTTAGTTGGTTTTGTGTTTTGATAAGGCGGGGGGCATATCTTTGCTCTGTAGTGTGCAGAGGGAGAGAAAAGGGGTGAAAAAAATGGTGGGCTCAACTTACCAACCAGAAACTCTCCATGTTGTCCCTTGTCGGCGGAGGGATCTTGTTGACATCTGAAATACTGGAGAATCCATTGTCGCCTTCGACGGCTGTATGCGTGATGAACGACTCGAACATCTCCCACCCCCAGTGTCTGTAGATTTCGTCGCCCGTGATGCGCCACATGTAGAAAAGACTCTCGACGGTCTCGGGACGCTGCAGATTATGCGAATCGGCGGGCTTGATGATGTAGTCTTTCCTCCAATCAGCCTCGGAGTCAGGAGAAAGAGTGTCGGGCGATTTGAGCACGCCGTCTTTCATCATGGCCGGCGGATCGGCCAGCTCAAAGTGGGCGATCTCCGGAGCCAGCCCGGTTTCCGTCACTTTGTACATGCCCCAGCAGGTCTTCATCAGCTGTACTGCGAGCTCAACCTCGTTGTCTTGTTTGGCGCTCCATGTCGGGGACTTGCGCGCTTCGGCAAGGGTCTTGCCTTCGGTTGCGCCCAGGGCAATGGTGCCTGGCATGAAGCACACGAGGTGGTCCATCTTCGGTGAGAGTTCGCCGTCCAAGCCGTTCGGACGCTCGCCCAAGACGGTAAGGTTCGCATGTTTGGAGTAGGTAATCAGATGCTTCTGGACACCGGCTAGAGACTGATCCCACATTTCCTGGTAGACAGGCTCCTGTTTCGAAGTCTGGAGATACTGCTTAATTAGATATTCGTAGTATGAGTCGCCACGGCTGCCGAGACGGATGTTCTTCCCTCGGAAAGTGCCCATGTCTGCGTAGATGAAAATGGGAAGAAGGCCGTCCGTCATGGCGTTGTCGTCTACGACCTTCATCACCTTCTCGGCCTTTTCCCAGTAGTTGACCTCTCCAGTCAATTTCGCCAGGTACTTCATCTCGAGCTGCAGGCTAGTAGCTTCAGCGGTCGACGATGCGCCACCGTCGTCGTGTGAGGGTATACCCTTCTGTGTGTGTAGATTCACACTGGCATACGGCACACCACTATTCGACTCATATGCACCTAATAACCTGTCGGCCAAGTCCGTGGCTTTCTCTAGATACAGATCCTCGCTGACAGCGTTGGCGCCAGTCGTCTTGACGGGTGCCATATCGGGGAAGGTGCTAGAGAGATAGTGAGCAGACAGCAGACCTCCCAGCATGCGGATGGTCGTCTCAAAGGTGTTCACATCGTGGTCCTGGTCGTATGTCAGAGACTTGGAGACCCAATTCCTGGCATGGTCGAGCTCGGTGGTGAGGTTCATGAGCATCAACGTGTCCAGCGCATCGACGATGATCCAACCCATGCCATTCGGCACCATCTGAGTGCCCGAGCCTGACACGGGGTTGAAGACATCATAGCCCCAGCCGTGGTCCTCGTAGGCCTTCCAGCTCAGCTTGAAGGCGTCCCTGACTCTTTCTCTCCTCTCGTTCCAATCGACGTGTTTCGACGACTTGCCGAACCAGCTCGAGGCTGAGCTTTTGGCAGATGCTGCTCTCCGGTCCCCGCTCGGCGCACTACTGGATCGACTGAGCCAGAACAACAATGCGACCACGGACAAAGCGATCATGGCGAGGGTTCGCTTGCTCTTGAACCAGGGGCCCCTCCGGCCAGAGCCAGGATACGCATAGGGTTTGTCCTTGTACATTGGTAATGACGCTCGCTTGTCGCCAAAGATGCCTCCAATCTTTTCTGCTACACCTCCGCTGCCGTCATTACTGCTGCTGCCACCGCCGTGAGAATGTGCCGAGTCGTGGAATCGTGAATGTGCCGAGCCCGACCACTGCTGGTGTGCGCTCGGAAGTGCATAAGACATGGTTGGGTTGATTTGCCGAACGGGCTGGACGGGACAACAACTGGCCCCAAATGAGAGAGAGTGGAAACCTTTTCAATTATACTGTGCTCCGTCGGGCGTACAGTATACAAGTAGGTGCAGACGATGGCGCGCTCATATAATTAAGTGGATCGCTAAGCACTCGGGGAGACGGTGCAAGCTGGCCGCTACTGATGCTTCTTCTTTTAAAGGAAAGTAGTCCGTGAGCATAAGACATATATATATATATATATATGTGTGTGTTTTGGGGGTGTGTCAGAGCTCACCTTGCTAGCTAGTCAGTAAGGGCAAGGAGAGACCTTTAAAGCAGCAGCAGCAAGGACTTCCAAGGACACGAAAGACCTCTTCTGCAATATGAATATGACTATCTTTTCGTTCAAGGCAAAGAACCACCAAGTATCGTATTCTTTTAATGCACGCAACCAGGGGGTGGCTTGGCGTCCCCCGAGCTCTCCCCACAATCGCTGTGGACGTGTAAAGTACTTTCACATGCAACTTCCAGATCCTGGCTCATGATATTACTTGTAATGTTTATACTCACTCGCACTTTGAGAGACTCGATGGGTTCTGCTACTTGTTCGAAATTGTAGACATCATCTATTGCTTCACACATCACATCCGAATGTGTCCTCGACAAACTACAGTAACCACCCCTACGTGCGTGTGGCGTGCAGCGAACCCTGATCGCCATTATTACCGGGCTTGACACCCCATGCGAAGTCGAGTTGCGATGACAGGTAGAGTAGGTACAGTAGTCGGTACCAATGGAGGTAGGTGGTGACGTGATGACGACGTGCAACACCAGCTGTCAAGGTAAAGTGAATAGCTACCAGATATCCATGGAGATATTCATTCTCTCACAAAAGGTAAGCGATTGACAATTGTATTTCTCTTCACCTCCAACCCATAACTTCAGTATTGACTCGACTCGACTCGACTCGACCAATCCGAATATGCAGCGCTCCCTCACCCTAGACCCGTCAGAGGATGAAGCACCCACCCGCGACCATCCCAAAGGGCCACACTCGCACCCGACTTCCCTTCCTGAAGCCAAAGAAACGAAACTCAAGCCGGCAGGTTCCTCAGCCAGCAACAGTGCCACAGGCGACGAGAACGCCAGCATCTTCTTCGTGGGCACGGCGACCACGATCCTGGAATGGGAAGGCATCCGCATCATGACAGATCCCAATTTCCTGCACGCTGGCGACCATGTGCATCTGGGTCCAGGAGTGACGGGCACGCGTCAGACTAATCCTGCGCTTGACTTGCACGACTTGCCTCGCATCGACGCGGTGCTACTGTCGCATTACCATGCCGATCACTTCGATCAGGACGTCGAGGCTAGTCTGAGGAGGAGTTTGCCCATCATCACGACGCCGCATGCGAAGGACCATCTTGCGCACAAGGGCGATGGCGAAGCCTTCAGCGATGTTTTTGACCTGGACTTTTTCCAGAGCATGTTTGTGAACATCGTCAAGAGTGGAGACGTGAAGAACAAGCAACCTACGATCAAAGTCACGGGTATGCCTGGCAAGCATGTGCCGCCTGGCCCATTGGCTGTCGTGAATGACGTACTCGGTGCGGTACCGCCAACGAATGGCTGGATGATCGAACTAGGCTACAAGGAAGGTGACATTGATGACAGCTTCAAGAATGGCTACAGGTGAGCCGAGGCAGAGACGTCGAGACGGCCACATACAGAGTTGGCTGACCAAAGACAGAATCTACATCTCGGGTGACACGCTCATGATCGATGAGCTCAAGGAGATACCCGAGCGCTACAAGGGACAGAACATCGATCTGATGTTGATCCACCTCGGCGGGACTACAATTCCGTCGCCGAAGGTGCCTTTGCTCATGGTGACGATGGATGCAAAGCAAGGCATTGAGCTGGTGCGATTGATCAATCCAGATGTGACAATACCCATTCATTACGAGTAAGCCGAACCCATTAAAGCTGCAAATGTTAGTTTATTTCACTAACCTGTGAGCCAAATCAGCGACTACGATGTCTTCCTGTCACCCCTCTCGGACTTCAAGAAAGCCGTAGAGGATGCAGGTCTGAGCCAAAAGGTGGTATATCTGGACCGCAAGGACCAGTACAAATTCACAGTCTAATGAAAGACCCGCTGAAGAGTTTGCCATCCTTCATGCAGCGGTAAAATGATACGACATTCCCCTTTTTTGGTCAAAGTGGAAAAAGGTTTGGAGGGAATACAAGTAGGGCCTTGCTATTGTCATTGTGGTGGTATATTAAAAAATTGTCTTTCCATGACCAGTCAAAGAATCCCCCTTCTCTTTTTCCTTGCGCTGGGAGTTGCCGTCTTTCGACAGTTAAACCCTTTTGCAACTCAAGCGACAGGACAGGCGTCCATGGCTCGTACTCCACCCCATTTCGCCGAAATTTTCAACTTTTGAGGGAGGTTTTCGGTATCATGCCGAGATGGAAGTCATGACGGGTGTGATAGATGCGAGACGCTTATTTGGCGACACGCTTGCCCTTCTGGTTCTTCTTGGGGGTGTCGGTGACGGTGAGACCTGAACATTGAAACGTCAATAACCTGCTTTCTTTTGGTTTTTGGTGTGATTCAAGAAGAAGAAGAAACTCACCCGGGGGAAGAGACTGCTTGAGCTTGTCGGCCTTCTCGGAGTCCTTGAGGACAAGGGTGTAGAGGTAGCGGTGGCAGCGGACCTTGAACTTGGTCTGGCCGGAGACGGAGCTCTTCTTGATGCGAGCAGCTGTGCGGATTATCGTATCAGCAATTTTTCTTCTTCTTTCATTCTCTCTTCTTTCATTCTTCCAAGCGTCCATCAAACAGCGACTTGATCCCCGACTCCGTCCAACAAGACAAATGTCCAAGAAGAATATTAGAAACGAAAAGAAGAGAACGTACAGGAGGCGTCCTTGCGGCGGCAGATCTCAATGAACTGCTTGATGTCCTGAACTTCCTTAGGCATGATGGGCGAAGAAGTGTTGATTCGGCGAAATGTGGGATATGTTTATCGATTTGTCTGTTCGTCGCGCGGATAGAGAAACGGAAAGAAATGAAGCAAGTCTCTCATTCTGTCTGCAGTCAACCAGCGGGCCCAGCAGCCAGACGGCGGATGTGTGCGCACGGACCCGCCTTTTCTCGCTTCTGGGTTGCGCTTTGCCAAGATTTCATTCTTGTGGGGGGGGGGGGCAGGGATGCATGATGGACAGAGAGAGACAGACGGGGAGAAATGCCAAGACGCAGGACGACGTCCAGTGCTGTACTGTGGTGCTAGGTGCCCTGTTTGGATGCATGGTTGCGTAGTGGTGGTAGGTACTATAGTCTTGATCTACAGTAGGGATTCTTGTCCTTCGCGACAGGCAGCCGAATAAGAAACATACAAATACATCATTGTCATTCCTATCATACACATACTGCTGCAACACCGGAAAGCAAGAACACAACACTCGCAAACATCAGTGTCCACAGGATCATCGCGCGCCTTCACCATGCCGACCGCACTAGACAAAGCATTGAACTCCAAGGTCCGTCTGCACATAACAAACAGACAATAGCTTGATTTTGTCATTACGGGTTTTTCTTACTTATGCTCCTGTGACCCCACAGAATCTCTTCATTGGATTCACAGGTCTCGTCTCTGCGGCTGCCATGTGGTCAATCTGGGGCGGAGACTTGTTTCCGCAGGAGCCAGATCCAAAAGGAGGTGAGTGGCAATGACATGATCTTTGTTGCGTTCGATCTGATGTTGATGTTTCGAGTAGATCCAGAGAAGTGGACCGAAGAAGAGATGAAGAGATGGCTCAATAAGGTACGTATGCTTGATCAAAAAGAAGAAGAAAAAGGTCGGGTTTGTTGACGTTGATGTAGCGGAATCTCATGGCTGGAAACACAGCAACCAGGGAAGAATTGATTGCCAGAGTCAAGGCCAACATGCGAGCACCGAGAGCGTAGAGAATTGCATGTCTACCTACTTCAACGAATTCATGATTACTTGTGACAAGATTGATCGTATAAACCAGTAGTCTTGCTACCGGTATTGCTTGTGGCTGGGGGTATAGATAACCCTTCAATCATCACCCTGGTGCTCCTGACTTGCAAAGGCTGTGGAAGTTAAAAGACTGATACGCGCAGCCATCTCAGTTGTAAATTGTTGCCGAGGTTCAGCAGTACGCATCGAGACGTTCGCGTAGTCTGTCGGCGCAGAAATAGCAGCTCCTGCCACCCCGGCGACAGCGGTCTTGTGAAGTGATAGGCACCTGGGTTGCGATGGCTTTATGTCGCGTCCATCGAAGAGACTTGGCTGTCTGTCATCCAGTATACTTTACGAACCCGACTGCAAAGTATGCGCTGATCTGCACGATAGCACGTGCATATGATTGCCACCAAGATGCCCGGTCTGTAGGCAAGTAGGAGAGATCGTATCTCCACCACTGCGTCTTGCACTTCTGCTGACTGGATTTCATTGATCTCGATGTCCACTCATATTGTATCTGGTTGCATTTTCTCCAACAGCGGGTCCTGCCAGCCCATCATCCAGCTCGCAATTGTTGCGCCGTGTCGTGGTGGTTCGTCCAGGGTCGCCGTACATCACAACCTGACTAGTGGCTCCTTCACACCACGAATCTGAAGTTCTGGCTCTGAATGAGCCAGCTTTTCCCCCTCTCCCGTCTTACCCTTACCCTTGGCTCCGACTTCCTCTTTGTTGGGTACCAGGACTAGGTTGTCGCTGAAGGCCCGCAGAGGACCCTCTTTACGCTCGACGAGTCGCACCTGACCGCTGACCTGGACGAGCACGCTCATGTTGTTCTCAATCTCCTTCGGTCTCGCTTTCGTGACGTCGATAGGTGCGAGGGCAGGATTTAGCACGGTGGCATTGAAAGACTGGACCTCGAAGTAGGTGAATGGCATCTGGTTGGCGAAGACGGTTTGAAACTCGTCGGGGTCGGAGAGCTGAGTGCCGTTGTATGTGATGACTGGGAGCATTTTGCCCGAGGGTAGAGGCGTCTTGGGCATGTAGTAGGTAGCTATCGTGTTTCTCGCACCGTGGAGTGCGGTGTAGTATGCTTCAATGAATTGTTCACCCGCTGAATAGCAATTAGACGCTGTACATGTACACTTTTCTTAAAGAACGGCATAAAGTACCATTTGCAGAAGCGCGTGTGATGACGTCTTCACCAATAGCAGCCGCCATGATGGTTGTATTGTACTTTGCTTCCCTTGGTACAATCGTTGAGCAGTTGGCTCGTATGTAAGGTGATGTAGGACTAGGGTCGGCTCGGGAAGAGGAAGGCACTTGGAGTAAGTGTTGTAGTCATAGGAAGGAAGGAAGGATGAATGACACGATAAACTGGACCCTTGAACAATATTTGAAGCTTTGACCTTCTCTGTCGCATTGAGAAACCCCGAGACCCCCGTCTTGACATGTCGCCTTGTCCATACCAATGACACTCAAACATCTCAGGCCGACTGGCCTTACACCTTTCCAGTCCCTCTTGCTTCGTAGATGGCGGCCGCAATGGGATTGTCCTGCGCGGGCAACGCGTGTGGTCGCGAGCAGAGGCATGGCCACAAACAACCCGGATGACACCCTCAAACCGTACTATGTGACCACTCCTATATTCTATGTGAATGCAGCTCCTCATGTTGGTCACATGTATACTATGGTCTTGACCGATGTCCTCAAAAGATGGCAAGTCCTCAAAGGCAGAAAGGCTATCCTATGCACCGGGACCGACGAGCACGGCATGAAGATCCAGCAAGCCTCCGCAAAGGCTGGAATGGACCCCAAACCCTTCTGCGACAAAGGTGCCGATGTGTTCAAGACGTTGGCAGCTCGTGTGGAGCTCTCCAACGATCATTTTGTCCGGACAACAGATCCCGAGCATAGAGAGGCTGTTGAGTATGCGTGGCATCTGCTGAACGATCGAGGATATTTGTATCAGTCAAAACACGAAGGATGGTATTCTGTCAGCGACGAGACCTTCTACCCGGAGTCCCAAGTTCACCTTGTCCTGGATCCGCCGACTGGAAGGAAAATCATGGCTTCAAAGGAAACAGGCAAGGAGGTTGAATGGACGTCCGAGCAAAACTATCATTTCCGCCTCTCTGCCTTTAGGGAACGCCTGCTAGACTTCTATAAGAACAATCCGGACTGGATTACGCCGCAAAACAAATACAACGATATCATCTCGGCGGTAGAGTCCGGACTTGAAGATCTTTCGGTTTCACGACCATCCAAACGCCTCAGCTGGGGTATACCTGTGCCCACGGATTCGGAACAGACGATCTATGTATGGCTCGATGCTCTATTGAATTATGTGACCAAAGCCGGGTATCCCTGGGCTCCGGATGCTGCTCAAGCAGGCGGCTGGCCCGCCGATGTCCAAGTAATCGGTAAAGACATCATGCGCTTCCACTGCATCTACTGGCCAGCTTTCCTCATGGCTCTGGACCTGCCCCTGCCCAAGAACATCCTGGCGCACTCGCACTGGACCCTCGGCCGTCAGAAGATGGCAAAGAGCACCGGTAACGTGGTGAATCCCTTCTTCGCCCTGGATAGATTCGGCGTCGACACGATTCGGTATTTCCTCATCCACAACGGTGGCATAGAGAATGACTCGGATTACGAGAATCGCTTTATCATCGAGAGCTACAAGAAGGGTTTGCAGGGAGGGTTGGGTAATCTGCTCAGTCGCATCATGCGCGGCAAGGGTTGGGATGTTCAGCGGGCCATCAGATACTACCATGACAAAGACGTGCCGGCTCTTCTCTCCGCGTACGACGACCCAAGCATGGTCGCATTTGCAAAGTCACTCATATCACATCCAGCAGCCATTGATGCGCAAATGGCCAAGCTCAGACCGAACAAGGCGCTCTCGGGCATCATGTCAAGAATCTTCGCCGCAAACGCCTTCCTTCAAGCTCAGAGTCCTTGGGATATAGCCAAGCAACTGAAAGAGGCCAACAGCTCTTCAGTAACGGCAGAGGATACAAACACAGCAGAGGCTACTAAGCAAGCAGAACTCCGCATGGACGCCACCATTTATCTCTGTGCCGAACAACTACGCTTGTCCGGCATCTTGCTACAGCCCTTCATGCCGGACAAGGCCAAGCAACTCCTTGACATGCTGGGCGTGAGCGAAGATCGACGCAAGTGGGCTGATGCAGCGTTCGGCGTCGACGGGAACTATGGCGTATCTGCTGTGCCGCTGAAGAAGGGTCACATGGGCGTTTTATTCCCTCCTTTGACGAGTGATGAATAGACGCTTGGACCGACGAGAACGGACGCAGTGAAACAGGGATGTTTCGGAAAAGACGAGTGTAAGCTTATGGGAATCAGTGATTTGACCAGGGTCGTCGATTTCAGGATTCATGGAGGTGATTGTACAAGGACATGTCTAAAACGAGTATATTATCATATCTGTCTCCCATCAAGAAACCAGCAGATCAATTCTCCAAAAATCATGGGGCATAGCATAGTGATTGACACCCCGTTTCCCCTGCTTCGGAACTGCCGGCGCATGGCAAAGGGCAGAAAACCGGGAAGCCCCAAAGTCATCGTCTGCATTCCCCGGCGTCTATAGAAGGACCGGTCCCATCTAAAGGGAGGGATATAGACCCGCAGAACGAGACGTGCACTCATGCATGAACGAATGATCAAACGAATGAAATGAATGAACGAACGAACGAATGAACGAAAACACGCATTCCAAAGCAGCTTGGCGAACCGGAGTCGAGTCCGCCAAGGCGAAAGCAAAATAGAGTGCCTACCATTTCGAGCCCACAAAAACCACAAGCACCCTTTTCATGTACTCGGAGTCGAGTCCGACTTAGCTCGATATATTTGTCTCCTGCCCCTTCTCTGTTGTGTCTCCTTCCTTCTCGCAAGTGTTGCTATTTCCTATCTGCTAGAGCATAGTGCCTCTCTCTCGGATGTTGCCATCCGCGCTACTATACTTGGACTGTCACTAGCCACAATGACCATCATGACCATGTAAATCACACCATGGTAGCGGTATGGTGCTGTAGAGTACGGTAGCTTGGCCTGATGCGGCGATAGATGTACTGACCCCCAGAATAGTCATGGGGTTGGTAATGTGATGACGATGTGCGATGATGATAGTGATGCTGTGCGCACATGAAGTTGTGGAGCCAAACGATTGATGTCGTGGTATGTCTATGGGTTTTTTGAGACCGGCGCATCCGTTCATACAGTAGCATGGGTCAAGCCATCTTGTCGGTCACGCAGCCTGGCGATGTTGTGAGGCTCGCATTCCTGGATAAAGCTAACAGACATGGGCTGATTGCGAGGACGGGGAGATAGAGAAGTAGGCGACTGCGGGCCACCTGGCGCTTGTTCCGGAATAATGCCTTGTCAAGACTCCACAGCATGAGCCTGCCTCAGCAGATTGGTTTTTCAATCTCCGTGAAGGGTTGCGACTGGACTATTGTGGTGCGGTTGGACGAAGCATCCATGTGTTCGTACTTCGCTTTCCTTGACTAGCTTGGCGTTGACTGCCGCCATTCGAATGCTACACACTTTACGCCATACCTACCTTATCTTATATAGGTACAGTACGTGATTAAGGTAGGTTCGCGACATCTGAGGCTCAGCTGGATGTCGACCGTCAGATCCAGGTAATCCTTGTATATACTTATACTTTGCTTGTACAGCACTGTACTTCGTAAAGTGGCGGCAAGGTCCAGGGTAGGCGAGCTACAAAGTACAGTCCCGCTTGGTCGCGTACAATCTATTCAAGCACGGCTCGCGAGTCGTGTAGATTAAGCCACGCACGGAGCCCCTTAGATCGGTACCGGAGAGCTACCAAGCACTCCACATTGATACGAGCAGTCCACCCTTTTATATTGGATGATCGAGCGATGATGAACAACAGATGTCTCAGACACAACTGCAAATGAGAAAAAGGCTCAGTGCGTAGCGGTATCTTTCTGACCAGAGCCAAGAGCGACCTCAGGGATTGTGCATCGACAGATGGACAGATGAACATCGAAATATCGGAGAAACTGAGACGGATCTAATCCGCTGTAAATGGTACTGTGCAAGTACTGTACCTACCCATGTGCCTCAGCGACTTCTCGTGAACAAGGGAAAGCGGTTAAGGTTTACAAGCTCCCGCTGTGAATCTCCTCGATCGAGGTTTTCGATCGCGTCTAGATGCAATGACGATGTGAATGACAGCTTGGTATGTGAATGAAAATAAGTGGGCTGGGCCAACTTTACAGCCAGGATAATCTTGTGGACTATTTCGGATGTTAACACCAGCTGCTAAAGTTTTATGAAGTTGCTTGCAAGTTATGGACGGGAAGGGGTGGTGCTACACTAAGGCAGTCTTGCACACCCCACAGTTGTGGATCGCGTCTCGGCGCACTTGTTTGTCGGAAGGCTTGTTCGAGAGTGGGCATACGGCAGTGATGAACATCGGTGCCATACGCACATAGGCTATGCGGTAGGCAGGAATCAAGCCTTTTCAATATTCATTTGTACAATTATGACAGCAAAATGTTGACTCGGACGAGGACAAGGCCCATAACTTGTCGCACGACAACTCACGACTGTGCATTCGCTTTATGAGGGGCCGACTCGTGCATATTGTAGTCTACCGAGATACCTGATTCTTTTAGAGAGCCACAGAGAAATGTACCTGTGAAGCGAGGGCTGTGGCTTGAAGAGCCGGTATCTTTTTCCGGTTTCATTGGGGGTGGCATCAGTGCTTGCACTGTGAGTGACGATAGAAAATAACGTGGAAGTGATCTGCAGCGTTCTGTGACGACACGCTCGGACATATCTGGGGCGGCTCCGTAAGCTACGCGTACCTTAAGTGTACTAAGGTACATGTCCTTAACGCAGTTTGGCCTCGAGTCTGCGCAGTAACAGAAATTCGAAGCACAACTTCATTGTCTGTGAGCGCACATGGCCGCTTTCGATACAGTGGACTGTGGACACGATAATAGTGGTACCGAGTCGAGGGCGGTGGATCCGTGAGGTAAAACATAAGACTACGCCGGGACAAATACTTGTAAACCGTACGCTTTCGATGCGCCATATGCATCTTGAGATCTTGGGCCCTGCTGCGCCTCCTTTGACCCTTGAGCTAACCCTCGCCAAAGCTTTCGGCTTCGGGCGTAGCCAATAGCCACACGCCGCACACACACCATCACTACTGCATCGCAAGCGTGTAGGCGGACCAAGGAGATCTCATACACTGAGAAGTTTGGGTGGCTGGACCAGAGAAAAACCGATCTGTGTAGGCGCTCTGACTCAACAACAGTCTTGGGAGTGGTGCGAATGTGCGACACAGTAAGGTATACTACTGCCTCGAGAACTGCTCGCCAGATCCGCTATCAAATGTCAAATGCTTTGCCCGTCGCGTGTCTACCAGCTTATCACCCGTCGGGAGGGGCCTTGGCCAGTGTAATCGAGCACCTGCAAGCCAGGACTGGGGTTGGTCAGCCCAACGCAAAAACCTGGCAGCGATAACAAAGCGTCTACAGGAAATCTGATAGATGACGGTGTCGGGGTCTGGCACGCGAGACATGCAATCGTCAGCGTCCTACTGTACCTAGTATCGCAGACCATTGGAAGCACAGATGGTGTGAGTGAATAGGCAGGATTTGAACGACCAGATCGACCAGCAAAGGGTGAATACTAGAGATCAGCGGCAACGATTTGGGAGCGATTTAGCAGCTCTTGAGCGATTAGAGTAGGTGGTAGTAAGTAGGCTGCCTTGGAGGAGTTTAGTTGAGATGCAACTATGCCAGCCCTTGTTCGCCCTGTGCGTCATTCCGTGCTATGCCCACCTCCTGCTCCTGCGCCTAGTAGGTACGGCTACCTTACCTTGCCTCTTGCCTTACCGAAGACGCCTGCGCTTGATGATTTGTCTGGGTGTCTTGCCTTGCTAGCATGCTATTCCCATCATCCCCCCCGCCTCTTTCCTCTTCCACGTTGTCGCCGCCGCCGTCACTGCCATCGTCTATTGCAAATCAAATCGAAATTGCCCTTTCGGTAGCACATCGCTGCTTGCCGCCTTCCCTACTTCCTGCAAAACTTTGCACCCTCGAGATTGGATCAGCTCACCTCCAAGACATTACGAAGCATTTCAACCTTGGATCTCTTGCCTCGTCTGATTGATTGACTACCTGAAATACTGCGTGGACCCTCGTGTTTCATCTGTCTGACGTCTTGCACCCGAGGCGCAGCCGTTGCAAGTCACAAGCCACCTCGCACCGCCGAGGAGCGCCTTGTCGATAGCGGCCGTGCCAATTCAGAAGACGCTCGTAGCCACACATTGACGCCCATCCACTTCTTGTCTTTCTTTCCTTCGATCGCCTTTGCGGCTACACCTGTGGCGCACTGCGGCAGTGAGCACAGCAATCCTACGGACCGAAACACGATCAGCAGCACGCCCTACCAGAGAGATTCTTCCCCCTCCGGTCTTTTGATAATATCCCGCCACCCTTTACTACCACCACCATCCTCGGTGCCGCACGATCTCCATGGACTGTTGACTCGGACTCGCACCCTCACCTCTCCGGAACACGAGACACGCACCATTGCGTGATAGAGCCAGTGGGTTCGACGAAAACCACTTCACTAAAGGGGCCGATGTTCGCACTTTCTCCCACTGCGCATCACAACGCTCCGACTTGCCACTACTACACCAACCAAGCTGGAGGAAAACTGCGAGTTGAGTATGTTTTCCCTTCTCCAGCAACGTATCTTCGCTCGGTCAGAATGCACTTTGCGCCACCCTCTGCATCCTCGACGTCGTCGCTTTTGTCATCTCGTGGGGTTGGCGTTTCGATGCGCTGGATGAATGCGACGAGATCGGTATGGAAAAAGGTACTGGGCTAATTTGAACCTGCAGCTTGCACGTTACCTAAGAGCACCCTGATACTTTGCATGAGCCTTCCTCATGGCCAGTAGAGTCAGATCCAGTAGCCCGCAGACCGAACCCTTTCCGCCACTCGAGCCAGCACCTCACACGCCCACCTCGATATCCTCACTCATCTCCCCCGTGCCTCATATCGTTGCCACGGACAACCCTAATCTCCTCAAGCCGTACTCAGCATACCCGACGTCTGTTGGTTCCAGGACTTCCCCATCCCCAAAATCCAGGCCGACGTCGTCTCCACGACTATCCCCAAGACCTCTGACTGGCGCAGCAGCCATGGCAGATAATCGACGTCAAAAACAGCAATTACAACAGCACCAACAGCAGCAGGAGGAAAGAAAGGCGGACTCGCCACGCACGAGTCCCAATCCTGCAGCGTCTGCCTTGAACTCGCTCGTCGGTCATCCTGGCATGAGCAAAGTCGACGATGCGCCCAGCTCTGCAAATCTCAGCGAGCCTATGCGAAAGGCAGCCGAACACCTCACAGTACCTGTCATACACACCGGCGAATCATCGCAACCCAGCCCTATCAGCATGTCCAGCTTCAACGGCGACCATTCACTTCCTGCTGCAATGACAGCAACAGCCAATGGAGACGATCGATCTTCCCAGATGACAGCTGAGCCTGGCGAGATGACAGAGGATCCGCAAGACTACCTCGACGCCGGTCGCGCGTACACCGCACCATCTAGTGCGAACACGGGTCCCAAAGCCTTCACATATCCAGGCCCGATGTCTGCAGATTCTCGCGAAATGGGCACGAGAGGGTCACCGGCCAACGCGAAACGCCACAAATGTCCATATTGCTCGACAGACTTCACCCGACATCATAATCTCAAGTCACATCTCCTTACTCACAGTCAAGAAAAGCCATATGTTTGTCAAACTTGCTCTGCGCGATTCCGCAGATTGCATGATCTGAAAAGGCACACCAAGCTACATACGGGCGAGCGACCACACACATGCGACAAATGCGGGCGCAAGTTTGCTCGAGGCGATGCTCTGGCTCGTCACAACAAGGGCCCTGGCGGCTGCGCTGGTCGAAGATCCAGTTTTGGCGCTGATGACGACGCGAATGACAGTAGAGCTGGGGATGACGGCATGGACGTCGACTATCCAGATGGCGATGATGATGAGCAAGATGGAGAAATTGACGAAGAGTCAGGCAGACGAGGCAGCGAGCCAAGTCGCAAGCGCGCGCACTTGGAGACCTCCAACGATGCTGCACGAACAGTATACAGAGAACATTCGAACACTTATCCTCCAATAGCCGGTCGTCCCTTACGGAGTAACATGGGACCTCCTAGCAACGTTCTCCCTTCATCCAGCACTGTCACCTCTCCTGGAGAGCAGTCAAGTCATGTTAGTCCTGCCGAGCGCAGCGTCTCCTCGCAGTACTACAGTGGTCCGCCAGCTTTGGTCCTCGGTCAATCTGGCATGACCGCCTCGCCGAAGCCCATCTCACCTCAACAACAAAACCAGCACCGCTTAAGCATAGATGAGCAGACGCATCTACGGAACAGGTCACCAAGTCTTACCCAACAATTCCAGCAACAGCATTATGGACGCCAACCTGGACAGAGCACGCCCCCTCTCCCGATCCACGGTCCTTCTCAGCATGGCCCTCAGCTCCCTTCTCTTCCCGGCATAAACTCGGAAGCAGTTAGATTAGGACACCAGACGCGACTACCTCTTGCCCCTCCTGGCCCGACAAGCATGCTCCAGCATCATCAGTACCCGCCAGGGCCCACCTCGGGATCAAATCCAGGAAGTCTGTCCAGCCACGGGCGAAGCTCTGGGGGTAGCATTCGAGAATTTGTCGGTAGCAGCGAGCAGGACATTTGGGGCTACGTAAGAAATCTAGAACAGAGATTCTCACGCATGCAAGACGAATATGAGCTGCGCATGGCACGCATGCAGGAAGAGTTGATCTCTCTGAAGCAGCACGTCAACATTCAATCATCTCGGTGAACAACATCGGGCGCTAAGGCCATATACCCGAGACATCTAGAAGAGAAGCTTTTGGACTCATCATCAATGAAACATGACAAGCCCGAGGAATGTGGTGGCGTTTTACACGTCGAGTCTGCCTGCCACGGTCGTTTGCGCTCATAGCGCAAATAGTACAGGGTACATATTCGCCCAAAAGCAGACTCATGCACATACAATGTGGTTCTGGTACAGAATCATGCAAGACCAATTTAACGACACCCGGACGATGATTTGTGAGCAGCGAGCGCTAGTAAAAGTTTGTTTCTCCGACAATTGTTACTTGCTTGCATTACCCACAAGTAAAGAGTCCTCTAGATACCATGACTTCTGCTCGAAATGGCGCGCTTTTTATGGAAGTCTCATAGCGATAGGTCAGCGGTCTTTTGTTTCTTATTTCATTTTCAATCGTTTGGTGTACTACCATTATGTATCATAAGAAGAGATGGAGATATCTGAGTTTGAATCATACACTCGTTTATATCCTTGCTTGCTGCAGGTGGCATGCCATTGTGATTTGGTCACTTCCACTTTCATTCCTTTGTTACCTTACTTTAGGGATCGCACCTTCCCACCCGGACACAGCGCCGACATCCTGCAACCTGACTACCGTACCTTACCTTGCTATTTCGATTCCACTTCGCCTTGCCCCTTTACATCTTGATGCTTCACTTCGACGGTGTCCTTTTTCAGCCTTCAAGCACACTTCTACAACCTTTCTTATCTGCTCCTCAGAAAATCTCTGGCAGAGCATCATCATCATCACCCGCAACCCGACAGAGGTCCTCATAGTTCTTGCTCCACCTCCTTTGCCCCTCAGCGCATCGACGGATCATCAAAATGCCCCTGTTCAAGAAGAATCCAAATGCGAATGGCGTTGCTGCTTCATCAAGCGTTGCTCCTACAAGATCAGACGCGGGCAACCTTGATCATGCAAATGCCATCCCGAAGTGGCATCTTGGACTACGTGCATTGCAGTTTCTGCTTGCTGCTCTTGTTCTCGGACTTCTGTCTTATTCCGAACATGTCTATCGAGGCACCAGTGTAAGTCAAGCTGATAGCCAGCGCACTCTTCTGAATCATGAGTGTTCCTCCTCCGTCTTCATCTGAGATTCAAACTTCAATGCACCATTAAAGGCAAATCCGCTGACACTTAAAAAGATTCAACGTGGCTACATCCTAGGACTCATCGTGGCAACAATGACCTTGATCTTCCTTCCATTGACCTTTCTCTACCGTAAACTAGCCTTTAAGCCTATTGCAGGATTTATCGGCGATTTCCTACCCATGCTTCTCTGGCTTGTCACTATGGCAGTCCTTGCAAGCTACAGCCATATGTACAGGCCAAGTTTTTCGTCTATCTTTAGCAGCTCGGACCCCTACCGCAACACTTACAACGATTTCGAGCTAGACGCGTTGAACAAGCGACATTCATCTGTAGGCCCTCGTGGGACTAGCAGCTATGTGAACAGGCCGAGGAGAGCATGGGCCTGCGGTGCAACCGCCGCTGCATTTTCCGGACTAGAATTGTAAGTTGTGCACCTGACAAACTTTCATCTGCAATGTCAGGAAATTAACATCGCGAAGTCTTTTGTTCCTTCTGACCACCCTTCTCTACCTTCGCTACTACCATCAATCCCGTCTTCGCGCTGGTCGCTCCTCAACCTTTGACATGGAACGCCCGAATGGTGCCACCAATGTCTACACGACCACAAAGACAACTGATCAGCAGTACCGTGCTGGGAATGGCCGCACTACTACAGCCAATGGGTACGAGATGCCGCCGCAGCAGCATATGCACAAGCAGACCGACGGCACTGCTAATACCTCCGACGCACACCATGTCCCAACTGAGAGCACCGCGCTGGGCAACCCCGAGCCGAGAAGTCAACATCAACAAGGACCTTGATCGACGGCCACAAAAATCAAACTGGCTTGAGCTACCTCTTGCTTCCTAGCCTCGTTCCATAACAGAAGCACTCGGTAGGAACCAGATAGAGAAAGCGCATCATTCAGGGGCATATCTTGGGGCTAGATTGCTTCGGTTCAAGAGTCCTCGACAACGCAGGATTTGTGCCAAGTGGTTGATCATACACAGTCTGAGGTATCAACTACTGCCGCCCATTGCTAGCATAGTGACACCTTCGATGAAATTATTGTACAATCAAGAGACGTCATTCGTAAACGGTTCCTGTCGTTCGCGTGAGGCAATGTTGCTAACCTCCGCCGCCTAGATAGGAACTCTGGTAGCACTCGATCGATCTTTACTCACGCAATGACGGTACGAATTCCATTTTCTCGATAGTCATGTAGAGAAGAGTAGAAAAAAGCGTAGAAGTGGGAGATCATCATCATGAATGCCAACCTATACATGTGACAAAGGAGTGCTAGTGTGTGAGTGATGAGGCATCAGGAATGATAGCACGCAACCTAGACGAGAAGACAAACCCTTGAACAGAATGTAATAATTATAGAAGCGTCCCAGTTGGCACTTTGCTATTCCTTGGTCGTTTCTGGTCGATCATGGAAACTTCTTGTCCTCGATGATACCTACATAGACACATTCAAGACTGTGTTCGAGCAAGGGAGAGCAAGCCAAGCATAGACCAAGAAAGAAGGGCAGAAAAGTATTCAATCTATCGACGACACGGCAAATTGACCTTACCTTGACTTGCGAACGGAAACTAGACATTGAGGACACGCGAGTATGTTCCAGCCCATCTCCCCGGGCCCGGCTCGAGGCATCTACAAGCATAGTCCGATCGCTTGGTGCAGCTAATTACTACCAATTTATCTGCGACCGACCATCATCTCCAGTCCCTTTTTCTTTTTCTCCTTGTCTCTGTCCGCGATCGAAGAGAAACAGATAGAAGAAGACAAGTCACTAATCCTAGGACAAGCGAAGTAGACAAGCTTTGGGGAATAAAATTCTTAGACGCGGTCAATATGGAGATCGCGATCGCGATAAAGCGTCTGTCACAAATTGACGACGACAAGTTGCCAACGTAATCTTGATTGAACAAGACCTTCGGAAACCAAATCGGCTTTTCACGCGAGGAAAGACACATTTACAGAAGGACTCGCTAGTCGTATGTCAAGACTTTGATCTGGCGATCCCGTGTATAACGTGCGCATGCGGTTCTGTCTCATCATGATGAGATTCACGCGATGGTAAAAAGGGGCTTTGGGAGAGTTCGAGGTCTTGGACACGCAGGCGTTGGGCAGTTTAAAAATACCTTTGGAGGAAGGTAGAGTATAACATGAAGTTGAGTGAATTATCGGAGGCACAGGTCTCCTCCGTGACTCTTTCAGATTTAGGATTCACGAACGATCGCAGGGTATCCAAAGGCTGGGTGGAGCATGGCCGTCTTACCGTACTGTACAGTACTGTACATGCCGTTATATCCTGTTCCCGTCCTCTCTGTACAGGTACAGTACAGTACCTTACACAGTGTATGACTTTTATTCCCGTGCGCGCAAGATTTCTCCACATGGACTACTACAGTACAGTCCTGCCCTCATGGACACGCGTATCTGTTTACCAACAATACACCCGCACCCGCGCGCACGCGTCTATCGCGACTAACTTCTCTACTCTGCCCCTCGATTTCTCACATCGCGATCCTGTCCAGACAGAAACGGGCGCAGCGACGATGACAATAAAACACGAGCAGCAAAGCAAGCATCATTTAGTGTTCGCCGAGGTCTCACAGGCATAAATTCAGCTAGCAAAATCTGGTACGCAGAGTAAGGAACCGTTTACAATCGCGGACGGTTTTTGGTGTATCAATAAGAAAGGAGGTTGTTTTGATCGCTAGGGATAAGGAGACACAATCGATACGAGACGGTGAGAGCGGCGATTTTGCCCGCTCTGTGCTTGCGTGTGAAACAGTACGCTGGACAGTAGTATCAACGGCGGCCGTGGACTCGAGTGTCCGTTCTTCCTGCTCCTCGGTTCTTTCGTTCTGCCAGACTGCGTTGCTTTGCCTTCTACCCTTTGCTGAGGGAGGGGCTCGCGGATAGAACGGCTAGAACAGGAGCTCGGCGCGATGGTGCAAGCGCGCCGTACTCAGATTTTGGTCTCCAGACTGCCTATATGTGAACCGTGAAGATCTCGAGTATGCGATTGCTGACAGGGAACGAAAGATGGGGATGTGCAGTGAGATTCAACTGTGTCTCTGCCCCTGTCGCGAATTCATGTGTTTTGCTGTTTTGCTGTTTTGCAGTGAGTCTGGGAAGTCTGAATCTGAGTCAGTAGTCAGGGCTCGAGTCGATTCATGGCGTCGAGGGAAAGTGTTTCGAAGTGAGACTGAAGGAGGGTGAAACGCCATTGTTAGAGTTCAGCTCATGTCCGACCTCAGTCGGTGAAGCTGGGTAATACTCGAGAGAAGACGATTGAATGGTTCGATATTATGTTTGCGCGAGCAGGACTCTTCCGTTTTGAATTGGAGCTATCAAATACCAACAACAACCATTACAAGTCATCGGAAAGAGGAAACCAGGTTTCTGCTTCCCCTATCCTGTAGGAGAAAAAGTTACGACTCTCCAATAGTCGCCGCGTCTCCGAGTGGGAGAAAGATATTTTCCCAGTAAGATGCAGAAATAAATCCACCCCCATACAACCGGACTCTTTGCAGAAGTCCCAGCGCCTGTCGCTCCGCCAGGAGCAATCTGAACAAAGGAAACAAGGGCTATAGAAAGCGTGAAGCAAAATAAATTGTGAAAAAAAGAGACAGATCATCTGCAAATCATCGCATCCACTTCATTTCCTATCGCTTGTCCTTCGCGCTGTGACTGTGACGCAGCTAGGGACAAACGCTGGGAAGGCGAAGAGTGAGACAAATCGCAGAAGACGTGTCCAGAATAACGCATGGTTACACCAGACCCTTTACCCCAGGGGTCTGGCTTAAGAGAAGATCCACAGAGAACTGAATAAAACCTAAAACATGGTCAACCCGCTCATGCCAGATGTGTGTCGTAAACGCTCACTCGAGCACGTAGTCACGCTACTCAGTACTTATAGTAAGCGGAGGCAGAGGCAGCGCCAGTGGGCTTCCATGCGTAGGCACCAGTGCCGGAGGGCTTGTGGATGGTGATGAAACCAGTGCTTGCGCAAGAGCTGCTTGAGGAAGCAGCGGAGTCAGTGGGGTAGTAGGCAGAGGCAGAAGACTGGATGGGAAGAACGTTCTTCGCAGCAGTGTTGATTGCGACCGGGGAAGAAGAGACATCGACAGTCTAGAAGTCTGTTAGAATCGAAGCATTACACCAAAACTTGATGGCTGTCAAATATTACTTACCACGTAGACGGTCTGCTCAGCGGTGACGGTGACAGTGGTAGGAGCGGGGCAGTCGCCGCTGGTAGTGCCAGATGCGAACTGAGCGTTAGCACCAACACCGCCGGCGAGGGGGGTGACAGTGTGGTAGTTAGTTGAGGTGGAGGTGGTCTTGATGGTAGAGTCACCGGATGCGCCAGCGGCAGAGGCATCAGCAGCGCCAGCAGCGGCACGAGTGGAGGAGGCCTTAGGCTGAACGTAAACAGTCATGGTCTGGAACTCGGTAGACTTCTTGTGGATGGTAGTAGTGACGACAGACTTGGTAGAACCAGTGCCGAGGGTGTAGGTCAGGGTGGTGTCCTTGGTAACAGTGGTATATGCGATGGAAGTCTCATAACCAGTGACGATAGGAGCGACAGGGGAAGTGACAGCGCCGGAGCCGCTGGCGACAGCAGCAGCGGCGGAAACTCCAGATGCGGTGGGGTAAGGGCCGAATGCGCTGGAGGAGCTGCTGCCGAGGACAGGAGCAACAACGGATGCGCCAGAGACGCCGGTGCTCAGAGGAACAACGATGGAGCTGGATGCACCAGTGCTGAGGGGGATAACAATGGAGGAGCTCGAAACACCGGTGCCGAGGGGAACGACAACAGACGAGCTGGACACACCAGTGCTGAGAGGTACGACGACAGAGCTTGATGCGGCAGTGCCGATAGGAGCAACAGCCGACGAACCAGGTGCGGTGGCAAATAGAGCCGCAACAGACACGCTGGAGGTAGTAGGCTCAACGCTGCTGGATGAGACAGCAGACGAGGTAGCGTTAAGAGAGCGCATGGGGAAGTTTTGCCTCTTGTGCTGGTGCTGCATACCATGGGCCTGGGCAGATACGGCGAGTGCCGCAGTAAGGGCGAGGGAGGTGGTGAATTGCATCTTGTATTTTGGATTTTATAGAGGTCTGGTTGGGTAAGGCAACGTTGACTTCGTTAATGTGGTGAGTCGTGAGGCGCGAAGAAATGAATGTGAGGGTAGGCAGGAAATCAATTCCGCACGTAATGAGTGACTGGGTCTAAAAGAGTGGATTTGTCTAGGAAAGACAACTGAAGAAGTGCGCGCGTGAGGTGACTCTTGAGGAGGTGGAAGAAGAGAAAGGACTTGGGGGGAGGAGGCAACAAAAGGCAGTCGGTGTATGAGGCGCCGCACTCATGCATCCTCACAATCAATGTTACTTACGCTAAATAATACCTTAATCTACTTGGCTGTACGCTGGATGCACGCCATGGTCCATGACTGGTTTCATGGTAGTAGTGGTTCGTTAAAAGGGACACTCTAGTGTCTGGGGATCAACGTTGGCGCCAATCTACCCACGTTTAGCGGCCTCCCTATCGCTCCTCTCAACGGGTACCTTGCAGACTTGGCAGCATGTCGCAGACTGGCGACCCGACTTTCCTGCCATGCGACCTTCTTGTGCGACATGAGTGATGACCATTTTCTGTTTCCTCGCATCTATATTTGGAGAGCTGAATCCGATGCAATGAGTCTCATCCTGGCACCGGACAATCATCTTTTCCAGAGTCACTTGTCCGACGCCAATATTCTACGATAGGTCTTCATTTCTGGTGTGGCGCTTCATACGCCAACAGGAGGCCGCAAAACCCCAGTCTCCATTACGCGACTACGGCGATCATTGCACTTTCGGCCTATTTGTCGTCGGCAATTACTATCTAAAATCTCCGATCGCAAGCTAATGTTCATTGTTAAACCCATATCGCCATCTCCACTCATTTAATGCCTTATCATACTCTAAAAAGTCCCTCAACTCGATAGCAAAAAAGTCTACGAAGACGTGTGCTCAGGGGAAAGGGAGCCTTATGGTTGTGTCGCCGTTCAATGGTATGCGCCTATTGTGACGCGGCTTCGGACTTCTTTTTGTCACACGCAACGGGCATAGATCGTGGGACGTAATAGCCGGAAAGTTCAACGTCGAACGTCTGGACTTCGAGACTCGGGACGTAGGACGGAAGAGCCATGGACCGAGTGTTTCATGCCGTGACATCCTGACATCCTGCAAGCAGTCGTCAATAAAATTGCTCTGTACAAGTACAAGGAGTAATATCTGATCGATATTGTTCGATCATCCTTCTTTTGTGCAATATATTACACCTTTGATTGAAGGGAGCGCTGGCCATCTCGCTAAATGCTAGATCACCCCACTGCTGTGTCCGCGCGATTGTTCAACATGGTCTAGCCCTCACCCAATATCGATCAGGAATTTTCTTCGCGTCTAGCCAGGTTATCAGGTCGTGGAACTTACAGTCCGCGGCGACCCGTACAATCCAGCTCACAGGCTTCGGATTGCTCTGGAGGACACTGCAGTAATCATGTTCTGACGTCCAAGATGTGCAGACTAACCCCCAATGAGACGTGAACGAAAAGCACTGTGCATGGTGATCCGGTTCGGCATCCCCAGCCTGTCGGCACCCTGAACTGAGTCAATGGCGGTTCTAGGGCCAATGTCCCCACCAGGGTCCCTTCTCAATTTCCCGTGCTCGACTGCTGGGAACAGAGTGGGTATGAAACTGTGGAGCATGATTGAGACGATTTATTGTATGGCGCAAAAATCTCGATGTGTTTTCTCCCTTGTACATGCAATCACGGCCCACCAAATTCGTATCCGTCAAGGATCAATACACGCAGATAGCCCATGCACATGGCTTATTGTAGAGAGCTCGGATGTGATGTCCCGTCGATTGCACAGCGAGGTATGGAGTAGTAGAATGTGAGAGGTGGTTTCCAAGAGGTGGGTTCTCACTAACGCAAAATATAAGATTACTTGATACATTTTTCGGATCAAACTACCCAAGGTGGTTGGGCGATAGGCTCGGCCTGTAGTGGTAGTAGGTGTTCTATTGCGCACAGCTGCGCAGCAACGCAAACCCCCACGTCATTGCTACATGTACAACAAGTGATGAAAAGCTCTGTAGGCGTAGCGCTGTACGTACGGGTCTGTTATGGCATCTCGCAAGCATAGCGTGATGGTGCACACCGACACACACTTTCTTTCTTCCATTTCTGCACGCACTAGATGGTAGCCGCCCGTTGTTAGGATGTCCTAGACTTGTCGCATCAAGGCACTGGAGGAAGACGTGGGGAGTTCGTCTGATCGAGACAGAAGGCCATGCAAAGCACGTGAGGCTTAGCAGGCCTCCTGCCTCTTATAAGACAACGCTGGGGTACACACAGAGCGCCGTGGTGGCAATGCATTGTTTCGTCTCAGACAGAGGGGTTGTGCTGTTGTGACATTGATGGTAACTGAGAAGGGAGAAATCAGTGCTCTGTGACATGAAGCACCACTCGCAAGGTACTACGAATGCTTTCCCATGTCATGTTCTGCAGGGTCGTGAGGGACCCTCTTTCGAATTGTTCGCGCCAGACTTTTGATTAAGGTAGCTGGTGACAATCCTCGGTGCGGATTAAATATCACATGGACGCGTCCATCGTAACCGCGGTATCGCTGCTGTCCACCTCTCAGAAATATTGTCAAAAACGGAAGAGGATTGCGGAAATTTTTCCATGGTACAGGCGAATGAAGGAAGAAAAGCTTGACCTGCCATTGAAAAGATATGCCATGAATCGGACCTTATGCGATTGGTGGAGAAACACGGAATCAGTGTCAGATGGAAGTTCTTGATTCCGCCGAGCAATCCGAAAAGCGGAGACCCCACGATTTTTGCTATACTCTGCTGCGACATGGCAGGCGTCCGTAGCCAAACATGAGGGGAAGCCATGCATAACGGCCGCATCTCGCAGACGATTCATGGATAGATGTCTATATCCACGGACATATATGCACATCCGCCGTTTGACGGTCATTGAAAGAGACTATTGAGTCCAGTCTTCAAACGAAAGCACTCCTTCCTTCCTGGGCTCCTTCCTGTTCTTGTTTGCACCTGCCCGCTGGCTATCCCCGGCTATATTGCCATCTATACCTTCCGGCTCATATGAAAGCGTGCTTGCGACTCGACCATCCCAGATATAGACGCGGAAATGCATTTGTAGCATTGCGAGCTTCGAACATCGGGCGTCCCTTATTGCAACCACTTGCCATTCGTCAGACCATCGAGAACGATTGACATATATCTCCCTGCTCCTTATACCCGTACATCGCAGTTTATCCATCACCACCAGGAACATGGCAACTATGGTCCAGGTAGACACCCCAAAGGTCACGAAGGCCAAGGAGGGACCATCCGTAACTGTGGAAGAAGACTTGGGCCCCGTCGAGCCGTCAATACTCGTACTGTATGAGAAGGATCAGGAAGATATTGTGTCAGAAATCGCCCGTGTTCTCGGTCAGAGTTTCCATCTGGTCAAGCCAGATTCCAAGCTACCGGTGAGCGACAGCACTGTTGTTGGTATCCAGGATACGGATGACCTTTCGAGCATACAAACGTGGCGCGGGTCCCGGACTGTCCTCGGGACCCATTGCCTGGATGTCACCAACACTGCAGTCGCTTCTCGAACGTCATATATTGATTATGAGTACCTATACACCACAAAGCCCTTCTTCCGGCGGGATCTGGCGCGCTTTCTCTCCTTTGTACTGGGTCAAATAAACCCTCATAATGATCTTGCCAAGAAGGCCAAAACAACCTTAATCTCTACCACCTTCCCGGACGTACACGCTGCTCTACCGAACCTTGACATATTGTCTGTCGGTGCGGATGTAATTGAAATTCGTGTGGATCTTCTCAAAGACTCCAAGGTAGAGATCAAGACGGAAGAACTCGTCAGTGAAGTACCCAGTTTGCAATATGTTGGAGAGCAGGTCATGACACTGCGCCAACGCACTGAACTACCGATCATTTTCACCACCCGTTGCAAGAATGAGAATGGCAGGTTTCCCATGGAGAACCCGCAATTGTTCTATAATTACCTACGCTGCGCCATCCAGTGGGGTTGCGAATACATCGACGTTGAACTATGGCTTCCTGAGCCCATGAGGCATGCTCTATTTGAGCGCAAAGGAAATAGCAAAATCATATCTGCTTTTCACGACTTTTCTGGAAACTTCAAGTGGACCTCAGCTGATGCCCAGCGGCTCTTCAGAGACGGTGCTGTCTATGGAGATGTTGTCAAGATGATAGCCTATGTCAATACGATGCAGGAAAATTACGAGCTTGAATACTTCAGGTCCATCATTCAGACTACGTACGATCATCCACCTCTCTCCGGCCTCAACATGGGACCAGTCGGTCAGTTATCACGAGCCCTGAACAAAGTCTTCACTCCCATTACACATCCGTTACTGCCTATGATTGCTGCACCTGGCCAGATGAGTGCGGCTGAGATCAATTCTGCGCTCCACTCCATGGGCCAGATGCCAAAGCTCGACATGTATTGTTTTGGCAGCGTTCGTGCCACTGGACAAGCCATGTTCTTTGAGAAATGCATCACTGAGTTGAGCTTACCACACCAACTTATATGCGTAGAGAGAAGCGCTCAATCCACGATCGAGGCAGCGATCAACTCACACGATTTCGGAGGCGCGTACATTAGCCCTCCTCTTCCTGCACCAGCCACATCCATGCCCCATATTTCAGATGCAGCAGCATCAATAGGCCAGATCGACACTGTTGTTGCACACAAGGACAGCAACGATAAGTCGATCCTGATAGGCGATAACGCTACGTGGAAGGGTATCCGCGCAACGCTGTGTCGTGACGTGGTCCCGTCCGCGTACAAGGGACAAGCGGCATTACTCCTCGCCAGTCAGGAGTCTCAAGCAGCAGCTACTATCTTCGCTCTGCGCAGCCTATCCATTGGTGCCATATACATCATTGGCTTCAAAGTTCAGGGCGCCCTGTCGCGCTATGTAACTCCATTCAGAGGTTTGGAAGATGTGAAGAAGGTCGACCAACCTGCAGTGATCATATCAGCACTACGATCCGACAAGTCCCTACTGGTGGGACCGCTTTTGAAGCACTACAGCGGAAACAAACAAGAGCCTGGACATTCCACGAGGGTGTTCTTGGATTTGACAAACGGTCCGCGCAAGGGTGATCCCCTCGCGTTAGCGTCATCTTACGGCTGGTCGGCATACGGCGTTGCAGACGTCAACGCCTGGACCACTGTCGAGACACTCAGGCTGCTCGTTGGACAGAATGTGCCTTATGAATTTGTACGCTTGGCGGCAGGCAGGAGCCTGTATTAGGGATTGGTCGAAGCAGTTTATTATACACCTCAGGCGTTCAGGAGACACGTGGTAAGGACAAGGATACAATACATTGCGATCCCGATCATCATTCAGGCCTAACGGGCATACGACGTATATACGGACACTCTCACGACATTAGATGAAATACCTACGAAGATTGACATGCTAGCTCGCTTGTCATTTGGCGGCGACCCTCACAGTCAGTGCGCAGCGAAGTCATGCAGCTAATGCACTTCTTGCGCCCGTTTTTGCACTACAACATTGCTTGTGACCTTGCTCCCATTTTGTCATTGTCGCCTTGACTCGCACATGCGTCCAGAGGATCAATAGTCTGATATGCAGCCCAGTCACAAGCGAACATTCGGTGGTCAAGGTGAGGCAGGTAATATGCGTACTCGTCCAGTTCTCTGAACCCGATCATACATTCGGAGTCCGGCGAGCTCGGATAATCACTTCCAATCAGAGGTGGTCGATGCACGAAGTCGACTAAGTTGATTGCGGAGAAAGGCCACAATGGACCATTGCTGGTCCGGTTCATTTGGAGCTAATCGCCCCTCACGCGAACACATCCAAATTATTGTTCGAGCCGCCTGATTGGAGAAGGTACACGATATTGGTGAGAAGGCCCGAGTGCTTTGGTTTGCATCACGCATTGCATGCGTGCGTCTCGCCGCACCGTCGTATTATTAGTTGCGCAAATGCCTCTTCCTTTGGAGCAGTAGGTCCGATCTTGTCTGTTCCTCAAGGTCATGCAGCCATCCCCACTTCGATGAACGCCTTGACCGTGCCCTGAGACTTTCTTCTCCAAAACCTTGTTCCTCGGCCTGAACGTTGGCATATACCGTATGTAATCCTAGCAAGATACGCCCCATTCTCATATGATCAATCCGTCTTCTTGCCCCCCCCCCCAACCTGTCTTTACCCTGTCAATACTGTACATAATAGCTTTCTTTGGTTCGACTCGTCACCGCCTGCAATGGCTTGTCCCATGCGCGAACATCCGCGATCATAATCAGCGCTGTACCCGATATTTTGTTTGCCTGTCTGGGTCCCGATCGCGTTCGGGCCCATTGAGGCCTTGTCATGTCTCGGCCTCAGATTGGTATCGATCGCTTACCAGTGCGACGACTCAGTAATGAACAGAAAGAGGCAATGAATTGCAAGAGCTGCCGCAAGAGAAAAGTATGTTGTTCATCAACCACAGTGACATCAATACGAGCGCAAGAAGCTAAATAGCCATAAGATTAAGTGTAATCGCCTTAGACCATCATGTGAAGCTTGTCAGGTATTCCAATGTCCCTGCATATATGGTACGAGATGATCCAAGACTTGGACCCGGGATACGAACATCTAATTGAGTTCCCTGCATAGATGCTATACCGAAAAAGAGGGGGCCGAAGACGGATGTGCTTGAGGCACTGGTCAAGCGGGTTAATCAGATGGAGAAGGCGTTGGAAGCTGAAGGGAAAGCGATACCACCGCACGAGGATGCAACCGCAACGGATACCGCGAGTGAATCAGTCAAACCAGTTGAACCTGGCAAAGCCGCCAAGCAAGCTATACAAAGTGCTTCAACATCTGCAGCTCGCGCAAGCAGCGATGACAACCAGCAAACCCGACATCATGCTTCTCCTCAGCAGCAACAGCAAGGAACAAGTCTTCCCAGTCATCCTCCACGGTATTTCGAGCCACTACACAACAAACGGAGTATGCAACTGACTCTGACTACTCAGCTCTCAACCCACTATTGTACACAATATTGCTTTGCTGGACGTCTATTTCAACAGTTTTCACAACAAGCCATACTATATTCTAGATGAGGCGGCTACGCGCCAGAGATGGCAGAGCGGACAACTGTCATTGACTGTGGTTGATGCTATCAGCGCGGTCACCACTCGGTAAAACTTATCTGCGTTATCACTCATTTCTCACATTGGTGCTAAAAATTCGTAGCTATGCGCCCAATCTTGTTGGTGGATACAATGCCGCAGTAAGAATGAGCGAGGACTGCGCCATGCGAGCTCGAGCAACCTTGGACGTGGATGAGCCTTCCATCGAGAACATACAGGTCGCGCTCCTTCTATGTCTTGCCTATTTTCAAGCAGGAAAGGGAAAGAAATCATATATGTTGTTGTGTCAGTACTCGGAGACCTTACTGTGTAACGACATGTACTGATATACAGGCAGCAACTGCGATCAGTATGGCATTCGCACAAGGGCTACATAGAGAGTTGCCAGCTGGCCCACGAATATCTACCAATGAACGCGAAGGACGACGCCGACTTTTCTGGACCTGCTACATTCTGGATCGATTTGTTGCTTGCGGATCTAAGCGCCCTTCGTTGATCAATGACGAGTCCATTGCGCTCCGCTTACCTGCCTGGCAATCTGATTCGCCGACTTCCTACCATGAAGGCAATTTCTTCTCGAATGGTCTCAACATCCCGCTGGCCTCTGGTCCTGTACGGCTGAACCAGAGCAGTGCCCCGATGCTCATCGAGATCGTGCGGGTGTTGGGAATCACGAATCGATATTTAGCCGCAGGTGGAGTGAAAGGAGACTCACATTTCCCCTGGCATGCGCAATCGAATCTGTCGCGGATAAGGCACGATCTTGATTCCTGGGCAACGTATGCTCAGGGCGCTTTTACTTCTCTGAATGCTCTTTATGGCCAACCGGAAAGCTCAACCTTGGTTTTGAGCAAGACAATCTACCACCTTATCCATTGCTTGATTTATCGACCTTTCCTACCTCTGGACCTCACCGAGCTTGCTGGCACAGGACAACATCAGTCCTGGCAGATGGAGGCAACTAACCTCTGCTTCTCACATGCAAACGCCATTGCCGAGCTCGTGGAGATTGGGAGAGTGCACGGGTTGAATACTTGGCCAGCATTCGTCGGCTACTGCTTGTCGACGGCTGGAACCGTACATGTCCATGGTGCACTCTATACCGGTCGAGAAGGTGACATGTTTGCGCGCAGCGCCGACTTCCTGTCCAAGGAGATGGCTCATCTGTCTGACCTTCGCGGCATCTGGGCAGGCGTCCAGCATCAACGTGAAGTTCTTCAAATGGTTTATGGTTGTCATGCTCAACTTGTCAAGTCACTCGCAAGCAATCCGCTACGCTTTTCGCCAGTCTTTCAGATGGAGGATTTCTTCGACAGATATCCAGGTCAATTCATCGACGGGGCTCATGTGACGTTTGCTGACGTTGTCGTTGAAGCTCTACATGAAAGGTACTTTTTCATCCATTCCAGACCTGATCGCAGACTAGTATTCGAAGCTGACCGAGTCCAGTATACCTGCATACACATCACTAAGCAGCAGTAATGCGATGCAGTGGCCCAATCAAGGGACCAACCACCCTGCATATACGTTTGACATGCCGAACCAGCCCACGCAACAACAACAAGATCAAGATGTGAAACCAGTAATGAACAATCGCAAGCGCCGGCGCACAATCGATCCTGCAGGAGCAGCAGCAGCAGCTTCTACTTCCTCGACCGCAAGCGTCGCAAACATGCCTCCTCGGGGCGCTGTCCCACGCACATCAGATCCGATACTCAACAACCAATCCCTGTCGCCCAATCAACAACAAGACCCCCCACAACCCGTCTTCATGAGTCCACCACAGCCCCCGCACCACCAAGACCCATCGACCGCCATCAACGACCCAACCTCCCTCTCCAACCCCTTCTCCACATCATTCAACTTCAGCCCCTGGGCAACATCAACCCTATCTCTAGCCCCAGGCATGCTGGACACAGGGCAAACCCCCGCAGCCCAGCTCGACTCCTTCTTCAGTCTGCCCCAGACGGCGACCAGCAGTGGCGCCACGCCGGGCGCGCTGAGCGCCAACGGCAGCACGCACACGGAGAGCGATCAGGACCCGTTCATGAGCCTGTTGGAGCAGCTGGCTGAGAACGAACAGTCGCATGGAGGGCCTAGTGATTTGGACTTTTTTCTCAGTGAGAGGGGGTGAAGGGGGCCGGGGCTGTGTCTATGTGTTTTTCCTGATTTATCCACTTTTTTAAGATGTCGCGGCAGTGTTCTTGTGGATATGACACTTGCGCAAAGATCGAGATGCAGATATGAGTTCACGAAACTCGTGCTAGTCCCCCGTTTTTTCTTACTTTACATATCTTGGGTCTCTGTTTCTAGTGCGATGGATAGAGGCAAGCAAGTATCCTGGGACTCCTGCGGGAAGACAGCGTTACATGTATGGTGGTGAATAGGGTAGGAAAAGAAAGCGAAAAGGGAGAGGACAGGCAACCCTGTCGACGTTCTGTAAGATTCTATGACGACGAATGATGATGAAAAACTCTTTTGATTCCATCTGCAGTACCATGCAATATCACAGTTCGTTTTTGGCATTTCTTGAGCAATAGTGATGATGGAAATGATATTCGTAATGAATAATTCTATATACTCGTACATGATAAGAAAAAGGTATGCATGTGTGTGTATATATATACGTTTGCGTTGTGAGGGATAATGTCACTGGCTGACGGACTGAGTAAGGGGGATTCGCTGATGACATGAATAGTAAAGTAAAGGCGAAGAAAAACGCCTGATGAAAGTACTTTCGTGAAATGATTCGTAAGTGGCTACATGGCATTGATGGTCGTGTCGAATATTATTGATAAGACCCTTTGCCCTTTGACGGGAAACGATGGGTTCTTGTCCAAGGATAGAGTGATGCTTGAGAACGGAGAGACATCCGACCAAGATATGGTCATGACAAGAGTAAGATGTGGGACAGATGCGTTCATGTCCACAAGCTCCTCATCAGCGTCTCGCTATCGAGTGTCTCCTCGACTTCGGTGAAACATAGCCTTGACCTTCTACTTTGGCCAGTTCTTTGACAAACGGCACCCAGTCTTCGGTCTTTGGTCTCCATCCCAAGGCTCGTAGCTTGTCGGCCCTCGTCCGCATACCCGAGCCCCACAGGACGACAGCCATGGGATCTAACTCCAGAGCATCCTGCGGAGTGATGCTGACGAGATCTGCTGTCTGAATGGCACCATATCTCGCCAGCACTTTTGCAATGGTACGTGATTGCTCCATGACCTCGAGTTCGGCCGCCTCGCAGAAGTAATAGCCATCCTTGCCGTGGCCCAGCCGCGACTCGTCACCTTTCAATGCTTCCTGTATGATGAAGCACACTGCCTCGGCGAGATCGTCCGAGCTTATCCAGCATATTGCGTTCTGGCCTTGGCCGATGACAAAGGGATAGCCTCTCCGCAGTATTGCTCGAGCATAGAGATTGCTGAAGCTGTCTTGTCTTCCAATGCCTGTACCTGAAGGGAATATGATCGGGGGTGCGAGGACAACGACTTTGACACCGGCAGCTTCGCCCTCCATCATCAGACGTCTCTCGATGGCGACATGAACACGGCTGTGCGGCAGGTCGAAGATCTCGTCCGCGTCGTCGATGTCACTGTATACTCTGCCGGGCTGGCCAGGTCGAAGGTCATGAAGATTGATCAGTGAGGATGCTCCGGATACGTGGATGAAAACACCCTTGTCCTTTGAGGGTCTCGACTTGAGACCATCAAGCAAGCTGAATGTGCCGCGTTCGTGATCTGCATTCGAGGCGTGCAAGACAATGTCTGCTTGAAAGGCTTCTGCCACGAGAAGTTCTCGGGAGTCGAGAGTACCAAGTGCGGTCTTTAGACCTGGATAGACTTGATGCAATGTCTCTGCTTGTGCGGGCGACCGCACCAGTGCTGTGATGTATTTAGTGTCGAGAAGTAGCGACAGTGTATGTAGCATGGCACCACCAGCAAAGCCAGTGGCACCCGTCATGAAGACCTTGGCTTCCATAAATGTCTAAGGAAGGTCAGATCGAGATGGGTCACGAGAAAGTGAAGCAGCTTTGACGGTTGTTTGAAAGTTCAATGGCGCTGAGCCGTGTTAGTTAAGATTTCGGAGGGCCACAAGACTAGAAACAACAATCACACGATTAAGAGAAGTCGCCTGCGTCAGCTCTCGTGCAGGGGACGCTGTTACATGTCAGTCACCCGATGGTGTGTAATGTACTCGAGTGCGGGGAGGGCAGTGGCGCCTCTGGCGCGGGGTACGTGAGATATTTGTATGTTGGATGGGCCATCCGGACACAACTTCACTGCACTTTAGATGAAGGAGTGTCCAGGGACTCATGTCAGGAGCCCGTTAGCTCAGTCCTACCTCGTTACCAACAATTCTGGCCGTTGAAAGGCTGATCTGTTGGGTGGACTGACATTCTTATGGAGCTAAGGTATCGCATGACGATGGGCCAGAACACGATATAGTCCAAGAGTTCGATGAACGGGACATGTGCATATGAACAGATTAGCGAGTCGGAACGGCATCAGAGAGGTCTCGCCTTGCATGCAGTGGTTTGTGGATTATTGATTCCGGGTATCGAAGTCGATGCGCGAGAGGAAATGAAGATATGTGATAGACAGACATGTTACCATGTCCCAAACCTTGGTGCGATGCGGTTCCCTGTCAACACGTGTGGAGTAATGACGTTGCTCCCATGAGGCTTCCGTGCTTTACCTTGGTGGTGCTTGCAGCTGGAGGAGCCCTGTTTGTGTGTTGTTTCACTTTCAAGCTGGAGCCCCAGGGACTTTTGATAAGACTTTTGATAGGGTAGCGGTAGCACTAACTAGGGCAGGCCCCAGCCTCTCTATCCGGGGTCCGGGATTCGGAAGTCGGGCACTCGGCAGGCTTTGTTCTAGTCTGGCCCAAACTCGAGACAAGTTCCCTCCTCAGGAGTCGTCGGCTGCGGCATGGGGCTGCTACATACACAATGGAGTTAACAAGTCGCTAAAGAAGAAACTGTTCGACCGCTCATGAATCGGAGGCTTCTACGGACTGCGCTAATAACGAGACTACAGAGGGAGTGAAAACAAAGAGCGACGCAAGTGCAGCAACGAAAGAGTACGGCAGTAGCGAAAAGGGGCAACAGTTCAGCGAAGAGATGCTAACAGGTAACACCCTTCTTAGATTAGAGTAAGAAGGGTAAGTAAATCCAAGAAGCGCGAGGCATGTACAAGAGTAAGGTCGACGCTAATGTAATGTCTTTCAAGATATAGGCAAAGGGGGTGATGATAATAACAATCCATACCGCCCTTTGCTAAGCCGACAATATACTGTATTCAATAACACTAGATCATTCGTGCAGTGAGTACGTGATAATTAAGCTTGCTGTGCGAGATCTGTCTTGGATATATTAGCTATATAGCATCAGACTACAACAGATGATAGAATAGAATGGCATGTCAGACGTATGCTAGATTCATACTGTATTATATGCTATAATAGAAGGACATGTGATAGCGCCCCGCATGGCGCTAGAGACATACAGCAGAGCCGCACGCGCGGGCCCCCTTGCGCTAATGGGAAACCTTCAGGGTAAAACACAAAAAATAGCATGTCGGCTTTTTTCCTACTACAACTACAAGTACAGTGAAACCATCCTCAAACGCAGACGTGAATCAATTGAATATCGTCTCACGCGCCTTTTGCCATTACTTTGAGTCTTCGAACTTGCGATCGATTGGTGAGACTTGAAAGCTTCAGTGATCCTCGACAGACCGTAAGCCCCAGTCTAAACAGCCCAGGATTACTGATTACTTGCATCCGATCATCGCGTCGCGGTAAACAAAGCCAGAGATGGTGTCCTTTTCATGCGAGGTACGTCGGTTCAGTCACCCATACATCCCTCACCGCTCTTCGCAGGCTAAAGACGCGCAAACATGACAGAACTGCGGTGATATTCTCACCAAGAAGAAGCTCGATCCCCATCGCAACCAGTGCTATGGCGCCTCCTTCACCTGCATCGATTGTATGGTACATTTCCAGGGAAACTCGTACAAAGCCCACACCAGTTGCATGACCGAAGCGCAAAAGTACCAGGGACATCTGTACAAGGGCGAGAAGAAGAAGGGCAAAGGTCCCCAGCAGCAGAATCAGAACCAGAGTCAGAACGGCGCTCTTGTGCCGCGCAAAGCCACCGTCGAGGATGAGCCAGCGTCAGCCGCAGTCGCAGTCATCGACGTTCCACCAAAGGCCCCCAGTCCCCCGCCGACCTCCGAAGGCGTGCCGCCAGGCGTCAATGTTTTCGACTTCTTGGTGTCTGCTGAATCCAAGAAGCCCGCAGCCATCGAGAATGGATTTTCCTATGGCGCTGGGCCCGTAGAGCCTGGAATGCAACGCTACGACTCCTACAACGCTCTTCCTGGCCTCGACGAGGTCAAGACGCCTGCGTCAAAACGCGACAGAGAAGAGAAGAAGAGCGACAAGAAGAGGAAGCGCGACAACCTGGAATTGGATACCGCGCACGCCAGAAGTGTGCATGACCAAGACATGTCGGATGCCCCAGCACTACATACCGGCCTCACCGGAGGCTTGAACAGGATGCTCTCGGGGCCTGACTTCAGTGGCAACGAGGAGCCCACTCCGCTCAATCCCGATAAGAAGCGAAGCAAGAAAGATGGCACGAGCAGGAGCGAAGAAAGGAGAAAGACATCGACAAGCACATCCAAGAGCTCGTCAAGCCGCGCCCATCACGAAAGTAGAGATGACAGAGGCCGCGATGGTCAGAAAGAGCGTCGCCATCACCGTCGTAGTGCTTCCTCAAGTGACGACGAAAGGAGACCATCATCGCGAAAGCACGTCAAGGCTATCGACTACCGCTCTGGCTCGGCACAACCTCGCTCGGACAACCAAGTCGTCGCATACAGCTCACCGGCAGATCTGTTCCTGAGCTTCGTCAACAAGGGCCCCGAAAGCGAGCGAGGCGTGAGCATCAACAAGGCTCTCAAGCGTTTCCATCGGGAGCAAGAAATAAGAGGAGAGCGAGAGGATGACAAGAACCTCTGGAAAGGGCTTCGTATCAGAAGAAACGAGCGGGGCGAATATGTTCTGTTCGCGTAATGGACGGACGACTCATCATTCTTCACTTCACTCCACCAGCATCTTTACACGTAGCATTTCCATATATTGATAGAGTAGCACATGATGTCGCATTTCCTTTCTAGAACATGAGCGCAGCAGATCTGACATTGGACAGTCATGTATTTCTTTCGTGCCTTCTCTGCTACCCGCGAGACGCTATCATTGCCGATCACTTTCGCGAGTAGCACCAAACCCTTTTGTGATCAATCAAGCTCTGACTGACTTGGATCTCCGGCGCCAAAACCCAGTCATTCGGGCCAGGTCTCACGTGGCTCCTCTACTCCCACAGCTTGAATTCATGGCTGCTTTCGCTGACTTGTCCGTCTGAGCGCCTGCGCTCGTGAGCCCCATACGATCTGCAAATCAAGATCAATACCGCCCACCCACGAACCGAGAGGGCAGAACCAAAAATCTGAACGTGGTAGGGAGCTCGATTTGCAAGGACAGCAACAGGACCACGTCTCGACTGCTCATTCGTCGGTCAACTTTTACGACATCCTGTCACAACGGCCGATGAGGTCGGGCGCTTAGAAGATGCATCGCCCAATCATAGCCCATAGCGCGTACAAGCACGATTGGCCCGGGCTGTGGCAGACGGCTTCCAATTGGCAGACGCACCTCATGTCTTTACTTGTCCTGGTTTAGACCTGGGCGCGTCTTTCTATCCTCTACGATGCATCGAGCGTTTGCCTTAAAAATAAACCTCATGTGAGTGCAATTGAATGGACATGACCCTCTTGCGGGCTTACGCGCCCACCACACACACGTATCTGCGGCAGAACCCCCCTTCCCTTTTCTGAAATGTGCTGTTGACAGTAGGTATCAGTGTCGTCGCACCTCGAAATATACATTACGAAATAAAACTCGCCTAAGGCTGAGGGTAATATGCAAGCGCTCTGATCCTGGCGGCTTCTCTGTTCTAGCATTGCACTTTAGTACTTCTTTCGCCTTCTTTTCCTCTTCTCTTATCCAGACCGACTATCATCGCAGAGCGAGGTCGTCAAAAAGGAAAAGCTTCTGGGTTGCTTCCCTCATCCGTCGATTTAATCTAAACCTTGTTCCACTCGTTTGACATCTGTCGTTCTCTCATTGCGGTTCGAAGCCATGGCGAGCACTGCATCTATATCCACAGTCCTGGCCGAAGGCAAAGAGCCCAAGCCGAAACCAAAGGTGTCCACTCTTCAGACTCCTGTGTCTGCTTCGTACCCTTCCGAGATACGCAGCCCATTGCCCGGAGCCCCGGCATATCTTATCAAAGAGGACAACATCAGAACTCCAATCACCCCTCCACATGCATATCTTGACTTTCTCAAGACCATGTCGCCGGTGCTGATGAGCCCTGCCCCAACCGGAACTAGCTCTCACTTCAGTTTCCCAAGCAAGGCGGCCATGAGGGAGGTCAACGAAGTCGAGGGAAAGATATCTTCCTCTAATTCAGCCCATCCGTCCCTGTCTCGAACATCCTCCTCGGACTCGGCTACGGTAGTCACACTTTCCAGCGGAGAAAGTGACACTGGTGACGCGAGCGATGCATCCGTGGAGTCTCTCGACAGCAAGGATACGATCAAGCGTGAGGTCTCCGAGGAGTCGAGCTCATTCCGTCACAAGAAAGCTGTGCAAGCCTTGGATTTGAGCAAAAGTAAAGAGCACTCGGCGGGATCTAAACCCAAACCGCAATCACCACGCATTGTGATCCCACCGTCGTCGTCCTTTGCAAAACCTGGGTCGGCCAAGTGGAACCTACGATCTCAGATGCCTGGGTCACCGCTCTCTCCAGCCAACACCCGCACGCCTTTGAGCGCGAGATCGCACCACGAACCTCGCAGTGCCTCTTGTCTGAGCGCCACTCCTTGGTCTGCGTCTTCCCCGAACGAGGCGGATGTAAGCAGCAAGCACAGTAGGGTCTACGTCAGGCAAGTGGTTACGAGAACGGTAACTTATTCCCAGACCTCACTAGACCCTGCGCCCAAGGGCAAAAGAAGAAAGCTGGAGGAATGATATGCAAAGAACGTGCAGACGGGGCAGTATATGGCCGTTGAGCCATAAGATGCTCGCTCTATGCTGGCCTCCGTCACTATCTCGATTCGGCACCCTCGGCAGAGCAATCATCGCAGCTGGCCTGAGGCTTGTTGGGGGTGCCGCAACACGGGAGAAAGTGTCGACTGCCTTTAGTTGCGTACTTTTGTTCACGAACTACAGCACGGATTTACTTGCCAATGCCCAGTGCGCGAGTCCCTTCGTCCTTCGATCAGGCATCAAAGCTCTCTCGTAGTGTCCGATGGGACACCATCGTCCTCCTGTGAGCTCTGAAAGGTACAATTCACGGTAATGATGACGAATATTTTACAATTGGTTGGGGAGATGCTACCATTATTAGGCAGCGGATTCCTTGGAGAGGCCTGGTGCCAGCGAGGTTGTAATTGGCCAAGCCACTGAGGACTTGGGCCATCAAAAAGGCATATTTGCAGTCAGAATCAAGTCTGCCTCTATATGTTCGAACTTGTTCTTATGGGAGGATCTGACATGTTGCTGGATGCATGCACACTGCGCGGGTCATTCTTGCGTGTTGTTTCTATCAGATATTCCACGAAATAACTAAGGCCTTCTTCTGCCACCTTGACGTGCAAAGGGACCCTGTGCTCACTGGCTGTCCATCTGTCGAGTAGCGTTATGTGTGGTTGTTAGTGAAGCTATGATACAGTAAATGGTAAATGACCAGAGTCGAGGCGGGGCATCAACAAAGAACCCCCACATGATTCGGGGAACCAATCGGACACAGTCCAAAAGCAGCACTAGGAAGGAGCATCCCGAGCCGAGGCTCAATCGTTGGCTGACGCCGGCATATGGAACACATCTGACAACTAAATGAACATATGTTTTGTCATTCTACGCCAATCCTTGACAACTCAACTATGTGCGCAACACCCCCGGACACGACTACGCAATCATGTCACTGAGGACCAGGAAACCCGAGCGCGGCGGCGCGGCGGCACCAGCACTGAACCAGGCCGACGTGGTGCTCCTTCCCCAGCTCAAGAGCTGTTTGGCGAACCTTCCTTCGTCGCTGGTTAATGTGTTGGTGAATGCGAACACAGTATGTCTTGACTCACGTGCCCGGGATATCTGAGGCGATCCTGGGTATAAATAAATGGGAAAACTTTCTGGCTGACACATACAGGTAGCCCAGAATGTAGTTGTGGAGCTCACATTTCAGCCCCCAGCGGTGACCTCTGGATCCGATGAGAAGGCGCCTCTTCAGTCAAGGTCGATCTATCTGGGTTGGACCGGCATGCAGAGCCAACATAGACTGGCTCCCATGGTCGACAAGAGGGGCATCAACAGGTCTGGTGGCCGGCAGGACCAAGATGTCGCTACTGTGGAGATTGATGCTGCGCTGGCGAGGATGTTGGCCATTACCGATGGACAGAAGGTGTGGACTGCCGCCTGCTTGAACAAGTGGTCGTGAGGGTGACTTTTGACTGATTACATTCAGTAGGTTGGAGTAATGCTTCATATAGACCCTCCTCAGGCACACACGGTCAATATCGAGCCTCTAACGCCTACGGATTGGGACAGTATGTTCATTTCATCCATGTACGACGATTCCTACTGACTTCTTCGATTCTAGTAATTGAGCTGCATGCGCGCTTTCTCGAGATGAATTTCTTGTCTCAGATTCGTGCTCTGCCTAACCCTGCATTCGCTCCCAATCATGCCCAGCAGCATCCTCTGACGCTTCATCTTACGCCGACCTCGACAGCGAACATCATTGTCACATCTCTCACTCCAGCTCTCGCATCGACCGAGCCCTTTGCCAAGATATCCTCAGATGCGGAAGTCATTGTCGCACCAAAATCAAGACAACAGCCTTCCCGAAGTTCGAATCGGGAGAGTCGAAGTGTAGCCAGTACAAGTCGAAAGAGCATGCGCAGTACCACGAGCACAGTGCGTCATCGTAGCCTAAGAGACGAGAATCTGAGACATCCTGTATTTCTGCGAGCCGTTGACCGTAAAGTGGTGGACGAGTGGTTTGACGACAATGAGCCCAATTCTTCAGATCTGGGGCTCCGGGTATGGGTCGACCGAGATCTACTCCTGACGAAAAGTCTCAAGGGCGTTTCGTGGGTTGCGGTCTCCATCGTGAAGCCGGCGAGCTTGCAAGAACCAATCGACTCTCAGACCGCTGCTGCAGAGACAAACAAGCCTACACAAAAGGTGGTGGCGAGGCTATGTGCCTGGGAAGACGGGCCTGATAGTCACCATGCTGCTCTCTCGTCAATGCTGGGTGCGACGGTGGCGTCCGTGGGCATTGTTGGTGGAATAGTCAGGATCGAAGCAGCTCCTGCACAGCTTCCGAGAACGACGAGCGCCATGAAGGGAACAGAGAAAAAGGAGGTCGTTGTAAAAACACTAAAGGTTGCGCCGTTCATCGAGACAGGGAGTCGTAAATCTACTTCGCTAAAATTTGGTGGCGAGTCGGAGAAGGAACGAGCGGCAGCTGCGCTGAAGCTCAGGTCCATCTTTGGAGCGTCAGAGGACGGCACAGGACTGTTAGACGGACCGATCACAGACGGCATGATCCTTCCAGCAGAAGCAGGTCAGGCCAACGACCATGCATGGCCCGGTGGCATCTTACATTTTGATCCCAAATCTAGTAGTGGCAGCGGCAACGAGGCTTCGAAATCATCAGTCCAATGGCTGCAGGGCTCAGAGCGGAAACTCAATATTGAGATACAGCCAGAAATCGCCAAGCCATCGGACCTCACGCGTAGTGGACCGGGACACGAGTTACCTCTGGATCCGCCTAAGCTGGTAGGCGTCGATAAGATCATCACAGATCTCGAAACAAGTCTACAGCATTCTTCGTCAATTTTGCTCACCGGTGGCTTGGGATCTGGCAAGACGGCAGTAGCACATCTTTTAGCACATCGACTGCGCAAGGACGAGCTGTTTCATGTGACCTATTTCCCCTGTGCACCATTGATCACAGACGAAACTAGAGTTTCGACTATCAAAGAGACTCTGCAACGTTTGTTTGGTGGAGGAGCCTGGGGCGCTCGGCAAGGTGGACACTCGCTAGTAGTCCTGGACGACATCGACAAGTTGTGCCCTGTGGAGACAGAGTTGCAAGTGGGTGGCGAGAATGGACGAAGCCGGCAAGTCAGTGAGCTGCTCTGCTCTATAGCGAAGCAACACTGCTCACGCGAAAGTGGCGTGGTGCTGCTGGCCACAGCACAAGCCAAAGAATCGGTCAATAATGTGGTCATTGGTGGACATGTGGTCCGGGATATTGTCGCTCTGAAAGCCCCAAACAAGGACGGAAGACGGAGGGTTCTCGAGATGTTGGTCCATCAGAAAGAAACCGTGCCGCGCGCAGATGTCTCGCAGCAGAATGGCAATGCCTGGATGGACGGACACAGCGATGTGGGCTCTGTCACCAAAGCGGAGCCTGGATTCATCGTAGACCCTGCAATGGATCTCTTGGAGACCGCTGGACAGACGGATGGTTACATGCCAGGGGATCTCAGCCTGCTTGTGTCACGCGCTCAGAGTGAAGCTTTGATCAGATCAGTGGCCTCCGACACATCCTCCTCGGACATATCAGCTATTTCACTCACCCAGGACGATTTCGCAGCGGCGCTGAAAGGCTTCACGCCAGCTTCACTTCGCAACGTCACTCTTCAGGCTTCTTCGACAACCTTTGCTTCGATTGGCGGTCTCAAAGAAACTCGGCAGACGCTCCTCGAAACGCTTCAATATCCGACCACTTACGCCCCTATATTTGCGCAATGCCCTCTACGGCTCCGATCTGGTCTTTTGTTGTATGGCTACCCTGGCTGCGGCAAAACCTTGCTCGCCTCAGCTGTGGCAGGCGAGTGTGGCCTCAACTTCATCAGCGTCAAGGGACCCGAGATCTTGAACAAGTATATTGGAGCTTCAGAAAAGTCTGTCCGAGATCTGTTTGACCGTGCAGAGGCAGCGCGGCCGTGTGTACTTTTCTTTGATGAGTTCGACTCTATCGCACCGAAGAGAGGGCACGACAGTACCGGTGTCACAGACAGAGTGGTCAACCAACTTTTGACTCAGATGGATGGTGCAGAGGGCTTGAGTGGTGTGTATGTGCTTGCCGCCACGTCTCGACCTGACCTTATCGACCCTGCTCTTCTCCGTCCTGGCAGATTGGACAAGAGTCTGCTCTGCGATATGCCTGCACTCGATGATCGCCTCGACATCCTGCGGGCTGTCACGGGTCAGCTCAAGATCAGCCCGGGGATCATGGATGGTGAAGGCTCAGAGAGCCTATGGGAAGTGGCTAAGCAAACGGAGGGGTACTCTGGTGCCGATCTGCAAGCCGTCATGTACAATGCGCATCTGGAAGCCATTCACGACGTACTGGGTCCAGCGGACATGGTGCAAGAACTCGGCAAATCAAAGGATGGTGTGTCGAAGAAGAGCAAACCAAAAGACTTTGCCTACTTCCGATTCGACGACACGCAGAGTACTAACGGCACATCTACGGACGCAATGAACGGTACACTTCAGGCACGACAGACACCTGCTCAGCTCGCAGAGCGGGCTGCTATCGCTGCCAAACTCGCTCAGATGGACATAGCCCGGCGCCGGGCACGGCAACAACGTCTACAGGACTACGCCTCTGCTTCGTCAGACTCCTTCAACGCTACGGGCATGAATGAGCAGAAAGAAGACGACGACGACGACAGGCAGCAAGAGCCGATTATTGAATGGAGTCACATCGTCAAGAGTATGGAGACGACACGACCGAGTATCAGCAGAAAGGAGATTGGACGGCTGCGAGCGATTTACAGCGAGTTTATAGATGGTAGAAATGGCGATATGCCGGATGGTCAAGCGAACACGGAGATAGGAGGGCGGACCAGCTTGATGTGATTGGACATCTTGTTTTCTGCAACGGACTCGAGGTAGAATCCCATTATAGATGATCAAAAGTCATGTTGTATGCGATTCATGACTACTTGTGCTTTACGTCCATCCTTGACCTTGATATATTAATGATGTCATGCCACGCTGTAAAGAGTGCCCGCTTCATGGATACCGTAGATGTTCGGTAATTGAATGTCATGAGCTGCGTGATGACACATGCTGTGAATGGACTACTGCCGGCCTGTCAACACAGTCTCCGCGCGATAAGGGTAAAAGGGGTATAGGAGGAGTATGACGAAGAATAAGGTATGAGGAGGAAGAGGAGGAGGCTCCACACGGTGGAGTCCGATCAAAGGGGGTCCAGAATGATCTTAGCGCATCATCGACTTGAGTTGCCCTCGGACGACAAAAGTATCCCAATGTCGACCAATGTTTTTGCCGTATAATCTCTGAAAAAGAGTCTCTATCCCTCTTTTCTCCAACACGCATCCCCCCCCCCCAAGTCCACACTGTCTGTTGTCTATAGTCCCAGTGCAGATGCCCACTTGTTGAACCACTTTTTCTCTTTTTCTTTTTCTTTCTCTCTGATCTTGCTCTGCCACACGATGCGATGAGATCAACGTCAACATGGAGCCACTTATTCCGCCGCGCCGGCAAGGATGGAGCTGGACTCCGCAGTAGTACCAGCAGCAGCAGCAGCGGGCGGAGGCGCGTGGTGGATGATTCTCCTCTGCTGGCTCTGGTGAGAAGCCGGGCTGTCGCAGGTCGCCATCATCATCATCATCACAACAACACTACTATTCGGTCGTCCTGCCAGAAGAGGCTATACGCAACTCAACCGACTGCTCGAGCGACAGAGGCGACGACATCCACGACAATATCGCAACCGAGACCGTGGCGGCGGAGGAAGGCGGTGCTCTACTGGGTCGGTGGCACACTGCTCGTCGGGGTTGTGGCGGTTGGCTTCACGGACGAGGCGAGATATGTTTGGCATGCGGCGCAGAGGACGGGGAGAGTGACGACTGCTCTTGCACTTAATATTAACGAGTATGTTTTGTCGCTCATGTAAAAGTACATCTTCTTCTGTTTTCAGTGACTGACGTGAGGCGTCCGCACAGTTATCGACGGACTCTGGGCTCACACGACAAACACACGGAAGAGGAATATCAAGCGCTACTGAAGGCATGTCATAAGCGCTGCGCAGAGCGGACACTCGTCGTTCTAGAAAAGAACGGCTCCATCTTCGTCAAGCTCGGTCAACATCTGAGCAGTATGAACTATCTCCTACCGAACGAGTGGTGTGACACGTTCATACCTTTGCAAGACCAATGCCCGGTCTCGTCATTCGAGAGTATACAGGCAATGGTCAAAAAGGATACCGGCCACACGCTCGAAGAGTTCTTCTCCGAATTCGAGACGCAACCGATAGGCGCAGCTTCTCTCGCGCAAGTTCACCGTGCGATTGTGCGAGAGACGGGCGAGAGAGTGGCGGTCAAGGTCCAACATCCTGCTCTGGACGAATGGGCAGCTCTGGATCTCGGACTCACGCGCTTCACTTTCCAGACGCTCAAGCGCTTCTTTCCTGAATACGACCTCACCTGGCTCAGCGAGGAGATGGACGAAAGTCTCCCCAAGGAGCTCGATTTCGCCCTTGAAGGATCCAACGCGACCCGAGCCCGCGAATACTTCTCCCACATCCCCCAACTCCCCGTCATCATCCCCAGAGTGCTATGGGCCAAACGCCGCATCCTAGTGATGGACTACGTGACAGGCAAGCGACCCGACGACCTGCACTACCTCGACAGCAACAACATCGACCGCGACGAAGTCAGCGCCACGCTCGCGCGCATCTTCAACGAAATGATCTTCGGCAACGGCGCGCCCCTGCACTGCGACCCGCACGGAGGCAACATCGCCGTGCGCCTCCACACCTCGCGCAAACACCCCTACAACTTCGACATCATCCTGTACGACCACGGCCTCTACCGCGTGCCGGAGATGTCCCTACGCCGCAGCTACGCCAAGCTCTGGCTGGCCGTAATCGACGCCGACGAGCCGCGCATGCGCCGCTACGCCCACGAAGTCGCAGGGATAAACGACGAGCAATTCCCACTGTTCGCCTCAGCCATCACGGGGCGCGACTACCGCGTGGTCACCCAATCCGTCACGCAGAGCCGGTCGACGGAGGAAAAAGAAGCCCTCACCGACGCGCTCGGAGACGGCATGCTCGAGCAACTCGTGCAGCTCCTCGGCCAGGTCCCGCGCGTCATGCTGCTCATCCTCAAAACAAACGACTTGACGCGCAGTCTCGACGAGAACTTGCATACGCGCCAGGGACCCATCCGCACTTTTCTCATTCTCGCGCGCTACGCCGCTCGCTGCGTCTACGAGGAGCGCCTCGAGCAGTTGCGCGCCTTTAGCTTTTTCTCGCCTCGAGGCTTCTGGGAAAGGTTTAGAGCGTGGACGGCATTCGCTGGTGTCGAGGCGCGCTTGTCGGTTTATGAGCTTTGGATCGGGGTCCGGAGGAGGTTGGGCATGCGGGCTGTTGAGCTTGCTGTTTGATCCCGGTTGTTTCTGATTGTCTTATCTGGTACTCGAAGACGTGTGTTTCGATAAAATCATAGAGATTGTATATACTTGATTATCTGACTTTTCGTGCGCTTGCTTGTAGCTTGTCTGTCTACTGGGAGATTGAACTCTGACGCAGGTACTCGAGGTAAGAACGGTACTCTCACATACATACAGTACGCATATATGAGCAGATCAGCGCAGACATGGATTGAGCACGATCAATACACTTTTGGTGATGACAATAATTGGCACTTGAGTCAAATACAACAAAAACTTTGTTCTTTTCTCTCGTGAATGAGATCGGATTTGTGAAGCGCAACAACAACATCATCATCATCATCGGCGGAATATGTTACTATAGTAAAGAGACGCTTGCTCTCTTCCCATTATCCCGTCTCTCTCTCTCTCTCTCTCTCTCTCTCTCTCTCTCTCTCCCACACTCTGGCCCTTCAATCTTGCAGCCGATTCCTTCAGGTGGTATACATATATCAATCCAAACAATCTACTTGTTGGCAGCCGACTCCTTGCCAACAACAGGGTTGTGACCAGCAGGGATCTTGGAGTCGGTCTCGAGCGTCTCCTGAGGCTTATCGTGGCGAGCATAAAGACCGTACTCCTCGTCCTCGTACTTGCCGACGCGGCCGGACTCGACGTCCGCTCTCGTCAGGCTCAGCTTGCTCTTGGGCAGACCCATGCTGCCGAGGTATGACACTGCGTGGTTCCACTCGGCGTCCTTGCGCGTCGAGCTCCACTTCAGCTCTTCGGCCATGAGGTCGATGACTTTGGGCAGGGCCTCGAGGGATGCTTGGGCGTTGAGGAAGGCGAGACGGGTGCGGCGGCCGAGAACGTCGGTTGCGGTTTGGGCGGCTTCGTGGCGCACAGCGTAGCGGACTTCGCCGTCGACGAAGGGGTAGAGGGGCGAGATGCGCTTGCCGCGGACCGGGAAGCGTTCTTCCGTCGGGGCGCACAGGGCGGCGACTTGCCATGCACGGTCACCGTAGGCCGTGGTCAGGTGCTTTGCGACCTCGGTCTCGAGTCCAAAGTGCTGGATGATGTTGATGAAGAGAGTCTTGCTGAAACCGTGGGCGCCAAGAAGCTTGACTTGGTGGGTTTGGCAGGTGCCGTCGAGCGATGCACCGTCGTCAATGACTTCGGTTCCGGAGATGCGAGCAGGGTTGCGCACAGGAGAAGTCTTGAGGCCGAATTGCTTGATGGCCTCGTCGACAGCTTCCTCGGCCATTTGTCTGTAGGTGGTCCACTTGCCTCCGGAGATGGTGACTAGTCCGCTCTCGCTGGTGGTGACGAGATGGTTACGGACGAGACCTTCGGACTTGGACTTGTTGGGGTCGCGGACGAGGGGGCGAATACCAGACCATGCAGCAAGGACATCACCACGGCGGACGTTGATTTCGGGCTGAAGGTAGTTCTGCACCTCGCTGAGAATCCAGTCGATTTCTTCTTCACCAGCGATAGGGTTTTGGGAGATCTGGCAGGGTGCGTCGGTGGTTCCAGCAATGGTGTTGCCTTGCCACGGAAGGAAGAAGACAACACGACCATCAGAGGTGTGGGGGTCAAGCAGACCCATGTTCGAGGGAGAGTAATAACCGGGCAGGACAACGTGAACACCAGAAGAGGGAGCGACGATTTCCTCGACCTTCTGGTCGTCGAATTTGCGAATAGCGTCGGTGAAAGGACCGGTGGCGTTGATCACACCCTTTGCTCTGATCTTGAATTCGTCTGCCTTTTTGCCGTCATATTCGTTGACTCTGTCCTTGACTGTCGCGCCATTCAATTTGCCATCAGCACCCTTGGTGAGACCAGTAACCTCGAGATGGTTGACGACTGTAGCACCGTAGAGTGCGGCAGTCATTGCGAGCGAAATATTCATGCGGGAATCGTTGTGTGCACCATCTTTGGAGGTATCAGCCGGGGTGAGCTACGCGCCATGAGTAGAAAGAAAAAAGACATACCGTAGTAAACCAGAGCGCCGACCATGTTGGACTTCTTCAGCATGGGAAACGCGTCCAATGCCTTACTCTTCGTGAGAAAGTAGGAGCTCTCAATGTTTTCGGAACCGGCGAGGAAATCGTAGAACTTGGTGCCGGCCCAGAAGTAGGGCGCTTGCCACCACTTGTTGATAGGAATCATAATGGGGAGCCATGACGAGAGATGCGGCGCAGTGTCGAGGAAGTATCTACGCTCACGAAGCGCTTCCTTGACAAGCTTGTATCTTCACACAATCAGTATCAGCGAATTGGAAACAATCGGCACGAATAGCGGGAACAAAAACACACTGGTTGTAATCGAGTTCCCACACAGCTTTCTCAAGATATCTCACGCCACCGTGCACCAGCTTTGTGCTTTTACTGCTGGTTCCAGAGGCAAAATCATCTCTCTCGACGAGCGCCACCTTCAAGCCTCTGGTAGCTGCGTCCAGCGCGACACCAGTGCCAGTGGCACCACCTCCAATGATAAGAAGATCATATTCCTCGCCTTCTTCTGCACCTGACTCGCCAGACACTGCATTGGCAATCTTACTTCTGGCGTCCGAAAGAGCACCACCCGCAGATGCTTTCAGATCCGCAATGTATTCAGCACGAGTCTTGACTGCAGGAAAATTTGGTGGACGAAAGATGCCACCTTCACCATATGTAGGAGGCGGCACTGAAGCGGCCTCAGATCCGGGGATATCTCGAGGTCGCCATGAAATGTAGAGACCACCTGCGCCGACTGCTGCGGCTGCAGAGGTATACCCTAAGGCACGTACAAAGCGTCCGGAGCGACTTGCCATTTCCCGTTGTGCGTGTAGGGAGCGTGAGGAGGAGAAGAGAGGGCAGACCGAAGCCAACAAATACAAATACGAAAACGCACTGGATTGCTTTACAGCGTGTGACGTCGATGATTCCTCGTCCTGTTGGTGCTGCTCCACAATTTCAAGCTGGAGGTATTGGGGGAGGGCGGCGCTTTCTCGGTGGGGTATACGACGACACTCCTTCGACCATGGGGATGCTTCAAGAATAACTTTTATATAACCAACTGAATGCGCGTCCGAACGCACGAGATACTCTGGAAATTGGATTCAGATGCCTCTGTCCGTCTCGGTCTTGACTTTGCGCCCCGACCGGCCTTTTCGCGACTCTTCATACAGCGTGCAATGCGAAAAGGAACATCTATTTCCACCTCTCGGGTTGAATGCCGATCTTGAGTTTACCCGCGGACGGCTTCGCACTGTGGGGGTGCGCAAATCAACATTCTGAGATTTGAGGGACGATCACAAGGATCTTTGACTCAGCGAGAGGTTGGCAGATTATCGCATGCCAACGTCAAGCGTAAATCACTGATTGTTAAATCATGAAAATCTTTCACTGATACTGGGTTGGATCCAGCTTGGCGGACCCTCGCCTTCATCCCGTTGAGCCTCCTATTACTTTTGCATAGCGATCCTACTGCAGTTGAGAAGTTTTCGTTTCCGTGCACCGCTGAGACATTGTCCTTCTTCGATGCTCCATTCTAACAACCTGTAGGCTCCCAAGGCTTGATCAAATTACTGGACCGTGCTACTGCGAAGCTCAAACCATACATTTCAGTCACCTGTCCAGCCGGCTCATCTAGATGTTACTAAAAACAGCATATCTTGCTGAGTGGAGTGCATACCCAAAAGTCTATGTTACAGGCTTCAGATCCCCTTTTCGAGGTCGTTTGCTACCCAATGTAATTGATCAGGCTGCTGCGAGAAATCAATCCTTTTCCCATTGCCAGCTACTTCTAGCTATATCCTACTCTTGAGCGGCATCAAGCAATCCTTTGAGATTGATGCTCTTCGGTCGTTCAATAGGCATACCCAGGGCTCTGTCCCAGATCAGCTGTGCCATGGGACCGAGACCTCTGCTGACACCAAATATCGCCGTGTAGTAGAGTGTTTCTTTGATTCCGAAATGATGGAAGAGCACACCCGAGCCCGAATCAACATTGGGGTAAGGGTTTTTCGTCTGCACAACTTAGATCAGCTTAGCTCGGACACCTCAGACAGCGATACCTACCTTGCCATGCTCCATCAAGACCTGTGGCGCAATCTCCGAATTCCTCTTGACTAGCTTAAAAACTGGATCATTCATGATATCCGGCTTCGATGCGCCGAATGCAATCATGGCATCGAATCTCGGATCCGGCTTCCTCAGCACAGCATGACCAAATCCTGGAATGACACGCCCGCTCTTGAGGGTACTCCAGAGGTAATCCTTGATATCCTGCTCGGAAAATTCGGTGCCTATGTGTTCCTGCATCTGCAGCATCCATCTCAGTACCTCCTGAGCTGCAAGTCCGTGCAAAGGCCCAGCAAGACCTTGAAGACCAGCCGAGTACGACAGGAATGGATCCGAGAGTGCAGAACCGACCAGGTGCGTCGCGTGTGCTGATACATTACCACCTTCATGATCGCCGTGTAGGGCACAGTACAGACGCAACAGGTCCTGGAAGTCTTCATTCTCTTTACCTTCCTTTCCAAGCATTGCAGCAAAGTTATAGCACCAGTCCTGCTCTGTATCTACCGCCCCGGGAAGCTTGCCACCTCCATGATAGGCGTTCTGATAGATCTTCGCGGCAATCGTTGGTAGCTTTGCAATCAAGGAAATGGCATCATCGAAGGTAGGTTCCCAGTAGTCAGCTTTGTTTATGCCCTTCTCGTATGCCTTGGCAAATGAACTTGTATGGTTGAGGGTAGACACTGCGCAGGCGAATTGCGTCATGGGGTGTAAGTCCTTTGGGAAGCTGTCTAACATAGTTTCAACGAAAGCGGGCAGGCTTGATTTCTCTGCGAGTTCTCTCGAAAGCGCGCGAACTTGGTTGGTACTCGGCACCTCCCCAGTCAACAGAAGCCAGAACATGGATTCGGGCAGCATCTCGGCTCCTGTTTTGCCTTTGGGTAGTTGATCCTGGCAGTCCTTGATCGTCTTGCCGTGGAATCGGATACCCTCGTTTGCATCAAGCACGGAGCCCTCCCACACCATAGACTTGGAGCCTCTGGTCAACGTCAGCTCAGTCGCTAGATACTGCTTTAGGGTGCGCTGCCATACCTCATACCACCAATCGTATTTTCGACTTTCATATCACCAATCTTTTTGCTAGCCTGACTTTTGACTTGCTTGAGGAGCTCGCGTTTGGCGGGAATAACATTTCGAAGCGCCTCCTTGAGGGTTGGCTCTGATATGGTCGCATAGGTGCGGCTATATTCAATAGCTAGAAGAGTCAGACATGCATGCTTTCGATGGAAGTCTGGCTACATACTAGAGGTGAATGTGTTTCGCTTTGCGGCATGCTTGATATTGTTAGCCTATTACTCGCATCTCGACGATGACGCAAGATAGTAGCTTACCTGCGAAGCTTTAAGAGCTCGCAACGTTGCGCGAGAACTGGTGGCCATCTTGAGCAATGAAATCAGACAAACAAAAGCGTGAGAATGAGTTTCGAGGAACGACAACTCAACAGACAAGCTATTTGTTCAAGAGTCAGACTTGTTGGGGACAACTTCATGCGTTTTAATATGCCTTACATTAAGGTGACGGCCTTCCCCTCCATGGGTATTATTTGTGGAGTTACCCCACGGGCAATCGACATCCTCGGCTTCTCCATAAAGTGAAACTTAGGCTCGAGGGGCGACCGGATGGGTCATTATCCGTTCTTCGAAATATTGCCCGAGGCCTACTGAACCTGTCATACCTGCAATATTATTGTCAAGATTCGTTTCAACAAAGAGTTTTCAGAATCTCATCTCATCGGTTGTCGTGACGGCGTTAGCTCTCCAGCTCAGGAACATGCGGTCTGCTATTCGCGGATGTAAATCCGTCCGGCTTTCCAGCTGGCCAAGGTCAACATATTTTATATCATCGTCTGTCAGACCGATGACAAGTAGCGCAATACGAATGGCAACCGGCATAAGTAAAATCAGTCCACCTCTGCCTTCAACACAAACTACGGATGCATTCCAGCTACTTCCCTCAAATGAGAAGGCAGGAGCCAACGAGGATGCCATTTTCAGCGAGCAAGTCAAAGAGGTTGAAGCGTGGTGGGCATCACCACGATACAAGGGGATTAAAAGACCATATTCTGCCGCAGACGTCGTTAGTAAGAGAGGTTCCATGCAGCAGACCTATCCTTCCTCTCTTATGGCGAGAAAACTATTCAATCTCCTCGAGGAGAAGGCTGCCAAAGGAGAACCTGTGCACACTAGTAAGCCAGTTCTGTCACTACTCGAGTGATACTCATTACACAAACATTATCTAATCCCTCGGTCTTCATCTAGTGGGAGCCATTGACCCAGTGCAGATGACACAACAAGCTCCCCATCAAGAGGTTCTCTATATCTCTGGCTGGGCTTGCTCATCAGTCCTCACCAGCACTAATGAGGTGTCACCTGATTTCGGTGATTATCCGTATAATACCGTGCCTAACCAAGTGCAACGCTTGTTCAAAGCCCAGCAGCTTCATGATAGGAAACACTACGATGCGAGGCATAAGATGTCCTCTGCTGAGCGGGCAAGCACTGCTTATGTAGATTACCTCAGGCCCATCATAGCAGATGGAGACACTGGCCATGGCGGTCTCTCTGCAGTTCTCAAACTTGCGAAGCTGTTCGCTGAGAACGGTGCCGCTGCTGTTCATTTCGAGGATCAACTACATGGCGGTAAGAAGTGCGGTCATTTGGCAGGCAAGGTTCTTGTCCCCGTTGGGGAGCACATCAATCGTCTAGTTGCTGCCCGATACCAGTGGGATCTGATGGGTTGTGAGAACCTTGTCATTGCGCGAACAGATTCAGAGAGTGGCAAGCTTCTGAGCAGTGCCATAGATGCGCGCGATCACGAGTACATCCTTGGTACAGTCGAGGACGTTGAGCCTCTTGCTGAAACATTACAAATCATGGAGCGGGAAGGTGCTAGTGGAACAGAGCTCGATGCGTATGAAGCGAAATGGGTCAAGGAACATGAACTAGTCACCTTCGACGAGGGTGAGTGAGTCCTTCGTGTGTATACTCTACGGAACTGACGTGTTGGAACTTACAGCTGCTATTGCCCATATCAAAGCACAATCGTCGGACGTAAACAAGGTTGCGTATTATGAGAAGGAAATAGAGAAGAACCGTGACATCCCGCTGAGCCGACGACGGAAACTAGCAGCTTCTATTGCAGGTTCGCCAGTCCATTTCAGCTGGGATATTCCTAGGACAAAGGAAGGCTTCTACCACTATCGGGCAGGCTTGCCCGCAGCCACGAAACGTGCAATCGCTTTTGGACCTTATGCAGATCTTCTCTGGCTTGAAACCGCTGATCCTAGCGTGCAGAAGGCTGCAGGCTTTGCTAAGAATATAAGAAGCGTGCACCCGGGAAAGAAGCTGGTGTACAACCTAAGTCCTAGTTTCAACTGGATGGGTCACGGCTTCAGCGAAGAACAGTTGAAGAACTTCATCTGGGATCTTGGAAAGGAAGGGTATGTTGTGCATGTCTCATTGGATACCTGCATTTTGTACTGACTGGAGCTTAGATTCGCTTTACAACTCATATCTTTGGCTGGCCTTCACAGTACAGCAACCATTACGAATGAACTGGCTAAGGGATTCAAGACGGATGGAATGCTGGCTTATGTCAACCTGGTCCAGCGACGTGAGCGTGAGCTCGGCTGTGATGTTTTGACCCATCAGAAATGGAGCGGCGCAGGATATATCGATGGCATTCTCGGGAGCATCCAAAGCGGCAGCAGTGGAAGCAAGAGCATGGGCGATGGTAATACCGAAGGTCAATTTTGAGAAACAGATGACTTGGGCTGCATGCACTGGAGCAAGTCAGTTCCATATAGATAGATCCAGCTTCTTGCATTCTACCTTGGCTATGCTCGGCAGTCGTTCGACTGATTCAGATAAATTTAAGGAATCAAAATAAAGACTTACTGGTGGAACTTGGGATAGCACGTCCCAATGTGTCTGAGACATGGTGTCATGCGCAGATCAACGGTCTGCTTTTTAACGTCTCCCATGGGCCAAAAACCGGGCTACCCAAGCGGGCATGAATAAGCACGACAACGTGCCGATGCATTGCATTCGAAAAACGATATACGCCAACAATCAATGTAAAGTGTGCTTGCATACCTTGCGTAAGGTATGTAAAGCTTTCTGTGTTTTGGACCTTGACCCGGTGCCATGGTGTGTGCCTCATCTGCGAGATGCACGGAGAGCCATGTTCCCGGGATGGCGGCTCTCGGTAGAACGCCACCACAAACCCAGGAGTCAGGTCTGCCAGATGTCAAACTGCGTTAAACCATTCTACCCTTGACCAACCTGAGATTCATTTGTCCCCGCAAGATAGCTTCTTATTTCCACCCTGTGACATAGAATGCTGGTTATCCCCCTGTTCACTTGCCATGAAATAATTCTTCGTAGAAAATAAACATTACGAGAAGTCTGGTCTAGACGCGGTGACCGTTTCTGAACTCAAGGCTCCTACCCTGACTGACTCTTGCGCATCCCTCGGAAGAATTATCGATTTGGTTTAGACGGGTACAAATCTTAAAAGCAGGCAAAGAGGGCGTGTAGATCGCTAACGGATCGCCATGACATAAAACGGTTCCAAGTAGCGCCATGATCCGATGGCTTCTTCACCTGGCGTAGGGCACTGTCCCTCCCGACGGGCGCTCTCATCACACTTTCTTACCAAATGCCTGGGAAATGTGCAAGTGCTTAATCAGATCGCAAGCAATTAATTCCCAAACCCTTGTGTGCCTGATAGACATTCCCTTATAGGCATATCACCAGCGACGACCACCGCCATGCAGTCATCATCACCCGCTAACGCGTCGTCGCACTCGTCAGACAACGACACGCTCGCAAGTTATATTACCAAATACGTGAAGGAGAATAATCGTCGGTATCATGCATACAAGGCAGGCAGCTACTGGGGGCCCAATGATGAGTCCGCCAATGAAGGTCAAAATCTCGCACATGCTATGTATGTAGAGACACTAGATGGCGCACTACATCTGGCGCCACTCGAGAATCCACAGCAAATCCTTGATGTAGGAACAGGCACAGGGATCTGGGCCATCGACATGGCAGATCAATATACCGAAGCTGAGGTTACCGGCATCGATCTGTCACCTATCCAGCCCGAGATGGTTCCTGTCAACTGTGTTTTCGAGGTCGATGATGCAAATCTAGAATGGACCTGGGATGATAATTTTTTCGATTTCGTACATGTGAGGGAGATGTTCGGCTCCATATCCGATTGGTCCGCTTTGTGCAACGAAGCTCTACGATGCATCAAACCTGGCGGCTATATCGAAATTGTCGAGCATTCTATACATACCGTACGTCTTTCGCTTTGAGAAGTTGAGATGGCGTATTACATGCTGATGCAAACAGTTCTCCGACGATGGCACGCTGCCTCCTGACAGCACACTAGCAGTCTGGGGCGATGTAATGGACAAAATTGGTAGAAAGTGGGGTAAAACCTTTAATGTCTGGAAGGAAAGTAAATCAATACTTGAGCGTGCTGGGTTTGTTGATGTTGTCGATGTCCGATTCAAATGGCCCGTCAATCCATGGCCGAACGACCCGAAGCTCAAGCAGCTGGGTAAGCTTAACGAGATTCGCCTGATCGAAAATCTCGAGGCTTTCACAATGAGACTTCTTACACAGGCCGGAAATGTGAGAAATTGGCCAAGATGTTGTGCATTGCATCAATAGCTGACATTTGTTAGATGACCGCCAACGAGGCCCATGTATACCTTGCGCAGGTTCGAAAGGCTGTGAAAGATCAGAGCATTCATGGTTACCTTGTAGTGTAAGCCGACATGAGTGAATTGTTGGACCAATATCTTACTAACGATCTCACAGGAGTGTGGTTTACGGCAAGAAGGCCAATTGAAATGTTGTCCGCACGGGTGTGTGCATGAGGCACTCTGTAGTCATCTAAACATGATGAGTCCACAGCGCTGGAATATGGCTACTGCAAGCTTGCTATATGATGAACAGTTCCCGCTACCACACCACTGGGTCTTCCGCGTCCGGCAAAGCTAGCCAGTGACCGTGAGAGTCGCTGAACTGCAACATGAAGGATGGAGAAATCCTGTACGGATCCAACAACTATTCCTCAAATGTAAATCCATCAATGAGGGCTACTGGCAAAGTATCGGCACTTGCATCTAACGCTTGTCAAGATGGTGGAAATGGCAGCAGCAACATCGCTAGCATTCAAGGATACTTGTCAAGCGGGCACATCTCTATTCCTTGACCATCCTTCCAAGCAACGAGTCATACTTTGGGGGATGGCTGCGTTCGGAGTCGCTGCCAGCATACGCAGAAACTTCTGCTTGAACACGTCGCGTCCAGAATCATGTGTGGAATGAGAGAAAGGAGTACGAAAATGGAGGTATACTAGCTTGTATATATGCGTGTACGCGGAAAGTTGCAGTCGGCAGTTGGTCTTGATGTCCTCGGCTTCATTCACTCGTTTCACTGATGCGTAATATACTCTGCGATATGCGATACCTCACTCATACCTTACGAGACATGCATTAGCAGCCATGAGATTTTGACATGTTTGAATTCTCACTGCCAGGATGTTCCTGGCACTATGGAGCGCACCATCCACGTGTTGCTATCCGAAAAATCCCAGTTTAACTTTGCCGCCTTAGTGCCTGAGCAATGCTCATGTGTTGTAGAAGTTACTGCTGCAAGTACAACACTACTGGCGAAAGGTCGGAATTATTGCTACACATTTAGAAGCATACAGTACGAGAATTAGAGTTACGCACGCAAAAGATTATCATCACACTAGAAGGAGATCAAAGCACGAGGATGAAATCAAGCAATGCCGTACATAATGTAAAGCACTTCCACGCCGGCGTATGCCTAAGGTAAACGATAGGCTTCTGTAGATACACGTGAGGGTGCTCAAAGGTGGCTGAAACCTCGAAAGTATAACTCACCGCTCGAATAAACGTATGGAGAAGGCTAACTTTTCTTAGCCGCATAACCACACTTTCCTTCGAGGGGCTAGACCTCGAGAACTCTCTATTTGCGGAGAGAATTCACAATTGCGATAAGTACGTACGTATTGTATCTCGGTGCGATCTGGCCCCTCGATTCGCGCGCCGTTCATCGGTGCGTACCACTGCTACTCTATTGTGCCATGCTACGATGTCGCCTAGCGCCATTCTTGCTCTTCGGCCATACTGTATCACGATGGCCAGAGTCTAATCGAGTGGTATCAAGGACTTGTTATCCTACCAAGCCTTTCGATGACATCCTGGAGATCAAACGTTTCTTCGCCGTTAGTTGTTCGTGCAACGGGGACACGCACAAGTCCTGTCGTAAGGACATGCGATCGATCGTGTCATAGACAGTCGAGGCTCGCGTGTTCGCGACCAAACGTAGGGAAAACGCTAGCTGCAGAGTATCAATATTCCTCGACTCTTTTCCGGGACGACCGCTTCGATCTGGAAAGCCCATGAGCCTCTTTCCACGCGGCAGCCATCTCTGTGGGGAAGATGATCAAGTCCTATTTTTCAAGGGTATAGAGAAGCCGACACAATATTAGATTGACGCCGCCTGTGTCCAGCTTCGCGCACCGGGCTCCAGATCAGCACGCGTTGGTCGGCGCGTGCCGATTCACCTGCGGATCCTGGGATTCGGAGCTTGGATTCTTGAGCTTTGCCCTCCACCCTTTGCGTTTAGTGCCTGTGGGGGCTTGACTCTGTAGATTTCGGCGTCGCCGATGGCTGAGTTTGGCTACGGCAACACCTATGGCTTAGCCAATCGAGTAGTGTGTGTGGGGTAGAGGGAAAAGAAATACCACGGCATCTCGACCTGCGGAAAGATCCTCTTACAATCTAAAGCGTCACACAATGCCGGTATAGCCAATAAATCAATGTTAGCATCAGCTTGTATGCACCTGTATAGTAGAACTCTCTGCGAAATTATAAGGATGCCGGGGCGATCATTTGCTACATATTTCTCAGTTTTGATTCGATTGGTTAAGCAATATATAATGTATGATTCCGCCCCGAACACAGAGGCTCCCAAATCTCAACATGGGCTAGCGCTTCGCTACTCAGAGCTTTTGATTGGTTGGTTCCGAGTAGCTAAGTTGACCGTTGTTGGCACGCGTCCACCGTTCGTGCGATAACACTGAGTGAGTAATGTAGACTAAGGTCCTGCACGCGATTGTTGATTTTGGCAATGTTCTGTACTATAGTACTTTTGTTGATAGTGAGATCGTTAATTTCTTTTCAACTAGGGGGCAGAATACTTCACACAAACGGGAGTGCGTGAGGCCTTTGCTTGCGACGGAGAGATCGAACAAAAAATGTATAGCCAAAGGAGGATAAGCAAATTATGCATAATTGAATATTGCGAGTTGTTACAGCCAGCATAACATCCGTCAAACGCCACCCTGGTGGTTTAGTACAGTGAATCCCATGTTTCGTGATCAGAATGATCTCCGCTTCGATCTCCAATTCTAAACAGTCGTAGCTTACGCATGATGCTACTGTAGGACTACCCAAGACCGGCAGGGTGATTAGCGATCATACATAAGTCAATATCGACAGCGTGATTAGATCTCTCTTAATACACTAATTACTCTACTAAGCAGGTGGTATGGCTCGTGTCGCATATTGCATGTTTCTCAGTTCGGGGCCGAAGCTGCTAATCTTTGTCTGTTGCGAGCAAGGTTAGCCGCTTAGAGTTGCAGACCGCCGATTCTCGGATCGTGCCTGACTCAATCCAATGGGAGTTGGGCGGCCACGTGAAAGACCATACGTCGCGAATTGATCAACGGAAATGGCGAAAGGCCAGAAGTTGGCTCGATGACGGATACCTTGGCCCTTTCGCGTGACCGCTAAGCCTATGAATTTAAGCGTGTCTGCTGGCTTGCTGATCCGGGCGGAGAACCGATAGCTGTTAAGCGATCCGCAGCTCGAACTCTTTTTCCTCAAATAGGATGTCGAAGATTCGTACGGCCGTAAGACGAACGTCGCGATGTCGTCCTTTTTTTGCTATCCACTACTACAGTGCTAAGGAATATTGGATTCCTCTATGAAGCTTTTGACGGCCAGCTTTGCGCTCGGCAGCTAGATTGGGATCTGGTGACCTGATGAGCACTGAACCCCTCCCCCCACTACGGTATCAACATGAGGCTGCTCGTCCCCAAGTATTGGTTGAGCAGTATGCATGCACCTGCAGGTTTTGAAATGGCAATCGCTACGGCAAAGATGGGCATACTCGAGGCAGCGTGAAGCATGCACTACAACTGTACAAGTACTATCGCTACTGTAATGTTTGTGCGGAAGATCTATTCCAAGGAGAAGCAGCCTTTATGTCTGATCATGCCACGCATCCAGAACTTACGCCAAAGTGAGTTTAGCTGCTCTCGAACGTTCGTTTTAGGAGACTGCATAGGACCGGAGCCGCTGCACAGCCTTTTATGCCGCCCATTTGCTTGGATCTGATCTGCAGACTCGCATTCGTCACAATACTCGGCGGGCCCAATGAAACGCAGATGTTTAATTGTTGTTGCAAATTACGTGCAAGCGATGTGCATTTTCTCAAGCCTGTCCCGTACCCAGGGGCGTCGAGGGCCTAGTCCTCTAGTCCAACCAAGTCAACACCCTTGTCCGCGAACGGACCACCCGCTGCCTTTGTTTCCCGCTTACCTGTCTCTTTGTGAGAAACGCGCTTAGCGAAAGCTTCCAAATACCGTTTTGCATAGTGCCTTTCAGGTAAGCTGAACATGCGTTGAAGAGCAAAGATCGTTTAGGTGCAGTATGCCATGGTACTGATTTTAGGCTCGCATTGGCCAACACGTGTGGTGGGTGGGTCGAGGGTGGCTAGTTGCAGCCTTGCGGATCGAAGATCAGGACTCGTCAAGTACAAAGGTCGTATATTGATTGATTCAGCAAGCGGATACGTGAGCCTTAGCTCTTTCGGCGCGGCTCTTTTTCCTCTACCCACCTACGGGTACACTTCTTGTCCAGCTGCCCTAGCCCCAATCCAGATCATTTGAAGGTGCGCATGGATCTTGTTCCCTAGCGGGCTCAGAGACAGCGCTAGTCACCTTTGATTGCCATACATATCATCCTCTCCGCTGCCCGAGTAGACTCAAGGACCGTGTCCAGCCCACACGTCCGCCATCCGTTCCTCTAAAGAACGCCAGGCACCTAAGCTTAACACAAAGGATCGCCACTTCCCACGCCTCGAAGACGTTCGTTCGACTGTTCTTACGTCTCTCTACTACCAACAGCAGCTTTCCTCCACCATAACCCATTGTCGAGGTCGCCTCTCTTTGTTCACCAACACCGGCCCCCGAATCACTGCTGCACCTCGCAAGCTTCAACCCTACGTCCCTCGCTCAATTGAAAGGGTCCCCCCTGCAAGCCACTATTTACATCACAAGCGCGTCGCTCAGAGTGTGCGACGCATCGAGCATCCTGGTCCAGCACTCGAAATAGGTAGTCCTGTTCCGTTGCCTCTTAGCATCGACGCATTTAGTGTAACCCATCGTGCTACCTTGCCGTCCGCACGACCATAATCCTGGGACTCATCGGATCTTTGAACAGACGCAACGATCCATCTAGGCTTGATCTTCATGTAAGCCCCATTCCCCCGATCATGGCCGTGGGTAGCGCCCAAGGTTGCGCAACAGCCGCTGAGACAATCTAGTATCCTTCAGGATCTACTCGCAGAGTGAATCGTGCCACATTTTCTTCATCTGTTCTGATAAGCGTCACCCAATCCAGCAGAAATCTGAGCAATCTTGAAAGTGCTTCCGGGTTATTGGAATCGCGCTGCATAAAGGACGCAGACTATCCGCATTTCTGGGAGTCAAATCACTACCATAGAGACAAGGAAGCCTCTTTGCTCACACGACGCTCCCGCACCAGTCAAATCTCGTCACCCTGCGATTACTACTTGGTCTTCGCTTCTCAATCCCACGTACACGGTTTTCGGCTGACCACTGTCGGCTCTGTACCCATCACCTTACCAAACCGTCAACGTGGCTGCCGCAGTAGCTCTTCCGTCCCATATGCTTCCTGGGTCGGATTCCATGGGTGCACCTGCAAGCTTCACAGCGCGCAGGCCAAATGCCTCGAACTTGCCTAACTTCGAACTACCTCCCCCAAACCATCTGAGCAACTTCCCTCCCAAATTCAACTACGCCCATGCGAATGCATCGCAACCACCGTCGAGTCTGACGAGCGTTGGTAATCTTTTGACGCCACCGAGTGGACTGTCCGGTGACGGTCTGAGTCCCATAACATCGGGTATCCATCACAACAACAACAACAACCAGAACAGCCAAGTCCCTCCTTATACACCCAACGGTTACATGTGGCCTCCATTGAGCTCGGGCACCACGCCGTATGGACTGCAATCAAGCAACGGCCCTACTTCCTACCTTTCTCACCGTGGGTCGAACATGTACTCACCCTCGCTCAACTCCCTCGTGAGAGGCACGAACTCTCCGACCACGTCGGAGGGCCTGCCCCCTGCAACCTACGGAGATGTGTCATCATACCCTACATCCATGTCCATGTCTGCACCCGCATCACTACCGGCTCTTCAATCCCAGGGATCAATAAACTCGACAATGATGGGTGGACAGCCTCCTCTGCCGTCCGCTGTGAGCCAATCGCCCGGTTCTGCGCAGGATCCCTACGCAAGACTGCCTCCGACTCCCACGTTCTACAACGGACAACAGCACTCCTCATCGGCGCAGCAGTCTTCCTACCCTTACTCGTCTGGCCCCTCGCCGATCCAGCAGAGCCCTCTGAGCACAGGTGGTCAGATGCCCAGAATGTCACCTTCCCATGGTCCCGGATCTATTCCCTCCCTTCAACAGCAACACAGCGCGCCATCTCAATACGGACATTCACGGTCATTCCAATACCCGATGCCTGGGCCAATACTATCGAATGTCGGTAACCCCAACAGTCAGATGGCTCTCGTAGGAGGCATGCCTGGCCAGATGATCCCTTCCTTCAACAGTGGACATGCAGCACACATGCAACAGCTATATGGCCATCCTTCTACTCAATCGAACCCACAAAACGACAGACCTTTCAAGTGCGATCAGTGCCCACAAAGTTTCAACCGCAATCACGATCTTAAGAGACATAAACGAATTCATCTTGCCGTCAAGCCCTTCCCATGCGGCCACTGCGACAAAAGTTTTTCGCGAAAAGATGCGCTCAAGGTTAGTCTAAAACTCCAACTTGCATGATCTTCTTCACTTGCTGACGTTCTTCTGTAGCGACACATACTCGTAAAGGGCTGCGGCAAAGCGCAAGCTTCGTCCGCAGATGGCGATAAGGCTGACGGCTCTCTCTCTCCTTCGACCAAGAGCGGAGGTTCAAGTCCTGCGGTCATGTCTTCCGCATGATCTTTCGGCGTTCTCGGCTTGGAAAAGCACGAATGAAAAAAGGAGCATGACACAGCCTTTCAACGATACCCATTGATGTTTTCTGTATTAGCTACTAGCATTTATTTCACGCCGTTACGGATTCATTGTCTTGGCTTGTTCAGTGGAGCCCATGTCACAGCGCAAGAGGGTTCCTTTGGGACTGCCATGACAATACTGGTGCTCTCGTAAGGCGTTCAAGGGAGGATGGATCATGTACGGGCAATCTAATCAGCCCCATCTTGTTACTTGGAAATTATGTCGTTTCACATGGCTGTTTATATTGGGTGTTTATCTTGCTCGACAGAGGACATAACCCTGTTCTGGATGCATCGCTGCTTGGTGGTTTTGGTATTTTGGTATTTTGGCAGTCCAGATATCGTTTGATTTCTTCAATTTTATGAATTTCTTCTATTGCTGTACTTTATGCGTAATGCGCCATTGCCCTTGTATACCGAACGATTTGACGGACAGCTACATTGTGCAATTGTTGCTCGTGGGCTGCCGGGGTGTCGCCTTATTCCCCGGCAGTGATGATCACGTGTGTGGGGACACATTTCGCCCAAGGTGCCCGCCTGTGGAGTAAGTACAGTACCTCAAAGCAGGAGAGTCAGGATTTCCTTGCACTGTTGCTTCTTTTGTTCGGCATCTACTGTACTGCTTCCCGCCTCGACAGTGATCATACCTACTAGTCTCTTATGACGAGGGACGATGGTTTATCGTAATATTCGATGCTCACAATCAGCAAATCAGGGGTGGAGACGTTAGTACATAAGGGTATTTGACCAACGTTCAGGGGGTGCAAGTTTATTGATGTCCGTCAAAGCGACTGCTGCATCTCTGGTGTCTCCGATGTTGTCGTTGTCGATGGGATGACCCCACCATACCAGTATCTGTTGTAAATGTGCTTCCTATTCTTTGACAGTGGATTATGTCAAAAGCACGATATCCACCACTCGTAAGTAGCCAGAGAAGACTGTAAGCTCATTGTGCGCGTGAAGCAGGCTCTTGAGAGAGTTTCATTGCAGAACGTTTCCACCGTTGCACACCGTTGCTACATTCCTAGCCTTCCATCATAAACACGTCCACTTTCCAACAACAAACACCCTTCTCGATACCACTTCCTTTCCGTTCCTTGAGTTTGGTATTTTGTCGTCTTTTGCACAGATGATGTTCTTGTGGAGCTCTCACTTCGAATCATATGCATAATCATTCTGCTTGCTCAATTATATATCACATCTTGAGACTCTAATCTTGACGGTCAACCGCCGAATCGCTCCTTCGATAACAACGCGGTATTGATACCTGCAGTCCCCTCATTATCCCCTTCGGCATTCTCATTACGTTGCAATTTGCCGCCCATCCCTCGCCGCCGCACAGTCAAAGCAAAACACGACTCGGCCTTCCCAATCTTCTGCTTTCCTCAACCACTATACACGCTCTTTTAGCACTCATTACATTGCATATGCATTACTGATCTTTGTCGCTTGCTTAAACCGTCGAAGGCGACCATTGGATTGAGGTCTCGCGCGAAACAGTATTGATCTTGACGACTACGTCTGTTCAACTTCAAAAGCATTTCGACCATCAACAACCCTCTTGGATAGGAGTTCTTGCTTCGAGCCAGTACCCAACTATCCAACAACAAAACTCGACTGTCGATGGCTGATCGATACCATCGGCCCACGCGTCCACCAACGCGACGAGAAGCTCTGGGCCCTGGCGATTCTCGCGCTAACATCGACCCGTCTACTAAGCGCAGTCATGCCGCGACTAAGAAGACAACCTCATCCTCGCCGCAGGCTCCAACGAACAACCAAAACCTGATGCCTACCAGCGCTTCGGATGCGCGCAGCACCAGCCCAGCCGCCACTTCGCCGCGAAATGAGAGACTCTCGGCCATTGTGGAGGACTCTCAGCGCAAGGCGAAGAGGAACTCGGAGATATCTAATGCTTCAACGACTGCATCTGGCTCCAAGCGAAAGAGCTTCGTCGGTCGATGGCAGCTCGGCAAAACAATTGGCAAGGGCGGCTGTTCCACTGTGCGTCTTGTCAGGCACAAAGATACTGGACAGATTGGTGCTGCCAAGATCATCTCACGGAAGATGGCCGAGTCTGTACGCGCACAAAGTCTGGCCAACCTGGCAGATAACCCAGAACGATCATTGCAAGATCTGGTTGCTGCTGGCAAGGCTATGCCGCCGCCTCCGCCAGGCTTGCTTCGCGAGATCGCCATCATGAAACTCCTCGACCACGACAACATTGTGCAATTGTTTGATGTCTGGGAGAACCACAACGAGCTGTATCTCATCATGGAGTACGTGGAGGGTGGTGAGCTGTTCCATTATGTGGAAGAATGCCAGGGACTCTCCGAATTGGAGAGTGTTTACATCTTCCGTCAGATTGTGGCTGCCATGTTGTATTGCCATCGCATTCACATCCACCATCGTGATCTGAAGCCCGAAAACATTCTCATCGATCGTCAGACGCGAAGAATCAAGCTGGTCGATTTCGGCATGGCTGCTCTGCAGCCGGTAGGCAAGAAACTCACGACTGCATGCGGAAGTCCGCACTACGCGGCGCCCGAGGTCATTCGCAGCAAACCATACGATGGCGCTCAAGCCGACGTCTGGAGTTGCGGTGTAATATTGTATGTCATGCTCACCGGCATGACCCCCTTCAATTATGATAAGGAGCGAAACCTGCATGTCATGTACCAAGCAATAGCGGATGCGAATTACTACATGCCTCCAGAGCTTACGGCTCAAGCACAGGACCTCCTACGTAGAATCTTCGTCCCAGATCCAAGAAGGCGAATTACCATGGATGAAGTCTGGGAGCATCCGTTCCTGCATAAGTTTGATGAAGATTGGGGTTACACCGGTGTACATGCTCTCAAGGAGGCTTGGATTGGACCTTCGCCCATGTTGAATGAATGGACTGTCTCTGACGCAGACGACATTGACAAGGAAATCCTGAGAAATATGCAGACCCTGTGGCACAGCGTACCACGGCAACTTCTCGTCAAGAAGCTGCTGAGTCGCGAGTAAGTCTCCCCACTACTCAACCGTGTTGCGTAGCTGACAAGTGCCAGACCAAATCAGGAGAAGTATTTCTACGCTGCCTTGCTCAAGCACCGGGAGGAAAATCTGGAGAATTACTACGGTGGCACCGACGCGATGAGCTATGCCGCTAGTGATTATCAGCACAATTCGCGCGATACCAGCGACATTCCCCCCGTTCCTCAAGGGAAACAGCAGTCGCAATCACAGTACTCGATTCTGAATGATGAGCATCTACGCTCCAGCCGGTCCTTCGCACAAGGCGGACCGCCTTCATCGGCCAGCAGTTACGACCCATACAGACCATCCCGGTACCGCATGACTCCCGAAGGCACGAGTTATACTAAAGTCACTGTTCACCGTAGAGGTGAGAGCAATGGCACTCGCAAAGCTCACATACAGCACACCTTCCGTCAAACGAACAGCAACCGCGTCGAAGCTCTTCGGAAGGGAGGTCGTAATGTGTCGAGCTCAACACTCAGCAAGCAGTCGAGTCACAGAATATCCATGTCTCGTAACTCACTTGGACGAACTTCCATCTCTCGAAACTCCACCGCGAGCTCCATCTGGCCTAGCAGTCCACCTGTCGCAATGCCCGTTCGCGCTGTCACCTCGCATAAGCGCGGGGTCAGCTTCTCTCACCTGAGGCAAAGCTCCACCACTAATACGAATACTGAACACGATAATGGTGTCCATCCACCCATCACACCCGAGCTTCGGGCCAAGGCAAGATTTTCACAACAAGCTCATAGTGACCGTGGCGAACAAGTCAGCCCCTCTGAAAGGGCTGAGACTGTCGTGCGATCGAAGAAGGAGAAAGGAGCGTCGTCTGGTGTCAAAGCCCGATCGCGCAAGAGTGTCACTCCAGTCCATGTTAACAAGGGCGATATTCGGAAAGCTAGCAGCGAACTGGAAAAAGCTTGTGAGGAAGCCTTCTTCCGGTCGTCGATCAGCTCGAGCAATTATACCGCCGTGACTGACCAGCACCCAGCATATGAAACCCCTCCATCATCCGTATCCAATCGTGGCTCTGCAAACTCCAGGCACCGTAGGCCCTTGCCTGCGCCTCCAGAGGAGACACCAAACAGTTTCCTTACTAGGACCCTTGAAGAAGCACGAAAGAAGGTTGCAGCCAGGAGTGCCGCTGATGGTAACACCGACAGCTCTGCCAAATTCGAAGAAGTGTTGGCGACGCTCGAGAAAATCATGCCTAATACAGCAGCAGCCGAGGCCGAAGCCAGGCGTATCACATCTGCTCCTCATTCTAAGCCGATAGATAGTAAGGCATACCTATCTATTATCAACGAGGAGGGGCGCCGTACTACTATCCAAGGGCATGAATATCGTTCCTTCACCGCTCCAGTCTATAAGGAGGCTGGAAGACAGCAGTCAAATGATGGCAGAACCGTGCGAATGGTGCAACAATCCTCTCCTGCTGCACCGCCGATGACACGAAGACACACAGAAGACCCCTCCTCACAAATGGTTGATAGAAGCACCAGAGATACCACTCATCTTGCCGTGCCTGACTCACGAATGATGCACAAGAAGAGCTATGACGATGTTCCGGCCTCTAGGGCGGCGCCAGCACAGAGTGCGGCTCCAGCGGAGGGAGTCAGTCTGGTGAAGAAAAAGTCCTCGTGGTTCCGCAGATGGAAGGAGCCTCAGACCAATGGTGACGAGGCTCAGAGGCAGGCAGGCATGTCATCTTCATGGAATGGTCAAGATAACCGTGGTGTACCAAGTAGCAGCAAACCTAACGTCTTGGTCCGGGAGAAGCAACCGCCTCACCTGAACCTCAGCCAAGCCACTATCACTGGACAGAAGTCATCCGCAGACGAGAACAAGGGCTTTAGCAAGTGGTTCAGCGGATGGGGCCAGAAAAGGGAGAATGAGAAAACCCCCGGCACCGCAAGCTCCAATCATTCGTTCTTGTCGGCATCACCGCCATCTCCACTGCCGCCTACGACGCCCAACTCTGCAACAGAACCGCAGGCACGCTCATGGTTCGCTCGTTTCTTGAGATTACGTCCGGAGACACGCACGCTTGCTTACAGTGTTCCACGAGCACGCGCCAGGAGTGAACTCTTCCGCCTGTTGCGCGACTGGCAACGTCATGGTATCAAAGATCTCGTGTACTATCCTCAGGAGAACACCATCACTGCTCGTGTAGACAAGATCAACAGTCTCGAGATCAAGCCGGTAGCTTTCCGCATCGAGCTCTTTGTCGTTCTGCAGAATGGCAAGAAGGCGGGACTGAGTCTTGCACGATGTGAGCAAGTCAAGGGTGCGGCAAGCAGCTTCAAAAAGGTGATTGAGGTCTTGGAAGATGTGTGCCGCGAGAAGGGGCTGTTGGTCGAGGATGAGAAGCAGTGGAAGGAACTCTGCGACATTGTTGATTGAATGGTGTATCGTTTCAACTGCAGCTTACGAATGTTCTGTGGCAATGACCGTATGGGTTCAAGGTCGTTGCTTGCGCAAGTCTGATTCTTCTGTGATTTATGTGGCGTTGGTTGCAGCGAGCATTGCTCTGGGGTTCTGTTTTCTTTTTCCCTTACTGCTTTTTCATGCCTTGCTCTGCAGCATGAAGGGTAGCTTCTTTCTCTTTTCTCCTTTGTTCTTTCCTTCCTCTTTTCTCCTTTTTTCTTTCCTTTCTCTTTTGTCTTCTCGCTTACACTTCTCCGCTGCGGTTTTTCTTCTAATGTGATAGCATAGCCGGGTCTGGGACGGTTTTAACGTTTAATAGCATTGCAAGATTAGGAAAATGTTTAATACAAACTTTCATAATGTTATATTTACTACCTTTCTATCTTGACATTCGTGACACACACTTGGTTGGAATTATTCATGTAGATGCTTCGTTTCAAGTATGTTGGTGTACGTCTTGTCCCGTGGATGGGTGGCCAGGTACTACTGTTCATTTCACACATACTCATGATATAACGTAGTGAGTGTTCACTGCACTGCATATGTAGACTACATGACCTGTATCCAAGCATTAATCACTAATAAACAAAACAAAAGCAGATAAGCAATGCATAACCAACCTTACACATCCATGCCCTCAAGGCAAAAGGGAGAAAAAGAAATTAAAAATGTATACAAGATCCTGGCTGTGCCCGGAATCGAACCGGGATCGTAACGGAATCGTTGGTTGGCTCCAGAAGAACTGTCCACAACGTTACGTGCTGCCATTACACCACACAACCTCTTTGAGAGAGCTGAATTGAAACCAGTGGACTGGTCTCAGGATCTTGAATTTTGAGGCGAGTGGAAGGGTACATATATCTCCAATTTAACTTTAGTTTCTGTATATCTGCGTTTTGATCTTGGTGCTGCCATATTCTGTTGCGAGTTTCACACTGGAGCAAGAGTCTTGTCCTTCTTCGTTATAGGGTCTTACTGCAAATATGTTTGGCGTCATCTTATATTCGAGATCATGCCATGGTGCATTCCGCCATCTGACGAAATTGACTCGAGACATGGGATGTTGGTACAATCCACACTTCTTCTACCCCAAGTCCCCCAATCATGAGGGCGACCCTGGCCAGTTTCGACGGTTGTGCAATCCACTTTTGTATTAGCATTCCGTCCTGCACAATCATATCTATCGGGCGAGTATATCAATTTATGTCTCGTCGTTGGCTATGGGGGTTTCGGTGCTTATCAGACAAAGGTATGGGTTGTCAATGCCGTGGTCTTGTGATTTCTTTGTCCTTTGTTCGGGTGACTGTGTGACGAGAATAGCAAAGTATCGTCACTTCGAGGCATGCAGTACGGCAAACAGCCACGAGATCAACATATACCATTCAAATGGATATGAACAGCATACCTCACCAGCTCAGTGTAATCTCACTTGTCTAATCCATGTGGTTTCGTCTCTTCAATCAACATAACAAATCACACCAACGCAAGGGAGTCACATCTACACCAGGAGCAAGTTGATAAAAGACCGACTAGGAAAGAAAAGATGTTCCCGCTCTCGAGATCGAAAGTACATATTCCAGACGAGTTCACCATGGAGTACAGTCTACGACGGCGCAGGCCTCGGGTGGTTCCTTCTTCTTCTTCTTCTCCATCTTCTTCATCACTTGTTGGCTCTTCGAATCGCCTTCCTTTCGATCGTCCTCTGCCTTCGGCGGTGCATGAACAGGGGAATGGGGAAGAAAGTGATGATGGCGACAAGGACAATACTGTGTTAGGTATCTCGCCTGTGCTTCCTGCCATGGCTCTCTTGCTTCCGCTCGTGGCCTGGGCAGTTGTGGAGCGGAGCGTCGTGTGGAATTTTGTGATGCAGTTCTCTGGAGAGATGCTCGCTGTCAAGAGCACGGCTACAGTCCGAGAGAGCTTCGCGGGTACGCCTGTCAGGACTGGATGAGAAGCTACTGGAGAACGGCTGGAACAGAGGAATGAAGAACTTTTTACTTGTTTTATTCACCACTGGCGATTTAGGTCTTTTCCGACGAGAGTTGCCATATCTATCCACCATTTTTTACTTACAATCAACACAGAAGGGATTCCAGCTCAAGGATTGACCGTTCCAGGGGGAAGCACACGGCCCTCACGCTTTCTCTCTACTCTTCGCTTGCGAGACTCAGCGTTGAGGTTCGGCTGGGCGGCCGACTTCAAGACAGCGCTGTCGTCGTCTTGCTCGGTCTCCGGTCCGTCGAGGAGCTCTTCCATCTGGGCGTCTTGGGTTTGCTTGTTCAAAGCCTTGCCGATGGTCTGGTTGTAGGCCCACTTGGGAAGCTTGAAGAGGATGGTGTCGTAGACTGTGGGCATGTGGATTTCGTTCACCTGAGAAAAATGGTCAGCGATGCTGTGAATATACAAAGAAAAGCAAGGGTGCTTACGTCGAGCAGGTATTCATGAGTGCCGCCCTCAGCAGTGCTCTCTTCCAGATAGACATTACCAACGCTATCTACAATGAGGACCTTCCCGTTCTGTGCAACAGTGCGCTTCTTGGTACCGACAGGACCACTGGTAAGCTCGGCTTCAACAGGGGTGCTGATGCCAGAGCTCTTAGCCTTCTCAGCAGCTCTTGCAGCCTTGGGGTTCTTGGCCGCTTTGCGGTTATCTCTCTCCTGCTGGCGCTTTTGCTTTCTGTTGTAGGCCATGGGGGCAGCGTCGTCGCTCTCCGAAGTCTGGGCTGGAGGAGGTGGAGGGGGGTTGCGGCAGCACCAGATCCTGGTACACCAGCAATTCCAGCAATTCCAGACTCATCACCCCAAGCAGTGCGACGAGCATGGCGGATATATCTCTCGACGAATTCTCGCTGCTTCTTCCATCCCATGTACAGAGCGACGTAATGGGCGCCACCTCCGACGACGACAAAAAGACCGAAGAGAACAGAGCCTAGGCCGGGTCTGAAGCGCTGGTAGTAGTAACCGGTTCCGCGCCAGGTGGGAAAGCCATTGCGCAAGAAGTGATCGTAACGCTCGCGCTCAGCACCACGGAGGATGCTGGTACAAACACCGAGCAGGAAAACCTGGCAGAGGCCTCCTTGTTGAAGGCGGCCAGCTCCTTTTGCGAAGGCTGCTTGCGCTTGGTCGATTGCTTCTTGCCAGATCCGACAGGCTCGTGTTGCTTTGCATACTCGGAGAGGAAGTTGGAGCGAGCCTTGTCCGGATGGATGGTTCTACTCTTCTTGCGATAGGCCTTGTTGATGTCGTCCCGAGAGGCCGATGGCTTGATGCCGAGGAAAGAGTAAAAGGTCGAATTCTCGCCCTCGAGAGCGACAAGCTCATCACGAACGCGGAAGATCTCGTGGTCTGTCGATGAATCAGATATTACGCCATTGCGATAATCAGAGAAGGGGAAAATCAGATTTACCTTCCTTGGTCCATGCAGCGACCAATGCTACAAAGCAAAGCAAGAGCAGAAGAGCTCCGCTACTGAACCTGGCCATTGTCTCGCAGTGCAGCTGTCGCTGTGCAAGTCAATGATGCTAGGTAAGAATGAGAAATGGGAATATGGAGAAAGAGATGATGTGTCAAGCTGCAAGTGGCTTCCTGCAGCACCACGGTGTAAGAGAGTGGAGTTTCGGGACAAATTTAACAATAACGATAAAGCACCACGTACTGCACTTGTGCCGTGTACCCTTCAAAGTACAAGTACCAATGCTACAGCTACCTGACCTTATGGTGAACTAGACCCAAGTAGAAACACACACAGCACCCTCAGCGCCCGCAGCAGCTCGGATTTAGCGTACCTTTATCTTATGCTAAGGCGACGCACGATACAAGTATGCTGCACACTGTGAATATGCGGCACGCGGGTACAGCTGACTAGCGTCCACTGTTCGGACGTAGCAGGGCAGGCCTGCGTTGATTGTGGTTGGAGGACGAGCGAGGGATTGGGCTGGAGTTGATGCAGGTGCTGAAAGAGAACCGAGTATAACAATATGCTTGCGAGTCTTGTCCTTGTTCTGTTCTTCCTTTCTGCTTCACGTACGACGTCCTCTGGACGTTGTGCCTGTCAGATCCTACCTACCTTAGGTATACCTTGTGATTGAATCATTACGTCGTCCGAGCTGAGGTTGTGAAGCGAGAGCGAACCCCGCCTTGGCATTCAGGGGGTTTCTGTGACTGAGCCTCACCCACTCATTCCTCACTCCTCACAGATCTCTCGTGTGGCTCAGTTGCTCCGTAGATTTCTAGTTCGAGCCTTCTGCTTCACGATTGTTGAGTGTGGCTGACGCGTTCGTGTCAAGGCTTCCGCTTACTTGTTATCACTGGAATACAACTGCCTTGAGAGCATTAGGGTTAGGGTCCCTAAGTTTATTGATTCGTCGCATCTTATACACGCAACTTCCTTCATTCGACTATCATCCAGTTTGACTCGATCAACACATACACTCGCTTCACTCTTTCACTTCCGTAAGCCACTCCAAACCCAACACTGCTCTTTCCCGCTTCGATCCCCTTTTTCCAATACATTTCTTCATAACAAAAGAATACAAATCCCCAAAGGAGCCAAAGCTAAAAATCTCGCCCCCTTTTAGCCGTCTATACTTGAACAGCACTTTTGCTTTGCCTTCAGAATTCGCATTTTGTTCTCCATTCCATCATCAAAGCAATGGCAGGCCGCATCAACATCCCGCTGGATGCGATTGCATCGCGTCTCAACCTGCAAGGGCGCTTCGATTCCGTGCGCTCTCAGAACATCCAGGGCCGCTTCGCCAACCTCAAGCCCGTGTCCGAGTTCTTCAACCTCAAGCAGTTGTCGAAGCCGCAGAACTTCGGTGAAGTGCAGAACAGAGTCAACTACAACCTCGGCTACTTCGCCAGCAACTATGCCGTCTTGTTCGTCATGCTGAGCATCTACACCCTGCTCACCAACTGGCTGCTGACCTTTGTCATTCTCCTCGTCATTGGTGGCATGTTCGCCATTGGTAAGCTGCAGGGTCGTGATCTCGACGTGGGCTTCTTCCGTGCCACCACTGCACAACTCTACACCGGACTCGTCGTCATCGCGGTCCCCCTGGCAATCATCGCAAACCCGTTCTCGGCTGCTCTCTGGCTCATCGGAGCTTCTGGAGTCACCATTCTGGGTCACGCTGCGTTTATGGAAAAGCCCATCGAGTCAGCTTTTTCCGAGGAGGCGGTCTAGATGGTCGGCCGCGAGCTCCTTACTCCTCTCTGCCCCCATGGGGAAGACCATCCGGGGCTCCCGCAGGGCATGTCGGAAACAGTGGCAGCAGGGGATATGGAGAATGGGAGCCCCGTTCGAGCCAGCTACGACAGCTGGCTCTCGACGACCAAGATGACAGGCACGAGCTGATGTTCGGTCCCGCTGCCGGTCTGATGTCGAAACCTCTGTCCAGAGGTCAAGAAAGAGAAAGATTTACTGGTGATGAGCTGTATTTTACTGGCTATGATTTGAACTGGGCAAGAGGCGACGAGAGATTGCCCGGGAATGCATCGTACGAGAGCGTTGGCTATGCGGAGGAATATCGATTCCAGGATGAGAAAGAAAGAGAGAACTACGAGCAGCAGCGTCAAGCCGCTTACCTTCGACAGGAGGACTTGTTGCAATCTGCCAATGAAAAAGTCCGAAGGGCCAGAGAGAAAGGCAAAGCGAACATTGTCCTGAGCCCTGAAGAAGTCGAGGCACTCCAGCGTGGTCAGACGCCACCCAGACGTGACCTCACGCCACCAAAGACCCCTTCCAAGAGCAGATCGAGCCGGTCCAGCAGTGCTACGAGTCCTGCAGGCAAGAAATCGAGCAAGAAGAGCTCCAACTCACGCCTTGCTAGCAACCCATCTCCGTCCGCATCACGCACCAAAGGCACACCACGGTCATCGCGCAAGTCCTCGCTGGCTGGAGAGCAATCAAATGCTGCGCCCCCAGCTTTCACGATCGCAGGACCAGATGGTGTGCCCATGTACGCACCGGGCTATTACTCGTCTTCCTCTCCCGAACTAGTCCGACCAGGATCCAGCCGATCTCGGGCAGGATCGAGGTCTGCTTCCTCGGGCAATCAACGCGACGTGACTCCGCCAGTATCAGAGCCGACATATGTAGCCTATCATCCAGGACGTCTCTATGGCGGTCCGCCAGGTTCAAGCGAGGATAGTGGTGGTGGTGGGGGTCTGCGCCTGCCTCGCAATCGATCTGCATCAAATGCACAGTTCAGCTCCGAATTCTTCGGTACGCCGCCACTGCCAGCTGTGCAGAACCGACGCAACGTTTCAGGTCCGGCAGACGTTTCGTACTCGAGGGTGCCCCGTGTGCAAGCGCGTTCGCCTCTGGCACCCAGACAAGAGGCGGGGTCTTCGTTTTCTGCTCAGCAAGCATGGCCAGGACGCGGAGAGAGCAGAGCTGGCGCGGGTGATGCGGCTGGTAACTCGGGCGGCAGTAGCGGTCGAGGTAGTGTCAGCAGCGGCAGCGATGACGGCGAACAGGGGGTCCGCGTCGAAGTGCTGCCGGATCGACTGGGTGGTGGGTACACGATTGACAGACGACCTGTTGGCAGCGACGGATTGAAGCGGCGAAAGGGACGAAAGTGAGGCCTTCTGCAATTTGCACGTTTGGTTGATATGTTATTGCATCTAGACGAGGCGCTACATCATGGACTTTTACAATAGAACACTTTGCATTTGGGGTCTTTTCTGCATCCCATGTCTTTGCCTCTCTAAATCGCTTCCCCTTTTCATATGATAGACTGTGGTTCCTCCTCTTTCTCCAATGATTTCCCCAAAGCTTTGTTTCGAACCAAGAGAATAAAAAAAAATATAACTCCTAGTTGATGTTGAAGAAGAGGAAAACAAAATGTCTCCTCGGCAATAAGCAACAAAACGCCCATACAAAAGCGCGGAGGCTGACTGTCCACACTTATAATCCTCTTTCAAAAAAGAGATCCCGTCGGACCATGACCTGAACCATTCAATTCTCCTTGATCCCGACCCCTGACTCTGCAGAGGGATATTTGATAATCATCTTCTCTCCTCCGCTGCCCCTTCTTTTTCTATATTCCCCCTTTGTTTGCATCCAGCTCATTCTCGAAGCGTTGTTCACCCACCGAAGCCGAATAGGATCCTCAGCAGCTCGAAGATGAGACCGCCGCAGACGACAAAGATGAGGAGGACTGTGGAAACGAGTGTTAGATTTCTTTCCTCTTCTTTTCTTCTCGCTCTCTGCGAGATTCATAGAGCGAGGCAAGACAGACAAAGGAGGATTTACTGACTGAGCCATATGCGCGAGACGGGGCTCTTCGCCGGCGTGGTCTGTTTCTTGGTCACGACCGCGGCGGGTTTGCCCATCTTGGACTCTTGCTTGCGGGCGAAAGCCTCGTTTGCACGGCGCTGTTGGGGGGTTTGGACCTTTGCGGAGGTTAGTCTTTTTTTTCTTGGATTCTCGAGTTGCAGGGAGGGGGGTCGCGCAAAACAAGGAGCAGAAGAAGAATGTCAGTAGCAGCATTGAACATACCATTGTGGCGGCTGTGTGTGTGTATGAGGTGTTCGGTCGAGGGGTATAGTAGAGCAAGGTAGATCGGAAAGGAAGGGTGATCGGCAGGTGGACTATTATGGTCGGGGACAGGTAACAACTATCCGGCTGGAAGTGAAAGGGACAGCGAGTAAGACAGTGTTCAGAGAGAGGGCGAGAGTTTCAGGAGTTGACTCAGACAATAATAGTAGATCAATAACCAATATCATTCCTTTGCTGACGGGACTTGTTGATTCAGCCGCTGCTACTGCCACATGTCATCAAGGTGGATGAGTGAGTCATGAAACACAGATCTGGACCTTTGTCGTGTGTCATGCGCGGACAGATTGAGCTTCTCCACACACTCCCTCGAATAATACCAGGTAGACTGTATCTATATCCACATATTCTGATATACCTGTCACACTGTATAATAATCGACTGCTGGCCTGTGTGATTGACTGACTGAATGGGACACAATGTTGGACGCCTTTGAAATCTTGACGACGTCTGGAGTGGTGCTCTGGTCCAAGTCATATGCGCCGGTGAGCAGCAATGTGGTGAACAGCCTGATCAGCGACGTCTTCATCGAGGATCGATTGTCCTCGCTCACAATCTCTTCGTCTTCGTCAGCAAGCAAAGAAGACACACAATCAGCTCGCAATACTCCTTTCAAAAAGGACAAACACACGGTCAAATGGACCACGGCGAAAGACCTCGGCCTGATCTTTGTCGCCGTCTACCAGTCCATCCTGCACCTGCCTTTTGTCGACGACTTGCTCGACGTCACACGCGCTCTTTTCATAAAACAATACGGGAAGGAGCTAAAAATGGCAAGCGCGCCGAGTCGACTCGACTGTTCACCCTTCGCTCCCACCTTCGACGCCCTCGTCGCCAAACTCGACAAGACGTCCATCACCGCCGAATCTGTCTCGCGGTCAGATCACGACTCGACATCTGCCGCTGAGTTGACGCCGCCCTCGAGTACTGCTGGCACCGAAGATGGCTTCGAAGAGCCGCCGCCTCCTCCTCCTCCCGTGCCAGCCTTGAAGAAAGCTGCGCCGAAACACCTGTACAACGACACCACCTCCACAGATGCCACTCCCGTCCCCACCCCGGACACTTCGAGACCCTCGTCTCCCGCAGTCAACCACATTCTCACCGGCAAAGCTGGTCCGCCCGCAAAGGCCACGAGAAGGTCTCGCAGACTCGCCGCGAAGAACGAGTCCGCTCCAGCTTCCTCAGGTGATGAGTCGCCCGCGAGGAAGTCTACCGCAAAGAGACCCACCGCCAAGTCAAAGCGCACATGGGATGCCCATGGGTTCGGAGAGGACGACGGCGACACTGTGCTAGACTACTCGACCCACAGCCTCGAGGGAGACGTCGATTCATCACAGATCGAGGACGTGCGAACACAAGACATGGGCAGCCGAACGAACAAGGGCCAGTTCGTCCTCAAGGATCTAGACGATGAAGTTGACGCCATCCTCGCACAATCGAAATCTAAGCAGACACATTCAGCAGAAGCGGCATCCACGAGTGGCCTCGTGGGAACAGGCATCGGCGCCATCAGCGGCTATTTCAAGAACATTGTCGGTGGCAAAACATTGGCCAAAGAAGATCTCGTCAAGCCGCTCAAGGCCATGGAAGACCACTTGCTCAACAAGAACGTGGCGAGAGAAGCGGCGGTTCGACTATGCGAGAGTGTGGAGCGCGACTTGCTGGGCACCAAAACCACCTCCTTCACCACCATTGACGCCACCATCCGCTCCTCCATGTCAAAAGCCTTGACCAAGATCCTGACTCCTACATCCTCGCTCGACCTTCTGCGCGCCATCACAACCACAAACACCACCCGCCCTTACATCATCAGTATAGTCGGTGTGAACGGCGTGGGCAAGTCAACCTCTCTCTCCAAAATCGCCTTTTTCCTGCTCCAGAACAACTTTCGCGTGCTGGTGTGCGCAGCAGACACCTTCCGTTCCGGCGCTGTCGAGCAGCTCCGCGTTCACGTGCGCAACTTGTCCGAACTCGCCGCCCGCGAAAACGTAGGCACGGTCGAGCTGTTCGAGCAGGGCTACGGCAAGGACGCAGCGACAGTGGCCCGGGACGCCGTCGCATACGCCAACACTCCATCCGCGGGCAAGCCAGCCTTTGACGTCGTCCTCATCGACACGGCAGGCCGTCGACACAACGACACCAGACTCATGTCCTCGCTGACCAAGTTCGGCCAGCTCGCCAACCCGGACAAGATCTTCATGGTCGGCGAAGCCCTCGTCGGCACCGACTCGGTCGCCCAGGCGCGTAATTTTTCTGCTCAGTTCATGGATGCCAAGACCGGTCGTCCGAGGGGTCTGGACGGGTTTATCATCAGCAAATGCGATACCGTGGGCGATATGGTCGGTACTTTGGTGTCTATGGTTCACGCCACGGGTATCCCCGTCGTGTTCTTGGGCGTCGGTCAGCATTATGGTGATTTGAGGGGGTTGAACGTCGGATGGGCTGTTGACAAGCTTATGAAGTGAGTTGTTTAGCAATGTCGAATGGTTGGTTGGTGCGTGCTTTCTCGTCTCCTGTCGTTTTCTGGACATCCCTTTCTCGTTTTATATCTTCTGTTCACTCTTCTTCATGAATCAATGAACAGACAGGGATTGCACGGATGATGCATAATGGGACACAGCGCTTCTTTCTTGTTCTATATCTTCTTCGCCGTCCTTATTTTGGTACTTGTTGGATGAATAAGGCGCTTGTCCTCCTACCCACCACGTCATCACGAAGTCTGTATTTACCTGTCGTTCTCAATCTAGAGATCCTGGTTGTGGAAAACCGGAGAGACAGAACATAATGTGCTATGAAGTGCAAATTTTCCCTTGTTTACTCACTTCCATCAATCATGAATCAACCAACCCACCGCAAACATGTATCCTTGCACTTCACCACACCCCAAAAAGCAATCGCAAGTGAAAGACAGTCTACTGATGCAGAAACTCCAACCGCCCCCTTGCCAGCCCTCCATCGATCCCACAAACCCCCTCGAAATCTCCAACATCCCTGCCTCGCCTCTCCGTCCTCTCCCTCCACCGCCTGATCTCACAGCTCTGCCCGGGCCCATCACGACAGTCGGGCACAGCCACGGTGCCGTCATTGATGTTTACTCTGACGTACACCGTGGGCGTAGGCAGGGAGGCGTCGTCCTCGGAGCGCGACATGCCTTGTTCAGTCGAGGCCGTCTCATCGTCTAGGTCTTGACAGTAGACCATGTGGGGGTACGCGGGATAGGGCGCGAAACAGTACTGCTCCTTTGGCTGCCTATCGTTTTCTCGCGCAGACAGATGCGCTTGTTGCGCTGCTGAGGCGGCCGCGTTGTAGTGCGCTTGCGCGACGTTGTTGGCTTTGTCGCTGTCGATTGGGTTGGGGTCGGTGTTTCTCGTCATGTGTTTGCGGATTGATGGAGAGGAAGAGATGGAAGAGGAGGAGTTGAGATTCACGGGTGGGAAGCAGGATAGCCGTTCTAAAATCACTCGGCCGTGCATAGGGACAAGAGTCGAGGTGCGCCATGTGCGGTTCAAGGGCACGTTTGTTGTCGGGAGGTCGTTCGTCGTCGACGAGGAAGAGGAGTTGTGCGAGGGGGATAGGATGTCCAGCGCTGCTAGGAGGGGGATGATGTCGCCGTCGTGGGCACTGCGGTATCTCATCAGTGGCCGAGTCTTTCCCACAGAAGCATCGCATCCCCTGTAACAAAGGCAAAACTCACAAGCTGAAGAACATGCCCCCTGCCTCCCGCGGTCCCTTGACCAACAACTCCGTCGTAGCATTCAACCACAACCAGCCCATCGAAGCACCATACGCATTCCCGGGCCCAGCGCGATGGAAATGCAGCAAATCCCTCGCATACTCGAAGTGCTCGAGCTCGCGACGGCTGAAGACGCCACACCACGGACTCTCGACGCCCGAAGCCAGGGTTTCGAAGCCGCACATCTCCTGCATGACATAGACTTCTGCCGCAGTCGTGTTCAGCAAGCCTTTGTTTTCGCCGTTCAGGCGCTCGACGATAGGAGGCAGGTAGACGCGCTGCCACGTGGCTAGTTGTCGATATCCGTACGCGCGCCCGAGCCCGCCTTTGTCTTCGGCGTAGTCCTTGCATGTGTCCCCCGGAGTCAGCGTGTCGGCGCCTCGATCTGCGCTTTCGGGGACGATGTATAATTGCGCCTTGTCGCTACTTTCCCAGTCTAGGCCCCAGAAGCCCGCGGCGAAGTACTTTGCCGTCTCGACGACTCGTTTCGAACTCGACGCCCAGAGAGATGTCGTCTTGCGACGATTCAGTGCATCGGAAACCAGATGCGAGTATCGCGTGCGGAGCTTGACGCCTGTCGAGAACGCGGATAGGGTTCCGGCGTAGGGACCTGTGGAGACCAGGCTCTCGAGGTTGGACTGTGGATCGGGGATGAAAAAGTCCCAGTCGCGCACGAAGGAGAGGGAGCCGTTGAGGTGCTCGCGGATAGGGCGCAGACGGTGGTAGAGTTCCAACATGCCTGGATGAGTTTAGTCCCGATGACTCTGTTTCGAGTCTATCACTGCTGCTTCTCGAGACCGCATTATCGAAGACAAGCAATATTTTAGAAGAAGAAGACAAAGAAGGGAAAAGTCAACTCACGTATGCCAGCTTTGCCAGTCGGATATCGCTCTGCATGTCTAGATAACTGCGACGGAGCACACGTCAGAAGTGCAAGACTTGAAAAGGGGAAGAAGCAGGGATCGAAGAGAGGTAGAGTAGAACATTCACGTGCGATGCCGGTCAAGTAGAACAACCTTGCAAAATCCGAGTACGACAGAACAAAAAACGATACGACGAAGCACAGTAACTCACCATATGCACTTGATCAACCATACAGCCCCTAGGCACTCCAACCCCACCACCATGCTCTTCACCTTCTCTCTCTCCCTCATCATCCAATCCACCAACAACCCCATCCATCTTCCGTATCCACGGCCCATTCCCTCCAAGATGATACAGCAAATCCCAGTCTCCCTCGCCGCCATCGCGCCGCTCACCCTCGGTGTCTCCCGAAAAGCTAGTCCACCATCCCGAGCGATGACTTTCGTAAAGGTGAGTGAGCGGCGGCAAGATCTGGCTGACAGAAGCCGCGAGAGCGCCGGTGGCGATCGAGAGGCTCGGAGCGAGTAGCAGGATTGATATTGCGGTTAATGCTACTGCTGCAGCGAGGAGGGTTGAGTATGGGGGGCTAGGGTTGCGATCCATATCTGGGAGGGTTATCGAGAGCCTCTTCGTGGCTATTGAGTGTTTCTTGCTTCTGATCTTTCCTCCCCTTTTGCTGATCTACTTCTCTGCTTTTCCTTTGTTCCTCCTTGTCATGCAATATCTAGATTACAGAATGAAAGCAAACCTAAGCAGCAGAGCAAATATCTCTTCCTTCCCCTTTCTCGCCTCCCTCTCTCCTAACGCTTTTTGTCAAATTGCACGACTAAGTGACCAGATGACTGTGTCTTGACATGTAATTGACTATACCAGTACTTGCAAAGAAACCTTCGTAATCGAGAGGCTAGAAATGAATCAAAGAAATTGATGGAAGAGAGCGACAAGGAATATGAAGGGTATAGAGCGTAATTTCCTTTTAAACCTTCGATAAAGAAAAACGAAAGAGTTTAAATAAACCTTGTAACAGCGAATAAAACAGTCGAATTAGTGAGGGTGACATAACAGCAGTAACAGAAGCAGAAGTAGAAGCAGAAGCAGGAGTAATAGCAATAGCGGTTAAAGCAGTATAATGCACTAACCCTCGTTCGTACGTACAATGTTAAGAAGAACATAAACTGAAACAGCTGCGTAGCTATTTAAGATCTTAAAAGAATAGACTCCCTCCTTCTCTTACTTTATGTATGTGAACTAGCAGCCTATACCTTCTGCTTCTTTATACTTAATGGAAAATGATGCCGAACTTGAAAGATAAAGATACCTTATAGCGAAAAGGACTAACTAAAACCGATCGATTGCTCGCTAATCTTCTTCTGTCAATCTTCCCCACTTTATTTTGTCTGGGGTTGAGCAGTTCTATTGGAAGATCCTCCGCGTTGTTTATTCGCGTTTCACTAATTATCTTACCAACCTTACTTTTCTGTGCTACGACATGTATATATGTGTGTGTTTGCCCGCTTTAGCTACCTTCTCGTTACGATAAGATTGGAAGCATTCCGTGTCACAAGACTTGTACAAATGAAAAGAGAAGGTGGGTGTAACAATCAGCGAGAAGTCACATGCTAGGCCGTTCTTGTGTGTGAATTGCATTGAACCGTGCCTATATCAGTCAGGAGTCAAGAGGCAGGTTCTACCAGACATGTGGTACTATCAAGGGAAAGACCGTCATTTTCATTTGGAGGGCAGAAGCCATACGCATCATTCCAGAAAACCAAAACTCTTGTAACGTAGTCTACACTTTGGAATGAAAGGAGGAAAAGGAAATAAAATAAAACATAAAGAGAAAGGCGTTGCGCGATGAGCAGCGTCGGCGTGTGGGTTTCAATCAGCATTCTGCAATGGCCAAAACCGAACCATTCAGATCTGCCCTGCCAGGTAAAAGTTCCATCATCACCCCCGTCTTACTCCACCAAGCGACCGACTTGTGCGAGTACCATCGTCAAAAACTCCTGCCTTTACCAAGATCCTGCTCAACCAGAGCTTTATGCGGGAAAAAAATGAAAAACACGAAGAGCAATCTACGTCTCCTTGGTGGACTGGCGCAACACTCTAGAAAATGGTTCCAAAGTCATCGGCCTCTTGTAGCTGAGGCAGAGGCTTGCGAGGGCTCGAACGGCCGTTGTCGTCGGTGGCGGGCTTGCGATGTCTACATGTTCATTAGCAAAGGACCCTTTTCAAAAATTCCCTTCGAATACATACCTGAAAGTGAAGCCAACGAAAAGACTGCGACCCATCTTCTCGTCCCGCTCAGCCATAGCCTCCAAGGCAGTCTGCTTGTCCTTGACCTCCTTGTACTTGGCCATATCCTTCTCGCTCTCAAAGTCGTCAAAGTAGCCGGCATCGGTCTCGCTGTCGAGCTCGGGGACAAAAGGAGCACGTTCCTCTCTCAGTCTGTCCCACTTGACTTCGGCAAAGTATGGATGGGCCCTCACCTGACTGATACCTCTGAGTCTGTTGGTCTTGGGGGCGATGAGTCTGGTGATCAGATCCCAGGTGCGGCGCGAGAGGAAATAGTTGGGGTCTTCGTACTCCGGCTTCCTCAACACATGTTGCCAGCGCTTCAGGTTCTGCCAGGTCTCGTCTACGGTGGCACCCGCGAATGGCGGGTATCCGGCGAGAGCTTCGAACAGCATGCATCCCAGCGACCAGTAATCCACAGTGAAGTCATACTCGTCTCCCTTGAGCACCTCGGGGGCCATGTAGTCGGGACTTCCGACAATCGACTTTGCGTAGTTGACTTCTCTCTCGCGCAAGCTTCTGTATCCTTCTCTCCTCTCTCTCAGCGAACGCTCTTCCATCGGGCGTCCGAAGGGAATGGCGTCACGAGGCATGTTTCCGACTTCCTCGAGCTTGATGCGCATACTTTCAATCTTGGCCGGAGCGAGGAAACCAGCGGCGAGACCAAAGTCAGTGAGCTTGACGTGGCCAGTGCCATCGATAAGGAAGTTCTCAGGCTTGAGATCGCGATGGATGTAACCCAGCTGGTGCAGGGCGTCGATGCAGAGGAACATCTCGGAAATGTAGAAGCGGGCGTGGCGGTTGTGCAAGACTCCGGTGTTATTGAGGAGGGTGCGGAAATCACCTCCGGGGACGTACTCCATGGCAAGGTATATGCTCTGGTCGTCTTGGAAGGCATACAGCAAGCGGACCAGCCACTCGCTCTTGGCATTGGTGAGAATGTCGCGCTCGGTCAAAACGTGTCTGATCTCGTCGAGCTTGAAGAGCAGCTTCTTGCTCATGACTTTCAGTGCGCACACCTCACGCGTGTCCTTCTTCTGAGCAAGGAAGACTTGACCGTAGCCACCTTGACCGACTTGTGTGAGAATGGAGAAGTCGCCGGCTCCGAGACGGGTGCGTCTGTTACGGAGATTGGCACGCTCTCTACCAAGGTATTGTGTGAGGTCTGCCTGGTACTCGGCGGTGGGTGTGGCAGGAGGAGGGGGGTTGTGGGCCTTGAAGGTGGCCATACGTCGCTGACGAGCAGAAACATAGTTGAGAAGGTCGTAATAGTAGTCGAGGAAGTCTGGGAGGTTCAATTAGTTGCTGATGGTTTGTGTTCTTCTTGCAAGAGAGTCACCTACACAGCTGGGTGACATTGGCCAGGCGCTTCACCGATGGCTTTGCCAACTTCTCAATCTCCTCAGCGGTGAGACCGCCAGAGACGACGCTCTTGGACCGCGTGGGAGAGCGCTCATCGGCGCGTGTGCGATAAGGATCTTGTCTCGAGGCAGCGGCATGGCTGGAGTAGTCGTCCTTTTGAAGAGGAAGTCTGCTTCCCGGCGGCGTGTTCTCTTTGTTTGACCTCCGAGTCGGGCTGCCGGATCCAGTAGACTTCTGCGAAGGATCGGCGAATGGGTCATCGTATTGTTGTGGTTGAAGGCGAAGATTGGACTTGCTTGGCGACAGAGGAGGGATCTGCTGCGTCGGCTGCTGCTGTTGTTGCTGCTGCTGTTGTTGCTGCTGCTGCTGCTGCTGCTGCTGTTTGGGCATCTTGCTGGAGGAGCCCATGGTGGGGAGCAACTTCATGGCATTGGAGAAGACATCGGGCAGATCAAAGGCGCCGGGCGGCAGCCTGTTCTTGCTCGGGCTGCCTTGAGGGGTATGTGAGGGTGAGATGAATGCATTGTAGGAAGATGCAGAGGACGCAACACCGGCATGAGATGCTGTCGATAGAGGAGTCATTGGTCGCTCTCCCAAATCACTTCCTGTACGGGCGTGGAATGTTGGTGGAGGCACAGGCAGATCGAGTCCGATGTTTTGCCCTCCCACTTTGATGGGGGAAGCCATTGTACCTTGCTGTACGCCTACTGTACTATGCTGTAATAGTGGGCTGTGGAAAAAGTCTTGTCTGACGCTAGATAGATTGAATCAATGTATCGGGTGTTGTTGACTTGTCTTAGTGTTTGCAAGGGGAAGGGAGATCCACGCAATATACAGTAGCAGTAGCAGTAGTACGTAGTGGGGAAGATACAATACAGTACTGTGAATAAACACAAGCCACCCTTGCACTGCAACAATATTGACCTTTCTACATTACACCTTGTCTTCTCCCTTGTCAAACGCCCCTCCCCCTGTGTCCAGGAATCCGCAGCCAAACAAGAAAACACTCCGCGCTTGCCAGCCGTGCCAGGGCAACCAGATGCAATCAGCGCAATCAACACTCAATCAACACTCAATCAACACCCAAACAACACCCAAACAACACAATCAACCACTGCGGCACGGCCCGAGCGCACAAGCCCCGCTTGCTCACTCTCAGCTGCAACACAAGACAAACCAACTGACCGGTCAAGATATGTCTTCGATTTTCTTATCCAGCGGTCTCTTATATCACGCTATCAGTAAAGTCAGCGAGCAATTACCGTGATAGATGACTGAAATTATTGTCAGGTATGTCGGTCGCACACACACTACAATCAAAGCAAGAAGTCTCAAGTCACCTCATCTCACCTCAATTACAACACCAGACTTGGCACGAAGCATTATTTGGTCGGACTTGAATTTCACATCGAGCACAAAGCCCAAGATGGACTCGCACTAAGCCTTCATGTTCCTGACCAACTAAGCTACCGTGGTACTGCGACGCTCTCGCCTACAGTCATGCCTGCCACAGGCACCGACAACATGGTCATCAACGATTCATGTCCACCATTGGGTTACTAAATCGAGGCCCAGAGGCAATTACATATACCATGTCCACCCATGCACGGCCCTTTAATGGGTAGTTGGTTTCGTAGGCTGACCCCTGAGGTCTTCAACGAGCCCGTCCCAGAGCTGCTTCAAGATACTACTCTGCTCCATCATGGGAGCCATGTTTCTCTTGGTCGCTGTAGCCACGCGCTCAGCCATGGCAGTAAAGTCAATAGCCATCGCACTATTGTCACTCAGCTCGGAGATAGTGCTGATGCGGCTATCGTCTCCATTTGTAGAGATAGAGTTGACCGTTGGCTTCAAGACCGCCTTTCACATTCATCAGCATATACTTCTTCACTGACACAAGCATCGCTGTCTTACCTCTTCGTCGGCTTCGAGCGCATGCGCTCCAGTTCGAGGGGGAAAGAAGTTGGTCGGCAAGAGTGGGACACGGATAGCAGCTTCGGGGTTCTCGGGGTCGAAGATGTTGTCGGGAAGATAAGCAAAGTCGATGGTCGACGAGTCATTTACTGCCTTCAACGCGCGGCTGGTGTTGAAGTGGCGGACTGGCTTGGCCTCCTCGACCTTGCTCTCAGCCGTGGGACGCTTGCTAGCATTCACGGCAGTTGTGAAAGCGCGAGAGTGGGCCAGTTCGTCTGCAGACAGACGGCTCATGAGCTAGATACGAATATTAGTCACGTGATAATTCATGGATGGACATATCAACTCACCTCCTGTTGACCACCGGAGAAGTCGAGCTTTCTCCTCTTGCACTCAGCTCTCAAGCCAGCGATATCTCGGGGCAGGTTCGAGGCAGGGCGCTCGCCCGTAAGCAGAGGAGACGGGAAAGTAGCGGGTCCGGTCATATGGAGCTGGCGGGATTGACGGCCACCAGCTGCCAGACGCTTGAGAGCGATGAATTGATAGTTTCTGGGAACAGACATTGTAAAGACTTGGGGAACGAAGAACGTGTGAATGTCGAAGTTACAGGTGCGTCACTTGTGCTTAAATAGGGACTCGGGTAGGTAGTCGGATGTTGGTGGAATAGCTATAGCTACGTGGGGTAGGTAAGTGAGGCGGAGACTTGAGTAAAACAAGGCAGAGGTAAAGAAAGTTCGCGAACAAGAATGCCGGACAAGACCGCCTTATGTACCTGTCCGGATGGGAAACCAATCGGTGAAGGTGGCACAAAGGATTATGGTACGATGATTGCTCACAGTTATCAAAGCGTTTCTCAGCTTATCATCCGCATACATAAGCAGACATATAACCTCAACTCACCCTTTTACCGGAAGCGAAAGTAAGACTGACCATCACTTGCATAAAACATCACACAGCATGCATAGCCGTCCCCAACAGCTATCACTATCGGTATAATCTCCGGGGGGTAGCAAGTGCATAAAGTTTAGCTCGGTACGGGAGAGAAAGAGCTATTGTACACTAAACATAGATGGTCCTCCGGGGAAGCATTAAGCGCCTAGGATATGACTCAATCTCATCTCCCACTATGGAACCCGAAGGCACTCCGCAAAGCTATCGAAAGTGAAGCTGCTCCGATTAAGCTGCAGCTGCACAAGCAACGTACAGTATCCCCCATGGTGTGACACCTCGTGAGACCCAGCTCAACCAGCTCCCAGGTACATGGACGGATGGATGCGTGGAGCACACGATCAAGGGTCCATAGATACGGTGTAGCCATCCTCTAGTGGTCAAGGTCCAGATGCGAGCCCTTGCAGCTGTGGTGCATCAAAGCATGATTATTACCTGACTACCGGGATACAAGCATTACAGTCACTCGTACTGTACCTGTGGATACATTGCTCATTCCTTTCCGAGTCCTTATTCTTGCACCTTTACTACACATCGCTCTGTTACCAATGCTTCTTCGTGTCCTTCCATTCATTACTAGCATCTTAAAGTGCTATTTTCGTATGATGAAAACCACATAGTCGGAGTTCCCCTCTCCCTTGACATGCGGCGGCTCTCCTCCACAAGTCCGCTCTTGGAAGCATTCCCGAAGATCTCTCAAGCTGCAATCTGTCCTTGATGCCAGCCAGCTACCACTGGTGGGATGAGACTTCGTTGAGAGATCAACCTTGTCTCAACGTCTTCCTACCAACATACATAGAAGGAAAGCAAAGATAAGAGCAATTGACGCATTCACCTCAATCAGCCTGGCTTCGAAGCACTCGTCTTGGGTTATCGTCTCGGACAATTCGAGTTAGCATAACGGACAAGCAGCTCATTTGCATACAACTTTTGTGCAATTGGTAGAAAGTGAAAGACCCTCAACAGCCACAGAGTGCGTGAAATGCAATTTTATCTATGTAAGCACCCAACGACGAGTCTAGTCTGTGCTACTATGTGACTGCACAACTCGACCGAAAGGTGCGCACAAAGCGGAGACAACGCCGTGACTCAGACAAAGGACGCAATATCAAAAACCATTAAAATGGCCTGACTTCGATACCAAGTCCCACCGAACAATCTAGACAAGGGGGAAAGATCCTCGCTCTCCCCACCCCGAGTGCACAACTCACTTCTTGATCTGAGTGCTATCGTGGGGCCCTTTGCTTCGATTCCATCTTGTAGCTAATCATAGAGTCTCGTGGGATCGAACTTGCACCTGCCTGTGCACACTCGCAGCATAGCACAGCAATATACTTGGTCTGTAGAGGAGGAGCACGGTTCCCGTACTAGACTTTCCCCCAACTTGTCTGAGATCAATTTATTATACGATCAACCAAAGCGAAAGCACAAAACTTTGAATTTACGCGTAATCAAGTGGAGAATCGTCCATGCGAACGTGGTGGGAATCGTGGCTGTACAAGATGGGTCTGGGTTGAGTCTTGGATGGGTGTGTTTACAGTAGACCGTGCATGAGTAATACTGAACCCACAATTGGTTGGTGACATATACCGATGACATGGAGCGGACTTAACACGTTGTTTACCTTTCCCAGGGAGCCGTGCGACCTTACAACAACCTCCCCTCCTCGAGATTCAGAGCAGAAGTGTGGAAAAATCATCACAGTATAAACAGTAGGTCATTGAATAATAATACATCTCTCTGGAAGTTTGTACATTAAATCATCTCCGCCATATCTTTCCTCCCTTCGTTCTCGAACATTACCACATCTCGCCATTGATCATCTCCTGTTCATTACAGTATTACATCAGAAACGCGCTTCCACCGAGTGGGTTGATCCACTTGTTCTGGCCCTTTCTCGCATTCTGCATTTCCACATACAGCGCCGGGTTGATGCCCTTTTTCTTGAGCTTGTGTATCTTCTCTACGCTCAGCACACTCGTGTCGACTTCGCTGCTGATCCACTCGTTGCTTGACCCGCTGCCTCTGTCGCTCATACCATCGCCGTCACGCGGGTTGATGTGTTCAGATATTTGATCTAGCGAGACACGCTTGATGATTCGGGGGACACGTGCTGGGATAGGTGGGGCTGTCGTTGTTGATTGGCTTATTGTATTTGTCGATGATCCAGACGAAGACTCTGACGAAGACAATGAGGGTGTGGCCGAGGGTTGCCTCTTGGTCAATTTATTCTTGACCCTGCTCTTCAGAAGGCCTTCACGGTCAGTGGCCTGTCCGTGGCTCAACAACCATGGTGGCTTGCGCCTCGTCTGCTGCTGTCGATCATCAGGGCCTGACGTGTTGCTGCTGTTTTGCGTGCTCTGGCTCTCGTTGGTCTCAATGGTCATCAATTTTCGTGGACCTGACCAGCGTTGGTTTTTGTCTTTGGCGATCGTGTCATGTCGGCTAGGTATTTGTCCCAGTTGACCGTTGTATGTGACATCCGACATGGAACTAGCTCGAGTTTCGCTGTTGTAGACTTCCTTTTCAGTCGTCTGATCTTCGGCTAGGCTGTATGCTGCTTCGCTATCCACCGTGTCATCATAGCTCTCGTCTGTCACGTCTGACTGCGCGATGGAAGACGCCGATGTTTCACTGTATGCAGTGTAAGGTCTGTAGATCCATGACTGTGGACTTGTTATGCTACGTTGTGACGGGCTCGTTCGCGTATCACTATGCTGGTAAGTCGACACAGGTGATGATGTTTTTGCTGCTGCTGCCGCTGCTGCCGTGGTCGTCTCTGCAGTTTTCATCCGGATAGGCGGGGGTACAGCTTCATCCATACTATCGCGGAAGTCTACCAAGTCGAATGCATCGAGATTGCTGTACAGCCGAATCGGGGGAGGTGTAGCATCATCATCATCATCATCATCATCAACAACATCATCAACAACATCATCCTGCTCGTGCTCATTGCTCGTTTGGGGAATCACCGACACTCTCTCGGACTCATTGCTGTTCCGCGACCGAGACGAGTCGCTACTACTGAGCGGCTGCAGCAAGCGGGAGAAGTTCTTCGCTCGCGCCGTTGAAGACGAGCCTCCAGACCCGTCCGTGATGGTCGAATGTGTATCTGAAAATTCACCCTCGTGTTCGAAGATGGGCTCCAGAGCCATGACGTTGCTCACGCGCCCATGTATATAAGGTACTGTATGCCTCCGCTCTCAGGAACATCACCCACCAGCCAGTCAATTCAAAGAGTCAATGCTTGCTTTGCATGCGTCAAGACTGCAACAAGCAGAAAGAGGAAAGTAAAAAGGCTATATTGACCAGATTACAACGCGCAGCAAAAGTATCGTCTCAAGCATGACTTCAGCAAGATGGGGGCTTATCGTTGTGAGAAAACGAGCAAACAAACTCTCCTCCCGTCCTCTTATTGTTGTAGTAGATGTAGTGGTTCTAATTGCGCTACTCTTGCCCGGGAAATTAGCAGCTCTAGAATTGCGCCCACCTTTCCCATGACCGACAATCTGGATAGACATGGATGTTTCCAAGTCCCGATCTTTTCAATCCTTGTCCTCTGATGTCATGAAGTGCCCGCGTCCTGCTCCATACTCCGTAAACCTCGTGTACATACCGTACAAGTGCTATGGCGCCCAGATGTACTCGTGTCGTACACGTCTGTTTATATTGCGGCCGAAGAATGTCGAATAGAGATCTTTTCGATCGCAGTCAACAGCACCGCGTAGACAGAATGCCTTTGTCAGATTCGAAGCAAATGTGGGCGAGTGAGCGTAAGGCTGAAACGACTATCTGATTCCATCAGAAGTGCAGCGGGTAATTCGAGACCAGGGCGGGGTAGAACGCCATTAGCGCTATGTAACCATAGAGAGGAACTTTGAAGACTACGGTACAGCACAGATTGTAGGCGCGGGTGGCAAGGGGGAAAAAGAAAGACAAAGACCACAAAGTGACAGGTACTTACCGTACCTTCGCAGTCGTGGCACATGCATTACTACAACACGTGCTCACCACATGCTTGACCATGACTCGACGATCGTGTTGTGCGGCACGAGGTGGGTACCTTACACAGTGGCATTCGATACAGTACATACGGTATCATACATGCAATGAGATATTTGTTCTATAAGTGAAAATGTAAATAGAGGTGGGTATGTCTTGATTGTACAGCCGTGACTCTCCAAATCCTGCATTGCAATCGTTCAAAGTGTGACGCCTATGCATGCCAACCTTGACCCATATGCTGCTTTGTGAATTGCCAATTTCTTATGCTTGTGGTTCCTCTCATCCCAAATGCGTTACCTAAACCTGTTCAATTGGCCACCTTCGAAGAAGAAAGTGGCCTTCCAAAAAACTCCGTGATATGTGCCTGCTTAATTTCGTTTCTGTCGTACAAGTAATCTTCAGAAGCACCCATGCGCAGGGTCTGACAACTCCTCCAACACCATGCGATGCAACCCAATCAATTCAAATCGACTCGCTGCATGATCAAATAATGAAATGTGTTACTGCAAAAACACTCGGATCCTCCATCTTGTCAAGGCCCTTAGCCTAACATGAAACCGATTGCTGTATTTATTCGTGCTCCCTTGCTGATGGACTTCTCCTCCTGTTAGGTTTCCACCCACTCAGACGGCCCAGTTTCTTCCAGGCTCCACTATCACGACCAGATCTAGGACTGCTGCTGAGATCGCCGATTGGAGGGGAAACAGGGGGAGTCATTGGACTATCATTGGTAGGAGAACCACTGCTGCCAGAGTCATCGGTGAGACTCGGGCCAGATAGAAGTGTTTCAGAGCCGCTGCTTGTGCTGATTGCTGTGTTCAGAGAAGCAGACTGATGAGAACTTGTTGGGCTAAGTTTATTGGTAAACCTGTGCTTAGACATAGCAGTCGTGAGTGCCGAAGGGGCGGATTTGCGATTTGGTACACTTGCTGGAAGAGGGTCCGCCGAGTGATCCCAGGCAGTGTGAGGGGGTGGGCTGCTCCGCGACGAATGGTGGTTGCTACGACGCTGGGAGTGTGACCTTTCATCGCTGTGATGATGTTTGTGTGTGGTATCTTGGTTACCCATGTGATGGGTGTATTGAGGGGGTAGTAAAGGACACACGCTGTTGAGGAATGGCACAAGAACAGATTCTTCCATGAGCTCGTAAGTTTTGTTCACGGCAGAATCCAGGATTTCTGGTGCTGGCGGAAGTGAAGATGGCGTCAATCTGATGATGGGATCACGAACTTCTGACGGCAGATTCACTTCGCGAGATCCGTTAGGCTGGATGTATGCTTCGATGAGGCGACTCCACAACTCCTTGACGTAGTCGGAATCTCGTTCGGACGGCTCTCCAGGCACGACGGCTTTGTCCATCATTCTCTGATAATGCTTCTTGTACCTTCCAGCATCCATGGTAAATTCCAACGTCTCCAAGCAGTGATTGTTGGACAGATAAGCCATGAAGGCAGAAAGGGTCCACGGTGCTGGCGCTTTGTTGGCGAGTATCTCCTGAAGACCAGGTTTCCGGGGGCAGTAAGGACCTTCAACAGTGTGTACCTCTGGTATTACGACGCTTAATGGTCTAGATTTCGATTCGTCCATAGACATGGTTCCCTCGTCGTCGGCGTCACAATCACCCACCGACGAACCTGGTGATTTGGATGAGTGAACAGAGTCAATTGAGATAGACGACGTCTTGCGCGCTATCATAACGTTCTCCCAGAAGCTGGCCTTGCGTCTTCCCTCAACGCTGGGCCTGGATCGTTCTGGGCGGACAGAAACAGTCCAAAGTGGCCGCTTCTGAGTCTGAATGGACGCCAGCTTGAATGAAGAAAGGAAGACAAGTTTCTTCCTGACACGATTTCAATTGGTTCTCTACTCAGTAACGGCACATCTAGGGAGGGGCGGTTCCTTTGGTTTTGAGAAATGTGTAGGCGAAAGTCTGTCAACAGCCAGTATGCATGCAGGCGTATGCAAGGATGATGCTGTGTGACAGACGGCGGAAGGAAAATCTTGAATATGCAGTATCGTTTTGCCGAAGATTCTCGATGTCGAGAGGCTTGTCGTAAGCAGCGCAGTGCAGAGACGATGACCTGACAGATTGCAGTTTTCTTTTATGCTTCCAGTTATCTTCCCTGTCCTGGTTTTCTCCTGGTTTCAACCGGTCTCACTAGGCAGCAAGCAATGAATATTAGAAGACTGTTGTCTTTCCGATGAGTGAGTGTGAGTCCTGAAGTCCTGTCTCCGATGACCTTGGAGGGTGACGCAGAGGGGTGTTGCGGGAACGAGCGTCGTTTCTAATTTCCGATCACAAGCGCGCGGCCGGACAAGATTATGAAGGAAGGGGGTGTTTTGTTTAGGGCGGTCTGATGTACTCCTTTCCACAAAGATTAAGTGACCTCGATGAGTCGAAAATTGTGCGATGTTGAGGTTGGCTGCTGTAATCAACGAGAGTGAGAATCAGCTTGAGATCGAGTCCGATCAATGGCGACAGGGATCGAGGAAGGAGCGGCGTGCCTTCCTCAAGATGTGGAGACCACTGGCTGCTTTCTGAGGGAGTTGCGTCGGCGCAGCTATCACAAGCTAGGACTAGCGCAACGAAGCGACAAACGGTAGTAGCAGAATTTCCATCGTGCTTCCACACCAATCAAAGCGGGTCTCGGCTGGAGCCTCAAAGCACCGAACACGCACAGACGTCTTAGCTCGCTTTCGCTAGCCTATCAGAGCATTGCAATGGACCCACCACAATCGTCTCATACACAGGTACCGTACCCATCGTACC